>NC_081418.1:60934359-62134359 GCF_949786415.1 Peromyscus eremicus | reverse complement strand
TGGAATGGAAGGGCAGCTCTAGGGGAGGGGCTGCTGTTTGGAGGGTTTTGAGGAGGTGGGTTTGGGGAGAAAGATGGGGGAGGGGAATTGAGTTGGACCTTCCACCAGAACATTCCAGACTCTTTGGGTATATGGGTGCCAGGGCCTGAGGCAGAGCTTCCACCAGAACATGAGTGAGTGTGTGTGTGTGTGTGTGTGTGTGTGTGTGTGTGTGTGTGTGTTTGTGAATCTATCTGTAGGTTTGTGCATGTAAGTGCAGTATCTTCAGAGGCCAGAAAAGGGTTTCAAATCTACATGCAGTTGTGGGCCACCTAACGGGGTGCTGGGAACCAAAATCAGGTCTTCTGAAAGAGCAGCATATGCTCTTAACCACAGAGACATCTGTCTGGTTCCATGACTGACTTGATGGCCAGCTGGGACTAACTGTGCAGGTGAAGAGTCCTGTGAAGTCCGTTTTGACAAAAAGGCTTAGACATATTAGAAAGACTCCTTAAGTTCTCAGAGGCATGTAAGCGCACCAAATATTGTAGGTGTGAGTGAAGTCCTGGGTGAATGAATGTATATTATTGATACAGGCTTAGCCATGTTAAGAACCATGCCTCAGATCTAGAAGAGTGTAAACCCTTCCCTGGATGGGGCTTAGAGGGACAGCAAAGTCTGCCTCAGATCCAAGTGAACAGGTTGACCCTGTGTGCATAAAATGTCCACCATAGCTTTCTCCCTTGAAAAGTTTGTGGCCTGACTGAAGAGGGTTGCTTCCAGACAGAGACTGTTCCCCTACAGACACTGCTCCTGGATAGACCCCTCCCCTTCAGACACTGCTCCCCCATAGACCCTGCTCCCCCTGCAGAGACTGCTTTCCCCAACAAAGATGGCTCCTCTACATGGACTCCTCTACCACAGAGACTGCTCCCCCACAGAGACTCCTTTCCCACAGAGACGACTCCCCCACAGAGTCTCCTCTCCCACAAAGACTGCTCCCACACAGAGACTGCTCTCTCAGAGTCTCCTCCCCTACAGAGAGTGCTCCCCCACAGAGACTGCTCCCCTACAGAGACTGCTCCCCCCCACAGAGAATCCTCTGTACAATCAGTTCTTCATTCCCTTGAGCATTCAAATTAGGTCAATCCTAGAGCCCTAAAGAGTACTGCAAATATCTCATCCCCACCCTATCCATGTTTAACAATGTAAAAATTACCCCGGTATCACCTCCAAGGTGGTTAGGATGGGGGCAGTGGAGGACATGGATCCCTAAGGTCTGACTCTTTCATTTCCCATGATATTATGATCAAGGTCTTCTCTCATGCCTTGAAACAAAGTAGGGCTGAATTGCCTTGGGAATCGAAACAGCTCTGACCTTCTGGTCTGTTCAGTTCAGCCTGGCAAGTCTCAACAATGACAACTTACATCCTAGTTTTAAGGTCTTTCATAGCAGAGTAAACATTTCAAGAAAAAAAAAAAAACCTGGCTGAAGATTCTAGTGCCCTTCCTCGGGGTTGCTCATGGTGTGAGCTGCTGAGTTAATTAACCATCAGACAAGTTGTTAAATCTAAAATCTTTTAGGTAATAACATCAAGCTTTTCCAATTTCCATGAATTCTGGAACTTATACCCATAAATTTGACATTTAATTTTACTTTCACTACAGGATATCACTCATTTAGCAAGTATCCGTTGAAACCCCACATTCTGCTCCACACTGAGCAGCGGGCTGTGGAAGCCACAAATGTGATGGAAAACATCCTTAGTCCTTGAACAGCTCACATTTGATCTGGGAAATAAAGTTATTCAAAAGAGAAAAGTGGAATAATAAAACAAAGAAGCGTATGATTAACTGCCGTGCGATGTGGGACTGGGAGGGAGAAAAGGTCATGATTATTCACTGTAGATGAGGGCATGGAGCCATTTTTCCAATTATGAAACAGTTTGGAGATTTCAAGGGAGAGGTGTTACCTCCGCCCAAACGGGACATCTCCTAGAGTTTTTTGTGCAGTACGGAGCAGTCTTAGCAGCATGGGAGCAGATAGCTGCCCACTCCAGGCCACAGGAAACATCTTCAGATCTTCAGCATCTGCATCCCTCCACCACTGCAGACACAGCTGCAGCCATTCACTCCCTCAATAAGTCTACAAAGGCGGTTTTAATTCCTGCCTTGTTATATCATCTCTACACTATCCTTAAATGTAGCCTTCCTGGATGTAGAGCTTTGGTCTTGCTCCTAACCTCTGGATAGATGATCATGAAACTCCCTAACCTAATACTGTGGAGACTCTGATCCAAATTTGAATTCTCATAAGAAATACTACACCATTTCAGCCACAATTGCATCAAGGAAGCTTTGACGAGGATGGGAACATGCAATGAGGTCAGGCCGTGTTTACAATGCTCACATGCCTTTATTCCTAATTTCATTAAGCCTGGGTTCCACTGCCTCGCTGGCCTATTCCTTTTGTACTTCTCCAGCCCTCCTTCCCACTGCTCTCCTAGCCTCTGGTAATGGAGGTTCTTTTCTATGCTGCACTGAGGTTAACCTTTTCAGTTGTGACCTGTGAGTAGGGTCCTGTGGTTCTTGTCTCTCTGTGCCTTGCTTATTTCACTTAACATAATGCTTCTGCTCTGTGTCTGTTGGCACAATGACAGGCTTTGATGTTTTCTTGTTTTCTATTGTGTGTACATGACACACTTTGATCCCCACTCATCCTGTACAGGCTGACTTTGGGATGCAGTGCTACAGTGAACTCAGGTACAGAGGCTTCTTCCACACACTGATGGATGCATGCCTGGCAGTGGGAGTGCTGGATCATGTGTGACAGCTCTGTGCTCAGTTTTCTGGGGCCACTGTGCTGTTTTCCAAGAGGCTGGATTTGCATCCTCACCAACTCTTACTGTCATTTTGATGACAGCCACTTCAATGCAGACAGGTGATACCTCCCTAAGGCTTCCACTTGATTTCCCTAGTGGTTTTTGATATTAAGTGTTTTTTTTTTTAAAGATTTATTCAGTTTTATTTTATGTGCATGAATGTTTTGTCTGCATGCATGTATATGTACTACTTATGTGCCTAGTGCCCACAGAGGCCCAAAGAAAGCATCTGATGTGCTGGAACTGGAGTTACAGACAGTTGTGAGCCACCATGTTGGTGCTCGGAACTGAACTTGGGTCCTCCATAAGAACAAGCCATTGCTCTTAACCATGGAAGCATCTCTCCAGCCTCTAAACATTTTTTTTTCATATACTAGTGGACCATTCTGATCAATCTAGGCCCATTACTTGTTTTAAATCAGATTATTTATATTTTTATTATTGAGTTCCTTATCTGTTCTGGATGTTTACTCCCTCTCAGATGTATAATTTGCGAGTGTTTTCCCCCATGCTGGAGGTTGTCTCTTCCAATCATAATTTTGTAACACTTGTGTGATGGCTCTTCCAAACTATGATTAGGGTCAGCATCATGGTCAGGATCAGGGTCAGGGTCTGTGTCAGGATCAGGGTCAAGGTCTGTGTCAGGGTCAGGGTCAGGGTCTGTGTCAGGATCAGGGCCAGGGTCAATGTCAGGGTCAAGGTCAGAGTCAGGGTTAGGGTCAAGGTCTGTGTCAGGGTCAGTGTCAGGGTCAATGTCAGGGTCAAGGTCAGAGTCAGGGTCAGGGCCTGTGTCAGGATCAGGGTCAGGGTCTGTGTCAGAGTCTGAGTCCAGGGTCAGGGTTAATATTAGGGTTAGAGCCAGGGTTAATAGTAGGGTTAAGGTCAAGGTTAAAGTTAGGGCTAGGGTTAAGGTTAGGATTAGGGCTAGAGTTCAATTAGGGTTAGTATTAGGGTCATGGTTGGGGTTAAGATTAGTGTTACTATTATGGTCTGGGTCAGGTTTCCCCAAATGGCCGTTGGTAAACACTTCGAATTCTCCAGCTTTTATGATTTGTGTTGAAGGCAGTGCTGTGGCTTCACTGATGTACTTAGCTTAGCTTCCCCTGAGAAACCTGTGTTCCATCAGCGTAGGTACGCTCTATGTCTCTTACTGCATCTTACAATTTTTAATGAATGAATTTTCTCTTAGGTTCTTCTCCTGTTGTCATGGCATGGCAGAGGTTAAAATTTGCACATTTTTTCCACTTCCTCTACAATCTCACAGTTATAAATTTGCTTTCATAGTCTTTAATCCTTTCAGAAAGATGGCTGGTAGCATGAGTGGGTTTCCTGAATCTTCAATAATTGAATCCTAACTCTCCCCTTTCCTTAACCATGATCCTGGCAGTGGCCTCCTCCATCCATTCAGGCCAATTGCCAAGAATCTGCCTTATTTACTTGAGTGCAAGTGGATATTAAAGTGATTTGGCCCCACATAGCTGCAAAGTATGACAGACATGTTACATTTGAAAGGGACCCTTGGTAAAGCTCATTAATCACCTGCTAAACTGCCTCCACCCTTATTCGAGAACACAGAAGGCAAGTTCCATCCCTGCAATATTAATTTCTTGGCTACTTTCATGGATTCAGGGCCCATGATAAATGTTTTTACAATGAATACCAAATTAACCCAAACTGATTAGCGTTTATAAGTTATTAATGTGATGTCACTTTGGTCTGGTCTTCTCTGCACACACAATGTTTCATTAACTACTTTCTTCTCACTGGAAAGATCAATCTTGCTCCCGTCACTGCATCTGTCAACTTCAGGACAATGCTCCCTGCCCCTTGTTAGCCTAGGCAGGCCCCAATAAGTGACAATGCCCTTGGGAAAGTTGCATCCAGGGCAGGGTGCCTCCATCACTCAGTTCCTTGTTGCTGTCTAGTGAGGCCATCAATCTGAAGAGACTCTTGGGGCCTAGTGGCATGGTTACCTGGGATTGGGCTTATATGACTCTTGGGGGCCAGATGACTATGGACCTCACTGGGGCTTGGTGTCATGGCTTGAGGGGATGGGTGAAATCGGTGGTGTGGCTGGGCGATATGGGTCGTGTAGCTCTTGGGGGCTGGTTGGCACAGTTTTCTGGGAGTTTGGTAACATGGCTCTTTAGGTGCTGGGTGGCATGGCTATTGGATACTGGAAGACATTAGCTATAGGAAGAGGAGCATCATTTGTCACCTGACAGTATCTTCCTAAAGGTACAGGTACCAACTGATGGGGAGCTAAAGACTCAGAAGAGGGCAAATTGGCATCATGTTTCCTGAACCCCAACCTTGCTCCCCTGACCTGAAGAAGGGCAGGACGTGCAGCCTGGGAGGGTCACCCACAATCCACTAATGTGTCACTGAGCCCATTGGACACCCACAGAGACATCTGCCGGCTAAACTGTTCTTCAAGGAAGCTGCCTCCCCTTCCAGACACCAAACTTCTCGTTGATAACACACACGTTGCTTCCTTCCCTCTCTATACCTCCTTAACGTGAATGTTATAGCATCAAGGCACACAGTGACTTTTAATAAAGAACTCAGTAAGTGCAGTGACTCTGTCCACTGTCAGGAGAACTCCTGCCCTGTGGATAGAGATGACAGTAGGGAGGAGCCCATTTCCAGGGGAGGAACCTGAGGCTCTGGGCAGGGGGGTAGGGAGTTGGCATCTTAAAGTCACGCTTTCACCTAACTACAAGAATCAAGATCTGAACCTGGCCTTTCTATTCTAAAGCTCTTCTTAGTAATGATTATTGCAAAAACAATAGTTTTCTTTTCCCTCTAGGGCTCAAATTTAGCCACGTCAATAGTTCAGACTGAGAGGTGGTCTGTGGTAAACCCTTGGAATTTCTAATGGGTCTTCTGGATTTAAAAGCCGCTTTCTTCTTGGTTCTTGGTGTTTCCCTCCCAGCTTGGCAGAGGCCTCCTGTCTGCCCTTGACCTGGGTATGCGTGATGGTTCAGGGCAGATGCAGCAGCCGCCAAACCCTTCTGTCTGCTCTTGGCCATACAAGAGGAGGCGAGGCGGGTGTCCCTTCTCCCTAGGCCCTGCTCTGCACCATGGCTGCAGGACAGATGCTCCATCCTCAGGGCTATAACCTCCCACACTATTACTCCATTCCACAGGCCATTCTGGTGTTTGGGGGGGCACCTCATCTCTGGTTGAGATGGCACTGTGCTAACATGGACTGTAATGGAATATTGTAACACTCTTTAAGGCACAGGCCTAAAGGCCACATGGTGAATCAGGGTGGGTGTGAAAAACTTTCAGGTCAGATTTTTCTGAACCCTTCACTGACTCCTGGAAAATGAGTCAACATACTGTCTGGAGGGTGAGGGATGGGCCTATGCATTAAAGAGAGGGACATAGCGAGTCCCTCTATTCCCTTCAGCTGTTGATTGGCATAAGGGACAAACAACCCGAGGATGGACTTGTCTGAAGAGCCACTACCACCTGGTCATGGCTCTGATGACATCTGTCACTAAGGAAGGGGAGGCCTCAAGTTGGGCCTGTGCAGAGTGGAGAATGTAGGTGGAGAAGGGGAGGGAGGAAAAGGGCTGAGACATCAGAGCACATGTGGGCAGGTGCCAGAGCCAGCCACGATTCCAGTGACCCAGCTGGGGCAGGAGGTCAGACCTCAGGGGGCAGCTGGGAGTTGCTGCTGAGCTGAACTGACCTGATGACGACTGGATCAAGCAGGCAGTTGTGAGGCCCAGAATTGGCAGCTTGTTCCCACAGTTGTGCCCTGGGTAGCAATGTTTCATTAAGACATCAGGATATAAGGGTCTTGGTTAAAAATGAAAAGGTCACACATACAGAGCAACTGTCCACTTCCTAAGCTCCTGTGTGGTGGTTTGAATGACAATGGTCCCCATAGGCTCATATGTTTGAATGCTTGGTCCACAGTTAGTGGAACTATTTGGGAAGGATTGGGAGGTGTGGCCTTGTTAGTGGCATTTCAAAAGCACATGCCATTCCCAATCAGTTCTCTTTCTCTCTGCCTTGTGCTTGTGCATCAGATATGAGCTCTCAGCTACTTCTCCAGCACTGTGCCCACTTGCCTACTACCATGATGGTCAGGAAGCTATAAGCAAGACCCCAATTAAATGTTTTCTTTTATAAGTTGCCTTGGTTGTAGTGTCTCTTTATAGCAATAGAACAGCAATTAAGACACATCACTATCATGGATGCTTTCCTGGAATGGATATATATAACAGTAGGTTGGGGACCATTTCAAGGGAGGAGAGACTGAGGGAGAGGGAACAGACACAGAGGCTGAGAGCCCATGAGTACTCATGAGATAAATGCTTTCTGCGAGAGGTAGAGGCCAGTGGGAAAAAAAGATCATCTTTCTCCCAAGTTCCCAGAACCCAACAGTGTCTAGAAGGGTTTGGAAAGAGAGCAAATGAGTTCATGAAAAAAATGACAGATGTGTACATTCGGCAAGGACTGGCCTCCATTGGTGGCCAACTGGCCAGCCTCAGCACTCATCAGCCACAGTGGCCCTTCCCCAGAGTTCTGGGGGAAGGGAGAATGCTTGGGAACACCGCACACTCTGCCTTGACATCCTACCAAGAGAGTTGCCATCCTAACCCTCCAAATACACAAACTGATCTGAGTGATGATTCCTGACTCCCTGGGCCCATGGCCTTTCCAGGAAAACTATTCTAAGGTCTAAACAGCCATACAGTCCGTGGAGTACTTCATCATCAAGTCTAGCTTAAATCCCCTGACTTCTTAGCTGTATTCTCCTGTTTTAGAACAGTCACCTGATGCTGCTAACACAGCCTCTCACGAGTAGGGAGGTTAAGAGCAAGCATCCTCCTCTTCTCAGATGGAAGTAAGACCTTTGAACTCCTTCCTTGAACACCCCACCCCCACGTGCTATGTTCACCTGCTTCTTGAGGTGTGCGGTCTCAGAGGCCCACTCCCACCACCCACAGCCTTCCTGGACAACTTCACCGATTGCTCTTCATTTTTCATATCTTGGGCTATTGAAGATTTCCCAGAGGCCTTATTAAATGCTCTTTTCAAAGCTGCTCATTTATCACTGTCGAGGTGGCAAGCCAACCTGAGAGGAGCCGTCTCTTGGTCTGTGATCTTGAGAGCTCTAGCAGAGTCCAGTCCTGAATCCTCAATGCTGTCTAATGTTGTGTACTGTCTCTGCAAAAATTTCCCATAATTCTTGAGTCCACAGGAAGAAAGCTCCCTCTCCACACCCTGCTCTAACCCTGACCCTCAGCTACTTCATGCATACTTCCAGAGCTCCTACACTGACCAGCTCAAGACAGAAAGCAGCCTGGACTCCAGCTGTTCATTCGAAGAAAAAGGAAGCCACTGCCTTGCCTCTAGGCTGTCTGCTTTGATTAAATGGCTCTGGCAAAGCAAAATCCAGGGCAGCAAAAAGCTATTTCTATGCCAGTTGATTTGATCAGTGCAGGGAGCATGGATGCAACCTCACAAATGGGAGGTGGGGCCTCCAGAGCATCAGAGCTCTCCAGAGAAATTCTGGGCTCCTCCGTCAGGCAGAGGTTCATCTGAAGAGGAGACAAGGAAGATGGACACTTGTGAAATTCCACACTTGCCATAACTCTGCCTGGGTACCATAGGGTCTCTGTGAGCCCTGATTAATTTGGCCAAATTTATTTCCCTACATCTTCAGCTTTGGCAACGTTTTTTTCGGAAGAACGTGGCTCCCTGTTGTGAGCAAACTGTAACACTAATGCAGCAAATGGGAGCTGGTGTAGCAGAATGAGGGATCCCTAGGGGAGATGTCTCCCTTGCCTCCATTTATTCCTCTCCTCTCCTCTCCTCTCCTCTCCTCTCCTCTCCTCTCCTCTCCTCTCCTCCTCCTCTTCTTCTTCCCCCCTCTCTAAGACGGGTCTTACACGGTAGCCCAAACTGGGTTGGAGCTTATTTGCGGCCAGGCTGGCTTCTACAATCCTGCCTCAGCCTTCTGAATTTCTGAATACTAGGATTATAGGTGTGAGCTATCTTGCCTGGCGTCTCCCTGTGCTGTGATGGGGCACAAGACCCTGACCATCTACTCAGGTACACTCATTCTGGACCACAGGATCTAGAAGTCCTGTACAGCTGACTCCAAGTGAGAGCTGTCTATCAGAGGCACACAGAGATAGGTTGAAGATGAGCAGAAAGACTGGTCATATTCCTAGGAGTTGCAAGGCTCCATACCATAAGCATAACTCAGCACCCTGAATGGCGGGGCTGTGGGGTTCTGAAAGCTCCTTGGTGGAGCTGACTGCAGCTGTGTTCTCTGTTCCCCAAGGAGATTCAGTCATTGCGGCATGACTCGCGATCATTAGAGCAGATTTACTGCAGGGAGCAATATTTACCTTTAAAAATAAAACGGCGAGGAGGGATTTGTTGCCTGTCACTTAATAGATTAATGTTCACAAGGCTCCTGATTGCAGCTTTCCTTTGCAGACATACAGCTCGGGGACTGACTGCACTCACAGTGGTGGCCCTGGGGTGAGGGTTCTCTCAGGTGAGGACACCCAGTGGGTCAGGATAATCTTCCTAGGTTTGGAAGTTTTACCATAACATGATCATACGTGTTCATTTCTACACTGTCCACAACTGTGTTTGTGTTAAACAGTAAGAAAGAAGCAGTTGGAGCAGAAACCACAGGCCTGCCTGCATGGCCCCAAGCAGCTGCCATTACAGGACTTTGCTGATTTCCAACATATAGGACTCATTCCCCACCCTGGGTTAGAGTGCTTCTTAGAGTCAGTACACAGACCTACAGTAAGGATTTCTGAGTTAATGTAGGTTTAAACTCAAGGATTCAAGGGGCCTGTTTGTTCCCACTCTAAACCCAAGTGTCAGCAATGAAAACTGGACACCAAGTTCCTTGAAACAGAAAGGGAGTACTATTCCCTCACTGTGAGTGCTGAACACACAGTCCTAGGTCCCAGCTAGTTACCACCCTCTGATTAGTCTATGCTTAATGCTTGGGACCACACACAGATACTAAAGAGCTAATTAGGCAATCGTTTATGCATTCAGTTTTTCCAACACCAGTAAATACTTACTGAGCACCAGGCACTCTTTGCTTTATACTTTTATGCTTAGATGGCGAGGAGAGACCTAGCTACACCCTACAAGGCACTGTATATGACACAAAAAAAATTCCCACAGTGAAATGTGGGACTGGCCTTACAGAGGGTTCCTGACAGAGCATCTGCACTGGAAAAGTCATATCAGGGAAGCTGTTGCCATCAGGTTGACACCTGCTCTGTTTGTTGTTAGTTACTCTTTAAGAGGTCAAGCAAGGTCATGTTTGTCATCCTCTGGCTTCACTCCTGTGCAATGGCTTTGGACAGGAAAGGGACTGACCTAATGAGAAGCTGGAAGCATCATCTACAGACTCATCTTCCTCCAAATGCCACTGGATGGAGTTCTGGAGTGTGAGCATGGTCTCCTCCACTATCGGAGGGCCTGGGTGTGAACTTAGCAGGGTGCACGTCCAGAGGCTTATTGCTAACCATGGCTTGATAAGGAGCAGGTGGCATGTCAGGCACACAGAGACCTCGGTAAGAAACCATGAGCTGCTGTCCTTTTCTTAGCAACAGAAAAGAGACCACTCTGCAAGGATGCAGCTTCTCAGTTCCCTCCTCCTCCCCCACTGCTGTGGCTGGGCCTGGGTGCCAGGCTGGGCATGCTGGGCTGTGGACCAGCCAGTAGGGAGTGCACTGGCCACTTCTACTGAAGGTTTAAAAATTTTTAAATTTTTAAAAACTTGTTTTTAAAGATTTTACTTGTGTGTGTGTGTGTGTGTGTGTGTGTGTGTGTGTGTGTGTGTGCCACATGCATAGGTGCCTGTGGAGCCCAGAAAAGGTGTCAGGTCCCCTGGAGCTGGAGTGACCAGCAGGTGTGAGCCGTCTGACATGGGTGCTAGGAACCAGACTCAGGTCCTCTGGAAGAGCAACAAGTGCTCGTAACTGCTGAGCCATCTCTTCAGCCACACTGATTAGTCAGCTTTAAGGCTGCAGCAGCAGGACACTTCTCAGGCTCCAGGACAAAGCTGCAGGTGCTTTCTGTGACAGCACTGAGGGATTGTCACCCTCCACCCCGGGGACCCCTTTCAATGGCTCTTCCCAGTGCTACGTTGATTTTGGCCAGTTAGGCCCACTGAAATCTCCATTTGGCTAGACATTTGCGGAATAAGAGTCTTCTGAGGCCCAGTGCTTCTGCTCTTCTGAATTAACTCAAGACTATGGGACTGAGGTGCAACCAAGGACGTAGCTGCAACCAGATGGGAGACAAAGTGGTGACTGAGACACAGCCACCAAGCTGTGAGATCTGAACACCAGAGGGGCTGTGCAGGGAGACCCTGCCTCTTGAAATGAAGCTAAACGGGACTCATAGCGGTTACCTGGTCACCTGGGTGTGACACCTGTCATGCTGGGGCCATGACATACACATTCTTCTCTTAGTTATTCAGCTCATCCCCACCATGGACTCACAGCCACGAGTGGCCATGGTCAGCTAGGGATGGGTACATTCACACCAAGGCCTTTTCCACTACACTGTCTCTGGTAGTTACCACTGATGAGCAACTTGACAGGACCAAGAACCACCAGGAAACCACACCCCTGGTGTGTCTATAGGGCATTCCTAGATCAGGTTAATTGAAATGGAGAGACCCATCTTGAATGTTAGTGGCTCCTTTCCATGAGCTGGGGTCCCAGACTGAGTGAAAAGGAGAAAGTGAGCTGAACTTCAGTGTTCATCTCCCTCTGCTTCCTTGCAGAGGATGCAATGTGACCAGTTGCCTTGTGCTGCTGGAGCCATGCCTTCCCCATCATGATGGACAGGACTTCCGTACTGTGAACTGTGATAAAGTCCTCCTTCTTTGAATTGCTTTGTCAGGTATTTTGTAACAACAATAAGGAAAGTAACCAATACACTATCCTTGCCATTCACAGGACTTTAAACATCTCGGTTTGGGGTCCATGAAGACCTTTGATGTCAAACTGTCAAGGCTATGTGAGCTCTGGAAGCTTCCCCATGCTGACACAGCTCACTGGGGCATGCCTTCATAATGATTAACATGTCCACTTTCTCCATAAACTTCCAGGGATGAGTGTGACTTTTCAGAACAGTGTATAGCAATGTGCAGCACACTGATGATTCCCGTGCAGTCCTCTGAGAAACTTCATTCATGCACATGGTTACAGGGGCCACCACTCTAGGCACACTGGATATGAGAACTAAGAATGCATTATGGTTTGGGTATACTCTGGTCCCTGAGACGCATGTGCTGAGAGCTTGGTCCCCAGGCAGTGGCACCATTGAGGGATGATTGGCTCACAAGGATGCTGATATCATTCATGGGATAATCCATCAACAAATTCATAGCCAGATACATCAAATAGTAGGTGTAGGTTGGTTGGAGGAACTATAGGCATGCCACTGAAGAGTGTATTTCACCAGTGTGCTACCTCCCACACCACAAACTCCCACAGGAATGCTTTTCAGCTCCCATAAGGTGAACAGTTCTGCTTGACCACACACCATGGTGTTCTGCTTCCTCATGAGCCCAGAAATGAAGGAGCCAGCCAACCATGGACTGACACTTTTGAAACCCTGAGCCCAGAGGAACTCATTCCTGGTTAAGTTGTTTTTCCAGGTGCTTTGTCACAGGAAAGGAAACTTATTGAGTGCAATAAAACATTCCATTTGTGTGTGTGCATGTGTGTGGTGGCTGTGTTTGTCTGTACACACACGGGGAGGTCAGAGGTTGAGGTTAGGTGTCTTCTTCTGCCACTCTCTAAATTTTCTTTTTTTGCTGAACCTAGAGCACTGCATTTCAGCTAGACTGGCTAGCCCAGGAGTCCCCATGGTCTGCCTGCTACCATGCCCAGTGCTGGGATTATAGACGTACATTACTACACTTGGCTTTTCTGAAGGTTTGGCAATCCAAATTCAGTTCCTCATGTTTGGATAGCAAGTACTTTATACTCTAAGCCATCTCTCCAGCCCACCATGGTCCATTTTTTTTTTCAAATGAGAATTCTCTATCTGAAAAGAAACAATGATTTTATATAATCAGATACTTTGGTGCATTTATAGAAAACTCAACCACCACATACACATACACATATATACACACATCAAATGTGTTCAGTAATAAACAGTTTAGAAAACACAAACTTAGTAAAAATCAAAATACGGCTGCTGAACCCGGCTTGCTTACCAGCTGCTGGCCTTTCGGGCCCCACCCCGCATACTGAAGCTTTGCATTGCTGACTTCTGGTGGGTCCAGACTCTGAGGGTCCCTGAGGAAACAGACAGACAAACAGAAACAAAGCACAATGTTGGGAACCGAGAAGATACTGTGTCTCCACTTATCCTCTGATGGAGTCTTCCTCTTTTCCTGTCTCTCAGTTACTGAACAATACGTCTCACTCAGCTTCCACCGGATTTCTGCAGACGTACATAATTTATGTGAAGCTGAAATGCGTCCACTGCTACTTAATCCAAATGGTAAATATTCATCAGGAGAAAACATGCAGAGGACTATATAGATCAATTTTTAAAATGTCTAGGGCAGTTCAGATGAAACAAAACCCACAGCCAAGCAGCAATAAATCCCACACCCGATGTCTTCATCATTGGCTGTCCTCGTAGATAATTCTTTTCTAAGTATGAAGCCAGGTCATCCTGACCTTCGAAAGCCAGTGGCCTCAGAATGAATTGTATTCTCTCACACACACAGAGATTGAGAAAGGGAGAGGATTCGGGAGAGGGAGAGAGGGAGAAGAATTGAAAGATATTTTTCCTTTTCAACATTTCTTACATTTTTCATTCCTTTTTATTTTGTAAAAATTTCAGTTGTGTCTACATGGGAGCCGGTTTGTAATATACACGTGTGAACTGTGTATGCATGTATGCATGCTCATGTGTGTGTGTGCATGCATGCATGTACATGTGGGAGCCAAAGGTTGATGTTGGATGTCTTTCTCAAGCACTCTACACCCTAATGTTTGAGTCAGGGTCTCTCACGAAGCCTGAAGCTTGTCAATCTGGCTAGCCTGGCTGGCCCATAACCTCTCGGGAACCTGCCTTCCCAGTGCCGGGATTGCAAGTATGTGCACTTAGTTTTCAAATGGGTGCTGGGTATACAAACTCCTTATGCTGTCACAGCAGCATTTTACCGACTGAGCCGTCTCCCAAGCCCCACATTTTTCGTTCTTAATTTACAGATATGGAAAATACATTGACAACGAAATACTGTCTGTATATTCAAATGTCCTAATAAATAAAAGCCATGATAAAACACTATGAAAACTCCACAGGTAGAAAGGACGGTCTTCACATTGTTTTGAGAGTACCACCCCACCTGCAGAATGGCATCTGCATTCTCGGGGAGCAGGATGGTTAGGGGAGCACCTGTCCTGATGTCATAGTTCCTGCACTGAAAACAGAGCCATGAAAGTGTTTGCTCAGGAATAAGGGGAGAATGGGAGAGTCATCACCTGTCTTTGGGAAAGGAAGGCACTGCGTTTTAGGGTCTCACAAAGGGGAGGGAGCAAGAGGGAAGAAATGTGAACCAGGCCTTTCAGTGACCAGGGTTTCAAACACAGAAAATTCTAGAGTAATTTGAGCCACACTGCCAGAATCAAGGCAGACAAGCAAAACCAGGAGGAAACAGAGGAGGAGAAGATGGGGAGGCGAGATTCCCCATCGCCTCAGCGGAGTTTGAAGACAGGTGACAGGGGTCAGACATGGGGGAGGCAGATGGGACAACAGTCTTCAGGGAAGTACAGAAGCTAGGAAACATGGGGGGTCTGGACATTGCAGATCACAGACAGGTTCTTAATAAACTCCAGACTCACCCCCTGCCGCTCCGTGTGTGTGTGTGTGTGTGTGTGTGTGTGTGTGTGTGTGTGTGTGTGGTGTGTACATGCACGTGCACACGCATGTGTCTGCAGAAGCCAGAGGAGGGCGTTGGATCCCCTAGAGTTGGAGTTACCAGAAGCTGTGAGCTTCCCTAGATGGGTGCTGAGAACCATACTCTGGTCCTTTGAAGAGGAGCCTGTGCTCTTAACTGCTTTGACTGCTAAGACGGCTCACCAGCCCAGAGAGTAGGTTTTAAAAGTTATATCATTAAAAAAAAGGCCATGTGAGGTGATGGGCATGCTAGTGAGCATGAGTTATCAGTCTGTAGTGTGCTGACAAATCAAAAAACTGTCTGAATGTCTTAAAATACATATTTATTGTTGGTTAGTTTAACCCTTTTGTCCCCTTTAAAAAGAACAAAGTTTTCCATAAACTACGATAGAGTGATTTGTGATGGTTGACAAAAATCTCAGAGGGGCATGTGCAGTCTTCTAGCTGTAATTCTTACAGGGATTTAAAGAACATATGCAGGCATGAAGGCCTTTATAAAAAAGAAGCAAATAATCTGAAGCCAGTTAGGTTGGTCAGCTAGCTACAAGATTGGGTGGGACAGGTAGAGAGAAGAAGGGTGAGGGAGGGTAGCATTTCTCAGAGCCCATACTTTTGTATCAAATCAACTGAGACACAGGTACCCCCTCAGGAAGTGGGGGCATGGCCTTCTTCATCTAAAAATGGTGTGAAAGCCAAGAGGAATGATGGGTACTAAGTCAACAGTACTCCAAAGATACAGGTCTCTCCTCTTTCCTACCTAGCAAGTCTCTTAACATCTCATACACTTAACCCAATGATTCCAAGATCCCCCAAATGAGCTGCCTGCTGGGGTAGCAGCCATCCATCCAGGGTGTCCTCACAGGGAGAAAGGCAGGAAGTGGTGGGATTCCCTCACTAACAGCACAGAGCTTGGGCTGATAGAGCAACTCAGGCCAACTACTTTTTCCCACGTGTGAATTGGTAATATTAATGCTCGCCTTGTTGGGTAACATCCAGTAGTGCACTGCACACAGAGATGGGCAGCACAGGGCTCCCGCAGCCATGTTCCTCAGATGCCAGCTTCATCCTTGATAAACTGACAGGTAATTAATTTGGCCACACATTATAATGCATGTGTGTGTCCTCAGCTTTTCATTTAATTAGTTGGGCCAGTGGGTTGAGTACCGATAAAGTGTTATTGTAATGGCTATCTATATGAAAGTTGTTTAAAACAGCCAATCATTTATCAGACATAAGACAAGTTTGCTCTCTGGGACTCAGCAGTGAAAGCAAACTGGTGACTCCCTAAGGGTACAGGTGGCAGGAAACCGGGCTTGAGGTCACCACCCCATCACCTATGCTTGCTATATTGAAGTAAATCTCTATTTTCACACTGGGATCCCATGGCATCAGATTGTTGTGCTTTCTAGTTAAAAGAAGGCTTCAGGGTGACCCACTATATGTCCTTGCTTAGTGAATATTCTGCAGTTTCTCATCATCTATCCAGGCCCCTACACAGTGATGGTACTTAGAGAGTCCTGCCCAGCCTTGCAAACACAAAGTTTCCATTGAATCTGCCTCATGCACACACACATGATGGAGAACCACTGGAGAGTTGCATGAAAACCGTGTGTGTGTGTGTGTGTGTGTGTGTGTGTGTGTGTGTGTGTGTGTGACTCAGTTGACCACTGACCACTGTGGTGTCATAGCATTCTGGTGAGTCCTGGATTCTCAATTTCATTTCATGCCTTCATCTCTGTTTCTGTTTCCTCTGTGTGGGGCAGGCAGATGGCCCTGTGCTCACCTCCAGGAAGAACCTGTCACTCCTCTGTGTTTTGAGGACTGGGTGCTGCACCCAAGCAGGGCTTCTCTGCTGAGCAGGTGGGCAGAACCACAAGGTCATATCCACCTGCATCTGAGGTTCCTATTGCCAAGTCCTGCTTCTTGTCTCTGTCCCTTTGCAGCTGAGACACGTATGCCGTGGCCTGGAGACTTCCTCCTCAGCCTGTTGGTCCTATTCTTTTCCTCTACAGGTGACATCCCTGAACCCCCAGCATATTTAAGATCCCACTGGCTTTTCAGGATAGCACACCTTCTCAAGACACACTGGTCCCTCAGCATCAGGTCAGCATCCTCTTCTTGTCTGAAGAATGCATCATAATCCAGTCGGGAGCCAGGACTATTTTCCCTTGCACTTTGCTTCTGGGAAAACTTTATTATTACTACCGTGCTTTAAATCATTCTAAGTGCTTACAAGAGCTGACAATAATGTATGCACATTATTAATATCTTGTCTAGGTTTTACATTTGTCATCGTCAATTTATGCTACCTCTCACCGAACCCCATGGTTGACTCTGGGGCTCGTCGGCTACTGTGTGTGCCCTATGGGTTTAGACAAATGCATTTTGCCTCACATTACTGTGTCAGTATCACAGGGAATTTCGCTGCTTGCTCCACACGCTCTCACTTACCCTCTCTGGCAACCACTGTCTTCTCAGCTTCTGGTTCTGCCTGTTCTAGAAGGTCCCACATCTGCAGTCTCTTCAGACTGGCCTCTTTTTTTTGAAGATAATGAGCTCAAGCTCTCAGATTTGGCCTGTTTCCAGGACTACACTCACTTTCACAGTCCTCTCTCTCTTTTTCATGTTCCTAACCCTCCAGGGTCCCTGAACAAACTAGACAAGACAGTGGTGGGAAGCACCTCACCTGAGCAGCACCCGTCCACATCTAAGCCCTGCTGGCCTTCTTACCCGCATATCTTTTTAATCCACCCCCCCATGGTTAGCTAGGGCTGGGAGATAGCTCAGTTGGTAAAACTCCCATTGCATAAGCATGAGGACCCGAGTCCTGATCCCCAGCCTCTGTGTAAAGGTTGTGTGTGGAGGCACATGCCTGTGACCCACCCCATCACCGGGGAGGAAGAAACAAGAGGCTCTCTGGAGCTTGTTGGCTAGCCAGTGAGCTCTAGGTTCAGTATGAGACTGACTCAAAAAATGAGAAGGCCTAGTTCCCTTTCTCACGCAGAAGACTACAGCAGTAACCTCTGATGCATAACCAAGGTGTCACATGTGCATCCAACCTGTGGCCTACGGGCCACATGAAGGTAGTGATAACTACCAGTGCAGCCCAACACAGAACTCATAAGCTTACTTAAAACATTATGAATATTCATTTATATTGTATTTTGTAACTTGATTATGTGGTTCTTGAGTATGAACTTTATAGAAGACAAAGACAACATCGTGTCCCAGTGTTAAAACGCTGGACATGCCTGACAGTCCGGCCTGTGGTCCCTACCATGTACTAGGTTTTTTTGAAATTCATAGTGTGTATGTAAGAGGGAGGGACACAAAGGGACTTGCTGATTAATTTGGGGGCTGTCTAGTGCCCTCCCCCATCCCTCCTCCTTTATCTTTCTTTACTCATTTATTCTAAGAATGTGCATCAGGCTCTGTGATGAATCATCTCTGGGTAGAGATGGATTAGTGAAAAAATGATTAAGGAAGAATAAAATGATCTGGACCTCACATAGCTCAAAATAATCACAAGATCCATTCTGATTTTGCTTATTTGAGCAATAAACAAAACAGGGCATAAATCATACTGGATTCTGAAGAGTGAATTAGCGCCCAGCCAAGTTTGCTCATTTATCTTCCAAAGCTATTTTGAGGGATTGAAAAGCTTCCCCAACAGCAATGGCATTTGGGAGGAAGAAAAGCTAAAATTTGCGTTTTTTTTCCTGGCTCTAAACTTTCATGACTAAATCATAAAAAAAAACCCTAACATTTTCAATGTCAAGTATTGTGAGTTTTCTCAAGTCTTCTCATATGCTTAGCAGAGTGGGAGATACAAAAAGACACATGTTCAGGCCTAGGTAAGTGCTATCCATAGTAGGTACACACTGATTACAAACGCATAGTACGTTAGCAAGGGGCAGATTAGCAACCTTTAGTTCCTAAGAATAGTATTCATAAGAGTTGAAACCTCCTTAGTCCTGCGGCCCTTTTCATAAACTCTAAGGCATTCACTTAAGTTTGTGGGTCAGGAGTCCCATGCCATCAGTACTTCCACGGTGGCTGGCAGCTAAACCCTGCTCGTGTTAGATCAGTGCCCTCACCCTCACCCCTACCTCATGCAGGATCTGGACACTGATCAGTGAAGTGTGATGGGGCAGCTGGGCTGAACTGCTCCTGAGGGACCCCATGTGCCTCATGGACACACTCACTGATTGTGAAGACACATGGAAATAGAGTCTGCCCTATTATGCCTCATGTCTGCCTTACGACCCCAGGTCAGTCCACCCTCAATCTACCCTGTTAAAGGAAGACAGGAGACAGGTCAGGATGGGTCTGGGGCTTGGTTGGACTGTGAAACATTTTGGTGAGATTAAGTGTTCTAAAGCAGAGTGAGGTAATGATTGCAAAGCTCTTCAAATACGCCACAAACCATCGAACTGTATAATTTAGACCTGTAAATTAGAGGTATGAGAAGGATGTATCAAAAGAGCTTGGCAAGGGAAGCAAGAAAGGAGAGAGAGGAGGAGAAGGGTAAGAAAGACCAGGAGGGAAGGAAGGCATGTTCTAGGCCCTTCTCTTTCATATATCCTCCAGTGAGCTTGAGTTGACCTCCAGTGCAGAGGAAGCCCTGCCTGAGTTAACTGGTGCCCACCCTGCTGGAAAGCTTGAATAATGGGCAGTCTAAGCACCCCATCCTTGTCTGTCCTGTGCTATGGGACAGCTAAAGGCTGCTAAGCCAGGCTTTCTTCTCACTGTCAACACAGAGCTAGTAGCGCTGGCCAAAATTCACAGGCTAGTGGTGGCTTCCTCTCTGCTTGGCCTCCAGCACCCCCAACCTGAAAGCCACTCCCTGGTGCAGGTGAGACCCCAAACTCTGCATTCTCTTTTTCCTATACAGCAGATCCCTCTCATGGTCTCATTCCTCCTGGGCCTGTTGTTAGAGGAGCCGTCTGGTCAGTGTGTCCAGCCACAGATCATCCCGTCAGAACTGGTGGTGTGGGAGACTGCCCCATGAGGATGAAGCAGTGTTGGGCTCACGAGGCCCCAGTCACAACAGGCTGTGCAGCCCTGGGCTGATGGCTTCACCTCTCTGAGAAACTCTATGCTGCTGGAGGTGGGGTGGCTCCTCACCAGTCACTGTGAAGTGAACAAGGTTCTTGGGAGTCAGCCGACAGATGTGACTGCTCTGCTGCTGGGGGAGGCAGATGGGTTGTGTGCACATAATCCTCAGGTTCCTTGTTCCTCTCACATAGTGTGGCCAGGCTCACTTGGCATGCTACAACATACTGTTGCCATGCTAGGACTTGCCCTTTTGGAAACTGAGGGACAGTTGGGGGCCCAGTCACCTGGACAGCTCCTCTGTGAGCCTGGGTCTCTTTCAGATGCAATCAGAGAGATGGCTTGTCTCACATCTATATCATTAAACACAGGTCTCCATTCCTTTAAGAGCATTTGTGTTCATCCTTCTGCACAATTCCACTTTGGAATAAATGATTACACAGCCTTCCCTGAGCTGGACACAGGAGGAAGGTAGAGAGTTCTTCCCAGTGTGGGTCACGAGACCAGACTGGAGCCTGTGGAAGACAGTCAACAACATCCTTTAGGATGCTGCTCACGTGGTCCACCATCCAAAGAGGCCACAGGGGCTCTGCTGTCTCCACATCTGGGGTCATTTCCCTTTATCCCTTCCCTTACAGTTCTCTACCAACTCACAGGTGTCTGATCCAACTTTGGGGACCTGCTTTCATTGGTCTTGAGAGCAAATTTCCCAAGCCGTTCTCCACCCATGGTTATAGTCGTAATTAACACAAGTCATATAAAAGATGTACTGATGCCCAAGAACTGGCCTAGTCAAAGAGGCAACTTGGGCTCAGCAGCTCACTTTGACAGAGGGGACTGAGCACTGGCCATGTGCTCATGGTGAACTCAGGAACACAGGGCACAGGCCGAGGCTCCAAGCCTCACCAGACATCTATACAGATGTCTATGCAACAGACATCTACATGCACGTCTACATAATTATGGAGGTGGTGCTTGGAGTTCTGTGGGAGGTGCTTCTGTTATGTGAGGACAAAGGAAGCCTTTTGAGGAATTATTTCAAACCAGCTAAAATGTGTATACTTTCTTTTTTTTTCTGTTTAAAGCACAAAGTGAGTGATGGTAGGTTGGACTACAGGAGATAGGAAAGCTAGCCCTGTGAGACCCTGTAGAGCTTCAAGTAGGGAAGTCAATATGAGGAATTAGGAAGTATATCAATGATGAGCCATCTAGGAGTCAAAGCTCCTGAGATCTCACAGCCTTGGAAGAACGGCCTGTGTGACTGCTTCCCCTCTCTTGCCTCTGTCCAGGAGCACTTGATGGAACTGCTAGCCAATGGGTTCGAAGTCTGTGGCAGAGAAACTTCCTTGTGTGCTGGAAGACTCCACCACAAATTCTTAGGACAGTTAGGAGAGTACAGATTTCCCCTCAGTCTGCCTGGCCAGTCCTTTCCATTTCTAAAGGCAGAGCTGAGATTGAGCTCACTGGATTAGAGGCTTGTAATCAGACAAGAGCCCGAGACAGTCCTGTTATTGAGAATATATATGAGTGCTGGGGAAAGGCTTCCAGGATGTGGAGAAAGTCCAGGGTCTGCCAAGGTCATGGTAATGCCACAGACTGCAGCCAGAGAGAGCTGCAGACACTGCATTGCCAGGGTGCCTCGGTGTCCTGCTGCAGTCCCAGCAGCCCTCTTCTTGAGGCCACCCACCTACAGAAGCAGAGTCAGGCTGAGAATGATTAATGCCACTGGAGTACTTTGGAGGGAAGAGTCCATCCTTACAGATGGGAGCTGAGCCGCAGCAGGGCCAATTTGGGCGATGCCTGACATGATGAGGCCCACGGCAAGTGTCCTTCCCTGACTCACAGAGCCCCGGCTTCTGGTGGGGCTGTAGTCATTAGCAGCCTATGCTGCTCAGGGCTGAGCTTAGCTGGCAGAGGAGGGGCACTGGGGAAGGAATGGAAGGGAAGAGAAGAGAGCAGAACCCCACGGGAGCAGAGAGAGTCGATTTAGAGTTACAGCGGTGAGATTGCAGGATGTAACATGGAAGGCTGGTGGAGTCCAACACGATAAGGCATTCAGTTCATTCTTTAACCACAGCCTTCTCTAGCCTTTTTAGACAGTACTAGTGCAGTAGTGGTACCTAGTACAGCACTAGTACCTAGTAAATTACTAGTATTTGTATTTAGTGCACTATTTATACCTAGTGCAGTAGTGGTACCTAGTACTGCACGAGTACCTAGTGAATTACTAGTACTTGTATTTAGTGTACTATTTATACCTAGTAGTAGTAGTACCTAGTACAATACTTAGTGCAGTACTGGCACTTAGTGGGGTACTGGTACTTAGTATAGCACTGGCAGTGGGTACAGCAT
Source organism: Peromyscus eremicus (assembly GCF_949786415.1). Classification (NCBI taxonomy): domain Eukaryota; kingdom Metazoa; phylum Chordata; class Mammalia; order Rodentia; family Cricetidae; genus Peromyscus; species Peromyscus eremicus. The sequence continues at coordinate 62,112,151 of NC_081418.1, read as the reverse complement.
GAGTATACAGCATAGTGCAGGTACCTAGAAATTCATGAGTTCACACTAGCAATGCCCTGAGCGGGTGTCCCAGAACTTCTAAAGGTCTGTAGGAATTTGCCTCAGGGCCATAAGTGTGGTGAATAAGTATTAGGATGCACAGAGAGATATAAAACCTTGACCTTCTCATTTGTTATTACAAACTTGGCTGTCTAAATTTCTGCTTATGGGAAAGATTAATTCCGAAGAGTTCAGGTCCTGCCACCCTCCTGGTGGAGTTGGAGCCTCCTTTGTAGCAGTGGAAAGGACAAATGCCGCTGGCTGGGTGGGGGTGAAATTCTAATCTGGACTCTTCAGAAGCATTGCTTCTGTGCAGCCCTTTCTAAACTGTGTGCTCTGGCCATGGTGCTTCTTGAGTGTCCAAAATCCTATTTTCCCACTTCTGATAGAGTCAAGAGTCTCTGGACTGTGCCAGGAGAATGCCATCTCTACAATTCTGTGCCACTCTCTGGTCTTGTCTTGAAACTCTTGGAACTGGGTGGGTGAATCATGATGTGTCCCCATGCGCCCTGTCTATGAAGACAGCTGCAGAAATACCTATTGGGCAGCCCAGAAGCCTGGGCTGGCACTGTGCACCCTCTCTGCCTCTGGGGAGTCCCAGCTGCCTGCCTGTCTTTCTTGTGATGCTATTCCCAGGATGTAATATGTTTAGTGAGACTGAGAAGGCCCTCCGTGTTCTCTCAAGTGAAGCTGTTTCCCAGCTGGGAACCCCACGCCTGAAGATGAACTTCTGCCACCCTGCTGTCAACCCATCCACACGGGGAAGCTCCAGACTCCACACTTTATGCCCTAGTCAACACAGGACCAAGCAGGCCAGCCTGGGATCTTTTCTTCCCTTGAATTTTCCTGAGAGGACTGGAGAAAGGTGGTTCTTGCAAAAGAAAGTTTTCTTGACATTCTAGCCAAGAAATGAAGAATTCACCCAGCACACAGAGCCTGAGGCCTCTTCATGATGCTCAAGATTCACTCAGCCCCCATGGCAACCCCACTTTACCTCTAGTCTCATTTCTTATTTGGCCTCATCAATTATAAAGTGTTCCATAGAGGTCATTTAAGGGAAGACAAGGAAACAGCCAGCAGCTCCTCAAGGTCAGACAATGAATCCCTGGGTGCCCACCAAGAAGGAAGATGTAGGTTTGCATTGATGTGTTGGGAGTGTAGCTCTATACATGCAGAGCCAGAGGCTCTAAGCGGTGAACAGAGCCATTCCCAGCACACTGTAGCATCCTCCAGCTGTGCAGTGATCAGGTGCAGGGCAAGAGGCTAAAAAGCTACATATTGAAAGAAAGGTGTGTGTGTGTGTGTGTGTGTGTGTGTGTGTGTGTGTGTGTGCTCTAAATAGCACAGCTGCTTTGAATAACACTTTGGAATTTTTTTTTTTACCATACTAACCACATATTAATTATACAGCCCAGCTGGTCTACTTCCAGGTATTTACCCAAGAGAAAGGAAGACATATGTCCACACGCAAACATTCACAGCAGATTCACTCATAACAGCCCCCAATGGGAAACAACTTAGATGTCAATCAGATATAGGTTGTAGGAATGCAAACTCTCAGATACACATAATAGGTTACAGGTACCTGCTACAACATGGGAATCTCAAAGAAGTGAATCTCCTCCAGGGAAGGAGCCAACTACATATGGTACAACTCTGTGTGTACAAATTCTAGAGAGACAGAGGGAGCCAGGTGTGCTGGCTCATGCCTGTAATCCTAGCACCTAGGAGGCTGAAGCAGGAGGATGACTGTAAATGTGAGGCTAGCCCAAACTGTAAAGCAATTTCCAGGACAGTCTGGGATACAGATTGAAACTCTGTCCCAATAAGCAACTATATCAAAACAAAAGGGGAGGACAGATAACATGGTGGTTGCCAGGGACAACCAGAGGGGTAGGAAGGGTGTGGAGCACTTTGGAGTGATGCAAATGTTCCCCATCTTGGCTGTGGGCAATACATCTATTGGGCCAGCCTCTGAACAGTGAATTCAGAGAGTGTTAATTCTGCTGTAAGCAAATTGTGCTGCAATCAGCCCATCATGGGACAGATGTCTGTGCATGCTCTTTTCTCACTAGTCTTCCCAACCCATCTTCTACATAGACCTGTTCTCCCACCGACCTTTGGTGCCTCCATCTTGGTCAAGGCTGCTCTCCATGCTTATTCTAAGCCAATGCTGAAATATGGATGCTATTGCACACACACACACACACACACACACACACACACACACACACACACAGAGAGAGAGAGAGAGAGAGAGAGAGAGAGAGAGAGAGAGAGAGAGAGAGAGAGAGAGACAGACAGACTAGTCCTTTGCTAAGAATGGTCCAAAGCACTGAGCAGAAAGGCAGGTGACCAAAACAATGTGAAATGCACCAGATAGCAAGCAGCATGTGGCTTGCACCTGTCCACTGTGTACCCAGCCCTTGCTAGGCATCAATTACATTGTGGTGACCATAGCATTTATTTTCTAGGCTTGGCCATCCAGGGGCATCAGTCTGATGCAGAGTAGTACTGATCTGCAGACAGATCTGTGAACAGTTGCCCTTGGGGGACACACACGCACACACAGCTCTGTCCAGGAGACTGACTTATACGTGCTTCTAATTTTGCACAACTTAAAACCTCCTATGTGATTCCTCACACAAGAAAGCCATCAGTAGCCCAGAGGAGGAGATAAATAAGTATGTTAGACATACTGACTTATAACAACACAGATTCCCAAGGGCAAGAATCCGAAATGCAGGCGTAAGTTAACTCTACATCCCACTAGGTGGAGCCCGAGGGATAGGTTAGAGTAGGCAGACCCGGGAAGTCTTAGGAAGGCGCTTAACTGGATTGGGCTGCCTTGTAGAATGTATGTGCCACGTACAGATGCTGCAGTGCTTCCTATACACCGGAGTAGACCCTTAAGATGATCTCATAACCATATTGCTCTGGGTGGAGTAACTGTGTCCAGAGAAGCAGCCACTTTTCTGTGCTTACACAGGTGGGATGGCTGGTCACAGATGGCTATACCAGAAAAGACCGGCACGGAGGGTGGGGGGTGGTGGTGGTGGGGGGTTGTGAGGGGAGAGGAAGGGGAAGCAGTTACACCCAGTCCCGGGCTCACAGAGTATGGGAAACTGTCCATGGTTCTGGAAATCCCCGTAGGCCCCTCCCTCTCCAATGCATGCCGTTCTCCGAATATCTTTTCAGCTTGCTCTCACGTTAGCACTTCTCAAAGGGGTAGGAACAATCCAGTGATGCAGGTTCTGGCAGCTGTGATGGTTGCTCACTTTGCAGAGTCCAAGTGTGTCTCTGTGCGTGTACCCGATGGGTCCTGGGGACCAGCATACCATTGGACATCTCCACAAAGGAGACAGGCTCAGCTGCAGAGGAGCAGACCTGGATTCTCAGAATTCTCCATGTGCCTTCCTGAGCTTGCTAGCTTTGGTTTTTCTACTCACCAGGCTCAATTCATAATTGAGGACATGTCACCAAGGATTGTTTAAAAGGGTATGTGACACAGACACTCAACATCTACCTTCATTTTCCAAGAGAACACCAGCCACCCACCCATAGGCACATCCATTTGACCTCCCTGCCCACTGAACTCTGCCATGGCCGATGTCTGCAGGAGCCCACACTGCCCAAACCCCTATCTGCAGTCAAATGCTCTACCACTGAGCTATACCCCCTCCAACCCCTATCTGAATGTAAGCTGCTCATCTTCACTTTCCTTCAAGTGCTAAGTCTTGATAAGAGCTCAAAACATCTCTCTTATGCTCAACGTGTCTTGAGCGTTCTTACCAAGCAGAGCAACCACACTAGGTTGGGGTTCAAGTCACTCATTCTCCAAGCACATCCTAAAATTCACCCAACTCTGCTGCTATCCATGTGCCCTGGGTGTGCACTCACATTCTAGCCAGCCTGGACACACTGCAGAGGCCACGCTTGGTGATGGCCTTAACCAGGCCTCAAACATCTTTTCATGTCTTATCTAGTCGAATAAACTAAAAGAAAACTGACTGACTAAAAGAAAACTGACTGAGCCACCACCAGGCTCAGCTCAGTGTAGATTTGAGTTGCCCATCTTCCTTCTTAGATTTTGGAAGGAAGATCTACTTCTCAGAATCAAGATAATACTTAGAGTTACTTTATCAAGTGTGGTTGTACAAATTTGTATCTCCTTACGACAAAATTTGCAGTTCTCAAGCACAGCAGCCGAGCCTAAATGTGGTAGCCCTCACTCATAGCAGTCGAGAGGCTGAGGCAGGAGGATGGCAAGTTCAAGGAGAGTCTGGGCTACATAGTAAGATCCTGTATCAAAGATTAAAATACAAAACCCAAACAAAAACAATGCCCTCATCCGAGTTTTGTTGTTTAATGAAGTATTAATAATAATGTAGCATTTCAACAAATATTTTCTGACCTATACTGTGTTTCCTGTCCTTAGTTCTCCAGAGGCTGAGCATGGGCATTATCTCCTGCCCCACCTCTCTCTTAAATATGAAACCAAGGCCCATGGAAGGAAAGCAGAGCAAGACAGCCAGTGGGGTGAGGGTTGACCTTGGAATTCCTGTCACTGAAAAGCTGAAGTTGTGGAAGCCTGTGTGTGCTGCTAGGCTGTCTCTCAGGGAGCACCCACTTCCTAAATAAACAAAATCTTTTTGCACCCCAGGATACTAGGGGAATGAGAAGATCTAGGCAGGAGGACCTGTGACTCAGTTCGGTATCTTCTCAAATACATTGTGGCTCTAAAAAGTCAAGTCCAATTCTAAAGCAATATAGTTTTTGTGCTTGAGCAAAGTTAGGACACTATTACCCACAGAAGATAGCCTGTCATCTAAGTAATATCTTTGATACACATCTTAGTTAGCCTCCGCTCTATTACCATTCTGAGTTTTCAGACCCCCAAAGTGTCAGTGCTTCCTGATGAAGTTACTGCCCAGTTTTATTAAATTTATTTCTGCTACAGGAAGCGTTGATCTTTTCATTTCTTTGTGGGACTTTCAGGATGACCCTAATATCTCTCTCCCTCCCTCTCCCTCTCCACACACACACACACACACACACACACACACACACACACACACACATACACACACACACACTTTTAAATAATAAAGTCCAAAGATAGAACAAATTCAAGGAAAGAATCATGCCAGAAAAATGTTGAAGTGAGAAACTGTACCAAAACTTGTTTGAAAAATATAACCGATCATTCTAAAAATGACTTTTAGTTTTATTTTTATTATGTGTCCATGTGTGGCTATGTACATGTGCATATCATTTCCTGCGGATGCCAGCAGAGGGCATCGTATCCCTTGGAGCTGGGGTTACAGGTGGTTATGAACCTCCCAATGTGGGTATTGGGAACCAAACTCAGGCCCTTTGGAAGAGCAGTGTGTGCTCTTGACCACTGAGCCATCTTTCTAGCAGTGTGTGGCTAATATCCACTGTGGAAAGTTGCCTTATTGAATGGAAATTCTGACATAAAAATTTTTAGTGAAATGCCTTATGTTACAAATGACCCTCCTCTATTTTTATTTAAGTAAACAATGTGGGTACACATGTCTTCCAAGAATAGAGTTCTTAAAAACTTGGTAGGGGAAAGTCAAACAGACCTATCCACAGGCACTCGGGTGTTGCACTGATGCAGGCTTGGCTGTCTGACACCCTCACTGTAGCTTCCGCTTCATTATGAATTTGAGTTCTCTCTGGCTCCAGCAGCAGAGACCAAAGCACATAAGCTAACCACACAAGACAGAGATATGCAACAGAGCAGAGGCAGAGAGGCACCCCAATCTCTTCTGGCCTTTGTAAAATAGGAATGACACCCAGAACTGGAGGGCACTGAAACATTAGCTTGACCCTTCTGTGGCTGGTTAAAAATTCAAGTTAGAAATGACAGACACTCTCATTCTGAACTTGGGATGACCTCTGGCTGGAACACAAAAGGAGGAATGCTGGGAGGAAATGTGGAAATGTGTGGGACAAGTAAGGATCTGTGTGGGATAAGGGAAACTTATCCCAGCACAGTGCTGAACACCTGTCACTCCAGCACTTGGAAGGTAAAGAAACTATAAGACCCTGGGCTATGTAATTCCTGTGTGAAGGAACCTTTTGAAGGTTGAGGTTGCAAAAGCTACAGACTGAAAGATGGCCCAGTTCAGAGATCCACCATGCCATCAACTCCGAAGAGACTCTGACAGCATCGGAAACTGGTTAGTGCATGAATTTCCCGCCAGGGATCTAAGGACAAAAAAAGACAAGGTTTGGGAAGATAGAATGATGCCTTTCAGTGGACCCAGAGTGGGCTAAAGTGAAGGAAGGGTGGGATGATGGCTTCAGCATTCAGTAGAGGCTATGGATGAATAATCTGCCCATTCTGTGTGAATCCGTAGGAGATAACCGAACCCTGCCTCACTAAAGATCTGATGTTTACAGCTCTAATGTCTGTACTCTGCAAGGTTACATCAGATCTGTCTTTGAATTCCTCCAAAGGGGTGACATTAGGGACACAGGCTTGGAAGCCAGCCAGCCATGCACTGAGATTCCAGCTGTGAGGTGTTGGGCAGGTGACTCAACCCATCTGGGCTCTTATTTAACATACTGGTAAGAATACCTAAAGCTTAACACTTAAGGTACAGGGGCCAAGATACACAGAACACAATCAGTACATGATGGTGATCACTACAACTATTTTTAGTTAAGGAGAGCCAAAGCAGGGTCCAGGGAGGGGCTTGCGAAAGTACTTGCTTTGTAAGCCTGAGAGCATGGTGGTACAGGATTGCAATATCAGTGTTTGAGGAGGAGCGTGGACAGGCAGATCTCTGGGTTCATTGGCTACTTGGTAAGACACTGAGAGTCCTTGTTTCAAGAAAAAAAAAACAAGCTGAAATTGACTTCTGTCCTCCACCTGCATGCTCACACATGTGCACATGCACTCTCTCCTCTCTCTCTTTCTCTCTCTCTCTCTCTCTCTCTCTCTCTCTCTCTCTCTCTCTCTCTCTCTCTCTCTCTCTCTCTCTCACACACACACACACACACACACACACACACACACACAAATGCCCAATGTTGCTTCCTGGTGTTGGGCTCATGTAGGAAGTGAACGATGGCAAGGCTGTCAGTAGATAAGCCCAGAGCCCAGCCTCTCCACCACCCTTAGATTTGCCAGCTGCTTTACCTAACACTCATACAAAATTCTTGAAATCCATTTCTCCTAAATCCTCTCGGATGCAGTAAAATCTTAATATGTCAGGTGTAAACTGTGTGCGGAACCTTGAGCTTCATAAATTTATGTAAGACAGAATGAAATATCCAGCATGTTCCACACATTCATTGCTCCCCAAATGGGGGAAGAGTCTCAAGGTATCACTTTATTCTTGCGTGCCATGACCTTTGAGGGTGTCTGTCTGCTTTAAGGTGAGTAAGATGACTCCTGTTTCTTGAGTAACATCTGCTGTGATATGCTTTAATGAAAGATTCCTGAGAATGCTTCACTTTTTAAAGATTTATGTCATTGCTTTAAGTTATGCCTGTGTATGTGTGTTGCTGTGTGTGTATGTCACATGAGTGCAGATGCACACAGAAGCTCGAAGAGGGAGTTTGGTACCCTGGAGCTGGAGTTTCAGGCAGTTGTGAGCCACCCGATATAGGTGCTGGGAACTGAATTCCAGTGCTCTGGAAAAGTAGCAAGTGCTCTTAACCAGAAAACCATCTCCCCCGACCATGGGTACGTTCTTTTTACTATGTACAGTCACTTTCGGTTTCTTTAGTTTAATACAGTGACTAAACCAACAAGACCCTGTCAAACACATTTTCTTCTTTATCTCCATGCAGACACCTCTTTGTCTGCAGTCCAAATGAAGTTACTTCTGCCATGTTTATTTTCTAAGGACATGCCCTCATTCTACCCAAGCTTAGCGGGAAAAACAGACAGCAGTCTAAACATTCATGCTGTGGCTAAAGCTCTCTTCCAGAACAATACAGTTTTAGCAGCTCCTGCTGTTTATTGAAGTCTGCCGGGGAAATGTGTCTCAACCTGAACATTTGTAGAAGCTGCTCGATGAGGCTGACAGCACAGGTCTATCTCTTTTAGGACAAGCCCTGAGCGTCTAGCCTTCTCTGAGAACATTGTGGGGGAGAGAGAGCACAGAATGCAGGAGACAATGGGAGGCTGGGACCAAGATGCCCAGAAACAAAGGATGGAGACTTAGGGATGGGAGGGGGCAGAGGGAGGAGCAGGCAGAGAAGAGAGAGGAAGGGTAAATATACAAACAACAGTCACATCTGTGGGCTTTCCAAGGTCAGCACTGCAGCTGCCTTTTAACCTGAGCCCACGGCTTCACCAAACTTTACTGGTGTCCTAGCCTGTGGGGCTCAATGGCTAGGTAATATAATTATATCACCACTATATAAAGACATGTGCCTACCTGGAGCTGAAAATCTGTCAACACTCCTGCTCAGGGTTTCTCTTTCATGTGTGCCCTTGGACTCTAAGCTGTGTATTTTGTATTTTTTTAGACAGGGTCTCATGTAGCACAGGCTGACTGCAAAACTCTATGTAGCTCAGGATGACCTCGAACTTCTGATCCTCTTGCCTCCGTGTCTCAAGTGTTGGGTTTATAGTGTTGTGTCACCAGGCCAGGTTTATGCAGTGCTGGGGCTGAACCTAGAGCTTAATTCATCACACTAGGCAAGTGCTTTGCCAGTTGAGTTTATGTCCCTAGATTATGTACTTGTGAAAGACCAGGTAGGCTTAGCAACATAATTCAAGGTCGTGAAACAGCATGAGGTTGGGTGGTCTGATCAAAATCACTGAGAACTTGCTTCTGGGAACACAATTATGCCAGTGAAGAGCGTAAACCACAAACACACACCACCCTGGGACTGCTGGGCAGAGCCAGCTCTTTCTTCCTGTGACCAAGACGGACTCATTGCTTTGGTTCCTCTCCCAAGGCATTGCTGGATCTATGACCACAGTTGTCCATTCACCATCGTGAAGCTCTGTTTCTGATGCCATGCGGGGAAGTAAGGGGCTTCCTTCCTATTAGTGAGGATAGAGCCAAGGGCCTGCCTAGGAGAGCTGGGTCCTATCCAGCATGCACACCCCATGTGGAGGCACAGGTGATCTTATTCCACAGAATCAGAGGCAGCATTGCTCTAGGGGAGAAGACTTCACAGAGGTACCAGCAGTTGGACTAAGTGACCTCTGCTAACTTGGTCCTGTTATCAGAAGAAGAGCCACAGGGCTTTTCTAATCCATGGTGCCCTGCTCCTGCCCTGTGGGCTGGGCAGAGCCTCAGTGTCCTCTGTCTCACTTTGTTCTGCAGATTTCCAAGGGAGAGAAAAAGAAAGAACCATCTTACCCGTGAGGAATTTTGCTCAGGACGTAATATCCAGTGTGGGAGTGTTGGTATACCTACAAGAGAGAAGAGGAAAAGAGAGCACTGAGACCAAGGCTGTGATTCCTGGCTTTCAAATTTCTGAATCCTAAGGGACACCAGAGGCCAAGGGCAGCCTATGCGGAGCCTGTAGGCAAAGCCTTAGTGACGACAATTTGCATACCCGGTTTGCAGTACTTCCACCATTCACTAGGTTTATCAGGCAGCTGGAGGCTTGATGTCATCTCCATGGCTACCTGGTTAGTTATTAAATTAGGAGTCTGTATTTCCATCTAAACTAAATACAGCACAGAACTAATGGGGGCCTGTGGTCATTGGAGCTCATTGGACATGGTCAGCGAGACCTGGCAGGGCGAAAGACCTTTAAAATTCTGAAGTTCCTGCAGAGTATGGCCAGGGGTCCCCTGGGGCCTCAACTCTGGGCCTGCAATGAGCATGGAACTGGAGGCAAGACTGGGCACACTCTCCACCTTTGATCCAATTTGATGGACATTTTCTGGCTTCTGAGAGGGATAAACCAGGGCTCACTGCAAGAGGAGAGTTAGAAACAGCTGGTGTTAAAAACAGAGAGCAGGACACCAGCAGTTTCCAAACTTCTGGAGCCCTAAATTATAGAGGTCTCTTTTGATCTTTTGAGGCAGGAGAATATTTCCTAATCTGTAAACAGTGAAGAGAATTCAAGGGGGTACCCATGAGAAAGGGGGTACAGCAGCTCGGGAAATGTCAGCATGCCCCTCCAGCTCTTTATAGAGCCGCTTCTTCTCTAGGGTAGAGTGAGATCCTACTTCACTCCCACTCATACCTGAGGAACCTCTGAGGGCAGAGGGATGCCCTGTGCGGAGGGATGCCTGTGCTGAAGAATGCCTGGCAGCTAGCACATGAAGCTAACTTTCTAAGGATAATGCTAGGTTTTGAACTATGGGTTGATAAAGCCATGCCCATCTGCAGCAGCCTTTTTCTCATGGCTGCTGTAGAGGAAATGGCAAGCCTATTGAGAGCTGGTCCAAGAATGAATGTCTAACTCCTAACACACTCCCCAGGTTCCCAAGTTCCAGAGAATGGTGGGCATCATTCTTACTCTGTCCTGCCCCAACAAAGTTTACAGACTTCAAGTTGTCAGACTCCAGGACATCATGGAGTGCTGGTGGTGGCACATCCCTTAGTCATATGAGGGGTACACCTTAACTAAATGTGCCCTTCTACCCCATCCTCAGAGTCACAATTCCTTCCCCAGAATTCTCTCCACTCCTCTTCTTCAGGAATCAGAGACAGCCTGGCTGCAGGCCACTTATCAACCAAGTGGTGTGAAAATGTCCCCTTTCCTCTGAGACCTGTTAGAATGAACCCCAATCTTCCTGGTGGGCTTGAAATATCATCAGAGTCCCTGCCATGCTGCTGTTTCCTTATCAGTACACTAATGCAATGTTTTACTGTCCTACTTTAATCCCAAAGCAGAAACCTTTCAGATAAAAGGTAAGAGATGTGCAGATGAAGGAAGACAATGAATGGAGAGTACACTGCATGACACTGGGGGTGAATTGTGCTGCTGATGATGGAAGAAAGCCTCCAAAGGAAGAGAGATTCTGACCTGGTATGATCACTGAACCAACTTCCAGGGCATTACAGTGGACATGGAGTTATTTAGAAAAACAGGTTCAGATATAAAAGCAAACAGTGTTTAAGTGTCAACAATATTGTGCTTCTAGAGATCTTGAAATCCCTGAACCAGACACATGGGACCCAGGCTGGCCTTCTGGATGCAGTGGGTAGGGAGATGTGGTTCTATTTCAAAACAACAAGCATTATTCAGCCCTTTACTACAAGTCCAAGTTCACTGTTGCCAACTGAAAAATCCAGGATAGCACCAGATGAAGAAATATATAAAATGCTTTGTGCATACATCATGCACAGTAGACTTTGTTCCTGCCTAGGACCAAGGGCAGAAACTCACTCATGCCCTGGCTGACCCATCTTTGCAGTCCCCCTTCAATATGCCACCAAACAGCACTGAAATTCTGCAAGCGATTCTTGAAGCAATGACAACGGAAAGGCTAATAAAAAACTACCTGACATACACTGTGGAAAGAAGAAAGCAACAGGAGAACTTTCCATTTTCAACTCTATGCCTGCACTAGTGAGGAAAATTACACATCCTGGGGAACTGACATAAAATGTCTGGAAAAGAGACCGACCAACTATTATACCCCAGCAAAAGACATCTGGCCATGTCTTTTTTTTTTTTTTAAATCATCTTCTCATCCCCACTGGGACATTTCAACTCTAGTGACTGTGTCATAGGTCTGAGGCTCTTCTGGGAACAGGTGAAGTCAGTCAAAGTATGACTAGGAAGAAGTCCAAAGGAGAGGTTGAGAGAGCAAGCCCTCCAGAGCTGTTCTTCCTGCCTTCTTCCCAGGCTGCTCACGGCCTTGTCCTTACCCTGGCAGCTGCCTTCCTACTTCGCTGCTTTTCTGTTGTGCCATTCTGCCAGAACTTTCTGCTGACTCACAGCTAATTCTCCCTGAGAAAACAACATTGTCTTTCTTGCTGGCTGGCTGTCTTTTTTGTCTCCCACATACGCTTCCCATAGCAAAGGCCATGTAGAGACACAAGGCAAAAACAAACATAACTTCCCAATACTCTCTGCAAGTCTTCAAGACTTAAGAAACACCTTTCTGCATTCCTTACCTTGACCTTCATGACAACTTCTGTCTTAGTTACTTTTCAATGGCTGTTGCAAAACAATATGGACAAGGCAACTTATGAAAGACTGTTTATTGGAGACTTAGAGTTTGGGGTTATGACCATCTTAGCAGGGGGCATGACAGCAGGCAGGCAGGCATGGTAATCAGATCCACAAGCCTGAAGCAGAGAGATCAACCCGGGAATGGCAAGGACTTTTGAAACCTCAAAGCCCACCCCCAATGACATATCTCCTTCAATGTGACCATACCTCCTAATACTTCCCAAACAGTTTCACCAACTGGGACCAAACATTCAAACATCTGAGCCTATGAGGGACACTCTGGCCATTTTTATCCAAACCACCAAGGCTTGTCATAGGAGCAGCCTTTCCTGGCTTCGCTTTTCAAATGAAGAAACTGAGTCTCAGAGTCACAAATCAAGGCCCAAGGTAGCATAATGTGGAAGGAGCTTCAGGTGTTCACACATACCTAACACTGTTTCTACACCACCACCAGTTTCTACTGCTGGTTGGAGTGCCTCTCCCATCGGTCACACTGTCTCTGCCACAACCGCCTTATGAAAGACCCAAGTTCTCTGTGTTTATCTGGACCATTGGTGGCTCTCTCTACAGACCAGAAGACTACTGCTAGCCCTTTCCACCTACCTGGAAACCATCACTGAATCTACAGTAAAAGTACTTAGTAGCACCAACTTTCTTCTCAAGCTCTGAGATCTGCATTCAAAACATTTTTTTGGTAAGATGGGTGAGTGAACACTGATCAATACATTTGATAAATGTCCACTGGCCATCTGCTGTGTGCAGTGCACTGGAGAAAGGTGTGTGTCAATGTCTGCATCAAGGAGGTGATGGAGTGGGTCACCTAATAAAATGAGGAATGGGAGATGAGACAGTACTAAGAACATAACACATGAGAATACTCGGTGAAACAGGTGTGTTTTGCACACAGGCTACACACTCTGAGAGGTCAGAAGATCTACTTGGTACCTCCCTGTGTGTCATGACCACAATGACTTTAGTTGTTCTTTTTCAGAGTTTATCCAGAAACTGTACACCAACCTGCTTTCCCCCAACTGTGAAACCCGTTTTCTGAGGCCCTTACCATTGCCATATTCAAAAATTGTCTTTATACAGGTCACTAAGTGAAAGTAAGAGCATTAGGGCAGGTGCTCTTTCACCGTGACTGGGGTGCTTCACACAGGGACAAAGAAGGGCACAGTGACGGCTCAGTGAGTGAAATACTTGCCACGCAAGCATGAAGACCTGGGTTTGAATCTTCAGAATTCCTGTTAAGCCAAATATAGTAGCATACACCTGTAATTCCAGCATCCCTATGGTGAGATAAGGGGCAGCAGAGGCAGGAGAATTCCTAGAAGATTGCAGATGGGTTACCCTGGCACACGCAGCCATGAATAGTAAAGAGATCATGTGTCAAACAAGGTGAAGGTAATGATTGGCATGCCAGATTGTCCTATGACCTCCACATAAGTGCTGTGGCACATGTACCTACACAGTCCTCTCTCTCTACATGTGCGCACGCACACACATACACACACACACACACACACACACACACACACACACACACACACACACGGACAGAGACACAGGCGCAAACTGAAGTAGGATACCGGGGGAGTCTCAGGGAATAGCTGGTAGGAAGAGGGAGGTCTCAATGGTGCACATAAAAGTGGAATGCCAAGAACCACCAGCCATTGCCAACCACTAGCAGCTGGAAGACACCAAAAGGGTTGCCCTTTATAGGGCTCACAGTGCTATGACCCTACCCACCACAAACCACAGTGGGCGCATATATCACTAAGGCCAAGTGAGGCCATCTTCCACAGCTTGATCGTTATCATGCCAGCCTCCTTCCCTCCAGCCCACAACCTTGTGGATTTGTGCTTTACATTCCCTTGAATTCTCTTCTGAATCTGACCTTCTTACAACATAAGAGCAAAAGGACGTTTAGAACTTCCTTTGTGTCAGTTTTATAGACAGTAGAGTGTTGTTTGCAGCAGACAGTGCACTCAGCCCTTCACATTGGCAGGTGCCACATCCACAGATCCAACCAGTTACAGATAGAAAACATTTGACAATAATTTGTGCATATGCTTAATGTATACAAGCAGTGCTTTCTCTTGTCATTGCCCCAAACAATGTAATAAAACGTCAATTCATTCAACATCACAATAGGCATTGTAGGTAATTTGGGGATGGTTGTTCTAATTTCCTGTCTGTGGCTGTGATACATCCCCTGACAAAAGCAACATTAAGCGGGGAAGTGTTTATTCATTTCACAATTCCATGCTACAGTCTATCATTGTGGAAAAGTCAAGGGAAGAACTTGAAGCAGCTTGTCACATCAAGTCAAGAGCTGAGAGAGAAGGAATGCATGCTGCTTGTGCTCAGCCAGTTGTCTACTCTTACAAAGTCCAGGGTCCAAATCCAGGAGAAGTGCCACCTACTTTTACCTTGGGTCTGCGTGTATCAATGAACATAATTAAGACAACCCCCACAGACATGCCCAATCCTTTATTAAGGCTCTTTTCCCAGGAGATTCTAGGTTGTTGAAAGTTGAAAACCCAAATTAACCTTTGCAATGTTTTAAAATACAGAGCAGTTCTTGCATAGGTCATCTGAAAATCCTCATATATCATTGTACATTGGAGACATCGACCTCTGGGGATTTTGTATCCTTAGAACCCTGAACCATTTCCCTGTGCATATCCAGGCGTGACTGAATTCAATTTCGAAAAGACACTGAGAGCAATGGAATCAGTTTAGAAAAGTGAAGATACCCAATTCTTTCCTGAGGCTTGCATTAAGATCTCTCAGGGAACAAGCTGAGAAATAATTCGTTCAACAACTGCTGGGAGCTGCTATAGGCTCATGAGCATTCAGAGCCAAGTACGTTTGGGAAATCGACTTGTGCTGACAATCTGGAGGGTTCATAGAGACTCAGCCAAGGCCTGTAGCCTCCAGATGGACAGATGGAGGTCATAGGAACAGGTCCCTTCTCTGCAGATAGCATGATGTCCCCGAACCCAGAGGCACTGGCTCTTCCATGAAACTCTGACTCTGCTAAGATCAAGTAATAGACTCCCCAGGCAGCCATACTTGCATCTCAGGAAGACGACAGCCAGCCCACCTCTTTCCAAAAGTCTTTGGGGTGGGGGAAGCTGTCTTTAAAACTGGGATTGGGGCAGAGCTGGAGAGCCAGCTCAGAGGTTGAGAGCACTCACTGTTTTTCTAGAGGACCCTGCCTCAATTTCTAGTACCTGCATGGTGGCTCACAACTGTCTGTAACTCCAGTCTTAGGGGATATGATGCCCTCTTCTAGCCTCTGTAGACACTACATGCATATGGCACACAGACATACATTCAGGTACATACACATAAAGTAAAAATAAATGTTATCTTTTTTCCCCCCCAAGACAGGGTTTCTCTGTGTTGTTGTGGTGCCGGTCCTGGATCTCGCTCTGTAGACCAGGTTGGCCTCAAACTCACAGAGATCTGCCTGGCTCTGCCTCCTGAGTGCTGGGATTAAAGGCATGCACCACTGCCACCCAGCTAATAAATGTAATCTTAATAGAAAATAAACTTGAAAAGTCTGAAGTGGGGACTGGGGATATAACTTAGTGGTAGATGGCTCATGTAGTATGTGTGAGACCCGGTGTTCAATCTCTAGGACCACCAAAAAAGAAGGAAGGAAGGAAGGAAGGAAGGAAGGAAGGAAGGAAGGAAGGAAAGAAGGAAGAAAGGGAGGTGAGGGGAAGGAAGGAGCAAGGAAGGGATGGAGGGAGGGAAAACCAGAGGGTATGTTATGCTAAGAGCACCAAGTCTCAGAAGGATAATTGATGCATGATTCTGCTTACATGAGGCCACAGAGTGAGCATATTTATAGAAAATGAAAACACAATCTAGGGGCTGGAGAGATGGCTCAGTAGTAATAGTACTTGCTATGCAATCATTAGGACCAGAGTTCAATTTCACTATCTTCATAACAAGCAGGATATCCCACACATGCCTATAACTCTACCAAGCTCCAAAGGAGGCAGAGACAGGGGCTTGCTGGTTTCCAGCCTAGCTGAAAAAACAAGGACCCCAGGTAAAAAAGAACCTTGTCTCAAAGGAGTAGGCAGAGTAACAGAGGAGAATATCAGATACCCTTTTCTGTCCTCCATGTGCACACACATACATAATAATATAAATACATAAAAATTAAAAATCAGTATCTGGATTAGTACCCAGGGCTGGAGGCAAGGCAGGGGAGAGCTACTGTCCAGTGTCTACAGAGTTTTCACTGGGGATGATGGTGAAAAATTCTATTCATAGATGCTGATGATGTCACACAGCACTGTGAGTGTGCTCAAAGAGAACACACTGTAGTGGTTAGCTGTTCTGTCCATGACCTTGAAGCACCCCCCTAGAGATGTAACAGGTCCTACATACCTATGACCTTGAAGTGCCTGCCCCTGGGGTGTGGCTCAAGGTGACTCTTAAGAACAGAGATGCATGTAGGCTGCTCTCTTCACTCCCTTGTGAAGGGGCTTGGATGCTGGGACAGTCTCAGGCAGAAGAACAGCATGGGACCATGCCTCACTTTTCCAGGACCTGCAACAATTACTCTGTTCTGTCTTGTGAGTTTCCCTTTCTTAAATCCCTTTGCCCTTTAAGTAGACTCCATGGATTTCTCACTTTAACACACCTTACAGATGCTAAAATGACATACAGTGTTCTAACTTCATTCGGTTGCTGTGGTAAACACCATGACCAAAAGCAACTTGTGGAACAAAGGGTTTATTTGGCTTATACTTCCAGGTCATGGTCCATCACTGATGGAAGTCAGGGCAAGAATTCAAGCAGAAACTTGAAGCAGAAATCATGAAGGGATGCTGCTTGCTGGCTCACTCTCTGGCTTTCTCACAGGCTCATATTTACTTAGCCTTTTTATACAGCCCAGGACCACCTGCCTAGGGAATGGTGTCGCCCCCAGCTGAGCCTACCTATATTAATTAACAATCAAGACAATCCCTACAGACATGCCCATACACCGTTCTGATCTGGGCAGTCCTTCAATAGAGACTCCTTTCTCAGGTGACTCTAGCCTATGTCAAATTGAGAGTGAAGGCTAAGTAGGACACCCAACATGGATGTATAGTCACCCCAAAAGGTGGGGGGTGGTGGATTTGTAATATTTTTTAATTTAATACAAACTAATGCTCATTTAGGAAGATTTTGATGCCTTCTATGATGAATAATGAATCTAGAAAGGCAGGGATTTTGCTAAGTGTGGAAGTCATATGCCAACATGACTTGGGGTGCTCCAAGGATTGTTTCCCCCCCTACTGTTGGCAATCACATATCATTGGCCATCCCAGAATAGGTATAAAGCATCAGAACCATCCACCAAGAGACTCCCTAAGGATTACCCCCTATTCGCTTATCATTTTACAGGTGACAGGAGCCTTTGGCCCCAGAATTCTGTTAGTGACAAAGATGAGCAGGACGCTAGACTTCCTGGTACCTGGTTAGATATACCTGACCTCAACTCTCTCCCAAGAGGAACAATGAAAGGCCTTGGGAAATGTACCTTCAAGCTCTGACTCTCACTCGCCCATGGGGGACTCCAGTGACACCAGCACCCAAGGCAGGCCCCACTTCATGAAACACCTATAGGGCTCCATGTATATCTGCCATGCTCAGCCTCACAGCAGCCCCTTGAAGAAAGAAATTAGTTTACATACTGACATAAACCTCGGAAGGCAGCCATGATGGCCATGCCTTGCCCACTTTGTGATGTTGTGGAAGGCATGTTTCCAGGAAGTATCTGGCAGAAATGTCTTCAGCACCAGGCTGCGGTGATATTGTGTTCCCCAATATATTGTGCACCCTAATAAACTTATCTGGGGTCAGAGGACAGAACAGCCACTAGATAAACATAGAGGCCAGAAAATGGTGGCACACACACCTTTAATCCTAGCATTCTGGAGGCAGAGATCCATCTGGATCTCTGAATTCAAAGCCACACTGGAAACAGTCAGGCATGGTGACACACACCTTTAATCCCAGGAAGTGATGGCAGGAAGCAGAAAGGTATATAAGGCATAAAAACCAGGGACTAGAGTCTAGTTAAGCTTTTAGACTTTTAGCAGCAGTTCAGCTGAGATTCATTCCGGATGAGGACTCAGAGGCTTCCAGTTTGAGGAAACAGGATTGACTGAGAAGTTGGCAAGGTGAGGTTAGCTGTGGCCTGTTCTGCTTCTCTGATCTTCCAGCATTCACCCCAATAAATGGCATTGTATTTGTTTTTATTAATAAGACCTTTTAAGATTCATGCTACACCAGGCCTTTCCAGTCTTCTACCACTCGACTACCTCATAGATATGCTCTGGCTAGTTACCGCTAGTACCTGAGGATGCTCCAACCGAATCCAACATTAACCTTTTACACTCCCTCCCAAGAGAATTGCGTTTGCAGCCTCTAGTGACTGCTCAGTGGCTGGCATTCACTTCAGCACAGGCAATAAAGGACCCCAAGTCATTCCAAGCAGAAGTTTCAAAGCAAATGCTGGACAACGTTGGCAGAGAAAACAAACCAACAATAAAAGTAAGTAATGCTTTCAGGGTAACAAAACGCAGGACATGGATTCAAGGGAAAACTGTTCCTTTCACATCAAAGACCCACCTGGCAAAGGGGTGGGGTTTCAGAAAACACACCCACAAGACAGAAGGCCCTGTCCCTGATTTTTTTTTTTTTTTTTTTTGCCATTTCATCAGGATCCTGGTAGTGTTCTGTGCAAAGAAACTGCAACTCCTCTGTGCTCCATCCTACCCACAAACAGGGAACTAAAACTCACATGGGCTAAGCGGCAAAGAGAGGCTCATTCTGTAGCCTGACTATCAGAAAGGAGCAGTGAGGATCTGGGCATCACTGAGGGTCTGCGGCAGGAAGGCAGTGCACTAAGGGAGGAGGCCTGCTAAAAGAGAGGTTGGCAGAAGGGAGGAGGGAGGAGAGGAACTTTCGAGGCAAGCGGAGGGAGGGTGACCCTGGCTGCTGTGGCCACAGAGGCTCTGTTGGCCCAGTGAGAAGTGATGGCTGCCCCCCCCCCCCAGTCCTCCATGATATCCTCCCCAGTTGTATCATGGAGGGCCTGGTGCTCAGCTTCATCTGTGTCTGATGTTCTAGAATTAAGAGGCTCTGGGGTGGGTGGGAAGGGCTGATCTGCCAGCTGTTACCAGTTTAGGAATAACGATTTGATCAGAAGCTTGAGAAAATCAGGAGACCATAAAGGCTCTGGGTGAGGCATGTGGGACTGTAGACAGAGTGAGACCCTGGCTGGCTTTGGGGGTCAGGGGAAGCCCCCACTTCAGTGACACACGTCAGCTCAGGAGAAAGGCTAATGCAGCCGGACTCTGTCACCCCTGGTTGACAGTCAGAAGAAAATGCAGAGACTCTCAGACACAAATTGGAAGTGGCACAGCGTGTGCACAGGCTGTATCTGTCCCCCACGTTCCAATGTTGAAGCACTGTTCTTTGCCTCTCCCCTGTGACAAGATGGCTCAGGAGATGGCGCCAATGGTAGGTGGCTAGGACTACATGAGGTCATCAAGGCAGAAAGCTGTCACAAATGAGGTCAGTCCCCAGTATCAGTACACAGCTTATGCCTTTGTTCTGCTGGGTGAGATGCTGCCAGAGGATAGTGAACCTGCAGCTTCCAGACCCGTGACTAGTAACTGCTGGTTATAAGCCTCCCAGCCTTTGGCAATTTGTTACAGCACCTCACATGACCAATGCAGCTTCCATCCGAGTGGCTGAAACATCCAGCAATAACAGGAGTGACATTGAGGAGGAAGAGCTAAATGTCCACTCACCACATGACTCAGAAACTGGATTCTTTTTCCAGAGTCAACACTATATAATTTTTTTCCTTATTCTCCTTTACATAATTTTCTGAAATATATGTGAATATATTGAGAATTTCTCGCATGCATACAATGTATTTTGATGACATCCACATCCACTCCGCCACCTTTTCTCAGGTCCCTTTCACTTGTCCCCACTCTTCTCAGCTTTGTGTCTTTTTTCTCTCTTGTAGCCCACTGGTCCAATTTGTACTGCCCATATATTCAAGGGTGTGGAGCCATCTGCTGGAACATCGTTGACCTACCAGGGGCTGAACTCTTAAAGAAAATTGATTCCCTTTGCCCAAGAAGACATCAATTGTCAACAGCTCCTCAGCTCATGAGCCCCTCCCCCCATATGGAATGTTGATCTGGGGCAGTTCTTATGTATTCGACCACCACCGCTGTGGAGTTCATGAACACAGTGGTTCTGCCCTGTTCAGAAAACACTGCTGAATTCTTTGATGCATCTCATAGACATGAAACTTACAGCCACATTAAAAACAAAACAAAACGCTTACGAATGATCACAGAGGCATCACTACCAGCTAAAACTACCCAGACACCTGTCTATGGTTGAGGCTCAGCTGCCTCACAGAGGCCATGGGACGCCACCTAGTGACGCAAAGTGCAGATGAGACATGTAACGACTGGGGTGGAAACTGAGGTAATTCTCCAAGCGCAAAAGCCAGTCTTCAAGAGTTTCTTCCCTGTGATGCTGCCTATAACTATCATTCTGAAATGACAAAGTGATACTGGTGATGACAGTTCCAGGGCTGCCAGGGTCCTGCTGCTCTGTGTCTTGGTTGTGGTGGTGTCTTAATCTGTTTAGCTCTGCTGCAAAGGAATTCCACAGATGGGGTAACTTGTGATGCTCAGAAATGTATTGCGTCACCGTTCTGGAGGGGGTTTCAGAGTCTGCTGTAGGTCTTCTGCATTGTTCCATGGAGGAAGGTAGGGAAGACTATGAGGGAGAGCTGCCACTCATCCATTCAGGAGGGCTCTGCCCAGGAAATTCTCCAATGAGGCTTCACTCTTAGTATGGCTGCACTGGTGATTATGTTTTCAACACACACTTTTTGATGAGAGACACATCCACACAGTAACAGGCTGTAATCAAATGGTCCTACACAAATGATGGAATTGCACAGAAATAAAAACACATGTAAAAGCACACATGCATGCACACACAGATATATACACGCACATACTTAAACATGCAAACACACACATACATACATGTAAACATGCAAACACACATATGCACACACCTGTATACATATACTACATATGTGTGTGTGTGTATGCACAGGTATATCCACATGTACACACACATACATACACACACACACACACACACACACACACACACACATGTAAGTAAACAGGAAATCTGAGTAAGACCAGGACTGGATCAATGTCTGTGTTGTGGCTGTTTTGTGTCTCTGTGAGCTGTTTCCATCAGGGGAGTGGAGTTCAGAGTGTAAGTGGGAGATCTCTTATTTCTCACAGCAGCTGGTGACTCTCCAGTCACCTCAGAATAAAGTCTTGGTGTTCAGTAAGTAACGTGTACAAGATGACGTGTGGGTGTTGTTCCTCACAGCCAGGAACAAGAGCAGCCTCTGTCCAGAGATGCAGGGCTGGCTGAGGGGTACAAAAGCGGAACTTCCCAGGGATGTCTACGAGAGACCAGGAAGCAAAATGAAAATTCCAGAAATAAGACACAGAGCATCTCTCAGGGTAATCCACAGAGCTTCAAGTTGTATTTCTTCTCTCTGTCTGTCTGTCTCTCCCCCCTCCCCACTCCCTTTCATCATACGAACACCTGTGTTCTGTTTTGTGAAAGGCGAACAAGAGGCCCTTCTGCTCCTTCCCAGCTCCCAAGCTCCCGCGGGACAGTGACCGTGTGAGTACACAGCAGTGTCCTGTCACTCACCAGAGCCATTCTGCTTCTTCTGGCACAAAGATCTCACCTACCTTACCAAGGTGGATGGCAGCATGACTCACGGTCATGTCACTTATAAAACCTGTGAGCTGGAAGTTGGAGGTGACAAAGGCCCTGGCCACCAAGTGTCATTAGCCCTGGACATGGTTAACTATGTGACCCATCTGTGATGTAAAGAAGAGTGCAATTCCATCTCTAGCAGGTGACCAGATCCACGGTAGCACAGAGGGTGAACTTAACTGGTGGTAAGCCTGGATTTAAAATGCCTTGTAGATAAAGCGGAAAGATAGTTCAGTGTCAGTTCTTACAAAGGTGAGGGGATTGGGAGTAAGAAGAGGTCCGATACTAGATAAGCTGCTGAAACTCGAGTGAACGAAGTCTGTGTCAGGGGGTCAATAAAAGAAAAGTGAGCACCCGGGAACAAGAGACTACAACAGAGATTTTCAGAAGAGAAAAATGGAATCGTGCAGGCATGCATGTGTGTGCGAGCTTGCACACACACACACACACACACACACACACACACACACAATGTAAAAACAAACTGGGATTGCTTTTACTTGCATTTCAATATAGCATTTGAAGTATCACTAATGTAAGATTTTAACAGCATAGGTCAAGTGCTGCCTGAAGCCAAGACGACAGTCTCAGCTAAAGAGGTCACATCTGCTGCAAGAAAGAACACATGACTCGTCAGGAGCCAGGCACCTCAAAGGGTAGATTTGACCCTTCCCCATTTTCTCCTTACCATAGGCCATCCTTTCTTTTTACCCCATGCAATGCTGGGTATGTTATGGCATCAGGCAGCTGTTCATTTTCTTCTCTCCTGAAGTGCTTTCCCACCCCGGTTTCTGGCTGAAAGTAATGCTCCGCTGTTTAAGACTCCGCGTGAAGACTATCAAACTACGTGTGGCACTGGGGGACAAACACAGGCCCTTACACATGCCAGGCAGCGCTCTACCACTAGGCTGTGCCATGAACCCTTTTAATGCTTTTTAAAAGTGTGTGTGTGTGTGTGTGTGTGTGTGTGTGTGTGCGCGCATTCATGCACCTATGTGGAGTACAATGGAGGATGTTGGGTATCCTGTTCTTCTCCATCTCATTCTTCTGAGACAGGGTCTCTCACTGAACCTGGAGCTAGGGTGGCAGCCAGCATTCCCCTGCCCCCCTGCCCCTGCCCCCACATCACTGGGTTATATCTATGCAGGCAGCTACATCTGACTCTTATATGAGTTCTGTGGATTTGAACTCAGGCCTTCACGCTTGCCCGCTAAGTGCTCAGCTAGTGGCTACACATATGAACTGAAAGCAACTGAGCATTCCTAAGACTTCCACAGGCTCCAGTCAGACAAAAATCCCAGCCAAGAGTGGGGAAGGTGGGCATAAAGTCCCACTGCTGAGTATTTACATCTGAGTTCTGTTAAGTATGAACATACTGTTTGGTTTCTTAAGAATATTTTGGGCAAGATGAGGGCTCTTCCTTTACCCAGCCGTCTTCCAAGGGGTTTGCATATTTGTACATTTTTTTTTCCTGCAAGCTCTTCTCTGAGAGTGGCATTCCTGTGAGATTTCCTACATGGATGGTCCAGTGAAGGGATTTGCTTGTGACTCAGAGTCTCTTGTTCCCGGGTGCTCACTTTTCTTTTATTGACCCCCCGACACAGACTTCGTTCACTCGAGTTTCAGCAGCTTATCTAGTATCAGGCCTCTTCTTACTCCCAATCCCCTCACCTTTGTAAGAACTGACACTAAACTATCTTTCCTCTTTATCTACATGGCATTTTAAATCTGGGCTCACCACCACTTAAGTTCATCCTCTGTGCCACAAGCCATGGGGGTCCCAGCTTTCCTGGACCAGTTATATGTTCATGTCACCTGGAGATTCCCACCCAGAATCCTGACCTGACAAAAGTGGTCTGTCCAAGGAGTAGCAGGCACACAGAATCTTCTAGTGCCATTCCATTCTTTTATCATTTAGAGAACAATTTATTAGGTTCTGCAATCAAACCACAGAGAGAAGACCTTACACATTTAATACCATTAAATACACATTTAACCCCATACAAATGATTAAAAAAAAACTAAGTTTAATGTTTCTGGACCAATATGGCTGTTTTAATTTCTGCACAACATGGTAAACCAGGATGCTTTTCTACAAAGGTAACAACACAATTGCATTTTCAAAAGTTATACATATGAGATCAATAACGCAGGCTGTATTCACCAGTGACAGCAACAGCTTTCCCAGGTTCTGTAGTCATATTCTTAATAACAGTTAATCCATGTGTGGTCACTGAGTCACTGACTTCACTGAAGACATGTCCACTGAATAAATAAACACAGCAAAGCTGTCTTAAAAGACCATGATGCCTAACACAAGGCAGACTCCAGATGCCAGACTGAGGCGGGAATGTGTCACTCAAGCACTGAGCTACCACCTCTGGCTGCCTAACAGGGCATCAGGCCTGAATATTAGACTGCATTCAGTGACCTCAGAAGAACAATAGGTGCTCAACTCTCCATGGCATTAGAGACTGGGCCCATGGGCCTCCTAATGAAGGTGTTTTCTTCGAATAGCAAAAACAGGACTCAGAATGTGTTTAGATTGAACACAGTTGCTCAAAGTAAAGAGAGTTACAGTATTCATACAAATAAATTGACTGTTGATGTTCATAAATCATGGGGAAATACTGAAGTGCTAAAAGCAGTCAGGAAAAAGAAGGTTCTCTGCTGAAGAACAAGTTGCACTGTAGAAAGACTCACAGCCTGTGACAACAGGAGAGAAGAAAATGGTTTATCTTCTTCAGAATGCAAGAAAATGTCAATCTAAAAACTTGTTCAAACATTTATTTATATGAGGATGAAAGAGCTGAACTCATTCATCAGCCGTGGATGCCCATGGGAAGACAGCTAAGGAGGCTGGACCTAGGAACACATGGGCGGTAGCTGTCAACAATGGACCAAGAAATGAGTGGAAACCAATGGTGGCCATGACCGCAGGGAGAGTTATACAGATGGAGTAAGATGCAAGGACCAACAACACATGAATGTAGGTGCAGAGGTGACGACTTAAGAGGAAGACAGCAGCAAAGAACATTTGTAAATCCTGAAATGCCTAGGGAAGGTACAAAAAGGAGCCACAGAAAGAGCATGGTATGCAAAACAGAAGCTACTGTTGTTGGTTGTTTCTGCTCTTTTGGGGGGCCTGCCACCCTGCTCCCAAACAGATTACATATGGAGGCTTATTCTTAATTATAAATGCCTGGCCTTAGTTTGGCTTGTTTCTAGCCAGCTTTTCTTAACTTTAAATTATCCCATCTACCTCTGGGTTTTTTCCTTTTCTTACTTCTGTAATCTTACTTTCACTGTTACTCCATGGCTGGCTGTGTGGCTGGGTGGCTGGGTGGCTGGCCCCTAGAATCCTCCTCTCCTTATTCTCTCACTCCTTGCTGTGGTGGTATTGTGTTCCCCAAAATATTGTGTACCCTAATAAACTTATCTGGGGTCAGAGACAGAACAGTCACTAAATACAAAGGCTAGAAAATGGTGGTACTCACACCTTTAATCCAGCATTCCAGAGGCAGAAATCCCTCTGGAATCTCTGTGAGTTCAAGGCCACATTGGAAACAGCCAGGCATGGTGACACATGCCTTTAATCCCAGGGAGAGATGGCAAAAAGCAGAAAGATATATAAGGTGTGAGGACCAGAAACTAGAGGCATTTGGCTGGTTAAGCATTTGGCTGGTTAAGCTTTCAGGCTTTCGAGCAGCAGTTCAGCTGAGATTAATTCTGGATGAGGACTCAGAGGCTTCCAGTCTGAGGAAACAGAACCAGCTGAGGAATTGGCAAGGTGAGGTAGCTGTGGTTTGTTCTGCATCTGATCTACCAGCATTCACCCCAATAACTGGCCTCAGGTTTGATTTTATTAATAAGAACTTTGAAGATTCGTGCTGCATCTGGCACCCAATGTGAAGGATAAGTTTTTAAATCTCAGCTCTTAGCTATTGCTCTGACCTCTTGGCTTTTAACTCTGTATTTGGCTCTGTGTTTCTTATTTAACAAGACGGTTACATTTACACCTTGCTTCTTTTGCTCCTAGATTGCTCTTCTGTTTATTCTTTCTGCCTGCCAGCCCCACCTATCCTTTCTCCTACCTTACTATTGGCCATTTAGCTCTTTATTAGACCATCAGGTGTTTTAGACAGGCAAAGTAACACAGCTTCACAGAGTTAAACAAATGCAACATAAACAGAAGTAACACACCTTAAAATAGTATTCTACCATACACTACAAGCTTAACAATGTCAGAGTTTATTTGGCATCATAAAAATTAGAGGACAGTCAAACTTTCAGCTGAATGCTTAACATATATGTAATGTAGGAAAATATAGTTAAACTACAGGATCTAAGAAAAGTGTAAGATAAGAGTTAAGGTTATTCCATACAATGAGCAAAAGAACTTCAGAGGAATATATGAGTAGGATTGAGAGAAAAAAACATAATACTATCCTAGGGATAAGAAAATAATGAATTAATGATGAAGCAATCATCCAGAAACTACAACAGCCCAGAACCATAGGCACTCAACAACATGGTCTTACAACACATAAAGCAAAAGCTTATAGAATTACAAAACTTTAAAGTGTTGTTCTCAAAAGCTGGTAGGCCAACCAACCACACTAAAATGTAGTAGTTCAGGGCCAGTGGGATGATTCAGCAGGCAACAACCTGCTGCCAAGCCTGAGATCAATCTGTGGGACCCATGTTGTAGGAGAGAACTGAGTCCTGTAAGTTGTCCTCTGACCTCCACAGGTGCACCATGGTAGGCAAATGCCACCCCTCAGTAAATAAATAAATAAATAAATAAACAAAAAAAACCCAAAAAAGTTTATAACTTGTATTTCAATGCCACATCTAAAGTCTAGGGCACATTTTAGGAAACCACTCAATGATTCTGAATTCATCTCTCTGTTGGAAGTTTATTAAGTAGTAGACCCAGGAAGTCTCAAATATATAGCTAAAGTCCATTTCAGCATATGCTTTGATTGCTAGCATACAACTGTTATGAATTTATAACATGTAATTAATTTACCAATTAGTACATTATTAGTTTATCATAAATAATTTCAACTTACAAATTGCATTGTTAGAAAATTGATGTTTTTTTTTTGGTAAAAGATCCCCAAAGCATACACATACGTATTGAAAATAAGATATTAGTAATTACCATAATGTAAAAAAATATACTTAGCACACATTGTAAGAAGATATTCCATGTCAAGATCGGAGACAGCTGAAGTGACAGAGGGACCTAGATAGCTGTTCTCATAGCCACGAGAAAAGATTAAAGTTAAGGCACTGTCACTTCATGTCAAAAGTTAGAAAAGAAACTGACTGTAAAGATGATACAAATTTATATCACCTTCTTGAAGATTCAGGGAACACTGGAAAAGCTTAAGAGCTGGAAGACATGGAGAAAAGCCAGGAAATTTGACTGCAGGGCATAACAGCCATAGCAAACATGATCTCACGGCAGCTGTGGTTGCCTTCCCTGGGCCTGTCAAAAGCTAATCATGGACAGAGGAAGGGGCTCGTGCCCTCCACTCCCACCAAACTACTTGTGACTGATAGACTTGGGTTGGGGAACAGCCATTGTCTTTAGTTGAAATGATGTGCCTACCAGGCTCCAATGGACACAGCTCCAAACTCATGGCCAGTAGACAGTCCTGGTTAAAATCAAAGGTCTCACAAAAACACGGAAGATATGAGTGTGGGAAAGGAACCTTCAGGAAGGGGAGTATATGGGGCAGGGGTGGGGGAGACATAAGAGATGTAGGGGTGAGATTAAACAATGCAGAACAAATTTAATCACTAAAAACATTTTTTAAAAAGACAGCAGAAAAAACAAGGCAATGAGAGTCGAGACTAACAAGTGAGTGAGAGAGAGAAATGCAAAGAAAAGAAACTACAAAGTCAAGCATAGGTATTTGAGAATAAAACATGCAAATTTATGTAAAATTGATAAGGATAAAAACCAGAAAAGTAACAAACAGTATTAGTAACAAAACATAAAGTGTCACTGCATTAAAATATATAAGAAGATGTGACAATTCATTATGATGAAAACTTAAATATAACTGATGATTTTTCAAACCCATACTAGAGTTGGTCCAGGAAAACTATGCCCAAGTGGAACCATAACCACCAAGGACCTTAAGTAATAGTTAAAAGGGAACTAATGACCCACACATGGGTACTCCCTTGCTTCTGAACTAAAAGAGAGAGAGAGAGAGAGAGAGAGACAAAGACCTTCAAATACACTCAGCAAAGTATATTTTAAAAATACTTCATATTCAATTATAATATAGTAACATACTATATGAATATAATTATAATATGAATATAATCATAGTATAGTAATATACTATAATTGAATATGGCATATTTAATGGTTGGTTAACATTGGACATTTTATTTAAATAAATCACTATGATATTATAATAAGTGAAACAAGAATACCCATATGTGTGCTAAAAAATGAACCATCTGAAGATACAACACACATTTATGATTCAAAGGACAGAAATAAATGCTAGATTAGAGATCTTTAGGGATTGTGGTTGTTTGAATAAGAATGGCCCCCATAAGCCCAAGGAATGGCATTATTTGAAAGGATTAGAAGGTGTGGTCTGGTTGAAGGAAGTGTGTCATTGTGGGTGGGCTTTGAGGTTTCAAAAGCCCATGCCAAGACCAGAGTCAGTCTCTCTCTCTCTCTGTCTCTGTCTCTGTCTCTCTCTCTCTCTCTCTCTCTCTCTCTCTGGATTAGGATGTAAAACACTCAGCTACTCCTCCAGCACCATGTCTGCCTGTGTGCCACCATGCTCCCCACCATGATAATAATGAACTAACCTCTAAAACTGGAAGCAAACACAAATTAAATTCTTTCTTTTGTAAGAATTACCATGGTCATGGTGTCTAGATCTGTATTTCTAGGCCACTGTCACTCAAAATGTCTCCAGAATAAACTCCGTTATTCCCTTTAAGGCGAAAGCTGTGTTCTTTGCATGGATAGATATAATTTCTCTGTTCAACAAAATTTAGATAGGAACACCAACAGGCACTGGATGAAGCAGGAAGGCTGTGTCCTGACTCATGTGAAAGCCCCTTACAGTATCAGGGGCTATTCCCACAAGCCTTGCCATAATGGTACATGTAAATTATCTCAGCATACAGAAGGCTGAGGCAGGCAATCATTTCACCTGGGAGTTTGAGACTAACCAGGGCAACATAGCAAGACTCCATTTTAAACAGACAAGTAAGTAAGTAAGTAATGAATAAAAAATTAAAAAGAGATTTTTCAGGCAGAAGGAAAAAATTATAACAGGAAATTTCTTTTCATAATGAAGATCAGGAATTAAGAGATGGGGTCTGGGAAAGCATGACAACCTGACTTTTGATTCCCAGCCCCCAGATACTTTAAAAAGCCTCTAATTCTAGCTCTGGGGAGGCAGAGACAGAGGTCCTGGGACTGCTGGTCAGGTGGTCTAGCTAACTCAGTGAGCTCCAGGTTCAGGAGAGACCTTGTCTCAAAAAACAAAATGGAGGGTGATCAAAGAAGACTCCTGACATCACTGTCTGGCCTCCACATTCACTCATACACACACACACACACACACACACACACACTCATGTACACACACACATACACACACACACACATACTCATGTACACACACACATGCATTCATGCACACACACACTTACGCACACACACATGCACTCATGCACACACACACTCATGTACACACACATGCACTCATGTACACACACACACACACACATACACGCACTCATGTACACACACACACACATGCACGCATACACACAGACACACACACACACTCATGTACACACACACATACACACACACACACTCATGTACACACACATGCATTCATGCACACACACACTTATGCACACACACATGCACTCATGCACACACACACACTCATGTACACACACACATGCACTCATGTACACACACACACACACACACACACGCACTCATGTACACACACACACACATGCACGCATACACACAGACACATGCACTCCAAAAAGAACTGAGAAATGAAAGCATAAAGCTTTATACTTCCTTTAAAGATAGTTGATTTTTCTTCTCTAAAAATAATGACAACAATATTATGGAATATAAGCGCACATGGGAATAAGATGCTAGACAATCATGAAAAAGCGAGATGCACGTACTCTGAGAGGGTTTACAGTCTGTAAGGTGCTGTTTCATTTACAAGTGAACCGTGACTAATGAAAGATGTTCACTGTAAACAGAATGACTACAGAGAAACAAAAGAGAAGCTAATAGCCCAGTGCAGAACCGAGGTTGAACAATGACCAACTCCGGGGATCAGCTAGGACAGAGAAACTGAACCCAGAGGGCAGCTGGGAAGCAGAGGGAAAGGAAGAGCAGATGTTAGATCTAGGGCAGACCACCGAGGGAACCGGTCTGTACCAGAGATCAGCAGACATTTCCTGGGAAGGGACAGACAGTCAATGCTTCAGGCTTTGCAGGCTACAGTTTGCAATTACCACTCCGGCTCTGCAAAACCAGCCGTAGACGACACGTAACAAATGCTCACAATGTCTTCCAATAAAATTTTATTTACTGAACTGGGCAGTGAGCTGAACTTGGCTCTGGGGCCATCGTTTGCAGATCCTTTATCTAAATAACCCGTTTAAAAG
Organism: Peromyscus eremicus; assembly: GCF_949786415.1. NCBI lineage: Eukaryota > Metazoa > Chordata > Mammalia > Rodentia > Cricetidae > Peromyscus > Peromyscus eremicus. The sequence continues at coordinate 62,081,404 of NC_081418.1, read as the reverse complement.
GCAGAGGTTGCCAAACTAAAAAGAAAAAGCAAGATCTAACAATGTGTTATTGAGAAGAAACATACTTTAAATACAAATATGTGGAGAGGTTAAAAGGGTGGCAAAAGTTATGTCCTGGAAACACTAATAGAGGGAGCAGCAGCGGCCAAACCAGTGGACAGTGTCACAGCAGGACAGCGATGTTTACAGAGAGGTGTTGGACCAGCAGAATGAGGGCTGGTTCACCAGTGAGGCACAAAAGCCTTGGATACAGGTAACAGTGCTAGCACCAGCAGTTACTAAGCAAAGCTGGACAGACTAGAGCAGAAAACTAGAATCGCTAAATAGAGCGAGGTCGCAGTCCTTCCCAACTGATAACAAAAGTAGACAAAATACATCATTCAGTAGTAGAAAGCATGATCAAAGACACCTCATGAGGCCATCGGCAGCATCCCAAGTCTCATCCTCAGGATCTCCATGGCCCTCATCAGCATTACTTATGCTAGGTCTGAGAGGTCTACATATAGGAGTTTATAAATAATGCCATCTGGCCAACATCTGACCAATGTTGTCCCATGCCCATAAACCCAGCGCTCGGGAGGCTGAGGCAGGAGGATCCTGAGTTCTTGGGCTACATGGTGAGTTTCAGGCCAGCTGGGACTAAAAAGCAACAAACAAATCCGTCTGTGTTCTTTCATATACATCAGAAATGGTTCATGATTAGGCAACAAAAACAGACCAGGTATTGTATTAATGTGGTGGAAAAGATAAGAAAAACACGCTTAGAAAACAGAGTTAGATTTGCAATTAGGCTTTCTGAATTATCAGCTCAGGGACCTGGCTATTTCATTGGACTCTCCATGTCCGGGTTTGCTCACCTGTGAAATTGGGATACACTGTCTCCCAGTTTGTTCCCTGTGGCCGCGATAAACAATGACCAAAAGCAACTTGGGGAGGAAAGGGTTTATTTCACTTACAAGTTATACCCTACCATCCAGAAAAGGCAGACAGGAACTCAAGCAGGAACCTGGAGGCAAGGGCTGATGCTGAGGCCATGGAGGGGCGCGGCTTACTGGCTTGCTTCCCATGGCTTGCTCAGCCTGCCTTTTCATACAATCCAGGACCACATGCCCAGGGGTAGCACTGCCCATAGTTGACTGGATGCTCTCAAAGCAACCGTTAATCAAGAAAATGTCCCACAGATGTGCTCACAGGCCAACCTGAAGGAGGCATTTTTTCAGTTGAGATTCTTTCTTCCCAGCTGACTCTGGGTTGTGTGGAGTTGACAGCTGAAGCTAATTCTGACACACCGACAGTTTCCATGGCGGGTTCTTGGTGGTGACACTCTGAGATAACACGCATAAAATTTTCAGCACGGAGCCTGGCATACGTCACACGGTCAGATGTTATTGTTCTATGAGGCCGCCTCAGGACTGGATGACAAATGACAAGGGGGGGGGAGATTCGAATCTGGGGAGCCTGAATTTCCCAAGAGAGCTGAGAGGCAGGACAGAAGTCTGAGCATCAGTCAGGTTGCCTATGTTGGGGCTGTATCTCCACTCTCTGGACTGTTTCCCAAAGAGAATATTTGATTCTGTGCAGACGAGGATAAAAGGTCCTCAGCAAAGGTGAGTCTTTACTGCAACTCAAGGGGCCGGAGAAAGTATGTGTTGTCCCAGTTGAAGGATGGGCGACTGTGGAGGACATCCTGAGGGAAGACTGGGTTGAGAGAGAATGCCAATGTCATTGCCTCTGCTCTCCTGTGCAAGCTCACTGATGACCTGGACTGTCTTCCCTTATGAAATGAAGACCCCATCTTCTCTCCTGTTGATGCTATACAGTTATTTTGGGGAGCCAGAAGCAAACAATAAGAGTATCTGAGTACTTCAGAACAGAGGAATAGGGCTTAGAGCCACAGGGCTACTGCCTGTGCCTACTGCAGAGCGGTCACTTGCCTGGATTGTACCCACGGCAGGAGCTGGGAAGAGCTGAGCTCCTCATCTGACGTGGGTACACCTGGGAGCTAGGTGCATCTGAGTCTGATGCTGCCCTGGGAGCGCCCGCCCCACTGAGCAGGGTCTCTTCTAAGGAGACCAGGAGCTGCTCTTGGGGCCCCTCTGCCACTCAACCCCCTTCTTTCTGGAATTTATAGTAAATGTCAACACACAGCACCAGAGGCAGCTGTTTCATGAGAAGCTAAGGATGAACACCTCAACTTCCTGAAGACAAGCAGGCTGTGAAGAAATAAGAAAAGTCACAACCGACAGGCTTCCATGAGGGTCCTGTTTTGCAGAGGTGCACATGGCTGGGCTGACATCAGAGCTGAGTTCCAAAAGTGCAAGGCAGGAGGCCACCCATCTGTGCAGTTGCTGGGTTTCTTTCCTGAGTCAGCAAGATATCCCTGGCCAGACTTTGGCTAGGATGATGCCCAAGGGTCCCCAGGAGAATGGCAGGCTCTCGTTTGTTCCAGCTGATGGAATCTATTTATAAGATTGTTAATTTCATGCACCAGTGTTGTTTAATTGGAGTCAGTGACACCAACAAATGGGGGCTAGCTAACGGACACTGAGCTGTAACCTGACTGTGGGCGTGCCCCTGCATTCTAGGCCTACACAAGTGCTAGGAGGCTGGCCACAAATCACACCGCCTGAGATGTTGTCAACATTCACATCACAAGATTCAGTGATAGATTAAAAATGAATGAAAACATCTGTCTATCTATCAATCATCTATTAAATATCAATTAATTAACAGATAGTTATTATCTATTATTTATTTATTATCTATTATTATGAAGACACAATCTTTATGTCTATATGTATGTGTCTATATGTGTGTGTGTGTGTGTGTGTGTGTGTATGTGTGTGTTTGTGTGTGTGTGTACTATATGCATGCAGGTGCCTATTGAGGCCAGATGAGGGCACAGAATCCCCTAAAATTGGCATTAGGGATGGTTGTAAGCCCTCATGTGGATGCTGGGAACTGAACCTTGGTCCTCTGAAAAAGCAGTAAGTCTTTGTAACTGCTGAGCCATCTCTTCAGCCCCTTGCTCAGCACATCTTCAAACTTCCCAGAGTTGCCTTTACCTTATGACTTGATTGTATATGGAAACCAAGCCTTGGAGTCTGAGCTGGTACATGTGAGACAACTTGATCTGGGGGCTCCTTCTGAACACCTGCAGGGGCTCAGGTCTCTGCACATAGCCCATAAGAGACAAGGAAAGGTGACAGTCCTGGTCTGTTCTAGGTCAGCTCTGCAATTTTATGAGAGACCCATTGAGCCATTCAGCTCTATTAGTTGGAGCTATAAGCTCCATACTATAAGCCCAATGGAGCTGTAAGCTCCATACTATGAGCCCAATGGAGCTGTAAGCTCCATACTGTAAGTCCAATGGAGCTGTAGGTTCCATACTATAAGTCAATACTGATAGTTCACTGTACAATCAATGCTGTGGTAGGTACTATGGTTCACATAGTTCATATGGTTCACAGCACTACTGGCTGTCCCATCTGGTACAGGATTCCTGTGAACCTCTCCAGCAAGGGAGCTGGAGACAGCAAAGTGAAGCACATTATTTCATGATGCTTAAAGCTAGTATTCAGTGTGTTCACTGAGGAAGTAAATAAAAATGCAAAAGTGGACATGATCCAATATCAAAGAATCAGGGGGCCTCAAGCCCTGTATAAGCTCCATGTCCAGACAGCATCTGCCCACGGTGACCTGGAGTAAGAGTAGGGTGATCACCGCTGTAGGCTATGGCTGAATGTGGTTGTCCCTCTGAAATCCATGCAGAATTCAACCTCATTCCAAGGTAGTAAGAGGTGGGCTGGGGGGTACCTTTAGGAGGCAATTAGGGATCAGCTTTGATAAACAGATCCATCTATTATGCAACTAATGAGTCAATGAATAGTCTCCAGAGTGTGTCTGCTACAGAAGCAGTCTGGGCACTTCCCTCTTGCTTCCTGCATGTCTCTCCAAGTGATTTGAGACACTGTCAAGAGCTCTGCAAGTGAGGAGCCTGACCCTGGATGAAGCACCTTGACTCTTAGCTAGAACCACAAAGCCAAGTATACCACTTCTTTACAGTTTATCTGCTGTGGTCTTACATGATTACCAACAGGAAAGAGAAACTACCTATGAAAAGTAGACTGATTTCCATGCATTCATCCATTAATGCATAAATATATTAATTCAGTCATTTACTCACTCACTCATTCATTTGTGCAAGCATTAGTTAATTCTTGCATGCATGCATATATTTGCACATTCATGAACTCATTCATATATACATTCTTCAGTGTTTGTTAGCTGACATGTTCTCTATCTTCAAGGAGCATGAGTCTAGCAAGGCGTACCCTCCATCCCATGATCTGTCATCTATCTAGTTTATTAGCTGACATGTTCTCTATCTTCAAGGAGCATGAATCTAGCAAGGCGTACCTTCCATCCCATGATCTGTCATCTATCTAGTGATGGGGATGCCATTAATACATCCCACAAATACTTGGCTTCTGGTGAAGTACTTTCACATCTGGCAGCCTGGCTGTCCCATCTGGTACAGGATTCCTGTGAATCAACTTCCAGGCACAGACAAGACCTCCTTGTAAGGACAGTGCTCAGAGGCAAGATGTCATTTTTCCGGATACACGATCCATTATTTTTCTCTCCTTATCTAGACACACATTGGTAGCATGTGTCTGGGGTCCATAGAGGACATGATACTTTAGTTTGCTTTGATTTTCTTAATATGCACATGCTGAGGATCTGAATGAATAGCATGTTAGGCTGACAATCACTGGCCCATACCTCAGCAAGTCCCATTCATAAGTTGTTCGGCACAGTGACTGAGAACCAGCTAAGTGTTAGTAAGATCTCATATTTCTTACCTTTTCAGATATTTGTGCAAAAGAAAACCTGTGACCCTGGTCAGAGGAGATATTAGCAGCTCATAGTAGTGAAGTATTTGCCATGCAAACATGAGGCTCCAAATTTAAACTCAACACCCACATAAGAAGCCAGGCATGTTGGTGAGTAGGCAGAGATAGGGAAACCCTGGGCTTGGCCAGGCAGCCTAACTGTGATCTCCGGGTTCTACTGAGAAACTCTACCTGGAAACAAAGTGATTGGTGGCTGAGCAATGACATTCATGTTTGACTTCTGGCCTACATATAAACATGCTTATACACGTACATGAACACACATATACATATACATACATGGGGAGATAGAGACATAGAGCAAGAGAGAGAAGAGAGAGAGAGAGAGAGAGAGAGAGAGAGAGAGAGAGAGAGAGAGAGAGAGAGAGAGAGAGAGAGAGAATATGAGTTTGTGATTCTGTGCAGGTAGCTTTCACGCACAGGACTTACTAACAATGCAGTACACATCATTATCCAGCCAAGACCTGCTGTTCTGCTCTCCTGCCAAGTAAATCAGAAACTAGCTGGCATAGAGCCCTGGATCTAATGGTGCTGTAAACTACATCTGTGCCTATGCAAAGGCAGCATTGGCATAGGGATGCAGATAGACCTGTGTGTCTGCAACACCTGTCAGGGGCCCATACAGGACCTCCTCCCATGCTGACACACCACCATATGATTAGGAAGGATGCTGGGAAGCCTAATTGTGCATGCAGCTGCCTCTCCCTACTGCTCATCTCACCCCTATACTGCTCACATGTGAGCTCTCACTTGCCTGAACATAGGTGAGCAGGTGTGTTTTGTTCACATTCTATCACTCTGTGGTCAGGAGCTACGTTGCTCCAGCCAGCCTGCACAGAGGAGGGTGTCACCCGTCATGTACTCATTACCTAAGTAGTGTTTAAAGTAGTCTGGGAGCAGGGTGAGGAAGGATAAAAGCTGCTAGGGGGTGGCTGTGAGCCTGTCACTACATTTTAAAGATGAGGTACTCAAATATCATTCTGTTTGCTGGTTTAGAGCATTCACAGTATTGTTCACTGGCCAGCTTGCGCCTCTGATGGTCAGCACTCAGTCCAGGGCTGAGCCATAGTGCCACTGTCTCTTTACTCCGAGGCCCACATCTCACTCTATTCCTTCTAAGTCTGTTTTCCTGTGACTTCCTGGAAAGGCCGTTCCTGCCCAGACTGCCTCTGATGACCCCTTTGCCCTATCATTCCCGTTCGTGTAGGGCATGTATCACCCCCAACACATTACAAGCCACTTCTTTATAATCTCTTCCTGGTGGGATGAACCATTGCAGGGGCAGGGGCTTTGCCTGTTTTGTGCTTTGTGGTGTTCTCTGTGGCCACAAAAGTTCTCAGCAGACGCTGGGGCCAAGTCACCTGTCACAAGATACAGAAAAGTTGCCCGACAGGTGTCAGCGGAGATGCAGCAGGCTGGTACTTCCACTTTTCCCTTTAATTGAAAAATCATTTCTCTCTCTCTCTCTCTCTCTCTCTCTCTCTCTCTCTCTCTCTCTCTCTCTCTCTCTCTCTCTCAGTGTGTGTGTGTAGATTAGGGCACAACCTCAGGTGTTAGTTCTACCTTCCACCTTGTTTGAGACAGTGTCTGTTATTTGCTATTGTGTATGCCAAGATACCTGGCCCATAAGCTTCCAGGGGTTTTTTTTGGCTCCATCTTGTCATCATAGGAACCCTGGGATTACAGATGTGTGATGCCTCATGCATCTTTGTGTGGGTTCTGTGGATCTGAACTTCGGTCCTTGTGTTTGCACAGTAAGTACTTTATACTTTGCCCACTGAGCCATAGCCAGGGTGATTTCTGTTTTTTTGTTTTTTTTTTTTCCGAGACAGGGTTTCTCTGTGTAGCTTTGCGCCTTTCCTGGAACTCGCTCTGTAGACCAGGCTGGCCTCAAACTCACAGAGATCCGCCTGCCTCTGCCTCCCAAGTGCTGGGATTAAAGGCATGTGCCACCACCGCCTGGCTGAGGGTGATTTCTAGTGACATGCCTTAAGTTATCTATTTTTCTTGACTTCTCATATCTCTCTTCTTCCTGATGTCAGTGAGAGCTGTTTGAAGCCAGAAGAGAAGGGGTGAGTATCCCGATGCAACACTACTGGTAGCTGGACAGGGTGCCACTTCCAGCTTCCATTGCTTAGGGGTCTGTAGGGCTTTCGAAACAGACCACCAGGGCTTGACATCAAGCCCGTGAGTCCTCTGCAGGTGGACCAAGGGGTCAGAGGAAGCTGCTAATATCATTCTGGGGGAGGGCTCACTCCTCTGCCCCAGCACTCCTGCAGTGTGCTGCCAGGCTGTGGTCTTATTTATATGTCGCTGTGTTTGAGATACAGTCTTTGTATGTTACCCAGGACAGACTCAGACTCCTGATCCTTCTGCCTCAGCCTTTCAAGTACTATCAGATGTGTCCATTGATCCAGTCTGCAATCTCACCTCTGATGAGGACCTTATACTTATACTGCACAGAGTGTGGAAGTCAGGGAACCTAAGCCCTCCTCCTAATGCCCCTCTAAGTCACCCTGTGACCCTAAACAGGCTGGCCTGGAGCTCCTTAATAGAGTTCTGTTCGTCAGCCTCGGCTGTTTGGAATCTGTCCGTGATAGGATGACCTTGTGCTCCCTGAAGACACAAAGCCAGAGCCTCCAGCTGGTGGCAGGCTTGGCAGCTGTGGCCTTCTCTGCTGGCACAGGGCCAAGGCCGTTATATTTAGATATGGAAATATCGATCCTACCGAGTCAGTGACGCCTTCATCTTTGACAGTTGCACTCCCAGCATGCAGCAGAGCAGATGCCAGCATCCCCAGATCTGAGGACCTATGTGCCCTTTGTCCCTGTGCCTCCTTCCTGACTTCTAATGATCTCCTTTCCTTTCCAAAGAGAAGCCACAGAGAAACAATACCCATTAGGACTCCTCAGATCTGTCTCAGATCATCACTATGGATATCACTGTCAGGATCACACTGAGCAGCAGGATTGCTGCCATTCTCCCTATGGCCAATGGTACCACCAGCATCCTCATGACCACTACAGACACCACTGCCATCAGTCATCACCACTAGTCACCATGCTCAAGGTTGAACCCACCACTCAACTGGATCTAAAGTCTCCATCAACAGCTTCTTCCCTATGCCCAAGATGTCTTACAACTTAGACTCAGATGGGTAGAGGAGGGGAACCCCAGGGGGAAGCCGATGCCATCCAGGTCCTACCCAGGGTCTCTTAACCTCTCCCTGGTGCTCTTTGTGACTTGGTCTGAGGTTCACCAGCTTCAATGGTCTCTAACCTTACTGCCAGCAGTAAATACCAAGATGCCTGAAGGAAGATGCTAAACTGCCTTTTCTCATTTTTTAAATTAGTCTATTCTTTAGATTTTTGTGTAATATATTCATATCATATTCATCCCCCTTTCTCCAACCCCTCCAAGACCCCTCCCTCCTTCCCTGCCTAACCAACTTTGTGTTCTCTTTATTTTTCTTCTCAACCCACCGTTGAGCCCATTTTGTGCTTCCCATATACCCTTGGTACCAGGCCCCATTCCACAAGATGAAATCCATATTTGGCACCAAATTCTGGACCAAGAGCCTGTGGCTAGACAGGTCATGGGCCCTGAGGAAGAACCTACTACTTTTATTCTAAGTGGACACCATATTAAACTTACTCCTAATGATTTATTGTTATGATCATAGAGTAATGCATCTTTCAACCTTCATCAGAGAAGCTTCTATTTGCAGCAGATGGTGATTGACACAGACCCACAACTGGTCAAAGTACAGAGATTAAAAGACTGCAGAATGCTCAGCCCTTAATGAGACATCTATATCATGCCCCTGCTCCCAAGGCTCAGGGATCACTGAGGAAGAGGAGGGGGAAAGCTTGCAAGGGTCAGAGGCAGCAGATGGCTACTATAAAACCATGTTTTCTGGACACATCAGGAGAGCTGCATGACTATCATTCTTGGTTTTGCCGCCTAGATGAAGCTTTATTCCTCCCCTGGCATAGCCCAGGATGCAGAGCTATACTACCCACTCTCTTCTCCTTTGTCCACTCCCCGCCTTCACTCAGCATAGCCGCTATCCTGTTGTTCTTGCCAGAGACAGTGTACAGTCAGTAAGACATCAAACAGAACAGACTATCTTGGCTTGAGTAAATGGTCCCTGCTTTATTAGTAACGAAAGCCACACTGCCAAGCTATGCTCTTTCATTTCAAATGCAGGTGCATCATGGAGGCACCTTCTATTTAGGATAGAACTGAATGATGCAAGATCGAGAGGCTCTGAAGAGACAGTAAGAGATGATGCAGAAGAGAAGCTCTAAAAAAGACAAAGAGGTCGTTTTTGGTTAAAGGAAAGCAGACTTGAGTTTATGTGTTACTTTTCCTTTGTCTTTGGCACATGTGCTCTCAGTGAATTCAAAGTTTGGAGACACTCACTCCACTGAGGGATACTGAGTTAGGTAATCTCAATTGTCAACTTGGTGAGACCGACTATCACCAAGGTGATAGGCCTCTAGGCATGCCTATCAAAGATTGTCTTGATTAGGTTCATTGAGGTGGGAAGACCTGTCCACTGTGGGTGGCACCATTTCCTGGACTGGGATCTTAGACTTTATAAAGAGGAGAAAGTGAGCTGAGTAGAAGCATTCACCTCTCTGTCTGTTCCTTGACTGTGGATGCCATGTGACTATCTGCCTCGGGCTCCTGCTGCTGTGACTTCCCTGCCACGATGACTGTAACCTTGAACTGTGAGTGAAAACAACCCCTTTCCCCCATTAAGTTGCTCTGCTAGGGTGTTTTTTTTTTTAAATTAGACAAATTTACTTGTTTGTTTGTTTTTACTTTTTAATTTTTTTGAGAATTTCATAGATACGTACAATGTATTTCAACCACACCCACCCCACACTTCCCTTCCATCTTACTCACTCCACAAGTGTCCTTCACCTCCATATCGCCCTCCTTCCCAATTTCATGTCTTCTTCTTAGTTTATTTTTTATATGACCCATGGAGTCCAGTTAGTGACACCCACATGCCCATGGGTGAACGGCTACCCACCAGAGCATGGGCAACCTACTGCGGCCCATAGCCCTTAAGAAACGTATTTTATTATGGCAGCAGAAAAAGCCAACTGCCACAGATATGGGCCACTTTGCCACATGAGAGACAATTCCAGATGCTTCTACAGCAGCATCTTTAGTGTTGCTTTATAACATCTTATTTTAATAAGATAATGACAGCCAAGGGCAAAGAGGCTTCATTTTCCTAGTCAGAGAAAGAACCTCCCTGACTCTCCCTTAGCACTGCCCCATTCACAGAATGAAATAAAAGTCTAGAGTTCCTGTAAGAAGCCAAGAACAGGAGGTCAGATGGGATAAGATCTGCACACCAGGGGATAATGCACTTAGCTGTGTACACATTTCACAGCTAATTATGTCAATCACTTATTCAGATACTGCACAAGGTAACTCAGATGCCAGTAGTCTGGAGACATGAACCAGGGCACACCCTCAACTGTGTAAAGAAAAAACCAGCGTCTAGCAAAAGAGTAGCCCTCAGGCCCATGGAGGTCACAGGGTAGCTACAGAAAAGGATACATTTGGTGTTGCAGTAGGGCTGTGCCACCTCTGGGTGACCACTGGTTATGGGAAGGGGGAGGGTTGTCTGGGATGAGGGAGAGCTGTGCAAACTTAAGTAAATTACAATAAAATAAAATTATGAATTGAGCTACCATGTCACATCAGTAGCATCAAAGAGCTGGATAGCCCCATGTGGGTGTACTCAACAGTACAACTATAGGACTTCAACAGGGAACCCTGCAGAATATACCTTTACACTATGTGAATATATATCACTGTTATTGGTTTAATAGAGAAGTTGACTGGCCAATAGCTAGATAGGTAGAAGTTAGGTGGAAGAGCCAAACTGAGAATGCTGGGAAGAAGAAGGGCAGAGTCTGGAAGTTTTGAGGAGATGCAGAGAGAAGCAAGGTGGGCATGCCATACTGAGAAAAGGTACCAAGCCATGTGGCAAAGTGTAGATAAGAAATATGGGTTAATTTAAAATGTAAGAGTTAGTAACAAGCCTGAGCTATTGGCCGAACATTTATAATTAATATTACCCTATGTGCAGTTACTTGGGAGTGGCCAGAGGGACAGAAACTTTCAACTATAAGACCCTGCTGTGTGGAGGATGGAATAGCATTCAGTGGAGGAGGAGTTTTAAAAAGCAGACTTGGGTTAAAGAAGCACTTGGCAAAGTCAGAAATGCGGCCTCAGGAGTGAAGGGCACTAGGGTCAACTCTCTACAGAATGGAGTTACAGCAGCTCAGAGAGTTTACCCTAAGAAATGTTGGCTAGAACGTGATGTGAACACCTGCAACTGTCTCTGTGACCCTGAAATTCTGACTTCCGACCCCCAGAATATATTGAAATATGCACCATGCATGGGTCATGACTGCTGTGAGTTTGTATGTGCTGATTATGCCTAGAGAACACTCTTTTCTTGTGCTCATTCACTGCTCTGGCTCTTACAGCCTTTTTGTCTCCTTTTCTGCAGTGGTTCCTGAGGAATGGTTAAAAGCCCAATGTACAAGATTCTTGAAGAACTAAGAAAAATGATAAATTTTGAAAATAGGCACATGGAGAAGTCTACCTTCCTGCGAGAAAGGTAAAGAAGGGGAGTGTGCACCCACTTTCTTAGAACACATTTGCTCATCGGCCTCACTGAACAGGTGGAATCCTGGGTATGAAAAGATGCTGCTAAAGTTGGTGAACATGTGCCACCATCCCTGCTATTACCAACTTGGTGAAATAGCAAAGTAAAAGTAACCAACAAGCCCAGGACCAGCACACTCAGGCAGCAGCTAACACCTAGGTGTGGGTGAAGTGGCACATGCAGGCAGGTTTCAGTGACCACATGCTGCTTGGGTTAACAAATGGCTTTGCAAGAATAGAGTGATCCATTCCAGTTTAATGAGCCTTCTGCTCATTAATGAATAGACCATCTATCACCAGTGTATAGGTAGCTGTATGCATGTCATGATCATGTAGTAAATGCCAGAGGCACTTTTTGCCTCCAGACACAGAGGAAGGCTCTATGATTATTTTAAAACTACAGATTTCAATTTAATGAGAACATGTCTTAGGAACACACACATGATTAGTTCAGTGAGGCTCATAGAAATTTGGGTTCCAGGGAGAAGCCAGCTTCTTTAATTTGCTGACTGTGACTAAGTTCTGAGTATATAAGCAGACAGCTCAGTATAACCTGTTGGATGAAGTCCTAGAATACATCAGTCATAGGCCAACAAAGACAAGAAGAGTCTCAGTCATGGGAGATGTTCTCTATGCTGTGAATGTGTTGCTCTGATTGGTTAATAAATAAAGTGCTGATTGGCCAGTAGCCAGGCAGGAAGTAAAGGCGGAACAAAGAGAGAGGGGAATTCTGGGAGGAGGAAGGCTGAGACAGAGAGATGATCCCAGATGACATAATGAGAAGCAGATGTTAAGATACTGGTAAGCCACGAGTCATGTGGCAACTTATAGATTAATAGAAATGGGTTAATTTAAGATATAAGAACAGATAGCAAGAAGCCTGCCACGGCCATACAGTTTATAAGTAATATAAGTCTCTGTGTGTTTACTTGGTTGGGTCTGAGCGGCTGCAGGATTGGTTGGTGAGAGAGATTTGTCCTGACCTTGGGCCAGGCAGGACCAGGAAAACTATAGCTACAGAAACCTAAGCTAAGGGTTGCTTCTTTCTGTAAGGGCCGGGAGAAACTTTAAATGTGCACACAGGTGTACATTCTATCCAGAAGCTTGCCATAGTGCCATTCAAGGATGCATGAGGGAACTGGAGTTAGCTTGTCCCCTTGTCAATATTTATTGGGGCCCATTGCTAGGATCTCTCAGAACAAGTCATTCTAGCCATGAGGTTCCAACCCTTCTTGATGGTTATACCTCTGGGGTACCCTGGAAATTGAGTAATATGAAGAGAAGATATTTACCAGGGTTGGTGAGGGCCTGTCTCTCCAGCAGCACACAATGCCTGTGCACCTATGAGGCATGTGATGTGAAGGCTCTCCCTGTGGTTCTCCAACCTGACATCACCCACAGCTGCTCTGTTATTATCTGAAGGAGCACATGTACCTGGACAACCTAATGCCTTTTCCACATTGGAGATGCAGATATACACTAGTTCCCTCAGCAAGTCCTAGAGCCTCAGGCCCTGTTCCTTGCTGTGTCTGAAAGAGATCCACCTGTGTGGGACAAGCAGCCAATCTTGTGTTAAACATGTTGGCTGCTGACATAAATTTATACAGGGTAGCCAAAAAGAGAGATGAGTCAGGCCATAGAAAATAGTGGCCCTGAGCAAAACAATGGGCTATAGGCTGGACTTTGCCATTACCAAGACACGTGGCTTTGAAGGCATCAGCTCCTATTTTCTGGCTGTGCTTCTTTCTTTCTTTGGGGACAGGGTCTTATTGTTATGTAGCCCCGGTTGACCTTGAAATCATGATCTTTCTCCTGAGAGCTAGAAGTACAGAGCTGGGCCACCATGGTGGCAATTAAATTTCCTAGGCTTCACTTTCCTTATCTTTAGAGTGGGAAATGAGTGAGCCATCTCAGAAAGGTCCTTAGCCTATTCTAGGAGGGGGTTTTGATATGGAAAGAGGAGGCTAGGGATTGGGAGATAAAAACCCAGCATGTGCTCTAGGGAGGTGTGCAAGCTATATCTGCAACCCAGGCATGATGGCTCCACTGTGGGCACGTGGTGCTTAGGACCATTCTTAGGCAGTGACATTTGGGTATGGCTCCACGGGGATACACAAAGAGGTATGTGAAGCTGCAACCAGAAGAGGTGAGAGGTGACAAGCATGAAGACCAGCGACATCTTTCCCAGTGGCCCTGGTTCTTATAAGTGTCCCCACCTGCTCAGCATCACAGCATCACAGGCAACAAAAAGTCTGGCCCCTTCCCTGGAGAGCCACAGCACCACAGAGGTAGTCCTGTAAACCTTGCTCCTTCCATAGCAACAAGGACCATGACACACGGGGCTGGGGAAGCAGCAGGATACACAGCAGGAACGGGGGGTGGGGTGGGGTGGGGAGCATGGGCGCTGAGGCTGGTGGTAAGAAGTGTCCGCCTAAGTCAGGAAACATACATGCTGGGGTGCATGTTCTACAGGGCCCTTTGTTCTGGCTCTGCTCTCCTGCCCCAGAGACTAATTCATTCTCTAAGATCCGGGGAAGATCGACTCCACTCCCATCAACTGCCTTAAGTGGCTACCTTCCCCGAACCTCAACACCAGGTTCAGCCCTAATTCTGCCCCAGGCTGGTGACCTAGCTTCTTCCTGCTGAAGTGAAAGGCCACTTCAAGTCCCTGGAGCCCGGCCTCCAGCCTCTGCAGGTTAGCAGTGATGGTTCACAGGGCTAGGCACTGGCTCAGCTTTCCTCTCCTGTCTCTCTGGGTCCTAGAGTGGCTTCCCCGCCTCATCAGGCTTTCTGAGGGCAGAGATTCTGCAGCTGGACCACGGTGGGATAGTCAATGAGGGCCACCTGACTGTTGACGCCAAAGTTACGCATTTATTGGCCCATCTTCCAGTTTAATCTGGTATTGCATATGACACCAAATGACAGATAAGTTCTTATGGCGAAATATTTAATGTCCTAAGTGTGAAACCAAAACAGTGCTGGGGTAACCTGAGATTTTCCTCATATTTGAATGTGAAGATGCTTGCTTTAAAGCTGGACCTGAAAGTTTAGATACTATTCATTGCTAGTTATATGCCATTCTATGAAAGGCCAAGCTGCAGGGACAGAGGAAGGCCGGAAGTTGCCAAGGGCTGTGCATGGCAGAGATGTTTGTCTACAAGGTCAGCCCAAGGAGGTTTCTAGATCAATGAGGTTTTTTAGGGTTGTGATTTCTGCTTTTGGTTACAGAGCGTATACAAGTCTCAAAACTCACAGAACTGCACCAGCCATGAAACTTATCACCAGCAGAAGAGGAGGAAAAAAAATTCAATTTGTACTCCATGGTATAAAAAAATGTTTCCTAGTTGAAAGCAAGGACGGCGTTCCCAACAGGTGGGTGGCACCATAACAATGGGCCAGCAGTAGTATTGTGTGCATCTGGTGCATTCCGAGCTGTCAAGACGAACTGTGAGGCATTCTTCAATATTTATCATGTTAAAGGCTTCTTTTCATGAATGGCAGTGAGACACACCTCAGCAGAATAGATCTCTTGTCTGTGTGGCTTATCCAAAGCCCATCTTATTAAAGATATTAAAACCCCAGAAGCTGCGACTGTTTCCAGCCATGACAGGCTTCCTGACAACATGGGCCAACACTCCCTTTGCATGGACTCTCCTGCCTTAGAAGGGGCCATTAGTACTGTCATGGACAACCCTACTGGGTAACTGGGTGTATCCTGCAGGAATGGCTATGAATCAGTCATAAGTACCTGCTGAGCTCTGAAAAGTCCTCTGTGTTGTCCTGCTCTTTTCTCTGAGCCAAATTGCTGTTGTCTTCAAGAGAGTAGCAGTACCCTCTTGTTGAGCCCATCATAATTGTACATGTGGACTCCAGACATTCTCTCCTAGAAGGGGTGTGGACACTCACTGGACCCCCACCTAGTATCTGGTACCTTCTTCCAGCCATTTTTCTGAGTTTCTGTTCTAATTGCAAGTGATCTCTGGGGTCTCAGGGAGGGACTAGAGTGCATAGGCAGGGAAGACTAGGGAAAGGGGGCTCTAGCCATGTGGCTGTAGAGAACAACCATCTATTCTGGTGAAGACTTTCTAGTTGGGATGACTTGGGGGTGACCCATTAGCCAGTCAAGAACCCTTCCTGCATATGAGCAAGCCCCACAAACTTACTGGCTGAACTTCGGTGGAATGAAACTCTGATTTGCCATTATTATACTGTTAACACGACCCAGGGAACTTTAGCCACACTTGGGGTGGAGATGTAAGGGTTGTGAAACCTCCCACACCTGTGTGGCTAGGGAAGCCTTCCTGTTGAGGGGACATGAAGGGGTTGGGAGGATTCTGAGACTGGAATGGAGGAGGCCGAGGGGACGAAGGCTGGAGCTGAGAGCAGCACAGGGCACATGGGAGAGTGGAAGAGTGACGGACGCTGCAGTGGACATGGCTAAACCAGGATCTCTCTGGAAGAGAGCCTCAGAAGACTGTGGCAGGGGACAGTGGGGGAAGCCAAGCTGAGGAATGGGTCACCCAGCTAGCACGCAGAATCGTCACCCTGAAGACAATCTGGAGAACACAGCATGGTGTGTGTGTGGGAAGTATGATACGAAGTGTCCATGGAGAGGTGACAGATAGGGATGGGACACACCAGACAGTGGCGATAAGGAGAGATGGGACATCTATGAAAGGCTGGGGAGTGGCAGGGACACCCAGGCCAGGGCAGACACAGGTTTAGACTCAGAGTCCCGGCAATGGGTGTATTTTCTACTGCATTGATTTTACAGGCATGAAGGGTCCTACTGCATTGATTTTACAGGCATGAAGTGTCCAATTTGAGGTGAAGAGATGGGTTCAGTTTATAGCCACTGTGTCCAAGTCCCTCCAGGCTGGAAGGAGACAGTGGGAACCATACATCTGGAGCCATGGCAAGGGAGCTGCACAGAGGCAGGACTGGTTGGGTCACTGCCATCTGGAGGGTTGTGTCTTAAACTCTGGAGCACACACAATCAATGTCTGGCTATCCTTCCTGCACAGTCGGGTTAGACAGAGCCTGCAAGTCAGCATGGGGGAGACTTCCTTCCAGGTGCTTCTGGTGTCAGCCAGTGCCCCGTGCAGGGACTGCAGCAGTAGATAAAGCAGCTCAGGGACAGTATGCATCTGAGAAGAGAAGGTGACCTCACAGAAAACTATGAGGAAGACCCACCACGTCTGCACACAGGATGGATTCTTGGCTGAGCAGGTGAAAGGGGCAGCTGAAGACAGCTGAGCATGTAGCCCAGATGCCTATGGGGAGGGGGAAGTGACCTCAGTTCTGCCATGAGGCCATGGGGCTTGCGGAGGGGAAGCCAGAATCAAGAATTCTGCTGGTAGAATCACTGCACCCTTCTCTGTGGTGGGGAGGGGCATGTGTAGAGGGCTGGTCATCCAGCATAGCAGGTCATGGTGCCCAGGGAGGTGACTCACTGTGTGACTCAGTATCATCAGCCTCCTTAAGGTTCAGTGTCTTCCTCTGTAAATGGGGACAAAAGCAGGACCCGTTGTCCTAACTGTCAGGAGGCCTGGGACTCAGCACATAGTGGAGGGGAGGGTGGAGACTGAAAAGAAGAGTTGTGTCCATATGCTTCTGTTCTCAGCAGTTGGCCATGAAGGTCAGGAGGAGGAGGAGGAGGAGGAGGAAGAGGAGGAGGAGGAGGAGGAGGAGGAGGAGGAAGAGGAGGAGAGAACTATGGGTAGAAGCAGAGCTCCTCTGTCTTCACTTCGCTTCATGATGAAGAGATCTGAGCACACTTGGATGTTTGAGGGAGGCAGATGAGTGGGGAAGCAGACGGTAACAGTGTTGGGAACCCTTGAGGTCCACACCATAGCCAGCACATGGGCAGGAGATTGTGAGGAATGGCCTTTAGTTCTATCTACTCCTCTTACACTACACATTATCTCTGAGACCATCCAACTAGAGCTAGATGGCTATCTACTCCACTCCTGAATTCCAGTACTATCATAGTCCATCACTCCATGGTTACAAAAATTAAAAAAGGGGGGACATGAGAGAAGGGGTGATCTTAATAAGGAGGGGTGTTAGGACAAAGGGCAGGGGAAGTCATGTGACATGAAAGCAGAAGAGAAGCCATCTGTGGAAAGAGTGGGGGTCAACAAGAGGTGATGAAGAGACTGGAGAGAGGGGAGGATAAGGATGGGGTCCAGTGACAGCTGTATGCAAACACCATTCTGTAACCCATTACTTTGAATGCTAGCTTCAGTATTAATAATAAAAAGTATTGCTCTTCTTTTGATAATGGGTCATCTCTGGTAGCTGTCATGGCAGCCAGAAGTCATGGAGAAAGCCCAAAGTTGTGAGCAGTCAGGTGAGGTGCCAAGCACAGTCACAGCCATGTCCCAACACTGTTGTTGTCCACTCACTCTATTCATTTCACAGAATGATGTTTTCCAGTATGCATTTCCTTTATTACACAGCAGACTTTTGGAAGATTAACAGCACAAACTCCTCTCCATTCCCACCTTCTGTGAGACACTCTGTGCACCCAAGAACACAGACACACACAGACACACAGACACACACACACACACACACACACACACACACACACACACACACACACACACCTGCAAGCAAAGCCTTGTAGTCTTCTTGTAAAAAGGCACTGTGGAGCCTGTCAAATTATAGCCATCTAGTGGTGGCAGGGCACTGAGGGGCCAAAGGCGACATGTGATTTAGGGATTGTTCAGGCAATGCAACATTTACTCAGTCATTTCTAGAGATTCAAAAACTGTAGCAATGGACTTGGTCCAAAGTGTCACCACAGCAGTTGTAGCAGCAAACCCTGCCAGCCAAGCTGTACCACTGTGCATTAGCATGCAGAGCCTGCCAGAACGTGGCCGAGGGCTCCATCGCTCAGGCTCAGGCTTTTTATGATAATAAAACTCAGGAATAAAGTAAGCCATAAGGCAGAAGCATTGCCTGCTGGAAGATGAAAACCTTTTGCTCTGTGAAGGACTGAATTCCAAGGCACTTGCCATATGATGTCAAGAGGGCCAGAAACTTTAAAGAATTCGGTCTCCTTACTGGGGAACACACTGAGGACTAAGTGGGAACTCAAAAGGTTTTGAAATTAAATCTTGCAAAGTCAGTCTACGACTATTGGAATCATCATTCTGGTGGCCTGCAAGCAAAGCAAGCACATAGTCTAGAGTGTTTCTGGCCGTTCAATATCACCCATGCTAAGTGGACGACTGTGTCATACACCCGGCAAGGCTGCAGATGGCATCTGACTTACACATTTTGCTTAAATCATTTCTGTGACACAATGGGGGCTGAATCACAAGTAGAGTCGTTCCTAACCCAGCACATTGACTAATCCTTATTGTTTTCAGGAGTATGAAAATCTCCAGCCACAAAGTAGAGATAATGGTCCACAGCAAGTCTCCAAGTCCTAATTGTTTGCTCAGATGGCCAGGGTAGCTTGTTCCATATTAATCAGCCTTGAGTCCCTGCATATAATTGCTGTTCACCAGCTCTCCCTCAATCATAGACAGCAGAGTGGGAAATAAGAACAAATCTTTCAGGAAGGACTCGAGTCTTTCTCCCTCTTGCTACATTACAGTGATGGGCATTCACAGTAAAGACAATTAAGTATGCTCTGTGTAGTATCTGACCGTGTCACTTAGCAAACCTGTGTCTCTCCTCATTTACATTTAATTTTCTTTATTACCAATTACACAAACTTCACTGGTTACATTAGCTCGTGCAGAGTCTGTCCCCGAGCTGGTGGTCTTTAAGAGTTATTATCGTGATTACATTATCACAGCCGTGATCGGGATGCTGAGGCAGGCGGTCGCCAGTGCTGTCCCCCAGCTGGCTTCAGCTATGCCTATTAGCCTGCTTGTGTGCTCCAATTCTCCACTGCCCCCCACTTCCCAAACACCTGCTGCTTCTATGGTCCTAGCTTCTCCCAAGAATGCTGATGCTTCCATGTCCTACCTGCACAGAGCCTGGCCTCAGGAGGTCATCCTGGCCCCTTTGGGAGCCCTTTCTGGTGTCATCTCCCACAATGAGACTGTCTCCAATTCTCTGGTCCCCTCTTTCCCCAAAGCACCACTGAGTGTATCCCCCAGAAAGGGGCTACCCCTTACTTCTAGGACAGCTGGCTAACATCCATTGGCTCCTTGACTCCTCCTTTCTTGGCCCATTTCTTCTATTAACCTCATCACAAGCTCTGTCTTTGTTCAATACACCACCCATGCACTTATTTTCTGATAATAATTCTAGCTTCTACCATTTTTGCTCGGGTTTCCCCAACCTGGATATATGACATACTGACAACCACATTTACTGTCAACACATCACTCATTCGTGCTAAGAGATGGAACAGGCTAGATGTTCATCAACAGACAAAGGCAGAAAAAAATGTGGTATATGTGCACAATGGAACTGGGTTTAGCTGCAAAGGAAGTCAAGACGTTTTCAGGAAAATGGATGGAACTGGAGATTACTATGTTAAATGTGATAAACCAGACTCTAAAAGACAAATACCACATGTTTTCATGTTTTCTCTCATGCGAGATCTTAGATCATAAATTTCACATATATACAGGGTAGTGTAGGTCATTAACCTAGAAAGGTAACCATGACAGCAAAAAAAGTGCTGGAGAGAGGAAGGTACTCAAACACACACGGCCTGGGAGCAGAGGGAGGAAACGGGGAAAGGGGAGCAGCAAGCTTGAGCAAAGGCATGGGCAGCCGGTTTGGGGAGGAGGAGCAACAAGACCAAAATAGGGATGAAAAGGCCACAACGAAACCCATTACCTTGTATGAAATTACAAAGCAAAGTGAAACAAAAACAAAAGAAAATACCCACCACCAAAGAGATCTGGCTACTAAAGAACGCTGTTTAGAAGGACACACAGAAAGGGAAATGTGGGTGTTGGCGGGTGCAATTCCATGGAGTCCTGGAGGCTGCTCATCTTCTCCAGAGGAGAGGGAGCATTACTGAAAGCCAATCTCCCCTCCTACCATCACAGGAGCTGCTGGAGAATCAGGACTAGCCAAGCAGTCTGAAGTCTTGCTGCAGGCACTGACCTTTGAGTCAACCTAATGTGGGTGCTGAGAACTGAACTCAGATCCTTGGAAAGAACAATATGCATTCTTAACCACTGAGCCATCTCTCTAGCCCTCATGTTCAATAATAATAATAATAATAATAATAATAATAATAATAATAACACATACACATGCATGCATACACACACATATCCACCAAAGATGTGCATGGAAGACCATGGAATTTAGATGGGATTCATTTCACCAAATATGCTGAATCAGGTCTATCCATGTTTGGGTGATTTCCAGCTTTACATAAATAATACATTTCAAAGTCCCTCAGATAGTAAAATAGGCTACATTAACTAACAAAGTGCAGGAAAAAGATTTTTCTTGAATAGGAAAATTGTTTCATTCCTGTAGTACACAGCACAGCATGAAAATGTCTTTCTTTTGTACTGAGTGGGGTTAAGTATGTAAGGGGAGAAGCATGTAGCTACAAGCTGTATGCACCCTCTCTCCTATGGCAAGGAAACTATATGAGATGCCCCTTTCCTCTGAGGCAGCTTATATGGCATCATCTCCCCTCTGAGGAGGAAGTTACACTTGGTACCTTACCTCTCTCTCTCTCTCTCTCTCTCTCTCTCTCTCTCTCTCTCTCTCTCTGAAGAAGGTAGACAAGGCAGCTCTCTCATCTGAATAAGTTTCTCCCCTCTGAAGAGGAAGCTATACATAGCACATACCATGTGCTTTCAGCAAAGAGCTGTAGATGGTACCTCACACTTTTCTGCCTTCTGAGGAGAAAGCTTACACAGCACCATCCCCATTCTGAGGAGGAAGCTCTACACAGCTTTCTCTCTCTTCTGAGGAAGAAACTGTGAATGGCACCTCACAGCCTTCTGCCCTGAAGAAGCTGTACAGGACACCTCTGCCCTCTGAGGAGAATGTTTGCATAGCACCATGTCTCATCTGAGGGGGTAGCTGTACTCAGCACACCATGTGCTCTGAGGAGGGAGGAGGACAGAGTACCTCACATCTCTTCCCTCTGAGGAAGAGGCCATATATGGTTCTTCACACTCCTCTTCCCTGAAAAGAAACTGTACAGGACACCTCTCCCCTGCGAAAAGGAAGCTTATACAGCACCAATCATCTCTGTGAGGTGGAAGCTGTTCAGCATATTTCCTCTCAGAGGAGGAGGAGGAGGAGGAGGAGGAGGAGGAGGAGGAGGAGGAGGAGGAGGAGGAGGAGGAGGAGGCCTCTCTATTCTGAGGAGGAAGCTGGTCTGAGGAGGGAGCTAACCATGGTATCTCACACCACTCCCCTCTGAGATAGAAGCTGTTGGGGTGTGGGACCTTTCAAATTCCTGATTCATCACTGGCATTTGTTACCCAACTTGGAGAAAAGCAAAAATGATCAAATGTCTGCTACTTGGCTAAAAATCAGCATAGGAAATATTTTAAGAGTTAGAGAATCAAGAAAATGCCACTCTTTGTCTCCCAGGAAGGATAATTACCTGGGGCTGCTCAAGTCTCACAGGTCAATTTCTGGCTTCAGTGCCAATGCCCACAGGGCATGTTGGAGATGGCCAAGAGTCATATGACTTGGTAATGACACTAGGTATGAGTCTCAGTCATCTCTACAAATCACCACCTGTATATAGAATAACAGAGCACCTGACTGCCACCCCCAGCTGGCCAGGGGTGCCATCAGCAAGTACAAGCATAAGATAGGGCTCATTTTGGGTGATATTTTCCCTTCTGAGTACATAACTTATAAAATTCTTTAAGAAATGTACCAGCAAACTCAAGGAAATCTAACTATATAAGTTTGTTGCTAAGTTTTAGATTTGGTAGTAAAATTACCATACACACACAAAATCAGGGTTTTGTTTTTTTTTTTTTTTTTTGAACTTGGATTCTCAAGACAATCATAGTAATACTATGGTTTTGAGGGTCTATGTTGTGTCTTTAGTCTACTGATCCTGAACACACAACAATGGTGAGACAGGGAGCACTACCTATTAAGAACTGTGTTAGGCTCCTTCTTCACCATTTATTAAATCTGTATCGAATCCAGGCAGGGAAGGTGTTACCCAGATTGGCTTGCCTAGTAATTCTGAGTCACTAACAACTAGCTCATCTCCCTTCTCCAATAAACTTGGTTATCATGCAAACACAAAAAAAGAGTGAGGGGAACATCCATGCCCCCAGCACGGCACTCTCTCATGGCCATGCTGAATTCACACCTCCTTGTTTCTCTGACTTCTTGGAGCTTTGGGAGCCATGTGAGAAAGAGGACCAAGGAGACAAGGGTACAGGGGCAAGCTCTGAAACAGCTTCAGAGACTTCCCACCTTGCCAGTCCATACTTCTTGTGATGGGCTGGACCCAGTATCTAGCTTCTAGCAAATGGACTGTGGTAAGATGAGGGGGCCTCTGCAATGGATCAGAAGTACTGACAGCACCCACCCTGTCAACACTCTTCTTGCTTGCTGCTCCAAGAACAAGCCACTGCATTTTCCAGGGTCTTTGGGGGGAGATCCTGAGGCTATTCTCTGACCTAGAGCCCATCAGAGATCCCTGTCAATATCCATGTGAAGGAACTTGGGATGCACCATTCCTCACCAGAGCCTCAAGATGTAACTGTAGCCCAGATGATGACGACAACGATGATGATGATGATGATGATGATGATGATGATGATGATGTTGAGAACAGTTTTTGAGACAGGATCCTGATTTATAACTCATTATGCAACTCAGTACTTGCATGACAATGAAGTTTAGGGAGAAAGGAGATGAGTCTTGCTGTCTCACTGTTGTTATGTTTCAGGATCAGTAGAATAAAGATGCTACATAGATCCCCCCAGAACTATAGTACTGGACTCATACCAGTCCTCCTGCCTCAGCATCTCAAGTGCTAGGATTACAAGTCTGTGCCATAACACCCAGGCATGATAATGACTCTTGACATCAGCCTGTTGACTCAAAGTCAACAGATCCAGCTAACCTGAGCTCTGATTTCTGACCCACAGAAACCATGATATTGTTTGTTTTAAGCCACTGAGTGTTGAGGTCTCTTGTTACATGCATTGGTGACTGAGTGACTTGGCCTTTATTTAGAACAACTTTTGGACAAAATGCTATTTTATTTGGGATAGAATGGTGTTAAGGGGCTTTGAAAACAACCCCTCTCAATGTCATATTTAAACATGGAAGTCAAATTATTTGCAAATATTCAGGGCTTTTAAGGAAAGTGTTATCTAAGTGAGGATCTTTTGCAGATAGAATTTCTCTTTCCTCTCACAAAGTGCATATATTTTGAAATGATCTAAGATATTGCAATTTCAATTATCTTTTCTCTTCCTCCGCAGAGTTTAGGAAATGTGTCATGCTTGCCAGCCACTCTCTGCATGAAGGAACAGGACTGCACTAATGAGGTAGACTTGTTTTAAAGCGTTTTTTTTTTTTTCCTTATTGGGAGTTAGTATCACCCTCAAACTACAAATTAAAACCTACTATTCCCATGATATCTAGCTCAGTTCTAAGAGAATTCTCTAGAAGATGTGCCCTAAGAAATGACAGGAAGTTCTTTCTGTCTCTGAAACAGAACTCATGTGACAAACATTAGCTCTTTGAGGCAGGAATAATCATTAGGGAAGAGATGAGATGGCGAACATAGAAAATAGATATGCTTTGCAACGGTAAGGCCGGGACCACATGCATAGAAACACGATACTCCACATTCCAGGCACACTGCTTACAGACCCACAGGTACTTTATGTCTGGAGAAACATGATTGAGTTTATTCTCAATCAAATATACTTGGTAAGTTACATTTTCACAGGGAGAGAGCCTGGAGTCCCAGCCCTAACCAAGGAGCTATTTGTGGTCGATGCCTGTTGGGAGAGGAAGGGCTGGTTTTCTTCAGTGGAGTAACACGGGGTATGTCAACCATACCGGGGCAGGCCCCGTGCTTGGGGGTAGAGAAAAAATAGACCCTGATGTTTTTATGTGTGCATTTTTGTTTTGTATTATTTTTCCCTAAGAGAGAGAGAGTGTATGAAGTTGGATAGATAGGGTGGTGAGAGGGATTTGACAGGAGTTGGGTAGGGGGAAGGAATGTAATCAGAATAGGTTGTGTGAAAAAATTAATACAAACACTATGTTAAAACTGAAAAAAAAAAAGGTCCCTTGGGAAATGCTGTGCATCCCCTGGGGATATCAAACCTTTCAACCGTGTGCTGCAGTAAGGAAACACTTAACTTTAATTACAGTTCTCAGGTTTCTTTGCATATGAATTCTTTTATATTATTAGTAAACTAATCATCATATTGTTAACCTAACCCTCTTAATAATAATTACTAACCACAGCTTAGGAAGCCTTGTTCCATCCCACTTATTCCATAATTACAGGCTAGGACTTTCCCTGTGAAAGCACCCACCCCCTTTTCTAGAAATGTTTACAACTTAGTTCATCTGGTTAGGACGTCCCCCCACCAGATGGACAAGCAGAAATCCATGCACATCCCCTTTCATGTCTCCTCCAGAAACAGAAAGGATTCTGGGAATCGGTGCTCACAATTGATGGCATAGTAGCCACTCAGTACTGAAACCATTAGCAACTACTTCTGCTCAAGTTAGAAGTATGGATGGACTTTATACTACGGAATTTTCATATTTTGCTGGTTAGTTTTTATTGTTAACTGGATACAGTCTAGAATCACCTGGGAAAGGGAACCTCACCTGAAGAGCTGCCTCCGTATTAGTGGCTTGTGGCCAAGTCTGTGAGGAACTGTCTTGACTGATGATTGATAAGAGAGGGCTCAGCCCACTGTTGGAGGCATCAGCCCTAGCAAGTGGGTCTGGGCTGTATAAGGACACTAGCAGAGAGCAAGCCAGAAAGTGGGCCCATCACTCTCCCTTTACGGTTCCCACCTCCAGGTTCCTGCCTTGAGTTCTGGCCCCTGTTTCCCTTGATGATGGATCCTGACTTGGAAGAGTCAGCCAGAAAAACCCTTTACTCTCTTAAGTTGCTTTTGCTCATGGTGTTTATCACAAGAAGCAAATACTTTTTAAATATTTAAATGTTTTTATTGTTCTTTGAATCATTTTTGTGTTTTCTTTTGGCTGAGAAAACTAATGGGACTTTTGTTTTTGACCTTATTTTAAATTTCAATAAAAACTGCTGTGTGAGAAAGGGTCACATCAAAGGTCTCATTTCTAGCTAGTGTTCCATGTGTTAAGACTAATGGGGGGGTGAGAACATAGGGAAATGGGAGGGTCAAGCTGGAGCGGGGAACAGAGTGGGAGAGCAGGGAAGGAGATACCGTGATAGATGAAGACATCATGGAAGTGGGAAGAGGCAGGGTGTCGGGGAGGCTCTCAGGAATTTGCAGGGATGACCCCACCCTGGACCGCTGGCAGTGATTGAGGGGGTGCCTGGACTGATCTATTCTGGTGACCGGTCTAGTGAATACCCTAACTGTTATCATAGAGCCTTTATCCAGTGACTGATGGCGGTGGATGCAGGGGCGCCAGGCTGAGCTCCATGGAGAGAGGAGGGATTCCGAGGGCAGAAGGAGGGGGGCGTTGAGACCACAATGGGAAGACATGTGGAGATGACCAGCCACACTGGTGGAGAACAATGAACTGTGGACTAATGCCTGTGGAGCCTCCATGAGACTAGACTAGGTCCTCTGGATATGGGAGACAGCTGTTTAGCTCGAACTGTTTGGGGGACACCCAGGCAGGGGGATTGGGATCCATCCCTGGTGCATGGGCAGGCTTTTGGAAGCCCGGTGCCTGCGGTGTGGCACCTTGGTACGGCGGCGGGGAGGGGCTTGGACCTGCCTTGGCTTTGTGTGCTGGCTCTGCCAACTCCCCATGGGAGACCTTGATTTGGAGGATGTGGAGATTGGGGGTGGCTTGGGAGGGAGGGCTAGGGGGTGGGAGGAGGGGGGAGGGGGGAATCTGTGGGTGGTATGTAGGGTGAGTAGAAAATTTCTTATTAAAAAATATTTTAAAAAACAAATGCTATTACCCACTGTTTTCCCGCCCCCCTCAGTATTGCAAGTGTAATATTTTAATAATCATCAGAAACCATTGTCAATCTCTTGAAAAAAAAACTTATGTTAGACAAAATCATCTTTACCAAGTGGCTGTCAGTTGTGATGGGACCCCAGGGTGTCCTTTCAAAGGAGTCCTGGGGAAGAGGAGAGAAGTTGGCACAGGATCCTTCTATGCACAGATACATGGAACCAAGCACAAGAGTACTCCTGTGCCACTGAGTACCTGACAGTCTCCTTCAGAACATTCTGAGGAAGATTTGCTTTGAAGGTTTCTGGGGGGCAGGACACACTGGACCCCCCTGTTGGCTGATTCAGTGATTAAACGATTCAAGACAGCCTGAACTTCAGTCTGGAGCAGAAAATCCAGAGCACTTCGGGTACCTGATTGCACCAAACTTCGGGAGTTTCTGAGGGTGGTGAAGGGAGCTGTGAGAGCTGTGCTCTGTGGACACCATGCTCAGCTGCTCGAAGCTTAAGGCAGCCAGCTGAGGGCTAGGCACACCAAATAAGGCAGTGCCAAGGTGAAAGTTCTCCCTTTAGAATTGAGACTCACCCGAGCAAAAAGACCCAGATGCCCAACTGTCCCAGAGAATTTAGAGATTGAAAATGAACACTCTTGGATAACAGACATTCAAAAAAATTAAGAGAGAGAGTTTCAAAGGTCTATATTTATTGGAATAAAGTTGAAACATCCATAAATAACCTAGTTGCCAAACTTTTTAGAAAATTTAGAATTGGGTTGCTGCTCTACACATACCAATTCTCTGGCTTATGCCACAAGATTGAAATCAATACCCCTTCTCATGCAAGGCTCAGCACAGAGCCTCTCTGACATGAGACACCTCTCAGGGAGTTTTACCCCATGGGAGGGGCAAGAAACACTAACTAGATGATCTCAGGAGAACTGGAGACCAGTGAACTGGAAGGGGCTGGGAATGAGAAAGAGCCAGCCAGGGAATGGATGTTTAGGCAGCTGCTCAAACCCAGGGTGAGAAATTTTCAGCAAGTTTTAGGGGGTGGGAGATTGATAGAGCACCAGCAAACAAGAATATACATGAGGGAAAGTGACTTAGCTTTCATCAGGATTCCGGCATGGCCAGGGAGTGCAGGCAGAACCCACTGGCAGCCGCCTTTTGTTTTAGGGCTAAAATTGAACAATTCACTGGGAACCAGGGAATAAAAGTACAAGGGGTAGCTCCAAGGAGACTCATCTCCTCCAGAAAATCCCAGGAAACATCTCTTAAAAGGAGTCATTGTTTTTCCTGACAAGAATGATTTTATGTCTCTCCTCTCTGCTATGTGGCAGTATGACACACGAAAGGGGCTGTCCCGGGTATACAGACGGTCTCAGGGTTGGAGGTCATGAGGAAGGTGCGTTCAGGAAGCACTCTCAGAAGGTAGCAGCAAAGAAAACCATTCCACTACATAAGGGCAAGAGTCAGACTTACCGGTTCCACATTATAGGAAAACAACGCATACTCTTTATCCGGGGATATTTCATATCTGATGGCTCTTAAGGATTCCTAAGAGGAAAAAAGAAAACAGAATTTACAGGTGTTGCCCATAACAACTCTGGGTCCTAGTAACACTGGAGACACCCTCAAAATCCTCTACTGAGATAAGTTAAGCAGTGAACCAGTAACATTAAGTACAGCTATATCTTTTCTTAGTTAGCCAATCAAAATGTAGCTAATTGATGCTTTCAAAAATTCTATTTGTGCTGTATTTCAAGTTTCAACAAAACAGTCCTTATTGCGTCTGCTGAAGCAAATCAGTGGAAACAAACATAAAAACAAGCATCATTTTCCTGTAAGACCCCCAATCTCTCAATGCCTAATTATCATCTTTTTCTTTCATTCTTATATTTAGAAGCATATGCTCAGCAGAGTTATCACTAAACAGAAGTAACACACTGTTCTGTAACTTGTTTCTTTACCATGTGGGATTCCCTGGGAGTCAGCACACAGAGGGTATGCTTGCTTTTCTGCCAGATTCCCTTGTCTACAGCCCTCACTGTGAATACATGCATCGCCAACCATGAGGTTCCTCTGACCTACTCTGCCCTCTGCCCTTGCACACACTCCTGCTCTGACCCCATTCCCACCTACCCGAAGGCCCTCATCATCAGCCTGGTGTCCATCACTCCACAGTGCTGCAGTGACCACTTAGAGAGTGAGCCACACCATTGAAAATGATAATGCCTTATGCATCTTGGTGTCTCAGCTTCTTCCCATGCAATGGGATCTTAAGGAGCTGGTTTGTCTGGATTATTGCTCTTTGTGCTAGATGTATAACCTTCATGTGCCTTCATTCATGCAGTCTTCACTAAAGGCAGGGTGGTTCTCAGTGGCTGCATTCCAAAAGCCACCATGAACACCAAACCAGTGCGCACTGGATCCCCACATCTAGGGGAACCCAGGACTTTGCTCCTCACACCTCTGTGTCCACATTTTCACGCACTGATCAAGATGTAGTGTTCTGAATTGTGTGTTTCTGTTTAAAGATACCTTACTGACTAGGCATGGCTGAACCATTAACATTAACTCCTAGCCAGAAGCACTGGAACAGCCACACAAAGATGAGCCTGCACCCACATTATCTCCATTGGGTGCACTCCAGTTCTCAGGAGCATTAGACATGGGAACCCCTGTAAGTGTGAGAACACCCACAAATAAGCATGTGGAAAACACAGTGCTCTGCAGTCCACAGGGAAAAAGCAACTGTTTGCAGTGTGAGAGCTGAGCAAGAAAGCAGAATGTTCTGTGGTCTGTCTCAGCTGACACACCAACGCAGGACCAATGCAGGATGGCTCAAATGTGTTCCTACCATGATGGAGATGACTCCAATGTTCTGAGACTGTAATCCTGTGGGGTGCAGTAAACCTCGTCACACGGAGAATCTCAGCTCTAGAAACTGTGAACAGGGGAGCCACCGTACAGCAGCTCCCATCCGCTGTGACTAAGAGCAGCACCACACTAAAGACTCCACCCACGTGTCTCTACGGATGTGGGCCTATAACTGTTTTTATAGGTTAGGCATTTAAGGGCTAGAATGATGATGAATGGTAGTTTAAAAAAAGTTCAACAGATTTTGATAAATAATTTTCCACAAACGGCATTTATACCCCACTGTGGATATGTGGACACACAGTCCCACCCTCCTCTGAAGTAATTTGTAATGTGATCATCTCTCAGTTTTGACCACTGTAGGTGTCACTTGGGGTTTCTGTGGTAGTTTAGCTCCTAGGCATAGTCACTCCTTGTTATCTATGGTACAGGTAACGTTGGCCTTATCTGCACAAGACTGACCAGCTGAAACTGCCTGAGAGTATTCTATGCTCTGATGTTCCCCTGCTCTCTCCTGAACTCCTGCATCCCACCCCCACTATTTAATCCAAATCACTCCTCTTCTGGTACCCAGGGTGTTGTTTTGGTAAATGCCATAGTTCAGCTGTCACCATACTAGACAACCGATCCCTCCCCTCTCTCCAGAGTACTGTCCGCAATCGGTGGCACGCACGCACGCACGCACGCACGCACGCACGCACGCACGCCCACCTCCCTCCTATGTCTTTTCTTGCTGTTTAGAGCTTCCCACATTCTCTAGCTCCAGGCCTCGGGGTGCAGGTCTAACATTGGGACCTTCACTTTTCTAGAGAAAACTACTCCTTAAGTGACACCATGTAATCTTAGGACTCTAAAAACCACACGCAGCTACCCCCAAGAAGTACACATACCCTGCTGAGACACCCAAAGCCCGGATGGGACCTTAAGTAGACAACTGTTTTCTTGCAGCTCTACCTGGATGTCTGGTGCTTATCCCCATCCTCTGTCCTCTCTTTCCAGCTTCCGTTTTTCCTCCCTCCTCTCAAATGAGAGTAACTGCTCACAGTGGTGTCTAACTCCCCTCTCCTCCCCCACCACCCTCTTTTCTCCCCTTCTCTCTACTCTTTTGTATCTTTTATTCAGTTGCTCAGAATTCTCCGAGCTTTCTGTAGAAACATGTTCTGAGCCCCCACACTTTTGCTTCAGCTGGCACCCTCACCTGGGTGAGCACACTTCCTTGAGATCCTTCCCTGGCTCTTGACTCCATTGGCAACCAGTCTCCCCTCGGTGGTTAGGGTGTTACACTTTGAAATGTGTAATTCACCGTCTAGTTCCCTGCTGGAAATCCCCATGAGCTTCCCACCTCACCAGAGGTCACCACTACGGCTCTGATGACCAGCAGGCCCAGCCTGGCCCTGTCCCCTCCCCATAGCCTGCCCATTTATCGTCTTTATGCTTCTCTCCCATCATTCCTTTCTCTACTCCATCCCAGAGCAGGCCAGGCATGGAGCCCTGCAAGGTATGCACTTACTCTTCTCTGCCTGGAATCTTCCAAGCTTTCATTTCCTTAAGGCCACCTTCTAGGTAAGTCCTTCAACGGCTAGTGACAGATGAAGTCACAAACAGCCTTGTCTCTGTGCTCCATAAGGCACCATTCTGCTTGTTTTCCTGTGAGCTAACCATTTGCCAAGTTAGCATCCACTTTATCTCACACTGTCTGTTCTCCTCAAAAGGAAGGCTGCTGGTTCCCATCTTTAGTCTCCCTCCACAGTTTTGTAGTTTTTCTCATGCAGATCTCACCTCTGTTTTGTTACATTCATCTCTATGTACTATGATGGATGTTTCACAGATACAAAAATGGATGGTGTCTCAATGTCAATACACAATCACGAGTTGCTAATATACAGGGATTTATTGGATTCGGGCATCTTGACTTTACACTCAGAAGTGTTACTAAGTTTAGGTTTGTGGCTTTAAAAATATAGATTCCTTGGAATTTTCCTCACAGTCATCTTTTCTGTGGATAGATTCTTCTCTTCCTACGTGGTACTCAATCCCACTCCACAGAAGTGCTGGCACTGTGAAGGAGGTGGGCATTGCTAGCTTTCCGGACTATGAAGGTGAGGCAGTCAGCCTTTGCCCTTTTGTATGGTGGCCTCTGAGGCTCTCTGAAGGTGACGTCATCCACCTACCCATTAGTACCTTGCTATGAGATTTCATAATAAGTGTGTGTTGGGTTTTTATGATGCCTTTTATATATGTATGAGGTGATTTTGTTGTTTTGTTCTCTTTAGTTTGTCAATATGATAAATGATATTGTTTTATCTTCAGATGTGAAGCCAACCATACATTCCCAGAATAAATTATATCCAACCATGATGTATTATCTCCTGTGAATGTTTCTGGGCTCAATATCCCCATGCTATGTTGAAGCTTTCTGCATCTGTGAGCATGAGGGAAACTGGTCTCTAGTAGTATATTGGTTGGGCTTTCATCTCAAAGTGCTGCTGGCTATAGAATAAACTTAGGAAGTATTTCTTCATCCTCTGCTATTTGTTCTGTCTTTCTCCATTTTCTAGTGCTATAACAAAGGATCTGAGACAAATTTATAGAGAGTAATAGTTGATTTGGTCCATAGTTCTACAATCGGGGAACTCCAAGAGAGAGACACAGGCATCTGGTGAGGTTTGTCTGGCTGCTCTGTGACATTGAGATTAAAGCAAGGGTACCAACTCTGGTGTCTCTTCCTCTCGTTACAAAGCCACTGGTGTCATCATAGGACCGGATCCCCAAAGTCTCATCTACTCCCGATTATTATGAAGAAGCTCCACTTCCTCATTCACAGAAGAATTTGGGAGCTATTTTTCTGACACAGGAATTTTGGGGGAAATATTCATATCATAGTAAAACTTCACATTAAATTGATATCTCTGCCTTAAATGTTCAGAAGCCCCTTGAACCTTACATTTTCTAGATGTAGTTTCAAAACTGTTCCTTCAATTCATGACAGCCATAAGGGGCTGTCTTAG
The DNA here is from genome assembly GCF_949786415.1 of Peromyscus eremicus. NCBI lineage: Eukaryota > Metazoa > Chordata > Mammalia > Rodentia > Cricetidae > Peromyscus > Peromyscus eremicus. The sequence continues at coordinate 62,048,819 of NC_081418.1, read as the reverse complement.
TTACCTTTCCATTGCTGTGATAAGACACTACTGTAACTGGAGTATTCCTGTGTCCACCTGGCTACCGCTCAAGCCCAATTAAACACACAGAAACTTATATTACTTATAAATTGTATGGCCATGGCAGGCTTCTTGCTATCTGTTCTTATATCTTAAATTAACCCATTTCTATTAATCTATAAATTGCCACGTGGCTCGTGGCTTACCGGTATCTTACATCACACTTCTCCTAGTGGCGGCTGGCAGCATCTCCTGACAGCCTTCTTCTCTCAGAATTCTCCTCTCTGCTTGTCCCGCCTATACTTCCTGCCTGGCTACTGGCCAATCAGCATTTCATTTATCAACCAATCATAGCAACATATATTCACAGCATACAGGACATCCCACAGCACTTCCCCTTTTCTGTTTTTTTCAAAAAGGAAGATTATCAAAGGAAGCATTTATTTGGGGCTTACAGTTTCAGAGGGTGAGAGTCCATGACTGTCATGGCAGGGAGCATGGCAGCAGACAGGCAGGCATGGTGCTGGAGCAATAGCTGAGAGAGCTTTTATCTGGAGACACAACCACGAGGCAGAGAGAGCCCATACCCTGTGACACACCTCCTCCAAGGCCACAGCTTCTAATCTTTCTCAAATAGTTCCATCAACTGGGGACCAAGTATTCAAACACATGAGCCTATATAGGCCATTCTCATTCAAACCACCACACCAAGCATGTTGTCATCCAGGTTATGTATGTTGTCAAGTTTACTGGGTTAAGGTTTTATGACCTTCCTAGCATCTGTAGTGATGGCCTCTGAATTATAGTTATTTTCTAAATAAATAAATGATTAGCTTTAATTTGTATTAAGGGAGGTAGTGCTGAAGCTGATGTAACATAGGTTGTAGGAAGCTGGGAAGATGCAGCCTCCTGCACCCAGATCAGGCTGCATCCAGCCCATTGATGAGGGTTCAATGAGGTCAAGATCAGCCAAGGCAGCAAGCATTCGAGGTATGCTCAGAGAAGTCCCAGCTCCCAGTCTTAGAGCGACCTCATGCCTTTGTGATGAGCCTGTCCCCAAACCTCCATGGCTGTGGACATTTAGGTCCTAGGCCCACTTTTTCTGTTAATGTAAATAACAGACAGACAAACTGCCAAGCAATCAGGCTCCGTTTCAGCCTCCACTGAGCAATTCCTGTGACCTTCTCTCCTTCCACTGGTTCCTTGACTTTCACCAACCCACAGGGAAGAAGTATTCATAGATTTCAAATGTTATGTCTTAGTAAACTTAGAATTGTAAACATCATCCATCTGTGTAGTGATTTATGTTTTTAATGTCTAAAATTTAAAAGTTACCAAGTAGTCTAAATGTAGTTATCATTCTTATTACAGCTTCTGGGCTTCCTAGTTTTTGAGAAATTCTTTTGTGTTAAATCAAATGATTGACTTTTAAAAACTATTATAGACTTTATCACAATTTGGATTGACTTCTGTGCACTTCTGGGTGTCACATGCTCTCCAGTGGTACCGGCAGGGCCCTCTAGGAGGGTCTTGTGTCCCTCAGCTCAGCTCGTACCATTGACATGAGTCAGAGTCAAAGCCTCATGTGACTGGAGCCACCTCCTGAACTCTCTAGTCTCCACCACTCCCTGTCCACTTTTGTGTAAAGTCAGACCGTCTTAAGCCTGGACTGTGAGGTCAGAAAGCCTGTGTTTGGCATCCTGTTTACACCATTTTCTATGTGAAAGTTTGAGAATTTCTTGAATTGCTCATGCTTCTGAAAATGGAAATAATATTTGTTTCCATCTTGTGACCGACGTGAACATTCAGGGAGTAATAATCAGGCCCGGCCACAGCAAGGGGGCAAAGCTGTTGTTGCTGTTAATGAGAGTGTGATATTGTTAGTGAACTTTCACTGTTAAGTAACAGGGCTCATGTTACTGTAAGCGTGAGGACTTCATGGCTATCTCAGGTGTTCAGTCTTATAGACGAGGTTGTGCTTTGAGTCAGAAATATCCCCCATAGTTCTGTGTTTTGAATGCTTGTTCTCCAGCTTTAGGATATAGGACATGACTGAAGTAGGCCACTAGGGGTGGGCCTTTGATGGTATAGGCCAGCCTCAGTTCTAATGCTCTCTGATTCTTGGTCTGTCATGACATGGACTCCTGCTGCTGCGAGCTTTCACCCCTAAAAAGAAAGTGATCTCCCCATGCCTTGTGTCATGAAGGATTGAGCCAAACAGACTTTTCCTTCTTTAAGATGCCTCTGTCGTGTGTTAATAGTTGATTGAGGAAGGGAGAGACATTTCTCCAGTGGTACAGTTGCTGGTAAGGTGTCCTATTCTTTTAATTAACCTTGTAGCTATGGTCCTGTAAGCAATCCTAATGAAACTTAATGGCTCATCAAAACAGCAAAACCCAAGAAGCTATGAAAACCAACAAGGGCTGAGTGGGGAGAAGGAGGGGCCTCAGCAGGAGTGGGAGGGGCCAAAGGACGCAAATGGAGGTGACTGTGATGAACTAGATCACACAAACAGATGGAAACGGCACGAGACTCTTCATTATACATAATTAATCCATGTTAATAAAAGCTTAAGTGCTTAACTCTAAAATTTTATCAGAGTTCTAATTAGCATTGTAGTAATGTTTGGTGTCAGTCTTTAGAGAGTTGACATTTTTATATCATCTTTAAAAGTTTTCAAACCTGCCAGGAGGCAGTGGCACACACCTTTAATCCCAGCACTCGGGGCAGAGCCAGGCGGATCTCTATGAGTTCCAGGCCAGCCTGGTCTACAGAGCGAGATCCAGGACAGGTACTAAAACTACACAGAGAAACCCTGTCTTGAAAAACCAAAAAAAAAAAAAAAGTTTTCAAACCTTTAACAAGCTTTTATAGTCTGTCTGTCTTCTTGCTTTGTGCTGTAGGAATGGTATAAATGGAGGGAAAATGTGTGAAACAGTAAGTGCTCCTACCTGTTGGCAGACAGTGGGGAGATAGCAAAATCTTTGCTGCTTTTAGAACAATCTCTTTGTAAAACTCATAAAGAGAGAAGACGGAAAGTACTAGATGAGGTGAGGCAGAAGGCAAGCACTGAAAGGGTTAACTGACTTACAAGAAGTCACACATGCAACCCAACTGAACATGTGTCAAAGTCAGAGCGACAGCTGCCTGGCCCTGTGCATGAGGAAGGAGGCTTGTGGACTGGCGGACTTCTGAGCTTGCCTCTGCCATCTTCTCTCATCTACAGTCATCATTTGGAACCAGTCAGACTCAGGAACTTCTCCTAGGACTGAGGTCACTAGGGAAAACATGACAGGAAAAACACAAAGGCGCAGTAACCGATTAGCAGATTGGGAGGGAGGCTGACCATCTACCACCAAAGAGTGTTCTGACAGCTTTGGACGAGTCTTCTCTGACCTTGGTAATGCCTGAGCCTCCCCACATCTGTAGTCTTTAGGCTAAATTGTATGTTCTGTGCTGTGGGATGTTCTACATGTTAAATGTGTTGCTCTGATTGGTTAATAAATAAAACACTGATTGGTCAGTAGCCAGGCAGGAAGTATAGGCGGGACAAGGAGAGAGGAGAATTCTGGGAACAGGAAGGCTGGGGCAGAGAGACGCTGCCAGCCACTGCCATGACAAGCGAGATGTAAGGTACTGGTAAGCCACGAGCCATGTGGCAACTTATAGATTAATAGAAATGGGTTAATTTAAGATATAAAAACAGCTAGCTAGAAGCCTGCCATGGCCATACAGTTTATAAGTAATATAAGTCTCCGTGTGTTTACTTGGTTGGGACTGAGTGGCTGTGGGACTGGTGGGTGAGAGAGATTTGTCCTGACTGTGGGCCAGGCAGGACTGAAGAAAACTCTAACTACAGTTCTGTATCTTGTTTATTTCAGAGCATATTTAGTGACCTCTAGGAGTAACCCCTAGCATGTGCTTCCATAGTATGGAAGCATGGCACTCTTATTAGAGGTGGAACACAGCCTCAGCCTGCTAAGACACAGATGTCCCCCATGAACTCAAAATATGGCTTATAGCAGACCCCTCACCTGTGGTTCTGCTGTCAGCAGTATCCATTACTCAGGGTCAACTGTGGTCTGAAAACAGTAAACGGAAAGTTCTAGAAGTAATTCATTTAAAGTGGGGTGTCATGACACATGCCTTCAGATGCCATCTGCCTTGAGTGTGAACTGTGCCTCTGCCCAGCAAACCCATACAGCACACACACGACCAACTCATTCATCATTCAGCAGGAGCCTCAGACTGATTGTCATGATACTGCCCTGCTGTGGTCAAGCCATTCTTATCTCACACAGTGATGATCTAAGAGCACAAAAGCAGCAAGGCTGGCAATCTGAGTGTGCCAGGGAGAGGCCTTGACACGTTTCCTTTAAGGGAAAAGTTCCCAACTCCATGTGGAAACAGAAAACAAACCTCCCGCTACAATAGGAATGAATTTCCTACCCATGAAATTGTGTGAAAAAGGAAAGAAGTGGACACTACCTTTACTGTCTGTCATTTTCCAATATTCGGGAGTTAAGGCCATGGTGTGCTCACTGAGGGTGGGCATAGACCATAGGATTTGGTGCAGCTCGTGGATGCAGGCATTAACAGCATCTTGGGGGGTGTCCTCTGGGGCCAAGGCCAATCCACTGTCGTGTGGAATTAATCAAAGCTCTCTCAGCTCCAAGCCATCAGCTGTACAACTTAGGTTCTTACTTTCTCAACTATTTTTGCTGAAGACACTGCATCCTTCAGACACAGGGCTTGGAGGAATTGAGCTGTAACTGATCTGGAAGCCTCTTCCCTGAGAGTTGGCTCTCATAGTATTGGAAGGTGTTATGTAAGCTGCCAAGGGAAGAAAGCAATCAACAACATTCCTACCCAGTTGTAAAGCCTATGAACCACAACAGTGACCAGAATAGCAAGATATCCCCAGGGTGCAGTAGTGGCCCTCATATCTAAGGGGAAGACAACAACCATCTAATAGGACTTAAGGGCAGCTCAACAGGACGGAGTTCTTGCCTGGTACTGTAAATCCAACCATCTGCCTGTGGCTGCTGGAGAGGTCACAGACCCTAGAGGAGAGCCTGCTACTCCTGTTTTCTTAAATGAATATAATTTCTAACTATGTTCTAAATATTGATCCTTATACCCTCAGGTAGCGGTAGCTTTTACCCGTCATCAAAGAAACTTGCTTTTGCAACAGATAGAGGCTACGATGGAGATTCACAAATGTCAGAATGCAGAGAATAAGGGCCCAGCCCCAGTTTGTACATCTACAATGTACCTCCTACAAGTAAGGCTCAGGAAAAAGTGAAGGCGAGGGGTAGAAAGATTGTAAGAGCCAGAGGCCACGACACCTCCCATGTGATAGTGTCTCGTACATATAATAGGAAGTATACACACGTGAAGTATCAACAATATGGTCACCCAAACAAGACCTGCACAATGACAAACCCGTTAACATGACAACATGGACAGGAAACACTAAAATTTCATGAGGCCCCATGCCTAGATGAAAAGCTACAGGCAACTAATGGCTGTTGATAAGTCTCTTGATTCCAATTGATCAGTCCTAAACACATATATATATATATATATATATATATATATATAGCACACCAGGGGGTACTAGTTGGGAAGGACACAGGAAGAATTGAAGGGTGGGGAGAGAGGGGTGGAAATGATGTAAATATAGTACTCATGTATGAAATTCCCCCCAAATTAAATAATTGTCCTGACTAGTTCCATGTCAGCTTGACACAAGCTAGAATCATCAGAAAGGAAGGAACCTCAATTGAGAACACGCCTCCATAAGATCCAAATGTAAGGCATTTTCTTAATTAGGGATTGATGTAAGAGGGCCCAGCCCATGGTGGGTGGTGACATCCCTGGGCTGCTGGTCCTGGGTTCTATAAGAAAGCAGGCCGAGCAAGCCATGAGGAGCAAGAGGAGCAAGCCAATGAGCAGCACCCCTCCATGGCCTCTGCATCAGCTCCTGCCTCCAGAATTCTGCCCTGACTTCCTTCAGTGATGAACAGTGCTGCAGAAACATACGTTGAATAAATCCTTTCCTTCCCAAGTTTATTTGGTCCTGGTGGGTCAACACAGCAATAGTAACCCCGACTAAGACAGTAATACAATAATAAAAGAATCATCGAGTATTTGGGCTTGTAGGTCTCTTAAGAATTTCAGCTATGTGAGGCCGTGATTGTGCAGTGTTTGGGGTTCCTCTGGTTACTCTGTAGGTGCTCAGAGTGTGAAGAACTACCAGCCCCTTACCCTATAGACCTTGCGGCATCCCATGTCTTGAGGTGGCCTGGTGTGATGGTTGGTTTGAATTGCCCATCTTTGACAGAGTCTAGAATTATCAAAGGAGAGAATCTCAGTGAAGGATTGTCTATATTAGGTTAGCCTGTGGGCATGTCTGTGGAGATTATCTTAACTGAGAGGGAAAGACCTACTTTGAACTTGGATCAGAAGGATAGGAGTCAGGAGTGGGCACTGTAGGGCTGGCCAGCCCCATTCCCATCTGAGGGGCTGAGACATGAGTTCCTGCCAGATTTTGCTTTCTGTGATAAAAGGAACCATGGCCACCAGATCTTCCTATTTTTCAGGAGATGCCAGAAATCTAAATTTCAAGTTGAAGCAAATCAGTCCGTAGCCAAGCAGAGCATTTGAGGGACAGCACGAGCTGCCAGCTTCCATGTGATAGCCAAGACAAAGCTATCTCTTCTAGAGTTCATTCCCATGCTAAGCAAAACCCAGCCTCAGATTGGAGATAGCCTGCAGGCTGTGCTGGGCTGTCAGTGTTACCACATGTCCATCACATGGGGCTCAGGCCACGGTGAGCTGCTGAGTAGCCTCAGGGCCATGCTGTCTCCCTCCTGTGATGACGCCCATCAGAACTTCCTTTGTTCCCAGGTACAACTGTGCCCTGAACTCAGGGTCAGGAAAGGGTAAGAGGCAGAAGGCACGGACTTAGTTCTCCTCTCAAACTTATCACCTCACAAGTCAGAGTGGACAACAGTGCATGAAGTCCCAGGTAGAAATTAATTAAAGGGAGCAAGTGACAGTTACTATCAGTGGTTCACTGGAGGAAGGAAACAGGAAGAGAGGGGACCTCACATTGTGGTCCCCAGGAATCCTGCAGTTCCTCCGCCGGCTGTGGCTGCTCTGAGCAGTTGCCTAATTACACCCCTCTTGTGAAGAGTCAAAATTAATTAATTTGAAGAGACCGAGATAAAACTCAAATTCTATGTCTAATAGTAATCAAAAGGAAATGTAAGTTAGAGAAACAAAATGCTGTTTTACTTAAATGTTAATTTGGTGACTAAAATAAGTAATTAGCTTAAGTAAGTTAGCGGGGAGGGAAGGCAGAGGGAGGAGGACAGGGAGAAGCTTGGCACAAATGCTTCCTTGACAGCCGCTCTCCCTTCCAAGAACTTCCAGGCATCCATACAGTCCTTCATAGTCATCTTACGAGGGCAGCAATGTCTATTCTCTTTGGAACATGTGCTTCAAATTTTATGAATCAGATTAAAATTATTGAATAAATGCCATGAGACAGCAGCTGTGTAAATCCATTAGGAAACAACACAGAGCTCTGCCAGCCAGCAAGATGAACCGACTGCACGGTTCATATTTAATTCCTGGCCTTTTGGATGCAATGATGATGCCCTCCATCACTTGCGGATGCATAAGCGTCCTGCTTGTATTCTTCATGTATTTTATAGAGCGTCATGAATTGCTTTCCCAGTGCCTCTGGAGCTAGTGTTTCAAGGGCTACATCCTAATTCACCATTTCTACCCGCTCATCTCATCTTCTGAGTTCCAGGTATTTTTGTTAATGTAAGCCATCGTACCTCTCGGATTGTTTACTAGTGGAAAATTCCCCAGAGTGACTCAAAACATACAAAAGTCTTTATTGCTTTTGAAACGTCTTCCCAGGCTTCCTCCTAAACGTCTGGCACAATTTAAACGACACACAAGTGTTGCTGTCGCCACTGGTATTATCAGTAAAAGGGGCACAGAATAAGTATGTGTGTCACAGAAGTCAGACAACAGATGCTGTGACCCCACAGACCCGGCCACATCCCCTGTGGTGGAGCCTTGCTACCCTCCAATCTGCTGCCAGAAGCCAACAGGGAATACCTGCTATGACCCTGTAGTCACTAAAAGCCTCCCCCTACCCCATGTTATCTATTGGAATGGAAGGTTCTCTCTCCCTCTCCTGGAGGACTCTGTCCTGAGAACTCACAGTACTGTATATACTGTTAATTCTCCTCCAATAAAGAGTTTCCCTGGAGGACAATGCTTCTCAGTGCCTCACTCTTGAACCTGGTACCTCTCATTCCCATTCCTAAAATCTGAAAATACACCAATCCAGCCATCTCCCCGGAAGCAGCCCTGCAGAATCACCAGGCGGTGTACCAGGGTGAAGCCAGGGTTCTGATCGTGGACAATCTCAGCTTCCTTACCAAGGGGAGTTAAAATACCAACACAAGCCAACGACAGTCCAGCTGTAGAAAGCTAAGTATCAAGTACAGGCCGCAGGCCTCTCCTCCTGAGAAGTCTTGTTCTGTTCTGTTCAGGGAGAACTTTCAAGCTGATGCTAAATGTCCTTAGGAATTTAGGGCCCAAAAAACCTACTTAATTATGTCAGTAAAACATAGTAAGGCTACTTTAACCACGCCTCCACGAGAAAAGGAAGGTGCCAGAGCAGGAGAGGGAAAACAGCCTGCTGTGTAGCAGAGGAGAAACTCACTAGACTTTTTAGGTATTGGATGATTACCAGACCTATGCCACAACTATACAGCGGCAGGTGGTTTCCTCACGCCGGCTCACTTTTCAGGGCAAAAGGTGTGTGATATACCAAAGACCTCCTTTGTTGACAAAGAGTCTTTTTAAGAACAATGAAAATAAGGTAATACTTAAGTTATTTTTAAAGCATGAGTAAAATAGAATGTTCTAGAATTCCTGAGACATCAAATGTAACTCATGTGAAAGTGACTTTGGGTTTGGGTTTTTGTTTGTTTTGTTTTGTTTTGTTTTGAGACGGGGGTTTCTTTGTGTAGCTTTTGAGCCTGTCCTGGAACTCACTCTGTAGACCAGGCTGGCCTCCAACTCACAGATATCCCCGCCTGCCTCTGCCTCCCATGTGCTGGGATTAAAGGGGTGTGCCACCACAACCAGGCTGGGTTTGGTTTTTAAATTTATTTTCCAACTGTTAGTGTCACTAACAGCGTTAGTGATAGGGAGGACTTGGCCTCCCTCTGTACAGCAGCAGTCCATTTCCTATTAGGAAGAAGATTCTGCTTGTCTACTACTGCTGTCTGGACACCCAGATTCTGCTATCTACTGCTGCTGCCTGGACCCTTGGATGGCCCAATACAGCAGTGTTCTTACCATGCTCCCATGGCCTTGGCTGTCTTCTGGGTCTTCCTGTTTAGATAACCTCATTCCTTTTACCTGTACCCTGAGTACTGCCTAAGCTCTCCAGGCTAGACCAGCATCTGGAATCCACATATGGCTTATGTTTTCAAGCATGCTATATGTAATCTCTCAGTTACCATCACAACTCCTGAGAGTCAGGACTAGGGCAGACATTACAAATAGTAGGGGTCCTGTAGTCCTCGAGTGCTGTTAAGTGGCAAGGCAGATTCAAAGCTCAAGGTCATGACCCTGGTGCTGAATGGGTCCTCCACACCTTTTATTTATACAGATGTTTCTAGAGAGTTGCTCACCTCTGTTCTGTCAACCTTGATACTCAGTCATAAAACACAACTTATGGCTGTAGCAGACCTTTTAGCTGAGCACTTGAAGGAGGTTAAATTGAAAGTAATGGACTAGGGGCTAGAAAGATGGCTCAGCAGTTAAGAGTACTCTGCTCTTCTGGAGGACCTGGGTTCAGTTTTCAGCACTAGCACAGCAGCTCACAACTTTCTGTTAGTCAAGTCGTAGGGGATCCAGTGCTTTCTTCCAGGGCCTCCTCGGGCACCAGGCATGCATGTGGTGCACAGACATACATCCAGACACCCATACCCATAAAATAAATACATAGAAATGTAAAAGTAATGGACTGATTTGTTTGGTGGAGAAAATGTGAAAGCAGGAGAGCATCAGGCTGTGGTCTGGCTGTAGCTCATGGTTACTTTTATCCAGGCCTACCGTGAAAAAGATCAAGTGTTACAGGAAGACAGAAAAAACGTGCAGTCTGGTGATGAAAAACAGCTTGAATAAGTTCAAAGTTGCAACCAAGGACGCGCTGGAAAAGAGCCTGTAATTGTTCAAGAAAAAGTCCTTGCCCTGCAATGGGACAGCAGAAGGGCTGAGGGCATGGCCCCACCTACCAAAGGCTCTAACTCGTACAAATAAAAATTCATTTGAAAGGAAGGAGCCAAAATTGGGAATGCTGCTGCAGGGTGTCTTAGCTTGGGTCTCCATTGCTGTGAAGAAGACACCATGACCACGGAAACTCTTATAAAGAAAAAAAAAATGTAATTGGGGCTGGCTTACAGTTTCAGAGGTTTAGTCCATCATCATCATGCCGGAAGCATGGCAGTGTTTAGGCAGATATGGTGCTGGAGAAGGAGCTGAGAGTTTCACATCCAGATCAGCAGGCAGCAGAAAGGAAGACTGAGACACACTGGCCAGACTTGAGCTTCTGAGACTTCAAAGCCCACCCCTAGTGACCCACTTCCTCCAACAAGGCCACACCTACTCCAACAAGGCCATGCCTACTAATAGTACCACTCCCTATGACAAAACACTCAAACACACGAGTCTATGGGGGCCATACCTATTCAAACCACCACACAGGGGCTCCTGGTTCCAGAAAGCAACTGTTTTGGCAAGTGTTTCCCTAGGGTTAGTGCACAGAGGCTGCAGCAGCAGTTGTCCATGGTGGACAAGCTCCATCCCAAGTCCACAGCAGAACTTGACAGTACTATCCACATGGTACTTGTTTTGAAGGCAGGAAAAATGTGAACTGAAGGTATCAAGGGATCTTGTACCCAGTTCCAGAGAGCTACTGGCAGGCCATGTAGGCTGGAGCACCTGCATGTGCTTGTGCATGCAGCTCTGAAGAGGAAGGCTAAGATGCACTGGAGCTCTCAGGATGCTGGAGATGCTAGGACAATAGGTCAACTGCTGAGAGAAGCTGTAGGTATCATGAAGGTGACCCTAGAGAGAGGTGCTAGAGCAGCAGAGCTGGATGGGAGGAGCTACCTGTGTCCATTAGAACCCAGATAGTTTCATCACAAGCCCCAGATGCTAGATATGGAGCTGCAAGATTTGGTGTTTCCCTTGCCTGGCTTTGGTTTTGCTTGGGTCTGACCATTCCTGGGTATTCTCCCATTCCTCCTTCCTCCCTTTTGGAATGGTAATGCAGTCTAGGGGAGGCCAGCTCCCGAGAGCTGCTCCAGGGTTGTAAATAGAAGACCTCAGGGTATCTTTAGGAAACTTTTTTATCTGAGGGCTAGATAAGTTTCTATCTGTCTGAGGGGAAATACACATACTTTCTGATGCTAACTTTCTCTATTATTTCATCTTAAAAATCTCTTTCTCTGAAAATCTCTGTCTTCACATAGATATGTTCCACATTGTTACATTCTCCATACATTCTCCACACAGCTCTTTTGCACAGTTACATCTCTTTTCTATACAGCTTCATTTTCCTTGACACCACAGGGCCTGCTGTGAGATCCCTCCACCACACGGCCTGCTGTGAGATCCCTCCACCACAGGGCCTGCTGTGAGATCCCTTCCTCCACAGGGCCTGCTGTGAGATCCCTCCTCCACAGGGCCTGCTGTGAGATCCCTCCACCACAGGGCCTGCTGTGAGATCCCTCCACCACAGGGCCTGCTGTGAGATCCTGTACCACAGGGCCTGCTGTGAGATCCTGTACCACAGGGCCTGCTGTGAGATCCTCCTCCACAGGGCCTGCTATGAGATCCTCCTCCACAAGGCCTGCTGTGAGATCCCTCCTCCACAGGGCCTGCTATGAGATCCTCCTCCACAGGGCCTGCTGTGAGATCCTGCACCACAGGGCCTGCTGTGAGATCCCTCCTCCACAGGCCCTGCTGTGAGATCCCTCCACCACAGGGCCTGCTGTGAGATCCCTCCTCCACAGGGCCTGCTGTGAGATCCCTCCACCACAGGGCCTGCTGTGAGATCCCTCCACCACAGGGCCTGCTGTGAGATCCCTCCACCACAGGGCCTGCTGTGAGATCTCTCCACCACAGGGCCTGCTGTGAGATCCCTCCTCCACAGGGCCTGCTGTTGCCATACCTTCCCCTTCATGACCACCTGTGCCCCCTCAAACCACCAACCCACATAAACCTCCCTTAAGTTGTTTCTTGTCAGGGTTTTGGTCACAGCAATGAGAAGAGTAACAATGCTCCCTGTCCCTTGGTTTCCCCCTGCCCCACCTTAGGAAGACGCGGTCTACAGGTACCACAGCAGCCCCCGTGTTCTAGGCTGGCAGGAGAAATTGCTTTTAACTTGGAAACGGAGAAACAGGAGCCCATACACTTGCAGCAGCTAAGCAACTGGGAAGGAATCAAACCCAGATTCTGCATCTGAATGACAGTGCAGGCCGCTAAGTGACATTTATCCTGTGTTCCTTTTTAAAACTCTGTTTCTGGCAGCATTTAAATGTGGCTTTGAGTGAAAAATTATCCATTGATCAGATTGCATGTATTCAGTGTCCAATAAATGTTTGTAAATTAGTGCATTTGTGACATTTCAGGGCAATAAAGACTGTGGTAAATGGAATAAGCCAGTTAATGTGTGAGGTGAACATTTTTCTGTCCCTAGAGTGGATTCTGAAATTGTCTCACTATTTGGCTAAGACAACCTCAGTTAAACATGGCCTCTTAAAAACTACTGATTTTAAAGACTTATTTATTTTTATTTTATGTGTATACGTGTTTTGCCTGCATGCACACCACATATGTGCCTCGTGCCTGAGGAGGCCAAAAGAGGGTATTGGATCCACTGGGATTGGAGTTATAGTCAGCTATGAACCACCATGAGGTGCTAGGAACCTGGGTCCTCCGGAAGAACAGCCAGTGCCCCTAACCATTGAGCCATCTCTCCTACACCTAAGGGGCTGTGCTCTGTGTCTTCTGTATGCACAGCTGTACATATACTCTCTGCTTGGACTAAACCACACCCTAAGCTGGAAATGTCTGTCCTTTCAGCAGCAGGCAGAGTGTTTTCTCTTCCTGACAAGCATGTAAAAACATTCCTGTAACTTTAGTCTTTGAAGTAGGCTGAGTCAGATGAAATTCTACCCCAAATGATCTTTTAGTGCAATAGGGTAGGCACATTCTTCTCTCCTAGTCCTCTATGGAGAATATAATTTGATTGAACCCCAAGATGATTCTGGGAGTGACACTCTCATGGGGTAGGGCCAGGTTATATAAAAAGCAGGATACATCTGTGTTAAAGACATAGTATCCTATAGCAGAAGGAAATGCAATAGAAAAATGCAACAGGCAGTTGAATGTCCCTGGGAGCAAAGGGTAGAGGCGGCTTTCGCTGGGTCCAGGATGGGTGGTCAGTGAAGAAGCCCCCCTTCCTTTCCCTAGGCAGAGCTCCTGGACCTGGCCATCACTGCCTTGTGGCCTTCTCTGGGGGCAGACTGGCCTCTTCTATAGCTCTTCCTGTCCATATTGCATCAGCCTGGATTCTTCCTCAGGTCTGAGTCTCACCCCAGCTGGTTTATCATCACTCTGACCTGGACATTTGGCCATTTTTCAATTCTCACTATTCACATGTTCACCTTTGCTTCCTCCTTTTACTGTCCCAAAGGAAGCAGGCAAGAAAATGATCAGCCTTCAGGTTCACAGGGCACTTCTCCTAACACCAAGTGCTAGTGCATTGTAAACAAAGAAAGGAAATCAATTCCCCTCTGATGATTTCTGGTAGTGAACCAGTCAGCTTTGCTAATATTTTCATACACAAATCCAAAACAAGGCTTCCTGGCTGAAAAAGCAGTACCTTCAGATTGGCTTAGTACTTATTTTAAACCACAAAAAACCCTTACTGTATCCAACGCTCTCTATCATGACACAGCTATGGTACCTAAGTCAATATTCCCTGAGCAGGGATTTTTTTTTCTTAAATAAAATTAAGCAAGTTCTCTTGAAGTATTATTCTGTGGGTTTTATTGCGGCTGTTCCACAAATGTGTGAAAGCCTTCGGACTTTATCTTTCAATTATATTTGATATGCAACACTTGCTTCCAACACCTGTGGAAAAATCTTCAGGACACCCCCCCCCCAAAAAAAAGCAGGCTTTCAACTTATTAAATTAGTGCTTTCAATTTCTCATTATCTTTACTTGCTCAGCCAGAGGTATTACAAGTTAATGCTTCTCCTCGGCTCGACCGAAAGTTGAAGCCTAAAGTCATTTTCTGCTTTATTGACTTGAAGGAGGGGAAAAAAATTACTCTGAAATTATCCTGGTCATTAGAGAGAGTACTTACAATTTTTTTGCCTTCTATTAACACCGTAGAATTATTTGTTTCAACATTCCGCAGTATGACGCTCCCTTTCCGTTCTCTGTAGATGAATTCTTTATCTACAAGAGGGGAAATAGAAAAGAAACATGAGCCACCCAGAAACCCGCCTCAGAGCTTGATGGATGTGTGTGAAATGAATTGTGTAGTTCATCTCAGAGAGGGGCCCTTTAAGCGCGGCGCCTACTTCCGGCTCCACAAGTGTGGCCTCCAGGGATGCTTGTCTGTGGACAAGCTCCACACAGACCGCAAAGCACTTGTGTGCAGACTGAGTGGATGTAGCACTGTCTTGGGCAAGGCACACAGAGTGGATACACCAAGCAGATGGAGTTTGCTGCTATAGAGGAGTAGACAGCTGGTAGTGAAGAAGGTGCTGATGGTCTCCTGGATCTGAAATTACCTGTGGCCACACCCTGAAAGCCAACTTCGCTCTTGTCCATAAGCTCCTGGTATGACTCTATAGATGGGTTCCCCAGTTTCCTGCCATGGATATCTTTTGAATCTATCACCAGCTGTGGTGACTCTG
The DNA here is from genome assembly GCF_949786415.1 of Peromyscus eremicus. NCBI lineage: Eukaryota > Metazoa > Chordata > Mammalia > Rodentia > Cricetidae > Peromyscus > Peromyscus eremicus. The sequence goes on along the minus strand of NC_081418.1, from coordinate 62,033,777 downwards.
GTCTTTTCAAAATTCCAATTGTTCCCTTAGAAAATGGAGAATTAGGGGCTAGGGAGATGCTCAGAAAGTAAAATGTTTGCTTTGAAAGTATAAGGTCCTGAGTTTGAGCCCCGGCATCCACTTAAAAGTGTCAGGAATGGTGGTGCATGCATGTATCTAATCTCAGCACTTGGGTGGCAAAGATGGTGGATCCCTGGGGCTCACTGGCTAGCCAGCCTGTTCGGTGAGCTCCAGGCTAATGAGAGACCCTGTCTCAAATAACAGGGTGGACAATGTGCTCAATCTCTTCTTTCCATACCTATGTACATATATGCCTGCATGCGTACACACACACACACACACACACACACACACACACACACACACACACACCCTACCCCCATAATAACAAACCACATACTAAATAGTGTGCAAGTGTATGTAAATCTATGCCTGCAGGCAATGCAAGTGCAGTTTCTGAAGGGTGGGACTATGGATAGAAAGGCGGGGCACAGCCTGGGGTTGGAGGAGTGAAGATGGGAGGCCTGACTTGGTTGGCATTTTACACCGAAGAGCTGGCTAAAAAGCACCACGCAGACTGGACCAATCTGAAAGGGAAGTAGAAGTCAAGTGTGCACAGATATGGGGAGACAGGAGGTGTCCCCATCGCCTGCTCGGTTCCAGTGCAATCCGCTGTATGCCTTATGTAAATCAGACTTGGGAGTTTAGTGCCGAGGGTACAGACTGACGTGTGGGTGGCACTGTTTTCCTTTGTTGTGCTGACAATACTTCCTGCTACTTGTCACACAATTCTTATTTTTCCCCTGTGGAGCAAACCATGATATTTTTACCCACTGGCATCATCACAGTGGGGTTAGTCTTACTCCACAAATTCTGAAGTTTCCGCTTAGGAAAGCTCTCAGGAGGCTGCTTGCTCATAGGTTTTATATGAAGTCTGCAAAAAGTGGTCACTACTGATTTTGATACAACCCATCTCTCTTCATTTTCTAGCTTTCACAAAGAATGAATTTTAAAAAATGATTACTTTTATAGTGTGTGTGTGTGTGTGTGTGTGTGTGTGTGTGTGTGTGTGTGTACCAGTGAGTTGCCTCATCCTGCATGGCACCACACTGGGACTTGTAAAATAAATCTTTTTTAAAAATCTGTGCATACTTGCAGGTGTGTGTGTGTGTATGTGTATGTGTGTATTCATGTATGTGAGTTCAGGCATGCATGTGCCAAAGTGTGGTGTGGAGGTTAGAGGACAGCCTGGAATGTGGGTCCTTCTACCTTGGTTGAGACAGGGTCTCTGTTATTGCCCGCAGCGTACGCCACGCTAGCCGGCCTGGACCACAGGCTTCAGCTTATGGCTTTCCATTCCTGCCAGCATGTCTGTTCCTTTGTCAATTCCACCTTCTGATGGTTTCTGTAGATTTCCAGCAAGTCTTAGGGAAAGTGAGTAAAGCCTGAAACTCTGTCCTGCTTTTCCTCAGCTGTCCAGTCTACATCCGCGCTTTTCTGAAAACATTTAAACTTAAAAAAAGCACTTTGGATCAGGACACTATTGCAAAGACTGCACAGTTCATCCTGAGGACTGCTGCTGCCATGGCAATCCTGGTCCCTTTTCTCTTGCTCTCACTTGAGCATTACAAAATTTTTTTTTTTAATTGAAGTATACTCACTATATATAATGACGGGTTTAATAAAGACAATTTCCTTCAATTGTATGTCATACATTCTGACCAGGGATGAAACTGGAGATCATTATATTGAGGGATAGAAGTCAGACTCAGAAGACAAATGCTCTGGGATTTCTCTCATCTGTACATTCAAGATTGCATGCAGACAGGTGAAGCTTTTCATATTAATACACATCAAAGTGGAGTGGTACCCGGGAAGAAGGGGAGACTAGTGTCCTAATGACTCCTCTGGTGCTGTGATAACCACTGTTACCAGTGTAGTCGGGGAGGAAAGGGTTTACTACACCTTAGAGATTGTAGTCCACTATGAAAGGAGGTCAGGGAAGGAACTCAAGGCAGGAACCTGGAGGCAGGAACTGAAGCAGAGGCTATGGAGGGGTGCTGCTTACTGGCCTGCTCCCCATGGCTTGCTCAGTCTGTTTTCTTATAGAACCCAGGACCACCTTTCTAGGAGTGGTACCTTCCACAGTGACTAGGTCCTTCCACACCAACAATTAGTCAAGAAAATGCCCCATAAATATTGCCACAGTCCAATCATCAGACGGTAAGGTTTACTCTTCCAAAGTGACTCCTGTTTGTGTCAAGATGACTAACCAGAACAGTTTATTCCTCTGGCCCACAAACAATTTATTTACATCTTCTTAGAGAGTCATGTTGACACTAAAGTCATTTTCAGTAGATGGATTTTGATCATCACCTAATACATCAGTCCCAAATTTTCTGGCATTTTATGGTATTGTAATAGTAACTTAGCTGTTATTTGGTCATTTCTATTGATTCAACATAAAGTTAATTTTCATTATTGCAGCTTTACTCAATGTACTTTTTAGTTCTGGTCCATTGAAAAAAGAAAGATTCCCTAAGAAGGTTTTCACTTCCAAAACCAGGTCGGATAACGAGGTAGAAGTGTGTTTCTGCTCAGGCCTGGTGAGCATCATCAGACTGTTAGGGACAATGCCAAAGAGGCTTTAAGAGGCCTGCTTGCTTTGTTCTTGATGTTAGGTAGGGGGCGGCATTTCACCACCGAGCTTGAGAGTAGCTGTAATTGCTCTCCTAAGCAGACTTTGTAAGTCTGAGTCTGTGATCTGGTATTGCTCAGTTGTTGAGAGGTCTCCCCTTGAAAGGTTGTTGACTATTACAGAATGCTTTTCTGCCAACACTGAAGTCGCCATGTGAGTTTTGGTTAATCCAGTGAGCTGTGTTCTCAGATGCACCCCCCAGCACAAGTCCCACTGCACTGTGCAATGCTGCAGTGTGCTACTTCCCAGAGTCTCAGTTCTAATCCAATGATGTTTGGCTCAGGCTTTGGCATCTAGGATCATGGGAGATACTGATTAGTTTTGGTCTTCTGTCTGGTTGTGTGGCTCTAGAGTAAGAGCATTATTGGCTTCATAATATGAGCTGGGAAGTATTTGAACCAGTTCTACTTTATGAACAAATGTAGCCTGGATTTGCATATTTTTGTAATAACATCATCTGGGCCTCAGATTTTCTTTGTGGAAGGTTCAAGATCCCAAACTTAAGTTCTTCAATTAATACAGAGCTATTCACATTTTCTATTTATTCTTAGATCTGTTTTGATAAGGTGAGTTACTCAAGAAAATTCTTCATGTGATAGAGTATGTAAAGTTTTTTAAATAGTGTAGGAAGAAGAAAACTTTTTTCCTCATCTATAGCAAAAAACAAATGAAAGAGAGAAAAGTGGCCAAATTAATAAAAAAGAGTTTTATTGGAATAAGACTCTTCAGGGAAGAATCAAAGAAATGGGAAAGCTTATGTCTGTAGTCAGAAGGTTTTCTCCAGTCCTGCCTGGTCCTGCAGCCTCTCAGACCCAAGCAACACATAGAGGCTTATACCAATTACAAATTGCATAGCCATGGCCTATGGCTCAATTTTCTTGCTAGTTAGCTCTTGTAACTAAACTCAGCCCATTTCTATTAATCTATATGTCGCCACGTGTTCTGTGGCTTTACTTGTGTGCCATTGCATGCTGCTCCTTGGAGGGGGGGGGAAGTTGACTCCTTTGCCTCTGCCTTTTTTCTTCCTGTCTCTCTCCTGGATTTCCTGCCTGTCTCTAAGCTGCCTTGCCATAGGCCAAACAGCTTTATTTATCAACCAATCAGAGCAACAAATATTCACAGCACCTGTCCTCTCTGCCCCTGAGTCTTTAGTGATAGGAACACCCCCTTTATATGCATGTCAGGGAGGCACTTCTGCAGCGGTCTTAGGACCTGCTTTAGAGCAAGCCAGAGAGGTCCTTGGCATCCTGCTTTGGGGAGGACAGGCCAGTGGACTCTTGTTTCTGCTACTGTAGTGACCCTCGGATCCCAGTGCACTATATTTTGGGGTCTCATGTCTTCAGTCCCAGCAGTATAGACTTTGCTCCCAGTACTATTTGATTATCCTTTCAGGAGTTTGATAGTTTGTGACTTCATAGGATACAGAATTGCAGCTCTGGCCCTGGAGTTTTCTGGAAAGGGCAGTTTGTGTGTTTCTTGTCCTCTAGACTCTGTAGATAGTCACTGATTTTCATCTCAGTATTTGACTTCATGATTCAACCACCTTCTTCTCTATCCTTTTCTGTTTTGTTTACTTTAGCCTTACCATGGTCCGTCTTCTTTTTCTGACTTTTTAAGGGTGAGCACTGGGTCTTTAGTATAATATTTTCAACCCTTTCAAGAAAATACTATCAAAGCTAACAATTTACTTCTATGAGTGGCAACAGCTACATTTTATATACTTTTAAGGATATACTTTTATTATGCCTCAGTGTGTGTTGTATGTCTCCGTGAATGTATGCCGCCTATACATGAATGCTAGTGGAGGGCGGAAGAGTGTGTTGGGGTCCCTGCAGCTGTAGTTGTAGGAGCTGTGAGCAGTCCAGTGAAACTGAGCTCAGGTGTTCCGGAAGAGCAGCGTGTGTTCTTACCTGCCAAGGCAGCTCTCCAGCCTCCAGATCTTACAATTGAAAAAGATTTATTTTATTTATGCATGTGTCTGTGTGAGTGTACGTGTACATGTCTGTGCAGGTGCCCCCACAGAGGACTGAAGAGGACATCAGATCCCTTGGAGCTCCAGTCACAGGCCTTGGTGAGTCCCCCGCCCCCCTGCTGTGGTTACTGGGATCAAAACTCTAATCCTCATGAGTGAGCAGCAAACACTTCCAACCTCCAAGTCACCTCTCCAGGCCCTCATCTTACAAATTTAATATGCTGAATTATATTATTATCTAGTTTATCTTGAAGTGATCTACAGAGGTAGCACAATCTCTGTCTAAATTTTAATGTAATTTTTTTACAGAAGTAAAAAAAAAACAAAACATAATTTCCTGTGAAACCACAAAGAACCTTAAGTTGCTAAGACAATGTTAAATAAAAATGCACAAAGCTAAGGGCACCACACCCCCAATTTCAAAACCTATGTCAAGTAGCTATAGTGAAAACACTATGGTGTTGGCATAAAAACAGATGTATAAAGCAATGAAGCCAGTCAATGAGACAGGATAGAAATCCCAGAAAAAAAAACCCATATATTTACTCTCAATTGATTTTTGACAAAGGTACCAAGAACACACATGAGAAAAAGGATCAATGATTTTGTGAAACCCAGGTATCCACACACAGGAAGGAAACCGAACTTTACTCCATACTCCATACAAAAACCAATCCAAAATAGAACAAAGACTTATACACAAACTCTGAGACCTTCAGACTTCTACAAGAAAACACAGAGGGAGCTGGAGAGACGGCTCAGCAGTCAGGAGCCCTTGCTGCTCTTCCAGAGGCCCTGAGGTTGTTTCCCAGTATTCACATTAGGCAGCTTGCAACTGCCTCTGTGTCCAGCATCACGGATCTGATGCCCTCTTCTGGATACACACACATAAAACAAATTCAAATCTTAGAAAGAAAAAATAGGGAGGAAGTAATAAGACACTGGCTTGGGCAGTGATTTTGGGGGCAAGACCCTGGAAAACACAGCAACAAAAGCAAAACCACAAGCGAGTGGCTTAGCAACAAACCAAATAGTCTCCCTAATTACCAATTTCAGCTGCATTTTATTGCACTAGCTTGGTAGTGGCTGCCCTAGAGATTGTAATATAAGCTTTTAGCTCTTCCCAGCTGACAAACTCTACTTCTTATGAAATACAGAAGTCTGCTGAGCCTCCAGGGCCCATCTATTCCCATTTTACTGCAGCTGTCATGATGTTATACCAACATACTTTGCATATTCCATAACACAATGTTAGCATTTTTGCCTGTTGCAAAACATGTCAAGGTGAAAAGTCATAAAGATAAAGTCATCTCATGCTGCATCCATTTCTTTTCTCAGTTCTGCTGCTGCCTGTTGCTAGTGAAGGTCCTGGGTTCCCACTCAGAGCCATTTCTTGCTTTTGAAGAGTCTTGTGATCTCTGGTTATGTGGGTTCACTGTCAACATGCTTATTTACCTTTTCTGAAAATGTCTTCCTTTCCCCTGTATTTCTGAAAGATTCTCTGAATGCTATTTCCAGGTTGATGATGTTCCAGTTTCTTTTCATCATTTTGAAGTTTTGGCACTCTCCTATGGCTGACACAGCTTCTAACAGGAAGGCAGCCATTGAATTTCCTGGCTCCCAGTGGCACCTTCTTTTGGTGCTTTTGTGTTGGTTTCAAGAGGCTCAACAGGAGCTTCAGAGTGGGCTTCTGGAAGACTTGGTCTGTTGGTTTCTGCATGCCTGCTCTCTGAAAATGTGCACCTTTCGTCACCCCTTGAGAGTGGTCCCCCGAGGCCCTGTTTGACGCTTGGTCCAAGTGTTTGGGAAGTTGGTGCAGCTTTGTCACTGGGGTGGCACGTGAGGTTTCAAAGGCCCATGACATTCCCAGTTTCCTCCTTTTCTTTCCAACTTGCCAATCAGGCTGGAAGCTCTCAGTTACTGCTCCAGCACTGTGCCTGCTTGCCTGCCGCCACGCTTCTCATCATGATGGTCATGGACTCACCCTCTGAAACTATAAGCTCTCAATTGAATGCTTTCTTCTGTAAGCTGCTTTGGTAATCGTGTCTCTTCACAGCAATAGAAAAGTAACTAAGACACTCCTAAGCCATGTTTGCTGACTATCCATTTTGACCCCTTAACTCAACTCCTTTCCTTCTGGGTTTCCAGTTGCATATACACTGGGGAGTTTGATATCACTTCCCAGGTTTCTGATTCTCTTCTCTCTCCATGTTTGTACATAAGCATAGCATTTGTATTTGTGTGGGGGTGCACATGTGTGTGCAGATGCCCATGCACAGGTGTGCAAATATGGAGTCTTCCTCGACTGCCTTCTACATTATTCATTGAAACAAAGTCAATCTGTTGAATTTTGACTTCACTGATGCAGCTAGTCTACCTGGCCAGCTTACCCCATTGGTTCTGTCTCTGGAATGGCAGGCGGGTCACTATGCCCACTCAGCAATTAAGTGGATGATGGGGGAATCCAGACTCTAGTTTTCACACTTGTGAAATCTTTTATCTCTCCAGCCATCTCCATCTCCTTCCTCACCACACCCTCCTCTCTGCTTGCCTTGGATAATTTCTCCTGGACTCCCATCAAGGTCATTTCAATCCTTTGCCACGGTCATTTGCTGATCAAGCCAACCAATCAGTTTTCAGTCTTGTAATTTATCTTTTCCCATTTAGAAAATTTCATTTTGCTTCTTTATCACTTCTATTTTCCTGTCTAGACCCCATATTTCTCTGCCAGAGTTTTAGTTCAATGAAAACACGCTCATGCCAATCTTTAACATAGCTCTGTTTCTTGGTTCCAAACTCTGCTTCCTTTTGGATCAAATTTGACTCATTTTCTTTCCTGCTGAGGGATGGTCTTTCTTCAGTTCTTTGTTAGTCAGGAAAGTTTGAGTCATGTCCTAGACAACATGGACTTTCAGCATCTGGCTCCTGCCCACTTCCCTGCTTCCTCTGCTGGAGCCCACAGACTTCTTTGCTGAAAGGAAGCTGCTTTGCTTCTGGGGAAGGATTTTCACTCATGGCATCAACATTCTGCCTTTGACTAAAGTGCTTTGAACCTTTCCATACCCGCGTGCTTTGTAGGCCCATCCAAGATGTTGGGGGGTGCTTGCTGGAGATTCCTCTGCACCTCTCTCTATGCTGATTCTTCTTACAGGCTCTCAGATCCTAGCTTCCTCATGTCCAGGGTTCCTACCCCAGCCCTGGTTGCCATTCACCTCACTGTAGACTGCTCTGTCAGCCTCCTGATCGGACTCACTTCCTTATAGCACATGTGTTCTGTATGTTCTGAATCACCAGCTTTTCAATTCTGAATAAGTGTATCAAGTGTAGTATAGAAGTACAGACTTAGTATACAGCAAGCTAAATAAAAGAATAAATAGCAATGATAGATAGTTAGAGATGATGATGGATGGGGAGACAGATATATAGGTCAACAGATAGATGATAGCAAGACATCAACTCTAGTGCTCAAAATATCCAGCAGAAATTGACCAGGAAAGCTCCTTTAAGGTGACCAGCTGGAGTTCTTGATAGAGTGAGTCCAAGGCAGAGAAGAGTGTTCCCTTGGGCAACAGTTCCAAGTAGAAGAACAAATAGTAACAGAGATGACATCATCGAATCTGGTGCTCACCACATACAGTAGAAACTGACTGGGAAACTTGAAGCCGAATACTTAGAACACAAGGTAAAACAAAGATTAAGGGAATTCTGCTCAATGCGCTGACATCATAAGGTACTGACATCAGAGGGTACTGACATCAGGGGCTGTTGACATCAGGAGGTGCTGACATCAGAGGGTACTGACATCAGGGGCAAGCACCTGGGTGTAACCAGTAGTGCCTGAGAGCTGATGGCCTACACCAATCAGAAACCAGGGACCAAAAATTCTGCAAGGACAAGACAAGTCTCTGAAATGTTATAAAACCTCAGGCTCCAGGCAGCTTAGCAGACACTGGTCTCCTACACGCCTCAACATACATAAGCCACATACCCTAGCAACAAGGGACCCTTCCAGTGACCACATCTCCTACCAGATTTCCTGCCTCTGCCCTGGCACTGACCACTGAGTGTCTGGCACCTTGGTTGACCTGCTTAAGTACAGTTGAGGCTGTGACTGGCTAGCTTCCATTGCTCTCAAGAGCAACTGCTGCAGAACCAGAACCAACTCACATGAACATGGATGTCAACATCGATGTGGTAGCTTGCTGTGCACTGGGATGTTGGATTTGCGACCGTTTGTGCCACCTTTACCCACTGTCTGTGAGTGAACTCTGCCTCTGGATGTCATCACTTAGAGCTAGATCATTAGTTGTTGGATTCATTTGCTGTGAGCTGTTTCCTTTTCTGTGAAGTGTGAACAATAAACTGTGCATTCATGAAAGACACCTCATTGTCTGCCTTTCTGGGTAAGTCATGTTCAAGCCACCAATGAGCTTTCTCGCCATGGCTTAGCTTCTGGCTTCTCTTTCCCACTGATGGGGCTTTTATAAGCAATAGAAACACCTGTCAGGAATGGTTTCCTTTAAGCAAGGGCACACAATATTTCCACTCTGTCAGAGTTGGGGGCAGCTCATCCCCAGACAGGAGGCTATGGAGGACACTTTGAGACAAACACGCTTGCATCTGAAGTAGAGGAGGGGCAGCCCCTCTTCCAGAATCAGCTTCTCAGAGGGCTCAAACAACACATGACAGTTTTCAAATATAGTGGACTTTACATAAGACCACGACCATTTTAATTTCCCTCCCCTTTAAAAAAAATCTCTTCAGCAGAAATTATTTTGGCCAAATTCTTGGGGCTCACATTATCACTCACAGTCCCCCATACTCTTCCCAGAGTCCCTTCTCTGGCTTTAAATTTCTGCATTCTTGAACACCACCACGCCCTTCACAGCTCTGTGCTTCCACACACAGCTGCCTCTGCTTGCCTTGACCAGGTGAGCACACCCTGGGCTCAGCATAAAGGTCACCCCCAGTGTGAGGTGTTCCGCCTACATACTCAATCCATCTCCGTTTTCAGTGTACACACTGCTCATCTGCCTCACAGGCATCCAGCTGGCCAGAGCTGTATATGCTCAGCTTTGTTCCTAGCACGCAGTTATCAGAGGCCATGCTTACTGCTTTTCTAACATCTGGAAGAGTGACAGCTGTGAAATTGGCTGTTAAATAAATGAACAATGATTTGAACAAATTAATACAGTCATCAGACTGATTCACCAAATATCAGCCTTCCTCAAGAAACCACCTGCAGAGTCACTGTGGGGAGCAATGGCCCCAGGAAGAAGAGGTGTGTCAGAGGTGGAGTTAGGCAAAATAGGGATGGATGTCCTGGGTTTCCAGATTATACCTTTTGTGTCTCTTCATGAGATGTTGTCAGAGCTTCTTATCCATATAACTATGATGTAGAGAAATGTCACACAGAGACAGGGAGATGATGCCATATAGGGACAAGGAAATAATGTCACACAAGGAATTGCATTTGATGCCATGGAAGATAATGTCACACAGGGAAAGGGATATGAAGTCACACAGGGACAGGAAGATGATGTCATATAGGGAAGTGCATTTGATGGCATGGGGATAGGGAGATGATGTCATACAGGGACAGGGAGATGATGTCATACAGGGAAGTGCACTTGATACCATGGTGACAGGGAGATTAAAAATGAAAATATCACCACAAAGGTTCCAAGCACACAGAGTCTGAGAGACTGAACAAAAGCTTAGGGCACCACTAACTGCTGGTTATTGTCACGGGCCAAATACCGAATACTCTGCACTTCAAAGGTGTCCTTACTGTCACTATTCTGTGTACAGTACAATTCTCCAGAGCTAAAATAATTAACGAACCAGAGATGGGTGACATGGGTGTCCCCAGACAGAGGTGCTTACTCCTCATTTCACTTCCTCAAACTGAGATGTGAAAATATTCAATAGCTGTAACAAATTATTGTTTGAGTCTTCCAAAAATTAGATTCCAGTCATTTACTCAGAACAGAGTCTGTCAGTTAACTTTATGTTACTTGTTCATGCATTAAAAAAATATCATGAGTACGGTTTAGCTAAATCCACACAGTACCAAACTAAATATTTATGTCTAGGGGGATGGAGAAATGGCTCAGTGGTTAACAACAGGTGCAGCTTTTACAGAGGACTGGAGGTTGATTCCCAGCACCCAGATTGGTAGCTTACAACCACCTGTAGCTCAGCTTCAGGGTATCTGATGCCCTCTTCTGGCTTCCTGGGATACCTGCACTCCTGTGAGTTTGCGCGCACGCGCGCGCGCGCACACACACACACACACACACACTTAAAAACAATAAAAACAAATCTTTAAATATTTATATTTATACCATAGACAAATGCTGCTCTCATCCTTAATCAAAGAAGCTTCTCTTTGTAGAGAACAGTGGTGGATATATCCTCATGGCTATATGATGTCTAAAGCTCAGAGAGAATTGTAAGAGAGCAGAAAGAATACAAGAGCTGGGAGAAGAGCTGTAAAATGCTGTCTTCAGGACTGACAGTCATCCTTTGCAAACAAGAGCCCAAACAGCTGTGGTTGCCTGCACTGGGCCTGAGTAAGACTGGCCCTGTCAATCATGGATCAGAGAGGGGCTGAACTATTTGCATACAATGAATTCTAGAGGCTAGACAGTCATTAACTTTGGTTGTTGTGTAACAAATGGTAAGCTCACCAGGCTCCAGTGGATAGCTCCAAACTGGTGGCCACACATATGGTCCTGGTTAAAACCAGGTGTCACACAACAAAACAAGAATACGTGAATGTGCAAAAGGGACCTGTAGGGAGGAGAGTGTGTGTGTCAGGGTTGGGAGAAACATGAGAGAGGGGGAGAAGGGGGAGAGCAAACATACATAAAATTGCCAAAGATCACAAAGTGCAATTTATGCATACAGCAAGATATCGTATTTACCATGAGTATAAACAGTAATTTATTAATTAAAATAATTATTTTTCAAAACAAAAAAAATGCTTCAAATGATGAAACTTTAAAAGATGTTATGAATCCTCTAGAACTGGGGATCTTATAACAATGTTGCTGCTTGTGGTGGTTTGAAAGAAAATGCCCCCCAAAGGGAGTGGCACTATTAGGAGGTGTGGCCTTGTTGGAGTAGGTGTGATCTTATTGGAGGAAGTCTGTCACTGTGGGGGCAGGCTTTGAGATCTCTTTTCTCAAGCTTCACTCAGTGAGACAGTCAGTTGACTTCCTGTTGCCTGTAAGATATAGCACTCTCAGCTCCAACACCACGTCTGCCTGCATGCTGCCATGCTCCCCTTCATGACCATAATGAGTGGAACCTCTCAAACTGTAAGCGAGCCACCCTCAATTAAATGTTGTCTTTATAAGACTTGCTGTGGTCATGTGGTAATGGCGGCTCTTCATAGCAATAAAAACCCAAACTAAGACAGACATTGATACCAGAAGTGGGGTATTGCTGTGATATGCCTGACCATGCTTTTGTTTGGAGTAATATGCACTTTGGTACTTTGGGTTAGGAAAGCAGTGGAATGCTTTAAGCACTGCTTAATGGGACATATCAGTAGGAGCATGTTAGACAATGGTGCTGATAATGATTTGAAACGTTAAGAGATGACTAAAGAGGTTTTAGAGAAGAATTTTAGTATGCTGCCTAGAAATCGTCCTTGTGATACTTTAGTAAAGAAATGGCTAATTTTTGCCCTTGTCCAAAGAGTCGGCCAAAGGCTAAAGTGAAGAGTTTTGGATTAATTCTGTTGGCAGAAAAAAATCTCAAGACAGCCTAGTATAGGCTCTGCTGTGTGGATATTAGTGGTAAGTCTAATGAAGATTTATAATGAAAGGAGCAAGCTGAGCAAGGAAAAATATTTGAGGAGAAAAAGGGCACCAGAAAGTGGAACAGAGCTAAATCCTCTGTTCAAGGAGATAAACGGATTAAGAAATGGAATAAAGGGAGTGGTGACCTCAGGCAATGGTGGCACATGCCTTTAATCTTAGTACTAGGGAGGCTGACACGGGCAGATCTCTGTGAGTTCCAGGCCAGCCTGATCTACAGAGAAAGTTTCAGGACAGCCAAGTATTGGTTGTAGTATTAAGGCAACTCCACGTAGTTAAAAGGGAGGTTTATTTTGTGGGGTAACTTACAAGTAAAGGGATAGGTTACAGGGTCTGGGAAAGATGTAGTGCAGTCCAGTGGTGTTCTCTGGAGAACTCTGCTCAATTTACCTCCAGCGTCCAGGATCCAGGAACCAAGAGCGCCGGCCCATCTGGATGTCGGGTCTTAAGGGCTCCTGTCTTGGCCCCGCCTTGTAGGCATGACAGTTACCAAAGCCTCAATGGGAGTAGTACTTCCAGGTCAAAGCTGGAACAGCTACCCACTACAGCCAAGCTTAGGCAGTGAAGGACAGAAAGCTGGTGAAGACGTAATTAAACAAGGGGGCCATGTTCCAGCCCCAGCAAGCAGCAGAACTTGGCAGCTTTGGCCATGTTGTTCTGGCTTTAAAGTTAAGGTAAGAAGAAAGGAGTTAAGATCCTGTGGTTCTGGTGAGCTGGGGCTGAAGAATCAGCTGTGATTAACAAGATACCAGAACTACTAAAGCAAAATTTTGCTTTGCTGGGATACTTGACACTGGTTGGCTAGAGCTAAGAAATTAGCAGTGACTAAGAAGAGATCAGCATCACTGAGGTGAAATCTTCTGGGAAGTGTTTCCTGAGAGCACAAAGACGCTGTGTACCAGAGACGGCCAAGGTTGTACCTGGTGCTGGCAGCTGGACTTGGTAATGTGCAAGTGTTACCCAGGTGGTACTGGTTTTGAAGGCATGAAGGAGTCATGGAGAACAGCTGAGGCTTGGCACTGTGAGAGGCCAGGAAAGGCCATTAGTGAAGGTGCAGCTTCAGTGGCAGTTGAAGGCCCAGGACATGCAAACAAGGGGTCATGCAAACAAGTTGAGGCTTGGCACCATGAGGAGAGCCTATGAGAGGTTATTAGTGAAAGTGCAGCCCAGTTGCAGCAGAAGATCCAGGGTTTTGAAGATGCCAGTACCATGGGATGACAACCAAGAATAGCAGCAGCAGTGGAGTGGAGCCAGCCAGAGCCTAGAAGATGAGCTGTGTGTATGCAAGAGGGCAGAGCCAGAGAAGTGACCCAAGCCCTTTGGAGGAGTCCAGAAGATTGTGAGTGGATCTCAGATATTGAATGGTTGGAATTTTGTAATTACCCAGTATGTTACAGATGCCAGAGTTGTGGGATACCTGCCAAGGAGAGCTGCTAACAGGGAGTGGAACCAGCCCAAGAGAGAGAAGTGTGTCGCAGTCAACAAAAATGGATGGAATTGGAGATATGGAGAGTATTTAAATATCAGACATGAAGATGCAGAGTTTGGAGTTTGTCCAGCTGGTTTTCAGTTTTACTTTGGTCCAGCATTTCCTCATTGTGCTCCCTTTTCCGCATTTTGGGATGGTAATGTATATCCTGTGCCATTATATGTAGGATATGGAATATTTCTTTACACTATGTGAATATATGTCGCTGTGATTGGTTTAATAAAGAAGCTGACTGACTGGCCAGTAGCTAAGGAGGATAAGGTTAGGTAGAAGAGTCAAACTGAGAATGCTGGGAGGAAGAAGGGTGAAGTCAGAGGAGTTGCCAGCAGATGCAGAGAGAAACAAGATGGGCATGCTGTACCATGAGAAAAGGTACCAAACCATGTGACAAAGTATAGATAAGAAATATGGGTTAATTTTAATGTAAGAGTTAGCTAATAACAAGCCTGAGCTACTGGCCAAGCATTTATAATTAATATCAAGCCTATGTGTAGTTACTTGGGAGCAGCTTGTGGAACAGAAACTTCTGCCTACAGTTGGAAGTATATGATCTGCCTTTTGATTCTGTTTTTTTTTTTTACAGGTGTTTACAGTCAAGAGATTGTCATGTGTCTCAGGAGAGACTTTGGACTTTGAAACAAGTTTGAGACTGTTAAAGACTCTTGGGGCTTTTGAAGTTAGACAGAATACATTTTTGTATTATGGTATGGCTATAAGCCATTGGGGGTCAGAGAGTGAAATGTGGTCTGAAAGAAAACAGCCCCCAAAGGGAGTAACACTATTAGGAGGTGTGACCTTGTTGGAGTAGGTGTGGTCTCATGGAGGAAGTATGTCACTGTGGGGGTGGGCTTTAAGAACTCTGTTCTCAAACTTTACTCAATGTGACAGTCAGTCAACTTCTTGTTGCCTGCAAGATGTAGCACTCTCAGCTCCAGCATCATGTCTGCCTGCATGTTGCCATGCTCCCCTTCATGATCATAGTGGACTAAACCTCTGAAACTGTAATCAAGCCACCCTCAATTAAATGTTTTCTTTATAAGAGTTGCTGTGGTCATGGTGGCTCTTCATAGCAATAAAAACACAAACTAAGACACTGCCTTCCTTTCTGTTCCCAGATGTGAACTTCATGCACCTGTTTGGTTTAAATCCACAGGGAATCTGTACATCACAACAGATTCTAATTTATGTGATAAATATTGTACATGATGAAAGAAATTGAGTCAATACCTCTCTCAGCCTTTTTCTATTAGTTTTGAAGACTATTAGGAGAAGCAGCGTTGGTCACCTAGTTTATTTCCTGGTTGCCATTCACTCCTATTTATGTAGGTTCTGATAACAGTATATGATACACATATAACCTGTGACAGTGAAGATCAGAAAGATGATACTAATATTGATTGGTCACTCCCAGCACCCACACTGCAGCCTCAGGGACGCCCTTCCCCACCAAATGAATCCAGACTCCACAAATGACTCACTCTAGGTCCATGACAGGAGGGCTCAGTGCCTCTCAGGACCACAGCAGAAAATTTCAAAGACCAACTTTAAAAGATTCCATGTCTTCAGGTGGGCTTGAGAACAACTGCAATGGACTAGAGATCCTCATTATCAAGTGTTGCACATCTACACACATGGCGAGATACTTGAGACAACTTAACCCACTGGTCAACATTGGGGGTGGGCACTAAAACCCATCACATCCTTCAAAATACAGTGAATGAGAGGGAGACTCAAACACATCTCCTTTTTCTACACGATGCACATGCTGAGCAACTAAAATGCAGATAGAGAGAGGCTCTTGTGGTCGAACCTCTTGTGATTGAAGGGGAGAGGCTGATGGATATGGAATAGGTCCTAATGTATCAATTATGACTGCAAATGACCCAAGGGAAAGTCCAATCAGTGTAAAGTGCCACTCAAGGATGAGTGTCACAGGGCAATGCAACATGAGGTGTGAAGAGTGAGACCTCCAAACATAGAGGCCTCACATAATCAGGTTAGTTGAGCCGCTGTTAGAAATTACGGGACATGCACAGGACTGAGGGATGTTTTAACAACACCACAAACATGACCGAGACTGAGAAGGAGCAGGGGAAGTGGTGTGGTTTCTCCTATCAATCCTGATATTTATATGACAATCAGAAATGGAAACACTAGCAGAATTTTTAATGCTGATGGGAAGCCATCATCTTTAATATTTTTACTAATCTTTGAGAATTTCATATACTACTATTTCAGTCATATTCACCCTTCTCTTCCCCAGCTCCTCCCAGATCCACTCCCTATTCCATACTCAAACAAAATTTATATATATATATATATATATATATATAATTTCTTTTAATGCTTTCAAATCCAGTTTGTGCTGCCCATATTGGTGTGGGGCTATCCTCTGGAGTGCTGTCCACCTACCAGGGGTCACACCTTTAAAGAAAACTGACCCTCCCTCTCATGGAAGCTATAACTCGCAATAGCTCCTGGGCTGGGGGTGGGTCTTGGTGCCCACCTCCCCTCTCCATGCCAGGATTTTGTAAACTCTTAAAAGGAAGACATGGAGGTTGTTTTTCTATTTAACAGGGCGAGTCTTCCTGTTTTAGAGATGCCTCTCCTACAGTGTCAAAGGGTAAGGTGACACTGTGTATGGAGTTTGCTTCCTGGTGGAGTTCTGCACACAGCAATAAGAAGACTGGTGTTTGAGAAATAGCTGGGTAAATTGGCAGGCCCTATCGGGGGATATCCTACTGACACCCTGTTCAATGGTCATGTCAAACTGTCGTATAAATACTTGTGTTTATAACCAGAGACTAGTGTTGCTTTCAGCCTTGGCCAGAGGAGCTTCTTCTTGCAGTGGACAATGGTTAGTGCAGAGACTAATAACTGGTTAAAGTGCTGAGAATAAGTGACTGTGGGTACTGAGCCCTAAATGGGACATCTCTATCACCCCTTCGGAAGCTAAGGGACACTGTAAGAGCCAGAGGGTGAGGAGGAGTGCTGAGAGACAGTCTTCCGAGCAGAACATGGCCATTGCTCTCATGAAGTCACTGCAGCTATGACCACATGGACTAGTTTGATTTCTGGTGCTGTGACTAAAGACTGAGCCAAAGCGTCTTGTGAAGGAAAGGGTTTATGTTATCTCACAACTTCCCATTGCATTCCGTCCTCGAGGGATGTGAAGGCAGGAACCTGGAGGCAAGAACTGGAGCAGGCCATAGAGGAATGCTGACTACTGGCTTGGAGGCAAGAACTGGAGCAGGCCATAGAGGATGACTGACTTGTTCTCACAGCTTGCTCAGCCCGCCTTCTTACACTACCCAGGACTGCCTGCAGTGGGCTGGGCCCTCCCGCACCAATCACGAGACGTGCCTACAGGCCAACATGATGGAAGTGATCCCTCAGTTGACAGACCCTCTTCCCAGATGGCCCTAGCTTGTGTAAGATGACAAGACAACTCAAGCAGCATGCTAGCCACACAAGCTTTGAACATGAAGACATTGAAGAAGAGGGTTGCTAAAGAGAATGGCGTCAGTAGGAGTGGAAGGTAAGAGAGGATTATGGGATGTGAATACGATCACAATATGTTATATACATGTTCTAAATGAGCAAAAATAAAAAAAATAAGTAAAGTAGTAATAATAAAGATGTGTGGAAATCAGGTTATAAATTACTTAGGTTTACTTACTATTGTTTATACTCTTGGTTAAAATTTAAATTTCTCATAGTAAAGGCTAACAAAAACTTAAATGGATTTTACAGTTCTGTGTAGCACGAATCTTAAAAAGTTCTTATTAATAAAATCAAACATGAAGCCAGGTATTTGGGTGAATGCTGGAGGATCAGAGAAGCAGAACAAGCCACAGCCACCTCACCTTGCCAATTCCTCAGCTGATCCTGTTTCCTCAGACTGGAAGCCTCTGAGTCCTCATCCAGAATGAATATCAACTGAACTGTTGCTCAAAAGCCTAAAAGCTTAACCAGCTCTAGTTCCTGCTTTTCATGCCTTATATACCTTTCTGCTTTCTGCCATCACTTCCTGGGATTAAAGGCATGAGTCACCATGCCTGGCTGTTTCCAGTGTGGCTTTGAACTCACAGAGGTCCAGATGGATTTCTGCCTTCGGAATGCTAGGATTAAAGGTGTGTGTGTCATCATTTTCTGGCCTCTGTATCTAATGGCTGTTCTGTTCTCTGAACCCAGATAAGTTTACTAGGGTGCACAATGTTTTGGGGAACACAATATCACCACAGTTCTGTACCTTTTAATATGTAGTGGAATTGGAAGTGGGTCCACATGGCCTCATCCTCTCACTACATCTCTCTGGGCTGCTGAGATGACTTGTGTTTGTGGAGTTTATCAAAGTCCATTGAAAACTTTAGCATATTATTTTCTCATGTTTCTCCAGTGACCATTGGTAACAAGGCTAAATGCTGAAGTCTTTTGCTCCTAAGTCAGAGATCAGGTGTGTGAATGTGGAGGCAGGCATGGTGGTCATTCTGGGGTGTGAATGTGGGGGCAGGCATGGTGGTCATTCAGGGATGTAAATGTGGAGGCAGGCATGGTGGTCATTCAGGGATGTAAATGTGGAGGCAGGCATGGTGGTCATTCTGGGGTGTGAATGTGGAGGCAGGCATGGTGGTCATTCTGGGGTGTGAATGTGGAGGCAGGCACGGTGGTCATTCTGGGGTGTGAATGTGGGGTCAGGCATGGTGATTGTTCAGGGGTGTGAATGTGGAGGCAGGCATGGTGGTGTTCAATCCACATGGAGAGACACTACTACAGTAAAGTAAAAGCTGTTTCTCTTTTGGTTCCCAAAGGTTAAGCCAGCAATGCTTAGAAAGCGGACTCAGGAATTGCACTTAAAGAGGAAATACAGAGCTGGGAGACAGCTCAGCAGGGGAGAGGGCATGCAGTCAAGCCTGATTTTTACCCCCGGAACCCACATGGTGGGAGAAGAGAACTGGCAAAGTTGTCCCCTGGTCTCCACTCACACGCTGTGGCCCCATCCTACTGAATGAATGCCAAAAAAGTAAGTGAAAGGGAAACAAAAGCCACATGCAAATGCTTTAGCCGAATCATATTAATGATCTAGAATGGTTGTGCTAAGACTCACCATGCTCCTACCAATATTAAAAGTCAAGTCCCATTTGAAAGTGAGTTACTCCTTTGACACTTTCTGTGCTCAAGGGCCCATGTGGCTGGCAGCACTGATGTTTTGGGAATGGACACTCCTACCCTTGCAGGAAGCTCCTCCACATAGACTTATCTAGAAGGTTATGGCAAGTGGGTGCATTTTATCCCCAGAGAATGTTTTAGTTTATATCACAATTTACCTTTCATCTGGAAAAGACCCTCTTCTCAGGCTATGGTCATCAAAGAACAAACTGAAGGCTGTCCTCAGAAGTGGGGAGCAGATGTCCCTCACCAATGATCTACTTCTACCTATAGACCATAAACGTGGAGGCTGTAGACATAAGAGATGTGTAAATACTTAAAACAATCCAGAGTAACCCTGTCCTAGTTAGCCTTAACTGTCTATCTGACAGACATAATACAGAGTCACCTGAGAAAGAAGTCTCAATTGAAGGGTTGCCTAGATCTTTTGGCCCGTGGGCATGTCTAAGGGGAATTGTCTTGAGTATTAGTTGATGTAGGAGGGCCCAGTCCATTGTGGGCGGTACCATTCTCTAGTCAGGTGGTTCTGGGCTGTGTAAGAAATCTAGCTAAGCATGAACCTGTGAGTGGACCAGTAAGTAGTGTCCTTGCATGGTTTCTGATTCAAGTTCCTGCCCTGACTTCCCTCAGTGATGGGCCTTGACCAGTGAGCTGAAATAACCCCTTTCTGCCCCTAAGTTCCTTTTGGTCAGGGTGTTTTGTCACAGTCACAGAAAGGAAATTAGAGTAAACCCGAACATCACACAGCATCTTTCATGAGAATGTGGTTGACAGTGTGAGAGGAGTTCTAGGAAGTGCCACTGAAACCAATACTTTAAAAACAGGAGCCCGGGGCTGGAGTGGCACTCCATGGCAGAGAATTTGCCTGCTACATGCAAGGCTCTGGGTCCTGTCCCTGACACCAAAACATTTAAGAGCCCAAATATCAAGGAAATGTTAAGGACAGCCATGTGTTTTGAAATTCGTATATTTTTAATGTCCTAAAATGATAAATATATTCTTTTATTTGAAATTGAAGATACACAGTCTTCCCGCACTCCAGAGAACTGTTCCACAGAGCAGCAGTGAGCAAAAGTGGAAGGTGTCCCCTGCATGTGTTTAAGGCAGATCAGTGACTCATTTCCATGGGACTATACTTAGAAAAGGTGGGCATAGGAGGATGCAGAGAAAACAAAACCACCAAGGGACACCGTTCACCCAGAGGTGTTTACAGTGTGCTGGCTCATCTGCTGCCTGCTTCCCGTGCACCACCAGTCAGCCATATTCTCTCCCCGAAAGAAACTTGACAGAGGCCAGTTACACCCACTGCTGCAGCCAAGTTCCCCGCTAATCACACGTCACACTCTGGTGTGGCTCCCAGTCAATAAGTAATTCTGTTGGTGTCATTAGGAACTGAGACTTCTCTCTGTATGAGAGAAAATAGATACATAGTTAAAATCATGCAAGTTTAGCAGAAGTGAAAATCCTATCACGGTAAATTTGCAAAAGGGGATTTCATCAGGGACAAACGTCTATTTCCACGGTATCTACTTGCTAATTCTGTCTGTAGAAATGGACCAGACTCATGATAGCCAGATACCCTTTTCCTGTAAACAGCCAGCAGTTCCTGGAAATAATGGGTACTTCTGCATTTGACAGAGTAGAGTGCAAATCTGGGCATTCTTATTGGTCAGAGTGCAAAGACTTTGGGACATGTAATGAATGCGGCGTGTTAAGACTGTGTCAAGCTGAAACATTGGCCCCAGATCTTTGCCAAATCCTATGCTAACTTCCCTGGACCAAGCCCACTTCAATCACCAGTGGGGTGTTAGCAGTAAGAGTGGGAAGCAGTTGAGGCTACACCCAGCTGTAAGTGCCCTCTCTTGGTTTCTCCCATCATCATGAGATAAATGGACTTGACCCATGAAGCAGAGAGGCCTTAGCCACCAACAGGGAAGACATTCTGGACCAGCTATAGCCGGCAGGCTCTCCATCTGCCTATACACAACTGCCTGGAAACGGGCAGAGCTGTCTGACTGTGAGTCGCAAATGGCCAGGTGTGTGAGTACAAACACTGCATGGCATGATGGTGGGTGGTGACTGATGAGGATAATTTGAACATCAAAAGAATGCTAAAACTGATTAAAGTATACTGAATACATTAAAAAGATGAAAGAAAAGAAAATCCATGAGTCTCCCCTATCATATTCAAAAAGTTTGAAAAGTACAGAGTCCTTCCCATGGCCGAATTTGATTTGGTATTGAGTCCTACTGTGAAAACTCGTATTTACAGTAAGTCACAAGGACCTGGCCTGCTCTTTGGCAGCTCAAGCACATGAACTCGCCAGTGTCTGGGTGATAGCCCCTTGTCCCAATGAATTGTAAATTCAATAACATAAAGCAATGATTAATTCAAAAGGTCCACATTTTGTGATTCCTGTTGAAGTTCAGGTAGGACCTTCAGAGATGTGAAGGTGGTCAGCTTTTGCTGCTATGGGAGAAACATTTCAAACAGAACACAGAGTCGTTTAGGTTAGCACTTTCGGAGGTCCTGTTGGCTGCATCCACTGCTTTGGGCCTAAGGTCTGGCAGAATACTACAGCAACGGGAACATGTGGTGGAGGCTGCTCTCCTCACGGTTGCTAGGAAGCAGAGTGAGAACAGAAAGGGGCAGAGTATTTCTTTCTAGGGCATTTCCTCAGGGACCTGCTTCTTCCAGCTAAGCTTCTCATCTACATAATCCATCATAGTACAAAACAGCTGAGGTATTAATTTATCAGTTCAGGGCCTCATGATCCAATCACCCCTCAAAGGCGAGATCCACCCGTTGGGGACTAATCACGTCTTCAACACACGAGCCTTTAGAGACACTGCCCAACTGAACCACTGACCTGGTTTGGTGAAAAACTGACAGAATATTTGTCTAATACCAAATATTATCTCACAGAAAACATGCCAATCTCACTGGATAACTAATGTGTGAATTTAATGTAATCCATTATTTTTCTTCGACAACATCTCTTCATATAGTCAAGACAGGCCTATGACTTTTGACAGTTTCACTACCTCAGTCTCTTAAGTGTGGGGATTAAAACAAACAAGAACATTTATAATGGAGGAATTTGGTGGCTATCTCTTTAGCCTACTTGTCAATACTAGAGTCCCTAGCAATTGAATAAGCAGACAGTACAGACTTGTCTGTTAATTGAAGAGACGCTGTCAGGCAGGCCCACCATGGGAAATTCCATGTGACTGGCCTAATCAGAGATAACCTGTTTTCAAGGTAAAGGAGAAGCTTCAACACTTTGAGAGACACTCAAGAGATGTGATCATCTGTAACTGTGATCCTTCCCTCAATCCATCAGCTGTGCTTTGAGAGTGACTGAGGACATTTACATATGGCCTGAGGCTCCAAGGATAGACAGCAGGGATCATAGCATTTCTGGCAGATATGATCATGTTCTTGTCCTGCGGGAAGAGTGTCTTAGGATGTGCATGCTTCAGTACTTGGAGATGAGTGGAAATGGTGCTGGGATTTACATTCAAATATTCCCACAAGACATATTGACAAAGGCCACAGCTTGGGGTAAAGGCAGTGCACATCTCTGGTAGTGGTGGTAATGCGGGTGGCACAGCCATATTGCTGGGTACAGGCACGTATCACACTATCCTTTAGATTTTTCTTTATGAAGTCTCATTATATTTATTTATTTAGTTAGTTAGTTAGTGGTTGATGGGGGCATAAGTGTACTACAATGCACCTGTATAAGTCAGAGGACAATTGTAGGAATCTGCTGCTTCCTTCTACCAGGTAGGTGCTGGGGATCAACCTCAGATGGTCAGGCTTGGCAGCAAGCACATTTATCTCACTAAACAATCTCCTAGACCTCTTTTTTACTTTTTCTGTAAGTTCTTTTTATTAAAAAAAAAATTGGGTGGGGGGGAGAAGCTGGACTTGGTGGTGTAAAGCCTGTAATCCCAACTATTTAGGAAGCTGAGGCAGGAGAATTACAAGTTCAAAACCAGCAAATTAGTGAGATCCTGTCTCAAAATGGAAAAAGGAGTGGGATACGCCTTAGTAATATATCATTGACCTAGCTAGCACATGTAAGGCCCTGGATTCTATCCCTAGTACTATTTCCACACCATCCACCCCCTGAAGGCAGGCTTCTCTGCAGGATACAGGAGGTCTCTGGCCAGAACACTGTAGCTAAGGCATTGGGCTGGAAAGCCGAGAGACTGAGTCAGCATCAGTGGCTCTCACTCTGCCGAAGGAGGGAGGCGGGCTCCTGTGGAGGGATAATTCTCTCTTCCTGCTTTGCTCATTTATGTCTGTCAAGCCTCAAAGTGCCTAGTGACACGGCAGGCCAAGTGGGCTGTGTCCTTCAGGGAGGGTTGGCCGGTGTCACACGTGAGACTTGGCCTGATGTGGGTCTCTCCTGCAGTGTGTGGCTTGCCTACAGCCATCTGTTTTATCAGACCATCTGAGTGGCTTCTGGGGTCTGTGTTTCTTCTTCACAGGCTGCCATCTGCCCACCACCTCTAGGGGTGGTGGTGCTGGAGAGCTGCTGTAGACTCACTTCTGTCCTCAGGCTCTGGGGCTGATCACAATATCCCTCACTCTGGCTTTGACCTGCCCAAGATCTTCTGTGATTACTGATGCCTACTCAATTAAGGGCAAACATCAACCAATCTGAAAGATGCCAGTGATATGGCCAAAACCCTCAGCTCTGAGGGGAAGGAGGGACCTGCTTCACAGTAGTCACTGATCTCTGAGATCATAGTAGGTGAAGAAGTCCTTGCTTTCATTTTACAATCAGGGGCCAAAAAAAAAAAAAAAAAAAAGTGGAATACATTCCTACTCTGAAAATTCCCACAATTGCTAGCAACTGTGTAACCTCAGTCAGGTTATGGAGTTTTCCACGTGTATGTTGGCCTGGGCCTGGAAAAGATGGGGTGAAAATAATATTTAATCTTACAGGACAAGACTCATGCATGTTGGGGTTCCACTCTTGGGAACAGTTTGTCTTAAATGTCAATATGACAGGATTTGGAATTACTTAGGAGACACACTTCAGGGTATATCTATCAGGCTGTTTCCAGAGAGGTTTAACTGAGGCATGAAGACCCCTGAATGTGGGCAGCACCATTTCATGGGCTGGGGTCCCAGACTGAATGAAAAGGAGAGAGTGTGCTGAGCATCAGCATCTGACTCTGTACTGGCTGATTTTGTGTGTCAACTTGACCCAAGCTAGAGTCATCAGAGAGGAAGGAGCCTCAGCTGAGGAAATGCCTCCATGAGATCCAGCTGCAAGGCATTTTCTCAATAAGTGATCAATGGGGAAGGGTCTAGCCCATTGTGGGTGGTGCCATCCCTGGGCAGATGGTCCTGGGTTCTATAAGAAGGTGGGTTGAGCAAGCCATGGGAAGCAAGCCAGTAAACAGCTCCCCTCCATGGCCTCTGCATCAGCTCCTGCCTCCAGGATCCTGCCCTGTTTGAGTTCCTGTCCTGACCTCTTTCAGTGATAAACAGCAATGCTGAATTCTAAGCCAAATAAACCCTTTCCTCCCCAACTTGCTTTTTAGTCATGGTGTTTCATTGCAGCAATAGAAACAATAACTAAGACAGACTCTGCTTCCTCACTGCACATGAGATGTGGCCTCTCTGGCGTCTGCTGCTCACTGCTGTGGCAGCTGCTGCCTGGGCTAGGCTAGTGCAGAGTGCTGACCTACTCATGTATACATGAGGTCCCCAGGGGTCTCCCTGTTTCCAGAAAAATGTTTGGACACATCTGCCTCAGCTCTGCAGAGATCACACAATTACAACTTAGAACATCAGGTCTTCCCTGGATAATTCCTATACACCTGGCCTTGCTGGAGGACAAGGGGGGCAAATGGAGACCTCGCTCACACCCAGCACTCTAGCCCTGGGGTTAGACACCTGTGTTTCTGATGCCTGCCCCTCTCATGCCATTAGCTTTTGATGGATCTTCATGCAGCAAACAAAAATACTCCCAATGAAGTTTCTTCCAAGATCAGAAATAAGAGTGAATCTAGAAAATTCAGGAGCTCATTAAGAATGCCTTTTTTGGCCAGAGGAGATGATTTCACTCTCTCCCTATCACACTTGATTTATGTTTTGAAGTGTGTGCTGTGAGGCTGTGAGGTTTCATTTGGGGGGCAGAATGATTGGGCACTTAGAGTCTGTTACAGTTTCGATGTGGTGTATGTTGAAGGCCTGGTCCCCAGTTGGCTCTAATTAGACCACAAGGCCTCATACCTAGTCAGTGGAATAAGACATTGCTGGTTGATAATTTGATGGCAAATATAATAGGAGGCTTAGATCATGTGAGGGGTCACTGGGGGCAATCGCCTAGAAAGACACACCTTGTTTTTTTTCTCTTTTCCTCCATTCCTCCTTTTCTCCCTTCATCTATCCATCTGTTGCTCCCTCTGTGGCCCAGCCACAATGAGGTATACAACTCTTTTCCTAATCTTTGGCCCCCAAATGATGGAGCCCAATAACCACAGACTGAGCTTCTGAAAGGCCGAGTCTAACAGATCTTTCTCCTTCTGAGCTATTTCTCTCAAGCATTTGATACAACAGTGATGAGTTACCACAAGGTGCAATGCTGATCACCTCACCAACCTCTCCATCAAAGGTGTTTCTTCCACAAACCAAAATGGCTCATGGCAATGTAAATGAGTACCAAGCCACATCTTCTCCCTGGCAATTCTGTTTTCTCTACCATCGAGTACTCAAGGCTACCAAAAGTGAGGCTAAATCTTAGAATTATCATTGATGTTACCAAGAAAATGGATGATGAGTTTTCATTGACTTGACTGGGTGTAGAATCACCATGGAAACACACTTCTGGGTGCATCTGTGAGTGGAGGACCTACCCTGAATGTGGCAATCAAGGTTAAACAAGGATGTTTAAAGCCACACCCAAATCAGAAGACAACACAGAATGTTTTTGACCGCCATGATTTTAGTTGGAACGGTAGGGCTCAGCCGGTTTCCTCTTTCCTCACTAGAGCACCAAGGTGCTGCTTACTGTGGTTGCCAAAGTAGCCACAGCTAGGAGACTGTTCACTTGATGGTTTAAATATTGTGAGAATTACATTAGGGTCATTCATAGCCTGGCAAAAATGACATTGCCAACTAATGTTTGAACAAATTTCATTGAAAATATAAAAGTGGATGAAACACTACAATGGGAAGAGTCTGTAAGAACTTAGAAAATGGAATATTTGTGTAGCTTACTAGTCAGAGGTTCAGTTTTGTAAATCAATACTAGACCTTTTAAATATGTTTTATGTATTTGAGTGTATGGCCTATATACATGTATATGTACTACATTTGTGCCTGGTGGCCTCTGAGGTCAGAATAAGACATCAGACCCCTAGGACTGGAGTTACAGCTTGTGAGCGGCCATCTCTGCACTGGGATACCAAACCCAGATCCTCTGCAGGCGCAGCAAGTGCTCTTCTCTCTAGCCCCAACAATTAATACCAGCTTTGTAGCTATCCATGGCATTGGCAATTAATATAATAATAAGCTACCGCACGCAGGCTTTTACCTCCTCTCGCGTTTTCCTGATGATCACTCACAATGGTTTTGAGGTTCCGCTGGCAAGCCAGCATGAGTTAGGAACAGAGCATTTAACAACTCAACAAAATATCACCAAGGTCAATCCCCCGGGCTCTTTCCGCTGTGCTGAGCTCACAGGCACCTGAGCCTCCAGAGCACAAAGCAGAAAGAAAAACGCAGCTTCTGGGCTGGTTGGGTTCTCTTCTGCCAGAAAATGCCAGGACCAAAAGAAACACAGGGAAGAAAGGGTCTATTACACCTCACAGGTTACACAGCCCCTTACTGAGGGAAGTCAGGGCAGGACCTCCATAGCAGGGTAGGCGGCAGGGGCTGAAGCAGAGGCTGTGACGGAGTGTCGCTTACTGATTTGTTCCTCATGGCTTACTCAACCTGCTTTCTTTTGTACCCCAGAACCCCTTCCCAGTTGTGTTACCACCTATAAATGGGCTAAATCCTCCCACATCAATCACCAGTCAAGAAAATTCACCTCAGGCTTGCCCACAGGACAGTCTGGCGGGGCGTTTTCTCAGTTGAGGTTCATGCTTCAAAATGACCGTAGCTTGTGTCAAGTTGACACAAAACTAGACAGCACAGCTACGTCCTCAGCACACGGATGCTCATAGAAAATGCTAAACTAATTCTAAGCTACTCCAAAAGAAATCGTTATGTCCAAGAATGGAACATTCCAGAGGTACATTCTAGCACAGTATCTTGACAAACAATCTAGCAATGACCTTGGTTCTCCACTGAGAGGACTGGGTAGCCGCATGATGGAGCTGTGCTGTCATGGACTGGCTGACTGTAGGCCAGGGCCTCTGAGATTTTTCAATGGATGAATAATTAGTGGTAACACAATGCACCCTGCCAGCCCCACTTTTGCCTGATGTGGCCTCATAGGATTGACCTATGCCCACATTGTATCTTCGGTCCAGAATGCCTCAAGACTCTCATTAATCTACGCCCATAAATTCCTTTAAAGCCTGCTTCAAAACCACCAGCACAAAGTCTTCAAACACTGACCCTTCTCGTATATATCATTATGCTTTAATGTTCAACCTTGAGCGTTCTTGAACCTCTTTATTGGAGTATGCTTTCTAAATATTTTCCAGTTGTACAAAGGTTCATTTTTAAAAAAAACATCTCCGTCATTCCATTAGTGGCTATAACCTTCAATCACTCAGCTTAAAGTCCTTTTGATAACGAAGATGTGGTGCGGCCTGTCCCACTGAGAGGCCATCAGAGAAGAAGCCTCAGGAGGTCGGCTAACACAGTTGTTCGTTTGGAACCAGTTTCTGCATCTGCTGGAGACTGTGGTGAACTTGGAATGATCTCAGGCTCAGAAATCGGGGGTCTTTAATTTCGGGTCTCATGGAGAGCATTTTAGAGAAGGTATGCCCTTCCCTGTTGGTGGGAAATGAGACCTGGAATTTATATTCACTGTCATAACTGACCCAATAGAACTTTTCTAATGGTCCCTCTCCCTAGTTACCTCCTGATCAAACCAAGTAGCTTCTAAGGGGTGTTGGGAGTGACAGGGTGTCCTATGTCCTACTTCTGCTGTCCTAAGTGCAGAGCTAACCCTGAGTGCCGCCAGAGAATGAGGGAGGAAAAGCTTCTCCTTTTTCTCTCAGATATTGTGAGTCTTCTTATATTTTTAAGTCAGTCTTATTGTGTAGCTCCGGATGGCCCGAAACTTGCTATGTAGATCAGGCTGGCCTCAAACTCAGAGATCCACCTGCCTCTGCCTCCTTAGTGCTGGAATTAAAGGCGTGCACCACCATGCCTGGCGGAGTCTTCATTTTTTTTCCTTCAGCATTCTGTGTAGAAAAGAATGCAAGAGAAATTGCTTTTAAATAGGTTAGTGGCCTAGGGTCAGCTGGTCTATGACTGCACAGATCCATCTTGCAGGTATGCAGGGCTCTCAGTGGGAAGCCATGGTTGTATAGGTCAAGTAGAGGAATTTAGCTACATGCCCATTGTGACATCATCAACGTGATACATTAGACAAATAAAAGTGCACACATCAGGAGGATGCTGTTCGCCCACAGCACCAGGCATTCCAGAATTGTGGAATAAATGCCTCAGAGTGCTTCTCCTTCTGATGACTGCACTAATAAAGACACAACAGCTGAATAGCTTTGTACATAAAAACCACTCTCTTCTAACACACTGTTCCTCGCAGCAGAGGAATTCGTGAAATTTTAAGATATTCTGACAATTTGTGCAAGTATCAGTGGGAAGCAGAGAATCCTCCTGGGAACCCTTCAACATCAGTTACACAGGAGTTGTGAAAAGAGCCTGTATGATCCCACAGAGGGGGAGCCACATGCAGAATGGCCCATGGGGACCTTTGAAAGTCCGCTCCCCACAAAACCAGTCTCTAATGTTGTCAAGGTGAACTTTCCCAAACCTCAGCAATTATGCAGTGATTTTTAGAACAATCTGAGGAACATTTATTCAATAAAAACAACCAAACAACCAAACAAACACCACCAAACTTCAGTCACAGGAAAACATTGGGCATTTTAAGCTGTGTTTTTTTTTTTTTTTTTCCATTTGCTTCTTCCCATCTCCCTAGAAGGCTTGAAAGTGTATAGCCTCACAGTAGTGAAAGCTATGAAGATAGGTGGCCTAAAAGCTGCTGGAGGGGCAATGGCAGTGCAGGGCTACCCTGAAGCCCCACAGGGGGTTGACTATTATTATTTGACCTGACAGGTGGTTAGAAACCTAAGGGTTCTGTGAGCTGACTCAGAGCTCACTCACTGCAATGGCCTTTTCTTGGGGAAATGCATTGGAAGTAACCAGTGGCGTTTATTTAACATAAGAATCGCCTGGAGTGGTGGTATCAGCTAAAGTAACAAGGCCTTGCTAAAAATACTTAAAATAGGAAAAACCAAGGAACATGCTGCCAGAGGGCTTTGGAAGTCATGAACAACACATTACTAGGTTCCAGAAGGCCAGAGCTATAACTGTGCCCAAGAAAGATCTACAAGAGCCTTGGTCTTTCTTGCCATTGAGACTGAGAAAACAGGAAGTGAGGACCACTGCAGAGGAGTAAACTGTCGGCCGATTATGGCTTTAGCAGGCCAACAGAATTTGGCAAAATCTGAGAGGTTACTGGGTCAAGATAATTAAAGGAACCTCTGTCCAATCATATTTGACCACTAAGTGCAACAAATAGACTTTTGGTGTCTACACTTAACAAAGCATGCAGACATGAGTGAGTTTGTTCATGAAGACATTAAGTAAACAATAATGATGATGATAGCAATCAGTGATAAGAAGATATAAAGTGAAAGGTGGTTTGATCCCCAGAGTTGATATGCTGTGTCATTTTAAATGTCCATGGCCAAGTGAAAACACACTCCATCTAGAGAAGAAAGGATGCAGATTGAACAGAAGTTAGATAAGAACAGAAGCATGTAATGCTGTGAGCAGCACAGGAATGAAGGCAACCGTGTCTCACCAGATAGAGAATACCAATAAAGATAACAAGCTCCTCCCTAAGAGCTACACAGCAAGTCTGGGGTTCACAACTCTGGCAACTAAAAACAAGAAAGAACCTGTGAACTTGATGATAAGGTAGGATTATTCAGTCTGAGAAACAAAACAAAGAATAATGATCAGAGCTTCAGAGATCTGTGGAGTCTTATTACATACATTAATAAACACCTAATGGAGTTCCCCAGAGGAGAGGAGTTTCTATAAGGTTAACAGCAGATTCTGCATCATAAGCTGTGGTGCTCTTAGGACAGTGGGATGTCACTCAACACACTGGGAAAATGTGATCAGCCAACAATGGCATATCCAGTCAAGTAACCCTTCAGTAAACAAACCAGGTTCACATTGAACGTATCCTATGAAGCCTTTTCCCCCAAGAAATAGCAAACCAGAGACATCAAAAAGAAACTGTGGCATCACTTAGGAATGTAGCTATAACCTCCCCCCAATAATGTTAACACACCAAGTCCAACAACCTAAAGAAAATTATACACTATAACCAAGTGGGATTTATCCCAATAATGAAAGGATAGCTTAACAGAGGCAATCAGTTTGGGTGATCAGCCTGGGTAATGCATAACATTAATAAAAATGTCTGAGAAGGTGTCACAGAAAGAAGAGCTTAGGGAAGACATGGGGACTAAAGGCAACTAGGTGCCATGGATGGTGTGTGTGTGTGTGTGTGTGTGTGTGTGTGTGTGTGTGTGTGTGTGTATCAGGGAACATATTACTAAACGTTAAGGAAGTATGAAAGAAGACTAGACTTCAGTTAATGGTGGTTTACCAGCACTCATAAACTGTGGTAAACGCATCATGCTGACACAAAAAGCAACATCAGAGGAGCCGGCTGCTGGCATGCGGGAGCGCTGTCCTCTCCATGACTTTCTGCAATATACAACTATTCTAAAATGTAAACATTTACTTCACAAAGAGGTCACGGGACAGACTTACGCAAAGGCTTGTCAGGGGTGACAGGAGCGTGGAGAGCAGCGAGAGTGCCTCGCAGCCCTGGGTCCCATGTCTGAGGGGCAGACTGTGATGGGACCATGGTGTTCGTCTTGCAGTGTTGCTACCAGGACTTAGTGACAAGGATGCATGCCTGACAGAGTCCCAGCTCTCTATGACCACCTGGAACTGTTTTCAATGCCGTTTTTCTAAACCCGTAAGGGGCTTGCTCTTTCAGACTGCAGTCTTTCGTACACCATCCCTCCGACTGCGTAGACCAACCTTTGTGCTTGGCAGCACACACTGAGGACTGAAACTGCAACCCACAAGCCGCAAACCATCTCATTTTAAGGAGTTCTACGGCAACATGAGTAAAGAAGGGAAAAAAGGTCTACCTTCCATTCACTCTGCTCTTTCGTCTTTTAGACTAAAACCCACCTGATTTCTTATTTTTAGTTAAGGTGGGCTATTTTAAGAGGGAGTATTTAATTTGCATTCTGAGAAATATGGTCCTGAGATTTGGGGCTGTAATGATCTGTTGGACAAAAAAAGAAACATGAGACAAGTGTAATTTTTTTCTGAAAAATGAGGTCCCATCTGTGGGTCCCCTGACTTAGCCTTTCCTGCACTCATGTCTCCCCCATCACACCTAACTATATCAGAAAATAATTATTAGCTTTCAGCTTTGGCAGAAGGCAGAGTTCTTGCTCAAATGATGGCATGTCACATCATTAACATTATTATAAATGACATGCAGCTAAATTTATACCCAGGGCAACATTATATATTAATAAGTGAATTAATAGGTCAGTGACCAAGAAATTATATGCCCAGTTGACAAGCTGGATAGTATCTGTCTTCATGACTATTTGCTCAACATATACAATACATACATCTTCAGCAAGGTCACTGCTTTTAAAATGCTGGCCTTACAGTCAGTTCTCCAGCCAGACTAAAGCATTGCCTTTGCTAAGTTTAGCCACTAGAGGGCACTGGTTCACAAAATGCTCTGGGCCTAAAAGAGTGCTGAGAAAATGAACAAGGGAACTGGAGACATCATTTATCAACTAGTAAGTAAACAAAATTCAACTAAAATGATTATTTGTTCTTAACTGAAGAACACCGAGTTTAAAACTCAGTCTTCCACATGGACACTGACACATCAAGAGGGTGTCAGATCTCCTGGGACAGGAGTTATAGATGAGTGTGAGCCAGGAGTCGAACCCAGGTCCTCTGGAAGAGCAGCCAGTGGTCTTAACCATTGAGCCAATGTGTGTGTGTGTGTGTGTGTGTGTGTGTGTGTGTGTGTGTGTGTGTGTGTGTGTGTGTGTGTGTGTGTACAATATATCCCATCTCCAACTCTCTGTAGAAAAGAATTGAGAGATAAAGCATAAGAATCATTGGGGGCCAAACTGCCCTCTACTGAATGTCAAAATAGATTCTATTTTGTAGTTTCTAAGACAGAATTCCAGGAAGATTTTTTTAAATTAAACATTTAAAAAACGTCTTTATGTTCTCTGAGTGTAACACAAGCTGAACCAAAAAAACCTCCCCAATTCTTCAGCCGTGGTCAGGTGCACATTTTTTCATTGCAAAGCGATACTTGTTTTGTCTGTGTGTATGTACATATCGGATCTGGGTGCAGACATGTCGGATCTGTGCATGTGTGTGCACAAACACAGGTGGAGGCCAGAGGTGAGCGTCAAGCGTTCTTCTCTACCTTGTTTTGGACCCTGGAGCTCACTAGTCTGGCTAGACCGGCTGGTCAGCCAATCCTCATCTCCACCTCCCCAGCAACAAGTTTGCAGACACATGCTGACATGCCCAGCTTTTTATGCCAGGGATGCCAGGGATGCCAGGGATGCCAGCTTGGGACTTCACGCTCGTGCAGCAATTTCTTTACCACTCGGCCCTTCAAAGCCATGTGAAGGACAATGTCTGCCAATCTCTCAGAGCACATTTTTGAGTGGTAAGAAGTGGGCACTGGGTCCCTTCAGACTCACTTGAGGTGCTTCTGGATGGTGTGATGGTCCAGGTCTGAGCAGACTCTTTGCCTCTTTGAATAGCGAAGCTTACAGTGGAATGGAAGATCCAGTTCCTAGGTGGGCATACAGGAGCTTGAATTTTCTGCTGGATTTGTGCCCACATGCACAACTTCCTAGGCCTTCAGGGGACTATACTGCTGAAGGTGCCTCCAGGGACAGTTGCTACAAATCACAGGACCCTCTACCATATGCCAATTCTTATTTAGCAAAACTCCTGGGCTCCCAGAGCCCCCTTTGGGTCAAGTTAGTCGCGTTAAGTGACTCTTTATGACTTTCATGTTCATAGCTCCTTCATCTTACTCTTCAAAAATTAATTTATTCTTTTTAGGCAGGAGATTTGCTGGCTCAAAGTCTGAGAAAAAAGGATTTTAGTGAATGCTTTTCAGAGACCAATTTACCTTTGTATTTCTGCAGGAATAAATTAAGTTTGCTAATGTTTATTCCACAGAGAGAAAAAAAATCCTTAACAGATCATGGGTATCTCATTAAAATTTAAGATATATAATTGTGAGAATCTTCTGTTTGAAAATCTGCGACTATGCCTTGTAAACTATCCATTATGAGTATGTGTTCTGGCCTGCGCTTCCTGTGGTCAGGTCCCTAGAGAGGGGGCATGTTCTCTTACAGCAGGAATATTCCAATGCTCATTAGCCAAGCCTGCAAGCCAAGCTCCATGAAGCCTCACTCTCCTGACCCCTTTCTCCACCAGCTATATACATACTGCTGCTCATGCATATATCTCCGATTCCTACCTGATGTCCTGGTGTGTTAGAAGGAGTAGCTCTGCCTACAACATTCTACTTGCCTAGGGGTAGCCTCTGAGCACTTGCCGAGAAACAGTCATCTGTGGCAACATGTCCTTTCCCAGTTTGTGTTAGCTGCCTTTCTCTCTACTGGGACCAAATACTTGGCAAGCCTTAAGTGAGGGAGGGCTTCTTTTGGCTTACAGTCAGAAGAGTTACAGCCCATCATGGTTGGGA
Organism: Peromyscus eremicus; assembly: GCF_949786415.1. Classification (NCBI taxonomy): domain Eukaryota; kingdom Metazoa; phylum Chordata; class Mammalia; order Rodentia; family Cricetidae; genus Peromyscus; species Peromyscus eremicus. The sequence goes on along the minus strand of NC_081418.1, from coordinate 61,999,576 downwards.
AAGGCATGGAGGCAGGAACATGAGGCAACTGGCCGTATTGCATCCATAGTCAGGAAGCAGAAAGTGGGCAGGCAGGGGAACTGACTTAGCAAACCTCAAGGCTAGCTTAAAGGGACTCACTTCTACCAGTAAGATGTCAGCTCTTAAAGCTTTCTCCAAAGTCTAAAAGAGCTGGAGACCACGTTTCAAGTACAAAAAGTTTCACATTCAATCCCCAGCACAGCTCTTACCTACTGTCCACCTTTACCACCCAAAGAAAGAAGCAGGCAGGGTGCACCACACAGAGATCACCAGAGTCCTGCTGCTCAGAGCAGTCACCCTAAAGGACTTCAAGATCTGATGCCCTTTCACGAGGAGGTCTTGTTCCTGCCAGTCTCTCGAATGTTCCAGCCTTAAACCCCAAACGTGCTGATCCATTTCCCACAAGCCGCAAGTATTTCAGCCTTGTTTGTTTTTCACATTAGAAATTCCTCCCTTCTACTTAAGCCACCAACCATTTTTCCCTTGGCAAAGTCCGAGCTATGTTCAAATACCGCTTTGATGCAAATGTCACCTGTGTGGACTCCTTAGGCTCCCGGGGACAGAAGCTGCCCTTTCTTTGAACTCTCGCTTCACCGTCTGGGGATGCACTCACGGTTCATTATGTTAACCTGGTGAGAATGTCTCCCAGTCTGAAGGGCCCAAGGGAGGCCTCTGGCTTGACATTTTTTCACCATTATTTTTGTTGCTGGTGGACAAGTATGAGCAAGCACGCACGGAGCTGACTGGTTTGGAGGAGGCAGGATGAAGTGAGAACGCTGGACTCAGAATCCCTTGCAAATAGTCGGGCTCCCTCTCCTCACAAAGTCTTGTTAACAAGGCATTGACACAGTCGACAAGGTGGCCACATGCCCATCTTCTCAGGACAATTGTTGTAAAATGATCTGATAAGAGATCCTCTCTTTCAGATGAGATAATCCTGAGTGCCAAGTCCCTTGTGTGACTTGTCACTATGCAAGTTGGTTGTTGCTAATACTGACCTCCTAAAGGTTATAAACAGGATGCCTTTTCCTAAAGTCATACGATCTCATCGTTTGTGTGGGTAGCACAGTGACCCTGTCAGACGGCCCTCATGGCTTCTTGGCTTATCTCACCTCCCAGGATTCTCTGAACAAGTCTGGCAGTGCCACACTGGAAAGAATCCACAAAGCTGATCACGACACAAAAGCCAGGAGCAGAACACCTGCTCACATCTATACACAGGGCTTAAGGATTATATCCTGGTCTATGCATGACTCCAAAACCATAATTTATTCTCTGCTCTTCAATTCTTTAAAACAACAACTATAACATGGGGCTGTAGAGATTGCTCGGCAGTTCAGGGGTTAAGAGTCCTCTTTCAGAGGACCCAGGTTCAGTTCTCAGCACTGACATCAGCTAGCTCACAACTAACTATAACTCCAGTTTCAGGAGATCCAATATGCTCTTTTGGCCTCCCCATGTATTTACACACACATGGTGCACAGGCATACCTGTAGGGATTCATACACACACATAAAAAACAAATCTAAAAATGCGTTGCAATACATTGTATAGCTCAAGAAAGCCAAGCAATCAGCACAGACTGTACTCGTTGGTTTATAAAAAAAATATAGAGGAGACCAAGTTTGGAGGAGTGGGAGGTGGGGGTGGATCTAGGAAGATTAGGGGGAGGAGTGGGGTGACATTACATGCATGTATGCATTTCTCCAAGAATAAAGATATTATATTGAAGAAAGAAATCTGAATAACAAGCAATTCAATATAAACGAGCAAATTGAGGCAAGTCTAGAAACGCCCTCCTGCTTTACTGTACTGATTTTATCTCTCCAGGAACTCAAGACGAAGACAAAGGCAATCCCATTTCAGAACAGAATAAATCCAAATATTTCAGTTCTGTAGACTATGTGCTTCAATGCAACAATGCACCATTAAGTCTCAATGCTCGTATCAACTTAAATAAAATTTCCTTAGAGGCTATCCCAGGTTGCACCTGCCTGGGGTCCCCAGGTAGCTGAAGCATTGGAAGTTACAGGTCTGGGCTTACTGATGATGTCATAAGCAGGGACTGAGGAGCAGGTTCATGTCATCATCTGCCCACCTGTAGTGTCCTTCACAGCTCACACCTAAAGCCATCTTGACACATGAGCAATCAGGAATCTTGGAAAAGCTGTTTCAGTGTGAGCTTGGAGGAGACCTAGTCTGTCACATGCATGACTCCTGCCACAGGCAGGTGATGTCACCTCAGAGGAGTGCCAGTTATGATTGAATGGTCCCATATCAGCTCTGTGCCACTTCTGTTGCTAATGGACTTAAAAAACACACACTGTGTCCTGAGGTAATCCCAGTTTAAGCTGCAGATGGGGGCCAATGAGTCTTGGTTAGGAAAATGGGTATAAAAGCACCTAGGGTGTTACTGGGTCATATCACAGGGCTGGGTGGGCTTCAGTCCTTAAGTGTGACTTCACAGTTGATCTTCAGAAAGTGTCCTTAGATGCAGAGGGAGAAGCTGAAGGAATCAGAGCTTCCTCTGCACCAAGGAGCTGTCTTTCTGTGCAGTCATGTGGGTCCACATTGGAATTTCGGAGGCAGACACATTTGAAGTCATGTCTTGGTTACAAAGTCAGCCACTAGCCTTGTGGAGGCTCAGAGACATTTTGAAGTTTCAGTTGGTCCATGTGAGGAACAGAGAGGCCACCAGTCAGAAAGAATAGGCTTAGGCATGTCTAATTGCTGGTATGATATCATCCACAGTTGGGAGCTGGAGGATGAAGGGGAGGAAGGATGAACAAACCCGAGGCCAGAGAGAAAAACGGGAAGTGGGGAGTGGGGAGCCTCCTTGAATATCTTAGAGCACCCAGGTCCTTAAGTCTTCTGAAATGCCTATGAAATCAACATATACTTTAGGTACAGGTAATCTCCCTGTCTCATCTTCCTCTTTCATTTTTCTTTTTTTCTGTTTTAAAACCTATGTTCTTCATGTTGTAGTTGTGGGATTTTTATACTTTGTACTGGTTGTTTTTTTATTGTCAAATTGACACAACCTAGAGTCATCTGGGAAGAGGGAACCTTAAGTGAGGAATTGCCCAGATCAGACTGGCCTGTAGTCATGTCTGGGAGGGATTGTCTTCATTAATGATTGGTATGGGAGGCTCAGTCCACTACGGGTGGCACCATCCCTAGGAAGGTAGGCCTGGGCTGTATGAGAGCATGAGCCGGAGAGTGAACCAGCAAGCTGTGTTCTTCCATGGTTCCTGCCTTGAGCTCCTGCCTCGACTTCCCTCAGTTATGAAGTATGACCTTGGAGGATTAGGTGAAATTAACCGTGTCCTCCTGTAAGTTGCTTTTTGTCAGAGTGTTTCATCACAGCAACAGAGAGAAAACTAGGACCCACTACTACCTTACATCTGCACTGACTTGGCAAATGATTTCCAGAAAAAACCCAAGTCCATATACATTCATTCACGTCACTAGTGTGTGCTGGTCATTGTATGCCATATTACCAAGACAGTCCTGATGTGATCAATCAAATGAAGATAAACCAGTGCCTCTGAAACAAAACAATTAAAACATGCCTCATGCTGTGCCTACAAGGCACTGACCAGGTCTTGTATGTCTTTGCCACTCCAAATCATTCACCAAACCGGAGTCCCATGTCCCACACCCACCAGGCAGAGCAAACAAAAGGTGCTTCAAGGAGATGGTTTGAGCTGCTTATGTTGTTTGATGTAGCTAGACTTTGATGCCATGATGGAGTCCATGAAAACAGGTCAAGAGGAGGTTGTTAACCAGGAGGGGAAGCTACGAGAAGATACACCAGTGGAATATTTTTTTTAACAAGCAAATGAGAAAAGGAGATTGCTAGGTCCTGTTCAGGGGTCCTCAGTTCTGAGCCTCTTTCCTGTGCCTTCCTGCATGCCTAGAAGAATAGTAAATCGCCAGACTCAAGGGTGCTCATTGAAATTCGAGTCATTCCTTTCAAATCAGACCTTGCATCCTTGCCTCGTCCTTTCACTCCATTTATCAAGTTTGTACACAGGGTGGGTGGGAAGCTGGTGTTGTTGCTGGTCTTTTCCTCTCTCTATGGCTTTGATTCAAGGGAGCCAGGAGGTGTAGACTGAAGAAGACATGGAAATCAAAAGGAAAACAGACTCTCCTGAGAGTCAAAGTGAAATTGAAACTTCGAGCTTTCACTACCTCACGTTTCCTTGTAAGCACGGTCTTGGGATCTGGGTAATTAGGAAGAAAGGCTTTTAATAGCTTAAAGAAGGGCTCCAGGGGATGCTAATGTGGCCATTGTTCCTAATGTTCACTGGCCAGTGAAACAGTGGGCTCTAATTTTATTTCCCATCTACTTGGGGTTTTTTTTGTTTGTTTTCATCCTGACTTATTTTGAGATCTCAACCCAACATTAAGTTAAAAAAAAAAGACTTCTATTTTTATATATGTGATGTGGATGTGTGTATGTCCACGTGCGTGTATGCTCTGTGTGTGTGTGTGTGTGTGTGTGTGTGTGTGTGTGTGTGTCCCACAGAGACCAGAAGAGGGTGTCAGATCCCCTGGAGCTGAAGTTACAGGTGGTTGTGAACTGCCCACATTGGGCAGCAAGCACTTTTAACCACTGAGCCTTTTCTCCAGTCCCCATGAAGTTTGTGTGTTAAACCACATACTCTGGTTTTAGGATAAACATCATTTTTTCATCTTCTTTCAGTGTTTGAAGTCACTGAGAAAAATTACATTATTTACATTCTATTGCAAGTTTGCAAGTTACCCTCTGAGCTCAGCCTAAGGGTGCTTCTCAGGGCTGAGGAGAGTTGCTCACCCTCTCCTGGGTATGTGGCAGGCTCTTATCACAGACATATTACAGAGATTTACAGCCTAATCAGGCTCCTTCCCCAGCCACATTAAACTCAATCTTCAGTAGATGAAGTTGAGCTCTGAGGACACCTTCTTGACCTCTAGCCATGAGCCCTTTATACTATACGTCCAGTGGTAAGTGGAAGGCAGCAAAGGGGTGGGAAGTGGTGAGACCCATATAGAATTCTTGACTTAGCTCCTACTTGTGATGCTATTGACAGTTGATAGTTGCTAGGGAAAGGGAAACAGTTTTCTGTGAGGGTGTGGCCCATGGTAGGTCAACCATACTCCAGCAGATTGCTCCATACTCATGCATGTATGAGCAGCATAGATTGGAAAATAAGCGGGTAAAAAGAAGACATAAGATTGGGAGGGGTGAGGGGTAAACATGATCAAAATAAATTGTGTGCATGTATGAAATTCTCAAAGGATTAGTAAAATGGTATATTAAAAAAGAATCTTTGAGTTAGAACTCATCATCCCCCAAGTTATCACAGATGCACAGAAAACATATCCACAGGAAATCATTAAAAACAAAGCCAGGGGCCAGGGGTGGCTGAGTTACTAAGAACACTTACAGCTCTTGCAGAGTACTGAGTTCGGTTCCCAGAAACCACTGGCAGCTCATAACTGCCTGTAACTCCTGCTCCAAGGGATCTGATGTCTGCTTCCTGCTTCTATCTACACTGCACTCATGTGGCATTCAGTCACACAGACACATAAATAAAAATAAACAAGATAAATAAAAACAAAAATTTGGGGAAAAAACCCAAAGCCAAACTCATCCAAGTCTTTTGGATAACTATATTATTATTATTATTATTATTATTATTATTATTATTATTATTATTATTATTCTGCTCAGCCTATTCATTTATCTGTAGGAGTTGGTCTTTGCACATCCTAACTACAGGAGACAGTATTTGATTCTCAGAGGAGTTTGGGAAGAAGTGGGACGTTAACATAAAAATAAACGAAGCAGCAGAAATAAGCTAATAGCATGTGTTGGAAAGAGTTCACGCTGCACCTGGCTGCCCCAGGGCCTCGGGAGGCTGTAAGAGGCTGCTGACAGACCCACCTCTCACCTCAGCCCCTCTGCTGTGACCTTCAGGATGCCAGCCTTGGAACAGACCAGCAATAGCAGGCAGGTAAAGCACCGTGGACAAAGAGTGGCATAGGCTGAGGAGATGAGAGTCGGAGGAGAGGAGAAGCCCTTGGGGCCATTGTCTTACCCTTCACAGACACTTCCTGGTTCCCAATGCCTGTTAAAATGCAGCCCATCCTGCCCTGTTAGAACCCGATTTTTAAGTAAGGAACTCTATGTTTTAAGTAAGGAACTCTATGCTGAGCTCTGGGCCAGTTTCTAGATGCTTCCAGAGGCCTCTACAGAGATTCTCACTAAGAGTGCTTGCTGCCTTGCCAGTTTTCCATCATTTTGATTGGCAACAAAGGGGTGGGAAGGGGTGGGGCCCGTATTAAAATTCTTGACTTAGCTCCTAGCTGTGGTGATGTTGACAGTTGATAGTTGCTAGGGAAAGGAAGTCAGTTTTCTTTAAAGTGTGATCCTGGTAGGTCAACCACGCTCCAGTGGATCACTCCAGACCTATGCATATAGGCATCACAAATCGGAAAATAGGGGGGAAATAGAGGGCACAAGATTGGGAGGGGGTGAGGACCGAATGTGATGTTTCTCCTCCCTTCCTGCTCTCATCAGCCTTCTCTGGTACCAGAGGTTTCAGTCCGTAGCTTTTAGGACTCTGGTGTCTGTTGCAGGATGGGGCACTGTGTCAGTGCTGAAATGTGTGGCAGAGAAAAATGGTCACTTCATACCTGCAACACGGAAAGACAGAAAGAGCAAGGGGCAGAGGCTCCACTGTCCCCATCAAGGCCACGACCATTCCTATAATTCTTTTAAGATGTAGTTTATGCTTTTATTTATGTGTACCTGTGTTGGGGGGAGGGGAGGGACGTGCATGTGAGTGAGGGTGTGGGTGGAGGTCAGAAGAGGGCATCAGATCCTCCTAAGATAAAGTTACAGGCAGCTGTGGACTGTCCAGGGTGGGAGCTAGAAACCAAACTTGGGTCCTCTAAGAGAAGAGAGGCCAGGCGGTGGTGCAGTGGCGCATGCCTTTAATCCCAGAACTTGGGAGGCAGAGCTAGGCGGATCTCTGTGAGTTCGAGGCCAGCCTGGTCTACAGAGCAAGATCCAGACACCAAAATTACACAGAGAAACCCTGTCTCAAAAAAACCAAAAAAAAAAAAAAAAAAAAAAAAAAAAGAGGAGAGAGAGAGAAGTGAGTGATCTTAACCACTGAGCCATCTCTCCAGCCCCAGGCGCCACTACTTTATTCATTTCCATTTTCTTTCTTTCTTTGACATCCCCATTGCAGTTTCCCCTCTGCCCACTCCTCCCATTTCCCACCTCCTTTCTGCCCCCCCCCCCAAATCCATTCCTTACAGCTCCTATTTAGAAAAGGGCAGCCCTCCCATGAATATCAACAAAACATGGCATATCAAATTGCAGTAAGATGCCTAACAATGCGAGCTGAGAGAAGCTAGGAAAAGTAATTGACTTGTTGGTTCCTCACCTTGCAAAGGTAGAGACCACAGAGCTATATCCCGACTGGGAGCTGAATCTCCAGCCACGAACCCTGCCCCTTTCAGACATATTTCAAATTGGCCTTCAACTCAAGTGCCTCTTTTCTCACCTCCCAGGTGTTAGGATTGCAAGTATGTTCAGTAGAGAAAGGGTGAGCAACACGCAAGGCAGAGCACACAAGTACCATCCCTATGTTCTACGAGAGACTGCTAGTTGAAGCAAGATAACAGGATCATATCCGTCATCACACATGCACGAAGAATTTCTTAAAGTGCCAAACATTATGAGGACTAAAGAAGCTAGTCAGTACTCAATCAACTAGAAACGTAGTTGCCCCATGGACTCTTCCATGGAGTCTATGCCGGTTAGTTTTAACTGTCTACTCGACACATTCTAGAATCATCTGAGCAGGGAGTCTCATTGAGGAATTGTCTATATCATGTTGGCCTACGGGCACGTCTGTGGGGGGATTTTCCTGATTATGTTAGTTGAAGTGGGAAGACATGCCAACTGTGGGTGGCACCATTCCCTAGGCGGTGGACAAAAGGGAGCTGAACAGCGGCATGTATGAATTTATTGCTCTCTGCTCTTGACTCTTGATATGCTGTGATCATTTCTCTCAAGCTCTTGCCATTGTGGCTTCCCTGTCATGATGGGCTGTACCCTGGGACTATGAGTAAATGGCCTTTTCTCCAATATGTTGCTTTTGTTGGGACATTTTATTACAGTAACAGAAAACAAAACCAAAACAAATGTAGCTTCTCACTTGCTGACTCAGGCATTTAATCAATTAATACTTACTAAGACTTTATTACAGGCCAGAAAGTCTGGCCTATGAGTGAAATATAATTACAGTAATGTATTCAAGGCCCCGGAGAAGCTAACTATGAAGGTAAGAGATGGAAATAGCCACCTGGCCATGAATGTAGGTGCAGGTAGAAGACCCACAGCCCCCCAGGGGGTTATGTTCAATTACAGAGAGATCAAGAGACTCTTATTAATTAAGAAGGTGATCCATATTTGGGAAGATGTCAATGATAATTAATTAGGTTCCAGCAGGTTGCCGTAGTTAAGGACTACATGGGATAATTTAATTGAGACAATAAGTGCTAACAGGGAGGGTCACCCTGTGAAGAATAATGGGCTTTCTGGTGCGCCTTTGGAGAACCACTGTAGAAAAGGTACCAAAGTACATCTCACTCTCAGCCCAAATGGCTGTGATATTGGGACTCATCTGAATTCTCAGACTCTTAACTTGGTGCAAATAGAAGTCTGAGGGTTGCTGGAGTGAAAACATTTTTGTTGTATTAGGCTGGCTGCATTGGCATGTGGAAGACCACCTGTCCTGGACTTAGAGACTGCCATGAAGGGTGACCAGCCATGACTGCCATGAAGAATGTCCCCATCTCCCACCTGTGGGCCCAGCTGCTCATCTACTCCAGTGAGGAAGAGAACAGGGGCTATAGGGCATGTTGAGGTCCTTAAATAAATCCCTGAAGTCTCTGTGTTCTTGAAACAAATGCTTAATGTCCTATAAAAAAAATCAGTCTTCATGCTGAGGAGAAAAATGGCACAGAAATCTCAATTGAGATTCCCTTTCTCAAGAAAAATGTATGTACATATACAGGTACACACCCAACCCACAAACATAAAATTTCACTAAATCAAAAAGGCCTTTGTAATGCAAAAAAGGGATCTATCAACCAGTAGGGCATGGGCTGTAGTAGGGAAGTATTTAATTTTCCCAGGAAAGTAACACTTGCCAAAGATAAAGAGTCAGAACTCATCCCTCTTTGATGACAGACCATTGGCTCACACTGGACTATGGGGACTGGAGTACTGGTACCAGGAACTAAACAGTTGCAGCAGTAGGGTCCACGAGACATCATGTCATTGTTAGGGTGTGGCAGCAGACTGAGCACTTCAGGAAGCCAACGGTGGTGTCCAAGAGCGCAGCTGGTCACTCCCTTATTTAGATGTCCCTCTAGCTGCCACAGGAGAGAAGACACAGGTCTGGCCTTTGCAATTAACTCTAATCTGGAAAATTTAGAGAGAATTTCTTTGAGGTCAAGCCATAAGGAGTGAATGGGAATTTATAAAGAGAAATTTTGATTCAAAACATTTTCAGACAGAGATAGAAGTAAAAGCAAGAAGTTATGGAAAGCTGGCAGAGGCCATGTTGCAGAGAGGAAGTGGCAGTGCCGTGGGAAAAGAAGACAGGAAACCCAGGAAGGTACACTGAGGCAGGAGAACCCAGGGCTTTCAAAAACCATCTGGACAAGTCTGAAAAGGGGGCTCTTTTGTTTGAGACAGTTTTTTTATTATTAATTAATATTTTTTCATTTAGTTTACATCTAGATCACAGTTTCCCCTCCCTCCTCTTCTCCTGTTCCCCTATAGTTTCTCCCACCTCCATTCTACTCCTCCTCCATCCACACAGGTTCTTTGAGACAGGTTCTTATTCTATAGCTCAGGCTAGCCTCAAACTGCCATGCCATCCTCTTGAGTGCTGAGACTATAGTCATGGGCCATCTCACACACAGCATATTTAACTTCTTTGATTCACATTTTCCTAGCTTCTGGAGCAGTGGTTCTCAACCTTCCTAACTCTGCGACCCTTTAATATAGTTCCTCATGCTGTGGTGACCCCCGCAAGCATAAAATTATTTTGTTGCTACTTCATAACTGTAATTTTCTACTGTTATGAATCATAATGTAAGTATCTGATATGTGACCCAGCCTCTGCCCATCTGCATTTAGTGAAGATCGAAATAGAATCAGAGAGACAGAAGTCAGGGAGATACGTAATGTAGCAGCAACTGTGGCTATTTGTATGGCCACCGACACCACATGCTACCTGCCTTCTACATTCTTCCTGTGGGAAACATGGGAGATACCCACAGGAAGCTTTGGAGAAGGGTGAGCAGATTGAGGTTTTATCTCACATATGGAAGTGTAGGGGCTAGATTGGGGGAGGGGGCAGAACAGTGCTGACAGGCTGGCGTTGAGGGAGCATAGGTATGGTCAGGTGTGACTGCATCTGCCACCAGAGAAATAAGGCTGGAACAGCAAGGTTCTCGGCTCCAGAGGAAAGGCGTGGTCTCAAGGATGATAACAGAAGGGAAAGGCAGTCAACTGTCTACACAAACACACAGTGCAACCACATAGTGCTTATAACTCAGGCCTGCCACACAGCACGGAGATGTGCTTCAAGGGTCACTGTATGCAGTGACTTCAGATGACCCCTCGTCTCATGCCCATCATGCCCATCCACTCACTGGGCAGTAAGATGGTTAATACTGATTGTCACCTTGGCAGGATCTAGCTAGACTTACTTAGGATACAAGCCTCTGCTTATTTGTGAGAGATTATCTAGACCGGGTTAATTGAGGTGGGAAGACCTACTTGAACTGTGGAAGGTACAATTCCATGGGCTGGGGTCCTGGACTGAATAAAAAGAGACATAGAGCTGAGCACCAGTGTGGTGGGTAGTTTTTTTTTTTTTGTTAAATTGACACAAGCTGGGGTCATATTGGAAGAGGGAACCTTAACTGAGAAAATGCCTCCATTAGATTGGCCAGTGGGGCATTTTCCTGATTAATGAGTGATGTGGGAGGTGACACCTCTGGGCGGGTGGTCCTGGGCTGCATAAGGAAGCAGGCTGAGCAAGCCCCAAGGAGAAAGCCAGGAAGTTACATTCCTCCATACTGCTGCTTCAGTTCTTGCCTCCGGGATCTCGCTTGAGTTCCTGCCACGACTTCCCTCGACTCAAGATGCTTTTGGCTATGGTGTTTTATACAGCAATAGAAACCTGTGATGACCAATGTCCGTCTCTCTGCTTCCTGACTGCAGATGCCACATGACCAAAGGCCACACTCTCCTGTGCTCACACCATCCTTATCATGGTGAACTGTACCTTGAACTATGAGCCGAATCAACTCTTCCTTCCTTGAGATGCCTTGGTCAGGGATTTTGGAACTAACTGAGGCAGAGAGACACAGCTTTGCTCTGTTGACCCCACCCTTCCTGGGCACTTTCCTGTAGTCACTGTGCCCATAGGCAAGGGTGCTGCAGCCAGTGATGCCCAGGGTATGTCTTCACTCTCTCCCACTCTAAGGTTCCTGCTTCTGATGGAAAATTGTGGTCTCCCAAAATTGTGGAAAAACACAAACCATTTTAAGTGTAAATTCCCTGAACCCCTCAAGCTTAAAAAAAAAAAACCCATCTGGTTCTTCAGAACAACATGGAGAGGCTAAAACACATTTGGAAATCAAATTGCTTTGAGCCCTGAGCACCAAGGCCAATTTTATCTCCTCAAACATATACTTTTCCAGTATCAACCAGCCAGCTGATACTTTCCTACATTCAAAGGAGGCAATTTTCTCCAATTTTCCAGTCTCTCCAGCTCTGTGTCCCAAGACACAGAGGGCTCTCTGCCAACAAGTGGCAGGATTCAAGAAAATGAGCGTGACCAGAAGAAAGTCTGCACTGGGCATGCTATCTTTTATTACATAGGCAGTTGGAGTCCAGCCTGGGCAGTAGGAAACTCTGTCTTGTACAAAGAATTGAAAAATGACAAGGTGGGTGGTGGACTCCATGTAAAAACACAATACCCTCATTTTAGAATTAACATCAATCCCAGCCAGGCTTACAAAGGGACTATTTGCCAAGTAAGCAGCATGTAGAGATGGTACAGGAGATTCAAATGGGTGAGTTTCCCATCAGCCCACATTGGGGAGCTATTGGAGGGACATAGATTTGTTTTCTTTGTGTGTGTTTATGGTTTCAGATGGGATCAGGACCTCAGATTTGGAGATGCGTGTTGAGGTTAAGTTTGTAAGGTCTTTGAGGCATATGGGAAGTCCAAGGAGGGCTCTGGTCTGGAGATGTGCATTTAGGAGTGGTCAGAACACTGACAGCAAGAGTGTGCAGGTGGAGGAAGGCAGGACCAAGTTAGGGCCTGGGACTTCCATCATGGAGAGTGCTAGGAAGAGAGGCCACCAGCAAGAGGCCTGAGGTGCAGGGAGCTACCAGCAAGGCAGAGGACACCAGAGGACAGGACGGCCGGGCCATAATCAGTGAGGAGGATTGCCTTGAGAAGGGCAAATCACTCCAGCATACACTGCTCTCAGAGGGAGGAAGGTCTAAGAAATGACCTTGAGGAATGACATTGGCATTCCTGAACCTGGAGGTCCTCTGTGACCTTGACAAGAGGAAGTTCAGGAGCTTGGGGTAGATGCCTAATTAGAGTGGGTTCCAAGGCATGTGTGAAAGAGTGTGAAAGAGATCATGGTAGACAGCTGCCCCAGGTTGCAGAGGACAGGGAGACCATGTGGAACCCTAGTGGGAACATGGACAATATGAAGGGCAAGATATGGATGTGGAATGGGACAGAAATGAGGATGCATTTATTTCAAGATCAGCATATTCTCATTCACAAAATGTTCAGGGGAGAAGAGGTTCCCTACAATTATTCCTGAAGCCAGTGAAAGTTTACCTATGATTTCTTTAGATGCTGTGTGGAGAGGAGGTGGGTCACTGGTAGGTGAACACAGGCAGGGTGAGTGTTGCAACCTCTCCCAAGTCATTTCTGCTGAAGAAGATGATGGATGAGGGATGGAGGGGTGAGGAGAGAGGGGAAGGTTTGAGACTGCCCATCACTTTGGGTTGAGGTGATTTAGTTTGGAAAGAAGTGGTAGCCACAATGTTGTCCCATGTCACAAAACCCCGGAACATTGCAGAAAAGGTCCCTCTGATAATTTCAATAAGAATGTCCCCCACAGGCTCATATATTTGAAAGCTTAGTCGTCAGAGAGTAGCACTATTTGAAAAGGACTAGGAGGTGTGGCTTTGTTGGAGGAAGTATGTACCTGGGGGTCAGCCTGGAGGTTCCAAATGCCCCTGCCAGCCCAGTCAATGTCTCTCTGTCTGTCTCTCTGCCTGTGGATCAGGATGTAGCTCTCAGCTACTTCTCCAGCACCTGCCTGCATGCTGCCATCCTCCCTGCCATGATGATGATGGACTAAGCCTCTGAAACTGTAAACAAGCCCCCAATTAAATACTTCCCTTTCTAAGAGTTGCTGTGGTCATGGTGTCTCTTTGCAGCCATAGAACAGTAACTAAGACAGTCCTCAAAGTAGAGAAGGTAATGCAGTGACTGTCACAAACATGAGACGTTACTTAATGCAGCACACGTGTGGAAGGACCTAGCTGCCACCAGTCTCTCCCCAGCAGGCGGGAGGAACCTCCCAGAAGCAGGGAGCTTGTCAGATCTGCTAGTTTCTGCCCTTCTCCATTGTAATAAATCTACAAGGAAGTCCTACAAGAGTCTCAGGATTCTAGAAGATTTCAAGCTTTCAGAGGAGGTGGGCTTAAGAAACGATAAAGTAAATAAAAACTGCTATTCTGATCACCTCACAAATACAAGCATCATTCAGCTGCTATAATGATACCACACAAACACTGGCCCAGTCCCAACTCTTGACACCTCAGTGGTCAGAATGGCCGTTCGGAGGCCAAGGAGCTTTGCTGGGGGTTTTACAACTTTATACTATCAATTACATTTTAATCACTTATGCAATTATTATATTACCAATGAAGCTATTACTTTATTTAAAAAGAACCAACCTATAGTCTTAAAACTCCAACATAGCATGTTTCTTTATGATAAAAACAGGGCCTTACTTCTAGACCATGAGCCCCAATATTAAACCCAAGACTCATGTTAACACCAGTGATTGATGTGTCCAAAAAAATCTAAGTTCCTTCCTCAGTAGAGAAAGTCTCCATTTCCTTCCAGCACTTGGTTGTCCTGTGACTTTCAAGAACAGAGAAGTTAAAAAGATGGGCCAGGCAGTGATGGTGCACGCCTTTAATCTCAGCACTTGGGAGGCAGAGCCAGCCTGGTCTACAGAGTGAGTTCCAGGACAGCCAGGATTGTTTCACAGAGAAACCCTGTCCTGAACCCCCCCCCCCAAAAAAAAAAAAAAAAAAAAAAAGATGGTAGGAACTCTGAAATATTCACAGCCCAGAAACTGGTTAAAACCTGAAAAGGAAGCTGGTGAGGTTACAAGAGAAATTTCCTGGAGACAGGAGACCTGGATTCCACCTGGAGTAGCAGTTTGTGAATACCAGAGAAAATTAGGTTGATATGGGATGTAAGCTGAGCTACTTAAACACTCTGAGCCTCAGTTTACACACATTAAAATGGAGCTGGTGGAATCTGTGAGAAACAAATGACTTAATAGGTGTGAGGTACTTATTGAGAGGTTAAGACCTACCAGACACCCTGAAGATTATCCCAAGGAGGAGAGGGAAAGTGGGGGAAGAGGGAGTGAAGAAAAAGAAGAGGAGGAGGCTTAAACTAACCCCCCACTTTGGGGAAAAGGGCTCTGGCTGGTTTCCCTTGGGTGGAGTCGGCACATCTCTAGGAAGCCATTCTCATTTAGTCAGAACAAGTCCCCAGCACATGCCGCAGACAGCAGCGGGGGGGGGGGGGGGGGGGGGGGGGGCAGCTCAGAGAAAGGGCCCTGGCTTTCAGCAACTTACACAACCTGCGCCTCCATTTCATGGCTTACATGCTCCCTTCCCTTCCCTTCCCTTCCCTTCCCTTCCCTTCCCTTCCCTTCCCTTCCCTTCCATTCCCTTCCCTTCCCTTCCCTTCCCTTCCCTTCCCTCCCCTCCCCTCCCCTCCCCTCCCCTCCTCTTCTCTTCCACAGCCACTACCCTGCTCATTTCATTTAGACTCTTGCTTTAGGACTAGGCTGTCTGAAACCATGGCAACCTAATAAAAAAGTCCACAGCTCTACTCTTTGGTCCCTCTTGGAATCTTTCTAGGCCCTCCTCCAGTGATCTCTGAGCCCCAGAGTTGGGTCTGGTACCTCATATTTCTACCCTTCCATGTATCCCTGGAATCTGTTTCTGTACACACACACACACACACACACACACACACACACACACACACACTCACACACACACACCCCTTTTGGATTTGTTTTACTTTCTTATCTCTGGGTATCGTCTCTCAGCTTGCATTTGGGTCTTCTGATCACAGTTTAGCACAGGCTGATGTTTTAGACTTACATTTCCCAGAGGTCTGTTCTCTCTTATCTAACAAACCCTAGCCATCCATTTAAGACTGCTCACAGTCTCCAAAATGCCTTCCCACGGAGAGTGAGGCAGCAGGATTCCGTCTCTCTGCATCTATTGAGTTAGGATCAAGTTTCTCTCCAGAATACATCTTTGGGCTCCCAACGAGACTGTACTTTATTCTCAAGGTCTAACATTGAGCATTGCCTGAGTGCTCAGACCTGCCCAAACACAAATGTGTGCATTCTTGCACACACACACACACACATACACACACACACACACACACACACACACACAAAAACAAACAAACAAACAAAAAAACCTGGGGGTCAAGTGGGTGGCCAGCCCACTGTGCGGCAAAGGACACGAAACTGGGGGTCAGCTGGGTGGCCAGCCCACTGTGCGGCAGACCAGCTCTGCCCTGTCAGGTTCTCAGGAAATCTGCTGCTCTCTGGAATGCTCTAGTATTGGGCCTGGGCCTGACGCACTAGAAAGGCTTGCCAACCTGAGGGGTCAGGGGCATTCCCTAAAGGGAAAATCATGCAATGCACAGCCACAGACACAGCAGAAGAGATACCACCTGCCAGGGAGGGCCAGGGAGCAGGCTCATGGGACTTCAGACCCTTTAGATGAAATTCATCATCCTGGGCATCAAGAGGAACATACTGCCATCGGTACTCGGTTCTGTTTTGTTTGGTTGCTTAAGAAAAAGTCCCCCAAACTATAAAATGAGATTGGATCCAGATTAAAGTCGAGAGGGAAGGCACGTTTCTCAGGGTCTGCACAGATCCCTGTATTTGGCAGTGACCCAGTGCAGTCCTTGGTCACAGCTAGTTCCCTGGTGAGTGAAAGTGAACTGAAGGCGGGGAAGAGGACTGGTACCATGAGGAAGGCAGGCTCAGCAGAGCAGCACCATGGGCTCTGTTGCTTAGCAACATGTTTCCTCTCCCTGAGAGGAAATTCCAGCTCCAGGAGGGAGGTGACACATGGCAGATGATGGAGGATGGGTCCTCAACAGACGTCTCTCTCACAAAGCTGAGGCACGCTGATGTCTGTGAGGCAGCCTGTAGAGTAAGGAGTGGCCCTCCCGGGGTCACGTGTTCTTATGATGGCAATGTGTTGACAGTCACAGCCAGAGATCAGACCTTCTGCAGAGCTTCACAGCCACAAGGGAGGGAGAGGACAAACACAGGGGTGACAGAGAGGAGGTGGGGTGGGAGGCACCTCCCAGGTGCTCCAAGCCACGAACTCACCGCTTATCCACTTGGCCTCCGGGTCATGGATTTTGAAGTCTTCACTGAAAAGATCTTCCACAGTCACCTTCTTCTTTTGAGACAGACTAGTATCTTCCGCTGGGGGGAAAAGAAAAGAAAGGACAGAGACAGTTAAACACTGCAATGGAGAAGAGACCACATGAGGCGCTGTAATAGCCATTCAGAAATAGCGAGCACGGTCAAACACAATTCTGGATTGTGGATGGTGGATGAAAGCCAGTCTTGCTTTTCTTTAATGAGACTATCAAAAACTATGACAAAGCCATCATGGTTCAGTAAAATGGCCTCATTCCCTACACACACACACACACACACACACACACACACACACACACACACACATGCACACACACACAATCCTTTTTCTTAGGTACAGAAATCAATATGTGTCTCAAGGCTGGTAAGGATGATCAAGAGAAAAGCTATGCTTGTCCAAAACAGAGCTCAATGGTCCCATGTAGACAAGTGGGTTGCTAGGAGCTGAAATACACAAGAAACATCCTTCAGACATTCAGCCTCCGTTGTGTCACCTGTCCCTGGCCATCTTTGGGTTAAGGGTTAGTCCTTGTTCGGATCAATGGACACCCCAAATATGTGTTTGCAGACTCCCAGGACAGCCCTCCCCATCTTGACCGGAAGCACCTGGGAGAAGCTTAGGAAGTTGGTGAACTAATATCCATCCGGAAAGGACATGCTCAGTTAATGGTCCATCTCAAGAAGGCTTGAAAATCTGCCAGCTTTTATCCTGTTTATGGAGGTCAAAGTGTCCTGGATTTCAGCTCTCCCTCAGAAGAGGCTGTCTCCATTAGAGCCACAAAGTCCATTTATCTGCTTAGGAAAGACACAAGGTTCTCCAGGAGGCCTGAGTGAACAGCTGGAATACCAAAGCTAGGCCGTCCAAGTTACTTCTCTTATTTTTACGTGAGTAAGAGACTATACCTTCAATAGAAGGATCCAATACTGTGTCTACCAAGAATGCTTGCTTCCTTCCCTGTCTTCTTAAATGGAAGATGCTAAATTCACTGGATTTCCTTAAAGACTTTGGTCTTCATTTTATCAGCTCCGCTATGATGTGGGGTGATCTCAGCTAACTAGCAGTGCATGAGATGGCATTGATTTTTGTGTGGCTGTTTTATTTTATTTTTTCAGGGGTTCAGGGGATTGAACCTAAGTCCTTATGCATGATATCCAAGCAATCTGCCCCAGGGCACTGGTTTTTTTTTTTTTTTTTTTTTTTTTTTTTTTTTTTTTTGCATTTGGTTTCTGGTTGTTAAGTTTCTGTTTCTTTCCAATTTCTGGTAGTCGAGTCATCTTGGGGCCATCATTGTGCTTGCTCTCTGTGGCTCCATTTGCCTTTTAAATGTTTCTATTTCCAAATGTGTAGTGGGTCTGGCCATAGCAAGGAGCTTTGTGGGTATTGCATATGGAACAAAGAATGATCTCTGAATGAAGCTCCTGATGAAGCTCCTGATGCTTTTAGGATTTCAGTTCATAGGTTTTATTGTGGCACCTTGAAATCCTTCCTTCTGGCTTCTCTGGATGTTACATGTTACAGAACTCACTGGAGAATCTGTGTGTCCCTGTGTGGAGCACATAGGCCTGCCTATCAACTCCCTTTCTCCTGTTACACTAACAAGGGACCCCACTTCAACTGTACCGTTTCTGAGATACACTGGAAGTTGTGGATGGACTGGTTTCCTGAATACTAAGTGGAATTACTATGAACAAAAGTCTTGAAAATTGCAAAGAGATACAATCAAAGGTGTTCTTACTGTGACACATGACCAATAGTCACATACGGAACAAAAAAGGTTCCCAACACAACAACTTAAAACAAGCCAAGCCCTTCCCTCTCACATGGCTTTCATCTACCACTGAAGAAGCCACAGAAAGAGACACTTTAAAATGCGATGTGTTTTGGCATCCATGGACATCAGGCATGTATGTGGTACATATACATATATGTGGGCACTTACATTTTTACATAAAATGAAATAAATAAACTTACAAACTCTTATTTTGATTTTTAAAGTTTTTAATAAACATGGAAGTTTGTGGTAGAACACTGCGTGTGTGTGTGTGTGTGTGTGTGTGTGTGTGTGTGTGTGTGTGTTCTATTTAGGCAGGAAACTTAACTTTGCCCATAAGTAGTTATACATTCCCTAGTTGTTCTCCGCTGTGTCTCTGTGCCTAGTGTGGCAACTATATAATCCACTGACTTATAGTTTGATTCATTCCCTGTGACTTTTGAGGTGCCAATGGGCACGATCAACTAACTGATGTGTCCATGAGCCACTGTGACCCCAAATGCAAGGAAGCTCACGGAACCTCGGGAGCCAAAGTCAGTCAAGCAACCAGAACAGAACAGCAACAGTGCAAGAGCCTTGAGGCTGCCGGGTCTACCCCGTGGTCAACAGGAGTAAGACTGAAGGAGGAATTCTGGGAAGTGGTCGACAGGAGTAAGACTGAAGGAGGAATTCTGGGAAGTGGTCGACAGGAGTAAGACTGAAGGAGGAATTCTGGGAAGTGGTCAATAGGAGTAAGACTGAAGGAGGAATTCTGGGAAGTGGTCGACAGGAGTAAGACTGAAGGAGGAATTCTGGGAAGGCTTTCCTAAGGAAAGAACAGTGTAGCCCAGACAGAGGCAACAAAAGAACATCCACACTAGGAAGGGCTACAAGGCAAGAACTGCCAGTGGGTTTGGTATTTTGAGGACGCGGTTTATTGGCAAAGCCGACGGCATGTGCAGGAAGCAGCTCGAGATGAAGGTAGATGCTCTCATTATGTTTAGACACTCTGTTAGACGATGCTCTCTTGTGGGTTTCCTTTTCAAATCTGGGGCAAGAGTCTGTTGTAGCTACAGTCCAGGACTCTTCATACCAGAAATTATAACAATGACCTCATTCGGAATCACCTCTCCCTGGTCCTTCATGCCCCAGCTTCTGAAGCTCTACCTGGGCCCCATAGCCCCTCAGGCAGCCTACACAGCTCTTGCTGGCTTCTATGTCTTTGAGCATATCTTCCTGATTCCTTCAGTCCTGTCTCCCTAATTTTGTTCTTTTTCACATAGCTCCTAAATTCTTAAATGTAAATCAGCATATGTTAATTCCTATAATTCCTGATTAGCTTTTCCAAGTCCAGTGGCTCCTCTTTCTTAGCTTCCATCTTCTTTAATCACATCTATAGTTCTTTTTAAAAACAAAAACCCAGAACGATGTTTCCCATTTCCCTCTGGATCTGAATTCCTTAGCCTTAGTCTTTCCTTGGGTTAATCTGGTGTTTCACTCCACTGGGGCCCAGCTTCTGTCACACAGTAGTCCTGGGTTGTGGGGGACTCCTGGCGGTATGGCCTTACACATGATGCTGATGGTCTGGACACAGTGTTTGGATCATGGCTCCCGAGTAGCTCTCATGTGATCTGCTGCCTAAACAGGTGTCGTGATTCCAGCTCCTCTCACAATGAGCCCAGCTTTAGGACAGGGCACTCCCCAAACTGCAGCCTCTCCTATTCACTGATATTCTCACCCTCTATTATGTGTTCAGGTTCTGTGGGTTTCTGCCTGGTATTTCCTTCAAGGATACCATTCCATTCCAGGTGTGTGAGGAAATCATGTTGCTGTTTGTGAGAGCAGCTACGCATCAGTGTGTTGCTCTATAATTTCTCTATGCCTATGGCCAAGACAGGGAAGCATACATGCCTAGCTTCCCTCTTAACCCGACAGCCAGCCTTGAGGTGGAGACAAGAGAAGTAGCATTGACACTTGGGATTTCTCCTTATGGGAATTCAGGAATCACTGGAAAGTGATTTTCTCTCAGCTCTTTAGCTTGATCCTAGATAAGTATATGCTTCTTCTAATCAACCTGTCATATTGATTACCAGGTCTCCCATGGTCTGGGGTGATATAGACATGAGGGTCAGTATTAAGGTGAGTTGCTCAGCCCCACTTCTTTTTCTAAGATGTTTTTTGGACACTGATGTTGTTAAATAGAACAAGGTTGAGCATATCTTCTCTAGTAGGGATTTTAAAACTTGAGATAATTCCACCACCCTAGGACATGCTAAGCAGTGGCATCTGCAGCATGTACTCTATGGTGTCTCATCCCTTCTTGGCCGTTTTGGGGTGGGGACAGTCTTCAAGAGATAATGGCACTGTGCCTCTTATAATCCCCATAGAATAAGGCAGAATAGCCACTGCAGAGAAGGAAACTGGAACCACTGAGACTTCATGTGACTTCTCCAAAGAGGTGCAGCAGGCAGGTAGAACAGCCCAAGTACTCAGTTTCCAATGCCCAAAGGAGACATGGGCTGGAGAAGGTAGTTCCACAGAGGCAGTGGGACTCACCTGCTGAGGCTCAGTCAAATGGCTTCTCTTACGTAGAACAATGCCCTTACAAATACTTCAGAAGAACATGGGGAATAGATGTGGTGGCTCGTATCTGTAGCACCAGCTCAGCCAGGAAGACCGTAACTCAAAGCTAGTCCTAGATTCATACAAAAACTTGTCTCAAAAATCAAACAAAAGAGAAGAAGTGGAGGAAGAGGAAGAAAGGGAGAGAGGAAGGAAGCAGAAAAAGAGGGAGGAGACAGAGAGAGAGAAGAGAAGGAGGAGGAGGCAGAAGAGGGCAGCAACAAGGAAGCTGCCTATTTACACTCAGGTGTTCCGATGACCTCACTCAGTGAGCCAGCACCACCTGCTCCATGAGGACTGGCCTAACACACATGGCTTGGCACAAAGGAAAGGGTTCTGTGAGAGCCGAGGGTACCTGCTTGGCTCTGCCAGTGTTTGTCTGCCTGTGCATCCTGCACCAGGCTCTGCCATGAGCTGGAAGCAGCACTCCCATTCAACTTCTATTTAAAGTGCAAACAGCCACCCAGGGACACCTGCTGCAGACACTGCTCACCCTCCCTTGTCCTTACCATAAGGAATGTTTGCAGTATTCCATGAGAACCCAGGACAGGGAGAGCTCAGCAAAATGTAACATGAACCTGGGGCTTTCCAACCTCTTTTCCAGCTAATGTGGACAGTTCATCAGATGCCAGCTCTGCTCAGAACCAAGAAGGTGGCATCTCATACCTACACAGAAGCCCTCCAGACAGAAGGGCTGCAACTGTGATCCAGGGGCACTCTTGCTGGGGGATGTCTTTCTGTATGCTGTGAATATGGGTTGCTCTGATTGGTTGATAAATAAAAGCTGTATTGGTCTATGGCAAGGCAGCTTAGAGGCAGGCAGAAATCCAAGCAGATAGACAGAAAGAAGAAAGGAGAGGAGAGAGACATGCTAGCCTGCTGCCCAAGGAACAACATGCCAGCAGACCAGTAAGCCACAGAACATGTGGCAAAACACAGATTAATAGAAATGAGTTAATTGAAGGTACAAGAGCTAGCTAGCAAGAGGCCTGCCATAGACTATATGGTTTGTATATAATATAAGCCTCCTTGTGTTTACTTGGGTCTCAGTGGCTGTGGGACCAGGTGGGACACAGGAGAAAACTTGTGACTACACACTCTTTCCTACCACACAGTGAGACTGATGCCAAAACACAGCAAAATGTATTTTTCTGCAGAATTGCTCTGGAATGCACCAACCATGGATATAAAACTAAAGTAACTATGGCTGGGTTGAGAATGACATTGAGACACCTAACCTCACGTGAGTGACAGCAGAAGGATTATAGGAAAACCTGCCCTCAGCCCCTCTGTAGGATGTTTCTTTCAGACTGGACCAAAATGGCCACACCATCTTTTCTTCTACAAAGAGTTAGCGTTGAATCTATCACTGTCTTCACACTTTTATTTCGTATGAGCTTGGCTTTCTTTACTTTTTCTTTTTTCTTTTTTTTTTGGTTTTTTTCGAGACAGGGTTTCTCTGTGTAGCTTTGTGCCTTTCCTGGAACTCACTTGGTAGTCCAGGCTGGCCTCGAACTCACAGAGATCCACCTGGCTCTGCCTCCCAAGTGCTGGGATTAAAGGCGTGCGCCACCACTGCCCGGCCTACTTTTTCTTTTTAAGGGACAGACAATGACTTCATCTTTTCAGGAACCACAAACATTGCAGATGCCCAGACAACTTCTTCGGAATGCAGAAAGCTTTGTTTTTCCAATCCACCTCACTGCTTTTGCTTATTTCATTTCAATAAGGCTCAGTGTTGCTGCAATATATTGTTTATGGTTATATCCACAGTATACAAAAGTCCCACAAATGATAATTTATCCTAAAAGTTTTTTTCTTATAAGTTCACACTGTCAAAACCACCCATGAAAACTAACAGCAGAAATAGACACACTGTACTTTTTCATTAAAACACTGGTAATTAAGCCTTCACCTTTATTATGCATGCCCACAAAACAAGAAATTCTCATTTACTGTTTACAAAGCTTCTGAATTCAATACGTCAATAGTATCCAACCCCCTTCCAGGCCTTTCAGTCCATTTCTATATATATTTTAAAAAATGAAAACTTTAAAATCAATTTATTGACCTTTTTCCTTTAGTGAGTTACATCTTACCCATGACTTCATCTTATACACAGATAGGCTCTGTGTGTATGTGTTCACTTTACCCCTTTATTGAAATAATTAGAAAAAGTGATTGTATTTAAAAGTAAAATAAGACAAAATCCACATGTCAGTTCGCTCTGCCAAGGCACTGCTTAGTGGGTTCAGTACAGTCTCAGAGTTGTGAAATCAATATTGTAAATTCAATATTGTCTTTAAAAGAAACTTAAAAAAGGCATCATGCTTCCATGTTTATCTATACTGCAGTGCACAACATTGTATAGCACTTCATTCTCTCTCTCTCTCTCTCTCTCTCTCTCTCTCTCTCTCTCTCTCTCTCTCTCTCTCTCTGTGTATGTGTGTGTGTGTGTGTGTGTGTGTGTGTGTGTGTGCATGTGTGTGCCCATGCCCATGTATGTGCATGTGGAGGCTAGAAGCTGATGCCAGATGTCTTTCTTTCTTTTTAGAATTTATTTTTACTCTATGTTCATTGGTGTTTTGCCTGCATGTATGTCTGTGTGAGGGTGTCAGAAGCCCTGGAACTGGATTAGTGCTGGGAATTGAACTCGGGTCCTCTGGAAGAGCAGAGCTCTTAACCA
Organism: Peromyscus eremicus; assembly: GCF_949786415.1. NCBI lineage: Eukaryota > Metazoa > Chordata > Mammalia > Rodentia > Cricetidae > Peromyscus > Peromyscus eremicus. The sequence goes on along the minus strand of NC_081418.1, from coordinate 61,975,639 downwards.
CTGAGCCATCACTCCAGCCCACAGATGTTTCTTTATTGTTCTCTCTCTTATTTTTGAGGTAGGGTCTTTCTTACAGAACCTGGGTATTGTCATTTGAGCTAGGCTATCTGACCAGTGACCTCCAGAGTCCTCTCTCTGCCCCACCTGCCTAGCACTGAGGGTCCTGGGGGTCCAGATTCAGCTCCTCACGCTTGTGCAGCAAGCACTTCAATCACAAAGAACCCCCAGCTCCCCCATTCCTTCTTCTCGGTTGGATAATATTCCCAAGAATTATCCATTCTTTATTGGGAAATCTAATAATGATATGTTCACTGGCTATGCTTGCATTTTCTTTGGAGGAAAGTCTCACTTCTTCAGATTTTAAAACATGCAAAATTAAGAGATTGACTCTTGAGAGGCAAAAAGCTGCTCACATGCCAGAAAGATCAAGAGGCCAAAGTATTCATCCCCACAGAAGGCTCTGTGAAGAGCCTGTGTGTGACTCTGCACCTCCCAACCATCTCCACAGGACCAGACAGAGATGGTGGTGCCTACAAAGGCCCTGCGGGGAGCCTCCTGTGCAGAGGACTGCAGCCCCAGGGCATACATGGAAGACTCAGAGCTCCTTCAGAACTGACTTTGCGCAGAAACTTTAGGAGCTGTGATTCAAAGGAGCAGAGAGTCTGAAATGAAGGAAGGCTGCTGAGTCCCTAGTACCCGAGCTGAATCAGACTGCTGAACCATCCAGCCACAAGTGCACACTGCCTTCTGCAATAGAGGAGGAGTACAGGGGGCAGCCAGGAGAAGGCCGGCACCTCACTTCTGAGAGTATTTCTGCAACTACACCGAGAAATCACTGGGACTGACGACTCTGCCCTTCACCCCCCCACTCCTGTGTATAACTGTTCATCTATGTGTACATATTGGTGTGCATGCATGTGGAGACTGGAGGGCAACCTTGGGTATCATCAAGAACATCAACCATTTTTTCTTTAAAATAGGCTCTTTGAACTGGAGAGATGTCTTAGCAGTTAGAATTCTTTTTTTTTTGTTGTTTTTTTTTTTTTGTTGTTGTTGTTTTTTGTTTTTTTTTGTTTGTTTTTCAAGTCAGGGTTTCTTTGTGTAGCTTTGCGCCTTTCCTGGAACTCACTTGGTAGCCCAGGCTGGCCTCGAACTCACAGAGATCCGCCTGCCCCTGCCTCCCGAGTGCTGGGATTAAAGGCGTGCGCCACCACCGCCCGGCTAGCAGTTAGGATTCTTGCTAAGAATCTGAGTTTGGCTCCCAGCACCCAACCTACATAGCTCACAACCATCTGCAACTCTAGCTTCAAAGTATCTAATTCCATCTTCTGGCTTCTGTGGGCACCTACACATATGAGCATTTACCCATGCACACATACATAATTAGAAATAAAGTGAAAGACAATCTTTAAAAATAGAAATAGGGACTCTCATCGGCCTGGAGCTCACAGATTAGAGCTGGCTGGCCAGCAAGTTCCTCCTGTCTCCATCTCTCCTGTTCAGGGATTTTTTTAAGTGCAAGCCACTCCACCTGGTGAAACATCTGGAGTATGGGGTCCAAACTCAAGTCTTCACAAGATGTAAGTGACTATCCCTTGTAATTAGGGTAGGTGTCTATCTTGAAAGGTGAGAAGGCAGACTGTGTTAGTGCCTAAGGCCATCCAAGACACCCATGTGAACTGATTTTATGGAATGGTGTACCAGCCACAATTTGTTTGTTGGGGCCCTAAATGTTGAGGTGACTGGAGACAGAGGTGGAAGAGTTTCTCTATGTGCAGTCCTCTGCCACCAAGAGAGAGAGAGAGAGAGAGAGAGAGAGAGAGAGAGAGAGAGAGAGAGAGAGAGAGAAAGACACAGCAAGAAGCTACCATCAGCAAGCCAAAGGGAACTCGCAGAGAACAACCTCGGGTGCACCCATGAGATGATGTATCTTGTTACAGTATCCCGACCTGACCAACAAAACTATTGCTATCTCCAAATTTCTCTTGACGAGCACACAAAAGCACAGTGTTTGCAGGTAGATGCTAGATGATGCCCTCATCCTCATCCTAGCTTGCTTTACATTCAGTTAGCACATCCTCTGTAAGCACTCATACTGTCTACTCTTCCCAGTCTTGTAGAAATAACCCCACAGAACTGCAAAGAAAACAGTTTGCTTAAGGATCCAGGGTCCAAGTAGCAAGAAGCTAATTGTAGCTCTTGATGTATCTGAGGAAATCAGACTATATCAGACTTGAGTGCTTGACAGCAAATTGTTTAGTGACACACTGTAACCTTTCATAGCTACAGCCACACTTTCAGAGTCTATGAGGAAAATGTGAGAGTGAAAAATTCATTTAATGTGTAATTGTGGTAGGTTGAATAAAAATGGCCCCATATGCTCATAGAGACTAGCACTATTAGGAGGTGTGGCCTTGTTGGAGGAAGTGTGTCACTGGAGGTGGGCTCTGAGGTTTCAGAAGCTCAAGCTAGGCCTAGTGTCTCACTGTCTCTTCTTGCTGCCTACGGGTCCAGACACAGAACTCTCAGCTCCTTCTCATGTCTGCCTGCACGCCACCATGCTTCCTGCCATTATGATAATGGACTAAACCTGTGAACTGTAAGCCAGCCCCAACTAAATGTTTTCCTTTATGGGTTGCCCTGGTCATGGTGTCTCTTCACAGCAGTATAAATCTTAACTAATAAAGTTATTAATATTTTTATTTAATAAGCAATCTTGTTATCATTTCATTAGAGATTTTGTTAAAGGGAGAGAAGAGATTTGAAATATTTTCCATAGCTGAGAGAAAGCCTAGGAGGCAGGGCATAGGTGGTGGAATATGTGCCCATGGTGGACGAGGCTTCCGGACACAAGAATTTCCCAAGATACAAGAGATACATGGAAGATGGATGGACACAGAATGTATATATAAAACCATGTTCACATATTGTTATGAAATAAAGGGATTAAGGATTTCATTTAATGCTGTTGAGTAAAGAAAAGGAAGGCAATGGAATGAGGTGACTGATTTTCAAGGTTGGCAGTCCATGAACACAGGGCAGTAAACATAATATGAAGACTGAGTGAACACTAAAACCATAAACAGTGAAATGATAAAGTCTGAGAGCTGCATTTCATGACAGGAGAAATGGACTATTATGGTCACTTTTGTTACTTCATTTATTTTTCTACTGTTTGTTTTAAAATTTATATATATTCTTAACAACAGTAAATGTTAATAAAGTCATGTAATGGTTACTCTTGATTACTAAATTGATAGAATTTAGAATCACCATGGAAACAAGCCTCTGGGAATGTCTGGGAGTTTCTAGATTAGGTTAGACCCACTGTAAATGTGGGTGGCTGGGGTCCTGGACTGAATCAAAAGGGGGAATGTGAGCTGAGCACCATCTCTCTCATGCTTCTGCCCCTTGCCTTCCTAACCACGTCTTCCTGAAGTTGCTTTGGCCATGTACTTTGTAGCAGCAGCGAGAGAAGTAAATACTACAGTTATGTTGTGGCCATAGCTTGTATTCTCACCTAAATGTAGAAACTTAGCCAATGTGTGTAAATGACCCATCAACACAAGTCAGCCGACTGAGCCTTTCTAATGACAAAGCATATGGCAGTGTGACCCAGGCATGCGGGACTCCCAACAGAGAATGGGTGGGTGGTCAACTCTTGAGCAGGAGTAACAAGGGAGACCTACTAGCTCAGACCCCTGTGCCATGCAGTGTACTCCACACATACCCTGAGAGGAGCCTTAGTTCTAGAAAGTATCACCTGTTCCATGGAAAGTACATTTTAAATCCAAACCTTGCTGGCCCCATTGATTGATTTCTGTTTAATTGCCATCTCTGTGAATTTAATTCAGGCTGTGCATGAAACTTTTGTCTGTTGAGTACATAACAGGAGAGTAGAAACAGAAATGAAAAGTCAGTACGGGAGACAGGCTTGTCTTTTTCTCTTAAATTTGAAAAAAAAAATCACATTAAGCTGAACACATTTCTATTCTTTTCCCACTGGCAAAGATGAATAAGAACTAAACTCCCAGCCAAAAAGAGTGCTCTGGAGGACAAGGAAGGAGCCAGGGCTTGATTTCTGTGGCACTGGGTGGAAAGAGTGGAAGGAGAGGCATGGGCAGATCAGCTCAGTTCTCACCTTGAGTACACAGCTCTCTCTAGCCCTGACTTCTCAACCTGCAGAGTGGGCATGGGCATCCATGTCACCTTGAAAGAGGCATCCCACTGTGACCATACCAAAGCATCATAGCCTAACACTGGTTGTGGTAGAGGTGGCAGAATACTATTTTCACACAATGTTGGGGACAGAGGCAGAGGCTATCTCACTGGACCACATCAGTGAATAACGTTGCATCCTTGGAGCTCTGAAGAAACATCTGCTCTGATCTTCAGCCTCCTATCAGAGAGCCTGGATCCAGTGAAGCATCATGTCTGCCCTTGCCTCCTGAGGACCTGGATATCTCCTCTTCTGTCTCTGTCAACTCTGTCTGTCCATGTGCTTAGAATCTGTGGGATAACCCAGGATAAGCCCATCTCAAGATGCCTCAAATAACCACAAAAGACCCTCCCCTTCTTTGCTGTGGAACATCCCCATGTAAGGGGTTTGAATGGGAAGATCTTTGTGAAGACACTGTCTAGCCCACCACAGATCTCTCTTCCATTTGCTACTAGCCAGGACTTTAGAAGTCCCTCTGCATATATAGTAATAATTCGTTTACTGAACTCAGAAGGGTGTGAAGAATCTGGGCATGTGGTCTGCAGAGATTGCTTAGCAGTTAAGAACACCTGGTCTTCTTGCAGAAGATCCAGCACCTACATGGTGGCTCACAATCATCTGTAAATTTTAATTCCAGGGCATATAATGCTCTCTTCTGATTTCTGCAGGCATTACATGCATACACTCAGGCATACGTACATCCACATACAGTTAAATAAATACATTTAAAGAAAAAGAACCCGAGTAAGAAGAGGCAAGTGGGAAAGAGGCTGGTGAGTCTGACTTCTATTCATGATGAATTAACAAACTCTGGTGATTTTACCACAAGGTTTGTTCAGAGAGGCCCAGTGTTTGTGGGATATGAACCCATGATGTGAGAAAGTCCAAGTGCACTCTTGATCCCTGCAGATGCCCCAGCTGCTGGGTCCAGTGGGGTTTAAGGCAGTAGCTCTGCTCCAAAGAAGTTGGTGCTCACTTAAGCCTGGATCATCCTCTGGTCCCTGACCTGCCTGGTTCACTGTGGCCCATTTCTCTTCAGTTTCATTACACAAACATCTCTATGTTTCTGACTCTGAACTGGTACTGACCTAGACTCCTAAATGCTTGCCTTGGTAACTGTCCTGCCAGACTGCTCACTAAACCATCACCCAGTATAACAGCCAGTATCTTGGAGTGCGTTGTTCTGGATGTGTGTTACATTAGTTTATAATTTTCCAATATGCTTTCTTGATGACAGGCTCCAGAGAAAACATTAAGATTTGCTCCTTCCCGTGGGTTATGTGTCTTTAAAATTGGAGCATAACAGAGCAAGGTCTGAAAAGTGTCCTTTACAAGTAAACACATGGTTGTGTTTGTGTTGGCTGGTGGCCTTAACGCACACATGAATAATAAGTGTGTATTGCCATTTCTTATGAAAACGGGCATTTAGTGCAAGGGTTCCATAAATGAGCAAGTTACACTAGACATTTCTTCTAGAGTTAATGAAGAGAAGTCAAGGATGCTTCCAAGGACCCAGTGCTCAGTGGAGTCCGCAACTCACTTTAAGGTTAGTGGCTGCAAAAACCAATCCTTCCGACAGAACTCCTTCAGGTCTGCTTCAACTGCAAGAGTCATTTGAATGCACTGTTCAGGTTCAAGGTTTGCAGACCATGGACCTTGGGTAGTTCAAATCTAGGGGTCTCCCTTGTGTGGTGGGCATGCAGGGCTGCCTCCCTGGAAGTTACTGCCACTCCTCTGCTCACTCCACAGACCCACATTCCCAAAAGCCACCACAGCCATAACTTCTGGGAGACACAGGTTCATCAAAGGATTTGCCTCCTGGCTAGTCCCAGAGACATAGCTTCTTTAGTGATGGATAAAGTGAGTGTTCCTCCTCAGTTCCCTGTGTGGGTCACATAACACACGAGGCCAATGAGCTGAGGATGATGGTAGAGACAGGCAAGCTGGCTGGGGCTGAACTGAGCCACCAAGTTAGACAAGGACTTGCTCTGTGGAGCAATCCAGACACCTTCAAACTCCACAAAGTTAGTGCCCATTCTGCTGCTCCACACACATAGTCTTGTTAATGGACATCCACGATGGCAGATTATTGAGGGCTGGGCTGATCCAAGGCTTTCTCTGAGGCCCTGATGATTGGAGAAGGAAGACATTGGTCATGGGCATTGTATTTCAATAGAACTGTGGTGACATTCCAGCACAAGTAATGTGCTTGGCAGGTCAAGTAATGGCCTGGGTCAGGGCCTTGGGAGAGGTGCAGCATTGGCTCCTGAGAAACCAACTCTTCCCCCTTAAAGGGCTGTGGTTTTCAGTCCCAAGGCCTCCGCGTGTTCTGTCTGCAGTGCTCTTGAGAGACACTGTGTTCTCTTCGTGCAACATTGCTCGATTCGCCTCCTGCTGACTTTACCCCATAGTATGATACTTTTCCACTGACTCTATCCCATTTTTCCTCTGAAAACTGTATATAAGATGCCATACTTCTTATTAAACTTGCTTAGTATAAGACACACCTTGTGTAATACCTCCTAACCCCAACATTTACCATCTCTTTATTTTTTGATCCCCTGGTTCTCCCCTTCAATGATCTGTTACTGAAGAATAACCTGCTAGTCCAGGTTAGCAGGTGATGTACAGACATTCAGAAACATCTAGGGTGTGTTCATGTCCTCCTTCTCTTTCCTCCCCAGGGATAGGATGATATTAAAGCATTTATCAGATTCTAGAGATGGTTGTGATCTCCTCTTTATAGACAGTGGGAGGAAACCAAGACCAATCTCAGAGCTCAAGTCTGGTGTCCATGTCTCTCCCTCTCTGTTGTCACAGCCTCTATTCATCAGTCTTTCCATCTGACTGAGCACTCACTGTGGTCTTCCTTGTCTTCCAAGCAAGGCTATCTCTGAACAACATGCATGCTAGTGATGGTTCAGGATGACTTCCCAGACTTCTCTCATATCCAATGGGTACAGTTTTTTCTCAAGGGCAAAGATGAACAAGTATGTAATTTTTCAGCTAAGACAGTTGGTCATGGGCATTGTATTTCAATAGAACTGTGGTGACATTCCAGCACAAGTAATCTGTACTTTAAGTTTCTACTACCAAACACTAGTTGATCTTTACTTCTGGAAACTTCAGTGTGGCCTGGTCTTGAAGCCAGTCTTCAGTGTGATCCTCAAAGTCAGTGGCTTTCTCATTATATTTCTCTGGAGTGTGTTTAGTGTGAACACACTCTGTTCAGAAGTCCATTCAAGGCAAAGTCTGAAACATTCTAATGTAACTCAAACTCCATCATGTCGTCAGACCCTTTATAGTGCAGACCATGGTAGTCAGTCTCATCAGAATGTAGGAACTGCAGCTGCCCTGAATGGTACACACCAGGTAATAGTGTGACCTATTATAGACAGACAGCTACTGTAGTCAATAGCTGAAAATTAAAAGGGTAACTTTAAGTCTATTACTCAGAAGAGGAATTTGGAAAAGAACATGGCCCAACAAGGGAGAAATGCATGGCAACCAGAAAGGTCATGTTCCCTTCAAGATCCTTCAGAGAGACATGGATAGTGAGTAATTGGTGACTATCAGCCTAAACCACAGAGCAAGGTACTTTGCCTGTCAGAATCACCAAGAGAACCTCCCAGAACCCCATTGCCCCAGAGCACCCCCTCCCACCAGATCCTGCTCGCCAAGTTGGAGTTGGGTTGTGAGCACTGGGAAAGGGTCACAGACAGACCAAAGCAAATGAGCCCAGAACTGAGTGTGGTGGAGTGTGTTCTAGACTCTGAGTTTCCAGGACACAAGGCCAGAATCTGCAAGTGCTTGGAAAACACACTTTAGAAGTTTTCTCAAGTCTATCAAAGTGAAAACAATGGTTGTGTGGGGGCAGGGGCAATGCCATGGGGCTGTGCCCCAAACTGCTTTCACATATCCCCAAGTATGGCCACTCTTTTGAGGACTCTGCACTGCAGCCCTCTTCCCTCCTGTGGTACCCTGAGCTTAGCCCCACCCGGCCCTCCAGTTTTATTTTTCTTACTGATAGCAACACTTGGGACATCTTGCCTCCTCGCTTTTAGCTCAAAGGAGAACACACATATTTACACTTTCTATATTTGCTTGGTGCTTAGCAGAGAAGTTGCAGCTCCTAATGGGATTATTAATGTTGGAAGGAGGACAAGCCTGGCTCTGTGGGCTCTTCTGAGGATATTCCACATCCAAGGGGATCTGGGGACACTTCAGAACAGTACAGGTAGAACACCTGGCACCATTTTCAGTGTCAAGACAAAAGCTTTTACTTTGTTCTAGGAGAGGGAACACAGAAAGGGCATGCCAGGAGAGCCCTACAGCATGGCTTCTGTGTTGAGCATTCAGCTTGCCTGGTCCTCTCAAGCCCAGGACACATAGTTCCCCAACATCACAACCTACAGAAACAGACACCACCCACGGATGTCTCCAGAACCAAAGGGCTAGATAAGGCTCAACCATATGTTTATTTCAAGAGAAGAGTAAAGGAAACAGCCCCTTTCAACGCCTTCTTGGAATATGGAGCCTCACTCAAGGCCCTAGCTGCCTTCTACAGTATCTTTCTCTGACAGCTGAGGTCACCATCTGGCAAAACCTTTGCAGTGACTGTATTCTCTACTGGGGCTAGAGGAGGCTGCTCTGTGGCAGCTCCTATGGCATGGAAGTGATGTAAAGTTCCACCAGGGTTAGCTGTTAGGAAGGTTCCAGGAGCCACTTTTCAGGTCTGGGGATATTCATTGCCCTGTGTACCATGGCCGTGTTGCCACCAGCTGACTCCATCCACCACATTCCACTCCTGAGTAATGTTCATGAGAACCCTTGATTCTGGGGGAGGTGGACTTGGCAAAACTTCACATCAGGCAGGAGAATCTCTGAAAACCACTACCTCCTTCTAAGTCCCCAGGAAGTGTGACATGACCGTGGGACCAAAGCTGTGAAAGTCACTTGTTATCAAAGCACAGCTCTGCTCAGAGGAAAGCAAAGGCAGCCCCATGCTCTCCAGATCCAGAGAGAGTCCCAGCTCATTCGTATTAATTAAATCTCTGCACTTGCTCTGGTCCCTGCTGTATCCACTCAGCAGAAGCACTCACAAAACAAGTGTTTGTCTTTCTAATCTGCCCACAGTCCCTTCCACACCACTCATCCAGATTCCAGTCTCTCAATCAATGTTTTTGTCCTGTACAAGTGGATAAGTTCCAGGTCGCTGAGGGCAAGATGAGGACCTGTCCTGCAGAACTGCTGTTGAAGCCTCTTCAGTATGGGGAGAAATGTATGGTATTCCATACAGAAAGGCTCTTATCTCATGTTCTTTTTTAAAATATAACTATCCATCATTTTTCATTGAGAGTTCCTGACTCGGGGGAAGAAGACTTGACAAAACTTTTGGAGACAAGGGAAGACCCTCTTGCTCCCAGAGTCTGCTTTCAGCAAGCTTCCACAGCACATAATAACTTACTGTGGAGGTTTGAATGAGAATGTCCCCATAGGCTCATATGTTTGAACACATGGTCCCCAGTTAGTGGCTCTGTTTGGGAAGGCTTAGGAGGTGTGGCCTTGTTGGAAGAAGTATGTCACTGAGGGTAGGCTTTGAGATCTTAAAGACTCTTGTCATTTCTACTGTCATGTCTACTTGTCATTTCTCTCTGCTTTGTGCTTCTCAGCACCCTTCTCTAGCCACCACGCCTATCGTCTCTGCCCTGACATTATGGGAACTAACCCTCAGGAACCATAAGCCAAAATAAGCTCTTTCTTCTATAATTTGCCTTGGTCATGGTATTTTATCACGCAACAGAGAAGTAACTAAAATTACCAGTATAATATCTATTTGGAATTCTTATAGTAATGTGAGGAAATCAAAGCAATATTAAGAATAAGCATTTAGCAGACAGACTTCATAATTTTAAAACAGCGTAAAGCTGCAGTTGTTAACATGCTGTGATATGGGCATATCTGCAGATATGTACATCAGTGGATTTGAACGGAGAGTTCTGTACTAACTCTGCACAGCCATAAAGTGGCTGTCACTATACAAGGGGATGGAAGAGTCAACAAACCATGTGGGTGCAACTGCGTGTTCACACACAGAGAATGAGGTCCGAGCCTTCCCTTACACCACCACACAAAACTTACTCACTGGGATCAAGGATGTAAATACAAGAACTAAAAGTGTTAAAATTCTTAGAAGGATAACAGGAATAAATCTCTGTAACCTTAGACTAAAAACACATCCTTTACTATGACCCATAACATATAAATAACCGAAGAGGAAATAGAGTTTTGTCAAACTTAAAGACTTTTGTGTATTACCAGATACTATCAAAGGGGATGGAACATTGGATCAGTGGTTAAGAGTCTATACTGCTCTCCCAGAGGCCTGGACTTTGGTTCCCAGCAAGTCTTCTGGCCTTTGAAGGCACTTACACATACAAGCCCAAACCTATACACAGACATACAGACACACTACAATTAAAAAAAAATTAGAAAAAAAGATACTATTAAGACAGTGAGGGCCTGTGAGATAGCTTGGCAGGGAAAGGCACCTATCCCCTAGCCTGGTGACTGTATTCAATTACTGGGACACAAAAGGACTGAACAGATCTCCCACACATTGGCCTCTGACTCCACTCACACTCAGGGGTACTGATGCACTTTGACTGTCTATAAAATCTGTAGGTTTGCATGTTGTTCTGTTAATACAGGTGTATTTCATTGATTTTTGTATGTTGACTTAATACTTCTGAATTAGGATAAATCCCACTTGGCCATGACATATAATATATTTTTAAAATTTTATTATTTATGTATGTGTGTCTGTGTGTCTGTGTACATGGGCACATGAGTACAAATGCTTATGGAGGTCAGAAGAGGGCATCAGAGTTTCTGGATCTGGAGTTTCAAGTGGTTGTGTGCCACTTGATGTGGGTACTGAGAGCTGAACTTGGATCCTCTCTGACCTTAGCAGCAGAACCATCTGTCCAACACCCTGTAATGCCTTTATACACCACTGTGTTAGCTTGCTACTAGCTTTCTGTGCATGTGTCTTCACAAGGAACACTGGTCTGCAGTTCTTATTTTTTCTGAAGTGTCTACCACCTTTTAAAAAAGATACCAGTTTATTTTACATCTTGGTCTAATGGGTCAGCCACTTGTCTGCATTCGCACTTACCTTCTGTTCTCCCACACTGCAGTATCTACTCACTTTCCCACCCTGAAGTCTAATGCATGTGCAGTCAGCTCACTGAGGACTGGAGTGATGCTGTTTTTGCACCTGCACATGAGCATCTAAAGTGACGCGGATGATGGAGTAAACAGCAGATACTGCTATCTATGGCCCCTGTGTTGTCCGGTGACACTTCCACATGGCCACCTTACAAGCAAAGGCTTCCTTTCCCACCGCTCTGGGAAGCCCATCCCACACCCTACTTTATCCACAAATGTGGAGATAAAATTAAAAAACTAAACTAAACTAAAAGACCTTTCCATCCCCGAGGCTCCCAAGCAATTCTGTCTCAGCAACTCCACAGGCCATGCAGGTGAATGCAATGCAACATTGGATTCTAGTATGGTTTTACTTACCTGAGAGAATTTTGTCTCTGGATCCATCAGTATTTAACTCCATCAGTGTTAACTAATAAGTAATTTGCCCTTGGCTCACAGTCATTATGTGTTGCTCGAATATTTTCTTAATTTATCCTTTCTCTAACACCCAGGAAGACCATGGGATATATTAAATGTGGTACATACACACAATGGAGTATTACTCAGCATAAAAAATGACATCATGAAACTCCAGGCAAATAGATGGAACTCGAAAATATCATCCTGAGTGAGGTAACCCAGACTCAGAAAGACAAACATGGTATGTACTCACTCATAGGTGGATACTAGATGTAAAGCAAAGGATAATCAGACTACAACCCACAGCTCCAGAGAAGCTAAGAAACAAGGAGGACCCTAAGAGGGACATGCAGATCACCTTGGGAAGGGGAAACAAAGATCTCCATGAACAAACTGGGGGTGGGGGCAATAGAAGGGAAGGGATGGGGGATGAGAACATGAGGTAATGGGATGGTCAAGCTGGAACAGGGACAGAGTGGAAGAACAATGAAAGAGATTCCATGATAGAGGGAGACATCATGGGGATAGAGAGAAACCTGGTGCTAGGGAAATTCCCATGAATCCATAAGGATGACCCCAGATTAGACTACTAGCAATAGTGGGAGGTCGTCTGAACTGGCCTACCCTGATAATTTGATTAGTGAATATCCTAACTATCATCATAGAGCCTTCATCCAGTAACTGATGGAAGTAGATGCAGAGATCCACAACCAAGCATCAGGCTGAGTAACAGGAGTCCAGTCGAAGAGAGGGAAAAGAGATTATGTGAGTAAGGGGGGTCAAGATCATGGTGGGGAAACCTACAGAGACAACTTAACCAAGCTCATAGGAACTCACGAACTTTAGACCGACAGCTGTGGAACCTGAATGGGACCGAACTAGACCCTCTGTATACGGGAGACAGTTGTGTAGCTGGGTCTGTTTGAAGGGCCCCTGGCAGTGTGATCAGGATCTATCCCTGGTGCATGAGCTGGCTTTCTGGATCCCATTACATATGGCCAAACACCCCTGATAAAGTGGGGAGGGGCTTGGTCCTGCCTTAATTGAATGTACCAGTCTTTGCTTTCCCCACCATGGGAGAACTTACCCTTTTGGAGGAGGGGATGAGGTGTGGTTGGGGGGGTTAGGTGGGGAGGGGGGAGCAGGAGAAGGGATAAGAGGGGGATCTGTGGTTGGTATGTAAAATGAATAAAAAATAAAAAAAGAATAAACTGTACAGTCAACAGTTACTTAGAAAATATCCCATATCAAAACTGCCCATTTTAATATGTTTGTGACTGCATTTCTGAAAGCATCCATACCTGGTGTCAGCAGTATGACTGAGGTGACGATCAAGGAGCAGATGACCAGGATGACGAGCAGTGCGATCGCGATGCCTTTCCAGTTTCTCTGTGGAGGGTTACTCCCCACCAGCTCCTAAAAGAACCACAGGAAGAGAGAAGCCGGTGAGCATGACAGGGGAGACAGGCCAAACCAACAGGTACCATTTCATTCATGACACAGGGCAGTGTCGGAAGCCTCGGCCAACTTTCAGACTGCCACTAGCTGCTCTCCAGCCCTTCTTCCTGCAGCGCCCTGAGTACCTGCTCTGTCCCTCCTCATGTCAGGGAGAGACTGTCTCCACAATGAATCCAGCATGAAGCCCTGTTTAGGAGAACAGCCCCCTCACAGAATACCCTCATGAACTAGACTACTGCACAGGCTGGCCTGGAGACTTCCTTTGTCAAAGCCCCATGGAATCTCCATGGAATCCCACTCAAGTGTGATGAACATTGCCAGCCCCAGGTCTTCTCTTCTCCCTTTCTTTCTTTATGTCCACACTACTAACTTTGACCAGTAGTTACCATGCTTGAATATTAAGTTAGCACATACTGTGTGTCGGTTTCTATATGTGCCACTTATCATGAGCCTGGTATTCTTTCTACAGCTCTGTGAGCAAGTTGTAGCATTCCTCAGGTCTCCCTTCCCTGGGCCTCTCACCTATCCTAGTCTCTCAGCACCCTCATGGAATAACATGTGTGTTTTTGCATGGGTGCAAGGTGGGAGGGATACCTGGAGACATCACTAAAGGATGTCAAAAGATGAACAAATCTAGGAACTCAACAGGCTTATGGCATAATGAGACTAAACTTTAGTTCCCTTCAGATTAGGATTGTCATATAATTTATGATCCTTACTGGGATTCCTTGAAAAAACAAATGAGGCATTATTAATATCTAATAATAAGTACTGCATAGAACAGTTAAATAGTAATAATTATCATTAATTCTACAGAAAATCTATACAAAAACAAAGGACACATGACCTCAGTACAGGTATTTATACCATTGATCTGAGAATATTGCCTTTTATAATGTCCATCATTTCAACTCATATTAACTAAGCCAAAATGAAGTAGGATAGAGATGGTCTCTAAGTAGATACTTGTATAAACACATCTTCATCCACCACTGGATGTTCATTCGAAGGTATTAAAATGACCACAAACCAATATAACATCCACTATTTGATTAGCCATGTACCTTTTCTGGCTCAAACACACCCAAATATAGTATCAAGTCATGGCTGTAACTTAAGAGAACGTCAGGTGATCAGGTATTGCTTTGCTATTTATCACCATCACTGCTAAATAACGCAGTGACGTCTCACATACAACAGTAAGTGAACTCAGAAGGGCCTGAAGAAAGAGAAGAGCTTTCTATTGCACTCTAAGTTCCAACATGAGAAGTTGGGGTTTTAACTCTTGCAGGGAGGATTGGGACAGCTTCTAGCATTTGGAGACCAGAATTCATCAAGCTGCAGACAGCTATAAATGTTTCAGACACACACATTTAACATGCTTGCCTCACGTGATGAACACATGGCTTCACATAGCTAAAAGGGCAGCAGATGCAGCACCCGGCAGAGGTGAGAGGAGATGAACTAACTCCCAGCAAACAAAGGCATCCCTGCAACAGAAGACTGCATTACTGGGGGCTGTGATACAGGAGGTGGCAGTGATGGCATGGGTACAACTTGCTGGTCACGATGGGACAGTGGGTGGTTCCATGTTTTATTTTTTTGTTGCTGAAAGCAGAGGGGTCAACCAGATGGCCCTCTCATCAGGGAGTAGGGAGTATATTCAATCCTTTCCTTTTCAACTCCCTCTATCAAGCACTTTTTAGAAGCATGAAGAGATTACAGGACTCTGACTCCCCATATAGAAAAAACAAAACAAAACAAAAAACAAACCAAAACAACAACAACAAAAAACCAAGATTAGGCAACTAATAATTTTAAAGGTTTGCAGAGGGTATGCATATGCCAGTAGCTCTCTGGGCTGCCCGTGAGAAGCCTATCTTGCTGCAGGGCCAATTCTGACACTGTCCAGCTGGCAACCCCTCCCACCCAGGTTCTCCTCTCCTCAGCCCTGTGTGTCTCACAGGTTCTTCTGAGTGGCTTTGTTAGCTGTGAGTGTGAGGGGTATAGCCACGAAGTGCCAGTGAAGGCTAGATTCAAGGGAACACACTTCAAGTGAACAACCGATTCAGGTAGACTGGTGTTTGTGTGTGTGTGTGTGTGTGTGTGTGTGTGTGTGTGTGTGTGTGTATGTAAAAGCATAGTCCTGCCTTCTGTAAAACCTCTGTTGATCAATCAGACTTTCTTTAGGTTAACTAGCCTAGCTTTAGAAGACTAGCAATTCATCTCAGAGAAAGAAAAGGAACAGATACTTCCCAGGACCATCAGGCAATGCTCTCAAGGCCCTCCTCCTCCTCTGACCTCTATCCACTTTCTTCTACCATGCTTGCTCTAGGTTTCTTTCTGTTTCTGGGATGAAACACTCTGCCTAGATGCAATTTAAGGGAAGAAAGATTTTATTTACTTGGCTTACACTTCCAGGTCATAGTCTACCACTGAGGAAAGTTAGGGCAGGAGGTCAAGCAAGAACTTGAAGCAGAAACCATGGAGGGACACTGTTTGGGGCCTGTCACATTCATGTTCACTCAGCCTTCTTATACAGATCAGAACCACCTGCTAGGGAATAGAGTTGCCCACAGTGGACTGAGTCCTCTTGTATCAGGTAACAAACAAGATACTTTCTCATAGACATGCCCAGGGGCCAATCTAATCTTGTCAAATTTCTCTATTGAGACTTCCTTCTCAGGTGACTAAGCTGTGTTAAATGGACAGTTACTGCTGCTTTTCCTACTAGCTCTTGTGGCTTTTGGGGTTGTCTGGGATCCACTCACCCTTTCTCACATTTATTTAGGAACTTCTCAACTTGACTGTTTCATATAATGTGATTTCATATTACTGACTGAGGGTATAGACTTGGGCATCTTATCTACCCTCAACCAGTCAAGTACCTCCCACCCCCACCCAAGCCTAGTCTACAGCTCAGCAAAGCTGTGATCAGAGAATGAGTTGCTCTCTAGAGAAAAAGAAAAGCAGGAAAATTATGGATTCCTATAGTTCTCAACATTTCCTTTTGATTTTTTTTTTTTGTCTACATAGCTCAAATTAGTTCAGGCTACAGAGCTACACTGTTCTCTTAAGAATCAACCCCAGAGTCCATCAAGGGAAGTAGTTCAGTGCCTTGCTCAACCTGGTTATCCTTTACTTTACATCTAGTATCCACTTATGATTGAGCATTCCTTGGGTATATGCCCAAGAGTGGTATAGCTTGGTCTTGAGGAAGATTGTTCACCAGGTTAGTCTTGGACTCATAGAGATCTGCCTGCTTCTGACTCCCAAGTGCTAGGATTAAAGGTGTACACCACCATGCCTGGCTATTGGCTTAGAATTAACTAATTTGCCAATTTTAAAAAACAATATTCTTTGGAAAGACCAGCAATCCAGCCGTGGTGGTTTGAAAGAAAATGGCCCCCAAAGGTAGTGGCACTATTAGGAGGTGTGGCCTTGTGGAGTAGGTGTGGTCTTGTTGGAGGAAGTATGTCACTGTGGAGGTGGGCATTGAGGTCTCATATATGCTCAAGATACCACCCAGTGTCTCAGACAACTTCCTGCTGCCTGTATATCAAGATGTAGCCACCACCACATTTGCCTACATGTTCCCTGTCATGATGATAATGAGCTAAATCTCTGAAACTGTAAGCTGCTACCTCAAATAAATGTTTTCCTTTATAAGAGTTGCCATGGTCCTGGTGTTTCTTCACAGCAATAAAAACCCTAACTAAGACATCAGCTATAGGCAGTTATTCTTTCCAGGAAAAATTTAGGTGGTTTTTAGCAAACTCAGACCCTCTAGAGTCCTGCTGTCTTTTCTGTCCCATGTATTACTATCATGGGCACTTCCCTGAGCAGAAGCAAAGCCCAGCTCCAGGGCTGGTAAGCATGGCACACAGGAGATCCAGCTGCTTCCAGGACCTTTCTGATTTTGGGTATCAATTTACCAAGAAGGAAGTACAGTGATTTGCCTACAGCTGGTGGGGAAGGGACCTAAGCAGATCCCCAGCAATGATGTTGGTCTAACATCATCCAAGCAGTAGAAAGACATTCAGCACGTGTGGCACAAAATGGAAAGGGAAACACTATGGGCAGAAGGGTACAAGTATGGAGGCAGGGGAAGGAGCAGGGAGAGGAGTGGATGGGAGGAGACCTGTCAAAACTAAGTATTATGAAAATTCCCCAAGGAAACCTGTTATTTTGTAAATTAATTTAAAAATAAGAAAAGCATTTAACAGTGGAAGAATTATTAGACACAAGGATATAATGTGATACTCTTATTTTTCCATTTTCAAGTGTGTATACATTTGAGTGTGTGCAATGCATATGTGTGCACGCAGGGGTGGGAGTGCATGTACATGCCCATGTATGTGGAAGCCAGAGACTGATGTCAGGAATAATCCTCCATTACTCTTCACTGAGGCAGGATTGCTAGATCAACCCAGAGCTCATCAATATGGCTTGTCTTCTAGCTAGCTTGCTCTGTAGCTCCTACTTCCACCTTCTGAGGCTGGGATTGCAAGTGGCCTGCCATGCCCACCCAACACGCACATGAGTCCTGGGGATCTAGACTCCAGTCCTCAGGCTTGCATGGCAAATGTTTTGACCACTGAACCATCCCCCCAGCTCTTGATTAATGCTCATAGTATCGTAATTATAACTGCAGCCTTAATCCTCCTCTACCATGCAACATATATTCTTCAGAATCACTTGTTCTGGGATTTGAATGCTGACATCTTGGTGGAGCTGGGGGAGATGTTGCTGGTTTTTCTACCACAGTGGTTTATTCCATGGTTTTCACTGCAATCCACCAATCAAAGAACAGCCCACTGCTGCAAGCACAGCATGGGCGAGCCTAGCAAACAGAACTTCAAGTGAAATAATCAGAGTCTAAGGAACATGTTATGAATAACTGATATCATCAATATAAAAGCTCAAAATGGGCAAACCTATAAGCTAAATAAATCAACAAAGATAAGGGAAAGGAAGCCATTTTTCCAAGTAGGGGACACATGGTACAGTGGGCGTGTACTTGGTACTGGGTATGGCTGGACACAATCACAGATGATGAAGCCCTAGGAGCAGCCTCAGACAATGCCAGCCTCACAGATACTCTCTTGCTTTCTTTTTTACCTAAATCTCAATGGGAAGCTGGTGGAGGATTTCTTAAGCCATCCTCAGCAACTTCTGGAAGTTGGATATCACTTAATGATTCACTTTGTTTGTTGACATCAATAAGAGATGTGCTGAACAGGTTGGAGTTTTCCCCATGCTGTAGTGTGGGAAACACTAGGCCAATGTGGAATCAGACCCTTAATATACAACGTGTTCACAGGGCAATGATAAAAATCACTAGAAGAAAGTAAACAACACAAACCCTAATGTAGGACCTTCCATTACATGGCTCTGTTCTATTGTTTGGATGCATTTTCTTCCTAATATTTATTCTCTGTGAAAAGCTTGGACATAAATTTCTTTTATGGATCATAGACAATTTACTATAAGTGGAAGGTTGCAACAAATTATAAAATCAATGGTGCATCCATTTTGAGCAGAAAAATGGCCTTCTGATCATTGCATTTCCATATTTGGAGAACAAATGACCACAAGATGGCAAGAACAAGTCTTAATGACATTTAGCAACTGACATGTGTCCATCACTAATCACTTGGGAGCCTGTTGGATGCCTGGGCCTATTTCTCTTTTACTGGCTCATTGACTTCATCTTTCTCGTTGGTGACTCCTATCCTGGTGCTACAATAATAACTGGGTATAGGACAGACCTAGGTAAGCAAGAGCACATTCGGGTGATGCTGGCCTCACACAGGTGAGGAGGTTGCACACAGATCCATTTCCCAAGAGGAACTTGGGGCAAGTCTGAGTTTTGAAACACACCAGGAGTTGGTATCATTTCTATCAATCATTCCTCTGATGAGGAGGCTGCATACAGATCCATCTCCCAAGAGGAACTTGGGGCAAGTCTGAGTTTTGAAACACACCAGGAGTTCGTATCATTTCTATCAATCATTCCTCTTCTCCCTCTCTTTCCTCTCTATGCTTCTTCTTCTTCTCCACGTCTCCCATGCTTACTCTGCATCAACACCAAGGATCCATGTTACACTCAACTTTTCTCAGTCTGCTGTAGCCATGGACACAAAAGTGACATCAACAAAGCAGTTTCAGAGTATAGGCATGGGTCCGAGAAACCATGAAACTTAGGCATCCCAAGAACCACTCACCCTGCCATTATGGGATGGGCCCCTCTGCAGGGCAGAAGGCAGGAGCACTCTGCCTAGAAGTAGATGATGCAAATGACCTGCTGAGTGCCAGGCTGTGGCATAGGCCAGCAGCTCAGGACAAAGGAGAAGAAAGGAGGAAATGGGAGAAAAATGAGAAAAAAGAGAAATGGGAACATCCAACCCAGGAGAGGATACCGAAGAGAGGAAGCATATAAAAAGGGATGTGGGAAGAGGTGGGGGTCAGGAGAGGAGGGAGGGAAGGGGTAGACTTATGGTAGCCTTTTAATAGTAGCTATTTACATAGTGTATTTTCAAATAATTTCTACCTGAAACATGGAAAAATTTTACATGTCAAGAAGCCAAATTAAAGTTATCGGGAAGTTGTATGTGTCAGGATTACTTCTTAAGCTAAGTTCAGAATGCTCCTGTTTATTTCAGCTCTCTCAGCCCAGCCGAGAGTTTTGTTTTTGTTTTAATGACCCAATGTCTTTACTCAGCTTTAGCAAGTCTGAGGGCATCTTTCTTTCTGCTGTGTATAAAATGGCTTTTTAAGAATCAAACGCAGCTTAAGATATCCTAAGGAGATTGGAGGCCTGAGCATTGACACAGCACATACAACATGAAAGGGAAAGCTGGTGTTTTGACTTGACCTCAAACAAGAGATGAAAGGAACTTGCCGGAGATGAAAGTGGGGCAAACAGTGATTATTTTGTTAGAGATCTGGACCCATAAGAAAGGTCGTGGCAATTAGTGTACTTATCTGGATCAGGGTGGAACATAATTAATGCTTTCATGTATAGCATCTTTGGATAATCTGAAGGTTTTTGGACAAGAGAAATAATAATTACATATTCCCTAGGACAGAAAGGAACCAATGGATATGTCCAGATATGGGATTTGAAAAGTCTCACATATTTTTCAACATAATGCTATGGAAGTAACGTTAGAAGCTGTTGGATGTCCATGTTGGACACAGCCTCATAGGCCCTCTGAGGCTGGCTAAACTGGAATTCTTTGCCTGTGGTTAGTCACACAGGGTGTAGGATGCTCAGATGACACTTACAATGTCGCATCTGGAGCCACTGTCTCCAGTAGTGGCATGAACCTCCATTGCCCAGTACCTGACAATTGCAGGAAAGTAAGAATGCATGATGGTGATCTTTCAAAAGTAAAAGCCACTCCTACAATAGTTAACAGTTGAGAAACTTGCCTGTGCAGACACAAGATTCTGGCTGGCAGCCTGAGGGCACCAGTGCCAAGCCAAACTCTTGCCTGCTTCACAGGGCTACAGCCCCAGGGCACCCTTCCCCAGAACACCCTTCCTGGAGATACTCTTCCCCGGGGCACCCTTCTACAGGCCACCCTTCCACGGGACACCTTTCCTTTTGCGTACTTTATCTTTACCAGATTGAAATGAGTGGCATGCTTGTTTGCGAACTCACAACAGGAGAGATCCACTCTGCAATTCCATGTATTGCTGCAAAACATAAACTTTATAAACACGTTTCTCACACAGAAGGCTGTGTGGCTAGACTGGTGCCTCTCATAAAACCAAAAGGCAGCAGCATCAGCAGCAGCAGCAGCAGCAACAACAACAACAACAGCAACAAAACTAGTGTGTTCTATGGCTGCTGCCAGGCCATTCATCTTGCTGTGACAGAACAGGCCCTGAGACAGACACGTTCCTCCTGCCTGAAAGAGGACATGGGATGTGAGCTTCCATCCTAATCCACAGGTAGAATAAAGGAAAGAGAACGCCACTACTAAAAGGCACTCTTGGTGTCTCCTGCTGACCGTGCATTCCAGGAGGTTGGGGCATGTAGCAAGCAACAGGCTTCAAGTTACTGAGGGCTAGAACTGCTAGGATTGAGCAACCATGACAGGCTGCCACATAAGAGAAAAGGATCCCAATAGTCACTGCCAGTGGAAGAACACTGTGTTCTAGAATGAAACGACATGTGACACTAGAGATCATCATGCTCAGTGAAAGTTCAGGAAGATGATGTCACATGCTTTCTATTATCTACAGAATTACTTGAATCATAGACCACAGAAAAATCAAGCTGGTGCTGACCTGGAAGTTTCATTCCTACTGTCTAGCTTTCATAGTGCTGGAAGGTGCTATGCACACTTATAGGAAATAAAATTATTATTGCACCAATATTACCCAGCTATGAAACCTGTGAGCTACAATAGAAACCAGACTGGTAAGACATGTCCCCTGT
The DNA here is from genome assembly GCF_949786415.1 of Peromyscus eremicus. Taxonomy (NCBI): domain Eukaryota; kingdom Metazoa; phylum Chordata; class Mammalia; order Rodentia; family Cricetidae; genus Peromyscus; species Peromyscus eremicus. The sequence continues at coordinate 61,953,881 of NC_081418.1, read as the reverse complement.
ACAATAGCGGCATGAAAGTCATGGGAGTTACCAATCACTTTCTTATTGGATTCAAAGCCCGTTACACAAGACTAAACCCACACCTCACACCATTATCAGAGCCAGAAACCTGTGCCTAGACAGTTAATAGGCCTTAGGGGGAACTAATACTATTATTTTGCTAAACAGACATAGCATTAAACTGACTCCTAATGACCTATCATTATAGACACAGAGTAATGCATCTCTCAACATCCATCAGAAAAGCTTCCTTTTTTAGTAGATAGTGATTGACACAGAGACTGGTCCAAGTTCATAGCAGAAGAGTCTGTGGGGTACTCATTCCTAAATGGGGCATTTGTATTACACCCCTCCTCTAAGATCTCAGGGATCATCATGGAAGAAGGGACAGAAAGATTGTAAGACTAAGAGGTGGTGAACGACTATAAGGAAACTGTATTCTGGATGCAGCAGGGTAGCAGCACATATGAATTTAGCAGCTGTGACAGCAAACCATACTCCAGTGGAAAGACCCACATGATAAAGTACATGAACAGCACAAATTGTACTTGATATATTTTTTAAAAGAGGATACATATTTGCTTGTGTAGGAAAGGGATTATGGATCTGGGAAGAGTTGGGGAAGGGAATGATTATAATTAAAATGCATTGTAAAAATTCTCATAGAACTAATAAAAATTTCAACTAAAGAAAGAAAAAAATATATGGAAGTATCTAGGGGGATAAGTTTGGGGAAGGAGGGCTCTGAGGTAAGGAATAAAGGGAGGCTAATAGAAAGGAAATGAAAACATTGCATGTTTTCTCTTATATATGAATCTACATGTAAGTATATGCATCATTTAGGGAGTGGCATGGTGCCAACAGAAGGGTAATAGGTAGAAATGAGCAAAGACAATTATAAACATGTATAAAATGTCAGAAATAAACATTATTTTGTAACTCACTAAAAATTTTTAGTAAAAAAGTGAAATGGCAATATTATATAAGCAATCTTCAAGGGAATCATTAGTTAAAAATTGTTAAATACCAGCCAACTGAGTCCATGATCACTGAAAATTTTTAGTCCAAAAAAAAAATGAAACAGCAATATTACATAAGCAATCTTGGAGGGAATCATTAGATTAAAAACTGTTAAAATAGCCGGGCGGTGGTGGCACACGCCTTTAATCCCAGCACTCAGGAGGCAGAACCAGGCGGATCTCTGTGAGTTCGAGGCCAGCCTGGGCTATCAAGTGAGTTCCAGGAAAGGCGCAAAGCTACACAGAGAAACCCTGTCTCAAAAAAACAAAAAACAAAACAAAACAAAACAAAAAACTGTTAAAATACCAGCCAACTGAGTCCATGAAATTCTTTAGAATTTACGCACTTAAGCTAACCTGATTTAACATTGTCTCTGACTAACTCAGGACAGACATCACACTGACTGTCATGTAGGCTCCTTCTTGGAATGACAGATTGATTTATTCAGGACACAGCCTTGCCATCTCCACATTTTTCTTCCAAGAGAAGAGGAGGGTTGAGAAGCCAAGGACCTGGTCCTGGCAGGACCGAGTTTCTAGCCTTGGCTTGGAATAGGTCCAGGGGCAGATGGGCCTGGCCTGGAACTGCAGACCCAACCAAAGGCAGCTGGAGATGGTCCTGCATGGTTGGCAGACACCAGGAGAAGCAGGTCCTTAATACCAGTCCCAAGGAAGCCAGTTAAAAGCTAAGACAAATAGAGCCTGGCATTTGCTCTGATGATAGAGGCTGTCTGACAATGAGCTTGGCTGTCCAGCTTGGAGTGTTTCTCTGTGGTCTCTTCAGAGCTGGGCAGCTTGCACAGAGATCTACAGGGAAGGGAAAGAGGAGCAGGGAAAGGCATGCTCTATGGGCACAGGAGGGCTCTTGTGGTGTGATCAGCTGGCTCTGTTGGGCAATTAATCTTAGAGGAAGGCGAGGTATTCCCAGTTGCCCAGTCATTGCTCTGAATAGGTCCCCTTGGCAATTAACCTCAGGACACCTTTCTCTCCTGGATGTATGTCTTGGCTTCTGTCCTCTTCCAAACATCCCACCGACACATGGGCAAACCCTACCTGCTCCTTATGACTCATGCCAAGTATCCCTGATCCCACAGATTCTGCCACCTGCATCTCTGGACTGAAGATGTCTGTCTTCCCTCATCTCTCCCTGGGATCTGTGGTCTGTCCCTTCCCAAGTGTCTCCTTGTCTTTTCATTTAGAGCACAGCTGCTCTCCCCCCTGAATGTAAGTGTGTGAGTGTGGGACACACCGTCCCCAGCCTCTCGGTGTCCCCAGCCTCTCAGTGACCCCACCTCTCAGGGTTCCCATCTTCTCACTGTCCCCAGCCTCTCACTGTCCCTAGCCTCTCAGTGCTCTGAGTCATAGAATTCTTCACACATTTGATGCATGGCTCTTGCCTCCTGAATCGCATGCATTTAGTTCAACTTGGAGAAAGGAAGTCTCCGATGACACTGGGCTAGTGTCACACGTCCCTGGGCGGCTATCATGTATTTGACTAACTGATGCTCACTTCCTGAACACTGAGTAGGTGGTGACACAAGCTTCAGGGAGGTGAACAGAGGAGTAAACAGAATAAAGAGTGTGTAGAACAATGAACAGTGTGGCACGGGTAGCCAATATGCTGCATCATAGTTCTTGTGACACTATGTGAAGTTATAGTGTTTCACAGTTCTGCTGTGCTCCAGTGAAGGCACCATGGTCTGAATGCATACATCTCCCTTTAGTTCATGTGTAGAGACCCTGACCAACAAAGCAACCTGAGGGTGGTGCCTTTGCAAGGTTGAAAAGTAAGACTTCGCTGCCTGCTCTCCACCATATGAGGACAAAAGAGAAGACAGAGACCAACAGGTCAGGGAGAGTCTCGGAAGAGCTGCCCAGAAGCTGTCAGAAGGCCTGACCTCAAGTTTCCAGCCTCCAGGTCTGTGGACAAAGATGCCTAGCCTGAAGAATTCTGCTCTATCAGCTGGTTGCCTAGGAAGTTAAAGGAACTGTGAACACTAGCAGAGCCTCTGCTCTGAGCCTCCACAGTGTCCTGCATCATTAAGCTGACAGTGTCACCATACTGCCTATTTGCATATAATGCAGATATGGCATCTTGGTTAGAATCTACAGTTCCAAATGGCCTGAGGCTGGAGGTGACAGAAGCTGTCACCCTGCAAGAATGACAGCCAGCAGCCCAAGGCAAGAAGCTCAGACACTGAATTCTTGGACCAGAAAATTGTGGAAACAACCATTTGACTTGGTGACAGTGGCTGGTCATCCATGGCTCTGCCTCAGAATGTCAGGAAGGCTGCCAGTGGTCTAGCAAGCACACAGCACCAGCCAGAGTGCACCATATCATGGAAACAATTGTAAGCATCAGATCTGAGTTCATTCACTGAAACATGGTCCAGATGGTTCATAGTAGGCCTGACTCAGCTGGCTATTGGGGTCACAGCCACACCATCACCTGGTCATCTAGTTCAGGCCCATCCCCACACTTGGGCAAAATTCCTGTACCCAGTACCAACAGGGTGTCATCTCTGGGATGGCAGCACTATCCAACAATGACAATTCCATATCTTTCCAGTTGTATTTGTGTGACCCCATATCTGATTGTGACAGTGAGGCGTCTAGTTGCTTCTTGCTACCAAGTTCTTTGATGTGTTACAAGACGGGATTGTGCCATGTGACTGTTCCCTAACAAGATCCTTTTTAGCATCAGATGCCAATGCTGGAACACCCCCAAAACGTTGGAGAGAAATGCCAAAGATTTCTCTAGACATGCGTGTTTCCTTTTATGGAAAGCTGACATGGGAAGCCAAGCTTCCCAACTCAGTGGACATGAGTTCCTGGCCAGCTGCCACTGTCTTGCTGTATGGCTAGATGGCTCCAGCAGAGGCCGTGACACCAAAGCTCTTAGTTGCTCACACTGGTTCCACAGAACAACTCCAAATGAACCCAGAATTCTTCTCACTTGCATGAAACAAGACTCAGATGGATTCGATCAGACAGGTGAGAAACTGAAGCTCCCAGACGGAGGGATTTTCCCAAGGTCACATTGATATAAAGGAGTAGAAGGGACTTGAGTTCTAAGGTAGACACCCCTCAACAGCATCCCCCTGGGAAGCTGACATTTCTGAGAATGAATCTCTTTTCATTTTTAACACACAGTGTTCCGTTCCTCTGAGTGTTCCATTCACCCACTGTGCCAGTGAAAGGCCTCATTTGTTTTAGGTGTTACATGCTAAATAGTAACACAGAATAAGTATCAATTTAGGCTGACTTTCCTACCCCTAGAGGCCAATGCTTCCAATTGATTTCTGACTTCCCTAGGTTTCTTTATAGCAGCAGTGAAGCATTTCATGGAATTCTATGAGGAATTTTCATGTCAAGTTTCAACCAAAATCTCTTAACAGAAGTGATGCCAGACTTCTAACTCGTGTTTTCATATGGCAGGCTCACCTTATGTTTTTCGGAATTCGGGACACAGAGGTTTCCATTCATCTTGGTCTCTTTTAAATGACGTCAGTAGGCCATGGTATTAATATGACTCTCAAGACATGCTGACAACTTAATGAAAAGTCACGGCCACCAACTCTAAACTTAGATGCCACTCCTGCCTAAGGCCTGCCTTATGTGAAAATCTGTAGTTTTCTCTTGGACAAGGCAATGCAATTTAGCCCCTTAGGAGCCAGACTTAAAGAGTTAGACATTTCTGGTTGGCCAGAAATTGTAGTGTCTGAAGGCCACTACAAGACTATTGTAATATGACCCTGTCATGGTTATAGGAATTTCTAGAAAGAGTCCCCTTCCCTGAACACCTTATAGGTGAGGACAGAAGGCATTCATGTACAAGTCACCTGAGAAGTGAATGGCACATAGCACAATAGAAATGTGAGCTAAACAACCTTCCAGGGCCTGAGGGATGCTCAGTGGTTAGAGCACTTGTTTTTGAGTAAGAGGACCAGAGTTTAGATCTGCAGAGCTCATATACATGTCAGGTGAGTGTGGCAGTCTGCCTTCAATTCCAGCCTCACCTTGAAAGGTAGTGATGAATCCATGGAGCAAGCTGGCTAGCTAGTCAGACTGGTAATACAGGTGGGTGAGCTCTGGGTTCCATTGAATGACCCATTCTCAAGGAATAAAGCGGAAGAATGAGAAAGGCTGCTGACATCAGCTGTGTCCCCACATGCACACAGGAGCCCCCAGACAAGAAGGGGCAGATCTGTGAGGAGTTGGGGGGAGGACTGGGGGTGAATATGATCACAATACATTATAGTCATGTATGCAATTCTCAAATAATTAATAAAATATTAAAATAAAAAGTAGAAAGGTTTTGGGACTCTCCCCTCCTACTGGGCTGCCTCATCCAGCCTTAATAGGAAAGGAGGTTCCTAGTCTTACTGAATTTTGATATACTTTGGCTGGATGATATACATGGGGGGGGCCTGCCCTTTTCTGAAGAGAAAGGAGGAGGGGTGGATGATAGTGGCTAGGGGTAAGAGGGGAGGTTGTGGAGGGACTAGGAGGAGAGGAGGAAGGATAGGTAAACTGATCAGGCTAGAAAAAATTAATTGATTGATTAAAAAAAACAAAAGGGATTTCCATTTTTCCATTCAAGGCTATAATAAAAAGATTAAAAATATGTAAAATACACATGTATATTTGATTGCACCATCCTATTGTCAATCTTGCATTTAGATTGGCCCTTGATTAGGAAGTAGCAGGACAATTATTGTGACCACATTGGCAAGATAACACAGAAAACCAAGTTTGTCAGAATATATCCCATTCCATGTACCTACAGTAGCAAGGAGCCAAGTCTAGTCCTGAAATAAATGCCAAGGTTTCACAGTAAATTTTTCTTTTAGCACCATGACATTCAAACACTGCCACCCATTTTAAAATTCCCACATTTCTCCCCAAACTAACCTATAAATAAAAGAGCAAGAGGAGAACCCCATGGGCCCAGAGATCCTACCACACTCCACACACTCCTGGGTGTGCTGATTCTCTCTGCTCCCATTCAGAGACAACATCAGGTTTTTGTAATGTTCTAGGGATGTCTGTGGTGGTATTGTGTTCCCCAAAATATTGTGCACCCTAATAAACTTATCTGGGATCAGAGAACAGAAAAGCCACTAGATACTTAGGCTAGAAAATGGTGCCACTCATGCCTTTAATCCTAGCCTTCTAGAGGCAGAAATCCCTCTGTATCTCTGTGAGTTCAAGGCCACATTGAAAACAGCCAGGCATGTGACACACCTTTAATCCCAGGGAGTGATGGTAGAAAGGAAAGATATGTAAAGCGTGAAGACCAGAAACTAGAAGCTTTTAGCTGGTTAAGGTTTCATTTTGGAGCAGCAGTTCAGCTGAGATTCATTTGGATAAGGATTCAGAGGATAAGGACTCCAGTCTGAGGAAACAGGATCAGCTGAGAAGTTGGCCAGGTGAGGTTAGCTGTGGCCTGTTCTTTTTCTCTGATCTTCCATCATTCACCCCAATAACTGGCCTCAGGTTTGATTTTATTAATAAGAACTTTTAAGATTCCTGCTGCAGATGTCCCATCTGAAGCATACACCTGGGTCAAGCTCAGGGGATATGGATACTTGGGGCTGTACCACCTGCCTCCGTTTGCAGACACTTGTCTGGGATGGCCATCTTGAATTATTTCCAGCTACTTTGTGGACTGGGATCCACTGTGAGAATGTCTTAGTTCCTCTGCAGTGTTGCAGAGGGTTTCCCGTGAGAGAAAGACAGTTGGAATCTATTTCTAGAAGAAGCCTGAGGTACATTATGATAGTCTGTTAGAATCCAGCTCCTATTTTTCAGAAAAGACCAGGAGCCAGCCCTAATGAACCTCATCAACTCATTTCCAAGGCAGAAGGAAGCTAGGTGTCATGCCCATCTTTTTTGGAGAGCATAAGCCATCCCTCTGGCACTTTACAGGGGGACTTATCTGCACTTAATTACACAATGGGGAAACTGCTTATGCAATGGAGAAATGATGAGCTCTAAATGTGGGCCAGGCTTCAAGCGCGTCTAGGATAGAAACAAACCACGGAGAATGTGGCTGCTCTCCATGATCTTCATCTTGGACCAACATGGGTCTTTAAATGGGACTGTAGAAGTTGAACTCATGGCTTTCCACTCACAGAACACAGGAAATCCTTGAGCCCCTTCCTCTACTCCCCTCCCCACCATCATTAGGAGGAGGTTTACCTAAGGTCATACAGTGATCAAGTGGCTTCTACTATCCTGCTTCCTAATGTAGTTCTCATTTATAAACATCTTACTGATGTATGTCATGATCGCAGTTCAAATCTTGGGGAGAGGGTTTCCTTTTAACCAGAGTCGGCATATGAAAACCCAAGTGGATCCATGCATCTCTTTATTGGAATAAGTGTTTCAGTTAATTATGATAGGCAGACTACTGTCTCACAGGGATGGCTCTACCATAATTCCCAGAGTCTGGAAATCCATGGTATTTCATGGAAAAGAAAATTAAAGAGCACATGAAATTAACATTCCTTGTCACCAGGCCTCAAAATAGAAAATTAACCTGATTTTTTCCTTGGGACCAATGAAGTTATAGAGGTATTGGCTGTTTGCAAAAGCAAGGAGGCTTCAGAGGAACACAGCTGACTATTGCTGGCTCTGAAAAAGAACGTGGGCAGCCTCTGGAAGTGCGGGAGAGGAGGATAGACTTACTGAGAGCCTCTATGCAGAACCAAGCCGGCACACCTTGACTGGATCTGAGGGAAGCCCACCTCAGACTTGCCAGCTTCAGGGTGTAGGCAAATGAACATGTGTTTAGTGGCAGTCCCAGTGGCAGGAGGAAATAAACTCATCAGCTATTGGGTTTTATTTTTTCTCTGTGTGTGCACATGCATGTTCAGGGACACATGCATGTGTATGTGTAATAGATGTAGAGGCCAGGGGATAGCCTTGGGTGTTGTTCATGGGGCACTGTCATATATATATATATATATATATATATATATATATATATATATATATATACATATATATATATACATATATATATATGTATATATATATATGACTCTCTCTCTCTCTCTCTCTCTCTTTCTCTCTCTCTCTCTCTCTCACACACACACACACACACACTGAGATATATATATTTCAGCCGGACAGGGAGCCTTGGGGTTCTTCTGTCCTCATGCCGCTAGCATTGGCTTTACAAACACACACCACCACACCACACCTATCTCTTTTTACAAGGGATCTGAGGGGTGATTTTAGCACCACATATTTCTAAGGCAAGTACTTACCCACTGAGCTATCTTCTGGCCCACCTATTATGTTTCCATTGGACATCTCCCTCTGTTCAGGGACCAAAGCTCTAGCCTGTTCAAGAGATGCAAATGTGACTTGGTCTCTACCTGCCGTGAAGATGAAGAATCCTTGTCTGTGGCATATCTGGGTTCCACATCTTCATGCATGACTCAGGATGGGACAGGACAGTGCAGAATATTACTTTTTTTGTTTGTTTCTGTTTTTGGAGCTGAGGATCAAACCCAGGCCTTGGGAGCACTCTACCACTGAGCTAAATCCCCAACCCAAGAATATTACTTTTAAAGTCCTTTTGGAGGAGTGTAAGCATCTTTTCAAACAGTCCACATTGGCGGAGAAGGCAGTAACAGTTTCCTCCCATGGAAAGAATGTTGAGAACAGAGGGTCATAAACCAATTCAAGGAGGAGTCCATGGAGGAGAGGGAGGAGCTCACTGTGACTCTACCTCTGCTCCCTTCAAGTTTTTCCCATAACAGGAGGGATTAGTGTGAAGTTTGGGAAATTCTACCAGCACTTTCGAGTGACTTCTTGATCTGTATACTGGTGTATTAAAGAGAAAACTAACTCACACTCAACAGTTCTATTTAAACTTGGCTTTGAAGAATGCACTCAAAGTCCTCAGCTACACTGCAAAACACAATTAATTTGTACAAGTGATTAAGGGAGGCAGCTTTCAATTTTCCAATTCATTAATCATTGCAGACATGCCTGTTGCCAATAAAGCTGTGCTTTGACAATGCAGTTTATTGTGTTCATTTTTCTGTGCTCTCTAGTTATTGAGAGATGACAAAACCTGTTCACGAACATAGAATAACAGGTGGCAAACTCCAGCCAGGCCCCGTGGGTTCTTTCTCAAGGAGACCTGAGCTCTGGGATCTAAGACTTGAACACTGAGTTCTAGGATGCTCCTTTTCTTCATTGGTTCAGCAACTGGCTAGTTCCAGAACCTGTTGCCTGGAGTGATTGATGGTGGCAACTTCCTGGTGTTCTAGCTCTAGAATGTTCCACAACTCCTTGAAACACTGACTGAAGCTAGGAGTGGTAACTAACACCTTTAACCTCAGCACTTAGGAAGCTGCACATTTGAGGGCAACCTCGGCTACATACTAAATTCTAGGCCAGATTAGATTACAGAGTAAGGGCTGGAGAGATGGCTCAGAGCTGTTACACAGAGAAACTCTATCTGGGGGGTGGGGGGAGATATAAAATTTGTTGTGGGTCTGGGGAATAATGCAATGATAGAGCATTCAGCTTGAGACACAGCACCACAACAAATAAATAATAGAGCAGGGCGGCAGTGGCTCACGCCTTTAATCCCAGCACTCAGGAGGCAGAGCCAGGCCGATCTCTGTGAGTTCAAGGCCAGCCTGGGCTACAGAGTGAGCTCCAGGAAAGGCGCAAAGCTACACAGAGAAATCCTGTCTCGAAAAACCAAAACAAACAAACAAAGAAAAAAAAACAAATAAATAATAGAATCAGTAGCTAGACATAGGGGCTCATGCCTTTAATCCCAGCTCTCAGGAGGCAGATCTCTAAATTCAAGGCCATCATGATCTACAGAGGGAGTTCAAGAACAGCCAGGACTACACAGAGAAACCCTGTCTTAAAAAACAAAAATAAACAAATAAAATCTGAAAAAAAGATTACAGAGTAAGACTGACTAAAAACAAAAAAGGGGCTGGAAAGATGGCTCTGTGGTTAAGATAGCTTCTGCTCTTGCAGAGGACCAGATTTGGTTCCTAGCACCCACCATGGTGGCCAACAACTGTCTATAACTCCAATTCCAGGGGATCCAATGCCCTATTTGGCTTCTATGGGTATTGTCTACATGTGGTATGTATGTATGTATGTATGTATGTGTGTATATATATATATATATATATATATATGTGTGTGTGTGTGTGTGTGTGTGTGTGTGTGTGTGTGTATGTATACATATGTATATATATATATATATGCATACACATCACACATACACATAAAATAAAATTAAATAATTCTTAAAAGAATTTTAATGCCTGTCAGGCTTAGTGATACATGTCTTAATCCTAACATACAGGATGAGGTAGGCAGATCTCTGTGAGTTCAAAGCCAGCTTGGTCTACATAGCAAGTTTACCAGGCCAATCAGGGTTACACAGTGAGCCCCATCTCAAAAAAGGTAATGACTGATTATTGAAAATACTCGAAAAGGGAGCTAAACGAGAATGTAAAGTTCCATGGAGTATAAAGTTAATGCTTTATATTTCTCACATAATAATAATTATCCCAAACTAAATATATTTCTAATGTAGCTTCAAAACATGGGCTTGAATAATACTCCATATTTCACTTTAGGAAGCAACCAAGGCTCACGAGTAGAAGATGGTGCCTCTGAACAAAAAGGACCACAAACCATTTGCTACATACAACCCCACTCTTCACATTTCAGTGCTGTGATTCAACATGGCTTATCTTGGTATCAAAGACTCCTGCAATATGTAACAGGCTTCCTAGCAACAGCCTATGATCTCCGAGCAAATGCAGAGAGGGCTGGAGGCAGAGGCATCACACAGGAAGTTGGAGGAAAATTAATCCCCTGAGAGGCATATGCAAGTATATTCAAACACACAGGAGAAACTGACCAGGGAGGAAGGGAGGGCAAGGGTGAGGATGCCCAGGGTAGCTTTGAGGTGACTCCAAGGACTTCTCCATAACCCTTTTCTCCACCTTTGTCAAGAGTGTACAAAAATCACTGATCCCTAAACTACAGAATCATGTGTTTAAATGCAGATTCTACATAAGCATTGGACCAGGTGCCTCAATATTAAGAGTGACTTATAATCAAAATTTAAAAACACATCAAGAAATTCAGTTCATCCTGAGTTAAGCAGCATTTACAGATGCCTTTGTGTGTATGGGTGACTTTGGCTGGTGTGGTGGGATTTCTGAAAGATTAGTTAAACAGATCTAGTGAGTGATTGACACTGGGGAAGGACCACCGCCACCAACCTGCACACACTGAAGAACTGAAGAGCATATCAAGTGCTTTCACAACCAGACAGGCGTGAAGGATGCCACTCCAGGTCCATCTCTGAAACGTTTTAACTAAACTCCAGAGACTCTTCTTTTAAAAGGTCATTTAAGCTTTAATGAGAAAGGTAGTGAGGGATGCCCTTGGTGACCTGGAAGAGAATAGCTGGTATTTGAAGTAGCTGTTTGGATGAATCTTGCACAAAGCCAGGTGGGGGGGGCATTCTGGTATCTAAATTCCTACAGGCAAGCCTTGTAGAAGTCTCACTATGTAAGGGTGAACTACAAATCTTCATGTTGTTTTCATTCATTTATTTCTTTATAAAGAGAAAGAATTGTAGCAATCAGCATGCTTCCCCATGTGTGAAACAGTGCCTTTAATGAGTTTTAATCTAGCAAATGAGTCAGGCTCTAAGGGAAAACACTAAACTTAATTTTTTAAAAGGAAAGGAACAAAGTTTTGCACTCTATGGGACTTTGGTGCTTATTAGTGGTAGAATTAAAAGTCTATTATGTTAGTAATGTAGAATCCATTTTGTTCTTAACATCCATTGAGTAAAGATACTTAAGTGAAAATAGATGTTTGGTTATTTAGTTACAACTAACTTCACCTCTTTACCTAACACAGATCATGCCAGAAAGATACAAGACAAAAGAAGAGTATATCACATCGGTTACTATCAAATACATGTGCACAGCACCAAAAGACTCACACCATTTAATCTGTTTCAGGGATGAAAAATATACCTAGCAAAATATTGGTCCTGATATATCTCCACCCAAGAAGATGCTTGTTTTTCTGTTGCTATGGTACAAGACCCAGGCAAGCAAAGGGTAAAGAGTCTATTTTAGCTCACAGTTCGAGGTACAGTCCGCCACGGTAGGGGAGTCAAAGTAGTGGGGTCATGAAGCAGCTGGCTATATCACATCCACAATCAGGAATCATAGAGGGATTAGTGCTGGCACTCAGATCATCTAGTATATGGTTCAGGTTCCCAGCCCAGGGAATGGTGATACTCACAGTGGGTAGGTCTTCCCCATTCAATTAACCTAATCAAGAAAATCCTCCACAGACATGTCCAGAAGCCTGTCTCCCAGATAGTTTTAGAGCTCATCAAGTTAGCAGTTGAGATTAACCATCACAATATTTGGGCCAGTTTGTGCTTGTTTATTAGAATTAAAGAGTCCCAGGAACTTCGTTATACTTTCTTCAGGTTCTACCACTAACAGCTGTCAGGGTGCATAATGTTTCTACCCTGAGTCCCTTGAGCCTTGGCTTCTGCATACTGCCCCACAAAGCCATCACCGAGACACATTTGAAGCTAACCTGAAGCCATGTGACCTCACTCTTAGCTCACACTCAGCACGGTGTCGTACCACAGTTTCTCTTCACAGATGTGCTCCTCTTCCCCCTTCAAAGGATCAGTTAGCAAGGAGATAGGCATTGATGACTACATTATGAGATTTTTGCATTCCTTTCACTCAAGCTATTCCTGCCTGCCCTTATTTTCAGTGTGAATGGTGAAGTGTGATAGTCTTGCATGCTTTCCCTGTCCCTTAGCTCAAGGAAAGCACAGACTTTTGAAACCAGTACCTTGGAGAGCGACTAGAACCCTCAAGGTTTATCATGAAGCAATCTAGTCCCACTGGTTGGCAGATGCTGATCACAATACCACAGGCCCCAGTGATCTCAAGACACAGAGGCCAGCACTCTGGGCAAATGGTTGATCCTAGAGCCACAACACAGAAGACACAGCCTGGAGTATCCTGTGTACCAGAAAGGCAGTACTCAGAAAGAAGCTGTCCAGAGACAACCCAGAAGCACCTTCAGGGATCAGGACTGGAACCATTTCAGCAATAACATGATCAACAGAAATGGGCTAGAAGGAAAAGCTTAAACACGTAGGTCTACATTCACAGGCAGGTAGAAGTTTTCTAGGGCTGCCATAGTAGTGGCTTAAACAACACACAGGTATCTTCTCACATTTTCAGACTCACAGTCCAAGATCAGTGTGTCAGCAGGACTGGCTTCTGAGCCCTCTTCCCTTGGCTTCTAGGCTTCCCCATCCTTTTGTTTGGCTCCTAATATTCTCTTATATGGATAACAATCAGATTAAGTTTCATTCTAATGACCTTATTTAATCATATTTATATCCTCCAAGTCCCTAACTCACGTATAGTCATTTGTGAGGTCTGGGGACATCAGGTCATAAAGTCAATAGAGAGAGGGGGCAGGATACAACACAGTCCTAGTTATACTGATATATGAAAATAATCCAAGGTCAGAAAAAGCCAAGAAAGTCTGAGAAATTACCATATAGCAGAGGATGCTGGGAAGACGGGTCAACCAAATGCTGTACAGTTATCAAGATTCTGTCTGGCACACAAAGGAGACATTAATGGAAAGTCTGGCAATATCCAAATTGAGCCTGGAGTTTAGTTTAGAGCTGGAGAACAATGTCAGTGTCATAGTTGTGACTTGTGCCATAGGAAAGTAAGATGCTATGATAAGGGGAAGGTAGGGGGTTCACAACTTTTTATCCTCTCTTAGAAACTTTTCTATAAACCTAAAAATATTGCAAAATTATTTGCAATATTTGCAATATTGCAAAATTATTTGCAATATTTGCAATATTGCAAAATTATTTGCAATATTTGCAATATTGCAAAATTATTTGCAATATTTGCAATATTGCAAAAGTATTTTAAAAAGCCAATAACCACTAAAATTTCATATTAAGATTTGACCCAAAGACTCAAGCAAGAATCACTTTGATTTCTCAATGCTGATCTCAGGAAGACCCCAACAGGGCATCGTGAAGACAGACCAACTTCTCAAGTTATAAATTTGTTGGCACCAAAGCTCTGCACATACACACTGAGCATTCTGGAAAATTCTTTATCATTAAAAGAAGTTTGTGTCATCTCAATTTTCTTTTTTGTTTGTTTTTGTTGTTATTGTTTGTTTGTTGGAGACTGAGTCTCACTTTGTAGACCAGGCTGGCCTTGAACTTACAGAAACCCACCTGCCTCCGTCTCTGCCTCCTGAATGCTTGGTCTTTCTTAGAAATCAAGATTTGCTTAACATGATCTTTTGCTAGCTTGAAGAGAACCTTGCATACACATGAGGACAGCTCTGCTACACCAGAACTCAAAGCAGCCAATGGGGCAGCAAATGTGTCTCAGATGCTCAGTGTGCCCAGGCTTGTTTTCAGCAGTTTTTCAGTTCATTTAACCATTGGCACAGCCTTTTCAGTCCCATGCCACTACCATCCCTAATTAGGGAAATCAAGAGATGGAGCACACATCTTGTGTAAGGTTGCCTAGATGCAGTTAGTAAGACACCAACCAACACTATAAACTTGTCAGTGGATACAGAGAATTGACCTCCACCCAAGGGTGTCACATTAGGGACAAAGTAAGGAACACGGAGACCCCAGCAATCTGGGGGTGGGTCACACACTTTTCAACAAAGGCTTATGACACTGACAAAAGGAGTCACTGTTTCCACTTTTGTTGTTCTGACATAGCCTGTCTATGTAGCCCAGGTTGGCTCTGAACTTGCAATCCTCCTGCCTCAACCTTCTGAGCACTGGAATTATAGAAGTGTGTCACCTCACCTGGCTAGTTTTCCCTTTTTAGCACAAAAGTTCCTAAATTTTATCTTGAGATTAAACAAACAATCAAAAAAAAATCTCCCAACCATATAGGCTAACTAAATCAACATCTCTCCCAAGACCCTAGGAGCTGCAGAAAGGGGAGGGACCAAGGACAAATGTCTAAACATAGATGGGCTGTGTCATGGTGGGGAAAACATGCATCCATATTGAAGGCATGAAAGCAAAGCCATTGGCAGCTGGCTTCTTGGAGCAGCTGGATACTGAAAGGAAGTAAAGAAATGTGACAGATGAGGGGCCCACAAGTTGGGCCAGCAAGCAAGACTGAGGATTTGAGTCTGACCTTCGGGATCCACACAGTGGAAGGAGAGAACTGGCTCCTGTAAGGTGTCCTCTGACCTCCCTGCATGAGCCAGGGTATGTGCTCACACCTCCAAATACACACACACACACACACACACACACACACACACAAATAAATAAATAAATAAATAAATAAATAAATAAATAAATAAATAAATAAATAAATGGCAATAAAAATTAAAATAGAGGGCTGGAGAGATGGCTCAGATGTTAAGAGCACTGGCTCTTCTTCCAGAGGTCATGAGTTCAATTCCCAGCAACCACATGGTGGCTCACAACCATCTGCAATGAGATCTGGTGCCCTTCTGATGTTCAGGTACATGCAAGCAAGCAGAACACCGTGTACAGATAATAGCAAAGCCAAAAAAAAAATTAAAATAGAAATGTCTTCCTCCCCAAACTCTTCTAGAGTGAAGGGGACAGTCAAGTGTAACATACATAAAATGATTCTTGAACAATGAACTGTGAAGGTTTTGGTGATGGATTCAGAAAAGAATTTAAAGCTACACAGAAAAGACTTGGTAAAATCTTTTGAAATGATCTTAAACTTTCAGAGGTGTGTGTGTGTGTGTGTGTGTGTGTGTGTGTGTGTGTGTGTGTATGTGTGTGTGTGTGTGTGTGTGTGTACACCAGTTTGAAATATCTGGCACGAACCCCTAATGCCTGAGCCCTGAAAAGGCATGCAGTGCAGAATCTTCAGCCTCCCTGCAGAGTGCAGAGATGCACAGGGGCCATAGGCTCACATGCAGACACAGTGAGATCCTAACACTGGGTTCCTAACAGTGAGCTCCCAACACTGGGATCTTCACTGTGGCCTTTCTGAAGCTCCTAAGCTCCTGGGGCACTTGAATGAGACTCCACCCACACAGAATGAGCCATTATATCATGCTTCCTGAGTATCTTCAGTAGGTAACAGGAAAATATTCTTCCAGAAGCATGTGTGTCCAGCAGAGCTACACGCAGACTATACTGGAAACCTTGCTCTGCATTCTGTGGCCTCTGTCTCATGCCACTTCAAGCCAGTCCAGGTAACCTCCAGGGTGGCATGTGCAGCTGTCCCCCTCATCTCCCAGGGATCATCCTCTGCTGGGCCAGCACTTTGGCACTCTGAGTTTGCAGAGCCAGAGAGTTCAGGTAGGCAAGCAGCTCCCTGCGCCCCAGGTTACTCACCCTTTCTCATTTGCATTTTAATGTATTCACTTTCTAGTACTCTCAGGAAAGATTTCTAGTTTTTAAGAGATGACAAACCAGGAGGAAAGAAGCTCCTGAGGGAATCCATAACACTGAACCATTGACAAAAATAAACCATTTGTTTTCATTTAGAGCAAGTGAAGTGGCTGTGAATGCACTCAACAAAACATTACTGGAAACCAAACATCCTCACCTGGTACTGGGAAACGTTCACAAAAGATGAGCTGTGGGGGCCTGCACTAATATCACCTCCCTTTTCCTTGGAGCCTGCCATATGGAGTAAGGACTGCAAACCTCAGGACGCCTGGGGCTCTGCTGACCACCAACTGTGGACGCAGCTCCTCCCGCCTGCAGTGGGTTCTGAAAATGAAGTGAATGTCACACACCCACACATGTAGGAATACTAGAAGGGAGGCCCTTATCTGTCATGCTGGGGACTGGAGAGCTCTGGACTTGAGGAATTTTCAGATTTTAGAATACTGGCTCCTATATCAGGAGCTATCTTGCAGGCTGAGCCCGAGTATAAACAGTAAATTCACTGACTTCCTACGGGCCTTGCAGATGGAGATGGGAGGCCATTTCCTCCAGTAGCCTTGGTGTTACCCACACTTGGACTGCCACCTGTCACAGGCGGCAACAAAGTGTGGGGTTTCCTCTCTGTGGCATCACAAGGGTGCTCAAAGTGTCAGGTGTTGGAGCATTATTATGGATTCCTAGATGAGAGATGTGCAGCTGTGTATACACACACACACACACACACACACACACACACACGCACACGCACACGCACACGCACACGTGCACACACACACGCACGCACGCACACACACATGCACGCGCGCGCGCGCACACACACACACACACACACACACACACACACACGAACATGCATAATGCATAGACACATGTACATACAGCCACAGTGGTTGGCACATAATTGCTATTACTACTAAGCTGACAGATGACTTGAATATATATTTTATATGGCATTTTTTCCTACTTAAAATACCAACATAAACATCTGGTGCAGATTTTTGTATCAAGCCTGTGCAGAATGGTATTTGCTTAGGACAAGCTTCTGGAAGAAGGCTTTGGCTGAAGCATATAGATACTTTCAGTGTTCCTTCAATACAAGCCAGACCTTCTCCAAGCATCAGCATTAGCGACGGCTCAACAGAGCACTGGGGGAAGGAGGCTACTTTACTGAAAGTTGTGGATTTTCAGAGCATCTAATAACTCACCGAGGAAAATATCTCCTTTTGGTCTCAATTTGAATGTCTTTGATTATTGCTGTAGTTGAATGTATGTACAGGTATTCACATGTTTGAGTGTTTTAGGTGTGCACACACGTGTGCATGTGTGTGTAAACTGGAGGACAACCTTAGATGTCACCCCTTGGACGCTGTCCACCTTCTATCTTGAGAAAGGGTCTCTCCCAGGCTTAGAGCTTGTTGAGAAAGGGTCTCTCCCAGGCTTAGAGCTTGTGGAGCAGGCTAGGCTGGCTGGCCAGTGAGCCCCAGAGATCCACCTGTCTCCGCCTCCCCAGCATTGTGCATGCCAGCACACCCAGCCTTTTATAAAATGTGAGTTTTGGGGATTGAACTCTCACACTTGGAAGGCCAACAATTCATCGAGTGAACCATCTGCAGACCAGGAGTTGATACTCTTATGAGTAAAAATCACCCATGTTTCCTCTTTCATCTCTTCACGTCTACCACTTTCATGAAGTTGGTCTTTATGACCTTTGATTCCTGTGGTTGCACTTACAGCTCAAAGACAGCCACCCCTCCCCCTACAAGCCATAAACATTTGCTTCTGGCTCTTTTATTTGTTTTTCCAGTTGGTATTTTAAAGAGTCCACATTTTTTTGTCTCTATGTAACATTTATTCATCTTTCCTGACAGTTTCTTCCAATCCTTTGGAGTCCAAAACGTCCCCCCTTACTTGCACAGCTCCTGACCAGCATAGTTGTTTATGTAAGCTGTGCCGCTACCACGAGCCTGGACATATGTTGATTTAGTGCTCTTTCTGAGTAGCCATTGAACTTCTATGAACAGAGCGCTGAGGGATCAGAAAGCGGCCTTGACCAGTTACCACCTGAAGTCCGGCAAGAGGAACCATACACCAGCTTCAAGATCCTCACTAAGCTCAGTCCTGTGTGCATTAAACACAACCCAAGCTAATTTTAAGCATGCATGTGATGGACTGTGAACCACACCCACACCCACAGCAAATTCTCTTGCAGCCATTTGAAAACCAAGCAGGATTTCTTTTAGAGCAAAAGACAAAGGTGACAGAGCCGAGTTGAGCTGGCCGGTATGCACTGCAGCTCCTGGTCTCCTAAGAAGGACAAGGTTTGAGACCCGTATGCACTGCAGCTCCTGGTCTCCTAAGAAGGGCAAAGGTTGAGACCCACAACTCAATGAATACTCTGTTGTGTGGAGAACCACACCAAAGGACTACATAAGACAGAAGCAGGATCCTCTCCATCAGGCTCACTGCCCTGTATCCCCAGAGCAGGCTCCCCTTCCCAGGAGCCTGTGCAGGGCTCCTTCCCTCACAGTATGCTCCCTTCATACGCCTCACACAGGTTCAGTGGGTGACCTTTCCTTACCACCTCCTGGAAGTGACATCACCCTACAGCTCTCAGCTTTCTAAGCCCAGGTTCCAGAGATGCTGTGAACTCCTGTGAGGATGGGAATGGGAGGGATCAGGATATGAAGGAAAGCAGCATCCGGGCCCCACCTCTTAAGCTACCTTCTCAGCTGTTCTGGCTTTCCTCTCAAATCTGCCATGCCAAAACCTTCCCCTTCTTCAGATCTCAGGAGGCATCTGTTGCAGCAACAGCCTCCCCAAGTTTCTCTCTTCTAAATTCCTACAGTGCTATATATGGTCTCTGGGAGATTAGGGAGATCCTGTGGGCAGCAAGATGCATCCTTTCTCTGTGATGCCTGTGGTTGAGGGTTGCTCCTCCAACCACGAGTGGGGTGAAGGTCATATTGGAGGCCATCAGGACATCCCATTGAGAGAAGGACTGGAGCTGAACCTTACCACAACCCTGTGCTGTGTGTCAGTGTTAGGAGAACAAACAGGCCAGTTAGCATTGCAGTGTTCTCACTTAATGGATGAGCAGTAAGAGGCGTTTCCTGCTGAATATATGACCCTGTCCTCTAAGTCCTCAGTCTTTAACCAGTAGCTTCTCTACCTCAGCCATTTTGGAACTGTGGACAAATGTCTCTACCCTAGAACTAAGGGTCAGAGCAACTCATAGCATAAGGTTCAGGTATCTATATGGTATCCACCTTTTTTATTCAGCCATGTTCTCTTCCCAATAACAGTGTTGATACCTCACCACTGAGCAGTCTATTTAATTCCAGAATTTCAAAGAAACGCAGTATCTCCTTCACTGCCACTTCTAACCTGTGCATCCAATTCAGCTCCCACATTCTACAGCTATTCTCAGGGTCAAAATTGTGTGTGTGTGTGTGTTCATGTGTGTATGTGGGAACCAGAAATAGTCAACTTTGGGAGTCCTTCCTTCCTTCCTTAGGAGCCATCCAACTTGTTTCTTGAGATAGCACTTCACACTTCTCTTTGGGACCCGAGAATTCACTGATTAGGTTAGGCTTGCCTCTACCTCCCCGGTTCTGGGGTTGCAAGTGGGCCACCATGTCTGCTTCTGTATATGGGTTCTAGGAATTAAATTCAGGCCTTTATTCTTGTATGGCAAATACTTTAATCAACTAAGGCCATTTCCCCAAGCTCCCAACGGCTCCTCAATCAGTGGTCTAGAGTTTCAGTGAATAAAGGTATGCTGGAGGACCCCGTCTGTTAGTTTTAGATAGTTACCACCACTTACAAATGTCTCCATTTGGAGCATCCGTGGCTGCTCTCTCCTGAGAACAGGCTCAGTCGAGCCTGGAAGATGGTTGTCAAGAGGAGCCTTTGGATAAGCATGGCATAATTTACCATGCTATTAAATGATTAATAATTGTAACTTTTCTTAAGAAACATTTTAATTAGGATCATATGAATAAAGATAGGAAATAGACAATATCAAGAGTAACTCATGGTCTTTTTCAGTTATAATATAATGTTATGTCATGAAAAATTAAGGATTTTACAAAATATTTAGTTTCATTCCAAAATATTTATCTGCAAATGTATACATCTCTCTACAGATCATTTTGTATCTACAGTGATTCCCAAATAACCTATTTATGATAGTTTCTTTTTTTATTCTAAACCAACCCCATTGACAGAAGACTGGAACTGGACAAAATGATTCAATGATGGCTGTGAAGAGCGGAGTATGTAAGTAAGCTGTGCTGCTGTGCTGTAGCAGATGCATTCTGCTGGGCCCCCTCATCACCAATTCCTAGTCTGCCTGGCCTATACGTTCCTTCAACACAGCTGCTGTGGTGGTTTGAATAAGAATGGCTTTGTCATCAGGGAGTGGCATTACTTGAGAGGGATTAGGAGATGTGGCCTTGTTGGAGTAGTGTGTCACTGAGGGTGGCCTTTGGGGTTTCAAAAGCCCAAGGAAGTCCCAGTCTCTCTCTTTTCCTGCTGCCTGTGGATTCAAATGTCGAACTCTCAGCTCCTTCTCCAGCACCATGTCTGCCTGCATGCCACCACGCTCCCTGCCATGATGATAATGGACTAAACCTCTGAACCTGTAAGCAAGCCCCAGTTAAACGTTTTCTTTTATAAGAGTTGCTGTGGTCATGGTGTTTCTTCACAGCAATAGAAACCCTAACTAAGACACCTGCCTAGTGACTCAGAGATTTTGGTCAAAGGATGGTGTGGTCACTTCAGGATGGAGTTATAAAAGGCATCACAGCTTCCTTCTCCCTCTGTGCCCTTGCTCTGCAGAAGCCACCCGAGGGGGCCACACAGTGGCGAGCAGAAGCTGGTGGTTTTCCACGGCTTTGTGAGGGAGCCTGGGACAGGTCCTCCTGAGGCTCTAGGGCTGAGCTAGTGTTGCTCTGTCAACAGCTCACTGAAATCTTGTGAAAGGCCTGGGCTGGGCCTGGGCTCCATGAGAACTTGTGGTTCTCAGGGAAGGTGAGACAGCTCTGCCCTTCATGTGGCTGTGACTAGGGCGGCAACAGGCAGATCAATGGCGGAAGTGCTTTCAGAACTGGGGCTCCAGTTTAGAATTCCCTTCTGTAGGAAAACAGCTCCGGGGTGCCAACCCATCTGTGAAAGGCAGGCTGGCTGAAGAGTCAAGGGACGTCCCCTAGACTCAGCTGTAGACTTGAAGCCAGCCTGGCATCCTCAGCACAGGCAGGATAGTCACACAACACCGGGCCTGTACTTCTTGATGCTAATTTCTGGCCACATAGTATTAGTCTAGAGTACAGCCTTGTATCTGTTTGGTTTTTGGAAAGTGGATGCTGTTGGAAGTAGCTCTTGTCAAACTCAGCCTCCTCTGTTCATACCAGCCGGGGACAGTGGGTGGGAACTGCTCTAAAAAGGGCCTTGGGTGTAGGCAGGTAATCATGAAACACAAAGACTTGAGAACTCTGCAGGTGCTTCAGGCTCCAGGAGCAACAGCTCGATGCTCTCTGTTCACTCCCACCGAGCACGGTGCCCTCCTGTCAGCACAGTGTCCCAGTGACTGGAAGGTCACACTGACCTTTTCATCTGGATGGGCCTCCTGAACTTGCTCACGAGACCAGAGGAGTCCCTCAGCCTCTGGATCTAGAAACCCGTGTTTTGCAGGCACTGGGACTAAAGTGTGCCACCTTTCTCTGGGTATAGTCACTGAAAGGCACATTTTTTTAAGTTGTGAAGCTTTGGAGGACCCACAGACCAGAGAGGTTTCCTTTTCTTGCGCTGATTCTCACAAAACAGTCAACAGAGACACGATGAGTGCTCTGCACAGCCTCCTGGTAAGTCAGTGACCCCCAGAAGACAGCTCCCGCTCTCTGCTCACTCACCCAGGCCTGGCTCCCTTGCACAAGACCTGCCTGGTCCTCAGGCAAGCACACTCCTCTACCATTGCACTGAGGGCTGGCAGCCTTGCTCCAAAGCAGAGCCAGCTGCAGCCACAGCAGGGATGCCCAACATTCTAATTCCCCTTAGCTCTTGTCCCTCACTGAGGCTGGCCCTGGGCACCTGAGTGACTCCAGTAGAATTCTGTCTGGATGTGGAAGCAAGAGATCAAGAAGCCCTTTGCAATAGAAAGACACTCGGGAATGTAGAGAAAGCAAGAGAGCAAGCTTCACCAAACGAAGAGAGACAATTTCAACATGAAATCAGGAGTATCCCACCTTACTGCAAAAGTATCTCAGCCAGACAGAGGCCAGACAGAAAATGACAAGGGACAGACAGAGGAAGGCCAGATCTGTGACTCCCCCTTCTAGCCACGGACTCTTCTCTTGCATCTATCTATCTTTAGGCAGCAACCTTTGCCTCTCCTAAGTTACTTGTATGCAAAGAAAGACTTATTTCCCATGGCAACACGAACAGTTCTTTCCCCCGAGTGTGACCTCAATATAGATGCTGCTCAGCACAGACTCTGTATTTGTTGACCGAAGCAAAGGTATAAATAGATGAGCACCTGGCATCCAAGTGGGGCCAGCGCAAGTTCATGTGTAAGCTCTGCTACATTTCATCTTTACAAAATAATGACCAAATCTAAAAAATTACATAAACTAGTCAAAGTAACAAGGAAGATGAAGAAAGCCTGAGGGTATTGGGGTACAGAACTATAGTTGGATTTAAATGTGTTAGTCATGATTGAATTTGGGTCAACAACACAAACAAAATTATAGGACCATGGTTACCAGGGAAACAAACAATTCTCTGGAGAGATCTTCCCTCCTTCTTCAAAATAGAGAGATGGTATTAGCTTCTTTTTCTACTGCTGTGATAAAAATATTCTGACATAAGCAACATAAGGGAGAAAGGTACAGTTCATCAAGGCAGGGTGTGATAGTTTGAATGTAATTGGTCCCCGTAATCTCATAGGGAGTGGCACTATTAGGAGGTGTGTCCTTGTTGGAGGAAGTGATTCACTGTGGGGGTGGGCTTTGAGGTTTCGTATGTTCAGGATACTACCCAGTGATTCAGCTGACTTCCTGTTGCCTGCAAGATATAGGACTCTCAGCTATTCCTCCAGCACCACGTCTGCTTGGATGCTACCACGCTCCCCACCATGATGATAATGGACTGAACCTCTGAACCTGTAACCTACCACCTCAACTAAATGTTTTCCCTTATAAGAGTTGCTACGGTCATGGTGTCTCTTCACAGCAATTAAAATCCTAACTAAGATACAGGGACAGCAAGGCAGCAGGAGCTTGAAGCATCGAGTTGTATCACACCCACAGTCAGGAAACAGAAAGCGATGGACACAAGGTAGTGTTCAGCTCCCTTTATACAATCCAGAATCCCCACCCCAGAATCAAGATGCATCTTCCCACAGCTATTAAAATAATCAAGGTAATCCCCCACAATCCCGCCCAGAGCCCTGTCTCTTAGTCATTCTAGATCCTGTCAACGGCTGGTCAACAGATAGAGAAGCAATCAAAATAGTGGAGATTCTCTGGAGTATGAGGAACCTGAGGTTCACTGTCCTCTTTATTTGCTCTCGTTCATTTACAAGGAGAGAGTCGGCACTTGGTCAGCATTTTTCAATGTTCTACCCAATTTTAATCATTAACGCCACCACTATGAAGAAGCCCCTCTTACAACAGCTCCAATAAAGGCAGGGGAGGTGTGTGTCCCTCTTGAGGGCTACTTGAGATGACTTAATCTGGAAAAACAGCATCTTTCCTCCCGAAGAGAGGGCTTTTCCAATGTGTTTTCCTAAGCAATCAAGTGTGCCTTATAAACATGACCCGGAGTCACGTGCCTGAGCAATGCTGCTTTTAAGAAAGGGAATTAGGAGGCAGAAATGACAAATAAACAAGGCCTGAAAACATCCTCTCCTCCCCAGAGAATTCTGCCCGGAGACTCCAGAATATGATACCTGGAAAGGTTGACAAGGGACTGGACCTTCCACAGAGGGTTTTCTGCTTGTCAATGTGTCCCATGGTTTAAGGTGAAATCAGCATGACAGAAATCGGAGGGGGGAGGAAGGTAAGGAAGGAGAAAGGGGGGAGGGAGAGAAAGGGGGGGATAAAGAGGGAGGGGGAGAGGGAGAGAGAATGATAATGGCAGATTACCATTTTTCTTCCTAAACTCACTTTGATGCCCCAATACAAGGACATTCAGATTGGTCATTAAGTCTTTGGAATGTAAATGAAAAAGGAGATGGTGTCCCTGCATTCAGCTTATAAATGAATCTGAAGGTAAATTTAGCAGTGTAGTGGTGCAGCATGCTAATCTGGGGAGATAAATTCAGTTCCTGATTGAGTCCAGGTTCTGCAATCAATAGTGCAGAGTGATTAGGCAAAGTATTGAAATTGTGTGAGCCCCACATTCTTATGTTTTAACATGGGCTTTATAATGTGAAACTCATGGCATTACTAATGAGTTGAGTATGTAAAACCCCTGCCACATTGATGTCCCAATCCATTGTCTTTTCTCCCTCAACACTATGCCCTGACATATCACGACCATTCAGATTCACTAAACATTTTATGTGTTAAAGATTGACATATATATATATAGGATCTCTCTAATATATATAATATATAATATATATATATTAAGGATCTCTCTCTCTCTCTCTCTCTCTCTCTCTCTCTCTCTCCCCCTCTCCCTCTGTGTGTGTATGTACGTGTGTGTGTGTGTGTGTGTGTGTGTGTGTGTGTGTACATGGATGTGGCTGCCCTCAGAAGCCAGATAGGAGTGTCAGATTTGCCAGAGCTAGAGTTACAGGCAGTTATAAGCCACTCGGTGTGGGTACTGGAAATCAAACTCAGGTCTTCTGTAAGAGAGGTGTATGCTCTTAAGCACTGAGCCATCTCTCCACCTCCCTCACCCCGTATTTTATACCATCACAGTTGTGGCTATAAACTAGAAATGTACACTTGAGATTAAGTTGAAACAAATGCACCTTGCTCCTGGAAACTATGCTACTTAAAAGATGGGCTGTGACACTCAAAAACATGGAGACCTAGAGTGATGTCAAGACCTAGAGGAAGGAGGGCCATTCATTAGAGAAGAGGCCACAGCTGCCTCCCAACTACTGCACAGAGCTCAAGGCAAAGGCATGCATCTTGTCCTTGCTGGTCCACTCTCCACTGACATCTCAGGAGCATTCATAGTAAACAAGTACATTAGAATCCATCAAAACCCTGCAACCTCAACCTGTCTGCCAGAGTCTCAGAAGCTTCTCCTTCCGGAAAGAATGACTCTCAGTATTAGCTGCCCAGGGTGCTGGCATTAAAATCATTATGGGTGATTTGCTTGTAATTTCTCTTGCTGTTGTCACACACAACATGAGGGATATTGAATTTAGTAATGCAGATGCAACTGTATAGCAAAGCCATTACTTTGGAGGAGGAATTATTTTCTAACAATTATTTCTAAAATATGTACTTTTATTTATGTGTATATGTGTGTGTGGGGTGGTGGTATATGCATATGAGTGCAGGTATACACAGAGGCCAGACAGGATAGTTGGAGCTAGAGTTCCAGGATCTGTGAGTCTCTTGACATGAGTGTTGGGAATCCCATTCTTGTAGCCTGGAAGAGCAGCATGAGCTCTTAACCACCCAGCCATTTCTCCAACTTCCTTTCTTAACAATCTAATTATTCCAGGATTATCTCTCTTTTTCTAACAGAGCTTATGGATGAAAAATAATACTAAAATGTTGTTCTTCAATTTTTTTCTCAGCCTGAATGACTTTTCCATTATCATTTTTGTAAGCAGACTAAATTTTAACATCATGGAAAAATTTCATAACTCTATACAATTGTTCAGTGAGTACTTATTGCTAAACAATCATCACAAGTGAGAGGCTGAGGCAGGAGAGTGGCATATTTGAGGCCAGCCTGAGTTATACAGCAAGATCCTGTCTCATAAAACCAAGGGCTAAGGTTGTAGCTCGGTAGTAAGTCACTTGGCTAATAAGCATAATGCCCTGGGTTTGGTTCCCAGCACTTTGGGGGCAGTTAGGAACCTGGGGAGGGGGTGTCAAAAATAGCTTCATTTTCGCTTTTTAAAATTACCATTTTATTCTTTTTTGTTTTTTTTTAAATGAATGATTGTTTATTGTTTCAGAATCTCATACATACATACAGTATATTTTGATCAAATCTATTTAATCTCATTTCATGTGTATTTACCTATTGATTGCAATGCCTTATCTCAGTTAAAAATATCTCGGTATGTGATCTAACAAGAAGAGTCAACTCTTTATACAAGAAAGCAATGTTCCTAGTCTCGCAATGTTCCAGGTCTTTCAACTCTGCTGCCTCCTTTCAAGGACTGGGCTTTGATTCCCCTTTAAACATGAGCAGGTGACAGCATTCTTCTGGCCCAGGAAGGCACCAGCTGGTCAGTTTCTCTCTCTGAAGTTGCAAGTGAAAGAGAGAATTTTCCTTCTATCCTCCTGCTTCCCCCTTCCCCACATAGTGTCAGAATCATGGTCCCATCTGTGAGGGCTATAGAGAGATGAATCAGATCAATTAAAAATTTTCAGAAGTATATAGACACCCAAAGTTATAGAAACTTGTAAAAGTTAATCAATGTGATCGCAATGTGATGCCGAGAGAGCATCTGACATAATTCCACACCATTTCATGATAAAAGCACTCAACAAAATAGGAACAGAAGGAAAACACTTCAAAGAAAAAGATGCATACATGAAAGACCCAGAGCAAACAGCACTCCATGGTGAAGACGGAGATCTTCTCCATTAAGATCAAGAACAAGGCAGGGTGCCTGCCTTCAGCAAACACCTCTACAGTCATGGCAGAATTCTTACTGAAGCTCCAAACCAAGAAATAGCTAAAAGAAAAAATGTGGGGCAGGGCAATGGCAGATCATCTCTATCTACACAGGACACAGGCATGACCATTGATGTGGAGAACTCTGAAGATACCATTGAACACAGCTGTTATAATAAATAAATGATTTCAAGGCAGCAGCCAGACACCAAGTCAGAATGCAGAAATCAGTCACATTTTCACAGGCTCATGATGAAACCCCTGGAAAGAAAATTACTAAAGCAATTGCATTGCCAAGAGCAACATAAAGAATCAAATAGTTAGGAATTAACAAAAGTGGTAAAAGGTTTATGCAATGAAAACTGCAAAACATTACTGAAAGAAATGGAGGAAGTCATAAATAAAGAGTAACACTCCCTGTGCTCTGTGATGGGGCTATTATTAAGATGTCAGCTTCATTCCCACAGCCTGAGGCTTACACTTCTCCAAAATATGTATGTTGAAACCTAATCCACAGTATGATGGGTTTAAGAGATGAGTCCTTTGGGAAGTAATTAAGTCATGACCAAGGTGTCCTTATAAGAGAGGCTCATGGGAGCTTGTGTGTCTCTTCCATCAGATGAGGTCATGTGAAAACAGGGAGAGAAGTTGTCATTCACTAAACACAGAATTTAACAGCACCTTGACCTTGGATTTCCGAGCTTCTAGAACTGTGAGAACCAAGTTCCCACTGTTCAGAATGCACCCCCATTCCAACAGCCTGAGTAGAGAAGGACACTAACCAACATGACCAAGAGAATAAATACAATCCCTGTTCAAAGCCCATGGATGCCTTCTATAGACATAGAAAGTCTATCTGTAAGTTCATGTGGCTCCCAGATGGCCCCAAATACGTAAAATGATTTTTAAAAAGAAGGATAAATGTGAGGATTCACACTTCCTGACTTTGACATTTGCTATAAAGCTAAAGCATCAGAACGCTGTAGAAGCACAAAGGAATAAAGTGAATTAGAAGAGAAGCAATCTCCCACAGGGGTCACACAAGTCCTGCGGGGTGCCACGGCCTTTCCATGAGTGAGGACAGCCTTTTCAAAGGACAGTGCTGGGAAAATGGATCTCCACATATAACAAAGAATGAAGTTAGAAGCTTGCCATGTACAATGTACAAAACCATTGCCTCAAATACACCAAAGAAGCAAATGTAAGATAGAACTGTAAAATTCATAGTAGAAAACACAGGGGGGAAAGCTCACAGCTGTTTGGCAATCATGCCTTAAATAAATAAGGTATAAAAAGCCAAATGAGAGAAAACTGAACTTCATGAACATTAAATTTTTTCATTTAAGTCAGTATCAGTGGAGTAAAAGGCAATTCACAAAATGGGAAAATATCTTCAAATCATATATGATAATGGAATACTATCAAGAATACATAGAGAACTTCTAAAACTCAACAGCAAAAGGGAACCCAATTTCAAAACATGACTACCAGACATGAAGATTAATTTCTTCATGGAGGATACACGAATGGCTAAAAAGCAGATGAGATGCTCAGTGTCACTAACCAAGGAGGAATACAAAGTCAAACACAAGGAGACCTCACCTCAACCCAGAGGGAGCCCATTAAAAAACAAACAGATCACATGTTAGGGAGGATGGGAGAAGCTGGAATGTGGGTGTACTCTTGGTGGGGAATGTAAGCTGGGACTCACCCTCCTGATCTTAACACTTACAAATGTATAAACATGAAGGCAGACATTGTGCAGAATAGTTCAGTGGTCCCTCAAAAAACTAAAAGCATAATTAGAGTATGATCCTGGAATACAGATCTCCAGGTCTACACCTGAGAGAGCCAAGAACTAGGTCTTAAAGAATGGCCGATATGCCCATACTCACAGCAGGATTATTGGCAATAATGAGAACAAACTAAGTGTCCATCAAGGGGTAAATGCAAACAAAATGTGATTAGAACTATAATGGAATGCTGTTCAGACGCAGGAAGAGGAAAAATTCCGACACACACTACTACGTGGATGAACTTTGCAGACACGATGCTAAGACGAAAAAGCTTGTCCCTAAAGATCAACACTGCAATGTGCCTTCTCTGTAAGGTACTTAGAGCAGTCACATATAGGAAATGGGACAGTGGGGACTTGGGAGGATGGCACAGGGTACAGTGTTGTGGAGAGTTTTGCAGAGATAGATGGCAGCGACTGTTACACAACCCTGTGAGTGCATTACTGCTATGGAATGGCACAATTTATACTGGCCATGATGGTAAAATTTAGGCTATATAAATTTTACCACTTTTAAAAAATGCTTGGATAGCTGGGCGGTGGTGGCGCATGTCTTTAATCCCAGTACTCAGGAGGCAGAGCCAGGTAGATCTCTGTGAGTTCGAGGCTAGCCTGATCTACAGAGTGAGATCCAGGACAGGCACCAAAACTACACAGAGAAACCTTGTCTCAAAAAAACAAACAAACAAAAAAATGCTTGGACATGTTATGCACACACATGATGAAGATAAAAATTTAAAAAACAGTTTGAAAATGGGAACAAAGTCACCCCCAAAGTTCTTAGATATAAAAGGTCTAAAGAGAATTACAATCAGTTGCATTGCTGAATGTGGCCCGAGTGGCCCATCTATCTGGGTTTGTTTGTTTGTGGCAGTCATATAAACAGCAGTTGACCCACGGTCCAGCCTTAGTTCACACTGGCATCTGTCTCCATGCTTTCCTATGGATTCAAGATGTTTCCCAACTGTGAAATCACAGACATTATGACTAGGCTCTCTTTGGGGCCGTTAAAGTTTACTTTTAATTCTTATCATGGCTGATGAAATCCCTTCATCCATTTAGACTTTTGGACCCCCAGGAGAAGAGATAATTCCCAGTTCTGTACTTTTCTAAACTAGTCTAATTCAGATACTTGGAAACTGGGGAAGGTGGCAGATATTTGGTGAAAAAAGAAAAAAACTTTGAGATTTAAAATTCAAATTAAAAGCATTAAGCCCCACTCATCCCGGGTTTAAAGTCAGACACACTTTTTTCAGTTGCGCAGTAAAGGACACAGCTTTCTGCTCTTCTGTTCTCTTCGAAGCAGCTCGTGACCCTCAGCTGGGGGCTCTTGAGACCCAAGCCTATGGCCACCTCACATACTCACAAACCAAATACCTTGGCCTGGAAACTTCCAAGAGGGTCTCAGCATCAGCATCTTTCAAATGAGCTCCGATCCCTCTTTCCTAGGTCCTTTAATTCTTCACAGTTACAACCTTAGGCCTCCCAAGATGTCTCCAATCCTGATACAGTGAGACATAAATCAACCAGAATGCTCTGGGAATGGTGTTACAGTTAATTTAATTTTCTAATTAACCAAAGACTCACCACAAGCACTGTTTAGCTGTGACTCTCTCTCTTCTCAAAGTCTCCCTATAGCTCCTGGGTGGAGCTTCTTAGGAAAGGCAAACAGACAATCTATCCGCGGTGACCGACCGGTGCCCAGTCTTAAAGGCCCTGAAGCCCAAGACCGTGCATGCCACTTAACCCAGTGCAGAGACAGAGGATGCTGGGAAGGCAGGTGATGGAGCAGCCCATCTGCATGGAGTCACTTTGTGGGCTTTGTTTGACATCACTTGCCTCCGTTTCAAAGTGTAGTCAACATAGGAAAGAAAAGGACATCAACTTCCATTTCTACCCGGCTGAGCTCAGGTTAATTCAGTCACACACACTCCTTTCTTAGGTGAGCACCTCCTGAAAGGTTCACCTTCTCACATGGAAACCCAGAAGCTTCCACAGCCCGTCTCCTTTCTCTTTTCTCCTCCACATGCTGGTGTCAGAAGACACAGCAGACAGATGTTCTCTTGAAGTCCTGGTCACTGGCACCCTGGTCATACCCATACAGTCTCTGTGCTGATGGACTCGTAAACACCACGCTTCTGTCATAGAAGCCCTGGCTAGATTCACTACCCAGCCTCCACCTGCACTCACACTCTAGCACTATCACTTTAAGAGCCATCATGTCAACCTGTGTGTGCTGGCCACTGGGTCCTGGGGAGCCAGTGAGAGCCCAGAACCTGGGACTGGCTCAGGTGAGAGGCAGTAGTGGTGTGTCTAAGGTAGGAGGAAGAATGGCAGAGGAAGAGTGTGCCCAGATGGACCTGTTCATGTGTCAAAGTTCCTTGGGTTCCACATGAATGGAGAGTATAGCAGAGATGACATGACTTGGAGTCTGGAAAGATGCACCTGCAGGGATGTGTCTGCAGATGCTGAGAAGGGATGCAGAAGCGTCTCTAACACCCATTTAGCATCGATGATTCTGGAAAGGCTGGCATCAGAGAAAGGACAGATGGCATCGGCCAAGATCACTGACCAATGCCAACCAGTGAAAAGCTGCCTGCCAATCCTGTGTACACTACTTCCGGACTAGGGTGATGTTCCTGAGGGCTGGATGAATGAGTATGGCCAGTGCACATGATGCTGTGAGTGTAGCAGCTAAGTGTGCAGCCAAAGGAAGTGACAGTGACAGGTGGGGTTGTAGGATGGTGTGGCAACAGGGACAGCACTGACATCTTCTGGGACACCCTCTCCTTCCATCCCATGGGGTAGGCAGGCTGCTGGACGCCACATATAGACAAGAAGACTGAGGCCACAGAGTAACACTGGGACCGTTCTTCTAAAACCCATTCTTTGTAAGGTTGACAACATATACATATTATATGTCGAGCACATCCCCCACATGCCTCCTCTCTCCCTTTTCATGCCCACTAGTTCCCTTATAGACAGTTTATTCTGCTTTCATGTCATGCGTACATGTGTAATTTTAAGTATCTATGTAAATCTAGGAACTGCAAGAAGAGTACATGACATTTGTCTCTCTGAGGCTGGCTTCATTCTGTGAATATGTTGTCTCCATTTTCCTGCAAACACATGACTTCATTCTCCTTTGCACCTGAAAACAGTGCCATTGTGTAGCTATACCATATTTCCAACACCATGTCTCCAGTATCTGTTCCTTGGTTGAACCTAGCTTGGTTCCATAGCACAGCTGTTGTGAACACTGATGTGCAAGCGTCTCTGCGACACGCCGACTTGGAGGCTTTGGGGAAATACCCAGGAGTGGTGACTGCATACAGCATAGCTCTTCAGCTGATGCAGAGAGGATGGCAATGGGGAGAGTTTCCTGCAAAGGCTACCTGAGCCTGGATGCTGCAGAACAGCCAGTACAGATGGACAAACAATGTGCACTTTGCTTTTCATTGAAAAAGACAAGGTCACACTGGATAGTCTCAGAGTGTGTGGTGGCCAAGGCAGCCCAACCCTGCCAGACTTGCCAGCCTATGCTTCTCCCTGGCAGGGTTGTGTGGCTGGTCCCATATCTGCTTCAGGACCTCCTGGGAGTGGTCTCCTTCCTAGGCCCATTTCGCCTTAAATAGGCTTCAGAGTCAACTATTTACCGAGACAGCTGTTTAAACTCAGGCATGAAGCCTTCCAGTGTCTTCCCTCCCACTCAGAATAAAACACAAAGCCTTCCAGAGCCTGCGAGATACTCAGGCACGCCAGGCCCCGTGTAAATACATGGCTGCCCTCCCTGCACGCGGGGGATCTTGCCCTTCTCGCTGTCCTTCATTCGTTCCCATCTCTCTCGCTGCTGGCGTCTTTTATGCTAGCTTGTGCACTGCCGCCTCCTAATCTGCATCTAAGCACCTAATAAATCAACGGGCGCACAGTAGATGCTCAATAAATCATTTGCAGAATTAATGAATTGATGAATGTTGTGGTTCAAATGAGAAGTGTCCCCCAGGGGCTCGCGTATGTAGACACGTGGTTCCCAGTTGGCGGTGTTGTTTGGGAGCCTTGCTGGAGGAAGAATGGGGCCAGACACTGAGGTTTAGGACCTCACCCCACTTCCTGTTTTCCTCTCTCTGATTTCTGTGTGTGCATGAAAATGAGATCTGCCAGCTTCCTGCTCCTGCCACTGTGCTTTCCATGTCTTCCCTGCCATGATGGATTCTATCCCTCCGGAGCAGCAAGCCAGAATAAGCCCCCTTTCTCCTTGAAGCCGCTTTTGGTCTTGGTATTTTGTCATAGCAACATAAAGGTGAACTAGTGCAATGGATAAACAGGACAAATAACTCTTCCCTCAGTGGCATCTTATTACAAAGAAGAGCTCGCGAAGGCCATGGATTGGAGTGTAAACCTTTGGCTATGGAGTAGGAAAACTTATCCTTAGACTCTTACTCTGTAAACTCACATATTTACAGTGAAAGCTACTCTCACAAGGCCACTGATCATGCCGTCGCCTAGAAATGAGGTCAAATCGCATTAATCTGGCTTTGAAATAATTGCCCTTCAGACTTCAAAGCACAGATACTTAATCCTTTCAGAAAGAATTGGCTTGCTATATAGGAAAGTTACCATGTGCACTTTGATTAAATGGATTTTATCTAAGAATAAACTTGACAATTGAATTCTAGGGATGTCAGAAAAACCAGCCTATCCTTGTACATCTGTGAGATAGCATCAAGCCTATAAATTTGAAGATAAGATCCTTTGCCTTTGATTTCTAAATATTTAGGCTCTGAAGGAAGGTATCATAAAATATTATAAAACATTTTATTGTTTGACTCTAGTTCCAAGCCACAAAAGGTCAATTTTCCAAAACAGAAAGTAACATAAGATCAAGGAGGCATCATGAAAGTATCTGAACAATGATCTTTTCCACATAGAAAGAATTTTTAAGGTAAAGTGTCTTGGGGGTTGAGTGATGGATGGCTCAGTGGGTGAGGGGTTTGCTGTGCAAGAGTGAGAACCTGAGATTGGGTTCTCAGAACGCTTGTAAAGCTGACACAGTAACACAGGTATATAACCTGAGGGCTCCCATGGTGAGACGGAAGCAGAAACCAGAACACAGGTATATAACCTGAGGGCTCCCATGGTGAGACGGAAGCAGAAACCAGAGGCTGTCAAGCCGGATGTACTCAGAAGCAAGCCGGATACATTGTCTCAAACAAGGTGAAGGTGAGGACTGGTGCCTGAGGTTTGCCTTTGACCACACAAATTCTACGGTATGCATGTGCCTGTGTGCATGTGCAAATGAGAGCATACACACACACACACACACACACACACACACACACACACACACACACACACACACGATAAAACGTGGAAAAAGGCTTCTTGGAAACTTTTCCAATCCTGAGCACACATTGAGCTGACAAAGCCATCTTATTTTTCTTCATTTCTAATTTTCTGATTTCATCCCAAACTAAAACATAAGTAAGTTTCAAGGCATAAAGAACCTCCCTGAAGGTGACACCAGCTATGAACCACCCTTATCTTGCAGCTGAGCATTCCAGGGAATGCAGTGAGCAGTCATGCTGTGACTTAGGGAGCCCCCTCCCCCCAACTCTCCAATGCCTCTGGAGTTGCTGATGTCAGCAAGAATGCACTTCTAAATAATTGAGTGACATTTCCACACAAATTGGGTCTTTCAGGTGAGGGGGCTGTGAACTCTGTGGAGGCTGAACACCCACTGCAGGGATGGTAATCCATCACCCTCAATGACAGTTTTCCAAACCAGCTTAAACCACAGCAGCTTTACCACTTGGAAGGAATTCAAGTGCTCAGGGGACAGAAATGGGCTCTTGGAATGTCATTTGCAGTACAGAGTATATTTGAACAGGAAATAAATCACCAAGAAATAAGACATAACCCTCTGACAAATGGAATACTCCATTAGATTATCTCAGTCCTCCAATTTTAACTTCACTTAAACAGCAATGGATAGATGTTGTCTTCACCTGGAATCAACCTCCGGCTGCAGACACTGGTCACATGCCTCTGCTTTCCTAAGAGCCTGGTCCACACTCCAGCCATGTCCCCCCCCCCCCCTCACCCCACCATGTGAATGACAGTGTTCCACCACATACTCACTTCCCAAGCACATGGAGGACACATATCTGGAGCAAAGGTACAGTAGGCTAGACCACATATCTCCACAGAGAATACCTGGTGGGATACAAGACTGATTCTTCCACCCTAAGGTGTACTTTCTACTGTGCAAAACGGGGATGAGGCTGGATCTGAAGGGCCCACCTCGAGAAAGAGTAACTCCAGGTATCCTGAGGGACACTTAGGCATCTTTTTTTTTTTTTATGTGCACCAAAAGAAAATTTAACAGTTTTACTGTTAATTTATGTGTATGAGTGCCCACTTGGATGTATGCCTTTGCCTTTGTGCATGTGTGTAGGGAGAGAGAGAGAGAGAGAGAGAGAGAGAGAGAGAGAGACAGAGACAGACAGAGACAGACAGAGACAGAGACAGAGAAAACAGTACCAGTGTTGTCCAGAAGAGGGCGCTAAGCCTCCATGTAATTGGAGTTGCAGAAGGCTGTTAGTCGCCATGAGGGTGCTGGGATCTAAACCCTAGTCTCCTGCTCCTAACTGCTGGGCCATCTCCCTAATCCCTGTACCAAATAATTTTGGTGATTCTTTAAATATGGAAACAACTGAGTTTAACAATTACTAATGTCTTTTTAAGAAAACTCACTATTTTTAGAACAGAAGAGGGAAGATTTTGAGAATAACTCAGCCCTGCAATCTGTTCATGCAACAATGTCCCTCAGTGCTTCCCTCATGGTGCACACACATGCCACATAGAAGATGAGGGAGTGGTGACCCCTGTCCTCGATGATGAGCCCACCTTCAAGGGTCACAGGATTCTAAGTCAATGGGTAAGAAGGACAATGGCATAGTTATGCAGCAAAAGGGCAGGGCATGTATGGTGCACCAGAGGGCCCTGTGTAATGGGATAGGTCCACATAGTCTATTTGATGGTCAAAGGAATTTATTTGGGGGTTAACTCACAACCAGAATAAAGGAGTTGGTTACAAAATCCTGGAGTGGTGGGGCATGGTCCAATGCGGTTCTCTGGAGAGCTCTGCCTTGATCAGCACCGGCATCCAAGACCACGAGGTAGTGAAGAGAGGGATGTGCATATGTGTGCATCCCAGGTCCTAAGGGTCCCTGGTGGCCACGCCCAAGGAGCAGGTACCTAGCATCTACTTGCTGCCTCACTGTGGGGCGGTGCTTCAGGGCATGGCACAGACAACCACCCACTACACTGTGCTTTATCTTGGCCCTCTAAGAGAAGGTGCCAAAAAGCTGAATGCCTGAAACAGGGTCACGGAAAGGTAGGCTCTAAGACTGGGCTGGGAGCATCGGAAATACTTTGATGGGAGTGGTGCGGGATAACATGAGGCTGGCAGAGGACATGTCTGAGCGCCTATGTTCTAGACTCTGAGACATGGTACATATGTCACAGGCCACAGACACTGTTTGAAATGACCAATCCCTGCCACTGTGGCTTACTTGTCATGATTGACTCCACCATCAGACTGTGACCCAGAATATCCTTCCTTCCTTCAGGTCCTTCCGTTGGGTATTTTGATACAAAGAGAAAAGTACGGAGAACAAAGGCCAAGAACAAGGCTGCGGCTGGAGGCCATCACAGGCCTCGTGCTTCCCTCCTCCCAGGGAGCTCTCTTGTCTAGCTAGCTGCAGTCTTAACCCAAGAGATCACTGATGTTCCAGTATAGTGCATTGGCCATGAGCCAGCCAGCCATGAGCCTCTGCCTTGGCCCTGCTTTTCTAACTAGGCAAGGGTCTACCACTCTTATTCTGAACTAACCAACCCCTTTCCTGTTAGGAGTGCAATCCAGGGAAAACCCAGAGCCCTCAGTTATGGACAGAAGCTCCAGCTTTCCCACAGTTGGCTCTGAGGGTTCACTTTGCCCCCTGGACTTACTGACACAAAGTCGGGCGGGCCATTGTTGCTAGAATGATCAGTGGTGGCTAGAATGTTGGGTCAATAGTCCAGTGTCACATAGGGAAAGAAGACAGAGACTGAGGGATGGGGTGTGTATGTCTGGTAGGATGACACTCTTGGTTGGTAGGGACTGATGGGAACCCTGAGGAAGTATCAGCCATTGCAAAGAGGGAACACACACACACACACACACACACACACACACACACACACACACACGTGAACTGGAACTTGATGGGTTTGGTCTCACAGATTCTTGGGGCCAAAGAAGGTAAGCCATTTTGTTCCATACATGTTCTGAGGCTTAGCACATATGAAGCAGGTCACAGATTTTCACATGCATACTCTCATAATATTTCAATGTAGGTAAGTGCTGTGACCTTTTTTGCAACATCAAGGAAGGGAACAGACATCAATAGAACCATTCAAATTTTAGCGAGTCCCTCTCATTCATCCCTTAAAACACATGAGGGCCACAGAGGTGATAAAGGGACATCAGAGCTAGCAGCATTTGCTACACACATACCCCAAGGGTCTGTGAGAAAGGACTGTCTGCCTGGGAGAGTCAAACTATGATAACAGGTCCACTTAGGGGAGGGATTCAGTGTCTTCCTCTGTGGCCTCCTGTTTCTCTACAAGAGCACCTGTCAACCTCATCATCAAAGCCACTGGCCTCTGAAGAACCCAGCCTTCATCCTGCTGGGAGCTCTTCCCCTGGGCAGAACACAGGAGATCCCATCTTCTCACTTCCTGTCTGAATGCACTCTGGCACACCTGTGTTACATGCCTTATGTTCCCACTAAGGCATCTGTACACAGGTTCCACCAACTTGAAGCTAAGGTTCCTGAGTAATCCGGAGGAGCAGTGAGTGCAGAAGCCCAAGAGGCAACAATAGGCATCTCGGCTGACGGGAGGGCCCTTCCTCACTGAGATTCAAGGACTTTCTCAGCTGTGCAGCCACAGGGTAGCTTCAGAACTCCAGCCCTGGCCTGTAAGCCCCGCCTCTTCTCCCCACAGTCTGATATACCCCTGGTTGGCAGGCCACGGGTATATCAGTGGACCATGATGGGGTGTGTGGTCTTCATGATGGAAGGCATAAAGCTGGGTGTTCAATGAAAACCACCTGATGAAAAAATAACAGCTTGGAGATACGAGTCAGAGTCAAATCGGAATCCTGCCACAGCTTCCCATTTCTTGGCAGGAAAACTCAATTAACTCACTCATCTGGTCCTTACTGTGTTTTTCACACAGTAAGTATGGATAATAGCTCAGAGTGAGTGAAGGAACCAACATGGCGGTGGCCTGAGATTCCCCCCTCCCACGGCAGTGGGCCCTGTGAGCCAGTCTCTTCCTGTCCCGTGACTTCACTCTTCTTTTTCTCCCTCCCAATGCCTTTAGAGTCCAGGCACCTATTCCCCACCCTCCACCTCCAAGTCTCCCCAACAAATACCTACCAAGGTCAGGGTCCTCCAGTTGACCAGAAACCCAATGGCCTCCTTACCCAAGAGACTCAGCCTGCTCCTGGTGCCACCAGTATTAAACTCTAGGTTTCAAGCCTTTTCACATTGTTTAGTGACATCCCTGAGGTCAGGGGATGTCACACTGAGTCACTGGAGGGCACACTGTGCTGTATAAAGACCTGAACTTGAGTCCTGCCACCACATAGTAATGCTATCATTCATTCAGCTCTCTAGTCTTTACTGTAAAATGAGGACAAGTATCCTCTGTCTAGAAGGACACAGGGAGCCTTGGTGAGCTAAGGCACAACATCCCAGGAAGCCAGGGCAGAACAGTATGTAGTGAGGGTGACCAGAAAAAACAAACAGGGAGACCAGAGTGGCCAAGTACAGAATCCTTTCGTGAATGGCAGAGATGGGCACGGCTTTGAAGAATTCACTCACACATTTTTAATGCTGCTGAATCATAAATCTGTCAGGGGAAAAGCAGTTTTGTTGTATTTTCTCTGGTGATTATTGATGGCACACGCTTACTTCTTTATATCAAAATTGACTAAAAGTCATTATGCTCCACACTCAGGAATAATGAACATGTCCTGCAAGGTGATGCATGGTGAAGGTTTTGGTGCTAAGTGATGCTTTCACAGTGGATCCGAACTAAGGTGCAAGTCTGTTAATTGTGGAATCTAAAGAAAACAGGAGTGTGTAAGGCTGCAGAGAAGGGGGTGGGAAGGGAGGATTTTTATGGGTGCAGATGGTAGGTTCAGAAGAGCAGGGGACCAGCTGGGGCAAGCACCATACTGTCCACAGCATTTGCTCTTATTGGGCTGGCCTCTGCCAGAGATGGGATGGGAGTTTTCTGACTGCTCA
This sequence comes from Peromyscus eremicus, assembly GCF_949786415.1. Classification (NCBI taxonomy): domain Eukaryota; kingdom Metazoa; phylum Chordata; class Mammalia; order Rodentia; family Cricetidae; genus Peromyscus; species Peromyscus eremicus. Next base: position 61,914,377 of record NC_081418.1, on the reverse strand, counting down.
CCCTGGATCTCACCAGAAACAGCCCCATGCCAGTAGCAGCTTGAGGCTGCCACTTGTGTACCACCTCATCACCAAGTTCATTCTTATGTTCGGAATCAGGTGACAGTCTCCCGGCTGTGGTTTGGCAGGTTGGAAGTTTTCAAGGGGAATCTTCAAATTCAGGATGCCAATCACACAGAAAAGAAAGAAAAAATGACCCGAGTGGGTGGCTGGCAGGTTTGCCCTCTGCTAAAGAGTCAAGGAGGTGGGGCTGGAGAGGTGGCCCAGCAGTAAAGTGTAATGACCAGAGTTTGATCCCCAGAAACCCACACAAAGTGGCAGCCCACTGTAATTCAAGTTCAGAGGCAGAGGCAAGCTGCCTAGTAAGACTAGCCATATCAGTGAGCTCTGGGTTTGATTGAGAGACCCTGCCTCAATCACACAGAAGAGTGATCCAGAATGATTCCTGACATCAACCTTGGGTCTCCACATGCAAAAGCACACACACATATACACGTGTACGTACACATACACAAATGCATGTGTAGACATGCATAACACACACACACACACACACACACACACACACACACACACACCCCACAACATGTATATAAAAACAGTTACTAGGAAATGTATGAAGAGTGCCAGCAGAAGCAATCTCTGGCTATTGTCATTCTGTGCTGATCGCCATCCCAGTGGAGCAGGGCAAATTCTTGGACATGGGTCAGTAAACTTTACTGTCCGAGCAGGTTATCTGCTAAGCTGCCTGGATGCTTAGTGCAGTCCAGCTAACACCTTGCCCCAAACGCTACAGTTTGCACACCACCATCTGGTGACCTCCACTTCAAAAGTGAGGTGCAGAAGGCTATGGCTTGCCAGGACCACCCCTCGGCACTGCCGGCCCCACACTCAGGATGCTTCTTTGAGCCACAGACCATAAGCACCTGCTCAGAGCAGATACCACCAAACAGAGGGAGGCCCATGGGAGCCACCTATGGCAGAGGCTCTCTTTAAATATGCATGCTCTCTTGCTGCCAGCGACTGGCGCAGAAACATCAAGACAAAGCAGAGGCCCAGAGCAAGAGCCACTGTGGAGGACATAGAAATCAGGCGGAGGGGAATAGTAAGTATGGCTTGCACTCAACCAAGCAGCCCAACTCAAATGCACACATGTGCATGTGCACCTTGCAAAGACACATGGGTGCATACACAGAGGCAGATGATCACACTCTTACACATGTTCATGTGCACACACACACACACACACACCCCTGTGGCAGCTAAGAACACTGAAACCTCCCACACACACCCACAAAAGAGGAAGCCATGAGGCAAGGTGCTTACTGGGAAAACTGTGGGAAGCTGACCCAGAGGCTGGAGAAGCAGAAAGGGAAGACAGCCATAGCTGGGAAGCAGCTACACTGCCAGCTCCCATCCCCCCACCCCTCCCTGCCATCTAAGTGCTATAACACAGACACTGGGCCAGGGAGTCAGGGGAACTGTAGGGAAGGAAGGAAAACCACAAATAGAAACCCCAAAAGAGTGGTGGAACACACATACCCTGAAGGCACGGGCCCCTCTGAGAAGTACATACAGGTCCTGTGATGTAGTGGGCCAGAAGCACAGGCCTCATATGTCACCCTGAGGCACACAGGCATGGTATCGATCCACCCCATACTGCTACTTGGAAGAACAAGAGAGCTCTGGAGAAGCAGGTGGGCAGGACAATGACCACCCAACCACACTTGGTGGAGGCATGGCCACTACTCAGAACCTTACACTCTGGTTCCCATTCTATTTGCACACACTCATACATAAATGTACATATATGCAATCCTTGTTAAGCTTTTAAAAGATGCATGGGGCTGGAGAAGTGGCTCAGTTGTTACAAGCACCTGCTGTTCTTAAAGCCTCAGTCAGTTCCTAGAACCCTGGTTGGGTGACTCACAACCACCTGTAACCCCAGCTCCAAGGGATCCTACAATCACTTTTGGTCTCTGAGGGCACCCATACACACATTCTCATAATACACATGTAAATAAATAATACATCTTTTAAAAGGGACTTCACAAGTACTTCAGCATGCATTTCCTACCACCCACCTTCTCCTCTTCCATCTTGACATGCCCCTCAGGCATTATTTATCACACCTAACAGAGCTGAGTACCTGACTCGCTCCTCTCCCCCACCACGCTCTATATATTAGCTAGACATAGGTATGACTCCACAGGCAATGAGGGATGTCTTCTCTGTTTTAAAACAAGGAATCAATCAAGGCAGACACTAGGCATATCAGGACATCTAGTTTATCCCTGTTGATCAGATCCATTCCTCTTTGACAACTTGGACACTTTCTAGGCAGTTTCTTCTCACTCAAATGACACTGCTTTCTCTTTTGCTCATACAAATCTAGGCCAGCTGTCTTGTGTAAAGGCAGCTTTATGTGAGGATATTTATTTAAACTAAGTATTTCTGACAATGACATTCACATAAATGGCATTGTGTATTGCTGGTGGCCTCATGATGGGGCATGTACACTTGGCCCCAGGGCTGGTAGTGCTGCTTGGCCATTAGATCTCTCTATCAGAATGGTGATTCCACTTTTATTTATTTATTGTAATGAACAAGAACACCTAAAATGATGCAGAAGCCTTTGTGGAATCCTGCCTTGTGATCTGATGGTTGCTTACACCTATTTTAATGTGGCTACCTTGATTTCCTTACTTCTCCTGACGTGATCCGAGAGCTCATTCCACTTCATTGCTTTTACAGACTGAACATGATGGAGAGCGGATATCTGCAATAGGTAGGCTATGATATATTCAACCCCATTCAAAAAATATTTGAGTGGTCTCACAGTTTTGGGGGTCCTGGGGATAAAAGCATGAACAGGGCAAAGCGTGAACTGCACAGTCCTCAACCAGAGATTGTGCAGTGTTTCCACATAATAATGGAAGTTTATTTAAAATGACCGCAACACTTATATTTCTATTATCCCCCAGAAAAACTGGTCCCATGATTCCACCTGGGAATTCAGACTGACTCCTCTTTCCACACAACCAGTCACGGTGCTGAAGTCTGCTCTGACTCGCCTGGGATTTCACACTTGTGCCCATGTCTGCTCTGTGGGTAATGGTCACATGTCTGAGGAGTTACGTTGAAGAGAAAGGAGACTACATTGTAAGCTTGAGTTTTCATCTCATGACAGTTACTGACAGAATCAAAATTACTCATTCTTGGCCTCAGCTTCTCAATATAAGAAATGTGGATGAGAATTACTTCCTTGCAGAATGATGAGAATTGAGTCATGAAAGAACCCCCCTTGGAACTCAAAATGTGTAATGTATGGCCAGTGACTGTTAGTGGTTGCTGTCATCTAATATTATTACAATGTTTGCTGTACATCTCAGACAACGAAGTAAGGAATCCCTTCTGAAGTGAGGCTACAAGATTACTGCCATTTTTCAACGCAGAATGCTAGGAAAACCCACCACACAATAACGGAGAAAATATCCCCCAGTCAGGAGCCAAATTACAGCAAATGAATGCAGAGGATTACCGCCAAGCATGGCTAGGAGTTCTCCCACTAATGAGACTCAAGCTGCAAACTATTAACCAGAGAGATTAGCTTTGTGGAGTAGTGGGTAACAGACCTGCTCTGGGAGTGCTGTGCATGTATCCAAAACTACCCGCCGCAAGTCAATTAACCGGGAGGGTCACCGTGTGTGTGAAGAGCTGAATGTAAATGTATTCCACAGGACATGTGTTCCTTCTTGGGTTTACATATTCATGGACATTGCTCTATGCAACATGAGCAGGGATGTGGAATTTTAAAATCCCCTAAGGTGTTAGTTTCCATCCATTGAGAAAAATAATCCTTCTCACTTTTACACACACTTTTGTGTGTGTGTGTGTGTGTGTGTGTGTGTGTGTGTATGACACATATGAACATGTGGATGCATGCAGTCCATAGATGCAGTCCATAGATGCACATATGGAGGCCAGTTCAGGACGTCCATGTATCTTCCTCTGTGGTGGTCTTATTGCCTTGACACAGTAACTCTCACTGAACCCAAAGCTTTTCTTTTTGGCTAGGCTGGCGGGGGTTCTGCTTCTGTCTGTCCCCAATGTTGGGGACACAGGTATGTGTAGCCATGGCCCACTTTTCATGTGGGTGCTGGGGATTTGAACTCATGTCCTCAAGCTTACAGAGAAGCACCCTTTTCCACTGAGCCACCTCCCCAGCCTGAGGCTATGTATTATAAAGACAGGCATGGCTGTAGCAACACAGAAGTGCTGAAGAAGTGTGTTCTCTGGTTAGTGTTGCCTCACATACTGGAGTATTCTTGTGAAAAGCATTTTTAAAGTTGAGCCAAAGAACAGAACCATCATCAGTGGCCTCAGCTTTCTCAGCAAAATTAAGCTCAACCACAATAATGGCCACCATCTGCTCAGACCCACGGTCCAGTGGCCCCTCAACTGCATATGACTATCTCTAATGACCCCATGCTGGTGGGTTGCTGAAAGTATCTGCCGAATGAAAATGATGCTCAGCACATAGTCAAAGGTCCAATATGAATGCAAGTTGGTCCCAGGAAGGCTGGCTGAGTAGGCATCACTGGGGTAGGGATGTGGCCTGTGTCAACCTCACCAGACCTGAGGCTGGCCTGGCTAGCTCCTCAAGGTGGGCAAGCTGGATACATCTTTGGCTCGTCCTCCATTTTCAGCATCCATTAATTAAAAGGCAGTGTTTGCTATAAAAGTCAGTGGTGGTCCTAGAAAAGATGCAAGCCCTGAGAAGCAGACAAGCCCTCTGGAGAACGGTTTTGTTTCTGTCTGCTCAGGCTGCCAGAGCAGTTTCCTATTGGCCAAGCATAGTAAATAGCAGCAGTTATTTCTCAAGATCAAAGTTCTGACATGTTCTGACCCTGATGAGGGCTCTCTGAGGGTGTGCATGGCCACCTTACCCACAGGTCCTTATGCTATGAGGGAAATGGAGACAGGACTCTAGTGTTTCCCCCTTCTTAGGAGGGTACAATCCCACCACAGGGTGGACTGATTCCACCCTAATGACCCACTTCCAAACACTTGCTTTGAGGTCAGGGCATCAGTGAACATTAGGGAGCACAAACATCTGATCCAGGACAAGATTTACACTGCACATGTAGTAAATCCAAAGTTCTCAGGCCCTGTGCCTTCCCACGTCTTACATAAATCTTCATTTCCATCTACCCTGTCCCGTTCACACTCCGTAGCCATGTTGACTTACTTCTTGTCCCGAGAATGCACCAAATTTAGTGCTACCTATATGTTCTAGAATTTTCTCTACCTCTACTTAAAACATCCCTGGCGCTATGCATAACTCACCCCTGTGAGCTTCATGCCAAGCCCCACTCATGTCTCCTCCTCAGAAAAGCACTTCTCGGCCTACCCTCCACTCACGACACTCTAGGACTACTTTCCTTGTTGTTCCCTCTGGAAGATAATCAAGATGGCCTCTTGTTTACAAGTACACATGCCTCTCAGATCCACTTCTGTCCATATGTGTGCGGGCCGATAACATGCATTCAGTGTCTATTGTGTGATAAGTATCAATAAACTCCTGTAGGATTAGTGAAAACTATAATTTTGGCTGTTTCAGTCATGAGAAAAGGAGAGACAAGAGATCCATGAAGGCTTGAAAAACAAGGGTGGGCACTCCTGGGCAGCCTTCCTGTCAAGGCACATATGGTGTCGGCTACAGGCACAGTGACAGGAAGGTACAACTTTGGGGTGGGATGCTATCTCAGGGGGTAAACTGCTTGCCTTGCAAGCATGAGAACCTATGTTTGAATCCCCAGAATCCATGTTTTAGTTTTTGTTTCTTTTATTTTACAAGCCAAGGTAGCACACACTTGTAATATAAGGGTTGGGGAGGTAAAGACAAAAAGATGCTGAAGGGGTTGGCTCCCCAGTCAGCCTGGCCTGAGCAGTGAGCTCCAGGCCCCAGTGAGAGACCTTGTCTCAAGAAACAAGATAGATGGTAGAATGACCCCTAAAGTTGTCTTCCAGCGTCCTCATATATTTGTATACATGTGCACACACGTATCATATACACACATGCAAACACACATACAAACACATACAATTAAACATACACATACATGCACACATATGCATACACACATGTGCATACACATATACACACATACATAAACATACACACACACGCAAACACACACACAAACACATACATACAGTTAAACACACACATACATACATCCACACAGGTGCATGCACACACTCATGCATACACACACACACAGAGATACAAGTTGGTCTCGCAAACAACACGACCCTGACTGCTATCCTAGTGAATCCTTTATGTACTAGCCCCCATCACTCACCAACCAATCCTTTGATCCAAAGGGGATACTAATACTATTTTTTTAATTGCTGTCTGAATTTTATAAGAACGAAACTAAAGAGGTCAAGTGACCTCCCCAAGGTCACCTGGCTGTTAGTCACAGAGTCAGGATGCCAGCTGGAGTCTGTCTGATTCAAAGGCAGTGGTTTCTGTTCCTGCTTCATCGGGAGCTCCCGGAGTTAGTCAGATTTCTGGAAGCCCTGAGCCCCGAGTGCAGATAGGCTGGCTGCCAGAGTGTTTGTAAGTAAGTCCATCAGCTGAAATGAAGACTTTCAGCCCTAAGAAAAGAAGGAATCCTGGTACATGCAACAACATGGATGAACCTCAGAGACATGGTGCCACATGAAGTAAACCAGACATGTAAGAGACCACACATAGGCAGTCCCCTGGGTGGTCAATACAGAGACAGTCATGCTGGGTATCTGTGGCTGGCAACTGGTGACAGTTGCAGATAAGGTTGATGGGAAGGTCCTGGGGATGCAGGGTATGATGACCACAGCATCCTAGAAGTTGTTCGGTACACAGCTTTCACATGAAATCACACATCTGAAATTAGCTAATGTGGTGCATTCTGTATTATGTATGTTTTACCACAAGAAAAATGAATGAATTGAGCAATGGTAAACTTGCTAAAAAAAATTTTAATTTCCCTCAAAGTTCTCGATGGGTCCAAACTTAACAGAAATTGTTTCTTCTGGTATTGCTGAGCAGTTGAGACGGGAGAAGTCACCGACATACAAGAAGTGCAAGGCAACCACTTGCCATATGATGAGAGAGCTTTGAGAGAGCCCCGCGAAGTCAGCGGAGGTCTCTTTCTATATAATGTGATGCAGATCTGCAGCAGCAAGAATTAACTTAATAAAAACAGTGAAACCAAGTTAGAGGGTTATTCTTCCAGTTTCCTGAAGCCCGGTTTTTAAAGAAAAATGGAGTTACTGAGAGGAGGAGGCAGCATGTCCTGGGGTACTGCTCCTCGGCCCGAGTTCTCAGCTCAGTCCCTTTACACAGCTGACTTTGACTATGGCTTCGTCAACTCATCACATGAACGTCTTTCTTTTTCATTCTGCTCACACTTAGAATAAAGGGCAAGAATGAGGAGCAGGTGAAAATGAAGAGGTAATCAAAAGGTGCAGTGAAGTACAGGGAAGGCGGGGCGTGGAGACGAGAGGGCTGGGCAACTGTTCACTGTCATGTGGATATGAAAGACAGCACAGAGGGGGTAACTGCATCTCCCAGACCAGCCAGGGGACCCTGGAGGTGAGGGGAAAGGAATGGGGTCTCAGGGACAGCCTGAAGCAACCCAGACACCTGTCCAGCTTGGCTATCTGGAGATGTTCAGGCAGACAGCAGGGCTGACAGTGTGCAAGCACACACCTGTGTGTGATCCATTCCTGGGGGGAGGACACTCAGGTACACCAGTTGTGTCTTTTAGAACCTGTGCTAGCACAAAAAGACTTCTAAGGCCTCACTTTCTTATGCTGGTGGCTGTCCTTTCTAGGTTTAGCTGTCTCCTTTGGCTTCTGTTTATAAATTAGAATTGGACCACACTTGCTAATGCCTTAGTGGTGATTCCTTCTGCTCTCCTAGAAATATATTTTAAACTACATAGCACCTTTGTTCCATATCCCAATAGATAAATCAACAAGGTCAATACTTCCAAACAGGGACAGATGATCCCAGAGGGAGGGCAGAAAATTAGCACCTAACCCCTACCATACATTCAAGTCAGGCGGAACGTTCAGCACTACACACAGGAAGTGACCAACCACGTGCTTTTGCCTTCCTTTCAGAAAACTAGATGCACTACAGTGATCCTGTTCCCAGTAAGGAAACTCAAGTTCCTTTTCAACACACAAAGGCAGATGCTTCCAATTGCTCTGCAAGACACCTTCTCACACGTCCACAACCAGGGAGCAGCTAGCCTTCAAAGTCCAGGCTACTTGAAACAATTCTGCCTGAAGAATCTGATCTGAGGACTTGAAAGCAAGCCCAAGTCTCTGCTGGGACAAGCCCTGGGCATACCTCAAGTCGGCATATTTGATTCTGGTTTGCCCCTTCTCACCTGCTCATCTCCTACCCTCTTGAGGGGTGTTCCCAGATCAACTGAAGCACCTGTTCACGTGGAGGTGTGTTTATGTGCTCATTCCTCTCTCCCCGGCACACATACTGTAATTAAAGGCTGTCTGGGAAAGGGTTTGATCACACTATCCACACTACCATGCAACCAGGGAGATATGCAGTCTCTGTAACCATGGCAAGGATGGAGCTGCAGTCGGCACCACCCTGCCAGTAGGTGGGAGGAGTCCTGTCTGGGCAGATGATTCCTGGCTTTTTGTTTGGAATTTGGGAAAGAGACCTTCCTGTCATTCATAATCAGAAGACACAGGTATACGCCCAGGAAGACACCTGCTATCTCCTACCTTGCTCCTCCACTGTGCCCAGACAGGCCATGTGTCCCAGAAACCTGATATTTTAGGAATCAAGTAGCAATTTAGACCTCATAGGTCTGGCCATGGGTGTCACAGTCAGGGGTACCAATTACTCATCTGTTCCCACTTCCTTTATGTTCTTGTTCAGGAGAGTGGGAATGAAAGGAGGAGGATTAAGCTGTTTCCTGTTATTCTGAAGCCTCCTCCTAACTTTCTTATTCCATGTCACTGAGTTGGGTTTTTCCCCCCCGAGACACAATTATACATCACACATGCTGGACTCTTAGAAAATAGCTCACAGCCGTGTCTGGACAACTTAAAACACATTTACCCCCTACTGTGCTTTCAAGTCTTTTATATAGAACCGAGCCTACAAACGTGTGACAAATATACTTGCTGAAAATCACCACATCAAGGTGTTTTCAGAATGTCAATATATCACATCCACCATTCTGTCTAGGCCCCATCTGGGTCAGTTTTCAAGTCTTGTGTTTTGTGTCTTTGAAGGATCACCTTGTGCTGGTTTGGGTTCAGTAGGGGTGACATTGAGCCTGTCACTTACGCTATAAAATGAGAAAGGTAAGGGGAGTCACTTCAAAGTAGGATCAAAGAAGGAACCTTAAAATGAGGGCAGACTTGGGTCTGTGGTAGTTTTAAAGCATTTGGCCAGGATAAGCTCATAGGGAGTGGCACTATTAGGAGGTGTGGCCTTGTTGGAGGAAGTGTGGTCTTGTTGGAGGAGGCTGGATGACACATGCCTTTATCCAGACCTTGAGGCTGGAGGGCACACCTTTAATCTGGGCCGCCGAAACTGTTGGAAGTATGTCACTGTGGGGGCAGGCTTTGAGGTCTTTTTCTCAAGCTTCATTCAGTGTGACAGTCAGTCAACCTCCTGTTGCCTGCAAGATGTAGGACACTCGGCTATTTCTCCAGCACCATGCATGCCTACACAACACCATGCTTCCTGCCATGATGGACTGAACCTCTGAACTGTAAGCAAGCCACTATAATTAAATGCTTCCTTTATAAGAGTTGCTGTGGTCATGGTGTCTCTTTACAGCAATAAAAACCTAACTAAGATAGGGTCTGGAAATGTATTTCCCAAGAAGCAAGTGGGTAGTCATCCCTGAATTGCACTGCACAGTGGTACCCTGCACCCAGAGGATGTTTGGAGACGGAGTTAACACAGCCTGGGCTTCCAACTACTAAGTGGCAACCTGAGAAGAGATGCACGCCAGTTTCAGTTCTTAGGCTTGAAGGATTGTCACCGGTGTGGTAAAGTGAGCCAAGAGGAGACTAACTGAAAATCTCACATCTCTAAGCCAAGCAGCAACATAAGCTTCTCTCTGCACACAGCCCGGCTGTGGGCAGCTGCTGCAGCACTTCTGCCCACCTTAGCAAAGCATCCTACTGCCTGCCTACAGCTTCCCAGACCCCCACCTTCCATTCAGATGTTTGCACTCTTCAGTAAGGTGACCTTGACCAATCACAACTTGCCTATCCTATGTTTTCTGATGCTAAGGTAACTGAGTACGTTTGGGTATATGCACCTATCAACACCAAGGCTAGGAATGCAGCTCCAGCAGCGCAGGTTTCCTAGGGTCAAATAAAGTCTCTGTCATTCACTGCTTGTGAGATTTAATGTCTCCATGCTCACTCTTCTATAAGACAAGTCCTAAAAATCAGTGCTCCTCAAATGTCACTTCAATTAGCACAGCCACAGTAGTAGGGTTTACATAGGAACCATTTTGGTTGTTTTCAAAACTACTGTCCATAATATGTATGCATGTAAGATGCACGGACACCTTCAGTAATGTGTCTTACTTTGGTGTCAAAGGGCTAGGTGGCCTTGCCTGCTTTTGGAGATGGTCCCAGTGTTTAAGAAGTCATCATTCAGACTTCGGCACACAGAATTCAGCACTGACCATCTATTCCTATTCATAAGTGCATCCACTTCCTCAACAACGATTCTGAGGCTTTCCAGCTGGGGATTGTCCTGAGGGCTGACGAGATTAGACAAACAGACAATGCCTCCTCACCCTCTTCATGTCCCCTAGTGGAGGACATATGCCACTGTAAGTAGGATTTCAAAGGTGCTACAAAGAATGAGATATGGTGAGGGAGGCTTTTGAATACATCTAGGGGAGCAGGACATTAGCAAGCAAAGTTGAATGACAGAAAGGGTAAGGCTACCACATGTCATGCTTGGTTTTCTCTGGGCTGCTATTCTCGTTGGAGTTCAAGCTCCACCTGCCCCAGGTGCAGGAACACAAGCTTTTCTGCACATTTCTTTTCTTTTTCTTTTGCCTTGTTTGTTTGTTTGTTTTTCAAGACAGGGTTTCTCTGTGTGGCTCTCACTCTATAGACCAGGCTGGCCTCAAACTCACAGAGATCTGTCTGCCTCTGCCTCCTGAGTGCTAGGATTAAAGGTGTGCACCCCTAGTCCAGTGGTAATAGCTGACCTGCAGCCACAAAATGCCACCTTGTTTGAACACCTTGGTGAGTTGCTCAGCATTCAGATTGTGCAATGAAGCACTCAGGGCCCTGGTACCTGGGACACAGGACTTCTATGAAAGGACCAGTTTCCTCTGGTGCCTTCAGTCTTTCCAGTGAGGCATGTGAGAAATCACCCAAGTGCAGCAGCTACTGGAAGGATATTGCTGAGTTCTTTGCTGCAAAGGAGATACTGTGTATGGGACCAGAAGTCACTATCAGCAGCTGGTGTATCAAACATACTCTCTGAGAGCTGTGACCTTATGCGACCTTATGTGAGTGCAAAACATAGAGAGGGTGTGTGCAACTCTTCCAGGAGTGGGTCACTGACCTCAAGTTTACCACTTTGGGCACTATGCTAGTACCACCCACCGGCTCTCTCTCATCCTGCATCTTTACTGCTTGCCTGATAGCTCACAAGACACATATTCCCCTTCTTCTGTGTCTGTCTGTCTGTCTGTCTGTCTCTCTCTCTCTCTCTCTCTCTCACACACACACACACACACACACACACACACACACACACACACACACGGCACGAGGAAGGAGGGAGGGGAGAGCGAGAGAACCAAGAATATACAAACTAAGGTGGTTGTGAGTATGCTCATCTTAAAGAGTTAAATCCCAGGACACCTTTCAATTCTGCAGCAGTAACAAGGACACAGCTCCGCCCTAATCAACCCTGGATCCTAGTATCTTGTTTTGTCCTTAGATAGCAGCTCCAAGGTCTGCCAGCTCAAACACTTCATGTCACAAAATGTGTTGGATGGATTTTCAGGCAGATACTGTTTGGGGCAATGTAGGGAGCAAGCAAAGTTCTAAGTGAGTATGTATTGTTTGCTATTGGCATAGCCATTGTCAAGGAACCCAATGCTTAGACCCATGGAAATCACATGGTCTTCCCCACTCTAGGCTCAGAGAAATGGCAAAGCCTTCTTTTCTGATCTATGTGTAGATGTTGATAGTATGTGTAGAAAATGCCCAGCACAGCTTTCTTCCCATTTGTGGCCTGAAGACTGCTCCCCTACGGAGATCACTCTCACCAAGATTAGCTAAACCCACCCCCTTGTTCAGCTGTATATAATACACATGCTTCTGGAGTGCCGAGGCCTCTCCACCAGAGCAAGCATGCCCCATCTGATCCCAGCTTTTCTGTTTCTGTGTCCGTGTGTCTGTCCTTTAGTACCTCATCATTTCTAGTAAGGATTCTAGGCCCCAAGCTGTGCAAAAACATGACAGGGCAAGGAAAATTAAGAGGAGAACTCTGTCTCACTTCAATCAGATGATCACGAAAAGAAAGTCCAAGTCTGCCATCTAGCTAGAGCTGTTGAGGAGACACAGGTCATTGTGTGGGGACATGGCATGGGTCTCCACTGGGGCCATTGCTGAGGATGACAAAGGAGTGCTTAGAATAAGATGTCTCTACTAGAACCACTGGGTAATCCAGGTCTCTCCTCCAATTCTTTGAAAATGGAACATTTTCTGATCAGGTAATGCAAATCTAATGGCCTCCTGCTCCGCACTGCCCCAGGCCTGAATGCATTACAGAGGAAAGACGATTATTTCCTGCCACTTTCAAGAGAGGATATAAAAAGCCAACATTTATTGACCTTACCAAAGCCTTTGATGCAATTAACAGCAATTGGGCTAGAATAAAACTGCATGCAATTGACCTTACTTCATTAGTCTGAAGATTATTTCACAAATGGAGAGCAAAGTGCTGCAATTTAACAGATGAACTGCGATCGCTGATTAAATGAATCTTATTTCAATCCCGACAAACCCAGAGCACTTTCGAAAGATAATGCATTAATGAAGGAGGCACTACACATGTTTGCTTTGAGACCAGAGGAAACAAACGTGTGTTTTTTTTAATTTTAATTTTCCATGAATTTCCTTCTATTTTAACCTCTTGTTTTATGTCTTAAGGTCAGAGAACCATCATTCCATGTTCTTGTGAGACATCTGAGGAAGATAGCAAGAGACAGCAATAGACATCTTTCGTTTTATAATAGCTTTGGGTTGGGCTTCTGGCCAATAAAGTTTTATTTATATTTTTAAACTTCTAGAATTCCAGGTAAAATTGTTTAGAAGGTGAAATCTCACTCGTCACAAAATTCTAGCTGCTGATGTCCATGTGTCAAATTTTAGTAAATTCGCCAACCATCTTCCACCCTGACTCCAGAGGTCTGCTCCTCTGGTCCTTTTCCCCCTTCTTGTATGCATTCTGAATTCGGCACTGGTTCAATGATTTTCAGTGGGAGTTGACATGAAAAAGACACATTTGCAGGCAAGTAAACAATCCAACCTGAGAGGAGGGGACCGAGGACTGTTTCCAGTGTTGTGCTTTTAGAGATGACCCGAAGTCTATGACAATCCATTCCCTTTCTCTAGAGTCAGAGGCTCAGTATGCTGGAACTTTTAAAACAAACCAGGCATGACTGAAGTCTCTTGATCAACAAGAGAACAGGTCATTGAGTGCACATTTGGTTAGCTCTGGACTGAGTCTCGTGAACATAGAGGAAATAGCCAGATTTTACGTTCACCATAATGAAAAGCGAGTTTGTGGAAACCATGGGAAGAAATAACTCTTTCAAATATGGACTAGTAGATTGAGAAGCCAATGGTAAATTAGTGTGTGCATTGTGTAACCTTCACACCTATTAACATACAAAACAAATCAAACAGTATAGGAATATCAGAAAAAATAAAGCCAAAGAATGAAACGTTTATATTGGTTCTATCACCCTCATAAACATCTAGGAACTCTGACTCACTTCTAAAGATGCGTGAGACCACCACCTGGAAAACTATTACATTAAGAGAAATCAAAGACCTGAATCAATGAAGCTTACATCACCATACAGATTGTGTTTGTTAAAAAGTAGATCACTCACATTGTTTTCTTCTTGCATAAGTTTGTGCTACCACTGCACTTGGGAATGGTGTGGAGGCAAGGATGATGTCATTCGCCTGTGTTGTTGATGTGCATGCAGGTCATTGTAACTGCAGTCAACTCTCTGTTTCTGACCCCTTGGATTCAATCATCTGCAGACTGAAAATACCCCTAAAACATTGGTCCTAGGAGAAGATTCAGTAAAAACACTCTCCAAACAAGCCCAACTTCCTGCATTTGATCTCTAGAAGCCACAAAAAGTTGCATGTGGTGGTGAACATCAGCACATCCTATGGAAAGGTGAGAGGCAGACACAGGGGAGTGTCACAAGTTTGTGAGCCAGTAACCTGCAGTGATGGAAAACCCACAGAGGCAGAAACAAGGAGAGAGAGCTTGCCTCAGCAAGGTGGAAGGAGAACCAACTCCCTACAGTTGGTCTGTGTAAGCTGTGGCATCCACCAGCATGCATGCATATGGACACAAACACACACACACACACACACACACACACACACACACACACACACACACACACAAATTTAATTAAAGGGTATTTTCCCCAAATTGTATCCCTTCTGCACAGACTGTCTCCAGTACCATGTGGACAGGTGGGGTTGACCCCTCCACAGCCATGACCTTGGCACAGGTTCTTCCCTTGCTTTGTTGACTTCACAGAGCCAGGGCTGATACCCAGAGACACATAACCATAGTTTGCTATTGCCTTTGAAACCCTGTGCCTCGTCCAGTGCTGGACACACAGCTAATTCAGCTTAATGAAAAGACAACTGAGTAAGCCTAGTCCTGCTAGACCATGGCGGAAATTTCTTGTTAGACTCTGAAAGTCACAGCTACTGGGAAAGAAAACTTGGTGACAAGATTTCTTTTCTTCAAAAACTGTCTCTTGAGGAGCCTGATGGCAACAGGACAGAATGCTTGTCCTGTGAGCCACAGCCACCTGCCTGTCCTTACCATAGACAGCTGTCCTCCAGTGGCTCTTTACCACAACCTTCCTAGCCTGAGTCTACACTGTCTGTCTCCCGATGCAGTGGGGAACCAGCTCCTCTTCGGCTGGAGAGTAATTTTAGTGGGTTAGATGCTTGGCTTGCATGGATGTCTTTCATTCTACATTACCTCAAAAGATTCAGACGTGGTAGAAATGCTATTTTTAACCATCAAAGGAACCTACAGCTCCTTTTAGTCATTTAAGCACTCTTCAGATCACTGTGAGGGAATAGATATCTTTATTGTTGTTAAAAACACATACACGTCAACGACCCTTTAAGACGACAACTTAGCCAATGACCTTAGTATGGTGCATCAAGTTTGGGTCACCCATCTGTGGGAGCAGAATAAATATAAGAACCAGTTTACTTTACTAGAAAACACAGTTTACTATGTGGTATGTTCTATAAATTGCAAGGCAAAACCATCTGTACGTGTACTGTACTTTTTAAAAGAGATCTTATTTTTGTTAATTTTAGTTACATGTATGTATGTGTCTGTGGAAATGTTGGATCCACTGAAGCTGGGGTGATAGGCAGTGGTGAGCCACGTGATGTGGGTGCTGGGAACTAAATTTGGATACTCTGGAAAAGCAGTGTGCTCTCGTAACTTCTGAGCCCTGTGCTTCTCGATGTTTATTGAAAGATGTAGTTATACAGGTCATGGGCACCAGTGGAGTTACACTACTATTATTCTGCTAAGTGGTCATAGTATTAGACCAATTCCCAGTGACTTATCTTTATACCCATAGGCTAGTGTATCTCTCAACCATCATCAGAGAAGCTTCTAGTCCCGGTAGATGGTAATTAACACAGAGATTCACAACAGATCAAGGTGGAGAGAGTTAGAGACCGCAGAGTGCCCGAGTCTAAATGAGACATCTGTATCACAGCCCCTCCTCCAAGGCTCAGGAATCACTGTAGAAGAGGGGGCCGAAGCAGTGGGTGACCAGGAGGAAACAGGGTCTTTGGGACACAGCAGGCAGCTGCGTGAGTGAACTCAGAGCAGTCGTGACAGCACGCACAAGACCTCGAGCAAGCTCAAGCCAGACAGAATCCCAACCTGGCGAGGGGAGGCGGGCACCTTGCCAAATAGCTATTGGCAACTGATAGCTGAAGGGAGATGAAGAGCCAGTTTTCTTTTAGAGTGTAGCCCCCGAGAGTCACCTACGCTCCAGTAGAAGGCCACATGTCCAATAATATACGGGCATCACAAAGTAGACTCAATGGGTGGGCGCTAAAAACGAGAAAAGACACAAAGTTGAGTGGGTAGGGAAGCTGAATAGATCCGGGAGGAATCGGGATAGGGGTCAAAACCCATTGTAAGAAATTGTCAAAGAATTAATAAAAATTAAGATGTATTTTTATAAAGAAAAGAGTACGTCTAGACTAAAGTTTTGTTCAAAGAAACTATATTCAGCTTGCCAAGAAAGGAGGGGAGCAAAGTGACAGGCTCCCGCAATGACTGGCAGACGAGCCCCCGTGTCCTTGAAAGACTGTCATTTCTCACACCAGGCCCCTGAGACTGGGCGGCTGAAGTGCTGGCTGCTCACACTGGTGCCACTGCAGCCCCAACAAAGGCCCCAGGGCAGCTCCACCCCCCTCACATTGCTGGGGTCACACACAGTCTGTGTTTTAATACAGGAATGACTGACTGGAAGCGGCTCATTCCTCTGGTTTATACAGCAAACAAAAGTAGCAACCAACCAACAAATGAAAGCCTCCCTGTAATTAGCCCTGAAATCAAGCCCCAGTCATCAGGCTTCAGAGGACAAATGTGGACAGCTCAGGACAGCTGCCACCTTAGATGTCTGCCTCTCTCACACTGGAGTCCTGCCTGGGTCAGATGGGCAGCAGCTATTAGAGGTTTCTGTCCCATACCACCAATAATACCATGTCCACCTTGAGCAGGCCTAGGTCAGAGCTTGACACTGGACCCCTTTCCAGGCCATGGTGGAGTGAGCCAGAGTGCTACTGCTGTGCAGACAGAACCCCCAGGGGGCTGGGCCTGCAGGCTTTGGGTCTCATCTGAAGAACCCCCAGGGGGCTGGGCCTGCAGGCTTTGGGTCTCATCTGAAGAACCCCCAGGGGGCTGGGCCTGCAGGCTCTGGGTCTCATCTGAGATGAACTCCTAGAACTGGCCTTATGTCCACATGACAATGTTATTGGCTTCTTCCTGCCAGAACTATTTATACTATTTAGATTTGTATCCATGGTCACCTGGAAGGTGGGATGAGAACCAAGAAGACACATGTCTGGATCTCCTACTCTGCAGCCGGTGCCAGCCTGGTTGCTGGCTGCTTTCAATTCTATGACCATGCCTGTAGCTTTTCCTGTCTGGGGTGAGCCTGGGATGGGAGAGGGGGGCAAGGGCAGTGGAAGCCAGCTCTTCCCATTGTCCATTGCTCACTTGTTCCTAATGACAGACAGTTCACACCAACTACCAGTGGCTGCTCCTGGGCTGGGAGCAGGAAAGTGCTAGCAGGGCCCTCTGCAGGGTGGTGACTGGCAGGAAGCCCTACAGCTCAGTGCAAAGCTCTGGTAATGAGAGCCAACTCCACCTACAAAGCAGAGGAGGCTCCTGTAGATGCCCCCACCATCCCACAGCCCTTCTGTCATAGTCACGTTGAGGGAATGGGACTTGCAGGGTAATCAGTGGAGTGTGAGGTCCCCCCATACAGGGCTTCAGCCTGTGGGTCTGTGACCAGGTGCACCTCTTCTCAGACTCTGAGAGGCAGTCTTTTCTGCTAACCAGTGTTCTCTTTCAGACAAGCAGGCCATCTAGGCAGCCACACAGACCCCAGGGAGTTCTGTTACTTCTGTGAAGCCAGAAGAAAATAGGAGAGGCAGCTTGGGCTGAGTCATAAGGGAGACCATTTTGCACCTCCTCTGACCCCACCCCACCTCACCCCAAGCTAATTACCACCTTGCTGTGACCTGTGCCCTAATAACACCCCCACCCACCAGCACCACCATGGCTGGCCCAGACTGAAAACATCACTGTGTAAAGATTCTGCGAAGCTGGGCCTTCATTTCCAGGGTAGATCTGATCCTTTCCCAAACAGTCATGAATCTCCCAACATTAACAAAACCTTCCCCATTCTTTCCTTCCACTTCAAAGGACCGTCTTCCTTTGTTCTGATGGGAAGTTGACCTGTGAGTTATTCTCCAGGCTTCTCTGTTTTCTCTGGCCAACAATAAATCTTGGTTCACTGTAGAGTCAGCTCTCAGCTTTATTATTGGTTCCTCAATTCCATGAGGGAGAAAGAATCCAGTTAAAAAAGACATCAGTTAGAGCTTTCTTTCCATATAGCCAGATGCTCCAGAGTGTACCCCATGAAGGACCCCTGAACCCCAGAGCATTGCTTAGTTACTCTGATTAACCACATCAGTGGTTCTGATTGTCTCTAGTGGACCACAGCATCTCCCCCTTCATCTCAGACTATCTTAGAATAATGTTTGTTTTAAGCATGCAACTACTTATACCACTCAGTATGATCTGGTTCCCAGACCAAACAGGTAACAGAGTCTGGATTCCTGTAAGACCTGCAATTGACTCTATTACAATGTGACACCATGTGATGGCTTGACAGGTTCAGAGTGCCCCTGTGCCCAGAAGGAAGATGACCTCTCATCCTGTAGGCCATGTACCTCAGGCCCCTGGGGAGTCTTAACTCCAGTGTAAGTAAAGTCCCATTGTTTCTCATCTTTCCACCCCTTGATGTCCCTGCCAATACTTCACAGAACCTTCTAGCTCCAGGTCACAGTTGCATCTGCCCTTTGGCTATCCATTCTCTATGTTTTCCAGAAGAAGTATCTGCCTCCGTGCAGGCCTGGCTGGTTACATCATCCTAAGGTACACCTAGGGGAGCCAGGACTGACTTAATGCTCATGAGTATGCTTCCCCTCAGACAGATCCTTGACCACTGGATTATTAACATGATTAATTAATTTCATGTGTATAAGCATTTTGTTCACATGTATATATGTGCACCATGTGTGTGCCTGGTATGCACAGAGATCAGAAGTGGCTGTCAAATCCACCAGATCAGCTTATCTCCCCTTGAGGTCAGAGAGGTGGCACACGCCCCTCTCATCCTTGAAGATTTGCTCTCTCAATAGCTGCCTGTTGAGTAGAACTCAACACAAAATCTCTTATCTCTGACTCAAAAAATTGTCCACACACACACACACACACACACACACACACACACACAAATAACAGAACCAAATCTTAGCACTTGCTTTGTACTGTACCTCCAGACTAAGAGGCAGAAATCCCCACTTAGACCTTGAACACACATTTCTCCACTCTTGGGGTTTTGAAGAGGAGGAGGAATGCGTGCCGAGGCCTCTTTGAGTGTCTCACTTTAGACCTTATAAGGCATGGCTGGGTCGAGCCCCGGCTCTGTGACTCCAGCTGTAAGCCACCCATGCTGGACATGTTACAAGAAGCTCATTATTTTCCCAAACCCTATCTTCCCTAAGAATCTCCTGGAGATACTCCATAAACACAAATTCACGTCTACCCTGTCCTGACAGTCCACAGCCTAGCATACCAAGCCTGTGTTAACTCAGCTGTGCCTATGAGTCAAGGGTGTACGCAATTAACTGAAAACTCCAGCGCCATCCCATGCTCTCCCACTCCAACATTTATGGTCACGCCATAAAACCTCAAGTCACCCTGTCCCCTTGTCCTTGGTGTCATGGTGGATGATGGTTGTTAGGATGTCATCAGTTACTCCTCTGAGCCTCCTCATTCCCTCTGCCAACCTGAGAGACTGCGCCTGCACGGCATGTTCCTGAAGACCTGAGTAAGCCAACTCACGTCCAACGCTGTCTCTCAACCATTGTTGACCAGACAGGAAGGATTTCTAAAGCCCTGAAGCAAGATGGGAGAAAACAGGGATCACGGATTGCCTGCAGTCCCAGGAGACTCGTGGCATTTCTTACCCACAGTATCTTATTTTGTGTGTCCCTGGAGCCATTTGGTCAAGTGACAGAATAAACAAAGATGATGATGGATTAGTTACCTGTCTGTAACTGTGATGAAACATCAAGACCAAGGCAACTTACAGGAGGAAAGGCTTATTTGGGCTGATGCTTCCAAAGGGGTGAGAGTCCATCACCATCATTGCAGGGAAGCCTGGCAGCAGGCAGGCATGGCGACTGGAGCAGCAAGCTAAAAGCTCACATCTTAAACAGCTAGCAGGAAGTAGAGAGAGTGAACTGGGGATGGTGTGGCCTTTGAAACCTCAAAGCCCTTCCCCAGTGACATCCTTCCTCGAAAGGCCACGCCTCCTAAGTCTCCCCAAACAGCCCACCACCAAATGTGAGCCAAGCGTTCAAAACCCGAGGCCATGGGAGACATCTTATTCAAACCACCACAGATGGTTCTGGAAATGATTGTTAGAAGAGGGGAGGGGCTGGAAGACAGTGGTTCTAGAAGCTGTCTCTCTCTCTCTTTATCTTGTTGTTAGGCGTCATGTTCCCCACTTGAATGTCTACCTGGCAGTTTTAGGAGAACCATCAGAAGTCACTGTGTGGAGAACTGCCCATTCTTTGAGTAGCAGTGCCACTCAGCAGAGTGGGGTTGATGGACAAATAGATACTGGACCCAGAAGTCTTCACGAGATGGCGATGTGGGGCTAGGATCCCAGCTCCCACTGTCCCCAGGACCAGAGTTTTTTTTTGCTCTCATTTTGGCCTGTGTCTATGCTGCTGTCCTTTTGTTAATTAGCTGTTTCCCTGGGTCTGTTCAACACAGTCAAAGAGGAAGCCTGGTGCGAGCGGAGAATGAGATCTGAAGCCTCACGTGTGGCGAGTGGAGTTTCAGACTTAATTAAGACTTTTATGCCTTTGTGGATTGTGATTAAAAGCTGCAGTGCTTCTTAAAACTGATATTTTAGCCCAATTATTTATAAGCATATTACTGAACTTTGGGTAGGTCTGACATTTAAGTCAGAAAAAAGTCTCTTTCTTTCAAAAATAGCATCATTTAAAGTTGAAGGAGAGGTAAAAACTTTCAGTGATTAAAAACAGATTAAAGAAACTTAGGCATACTAGGACATCTCTATAGAAGATGCAGGAATGAATGTCTGGGTTGAAGAGGAGGATAAACACACTTAGGAGGTCATGGGGAACAAATAAACAATGCCAAAAGAGGTAAGGAGCGAGATCTGAGAAGACATAACAAAATGAACACAATGACAGAAATCAGTATACAGCTTTCAAAATAACTTTGAATATTAACGGTCTTGTTTTCACAATACCAACAGACTGGGTTATGAAATAGGATCCATTTTTTTCATTGCCTCCGAGAAGCACACCTCACCATCAATGACAGACACACTGCATCACTTAAAAAAATTAATTCAAGCTTCTTCAACTCCCAAGAGGCTCAGAGAGAGAGAGATGGCTTTACTACAGTACCCAGAACGCTGCTGCCTGTGTCTCTGGTGTGCACAGCAGTTGGGATGGTCTCAGACACCTCTGGACCCTGGACTCCCCAAAGCCTTGACCAGCATCACTCCTATCAAATGGCAGTTCCAAGGCACCAGGACACCTGTTTAGTGCATCCTGCCCCTTTTCCTTGTGGGTTTAATTATATGCAGAGCCCTCTTCTGCACTGCCAGGATGTATTGGCAGGCCTGGCTTACCCAAAGAGTTAGCTGCCCGTTAGAAAAGGATACGGAAAATGGCTTGGTCACCCCCACCCATCCCAGTATCAGCACGCTCTTCCTATCACACTCATAGTCTGCCCACACCTGGTATCATTGTCTGCGAAACAACCATTCTTCCAACATTGTCCTGAGTTTGGCAGCTTCTGAATGGGACCAAATGAAAATGGTAATTTATTTCTAGCAATGTTCATGTAGAAGAACAGATAGGCATATTTATATGTACACAGACTAAAACACCAAAACACTAATTAAGTAAATTTAGTTTTCCCTTTAATCAGACTTCAGGTAATTAGCTGTCAGCTAAGATAAATTGCAGTTTATTCCATTTTTATACCATGCTTTGGTCAAATAAAGATTATACTTTAATGGCCAGATTTAGTCGCTAATTTTTCATGCATATGAAAGGATTTGTAAATATTATTGCTGGAATCTTTTAATGTTCTGAAAACTAATTCCTGCCTAAAACACCATTGTTTAAACCAGCAATTGCATTTAAGGCTACAGAATACTGGTTTGATCTTTTCCACTGAATATACAACCAAGCTGACTTTTAAAATCCTGAATCAAGAGTTCAGGGTCTGTGTGAAATAGCATTCAACCTGTCAATGGATAAAAGAGGCAAAAGTGCCTGGATTTGGCCAGTGGAAGCACTCTGGCTGACCTGCAGGGATGTCCCAAGGGAGCTCTCTGGTGTAAGTGGTGTTTGCTAAAGTGAAAGGTGTTCCTTTTCTCATTCCTGATTGGTTTGCAGAGATGAGCTAGGGAGGAGGGAAAGGTCTAGGAAACACTTCAGATGAGAGTTCATTGGTCTTAGTACATTTTTATTTACTTCTAATCCTGTGGCTCTCATGTGTCCCTGGGCATCATTTGTTATTTTTCACTCAAACAAATGGCCATTTATAAGACATGGTAATGCATTAAAAGCCTTAAAGTGACTCTCCAGCATGTGTGGATGTGATCATGTGCTCAATGTAAAGGGGATCTGATGTCATGCCTCAGGTCCTTCAGGATGCAAAGGGTTTCCATTGAGGTGCTCAAGCAGACGCTGTGCACTGTGCACGAAGACACAGTGGTCTTCCCTTTACCCTGCAGATTGGGCACCCTTCATATGGAGGGAGATGAACTTCATGGCAATGATTCTAATCAGCAGGAAACTCAGAGGGGCTGGTGAGTGGAGTATGGATTTGACTCTTAACTGCTAATACCCAGCATGATGTGCCAGGCTCAGCCTGGGAGGAGCAGGCAGAGGAATAGCCAAACTAAAGAGGGGATGCTAGCAGGTCTCAGGAAAGCTGACTATACAACAAACAGCTTCTCTGCTGCTTCCTAAGCACACACTCAAGCTCAGCTGTAGGAATTCAACCTGCAGGGCACCTCTGTGCACCAAAAACCCACAGGCTATTACCTGAAACTTCAGGAGCAGAGTTAACAGGAGAGGTATGGTAAGACTGGGGTCTCTCTGACAGAGTTGGTGCCTCTTGTAAGAGATGCAGGGGACTGCTAACCTGTTTCCATAGCCCTATGATGAAGACTAGAAAACAGCCTCACCAGACACCAAATCTGCTGGTGCTGTGCCCTTGACTTCCATCATCTAGAAGCATGAGAAATAAATGTCTGTTGCTTGAGCCACCGCCAGTATGTGGTTGCGCATACTCTGAATGTCAAGGAGCCTTACCAGAGCAGTGATGGTGGACAATGAGTTACCATCAAGTGTGAGATAAAGTTTCCTTAGGAGCTAGAAAACTGTACACAGGTGCCTACATTCCATTCCTACACTAACTGTGTTTCTGTTCATCCTTCACAAATAGGAAAAGGAGATACAAAGCAGTCATTCAGGTAGCACATGCCCAGGGAGCTCCTGAATCCCAGAGCTTCAGATGAGGCTCAGGTCTTCAGTGACACCTGAATCAGCAGACAGCAGGACTCAATTTACCATCTATCTCGATTGGGGAACCGACTGGAGACATCTCCACTTATCAGTGTGTTTGTACAAATGGAGACCAGAGTTCAATGTCAGATGTCTTCCCCACATTGGGCGTCAAATGTAACACAAATTGCTAAATGGTCTTATTAATAATAATAATAAAAAAACTGGAGCCAGATATTGGGGTGAATACTGAAAGATCAGAGAAACAGAACAAGCCACAGCCACCAGCTATTACCTCACCAACTCCACGAATCCTCTGACTGAAATCCTCAGCCTCAAGAGTATGAGTTCCTGTTTCTTCACGCATTATAGACCTTTCTGTGTCCTGCCATATTACTTCCTGGGATTAAAGGTGTGTGTCCTTCCCAAGAAAAGACATGAGATCTCAAGTGCTGGGATTAAAGGCGTGTGCTACCACGCCTGGCTCTGTTCCTAGTGTGGACTTGAACTCACAGAGATCCAGATGGATTTTTCCTCTTGAGTGATAGGATTAAAGGTGTGTGCCACCACTGCCTGACCTCTATGTCTAATTTAGTGTCTGGCTCTGTCTTCGGATCTCCAGATAAGTTTTATTGGGGTACACAAATAAAACATCACCACACTCTTTCACATCCATCTTTATCTTTTGAGACTGGGCCTCTCTTACTGAACATATTAGAGTGTGACCACATGTGACCACACCCAGGCTTTTTAATGTGGGTGCTAAGTATTTAAAGTGAGGTCCTCGGGCTTGCTCAACAAGCAATTGATGGAGTGAACCATCACCCCAGCCCCCAAACTCATTTCCTTTTAGCAATTTGTAAATGCACCTCAGGTCTTTCCCAGCAAAGCTCAACTCAGATGCAAGGTGGCTTAAAACTACCTGTCCAAATAAATAAATAAATAAATAAATAAATAAATAAATAAAAATAAAAAAAAATCCCCACACCATCACCACCAACCACTTGATGCCCTTGCCCCACCTTAGCTTCTCTAAGAAGTAAGTCAGAGGTCACCTGCTATAAGCACATAGATCATTTCAGGGACCAGTTTCCCCCACCGAGAACCCCAGCAGCAGCTGCTCTGTCCCTCAGCCACTTTCAAGAAGTGGAGGTGTCAGTGCTGACACATTCAGAGCTCATAGAGGGCAGAGGCAACATGGTAGAACTCACTCTTGTCCCCCTTAAATCACAAAATTTTCCCCAAGGTTCTGTAGGATGGAAAGTACCAGAACTGTCAGGTGTCCTCATCAATATCCAGAGAGGAAATCCTGACTGTTATGTGCACTCGTCAGACAATGGGTTTGCCTCCAGGAGGAGAGTCATCAAGGTGATGAATCCTTCTGTTATTCCCAGAGGCCCTTAGGAGAAGTTGCAGCCACTGCAGAGCTACTTGCTATGAGAGGAAGCCCAGGGCGGGGACCAGGCTGCTGTTTCTGCAGTACCTTTACTGTTACAAGACTCAAAGTCTTGAGAAGGGGGAGGTGGGGCAGAATCCATTCTTCATAGGCTCCCTGGATCCTGTCCCACTCTCTGATCCATGCTGGTCCCTGGTTCTGACCCTGGTATAAGAGATTACACTCTTCCTTGTGGCTTGGATGGTGCGTGTGTCAGGTAGGCCTTCTTCTTGGTACCTTCTCTAAACACTTACTCCTTTCCATCTTCTGGGCTTGCTGGTGTCAGGCCTGCTAGGGGAATCACTTGTTCCCCCCACCTGGGGGCTTGGGGCTCAACCTTCCACTCTCCCCATTTGGAACATCCATCCTTCTCTCATCAACTTGGCCAGCCAATCATCAACCACATCCCTTTTCAGAGTGAGTAGTGCAACCCTTCCTCCAATTCATGTCAAGCATCCTTGAGGTTTCCTGAAGACTCCAGCCTCTCAAAGGCTCAGGTGGTTGGTTACCTAAATGTATCCATCTTAGAATGTGTGACCAGATGGTCACTTATTCAAAGTCTCATTCCTTCAGCTTTCCCAGGTGAGGGGCAGCCCCACCCACTATGGAGGTGCTGCCTTTAATAGTCCTATACAGAGTGCCTTTTCAGTTCAACACTTGACCTTACCCAGCTACATTCTAGGATCAGGCAACCAAGAAATAGCCAGTAATTTGGGTAGGACAGTAACAGTTCTCTTTCTTCCTTTTTGATAGCATATACAAGTGTAAAAAGTAATTTTGATCTTAAATATCATCAAGGATAAAAGCTAATCTAATCTGCTTCTGCCTCCCACACCCCCAAACTAAACATCTAGGACAAGACATTGAATTGAAGCCTATTTTCTTAGCTCACTGTGCTGCTGCTGCTGCTGCTGCTGCTGCTGCTGCTGCTGCTCCCAGGGAGGAATTTAAATCTCACGTTTGGACTTTTCTGGGGTGTAGTAGAGGGGAAGAACCGGTCCCAAACTGAGGAGCCCCTCTCTGCACCGCCATCTCTGGCTTTGCTCATCAGTTCCAGAGCGGCACCTGTGACTGCAGACAATGGAAGACTCAAAAGTGGGCATCTCGCAGAGTCCCACACCAACCCCTCTACCACATGAACCACAGCCTCCAGATAGCGAAGAGAGAGGGCAGAGAGCTCTCTGGGGCAACCAGACAGCCCCAGGAGAAAGGGAAGACAGCGTGACACCTTCACTTTTTGCCCCACTTTTTGGAAACTCTAGTTGGCATCTTCTATAAATAGTTAGATGCTTTTGTGTTTTTCAAATGTCCAAGGGAGATAGAGAAGTTCAGAAAAATTTGGATTTCATTTTCTTTGTGAATCATGACAATAATAGAATGGCCTTAGAAATGAGACTCTCTCAGTACAGCCTTGGATCCAGTCTTTGGAGAATGTGATTTATATGTTTACACAGCTAAATGCAATTTATATGTCCTCAATGTTGAAAGAAGTCCGAACATCACAAGGAAAAGAGCCCTGAAGAGAAGTATTATTTAAATTGTGTCCATGCTGCCACAGCAGCCACCTGGAGCAGAGCCACCTTCTGTGACAGGAGTGGTTTTAGGCCACACTTCCACCTAGGAGGCATCAAGTCCGTGACTTAAGGTGGCCTGGCCTCACTATTCTATGTGGTAAAGTAGGGAGAACCATGTGGACAAAAGTAGTGTTGTATTACTAAAAATAATGTGATAGAGACTTTTTGCCCGAATCAAGATGGACTACGTGACTGACACCTGTCAGCTAGTGACCGGCTCCTGAACACTGTGATATTTAGTAACTATTAAGTTGTTGGAAATATTTCTTAAACACCTTTTGAAGCAAAAAGATCATAGAACTCTAAGTCGGGCCTCCAGTTGTTAAAAGCGTACTAGCACAGATGGCATTGAAAGCGGAGGGACAGTTATTCACCACAGCCTGGGAACCAGGAGACTCACGTGAAGGTCGAGAGAATTGAGGCCGCTGTGCAAGAGAGCTACAGAAGGGAGAGGAAGAAAAGAACAAAAGAGACTCCAACAGGCGTCTGTGAGGCTGAGCTGAGAGGAACGGGTTTGGGTGTTTCTTCTTATTTTATTGCTAAGGCGTTGTCCCACTGTACTGTGTTCACAATGCAATAACAGAGAGAGTATGAGAAAGTATGGTGCTGGGCATTTTTGCATCTCTCCCTATGAAATAGGTGACTTAAAATCTACATGGGATTGGAGAGATGGCTCAGTGTTTAAGAACACTGGCTCTTCTTCCTGGGACCTGGGTTCAATTCCCAGCACCCACATGGTAGCTCACAATTATCTGTAACTCCAATTCCAGGGGAAACAATGCCCTCTTCTGCCTTTGCCAGCACCAGGTAAGGCATATGATGCAGACATACATGCAGGCAATACTCATACATATAAAACAAAAATAATTTTAAAGACATTAAACAAAAAGCATTAAAAGTCCACTGCATGACATATTTCAACTGCCAAGTTTGTTATTGGTTGTGTGCACATCAATCCTGATGGACTAAGGTGGCTCTGAGGGGGGGCTGATGTGTATAATGTAGCCCACAGTCTACACCACAAGCCTGCCAAGTTGCTGACCAGGTCATAGCAGGGCCATGAGAATAGGCCTAATAGAGAGAATTTATAACTGTCCACTCTTACTCCACGGTGTCTTCCTCTTTTACCTTACCAGTTGCTAAGTTCCTGAGTAGTGCCATGGAAGAATAGGTGTGGACTATGAGTGGACAGGACCAATCATTGGATGAGGACTGGGTGTTAGGTCGGTCTCTATGAAGTGGGAGACAAACTGTCGCCCAGGTGCTATGGGATTTCATAGACCAAGTCCAACAACTGACAGCCAGCAGCTTCAGAGCCTGTAGGGGAGGGATCCTATTCTAGGGTCTCTTGAGAAAGGCCATTTAGTAAGCACCAGGCCCAGAGAGGGCCGCACAGCCCCTCCCCGTGAGTATGGGCAGATAGCCATAGCTTCTCCCACCCCACATTTCTACCAGTCAACTACTCAATTGAAAATAGACCGCCCTGGGCCCTTGCTCCCTGCCCCCTACCCCATCTCTGGCCTCACTCCTTTCCCTGTGCATTCTGAATCAGTGCCATTTGCCACGCAGAACATGTGCAGCTTAATATAGCTCAAAGAAGAAAGGCAGCTGAATATTTTATTAAGTCACATTTCCCCCACAGCCTGCGCATGTTTATAATGTGACAGTGGCCGCCAAGGACCAACCCCACACAGCACAACAAGCAAGCACTTTATTTAAAAGCAAACAAATCATCCAGCCTCTTCACGTGCAGCCTGGTACGCGCGTAGCAATGTGGGGCCTTGACGGCGCTTCCAGGGGTTCACTAGGCTTGGGGAAATGGACTGGCTTTTGGGGGAAGGGAAAAGTCTGCTCTATGAAAAAGGAATGGGTGCCAGCCTGACTGAGGACTGTGCTTGCCCCCTGCAGCAAAGGAGCTTCTCCCATTGGCTTGCAGGTCATGTTCAGAGGGGACAGAAAGGCAAGAGGTGCCAAATTCTGAATGAGTGTTAAAGAGGATGCTGTGTAAAGGGGTTGTCTCCCTAGACTCAATGGTGGGTCTGTCCCTGAAACAGCTCAGAGGCTGTGAGGCAGCCCACAGCGGAGGACTTTGGCTGACACAATGTCCGATGTTGATGGGAGAAATGAGACAGAGGGTTGCAAGCACACTCAAGGTGTCCTGATGGGCAGGTACAGGGACCAATGCTGCCTGAGGAAGAAGCCCAGCCCCACACTCCGTGGGCTTGGTCCCTCCCTGCTCTTCTGGTATATCAATCATTCATGTCCTAGCAGTACCTCACACCCCCTCCCCCGGCTTTTTTTTCATGTATTTCAGTATTCCAGATGTATTTACTTTATGTTTTCGCAAGTGTTTGTGTGTACATGTGTGTCTGCATGTGTCTGTACACATGTGGAGGCCAGTGGCCACCTGTGGTTACCATAGGGCTCTCACTGGGACTCGAGGCTCATCGAATTTAGCTAGGTTGTCTAGGCAGTAAGCCTCAGGCACTCACCTGTCTTTGCCCCCACCTGCCCCCAGCCAACATGCCCATGCTCAGATTACAAGCACGTACTTCCATGCTTGGTTTTTCATGTGGGTGCTGGGGCTTGAACTCAGGTCTTCATGCTTGCATGACAAGCTCTTTACTGAGCTATAGGGAACAGAGGAAGTTCTGAGTGAATGTCTGTTGTTGACATGAGCACACCCATATCAAGGACCCAAACGCCTCAGATCGTGGGAGTGGGAGAGCCTTCCCTGGGTCAGGTTCACAGGAATGGCAATGCCTCCCCCTCGTCTGAGGATGTATGACGACTTTAGCAAGCAGTGCATGCTAACACTCTCAGCAGTAGCTTCCTGCCCCCAGATGATTGCAGCCTACAAGCACTCCCCCACAGTGACTCTGCTAACCCACCTCCTCCTCCTTCCTGCATGTATAATAAGCTCTCTGAGTTCCCAGGCCCCAGTGCGTCTCCATCAAAGCCCACAGCCCACACAGTCCCAGCTTTTCTGTACACATGTCTGTCTTTCTTCATTCCCTGTCACCCCAATCTTATCAGCCCCAAAGCTGTGCAGGTCACAGCACTGAGCTGTCTCCTCAGCCTTATCTCAGATTTCAAATCTTTTATGGCACAAGTTAGTTGGGGGTTCTCTCTTTCATTCTTCCTTGGTGTGTTACAAGGTTTCATCTTCCAGAGGTTCAGCTTCTTGTCTTGATACCCTTGGGTCACAGCACCCCACCCCATCACTCCGGAAAGACTTGCTGGTATCAAATGGTACCAAGGGTCAGGGATCTGGGCCATAAAAGGAGCTACTTCTGGCTGGGCAGAGCATGGATACTTGGAAGGACAGTTCTCTGCAAAGGAACCTCTGCTCAAGGGCCCTTTGAAACACAGTAAGTAACTCCCAACTCTACTACCCATGTCCATGCCATCTTGGTGAAGAAGGGAGCCACCTGAACCCAGATGAACTTCAGTGAAATGCCAGGTGGAATATGCCACCCAGATGCAAGACAAATGTGCTCAGGAGGAAGCCAAGGGCGGAGTTCCCCAGCAGCTCCTTCTGTAATGCACTTTCTACTGGCAAGTTGTCATGTGTTGTTTGAGTTCACTGAGGGGCTGGCTCTGTAATGGGATTGCTCCACATATTTCTGACCCAACCATCTTAATGTCCAGTGTCCCCCCCAAACCCCCTGTCCTAGGTCAGATTGGGTCCCGGGCTCTCTGTAATATAAATGGGGACAACAGCTCCAGAGTGAAATGCCTCGTCCTTGAGAATAGCTGGAAGGCAGACCATTTCCAACAGGCATTCCTTTTGTTCATCTGCGATATAAAGGTGCCCACAATGGAAACAGGAAGTTCAGCCATAGGAAGCTCAGCATGGAGAGAAATCTCACTGGGAACTCCATCTGACTGTCTCTACTTCCCAGGTCACTTCTGTTGGATGTTGTACGTACCCAATATGAGTTTGTTTCTATTTGTTCTTTTACTTGGAAACCTCACCTAAGGAGACAATTCACCCTGCTTGGGACTCTATCAGAAACTCCAGCAGGCTGTCTTGAAGGGGCTCCAAGCCCAGCTGATTTCTACTGCATATTTGCAAGCCTGACTTAATGATGTCACTTCTTGTTTGCTCGCTCAGTTCTGTTACTCTACACAATATTTCGCTATCTACCTGCTGCTTCTATCTGTAACTTGGTATTTATT
The DNA here is from genome assembly GCF_949786415.1 of Peromyscus eremicus. Classification (NCBI taxonomy): domain Eukaryota; kingdom Metazoa; phylum Chordata; class Mammalia; order Rodentia; family Cricetidae; genus Peromyscus; species Peromyscus eremicus. Next base: position 61,883,429 of record NC_081418.1, on the reverse strand, counting down.
ATATTAGTTTTGCTTGCTATATACCTAATAAACCTATTCTTCTGAAACTGAAAGCATGAATCATACAGCACATGCCTTTAAGATGGATTGATTACCAAGAAGGCTGAGGCTCAAGGTGGCACAGTCTCAGACAGATGAGATTTCCCAGCCAACTGATCCTTCAGAACACCATGGCAAGCGCAGCAAGTGCATACCTCACAGCTAGCACCCATGGGTCCATCTGCTTCCCCATTGGCATTGGTCCTTATTGCAGTGTGAACACTGAGAGGTCACCCATCTCATCCTCAACCACTTGGGAAAGGCTTCATGGCTCCCCTGAGCATGGGGTGATGGTCCTGCCTGAGGGTCCTTGGCTGTCTGTGAAGGTCAAGAGGTGAATACATGGAGGGCCTCTTCAGATCTGCCAGCACTCTGGGCTGATAGGATGGCATTAGCACAGGCTTTTGTCCATTCCACAGTTAGCTCTGAGTGCAGTGGGGTGGCATCCCCTGCCAGGACCCCACTCAGTCAGCCCTATTAAATTTGAGGATAGGCTTCTTGGAACTTCAGATTGGGCCTAAGGGGCTGTCACTCTAAGGGACTGGCCTAGGGCTCTCCCCACCATGGTACTGAAGAGTAGTCAACATTTTGCAAATAAATCCTCTCTGGGTGTTTTTGCCTTTTGAGGTTTTTTTATTTTTATTTTTAGATGGAGCCTCACTCTGCAGCCCAGGGTGGTCTTAACCTGTGATTCCTCTGCCTCTGCCTTCCAAGTGCTGGGAATATAGGTGCATGCCATCATACCCAATGATTATCTGCACTTTTATTGCCTTATATCTAGTGTTCCTTATTTCCTAAGAACATTTTCACACAAACACATAATGCACCTTTACCATGTTCCTCCTCTGGTCTCCCTTTCATTAACATATCCGTAGTCTCTCTGTTTCCCTGGACAGTTTCATGTCTGCTTTCCTGTCACAGATAAATGTGTGAGTTTATAAAATCTAGGGTCGGCTGGGTGGTGGTGGCATACGCCTTTAATCCCAGCACTCGGAAGGCAGAGCCAGGCGGATCTCTGTGAGTTTGAGGCCAGCCTGGTCTACAGAGCAATATCCAGGACAGGCACTAAAACTACACAGAGAAACCCTGTCTCAGAAAAAAAAAATCTAGGGTCTACAAATTAGAAGAAACATATCTCTCTGAGTCTGACTTAATTTGTTTAGTATGATCATTTATAGTTGTATCCATTTTTCTATGAACAATATAATTTTGTTCATTAAAACATTTTTTGTTTTTATGATATATGTATATGTGTGCTTGCTCATCTGTATGTGAACTACACATGTACAGGTGCCTGTAGAGGCCACAAAAGGATATCAGAGCCTCTGGAACTCAAGTTACTATAGACAGCTTGGATCTGCCTGATGTGAGTGGTGGGGATTGAACCTGTGCCCTCTGCAGAAGCAGCAAGTCACCTTAACTGCTACAGCACCTCTCCAGATCCAACTATGCTCTTCTTTATGGCTGAATAAAATCCCATTTTGTGTGTGTGTGTGTGTGTGTGTGTGTGTGTGTGTGTGTGTGTGTGTGTGTGTAGTTAAATAACAAAAATTGTGGGTAGATAGACAGACAGACAGATGATAGACAAATAGCTTACATTTTCCTTGCCCATACCTTGGTTGATGGACACTTAGGTTGGTTCTATTCCTTAGCTGTTATGCACTGAGCTGTAGTCAACATGGATGTGCATGTGTCTCTGTGATATGTTGACCCAGAGTCCTCCAGGAAAGTATCCAGCACTGGTTTAGCTTATTTGCTTTTTTTTAAAACAATATTTTCACCAAAAATGGAAGTACCTTAGGAGAGGTTAAAGGAAGTCTTGTGCAGATATAGATGGATCCCACCCTGGCATGGTGGCTTGTCGTCTGTAGGACAGTGAGGCCAGCATCTCAGCAGTGCAGCTGAACATCTCTTGAAGCCTCCTTCCTTTGCTTTGCTGTCTACAAGAGTTAGCCTACACTTAGCAGAGCAATGAGGACAGCTCAGGGACCAGAGCTCAGGAGTGATCTTTCTATATCTGGGATAATACCTGTGGGAGTGAGCTGCCTTGACATCCACCTCTTTCTGGTCGGCAGCATTAAATCCCCAGTGGCAAACAAAACCTGTCCAGCCTCACACTCCACATCCAGTGGCATGGGTGCCTTCCCCCATCCACTGAGGGGGCAGATCATGTCCCACACTGCACAGGTAGGTGGTCCTACTCTGTGTGAAGCAGACCACCACCAAGCATACAGCCTCTCCTTTTTACTTCTGCCCTCATATTTTATCCCTGAGCTCTGTGCCAACCCTGCACATCTCTCTCCTCTGACTCATCTTTTCATCTTTGCTTCATCTCATCCATGGTGGGGGTTCCAACAACTCAGAATAGATATGCATTTAGTTTGAATCACATACATCTTAGAGCTACTGTGGACTCTACCTGGACTCACACCCCTGTGTGAGAGTGCAGGTTGGTACAGCAGCTGTTGGGGGTCCTGGATATTGGGCTCATGACGAGTTCTGGCAGCCCTAGCTGTGAGCATCTGCCTACTACAGCAGCATCCACATCCCAACCATCCCTTCCCCAAGTTCTGCAGTACTTGCTGCCTTACCTCTTGGCCTATACTTGTCAATGAAGTAAGGCAGGCAAAGAGCCTCCCAGAGAGGTCTTAGACCAGAAACTTTCATCTCTGTGTTCAATACCAAGTACCAACTGAAGGGCTGGGCTCCAAGATCATTGAGTAATAGGTGTACACCATACATTTTCTTAATTTATCTCCTTTTTTTCTGTGACCATGCAGGCATGGGCTCTCAATCTGAGCTACTGGATACAAGACACATTTTACTTTGTCCTGTCCCACAGAGAACCTGACCAATGACCAATATCATCACAAACCATCTGAGATGGTTAATCTTGGTTGCGAACTCTACTACAAACTAAAACCCAAACAGCTGGGCACACTATGGGGAATTTTCTCCTCCTCCTCCTCCTCCTCCTCCTCCTCCTCCTCCTCCTCCTCCTCCTCCTCCTCCTCCTATTCCTCCTCTTCTTCTCTCTCCCTTCCTCCTTCCCTCCCCCTCCCTTTTTCCTTCCTTCCCTTCCTCCCCACCTCTCTCTCCTTCCTTCCTCCCTTCCTCCCTCCCTCCCTCCCTCCCTCCCTCCCTCCCTCCCTCCCTCCCTCTCTCTCTCTCTCTCTCTCTCTCTCTTTCTTTCTTTCTTTCTTTCTTTCTTTCTTTCTTTCTTTCTTTCTTTCTTGTGAGACAGGGTCTCTTTATGCAATTCTTGCTGTCCTGGAGCTCACCAGGCTGGCCTTGACCTCAGAGATTTTTCTGCCTCTGACTCCTGGATGCTAGGACTAAAGTTGTGCACCACCAAGCCTGCCTGAGATTTTCTTGACTGGAATTATTTAAAGTTGGAATACCCACCCTAAATCTGGGCTACCCCTTCTGTGGCAGCCCAGACCAAAGGACACGGAAGAAGGAAACTGTTTTTGCCTGTTTGTCCTCAGTCTTATTAGAAAGTTCATCTATCTTATTGCTGCAAAGTTGCTCCACTGACGTTGGAACCAACTTCTTCAGGCTTCTGATGGAGCCTGAAGACCAGCAGCTCTCCAGGAATCCTCCCAACCTCCAGTGCCAGATTGGAACTGCTGAGACATCCAGTCTTGAAGAATGAGAAACTACTGGATTCTCAGCCTCTCCAGTGTGAGACAGTCATTGTTTGGCTACCCAAACCACATCCTATAAGCCAGTCTAATCTAGCTCATATATATATATATATATATATATATATATATATATATATATATATATATATATATATTCATCCTATCAGTTCTTTTCTTCCAGAGAACACTGCATAACACAACATCCATTGGATGTACTGATGCACACACTTCCACAAACACCAGTGGGGAATTCAAGTCAGAACACAAAGTGAGCCACCTTCAGGCCTTTGTCCCAGGAGCATTCGAGATCTTTGAAAGGACAGCGTTTTCCAGTCAGTGGCAGCTGTGTGGCTGCTTCAGGGTTAATGCACTGCCCCAGGACTGCGGTGGATGTTCAGTTCTAATTTATTTTCCTCCTGGGTCAATTTTGTGTTCTTCATCTACCACAGTAATTATTTATTAAGGTGGGAAACATTCCCCCCATGGTACGGCTTGGATCTTGAGTGTCAGAGTTTATGGCCCATGTCCACATATTGTTCATAGGTTAATCGTGTGCACCATGCCCAACAAATCATCATAATGGTCATTTATACAAACAGTAACTGGCAAAATATCGATGTTTGTTTGGTGAAAAGCTAAGTTCTCACAATTCAGGTGTGATGATGACAGGTTTTTTTTTTTTTTTGATTAAAGAAATACTCACATTTGCTATGGAGTACCCAGCCCTAAATGGAATGTCTGTTGCACTCCTCTCCCTAAAGCTCAGAGGCCACTGCAGAAGAGGATGGAAAGACTCCAAGAGCCAGAGGCAGCAGTGGATGACCATGCAACCGAGCTTTCCGGTCATGGCAGGGGCACTGCACACGTAAACTCACAGAGGCTGTGAACAAGATCTGCACAAGATCAGTCCAGTAAAAATCCCAGCATGAATGGACAAGGGCTCATGAAGTCCCACCATTAGCTGAGGCGCTATTGGCAACCGATGGCTGTTGTGGGCGGGGACAGTTTTCATCAGGGATGTGGGTCCTGACAGGCTATTCACGCTCAAGTAGATGGCCCTACACCAACGGATGTACTCATCTCACTAAGTGGACTCAGTGGGTTTCAGAAAGTGAAAGCACATGAAATTGGGAGGGACAGTAGGAGTGGTAGGAGGCATCGGAGGGGAAGGGGTAAGGGTGGGTTTGATCTAAATATGTTACATGTGTGCATAAAACCAAGCAAAATAAAAAAGAATTATTCTCCTTTAGTAAGTTGAGGGGCCAGGGAAACCTTGATTCTAGGACCTTCATCCAGCAGATCAGTGGTCCTCAACCTGTGGGTCATGGCTCTGTGGAGGATCAAACGACTCTTACATAGGAGTCACCTAAGACCATCAGAAAACACAAATATTTACATTATGATTCATAATAGTCACAAAACTACAGTTATGAAGTAGCAACAAAAATAATTTTATGGTGTGTGTGTGTTGGGGGTCACCACAGCATGAGGAACTGTATTAAAGGGTTACAGCTCAGAAAGGCTGAGAACCCTTGTTGTAGAGGAAGCCATGATGGACATGTGACAGTTAACACATGTGGCTCTTGTGAGATGCCACTGCTAGGGGCGGGGGGAGAGATGAGATTATCCTGGTCACCACCTTCTCCTTCACAAAGGGTCTCACCTGCCTTTATGTATCCCAGATCTGACCTCAGATGGAGTCCCTGTGTGAGGAGTGAAAAAGAGTGAACGTTCATCTCAATTCTGGGAACAAGCTTGGCTGCCAGGTGACAGCTGAAGCAGTGGGAGCATGCTGAAGGTGATGTGAGGCAGAGAGAAGCTTGGCATGGTTAGGAGCACCACCTGCCGCTATACTTGCCACCCTGTAGACGAGTTCAGATCGCGGCAGCTGCTGCGCCTGGTATTTATTGAGCAGCTACTATTACGGGTGGTGGGGTCTGTCTGGGCCAGATGCTTCCAGGCTCTTGGCACCAGATTCAAGAATGAAATAAAGGTGCACACAGATTGCAACGTAGCAAGGAGACTATTCAAAGGGAAGCAATAGTGAAGATTAGAAAGGAAGGTATCATCAACGTTGACAACAGGTTACGTGAGGGAACACACTCAAGGGCCCCAATTACTGTTTGACACTTCCGTTTATGGAGCTCAAGAGAAATGGGGGAAGGGTTTGGGTACTTCTCTGTTTTGATTTGTGGGCTTGTATTTGATCTGTGAGCCATGCCCCTTTTCATAATGCATCTGATTTGAGACATGTGCATCTAATTGTTCAGAGGCATAAGATGGCAGATAGGGATTCCTCCTAAAAGCTCACTTTGAAGACACAGTTGGCCTTATTGCTCATGCACCTAAAAACAGTTCAGGCCAGATCAGCCCTTCTCTCTTGGTTTCAGATGTGCTCTGGGATGCATTGAATATGGCATTATCAAGGGATTGCTAAGGGGGTAATCTATTTCTGTTGTTTAAAGCACATGCACACACACACAAGTTGTTAGGTGCATTATTGGAGGAGTGTGTGTGTGCATACTGAGTGCAGGTGAGAGTCCTAGGTTCCAAATGCATTATTAGAAGAGAGATATGTGTTTAGCTCAAGCCAAGTAGAGTCCCAGTTTACTAAATTATTCCCTATTCTCACCTGCCTTAATATTATACTATAAAACATGGACTGGGAACCATGGAAAAAGTAGAAGCAGCAGAAAGGTACATGTAATAGGACACATGGTACCAGACTGGTAAGGATGCAGAGCTCATATGCACCACCTGTGGGGAGAGGGACACCTTCCAAGCCTATTATAGTGATTTCATATGTTTCTGGCTGCCTTGCTTTCTGAAGAATGATGGTAGGTGACTGTTCTACAAACATGGATAAGAAGCTCAACCTGCAAGTCAACCATCTTAGACCCATTTTCAAAATGAGGTCTTTTATGGAGTTTAGAAACAACATTGAACAGCTCTATCCCTCAAGTGGCAGCAGGTGAATGTTCTTGCTTTGAGAGAGGCTCTGTAACATAGCAAAGACCTGTCCCCAAAGTTACCAGATCCAGAAGGAAGACTGTAGCAAGATTTAATGCTACCTTTATCTGTCCCTTGTCTGGTTTCCACAGCTTTGAGTCTTCACTGAATTGGGACCAGTTGCCCATCATCCAGTGAAAGGACTATAGGGCAGAGTGTTCCCTGGCAAATGGCAGGTAGCAAAATGAGTCTCTGAGATGGATCCAAAACCATCTGCAAATGTTCTACCCCATGTTTAGATCTAGACAGTCACCTGCTAGTTGAGTACTGAGCAAACAGGCAGCAGGGTCCAGTGGTCATGCATTTATTCTCTCTGCTCTTGGCTCTGGGTATGATGCTCTCAGTTCTTACCTTGTCCTTACTAAAGGAATGGTCAACAACCAGGATTGTGAGCCAAATGCAACCTCTTCCTCCCTATGCTGCTTTTTTTTTTTTCTAATCACAGCAACAGAAAGGAAATTAGGGCAGGCACACTGAGTTGCCCCATCTTCATATCTCAAAATGCCACATTGAGGGCCAAGACATGAAAAGTATAAAGGAACAGAAATCAATGCTCTCTCATTGTCACCTGGAGACAAAGACTCCGAAGATGATTTATCTCCTCAGACTTCTCTCTACATGTCCATGTGTCTTTGCCACTTCAGGTACCTGTCCATCCGTTGAGGCCACCTGCCCCATTATGACTTACAACGAAGCTACAGTTCACCACCTGGCCATGTATGTGTGGGAAGCCTGATCCCCCTCCTCCTGGCATTCTAGAAGATGTGCTGGTCACAGTTTGTCGGACTCCTCTTCTCTGAGGCCCACTCTGCTTAAAAGATCCATGTCACCAGGTTCCACTTCCTACACCAAGAACTGGCATTCCGTCCCTTCTCTGGTTGCCTCCTCAGTATCCGCACAGAAGTGGGGGCAGGGCATGGTAATGCAAGAGGTTCATCCTGAAGACACAAACTGAAGAAGAGCTATCAGCCTGCCCCTACCATACTATTTGGGCACTCTGATCACCAGCACTTCTAGGAATCTCTTTGCATGTTCTCTTGGTATGCTTCTGTCCCTAGCTCACTCAATTCTTCCTCGGCCTCCCTGCACCATCAATGTCTGCAAAGCCTCACTGTAGATTCATCAAAAACACTCACGAAACTCACCACATGGTGGAGAAAAATCAGCTTCCAAACCCCTACCCCCAAAGCCCCACCAAGCCCCACACCCATGCCTCCAGTCAAGTTTGAGTAGCAGGGTGAGGTTGCAAAGGTGCTACCAGCCACTCTCTGGTGCCAGGGAAGTGGTGGCAAAGGAACTGAGGAGGACTTCCCAGCTCCTCCCCTTCACTGCTCTGCAGGCACAACCCTAGCAGGTGTCCAAACAATCAGCTCAGGCTACAGTATTACTACAAACATTTGGTCAAACTGTCTGTGCTTTAGACTTTGCTGACACTTTGTTAATAAAGGAGGATTTCCGTAGACCCTTAACTGTTTTCCTTTGGGCATAATTTACCATGATTCTGCAGATATGGAACTGTCTACTTTACCCATCTGCAACTATTAAATATGTAGATTTTTATATGTAAAAGATGTCATAATAAACTCTTGTTTATTATGCTCTGATAGCACTATGATTATGTCCTAAATTTAAATAACAGGAAGTAGAATGATGGCAGATGAAATTTTAATACCATCCTGGTCCACAAACATCCTGTTCCTCACAGTGGGGATGTGAGGAGAGATTATACTCTCTCTCTCTTTTGAAGATATGGAGTTTCATGACAAAGCAGACCAGGGACATTCCAGGAGGGTATCTGGAAACAAAGATCTAGAAAGCATTTGTTACTCTGGGCTGCAACAAGATTAGCTAATGAATGACTTTCAGCCTATAAACAGAGTCTGGAATTAAGCTATGGGTAAACACAGGGGTCAAAAGGACAGCTTCTATCAAAGGCCAAACACGGTGGACCAACAGTACCATGACTTTCACATCAGCATCTCCATTGTTGCCGTATATAATACCACAACCTCTGGAGTCACAGAAAGAGTTGTTACCACAGTTCTTTGTATTACTGGTAAGTGATCTTCAAATCTTTTGTTCCATTTCCTATTCAGCATTAGCCCAGAACTGCCTCAAAGCCATTTGCCTAAACACTCATATCCACTTAGACAAGGGAGCCCCGTTTTCTCCTCAGCAGAGGAGAGAGTTCACTAAATGGCAGCTAAGTCCTGTCATGTCTTCTTTCTCTAACTTACCACCAGTGACCACTCTGCCTACCACAACTGGATTCCACATTGGCTGTTCTTCACTCAGAACCAAGGAGAGGCCTGGCCTCGGTTTCTATTCCTAGAAGGTAGTCTCTAAGCGTATCCTGACTGATGAGAACATCTGTGATCCAGGACAGTGGGGCTTAGCACATATTAGATGCCAACAATGCACTTAGCTGGGTCTCCAGGTCAGGTGGATCAGCTCAGAATCTGGAGGAAGAGACCATGGCTGAGGGTGGGGCATGATGTCGTCCCAGTGAAAACTCCAGATATCTAAGACTGGATGGGTTCCTGAGTAATAGTCCCTTGATGTCCCTGGAAGAATCAATTCTATCTCCAATTCCAATGGGCAAGGGAAGCTGACCAGATGCCCAGAATTTCCCAAGCCTTCCTATAATGTCTTCTACCAAATCATTGAGTCTGACTGTAGCCCCAAAGGCTCCTGAACTTGAAGTCCGTGAAAGAGGTGAGGGTGACCTTGGAGATTTCCCAACACTGAAGTTAGACATTGAGGTGCTTAGGAGTAGGGACCACTGTTGTTGTGCACATCAGTGTCATCTGTCATTTCCACCTTGGCATCAAACTTCCTTCACCCCTTACAGACTTCCCATTTTAGAAAGTATGTGATGTATGTGTGATGTATGTGTGTGATGGCTTACTCCTCACAGGCCTATGTGTTGAAGGCTTTACCCCTCATCTGTGACACTATTGTGAGGGGGAGGGTCTGGTGAGATGGCTCAGAGGATAAAGGCATTTGTTGCCAAGCACAAAGACCTGGGTTCGATTCCCAGGACACGCATGATGGTAGGCAAGAACCAACTGCAAATTGTCCTCTGATCTATATACTCACGCCATGGCAGGTGTGCATTCCCATCTACTTCCAATAAACAAACAAACAAATACATATTTTTAAAAAGAGGTGGGGCAGGAAGAGGTTAGGTCATGGAAACAGTGCCCATGGAGGAGATTGTAGGGGCCTATGGCTTCCCTCTCTCCCTCCTTCCTGCTTCTGCCTAGCATTTCCACCATAATGAGGTTCCCAAAGCAGATTGAAGCTTCCAAAACAATGACCTCAAATCAACCTGCCTTCTTTTAAAATTGATGACCTTGGGGCATTTTGTTATAGCAACAGCTAGTGTCTAATAGTATAGGGGCAATATCCCTGGGGGAGCTGTCAGGAAATTCATGGCTTTGAATGCTACAACCAAAAAGAACATGGGCAAATGGGGTTTTTCCTCTTTGCCTTGTGTTTAGAGAAATAACAAGATACAAAGAGCACAAAAAGCCTCTCTCCATGGCTACAACTCTTTGTGAGGATGAGGTGATAATAGGCCTGTGATCAGAACCATTTCAATTGGTGTGGCTTCTAACAGAAGGACGGAGCTGACCCTCTCACAGACACTGCTGTGCAGTTACACTATTGAGTTACGAAAATGACTCTAAGATGTGTTTTGGAAAATATCAACCCAAATCTAATTTCCAACCACACAAGGCCACATTAAGGAAATGAACTAGGGTAACCTCCACCTCTGCTCCAGCCTCCTCCACAGGTGTGAGGATTACAGAGGCCTGCTGGGAATCCTTGCAGAATACAATGTAATCACAGTGACTGGACCTCATAATTAAATTTGCATAAAGTCAGATATTGAATTAATTCCCACCTATCAAACTGAATGTTGATTCCAGATTTTTTTTAGTTTAATGAGGTTTTATTTTTTTCTAATTCTTGTTTTCACAATGATCCAGAACTATCTTCAAAGCCCCAGCGTATCTTATAATAAAGAAAAATGATACATTTCACCGATGTTCTCTACAGCAAGCAACAAAGGTGCCACAGAGATTTACCAACCTCTTTGCCTAGTTTTTTTAGCACCCAGTATTTTCTGAGTTGTCAGAGAGAGAAATCAATGCCTTAAACCATCTAAACCCAGCCTGGGAGTTGGGCTTTACGGCTGTGTGAAGCATTAATCTACAGTACTTGGTGTTCATGATTTCAGTGCAGAATTATTGAAGAGCAACTGTCAGTATGCGGCTGTATTGGCAACACTGGTGTAGAGGCTATAAGATGGGGTGTTTGCAAGGCATTGATGGAAAAGGATCGAGTCTTCCCTTCACATTAACAGCAGCCTGGAAATCAGACATCATCTTCTGATAACAATCAATTAAACAAACGTCTGAGAAATGTGTGGAATTCCTCAGCATCCACTGTGTCATCTCTCTCTAAACCGGGATGGCTGAAATGAAGTAGCTCTTCCTGACAGCCACCGGGAAATAACGAGAACAAACACAACTGAAGTGGAACTATTCAAACGGCCGCTCGAGACAGCGGCTGCAGTGACTCCGAGGAGGCCAGGGCTCTCTGAGAAGGGGCTGGAAGCAAAGGTACCATCAGGAGCTTTCCAGTCAGGCACTCCTCCTTCAGCAAAGAGGAGGAACGTCCTGGACCCAAGCCACCCCCAGAGAGGCCTGCAATTCCCCTGTGCCCAAGACCTAGATGTGTATCTTACTTTCCAGGCAAGAATTTCTTCTCTGTCCAGTGATGGAGCTGCCTGAGTCAGGGCGGGATGCCGGAAGAGCAGCAAGTACATGAGAAGACCAAAACACACTCCCAAAAAATGTATTTGAGGCAAACAAACTCACGGAACTTGACCACGGAAGGCTCTTTTTTTCCCCCGAAGAAAAAGCCCAGAATCCAAAACACTGCATGTTGTCCAACTCGAATTCAAGAAACAATAGCTACATATCTTTACCTCTCAGATCTTGTTGGTCCTATAGCCTGAGTCTAAATATGTGAAGAGCACTCAGACAACGTCTTTGCAGTGGACACAAGTGCAACATGTAGATACACAAAGGTCATCCAAAGGCTAACCCTGATCCAGTAGCACCAGCATCACGTGGGCACAGCAGCAAGTGCAGCATCTGGAGAAACCTGCATCTGCATAGTCTCCAGCTGTTCCAGGTGCACATAGATCTTTGAAAATGTTAGGTAAAGACACAATGAAGTTCACACTTTTGGTTGCTTCTCTGCTTTTCTTCAGTGACCCTTGGCCACAGACTCTAATACAATACACATTATTGAAAATACCAAAGCATAGTAGGATCACACCATCATCAAGTGCAGGTAAACACATGTACGTACTAGACCATGATTTTTAAACCCTGAGGTTTGCTGAGCATATGCAGAACAGGGATAGGAGCAGAGTAAATCAGAGCAGATTTGCATGAGCTCTGACAAAGTGTTCCCTTCTTCAGCAGGCGATTAGTTCCACACTCGACTATATTTAACATGCCTGCTGTGCTAATGACCATATGGCATATGACATCCTCTCCACCTTGAGAGATGACAGGCACAGATCGCTGAAACCTAAACACACAACAGCCCAATGGCTCTTCCCTATAAGTGTTTCTCACAGCTGAATCTTCTTGACTCAACAGCTACCATCTTTTGTTCCACTTCATGTAAAATTCACCCCTCCTCTCAATGATTAGTGGAACCCTCTTGGATGAACTGAGGATTCACAGGCACAGGAGAATCTCAGTCTCAGCAGTTCATGGGCAAACGTGAGTTCTTTCTTCAGTGTGCACTCTCCTGGTGTAACAGTTGTCTAGCCACCCTCTAATGCAGTTTTAGTGAGACCCATCATGACTTTCAGTTACTTTCCTCACAAGCAGGTGGGACACAGAAAAAATACAAGCCTTATATTGCTGTCCCGAAAATTCCACAGAGCCCTTATGCACTAAGTAAGACTACATTGCCCATAAGGTAATGAGAGATGGATGAACCTTCAAAAGGGTTCTTCCCCCTGCTAATTCTACCTACTGTCCAGTCCTCCTAGAGTAGATACTCATTTTGTGGATTAAGAAACCTCAAAGAGGAGAGAATAATACAGAGGCAGCATGCATGCACACACACACACACACACACACACACACACACACACACAGCAGTGACTGACTTCAAAGGAATGTCCAGGATACCTTAGTTCCACACTACCAGTGCCAAACATTCACAGAAGGAATGGCAGAAGCTACCTATAGATAATGAGGTATCATGAAGGCTAAAAGTGGTATGATACACAGAGCTGCCCAGCCCACCTACAGGCTTGAAGACACAGCTTCCATTTTTTAAAGGAATAGAGTCTGAAAGAAGGATTGATTTTTTCCAAGGTCACACACAATATCCTGGAAGAACAAGGGCTACAACATGACAGAACTGTGACCCCAAGATCTCACCTGCTCTCCAGGGACAGGAGGGACAAACTCCTCAATTTTATGTGCTTGCTTTCCCTCACTGCAGAGTCCACTGAGCCTCCTTCCTGCCTGAATATTTCATGCTTCCTTGATACTGATCCAAAATCAATAGGATTCCCAGGGCTTCCCTGCTATTTCACACCATGCTGAGCGGATCAGCAGAGAGGGTTCTCAGACCCACATCCTCACCAAAGTAATTGCTTCCAACTCTCCCCATTTTCTACTTAACTGTCCATACTTGAAAAAGAGCAAAGCAGGGTGGTGAGTGTCCCATTCACTGGGAGGAATCCTTCCTAGGCCCCTGGTCCCCAGGAGAGTTCACATCTCCTACTGCAGACTACCACGGTGTGACAAGAAGGGACCTCACAAGCCTTTTGATTCTCATTTTTTTTTTTATTTTTTAAATTATGACATGTATACATACAGGTATACATGTGCACACACACACAAACACACACATATATTAGGGCTGAGTACTTGGTTTTGGGTAACCAATTAGGGGGCTCACCCCTAGGGAAGACTGACTTCATTGTTCAGCATTCATTAATTTCCTGTGGTGTTTTATCTAGGGGTGGGCCTTTGAGATTTCCCCATCCTCATTAGCGTGTGGGATGACATTATCACTGCCCTATATGGGACACACTGTCTGCCACCAAGCTTCCTGTTCCACGGCTCACAGTCTTCCCACTTGTTCCCTTCCATCTCCTCCTGTGACGGGCCATTTCCTGGTAAGTCCACCACCAAGGCACGATCTGCTCCCACACACCGTTCTCCAGGGCTGACCACTGATATTCAGGGAAGGAACATGGAGCTGTGCAGACCATCCTTCCCTCTTCTTTAGTCACTGGCCACTGACCAAGACCAGCCTGAGCTCACAGGCCTGGTGAAGGCTGCCTCCACCAGGGGATCCCAGGAAGTCAGCCCTAGCAGCTTCCTCCCTTCAAAGCACTAATGTGCCAGGAATGGCTCTTAGGAATTCCGATTCCCACTTATGTCAAAACAGATGCATCAGCCGGGGCTAATGAGCTTCCTTCAGCAAATTATCAGCAAGCTCAGAACGGTTTCCTCCCGGCCAGCCAAACCACGCCACAGCCAGCACAAATGGGGACAGTGAAGATCAACGGGCAGTATCAAACAGACATCCAGTCTTCTGAGTGCTGGATTCCAGTTCCACTTTGTAAAGAAAAGCTTTGATATTTTCTCGACATTTTTTTTCTAAGAAATGAAGTCAGCATCACTTCTCAAAAACTAATAAATACAGAGAAGTCAGAACAGATTTCAAATGACTGTGCCATAAAAGATTTTATCTTATTTTCCATTTCTATTAAGTTACTAATTCTTCATTAATACAATGGTTGGCCATATGATGGCATGTCCCCCAAAGACTCTGCTTAGAATAAAGAGAATTGCTGCAAAACCATGAGTCAGGACAACTATCAAAATGGAAGAATGTCCTATGCAAATTGGGATATGCCTAACGTTGGGATATATCAAAAGCACTCTAAACTGGCTTCTATCCTCAGTCTAATAATGACTGATTTTTCTGTTTCCTTCTGTTACCCTTTGCCCCAAGCATTTCCTCTTTGATGTTGCTATTGCTGCTTTTGTTAATACAGGGTCTTGCTTTGTAGTCCCGGCTAGCCTGGAATTCACGAAGGAGACCAGACTACCCCTGAACAACCAATCCTCCTGCCTCTGACTCCCGAGGGCAGGGATTACAGATGTGTGCCACTGTGCCCAGTTTTGAACTATTTACTTGTAATTTTCAACAATGCTTGGAAGTCTAGACAAATTTTCTTTCCCAGAGTTATTCATCTGTGTACAGACACCAACAGCTACCCAAGGAGGCCAGGCACCAAGCAAACTGGGACTGACCCAAAAGAGTAAATGCTAGTGCCCCCGTCCCAGGATGCTGTGAACTTCTTGCTAATGGGAAGCCTGATACACCCAGGTTTGCTTTGTTAACGATGTCTGTCTTCCTGGGATACACTGAACACTGCCTGGATATTATGGAGGCTCCTCACCTTCTTTTCCTCACAGTATCTAATTGTTCACATCCCTTGGACAAAGGTATGAGTTACTACTAACCAACCTACCCCTATAACAAGAAATCATGGTGGGAAAATGGTATCATTTCTATGCACCAGCCACTTAAATTACATAATGACTACAGCAGTCAGCTCGAAGCTGTGTCTGTATTTACAGTCTGAAGGAGCAATAGACTTGTGTGCTGATGCCATGAGTTGACTGTGTTCCCCAGAAGTCAAGTGCTAGAGACCTGACCCCACAGTGACATAGTGTGAGGAGGCAAGCCCACTAAGAGGAAATAAATACCCTTATTACAGGAGTGGACTGTTTATCTAATGAAGGTCCTGACATAGGGATTCCCTTGTCCCTTTCATGGTTTCTTACTCTTCTTCTACCTTCCAACCAAGGGCAATCACCACAAGATGAAGGATCTCAACTTTGGATGTCACCATTTCTAGAAATGTTAGAAATGTATTTTCTCCTTCAAAAATCCCCTGCTCCCAGGAATTCTGTTGAAGCATCATGGAATAAACCAAGATAGCCACATTTCACATTTTTTAATAAGCAAAAAGAAAACAAAACAAAAAACAAGGTTTCACACAGCCCAGGCTGGCTAAGAACTTGCCACAAAGCTGAAGAGGATGACCTCGAACCTCTGATCCTCTTGCCTCCGTCTCCCCAGTGCTGGGATCACAGCCACTTGCCACCATGCCTGTCTTTATTCAGTTAGAGACTGAACCCAGGGCTTTGTGCACACCATGCACTCTATAAACTACACTACATTTCCAGCCCTAGAGTTTATATTCTTGATAAATAGTACAAATATGAGTCTTTTGGGATCTGGATAGAGTCTCTCCTAACAGCTAGAGAAAGCAGTCAGTCTTCTCTGAGGTGACTGGCACTATCTCACCACAGAGTGTCTGCCATTTTGCTATTTAAAAGTATAGATTTTGAGCCTTGACTTTATCCTCTAAAATAATGAAACAATATGAAGGCTAAAGCCTCATATTTCCAGTGCACCCATACTATCTGCTCCTTTGGCAGCTGAGGCAGGAGGATCACATTGGAACACGTACAGACATGAAAGACTGGCTGATATGGCCTATATAGATTGAGTCATCACCATAAGGAGAACCCAGGGTTCAGTGTCACAGGCCTCAGGCACAGGGTCATCTCATCACACACGTGTGCACAGTTCAGTTTGGTTCACTCCCTGAATCATCTTATTCCAGGTCTTTGGAGGGCTAGTTTGATCAATTTTTGCCCAATCTCAAGTGTGTTTTGTTTTTTCCTTGAAGCATAGGAGTAAGGTCATGCTTGCTCCAGACAAGCTTTGGTAGGAAAGGCCCAGCTTCGTTCAGCCTTTATCTATGAAAAATAACTTGAAATCCATTATTTTCAATAAAAGTGTCAGGTTTAAGGTTCAATTAAAATGATGCATGCCTGTTATTTGGCAGTTGGTAAAGATAAAACCGCCAAACAGGTAAGACAGTCAAGTAACAGAGACACAATTTATACTTGTTATTTGAGGCCTTTAAACACATGCCCTTGGCCTATACCTCTAGGAGCTTGTGCCAAAAACACAACTAGTTATTCATAATGTTCACTGAGCACAGCCTTGATGGAGATTTCAGTGGTAAGTAGAACAACACCAAATCTTTAGTTTCCAGTGAGAATAAAACAAACAGGACTGGATAATTCACTCTGTGAACAGCTCATGTAAACATCTGATCCAGAATTGCAGTTTTGCTTCTTAGTCCCAGGATTTGCATTCAGGAAATCAGACTCTAGCTAGGGGGATGTGCAGAGTTCAGAGGCATGAAGACTAGGAAGAAGAGCCTCCATCATCTGTCTTTCACAAAAAAATGCCAAGCAATTCCTGATTCTGGAGGCAATGTGGCCGTTAGAAGCTCAAGGTGATTGAGACCAGTGAGAAGGTTTTAGGGAACAGAGTTTTTGTTGTAACAAGTGCTCAGAGAGACCAGGGTGACGACTCAGTCAGTAAAGTACTTGGAATACAGGCACAAGGACCTGAGTTTGATTCCTAGAACCCTCGTAAAAGAAAGCCAGGGATGGACGCCAATCAGTACTGAGGAGGCAGAGAGAGGCAGTTAGTTCCCTAGGCTCTCTGGCCAACCAGCCTAGTCTAATTGACAAGTCTTGGACCAATGAAAGACTCTGTCTCAAAGAAAGAGAGTGGATGGCACCTGAGGAATGACACCCAAGGTTGATCTCTGTCCTCTACATGTAAGCTCACAAATGTACACAAGCACCTTCACACACATGTACATGTATAGGAGAGAGGGGGAGAGGGAGGAAGGGAGAGAGGGAGAGAGGGAGGGAGGGAGGGAGGGAGGGAGGAGCACCACTGACAGCCTCCCCTTCCACGTAGCACTCTGAAAAGTCTTAAACTCTTACCTATTCTCTGGGTTCCAAATCTCTCCTCAACAGATGACCATGATATAATGTGAAGTCCAGTGATGGGAGGAATAAAGAGAGCTAGTCCAGCTCCAACTTTGCTGCTCCACATCTACCAGACCCTGATGACAAACTGGCCTTCGACTTCCCTCTCTGCCCACGGAAAGGGAAGTGACAGTTCCCACCCCAGAAGTATCTGAGGAACAGATGGCCTCTCTGCTGTCAGGGCTGAGTAACCCATGGAGCTCCATGTTGTGCCAGCAAGGGCCATGATTTCCATGTCACATGAAAGTTCACAATATTCACAAAGTAAAGAAAACACCCATTAGACTAGGAAACTGGCATGGGGGAAGCAGCCCGCAGCTATGACCAAAACATGGTCCTGCTAAATAGAGCAAGAAAGGTCTGGGGTAGCAGAACCCCAGGCCATGACATATCCTGGGGTGCCTGTAGTGAGAGAGCAGGACAGAGGTAAAGCTTGGTTCTGACATGGGTCAGTGAGCAGTGAAGAGCCAGAGAGAGGTGCACACTGCCACCCCTGCAAGAGAAGAGCTCAGAGGAGCCCATGGGCAGATGGGACTCAGCACATCACCAGGAACAAAGTCAGGCTGAGCCCAGTGTGCTGGAGAGGTATGGAGTGTCTAGGAGCAGACATCCCCTCCTGACGCCTCAGTGTACAGGGGGAATTCAGTAAGAACTGTCACAAGCCAAATGTGGACAGTCTCCAGACAGGACAAGCAAGTTCTGTCTTCTGGGGACATCACCCACTCTACCCTCCATTCATGATTCTGCCCTGAAGAAACGGCCTCCAGTACCCAACCTCTCCTTCTGTTCCCACTTCTCCTAACTATAAACAGAAAAGATGAGTGTGTCTCTCTGTGTGTCTCTATGTGTGTGTGTGTGTGGGGGCATGTACAGGTGTTATGAGTGTCCGTCCATTTTTCTGGCTGACATCTCTATCAGCTCACTGGTGCATCTCACCTTCCTGCACCCATACCAAACCCAGCAGACCTTGCTATAATATCAGTGGGTTTTACCATTTCAGACTTGGATGAATTCAGGTTTTAAAACTGATTGCAAACTTTAAGATATGAGGAACTAGAGCCACAAGATTATTCTCCAAATCCTACAGAACTAAAGACAATGAACATGGCACTCCTCCCAGGATCCTGAGGTTGACAGAGAAAGAAAGAGGGGCTGGCCTTGAACATTGAGAAAGCAACAGCAAACCCAGGCTGCTCAGAGGCCAGCACCTTCAGCACCTTGCAGTTTCTGGAATTTCCCATCAAGGGGATCATTTACCTGCACACAGGAGAACGGGTAAGCCCATGGAACAATAGCAACAAACACACCTTAGAAAGTGGCCAATGGCTGGGCGGTGGTGGCGCACGCCTTTAATCCCAGTACTTGGGAGGCAGAGCCAGGCGGATCTCTGTGAGTTCGAGGCCAGCCTGGGCTACCAAGTGAGTCCCAGGAAAGGCGCAAAGCTACACAGAGAAACCCTGTCTCGAAAAACCAAAAAAAAAAAAAAAAAAAAAAAAAGTGGCCAATGATGGAAGCAGACATGCATTTTGTGTGTGGCTGATGCAGTCACCTGTGAGCAGGTTCAGAGCAAAGTCCAGACCAGAGACAAAGGTGCATGGAATGACTCACACATATATGTGCCTGTGTGCAGCCCTCTGCTTCCATGGCCCATGCAAGTGAGCCTCTCTTTTTCTCTGTTTGAACAGAGATGTCAGAGTTTGGGTGTTAGTACAACTGTGCTAATTTAAAGAACTCTACATAAACTCTAAAAAGCCTCACATTAGTGCCATCTTGGAAAAGACAATCTGGCAAGGAGGCTGCATCCTTACAGCTTTATCAGCAACATACACAGCTCTGTGTGCTTTAAACTGCTCCACACAGAGCTAAAGACATGCAGGGATGATGGTGTGTCTGCGTCTGAATGGTCTCCATGACTGCATTTATTTTCCTTGAGAAGGGATAATGGGCCCATTCCTCTCTGCAAGCAGGCTAGTTTCTGCCAGCAGCTATATAACAGAAGTGTGTGCATGGCTGCATCCCTGCCTGCGTGGCATGCAGCTCATAAGGAACCTCCACTCCCAAGGTCTGGGCTGCTTGTTACTCATGGCTTGTGAAGCTTTGCTGTGAAGACGCCTGTTCTATTATGACCCAATGTGTGTGTGTGCGTGTGTGTGTACACCATAGTTGTGATATTCTCCTAAGTACAAGCAATCAAGGGGACCTATCTGGCTAATGTGAGTGTGTTTTAGGTTTCAAACATCTTGAAGACAAGGGCTATCGTGTTTACTGCCTAGGAACTCCTTTTGTATATGGCAATCCTTTTTTCTAAATTGTTTTTACTTTATTTGTTTATTTTGTGCATATGTGAATGCTGTGGATATGTGTGATGGTCAGGAGACAATTTGCAGGAGTTTTTCCTTCCACTATATGGGTTCTGGGAATGAAATTGAGTTCATCACTCCTGGAGGTAGATACATTTATAGACCAGCCATCTTACTAGCCTGTGTATACAAAACTTCTAAAAGTAGATATGGTCTTCCCAAGGAATCCAGGAATCAGGAGGTGTGTTTCAATCCAGTCCAGGAATTTCTTACAAAAACATTGTAAAATTAGCCAGCTGTTTTTCTTACTTTATTTTTATCTATTTGTTTATTTGTGGCACTGAGACCAACAACCTAGTGTTCAACCATGAGCTATTTCACAGCCTTCTGGGGACTTATAAATCTTTAATGTGGCTACTGGCATTATGTAAACTGGAGTCTTCAGTTCACATTGGCCTTTGTGTTTGCATATTATAGATGTGCTATTGGGCCTCATATGAATCCTAAGCAGTAGGCTACTCTACTCTGTATGTTAGCATAATGGAGACAGAGAGAGAGAGAGAGAGAGAGAGAGAGAGAGAGAGAGAGAGAGAGAGAGAGAGAAGAGAAGAGAAGAGAACGATCGATTCTGGGCTTTTAACCTCGTCCTTGTAAGTAAAACTGTTACCAAGTTCAGAGTAAGACAGTTTAAGGGGAGAAGATAAGTCCATTTTAATTTTTATATCAATACAAATTATGTGAATAGATAATCACCAAGTAAAGCTTTGTTTTATAAAACCAGGACTGCTGGAGAGACTCAGGACATAGGGGCTCCGGGGGCTGCATGCAGCCATGCTCTGCATGTATAATCATGGCCCTGCGATGGCAGTCTCCTTCTGCCGGTGCTGGCCTTGGGACCACTTGAGAATCAGTGTAAGTCTTTGCAGTGACAACCAGAGGAAGAGACGGCTGGAGGTTCCACACAATGTGCACATCTCAAATATCAGTCACTCTTATTGCCACACAAGCTGTGCAACACTGTTCTCCAACCAGTTATACAGACCAACCCTAAGTGTACATATATATACATATACATACATACATACATACATACATACATACATATATATGTATATGTATATATATTCATGGGTGTGGCTGAGGACAAACGATATTGGGCGGTTAATCCACTCTACCTACTGAGCCCAAGAAAAAATAAAACAATACTTCTGGAGTAACAAAGGGCAGATTCTGCTCTGTCCTCACCTTTCAGGAGGAGGTATATTATATCCCCCCCATCTCCCACACCATGCACCACAGAGACTCTGGCTCTGTCACAGTGGGAAGTGGGCTGCCATGTCATCAACTTGCTGGGTAATAACAGCCAAGGAACTTAACATTCCAAGGAATGTTTTTCTGGATATATGTTGTCTCCCAAGGATCTCAATGATGTGGCGTTTGTTCTTGGTAATAGTGGCTTGGGTGCTCTAGACACAGGATGGCTGATGGGGACACATTGATTTGTGGCTTCATAGGTTCTTGTCCCAAGATTGAGCTCATTATCTTTACATTGATTAGGTTTCTAACAGGAAAATGAAAACACCAGCATTCCAATTCATGTAAACAGTGAGTAAGAGAGAGACAAAGAATGAGTCAACCATTGCTATGAAAACAAACAACAACAACAAAAACCCAACATCTGTACAAGGTTCTCAATGCATCTGTGCAATACATGATCTTTGTAAATATTTTAAGTATTGTCTAAGAGGTGATTAGGCTAGAAGTAAGGGTTCTCTCAAATAGCAAATGATATGCAAACATTTTGGAAAGTTTTTAATCTGTTCATTTAAATTCTCTGTAGCTCTCCTAAAATGCAAGACATTGAACCAATCCAAACACTTCTACAAAATTAAAAGGTGTGTTTCTTTCATGAAATGAAGCCTTGAGTACAAAACACACATAGATTTTATGCTATTTCTCTCCACAGTGCTCATCCATTGAGATCATTTTTCCGAAACCAACCCCAGAAAATTCACAAATACACAGATGGCCTCTCTGCAATCTGAGAACGTTATTCTTTAAATTGTTTTTTGACTCAATCACTATTTCTTACTTTAGTATTATTTATCCATTCAAGCAAGTACAACACAATTATACAAGCCAGAGATTTTCTGTAGAGATAATTACTAAATAAAAATAAACTAAAAATAAAAAAGTTCTGGGACGGAGGAGATGGTTCAGTTGGTAAAATGTTGTCTTGTAAACATGAAGACCTGAGTTCGATCCCAAGAACAATGTAAAAAAAAAAAAAAGGTTGGTCATGTGACACAAGCTTATAATTCTAGGGCTGGTGAAGCTGAGACAGAGAATTGCTGGGGCTCCCTGGCCAGTCAGTCTAGCCTTCTTGGAGAGTTCCAAGTCGGTGAGAGAGTCTGCCTTTAAAAGGGGGAACATGGTTCCTAGGGAGTAACACCTGATTTTATCCTCCAGCATCCACCTATGCATGCACCCGTACCCATGTGTATTATGTATGTGCATGCATATACACATGTACACACACATGTATACACACACACACATGCAATAAATAATAAATAAATATAAAAATGTGCTAATCTTATGTTTATTCTACACTATCCCTAATTCTTCAGAATTTAAATCTGGCGATCTAAAGCCAGCCCTGCTGTGAGACTTTCCTAAGCATGCAATACTGACGTTGTGCTGCACTCTAGACTGTCTTTGCTGCTTTCACCACTGCAGGATGACAGCCGCGTCACCCAGAACCAAGCAGCGCAAGCTTCACCAGCTCATGGACATTTCTGACACGCAGCACCAGAAGAGCTTGGTACAGGCATGGTGAGCGTAACAGTCAAAGGCCTCAGGCTGACGGCTCCAACTTGGTTATTTGTTCAATTCTAAGCCTGGCAGCACTGAGGTGGGGGGATGTGGCAGGAAGTGAACCTTTGCTTCCTATCAGCTTCCTCCCCCAAAGTTGCAATGTGACCCAGTTTAGTCATATCCCCTTCACCCTCTTCTTTTTTTAAAAAAAAATTTATTATTGATTTTTATTTTATGTGCATTGGTGTTTTGGCTCCATGCATGTCCGTGTGAGGGTGTTGGATCACCTGGGACAGGAATTATAGGCAGTTGTGAGCTCCCATGTGGGTGCTGGGAATTGAACTCAGGTCCTCCAAGAAGAGCAGCCAGTGCTCTTAACTGCTGAGCTACTTCTCCAATCTCCCCTCTGCCTCTTTTCTATACAGCACCAGACCACAGTGACCATACCATGTCACACCACAGTGACCACACCACACTACAGTGACCACATCATACCATAACACTACAGTGACCACACCACACTACAGTGATCACACCACACCACACCACAGTGAACACACCACACCACAGTGACCACACATTACCATAGCCGGAGTCTGAAACCACACTTCATTATCACTAACTCCTTCATTTATTTACAAACAATTTTTCTTCTGCTAGAATCTGCCAGTCTTCAACCCTTCTTGAACCTGCCTTTCCTCATTAAAGGGTTCATCAAGAGGGTGTCTGAACTGGCCTTCCCCTGTAATCAGATTAGTGACTACCATAATTGTCATCATAGAACCTACATCCAGTAACTGATGGAAGCAGATGCAGAGACCTGCAGCCAAACACTGGGCTAGGTTCCTGGAGTTCAGTTGAAGAGAAGGAGGAGGGATTATGGGAGCAAGAGTGTTAAGATCATGATGGGGAGACCAGAGACAGCTGACCCGAGCTAGTGGGAGCTCACAGACTCTGGATTGACTGCTGGGGAACCTGCATGGGATCAAACTAGGCCCTCTGAATGTGGGTGACAGTTATGTGGCTTGATCTGTTTGTGGGACCCCCGGCAGTGGGACCAGGACTTATTCCAGGTGCATGAACTGGCTGTTTGGAGCCCATTCCCCATGGTGGGATACCTTGCTCAGCCTTGATGCAGTGGGGAGGGTCTTGGTGCTGACTCAACTTGGTAGGCCAGACTTTGTTGACTCCCCAAGGAAGGCCTTACCCCCTCTGAGGAGTGGATGGGGAGTAGGATGAAGGGAAGGGAGAGCAGGAGAAAAAGAAGAGGGGGAACTGTGGTTGGTATATAAAATGAAAAAAAAATTTTGAATAAAAAAAAGTTTAGGCCAGGCGGTGTGGTGGCACATACCTTTAATCCCAGCACTTGGGAGGCAGAGGCAGGTGGATCTCTGTGAGCTCAATGCCAGCCTGGGCTACAGAGTGAGTTCCAGGAAAGGCTCTAAAGCTACACAGAGAAACCTTGTCTCAAACAACAACAACAACAACAAAAAAGTTTAACAAAGTATGGGGTCTGGAGAGGTGGGTCAGAGGTTTAGAGCACTTGTTGCTCTTGCAGAGGACCCAAGTTCAATTTCCAGGACCCACTGTGGCTCAAAACTGGCTCTAACTCCAGTTCTAGGGAATCCAATGCCCTCTTCTGAAGCAGCTGTATATATACAAATGCAGGCAAAACACTCATACATATAAAAAATAAATACATCTTTTAAAATAAAAAAAAATAGTCCAACAATGGCTAGTGAGATGGCTCGGTGGTTAAAGGTGTCTCACCAGGCCTGACAGCCTGTGTTCAACTCCAGGATTCACATAATAGAAGGAAAACACTAAATCCCACAAATTATCCTTTGATGTCCACACATGCATTATGGCATATGCACCCTATGCACACATACTAAACATAAAGAAACTTAAAGAAAACATTTCTTTAAGCCCAACAACCTTCTACCTAGACTCATTGCCCCATGGGGCAAATGTCCCAGAATCCTTCATTTTCTGACCCCTGATCTATGCTCTTTCCTGCTCACTGGCGTTTCCTACCCATAAGAATTAGAAACTTGGCCCCCAAATTCATGTTTGTTTTTCTCTGAATAAATGAAGTGTCCCTGTGGATGCTGCCTGCCCAGGAAATCACTTTGTTGCATGGAGAAGGCTTGGAATGTCAGCTTCAGACTCTCAACAAAGGTCTTTGGTGACAGTGTCCACTGCTCAGCTCTTTCCAGCTTCAGTTCATTTCCTTGTTCATTCACAGCTGTGGAATGAAAAGATATCAGCTCCCTTGTGGATGGGAGTCACAGCAAGACAGAATGATGCCTGGCTGGTGTCTCAGGTGAGACCCTTCTCAAGTAGAGAAAAATGGTTTGTATATAACAGGTATGGGCAGAATTCTGGGACAGGTAGGATGACCCAGATGTGCCCAGCATCAGGGAAACCAACCTAGAGGAGGTGGTCATCTGGATGAGGAATCAGATTTTCTCTAAGCTATGAATGCTGATTCATTTGTACTTCACTGAGTGTGTGAATGAAACCTGAGGCTCTCTACGCTGGGTCATTCACTAGAGAACAGAGAGGAAGGTGACTGCTATTCACCAACAGACTCTCTCAGCACACAGGTCAGCCAGGCAGGCTTCGGGAGCTATACTTGGGGTGGAGATTTGATGAGTAATATGAGCGTTCTGGGTCCTTTGCAAGGTTATGGCTGTGTGCCAGAGAAAGTACAGAGGTGCCACGGTAAAATCTTAGACTCTTTAGTACGTTGGGCCCCAAGTGAAACTTTCTCTGCTGGCGTAAGACACAGATATCTGAGTACCCAGGCTGATGTCAGTACTTCTTCTGGAGCAATCTGAGCTAGCATGTCAGTCCCAACCAGAACAGCCTGTCCTACCTCCTAGGTAAATCTGGGACTGGGGACATAAATCCACAACATCTTAGATCATCCCAGATAACGAAGACTATAAAAGCCTATATCTTCTGATGAGTGTTCACCCACCCCTCAATCAGGAATTAAGGATTTCATCATGACTCTAGTCAACTCCTCTTAGCTACACATTCCTTCAACTGTGCATCATCCAACATGGTAAGAACATCTATTGTCCTCTGCTTCAGAGGTATCCTACTCCTGATCATTCCATGATTCCTTCTGATCATTCTTCTGGACCATACTTGCTGCCCTTTCTAAGCATTGTGTTGCCACTGGACCTAGCATAGCACCCACAGGTTATGGCTGCTTAGTTATTATCTGTGCACAGTGTGGTCAAGGGACCTAGCACAACACTCAGAGATAACGGCTGCTTGGTGACTACCTGTGCATCTTGTGGTTACTGGACCTAGCACAGTACCTAGAGGTTCTGACTGCTTGGTTATATTCATGCACAGTATGGCCACTAATGTGTTTATTCTGAGGAACCTTTAGGTTATGCTATCACGGTGCTAAACAAATGAAGATAGCAGGGGTATGCATCTTAGAATCTCTGTGCAGAAAGGAAAGGTCCATGAAGTGCTGGGGTTATATCCATGCCACAGGTTGATGGCTCTCATCAGATCCTCAAAAGGAATCTGTAGTCCAGGCATTCATGACCCACATAGGTGTGATTCAGTTTAAACCTGCGAACGATTGGATCATCTAAGAATCTCGATCCTTGCACCCCTGCTGATCTGTGCAGGTGGTGACCTGGAACACCCTTCCTGCCCCTGCACACCCATGTTCCCACATTTGTGATATAACCACTACTCATGAAGTGATCCACAGGTAAAACGAGACAGACAACTTCCTGCTGCAACACTCCCAAAGCCTACATCATCTATTAGTGACTGCTTACTTTTAGAAGCTGGGGAGAAACTCCATCGTTCTATCATTCTATCCCCTCCCCCATCTTATTTGTTTCAAAAGCATCTCATTATGTAATTACTTGACTTTGAAAAGCTGTTAGGAACCCCACTGTACCGAGGGCTAGTGCAATAAGGAGGAGAATCATGTGTCTGTCCAGAAGCCAAGGAAGCCAAGAGCCACAGCAGTGCCCCGCTACCCAGAGGAGAGTGCATACCTTCCCTCAGCTCATACCACACAGGTGCTTTGTGTGTGCCTGCTGACAAGGAATAATGCAGCGCCTCACACGTGCTAAGCAAGAACTCTACTGAGCTACATGCCAGACAAAGACAGGTTTCTTCATCCATCCATCCATATCTCTGGATGCCTTTGTCTGTTTTGCAGTTTCCAAGTAACACCAATTTTTGTGTTAATCTTTGAACATATTACTTTTGCTATATCTCACTCAAGACTGTTTGATTTAAAACAAAATTAAAGGTGTGTGTGTGTGTGTGTGTGTGTGTGTTCGGAATCTGCAGTTCACCGACTACATGATTTTCATGGTGTACTCTGCCCTTCTGAGCTTCGCCTCCTCCTGTCTAAATTAGACTGGAGTTAGGTCTGTGCTCCACCTGCTCTGGACTCTGCAGAGGCATCCTGGAGACACCAGGGAAGCACTGTCACTTCCTTCCTGTACCGGCCTTGGCTGATTTCCTTCAGGGGAAGGGTTCTGCTATTGCATCAAAAGTCCAAATGTCACTGTGCCCCGAGAATGATTCAAAATCAAATAGTCCACAATTTTATAGAACAATCCACCTTAGGATGGGCATGAGCTCCTGTCAGATGCTGGCAATGGGAAGATTCACTCATACTGTGGCTGTATCAGTGTGCATAGTAAGTGCTCATTAAGTAAGTAGATCAGCGTGCATACTAAGTGCTCATTAAGTAAGTAGGCCTG
The DNA here is from genome assembly GCF_949786415.1 of Peromyscus eremicus. Lineage (NCBI taxonomy): Eukaryota > Metazoa > Chordata > Mammalia > Rodentia > Cricetidae > Peromyscus > Peromyscus eremicus. The sequence continues at coordinate 61,855,866 of NC_081418.1, read as the reverse complement.
GAGCATCTGGCCAACTCTGAGCCAAATCTGTGCCTTTTCCCACGGCAACAATGTACCAAGAATGACCATTTTCCAAATGTCCAGTCAGACTGGATTTACCTAGTTCCCTCAGAAGCAGGTGGGAGAGCTGGAAGGAGCAGCTGGGGTGTCCAGACCACAGTAAGCTGTTCTAGTTCCCACGGAAGAGGCTGCTGGCAAGGCAAAGCCACGTGCCCCCTCTCCCAGCCCTTGTCACTAGGAGCTGAAATGGATGACAGAAGGAAGGGGGATTCTAAGACATCGAAGCTTCATGATTTTTTAATAGTAAAACTGTCTTTTTCCTGTCTCCTTCTTTCGTCATCCACTTACAGCTCAGAGCTGGAGAGCACAGGGTTGATTTTGCCTGGCAAAGCCAGACACAGAAATTCTGTCATGAGTTTTGCTAGGCATCTCTGTCAGACTATTTAAAGAAACACACACACACACACACACACACACACACACACACTCACACACACACACACACACACACACAGAGAGAAAGAGAGAGAGAGAGAGAGAGAGAGAGAGAGAGAGAGAGAGAGAGAGAGTACAATGTAATGATACCTTGCTCTCTCTGAGTAAACTGGCATTTGGTTAAATCATTACCCCTCTTAGCTCTATAAAAATCAGCAAAGCAACTTGGCCAGGCACAGTGGCTTGGGAATCTGAGGCAGGAGGATTGACACAAATTTTAGATAGCTCACGATACACAGTGAGACCATCTCCAAAATATCGGGGTGGGAGTGGGTGGGGGAATACAAGAAAGCCAGAAACTTCTAGTTCTACTGTCCATTTTTCATCCATGGAGACGCAGCCGGTTGAGCCAAGCACACTCCTACCACTTATCTGAGCCCAAGTCTGGCGTGCCGCTCAGGAGACGTTCAGATTCCCGCTCTCTCCAGTGGGGAGAGTCCATGCAGGCTCTGCTTCCTTCCCCGCTTCTAGACTCACACTCATCTGCTGCTGCTTGCACCATATATGCTATATGCCGTGCTGGAGAGGACCCTCCCAGGTCATCACTTGTGTGTTCCTACCCTCAGTTCCCCAGCCTTTCGGGTCCAAGCAGAGCTGGGAGTCCTGCCCTCCTGGCCTGGAGTTGCTTCCACTCGGCCCTTCATTACCTGCCTTTAGCTCCCCTCTGCCTAGGGTATCTATTTATCCAAATACGGCTCTGCCTCTTAGCCAACATCTGACTAACAAATGGATAGAACCCTGGACAAGCCATTATCATCAGCAACACGATCACTTCTCTCTCCTGCGCAGGGACCAGCCTGGGGACCCCCAGTCCGTGTCCTCTCTGAGAAGTGTGAAGACAAAGAGTGCAACAGCCTCAGAGAGCCTATGCAGGAGAAACGGCGCCTCCTCCAAATACGGAAAAGGGATTTTTCTTTATAATTTTAAGACCACCATTTAAAATCCGAGTACTTTAGATTTCTAAAAGAGAATAGGATGTGGGGGTGGGCATAGTTCAAAACAGGATTGAGAAGTTCAACCAAGCTCCCTAGAGAACAGGTGGCCAAGACAATCAAGAAGGGTCCCAGAGTGCTTGAACTTGTGGATCATTGTTTGAGAAGAGCCCTGTCGACCTGTGGTTTTCATGTTTCAATCAGTAGTTGATTTATACCTACATTTCATTATCAACCTATACACACATGCGCGCGCGCGCGCGCGCGCACACACACACACACACACACACACACACACACAAAGAGAGAGAGAGAGAGAGAGAGAGAGAGAGAGAGAGAGAGAGAGAGAGAGAGAGCCCTATTCCAGAAGCCTCTGTTCCAGAGAACTAGCCCAGCCCCTTGGGATGCTGCTCTGCCTTGAGAGGTCCCAGATGGAGGATGGCAGCTTTGCTTAAGTTCTGGCAGAGGAAGTTAAATCTCTTTAAAAATTGATCAGAGACTAGTAAGGGAATAAGATATAAGTTGTCACTGGGAATTAGCAGACGGTGCTGCCCGGGCAATGTGCTGGTATCACCACTGGTGGACTACAGAGTGGGCCCCGTGGCGTTCCTGCTGCTTCCTCTGCCAAGAGACAGTGCTCTTGGGGAGAATGAGGAGGCTGGCTTGCTGCACGCTGCAGCTCGGTTCCTCCAAGCAGCCCCGGGAGTTGCTGTGTGGCCCTTGCTTGAGAGAGGCCAGGTCCACATGGGTTCTGAGTCACAGGTACTCCGGCATGCACAGACTGCCCAGGACTTAAAGAGCCAAGGCTGTCTTTGCCAACACCTGAGTCTCCCACTAAAGGTCATGACCAAATACTCCCAAATATTTCTCCCTAAAATCTGAACCTTTAGTTATTCCATTCTTTCATCCCCAATGTTTCCATTAAAGTTCCCTCAGAGAGGAGTGTATTGTACTACCTCATTCCTTCTCTTGAAATTGTTTTTTCTCTTTTTTGTTACCACACAGCAGAACTCAGGGGAATGGGCATGCATGGAAGTTTGGGTAGAAAAGTCATGTCTGGGCAAATCACATTCTAGCTGCTGTGGGGACACAGTGGCAGTGGAGCACTGAGTACAAAGGGAAGGGTGGGAGGCAGCTTCTCGCACTTGGACCCTTTTCTGGGATGTCTGTGGAGACCTTTTCAGACCCCTTACATTTCCCCACTTCAAGGTGCTTAGGCACTCAGAGTCAGCAAGGACTCTGGGATATCAGCCACAAGCAGAACTATAGCAGACCAGGGCTCAGTGGCCCCATGGTCATCTGCCATCCCATTCACAATCACAGGGAGCCAGAACTGAAGCAAAGGCACCCGGTCTCAGAAAACCATGGCTCTCACAGGCACAGCCTCCACTCAACATCACAGCTTCTCACAGGAAGGCTAGAGAGCCACACAGAGACCTCTGGAGGCATGTAGGAAACCCTTTCTCCCCACAAGCAGCACCCTCTTTCTCAACGTGTGAACTCTACATCAGCAGACTCTTCCCTCTTTCCAAAGGGGGAGGGAGTCAGGAGCCTCTTCTGTCTACTGGGTCAGATCTGGAAGCGCCACACACCGGCATAGCTCACTCTCCTAAGGACAGTGCCACACTTCCTGTGTACAGAAAAGAGAGTGCTGCTCATGACAGGATGTCATCAGCATCTAAGTGCTTCCATGTGTCACTGGGGCTAGACCTTCCGAAGGACACTGAAAAGCCCTCACCAACTCTCAAGGTCCCCAGGTACTCTGTATATCATTCACAGGTCTTAGCCAAGACACCCCACCAACAACACCAATACTGGGTTGGTATAGAATCTGCAGAATGCCGGTATAATGTAGTAAAACACACTTACCACACCAGAGCATTTTCCAGCAAGTATGTACACTGCTGTCAACTTGATGAGCTCTGGGATCACCTAGGAGATACAAACCTTGGGAATGGGTGATCTTGGATAGGTTAATTGAGGTGGGAAGACCTACCCACTGTGGGTGGCACCATTCCCTAGACAGGGATTCTGGGCTGTATAAAAATGAGAAAGTGAGCTGAGTACAAACATTCATGCCCCTCTTCTTGATGGTGGATGCAAATGTGACCAGCTGCTTCAAGATCCTGATGCCTTGACTTCCCACCATGATGGACTGGACCCTGGAACTCTGACCCAAAATAAACTCTTTCTTCTTTGAGCTGCTTTTGTCAGACTATTTTTATCATAGTGACAGGAAAAGTTGGGTAGCTTATTTCCATTCTTTGAACTGGTCCAATGCAGCAGTCAGCTTGGAGACGAAAGGTCTCCTACCATCCTCCTATTACCTGGGCTTTCATTTAGTGTACCAAGTGACCCTTCTGAATGCACTTGTTGAACACACTGTGTGATACGGACCCAGGAGATTTAGAACTGTCCACAGCCTAGTTCACCGAGTCTATGATGGAGTATAACATCTTTCCATGAGGACAGCATGTGGTAGCCAGCCTCCTTCCTCCCCATAGCACACCAAGGCCACCCAGTGTCCCTTGCAGCAGAGCTCCAGTGCTGTGCTCTCTAGGGTAACCCTGCATCCAATGACATCCAGCACCTCACTCTGGAAGCTCACAGGCTTTATGAGGGTTACCTGGATCTTCCCAGTGTCTTATCCACAGAGCCATAGATGATTTGGAATCTACTCAGGATGGAATTCACTTTCTGTGAATGTGATTATGACAGTCATTGACACCAAAGGCACTTTTTGCATTCTGAATGTCCTCTTCTCCTATCGTGACCCTACGGTATGTCAGCTCTGACCTTCTTAAAACCGATATTGTTTTTCTTGGTTTTCATCAACCTCCCTTGGCACCCTAATACCACATGAAATGCAGGTACCTCACATTGCCTTTCCCTTTAACATGATTACATGAAAAGCTGAACTCTTATGATGGTCGAACCCAGATTCTCTTAGCATTGAATCTTGGTGCTCTAAGGAGTGGCAAGGTTGTGTTCCAAGTACACAGAGCAGGAAAGTTAAGGAGTCATTGTTCAGGTGCTCATTCAACCCCCTGTCTATAGCTTGAATCCCATGCCTTCTAACAGTTGCTCCAGCCGCTGTGCTAGCTCCAGGATTCTACCATCAAATTAAAAACATTCCTCTGTTGAAGTATTATTTAAAATGTTCAGATAAATGATTTAACTTAGCAGTCAAGGTTAGGTTCTGAGGACCACACTTTAGTAGGTTAAGGGACACTCAGGCTCTTTGGGGTTGATAGTGGTCACAAAACAAAAGCAACAGAAAGTAATGGGCACATCTCATGACCATTAACAGCAGACCTCTCAATCTCCTACATGAGACCCACAGATCTAAGCTGGCAAACAGAACATGGCTATCTCCACAGAGGAGACTTTGGAACAGTCTTTTCATGGAACAGATAACTCACATGCTGAAAGATTCCTGGTTTCCACAGTGACATGGGATATGCATCTTTGAGATCTTTACAATTGTGATTCTGTGACACACAAGGGCTACATGTGTTTTTGTGTGTGTGTGTGTGTGTGTGTGTGTGTGTGTGTGTGTGTGTGTGTGTTGAGCATGTCTGTGTTTGTGAATATACATCTATGTATATACAAACAGGCACACACACATCCATACATTATCTATATCACTAAAATATTATTCCTGCTCAAAAGCTGAGCAAATGTTTTATGGCTCATTGGAAAAATCCAGAATGAATCCTTCTGTCTTCTCTTATTGAATAGCATTACTGATTACTGCTTTCCAATTTTAAATCATTTGAAATGAGGATAGCATATGTTAAAATAAATCTGTTCTTTTAAAAATTTAAGTGGAAATATCATTTTAATTTGGTTCTCTGAGGCAGGATTTAGTCTTCCCATGAGAACTCGCTAAATTTGAACCCAACTACCCTCATCCTTTCTGCTTCTCTCTCTTGGTCTCTCTGTGTGGGAGGAGTAAGGGGAGGCCAGGGTGGATTCAGATGTCCCCAAAACAGCTCAGTCCCATTTGAGTGACCTCCGGGGCACTTGAGTAAATATATCCCACTCACATTAGCAAACATGCTATTTCCAAACATTCTGGGGCAGATTCTACTGTACTTAAAACGAGATTAAAGGCTGAGGAGAGGACTCAGATGGTGAAGCCCTGGCCACGCAAACTTGACAACATGAATTTGGATCCCAGACTCAAGATGAAGCCAGACACAGTCATGCAAGCGCCTGTGATCCGAGCACACCCTGCAAGGAGGTGAAGGGGGAGAGAATGTCCAGAAGCTCATGGGTCATCTATCCTAACACACATATGCAGCAGTGAACAAGAGAGCCTGATCTAAAACAAGATGGTCCTCTGGCTGCTACACAAACCATGGCATGTGCATACCCCCAACACACACCATGTGTATCCCACCCCCCCACACACTGTGGCATGTAAACCCCCAAACTTACATACCACAGCATGTGCATAACACCTAACCCGCATAAAACCCACACAGAATCATCCAGAATCTTCAAGAAGAAAGAGTAATTGTGTTGTGAAAGTCCCCTTTCCCTTTCATTCAGTGCATCCTTTAAAAACCAAAGGTCCAAACAACTCATTATGCATATTCATCTATTTCACAATGGTTTTTAGAAAGCAAGGAGAACCATACTATCAACTGGGGAAAGATGGAAAATTATTGTACACCTTTTCCCATTTTTAAATCAATTTGTGGTGATTTTCAGCATAGGGCAGTTATTTCTCCCCTTCCCCCACTGCATGAATGGTTCCCAAATTTCAGGGCAGGTGGAAGAGGGTACCTGCGCTTGGCTTATTGAGAAGAAATCGATTCTTCACTGTAGCAGTCCACACTCCACACACTTTCTAAGCAAGCTGGAAGCTGGCCCTAAGGCCTCATATCACCACCTTTTGGTATTAGGGTGTGAGGTAACCAGTCCCCAAGATTATGATGGCACCAGGAAGGCCAGGTGTTTGTAAGCACAGCCAAATAAGCCAACAACAACAAAACCAACAGCTAAACCACAAGCAGTGCACCTTCTCCCTAAGGACCACTGGAGCAGATTTTTCCCACAGCTCCCATGACTCCCCAACTGCCTGTTCCACCAGCAAGAAGGAACAGAAAGAAAATGAGCAGCCGAGTTCTGCAGTCTTCACCACGAACTGTTTTGGGTTGTTGTTTGTTTGTTTTGGGGGTGGTTTTGAGAAAGTCTCTAACTTTGTAGCCCAGGCAGGTCTTGACTTGTGGTAATGCCCCTGCCTTAGCCTCCCAAGCGCTGTGACCACCACACCCTGCTGCATAGAGCTTAAAGAAAACTGTATATAGTGGAGGAATAAGACACATTTTATCCTGTTTTACCTTTTGTGTTGGGCTTGTTAAGATTATTGTTCAACAGACTTTAAAATAGCATGCAGGAGCATGTTGCGTATGGGAATGTGTGGTAGGTGAGCAAGTGTAGTTTGTGTGTGTGTGTGAGTATATGTGTATGTGAACATGTTTATGTGTACATATATCATTTTAAAATGTGAGACTTTGGCCTCCACCCATTTTGCTCTCCTCTCACTCACTCCTAGACCACTCTTTATGGACTTGATGGGGTCAACTCTGTGACATTCTTAGAGTCAAGAACAGGCCACTAGAAAAGGGAGGAAAGGGCCTGCTGATTGCAATACAAGGAAAGTGGCCTCTGGAGTCAAAGCTGCTTTTGTATCTCATCTGACAACAGTGTCCATCTCCCACAAAAGAACCTGGGTCAAGAATAGGGGGCTTTCTCAGGCTATAAAGGTCTAAAATCACACCAAGAGCTTGTGCATCATGCATAACCCACACCCTATTCAACACTGACATTCCTGTGCATGCCAAGACCCAGTAATATAAGAGAAAATCACACAGAATCCAGAAAAGTTCTTTTGCATAAGTTGGCTGAACCCTGGGCACCTGATCCCTGCTTACAACTGTGAACAGTAACAAGCATTCTCAAACTCATGATCTATAGCCCAGAAAAGCCCAGAGAGCATTAATGCCATACCTAGTAAGGGAGGAGACTATAATAAAAGGAGACTGAATTATGAGATGCTAATTTGGGGTGGAAATATTTTTTGAGGAGCAGATGTTGCACAGGATGTTCATGAGGAGGAGGACTTGCTTTGCCTGCTCTGAACTTGTCCAGCTTAGCTGAACGTTAATACTTGCCCAAATACTCACACTGACCCCTTGCCCAAATGCTCACACTGATGAAGACTTTTCAGATTTCCAGTTTTACAAAATTTTCTCCACAGGAGTAACAAAACTGTATGTGAGATCTCTACATGATAGAATAAGGCACTCACCTTTAAAAAAAAAATGAGTTTTGGGAGATGACCTCCAAAGACAGAGCTCTCACTAAATACAAATTTGAAGTATTTCCAAATAGTTGATGGTTCAGTTTTTTCATATATTGTCCCCAAAGACACTCTTGGCTTTCCCGGTTCTGGGGGGGGGGGCTTCCTTTCTTTGCCTTAACACTGGCAAAAGTGACCTAAGGACAACCTAGACCCATAAGGGAAACCGGGTATACTGCTGTGCCGACCTGGAAGAGTCTCCCAGAGTCTGCTTTAGAGACCTCCTGATGTCAAGGGAGCATCAAGGGACAGACGGCCCTTCAGACCCTCTAGGAAGAGAGCTACAGTATCCCCAGCAGTCAGGCATCCATTCCCCATGCATGCCAGAAGGGAATCCTCTTGGGGCAGGGACAGCTCCTCTTCCTGTAGGACTCTAAGCAAGCCTAAGTGTCCCCTCTGCCCTGAAAGTCAGCCAGGCTCCCCTGCCTCCTGGCACATCCTCATTATTCTGGGCAGTGTGCTCTCTGCCCTGGGGAACACAGCCTGTCTCTGTCACTGACACTTTGAGGAGGAGGGCAGGGGCAGGAGGCACGGGAGGGAAGCTCCTTTACCAGGTGTGCTTGCTTTTGCCCTGTCTTAGAGCCACAGCAAAGTCCCTTTGCAGGGTCTCAATCAGCCTGCTCCATGGATGCTTGCGATGTCCTTTCTCCCCCAATTACAAAGTAGTTGGGAATATTCACAACTAACACAGGTTAAATGAGGCAGCCCCAAAGAGAGAACCCTTTGTCCAAAGCTGCTTGGGCAAGTCCACCTTGCTTCTCAGTTATTGATAAAGCCAGGGTAGCCTTTAAAATAGAGGAGGTAGGGCAGGGTGTGCTAACCTGTCACACATCAACCTGGGGGTTAGAGCTCCAGACAGCCAACAGACCAGATATCCTCTCTCTCTCTCTCTCTCTCTCTCTCTCTCTCTCTCTCTCTCTCTCTCTCTCTCTCTCTCTCTCTCTCTCTCTCTCTCTCACACACACACACACACACACACACACACACACACAAGCACCCACCCCCAGCAGCCTTACCTGATCCTGTTGCTGTACAGATTTTCCCGAGGCGCTGGGTTCCTTGGCGGTGGTCATGGTCTGTCCTGGCAATCACCACCCCAGAGACAGGAGGAGTCTGACTGTGACTTTGGAGGCACCAGAGTCGCAATGGTAGGGTGAGGAGAGCAATTCTAGTCCATACTTCCGAAATCACCAGGTTTTGGGGGGGCGGTGGGGGAGGGAGCTGGGAAGAGCAGCCTAGTTTGCTCTTTAAATGCAAAGAGCAGAGACAGGCTCCACAGAGGAAGACGCTGCTGCTCAGTGGGGCTTCTCCAATTAGCCACAGCCTCTGCAATCGCCACAGAAACAATAACTGCTTAGCAACCGGCAACTGGCGGCTGGGTGCAGGCAGGGGCCCGAGCGATGCGCGCTGCTTCCCCACCGCCTCCTGGCCGCGGCCGCGCAAAGGCGCATGCTCCGGCTGTGCTCAGCCTGGCTAGGGCTGGGGCGGGGGCCGCGGAGGGGCCGCGGCCGGTGGACGCTACAGAAGAACCCCGAGCACCGGCAGCCTTGTCATTGCATCTATCACGCACCCATCATGAATCCAGGCCACCGCGCCCCCATGGTTGAACCAGCTGCTTGCAGCAGTACTGGCCCCATGGCTCCCACCTGGGTAGGGGGCTCAAGAGGGATGTCTTTTTTCCTATCCTTAGCTAAAAAAATGCGGGTCATTTGGGGTGATTGGAGAGGCACTCTTGTTGGCCCTGCCGGTTCTGCAGTGACTGGGATGCTGACTGGTGTACCCTTGTCTTTCTTTACAAGTCAGAAAACTTCGGTTTCTCCTTGAGAGTGGATGGATCTCTATCAGACAAAAATCAAACAAAGCCCAGAAGAGCTCAGCCTGTGAGGCCTCCTTAGAGGCCACAGGCTCTTTGCTGCATCTGACCACCAAGAAAAGGCCAGGCAGCATACAGTGAGTGCCCGGTGGTCCGCCTGAGACCTGGGCTTCCATCTTGGACCCACCAGGGCCTCCTACCAACCTGAACTCTTGCTTCCTGCTCCTGCAGACACCACTGTAATACCGAACGTTGGACCAGAAACTCTCAGGGAATCAGGATTCACCAAGGATGTTCAGGTGGGGATGGCTCCTGAACCAGCAGAGAAGCTTCAGGGTGGGCAATGCCCGAAGTCTTTCCCTCAGCCTTGGCTCTGCTCTGTGCCCTCCCTTTGAGGGCATCTCCTTTGCTCTCGGTCTCTGGTTCTCTTCACTCTCACAGGCTCTGGCTACAGGTAGCCACTTACTGGAAAGAGCCTGGCTACTTGATGATGTCACTAATGGCCACTAATTACTTTAGGAATTATGTCCTGGGACATGATTTTTGTTGTTAGGTTTCCATTTAGCGGGAATTTCAGAGACACTGTCCTGGAATCCAGTCCCTTCAGGAGTCCTGAGCCCAGTCATTTTACAAGAACAACAATCGGTCACTGACAGGCAAATTCAAATCCCTGCAGATGCCTGCCTGCTCCCCCACAGCCCAGACTCACTCTGCTCTGGGTAGTTACTTGGTAATGATTCCAATAACTTTTTTACATGATAGCCAATAGCTCACACTGTTTGGCCAAGAGGATGAGAAAAAAAGACTGTGGCAAGCTTGCCACTCGGGAGTGTGCTTCAGTCTGTCTGTCTGCATTGAGTCAGGTGCCCCCGCCCCCCACTCCAGCACTGGCTATGGTTAAAATGGCAAACAAACACCTGTGTTATTTATCATCACAGCCCTGTTGACCAGGGTGCTTAGAGTCTAAGTGATCATCAATGCTGCTGAAAGGCAGGTGCAAGACCTTGCCTCTAAGGCAGACTCTAGGAAGGGGCTTTGTGCAGTCACAGGCTCCTGTGACTGTGGAAGGTGCCCGCCACAGCCTCATTGCATCCCTGATCCTGCCTGGAAGCCACTGTGGCATGGGGTCTCTATGCACACTTATTCTTAGGGCCCAGTAGCAAGGCAAACAGAGCCTTGGGAAAGAGGAGCATGTAGTGGAACAAACGGCCACTCTTGGCCTGTCCCCTGGAAACACCTCAGCCCCTGAGGACCTTAGCCAATCAGCAGAATCAGCAGCCCCTGCCACACACTGCAGTCTCAACACAGCTGTCTCCTGGAGTTTCCTCTTTAACCAAAGCTGCCTGGTACAGGTTAAGTCTTAAGTCACCATCTGTGCCATCTAAGAAAGGATTCATTGCTCCCCTCAGAGGCTGTGAGCTGCTATCCACAGACAAGAGCAGCAGCAGAGCTGAGAGCTAGTCACTGTCCCCAGGGACCTCAGTCCAATGGGAAGTGGTCCCCAGGGATGCTGAGCTATGCACCATGAGCATATAGGAAACTCCTTCAGGCTCTTCCCATTTCACTTCTCAGTAAAGAGCTCAAAATAGAATGATACATCTAAATTGAATATGGTTATCATATACAATTTGCTGACATTTGTAAGATGACAGAAAACATTTCGAAGGGATTTCCGATGGCTGGCCAGGCTTTGCCTCTCACCCCCTCATCCATCAGCTTTGTCCACAGGAGTCATTATGTGGAAAAGTGCTGAAGTGAGTATAAGTGGGGGGCCAGCCTGGTTGTTCTGCTCAGAACTTCTCCATGCGATTCTCTGGTGCCGGGTCCCCAGATGCTAGCTTCTTTGTACACTTGACCTTGGCTGTTTTTACAGGTGAAAGAGCAGAGAGTCCTGCCTTATGAGAAGCTGCAGGTGAAGCTATGCAAATGCAGGGTAACTCTTACATCCCTGGGAGGTCTCTAAAATATCCTCAGAGAAACCAATGGTGGTTGGCTGCTGGAGGAGAGGGCAGAGGGGCTTGCTAATGAACAGACATAATGACTCAGTTTTGCAAGATGAATGCATTTTGAGATCTGCGGTATAGCACTGAGCCTGGAGTTGACTGCCGTGCCACACAGTTAAAAACCTATTAGTGGGGTAGGTCCCACGAGTGTTCTTGCTACAGTAAGATGGAAAGGGGGTGTCTTTTGTTGATATTTTACAATTAATCACAACCTCTTGGTAGGAGAAATAAAGTACTTCAGTTCATGCTCTGGAGTTCAAGTCTTTGCAGATTACTGTGCATGCAGAGAACCTCTGGCCAGGTCAAAGCTATGTCGTCCCATGCGTAATTACAGGTACCTTCTTCAAGTGTTCCTTCAGAGATGTTAACAGCCAGCAAAGCGAGCATGTGTGCCCCACAAGGCAGCAAGGCTGTGCAGATCAAAGATGAAAACTTACCCTGTCCTTGGAGTTGAATGGCAGAGCTGAGATTCATACTCATTTCTTTGAACTCTCCTCCCCACCCAATACTTGCTGGGCTTTTTAGAAATATTGCCTAAGTTCCTGAGCCAGAGATCAGCTCCAAGTTCTCCAAACAAGAGTTAGCTCCTTTGGGCTGAGCCTGCTCCAGCTTGCTAGACAGCAGGCAGCCCAGAGCACCTTCCTAAGATGTGTCTCTGGTGTCAGGGAAGGATCCAAGGTGAAAGAGCTCAAGGCCCTTCCAGGAACACCTTGAAGATTTCATGCTGATCTCAGCCCTTCCCTGTGAGAGCTGTGTCTGTGAGGGGGCACCCTTCAGTTTTGCAGGGAATGGTTTTCAAAGTAGCCAGTAAACATACACGGCAAAGATTGCACAGTGCCCTATTGGCAGGCTCGGGTGCTGCACACTGATTTGGGTGTGCAGAGCCAGAGACCTCTTATTTCCCATCCCAGCTCCACCAGTGCCTCTCAGATCCCTGAAGCCAGCCTTGCCAAATGGACTTGTGGGCTTCTAGCCACCTTCTCCTCCAGATGTGTGTGAGTGGGCACTGGCACTGACACAGCCAAGGTTTGTCTGTGGCCTTGTAGTCCTGGATCCCTCTGCTGATCCCAACAGCTTCTCACATTCCTCGTTCCCACACACCTACCCCAAGGAGCCGAGCAGCCTCAAGAGCTGGGTGCCAAGCCTCACTCAACCAGGAAGTGCACAGTGAGCCTGTGTCTTATGCAAACAGCGCAAACTCCGTTAAGAGGGGGCACAGGAGGCAGAGATGCAGGTGTCTTAGTGGTGAGTTGCAAAGATGAACATGTAGCATTTACCACCTGCCAGAGAAACTCTTCTTAATGAACAGTTTCCTGAAAATATAAATGAGTGAGGAGCAGCAGGTACAACCAACTGATTGAAGCAGTCATCCGGGGTCCAAGGAAACACACATACCCCACCGACACTGGAAACTAGCAGGAGGGATCGGGTCCTGGCAGAGCTTCCTGACCCCCATGTGCCAACTGTCACTGCTGACACCCTCTCTGGAAAAGTTGGCCTCCAGCAGTGGAGCTGCTTCCTGCCCATCTGAAATTGTGGTTTGGGTTTGACCTTGAGAATCTAGTTCCTTAAGTACCAACCTTCTGTCCTGGGAACCACTCCATCTCTGTATGCCTGGGTGAGGAACCATGGATGGTCCAGACAGAAACAGCATCTGAGGCTTGGAGATATGAGCAGGCAAGAATCACAGGGGAGGACACAGGAAGCAGCAGTGAGTGGACCTGGACCACCCAGACCAGGAGACCCCTGGTAAGCCTAGCCTAGGGAAGACGAGGTCTGCTTGTGTCAGAGTGACCAGGAAGCCCAAAGCCCTTTCTCTAAGCTGATGGACACCCTTCTCCTGTGTCTGCTTTGCGAGCCCACAGAGGCTTCCTAGTGAGAACTTCCTCAGGGTCGGAGAATCTGAGCTTGCTTTACCCAGCAAGGCTGCATAAGGAGATGATTTGGCCACAGACATGTTTACCAGGTGTTTGGAAAGGTCTACACTTGGCTGTACAGTGTGCTTTGATCTTGCAAGGGGAAGTCTTTTGCCTCTCCCCTTGGCATATTATTAAAAAGTCCTTTTGAATAAAGGATGAGGCAGCTGAGTATTGACCCAGGTCCTCCCAAAGCTATCCTGTGTTTCTGTCTTTCTTCTCATCAGCTAGGTCTCTCTTTCTATCTAGTATTTCCTCATTCCTCTCTCCTCCACCTAAGAACCCTTCAAGAGGTGGGAGCAGGCTCCCACAGTCTACTTTCCATCTTCTAGCTTGAGAAGCCTAGCAACCAGGTTCTCACTGCTGAGGACACTGAACTGAAGGCCAGAACAAGACTGAACCCTAGGTCATTGGCCTCATCCTCAATTCTTAAGTGGAGGTTAGCACAGCCTGAGGCTCTCCTGCCACCTCCTCTGTTTTTGAGTTTCCTCCTGGGAAGACCAGTCCTAGCAAGTGCATTATGGCTCTGCCCATTGTCCAGGGTAGATACTCAGAGAAGACCCATGCCAAGTTTCAGGGAGCCAGGCCAGCCTCTTACTCTTCGAGGGCAAGCTTTGACCACCATTTGCTAGACTGAAGGATGCAATCTTCTTTCCTTAAGAGCCTGGCTGGTGCACCTCTTGAGCCAGAAGTGGAACAAGGGCAGGGGGTTGCACTCAGGTGATTTGGATTTGCTTCGTTCTCAAATTGTTTCTCTATTTTAAGAACAATGAGAAGAATGTCCTTGGCACCCACAGTCTTCAGGCTCGTGTTGTGAATGAAAAACACCCCTGGCTTCTTTTCAGCCAGGAGCAGCACCTCTCCTGGGACAAGGAAGAAAGAGACAGAAAGAGGGAAGAAGGCAGGGGAAGGTGGTCTTGGCCTAGGCCGTTGATGGTCATGTGCTCTAAGGCCTACTTCTCCAAATCTCAGCTTCCCTTTCCTCTAAGTGAGGGAGGAAACAGTAAAAATCATCATCATCAACAACACCACACACACACACACACACACACACACACACACATACACACAAACTAGGAACCTCCCAGTGGCCTGCATTTCCCTAGCACTTGCCCTGTCCTATTTGAACTTCATAGTAACCCTGAGAAAGAGCTGTTTTAATCCTGTTTACAGAGGGAATGTTTCCTCAGCCAGGGCTCTTGCTGATAGTAAAAAAAAGGCGCTTTTTTTTTTTTTTTTTTTGTTGTTGTTGTTGTTTTGTACATCCCGTCTCTATTCCCTAGCTTCCCAGACTCTGTGCTGGCACCACACTCTTTAGGTTATGTGTTCCCCAAATTACTCTCAGCTAGAAACTCTACCCATGAGTCCAAGGCTGACCACCAAAGTCCTAAAATGCTCCATTTTGCAAGAGGACTTTAAAAATCAGCACACACCTATGTCTGTACCCAGACTTTGGAGGGAGCTCCCTGATAATAATGGTGTTGATTCTTGCAAACCTCACTTCAGAATCCTCAGGTTTCAGTCCCAAGTCCATTCATTGTCTTCTGCCTTCCCCAGATGTCCCTAAATGAGCTCATGCTTCTTAGCACATTTGCAGAGCCAGGGCCTGCTGGCCCCCAGGCAGGGCTGCACACGATGGCTGTTCTAGGCAGGGTATCATGAGCTCCTCTTCGGGTGCCTCCTGCTGCTGGGTGACCTTGGCGACAGCAGTGCGACAGATGCCTTGCCTATGATTTTTAATGGCTCTGACTAAAATTTCTGGGGCTGTTCAGTCAGCTCTGGTTTGATGCCAGCTGTGGAACAAGCCCTCACACTGTTTGGGGGACACATGTCAGGGCTGGTTCAGCTATCACTACTGTCACTCTGGGCTCAATGGCATGTCAGGAAAGATGTCCTTAAGAAGCCCCCAGGACAAATCCTGTAGGGCCTCACTCATGTCCTGGCTTTGCAGGCCCTCTGTTCATCTATGTGACTGACCCCTGGATGATAACTCCTACTGTCAAGAAGATTCTTTGTCCCCAGTGTAGGAGGATTTTCCTAAAGTTTTATTGGAGATGTTTTATTTTTAGCATAAAATGGTTTAGAAAGCAGACACAAGCAGATAATTTCCAGAGAAGGACCAGTCGACACAATCCTGACTGCCCTGCTTTGCCAAGACACATCTGACTTGGCTTTGGAGATTGGTATGAATGGAGGTGTATGAGCTGCTTAAAGTTGGAAGCCCATGAAAGCAACAGGGATCTAAAGCACTTAGCATGCCTCTAGGAAGGTATGGTCTAAGCGAAAGCATTCAACACAGGTGCCCAAGAAGCAGGTCATCCCCCACGGTTCTCACCAGTGCCACACACACAGGCTTCCCTCTGCTGAGCTCTTATCCACCCTTTGCTGTCCTGTTCAAATGTCCTGCCTGCCCTCAGCCCCCAGAGGCTTAGTTCCTCTCCTCTGTGTTTTCCCATCATGCTTTTTGTGTTCCCTGCAGCATCACTGCTCAGCTGCCTGGATTCTTGGCCTGGTTTTGAATTCCTCTGCACAGGGCCAGGTAGGGAAAGTGCTCTGCACCCATCAAAGGCACCAGTGTGCAAGTCCTAATAATTTCTCAATGGTAAGTCCCAGTCCTCTATCCTGCTGGCAGGGCACAAGCTATGAAGCCTGGCTTTCTGCTACTTAAAAGGCCCAGCAGAGGACAGCCAGGAGGAAAGGGTAAAGTGACAAAAATATTGTCAACCAGTGACACTGAAGGGCACCAGGATATGGCTAGCTGGAGGTCTCTTTAGGGCTCAGCACATAGGAAGCTGAGTGTCAGGAAGAGGGCTCTAAGGTCAAATTCAAGAGGCTCCAGGAAAGGTCAGACCAGGCCACAAGTTCTAGGTCCTCCTCATCTGCAAAGGGGCGGGTTCTCAAGGACCTCACAAGGCAGTCTATGAATGAGAGAGAGAGCAGAAGGGGGCAGCACTGGCTTGGCTGCCGTGGAGAAAAGAAGACAGGAGGAGGAAGGTAAAGGCTGGAGGACCCTTCCAGAGGTCCCACATGTAGCCCTCAGGAAGGGGCTGAAGGAGTGGCCTTGCCATCACTGGGGGCTCTAGCCTCCCTTCAGTCCTACTTCAGCCTTCAGCTCCACTTTGACCCCCCTCTCCCCAGTTACAGACCATTAGAACCCAGAGCTCCACAGTTTGCCATGTCAGGGAGTCTCAACCCACACTGCTGCTGCTGCAGTTTCCAAAGGAGAAAGCACGAAAGGAGGGATGGTCACGAGAGGGAAGGAAGCGCCTTGCCCGTGGCATACCAAAGAAGAAACCCCTGGAAGATATTCCCATTATTCCACCCAGTCGGCGTGTAAGTCAGACATGCAGTGACATTCTTTTTAAAGCTCTCTTCCACTAGACACTGTGACAAGTGGAAGGTCTCACCAATTAGAGCTCAGCCCTTCCCATTAAACAGACTTTGTGGGCTGGGGAGATGCTCGGTGGTTAAGCGCTTGCTATGCAAGCATTAGGACTGGAGTTTGGATCCCCAGCACCCACCAGGTAGGCATGGTAGGCAGCCTGCAATTCCAGTCTTAAAAGGCAGAGAAAGGAGGGCCCCAGAGCAAACTGGCTAATGAGAGAAGCATATTGATGAGCTCTGGGTTTGATTGAAAGATCTTGCCTCAATGAATAAGGTGGAATATGGGGGGAGGATGATTCCCAGCATTAACCTCAGGCCTCCATGTACACATGCTAATGTGTGCACACTTGCCCACATTCGTGCACACACACACACACACACACACACACACACACACACTACCACATACGTGTGCCCACTCTATGTCCTTAGAGTAATAGATGACATAAGGAATGTTAGCTTTCTGTTACAGTAGCAAAATACTTGAGAAAATCAGCTCATAAAGAAGAAAGGTTTTCCTTGGGCTCACAGCTTTGGGGTCTTGCGTTCATGATCACTTGGCCCATTGCCTTGAGTCTAAGGCAGAAGGTGGAAGCATACGGCAAAGCCAACTGGTCATCTCATGGCTGAGAACACCAGGCAGAGAGGTGGGATGAGAGTTCCATTGCTGGCAAGGACACATCCCCAGTGGCCTAAGACCTCTTGTTAGATGCACTCCAAACATTCTACCGTCTCCCAATAACCCCAACTGGGACCAAGCCTTAGGCACATGGGCTTTGAGTGACAGTCTAATCCAAACTATGGCAGGATGTTAGCATCTCTACTAGATGCCCCCTCCAAAAAAAAAAAAAAAACAAAAAAACAAAAAACAAAAAAAAACAAACTAAAGACAACTACTTAGTAGGGATACAGCACAAGCAAACAGAGACGGCACCAGAGATAACTGACAGGTTTCAGACTGTGAAACTGACTTCCTCTCTTGCCTGTTGTGGCAATTAGCATGAAGAGAATAGACAAGAAAACGTTGTGTCTCTGACTCCTAGTGAAGGTCTGACCTTATAAACAGATATGAGACACTGGAAAGCTCTGTACTGCATTCTATACAAGCCACAGGGACAGTATCTGGCCAAACCTATGGTCTCACCCTGTCCAAAGCTGCCCTCCTCTTCCTAAGGGCTCTGACTAGCTTCTCCTGGAAGCCTTGTGTGAACCTATGACCATGTGCTACAGCTCCGCTCCACTCCCCACCTCCCATACATCGCTCCAACACTGTCTGACTTTCCCTTTTATCAGGCCCATCAATAAACTACATCACTACACTGAGTCCGCCTGGGTGTCTAGCAATTGAGGGCGAGCTCCCAGAGCGCATGCGGATCATAGTCAGGTATGTCAGTTTACACACAGGCCCAACTGAATGCTGACAGAACTGTAGGACATGGATCATGGTGTCCAGGGTTCAGTCTAAGCCAGGCTGGAAGCGTAGCTTGGGAAGGAGGCAGGATGAACACAAAGACCAGCGCTCCCTCTACACCAGTGTTTCTCAACCTCCCTAATGCTGTGACTCTTTAGTACAGTTCCTCATGTTGTGGTGACTCCCAACCATAAAATTATTTTCATTGCTGCTTCATAACTGTAATTTTGCTACTGTTATGAATAGTAATGTAAATATCTGATATGCAGGATATTTGATATGTGACCTCTGTGAAAGGGCCATTCAACCCCTCCAAAGAGGTCATGACCCACACAAGTTGAGAACTACTGCTCTACACCATCTTGGTAGGATGAGAGGTGAAGCCCTTAGTTAATAGTGGAAGGCATGGGTTACCAGCAAGGCATCGGGTATCAGGGATGCTCAACTTGTAAATGCCATCTTTGTGGAGATTTCAAAACCACAATTAGGTTTTTATGCTCTGTGGTTATTATCACTCATAAATCAATTGGAAACAGACTCAGCTAATGGAAGGCACTAGCTAGCGTTTAGAACCTGTTCATGGGTCAACTTGGCTGAGCTGCCTAGGGGAGTAACTGGAAGGCAGAAAATCATTTCTAGACTGTTTCCTTCTTCCTGGACCTCTTCCTCTGCCTTTAGGACCTCATCTCTCGTTAGCTAAGGTGTAGTGGTGTTCTGACATGTGTGGACTCCTACTGACTCTCTAAAAATTAATGGAGTCCATGTGCTTGTTCATACTAGTGTATCAAGGGCTGACAGAATTGGCTTCTCTTCTCTGAGCTGTTAATAGCATCAGAAGAAATAGGCAAAAGGCCTCTTGTTTGGTTGATTCTGACTGAAAACCAACCGTGTATCTCCCTCTTTGGACAAAATTGAGAGTGATTTCAGGGGTGTTTGAGCCAATGTGGGGGCATACATTTCAAGTGGAGAGATGAAGCAGGCCAACCTTACCCTTCCTCTCAAGAAGAGGATTCAGAAGAGCGAAGAGTAGATTACTTCCAGTGATACAGGTGAGGCTGCGGGGACAAGCAGGACAGCCCAGGCTGGACAGAAACAGATCTAACAGTGATGACCACATACCAGAGGCCAAAAGAGGGAGAGGAGGTGTGCATGGAGGGGTAAGAAGATGGGAGAAGAGAGTAGGACCTGCTTTGGAGAGACCCAGGGCTGTCCCAGGGTCTGTAACCACCGAAGTCCTATTTTCTGGGGACTTCGGACTTACAGGAACCTCTTTGAGATGAGCAGAAGTGAACTTGTTGTATAGAGTGCAAAAGACCAAATTAAACCAGCTCTGACCTGTATTCAGGGGAACATGTAATTCACAGAGTTTCCTTTTCAAATGCAAGTTGATTCCCAATTTAAAGTCAGCTGTGAGTGAAGAACAGACCAAAGGTCACTTACAAATCAACATGTAAGGGTTTCCAATGCTTGCTCATCTCAATGACCTCTCTGTATAGAATCAGAAGGAATTTGGGGACATTTACGACTGCAGCTGAACATATCCACTGAAAGTACAGACTGAGAGTCATCAAAAGAGAGAGATTATTGTCAGGTTTTGAGCTAGTTACCCGTATTGTTTCTTTCTCATTTAATTTCCAAGCCTTTAGTGAACACTTGTAACATGCCAGCTGCCATTGGACACTGAGGAACACAGATACATGAAATATGGCCTGGTTCTGAAGGACTCTTAGTTTGGTGGATGTGGTAGTTTGAAAGAAAATGGTCCCAAAGGGAGTGGTGCTATTAGGGGGTGTGGCTTTGTGGGAGTGGGTGTGGCCTTGTTGGAAGAAGTATGCCATTGTGGAAGTGGGCTTTGAGTTCTCATTTATGCTCAAGCCACATCCACTGTCTCAGACCACTTCCTGTTGCCTATGGGTCAAGATGTAGGAATCTCAGTTCCTTCTCCAGCACCATGTCTGCCTGCATGCCACCATGTCCCACTATGATAATGGACTAAACCTCTGACCTGTAAGCCACCTAATTAAATTCTTTCTTTTATAAGAGCTGCTGTGGTCATGGTGTCTCTTCGCATAATAAATAAAACCCAAACTAAGACTTTGGGGGCTAAACAAGGAAATAAATATAACTAGTCTAGAGAGCACTGAGGTGGTTTTAAGCAGAACTGGCAGAGGAGGACTATCAAGTGGAGTGGCCTTGAACATGGAGGCTCTGGGTAGCACGTGGGGAAAGGCCAGTGGCGGGAGCAGCAGTT
Source organism: Peromyscus eremicus (assembly GCF_949786415.1). Taxonomy (NCBI): domain Eukaryota; kingdom Metazoa; phylum Chordata; class Mammalia; order Rodentia; family Cricetidae; genus Peromyscus; species Peromyscus eremicus. The sequence goes on along the minus strand of NC_081418.1, from coordinate 61,835,288 downwards.
CAGGAGGTTCTCAGATGAGGGTCAGGCTGGACTCCGAGGATGAATACACATAACTGCTGAAGGGTCAGAGTCTTCTCTGCAGATAATTGAAAGGTATTAGCTGTGAAATACTATGGGCAAAAGGCCATTTGGAAAGGGCTCACAGCAGAGAGTGGGAAACAGTGTGGGGAAGAGATCTCAGTTAGGGAATTTGCAGGAGTGGCCCAAGAAATATGTAAGGAGTACCTGCGTAAAAACGGAAGGGAAAGAGCAAAGGGAGCAACTGGGACCTCATCAGGGGACCATTGAAAACTACAGCAGCTAGGCAAGCATCTACTGCTTCCTTGGAGACGTTTAGCTACAGCAGACCAAAGTCTCTCCAAGGCCCAGAGCAAGGTTGGCCAATTCTAGATACATTTGTCTTTCAGGTGTTTTCCTCTGTCGTGTGCCCCTTTTCCTACCCCTGCACCAGGCTCACATAGGATAGTCAGTGATCTTGCCACAGCTAGACTTCACAGCGATGACCACGCCTCATCCATCTGTTAAGTTTTCCCATCTGCCATCACACCCAGCACCGTTTTCTCCACACTCATTGTCTTTCACTCCAATTGCCCGTTGGTCCCATGTTCTAATTCCTAGTCAGCTTGGCTCCAGTAGTAAGCCTGGGCCAGGAGACCAGGGTTTGGGGGTGACATTCACATGGGTTTCTGGGCTCGGGGGTGGGGTGCTGAAAGTATAGGTATAGAATTTCAGTCTTGTTCTCTGGATATGTGCACAGAATCCATCTGGATCTGATCATAGTGTCCAGGACAGATACCAGTGGCTTGGGAGATGAGAGTCACTTTCACCTCCTAGCTCCCATCCCAAATGAGGTACCACGGAGACAGAGACCTACCTGCCTTGTTTCCACCCATCACCTGTACCTGGTGCATTGTGGGTGCTCCCTAAGCATCTGAGGCTTAGGTGAGCACTGACTTAGGGGAGGTCTCTCATAATAGGACCTGCCATGGCATGGCCCCAGAACCCCACACACATGTCTATTCATCCCCTGCTGGAAACCGGAGATGTACAAGGCTAAGAAGTATTTTTCTGCCTTGGTGGGTTTCTGCTTTTTGTCTCCCACCCTGGCTATGCTGGACTGTGTCCCCTTCATGCCTTTGGTCTACTCTGGCCTTTTCATCTTCCTCCAGCGGCCTCCTGCTGTGTGTGCTGGCTGTCCTGGAACTCCCCTCTCCACGCTCTGCCTGCTCCTCTTTCCTATGTCTGTCACCCTTCGGCCCTTTTATTCTCTGAACTTAAGCGAAGGAGTCGGGACAATGGCTAGTTCATCACAAAGTGACCAAGCCTGGCAACACACTCCCGATTTTAAAATAGCTCCTGACTTGTGTGTTCTGTGTGTAACTGTCATTCTGTCTCTGTGTAGCTAGATCTCCTGAAATGTCCAGGAGGATATCAAGTCAACAGGCATAGGAACATGTGTCTGATGTTTTTTCCCCACTGAAATATACAAGCGCTTACAGCAATGCCCGATGCACTGTAGCACTCACTAAATACCAGTGATATTTGCAGGCCCAGAGAGTTCCTTTCTTGCCACTTGAAAAAGAAAAACTGAGAGGCAAAGTGTCCAGTGGGTGAAATAGCCCTGTATGAATCTAAAGTGCACCATGTGGACAACAGCCTTAGTACTTTATGAAGACGGGTATTCAAAGCTGCCTTGGCAAGTGGGCCAGAATAGTCTATCTCTCCTACCCTGAGGAAGAGTCACTGAAGTTGGTAGATGCACAGAGAAGTGGTGTTTCTGGCCTAAGGTCACACAGCTGGTCGGTGGCAGAGCAAAAATCTTGAGTTTTATCTGGAGCCCTTTGGACATTTCTATCTTCCCTCCAATAGGACTTTAGTGGCAGATACATTTTAATAAGGTCTACCTGTCCTACAAACCGGGGAAGAGGGTGGCATGGGGTTCCTACACCCTAGTCACATCTCTATGTTCCAGGCCCAGGGTAGAGATCTTTTCACTGCGAGTCTGCCCTTTGGGGCTGAGTCCTCTGCTGCTCATGTCTCTGGGCAGTGGGTCATGGAACAGAACAGAACAGGAATTACAGAGAAATAAAAATAAATTCATAAAGCAGGGCCATGCCTGCCCAGGAAGGAGAAGCCTTGGCTTTGCTAGGCCTTGATCAGCAAAAGAAAAGCAAGCCCGTGTCCTGGCTCATCTTAACTCAGTGTAGTCAGTGGCAGCTCCTCTGTCCCTCTTCCTCCATCACTGTTCTTTGCAAAATTAGTGTGTTAATAGGGACACAGGAGGAGGCCTGAAGGAGAACCCCAAAGAAAAGATGGAGTGAGTTTTGGCCTGCAAGACCTTCAAAGAACTTTCCACCCTCACCCCGTTTACCAACCCCAGACTATTTCTCCTTTTGAAAATAGGGAATGCTTTCCAATGAGGGTACAGTCTCTGCCCCAATTTTCCAAGCCCAGACTTGAAGAAACCATGCCCTCCAACCAATCCCTGTCTCCCACTTTGTTTTGGTAAAGGTGGTAGGTCATAGGACCTCCAGGCCCCAGAAATAGTCATAAGACAGAAGTCACGCCAGGAATGATGAGGGATGAAGAAAGAACGGGGCCACCTCAGCCAGGAATTAACTGTGCAGGAAGCCAGCCTGGAAGGCAGAGACTTCTATGTACTCTTCAGGGCTGAGCTCAGAGAGCTGGATGGACATAGAGGGGAAACCAGCCTTCTTAGACAAGAGACACTGCTTGGTAGACAAGAGACACTGAAGCAAGAGGTATCATAGCCATCTGGGCTGCAGAGACAGTCCTACCTGGGTACAGGTGGTCCTGCCTGGGTACAGGTGGTCCTGCCTGGGTGCAGGTGGTCCTGCCTGGGTACAGGTGGTCCTGTCTGGGTGCAGGTGGTCCTGCCTAGGTACAGGTGGTCCTGCCTGGGTAGGTGGTCCTGCCTAGGTAGTTGGTTCTACCTGGGTACAAGTGGTCCTACCTGGGTACAGGTGGTCCTGCCTGGGTGCAGGTGGTCCTGTCTGGGTACAGGTGGTCCTGCCTGGGTAGGTGGTCCTGTCTGGGTACAGGTGGTCCTGCATGGGCACAGGTGGTCCTGCCTGAGTACAGGTGGTCCTGCCTGGGTGCAGGTGGTCCTGCCTGGGTACAGGTGGTCCTGCCTGGGTGCAAGTTGTCCTACCTGGGTACAGGTGGTCCTGCCCGGGTAGGTGGTCCTGCCTAGGTAGGTGGTCCTACCTGGGTACAAGTGGTCCTACCTGGGTACAGGTGGTCCTGCCTGGGTGCAGGTGGTCCTGCCTGGGTACAGGTGGTCCCGCTTGGGTTGATTCTTCTGGCTAAATTACAGAAGTCTGACAAATCCTTCCTGGAGCAGATCTCCCCAGTGAATAGTTGCTGTCACTGTTGAAGTAAATGCCACATGTTGTGCAGCTGCTCACATGAGGACAAAATTCACACTGAGCCACATCCTCAGAAGTAATCACCTACTTACCAAGAATTTCATCTTAATAAGAAGGTGCAGAAGAAACACCGGACCTGAGAGCTGGATGGGAGCCCAGCCAGAGGAAGGATAAGTCAGAGCGGCATCTGGCTCCATGATGTCCATACTGGCAACTGCAGGTCACAGCACTTGCACAGACTACATGACCCTGAAGGCCATCGGGAGGGGCCTTGTCATTTTTTGCATTCTCTGCTAAACAGAAGGAACCTGCCGGGTGGAGAAAAGAGCTGCCTCATGTGAGAGGAGGATGGGGCCTGCATCCTGTAGGGATGCCAGCCAGAGACGTTTCCTCATTTGTCCCCGGATGATGGGGGATCCTGAAGGTGACAGAGCAGGATCCAGCCCCAAGTCTCCATAACCTCCACAAAGAGCACCACCAATCGGAGACCAAGCCTTCATACACACGGGCCATGGAGATAGTTCTCATTTAAATCACCACAGCTCTCCAGGCCACAGAGAAGCTGCGTGGCCCAGGAGAGGGACGGAGTCTTCTGCTGTCTGGGCTTGAGGTTATCTGCCCACAAAATCTGTTATTGGGGAGGTTTGCCTTACAATTCAGGACCTGTCCATAGCTCCCTGCTGAGAGGGGAATGTACTCTGTGAGGTCTCTTCCTGAGACATGCAGACTGTGGCCCTGCCTACCTGCCTGTGCGCGGCATTCTCTGAATGGCCTGCTACGGCCTGCGGCACTTGTGGCTTTGTCCCCAGGCTCAGTGTCCACCCTGGGCAGGCGAGGGCAGAAGCCCATGAATTAAGCATCACAACATGATGTCCTCCATGGTAATGGTGAGGTTCACAGAGATGATGGGATTGCCTGGGGCTGCTGAGTGAGCTGCAGTCTGACTTCAGACCAAATCTCTCTCTCTTTGTGAACCCCTTTCGCATTCTTTAAAATGTAAGTTCCCTTATCTGTTCCCTGGTTTGGGAGAAATGAGACCTACTCTTTCTTAATGTATGGTATACATACATTGTGATTTGGTGTTAAACGTCCTCCATAGGAAATGGGACCTACCTACAAGAAGCAAGTTATGAGAGGACAGGCCTTGGGGTTTCCAGCCTAGCCTTGCTTCCTGGCCCTCTCTGTCTCCTGACCCATAGAAGTGTAAGCAAACATTCTCATGTTCCTAGGGCCACAACCATGAGCTTCTCCTGACAATAAGCCTTCCCTATCTTCATGGGCTGTGTCCTCAAACCACCGGACAAAATAAAAGCTTGCAGGGGCTACAGAGATGGCCCAGAGCATAAGAGCTCTTGGTGTAGAAGCATGAGGAACAGAGCTCAGATCCAAGCACCACGGGAAAATGCCAGGCATGTCTGGGTGTGCCTGTAACCCCAGCACTGTGGGCAACAGAGACAGGAGGGCCTCTGGACTTGCTGGCCAGCAGCCTCACTGCAGGTTTAGTGAGAGACTCTGTCTCAAAGCAATGAGGGGGAGAGTGATAGAGCAAGACACGCAAAGGCCTCTCCTCTGGCTTCCACGTGCACACCAACACACACTCACACCCAAATAAATAAAGAAACAAACAAAACCTTTCTCCTTAAATTGTTTCTTGTCCGGTGTTTGGTCGCTGTAAAGAGGAAGTAACTACTCCAGTATCCGAAGCTGAGAAGGCCATGCTAGGGAACGCACATTAAAAAAACAAAACACCAAACAAACAAACAAAACCAGTTCTGTGAATTAATTCTATTTTCTTAGAGGTTCCCTTCAGTATGACAGGAAAAATGGATGACAAATGGGTCTTGAGAGTGTGAGAGTAAATGAGTTTTCAAAAGTAAACTCTCATCTTTTTCATTATCAGGCCGTGGAACAGAGTGAAACATAACAGAGCCTGCCTTGTCTACAATGCTCTCCTCACAGACAGTGCTCTCCTCACAGACGGTGCTCTCCTCACAGACAGTGCTCTCCTCACAGACGGTGCTCTCCTCACAGACAGTGCTCTCCTCACAGACGGTGCTCTCCTCACAGACGGTGCTCTCCTCACAGACGGTGCTCTCCTCACAGACGGTGCTCTCCTCACAGACGGTGCTCTCCTCACAGACGGTGCTCTCCTCACAGACAGTGCTCTCCTCACAGACAGTGCTCTCCTCACAGACAGTGCTCTCCTCACAGACAGTCTACTCATAGACAGTTCTCTCCTCAAAGATAGTCTTCCTCATGCACAGTGCTCTCCATACAGACTGTCCTCACCTCACAGTCAGTCCTCTCCTCACAGACAATCTTCTCACAGACTGTCTTCTCCTCACAGACAGTACTCTCCTCACAGACTGCCTTCTCCTCACGGACAGTCCTCTCCCCACAGACAGTGCTCTCTGTAGTCATGACTCTGCATGCATTTAACACATTCACAGCAGAGGAAACAAGGAATTAAAACAGGATCACCTCCACACTGTGACAGTCAGAATTTACTGCATGGAATCCGTAAAACCTGGGGCTGAGGAGATAGATGACTCAGTTACTACAGCTCACCATACAAGCATGAAAGCTGAGTCTGGATCCTCAGAACCCGTGTAAAAAGCCAGGTGCGATGCTGCATATCTGTTGTAGTGCTGCATGTCTGTAACCTCAGCAGGTGGGGTGGGGTAAGAGAGTTGGAGAGACAAGTAGATTCTTGGGGTTCACTAGTCAGCCAATTCATGAGCTTCAGAATCAGCAACAACCTCAAAAATACAGGTGAAAAGTGACTGGGGAAAGACAGGCAGTGTCGACCTTTGATTTCACCATACCCACAACCTGTACATCTGCATACACAAGTGCACATACATACCAAGAAGCACATCACACACACACACACACACACACACACACACACACACACACACACACACGTGCACAAAAACCCTATTATGCTTCTCTCAATTTCTAATACTCCCTATGGATTTATACTGTGGGCTTTTATATTTTTTTTAAAGTATTTCCTTGGAGAAACTTAAAAACAGCTCTAATTTTGCCGTGTAACAAATATGTCATTTCAATGAACAATGTGGCCACAAATATGTTCCCAACACACTGCAACCAACACCAGAATTCTCAAACCATCTCTGTCACCATGAACACAATTTTTTTTACCCATTAAGCAATATTTTCCCCTCTCTCTATCCCTATCATCTATCTATAAGATGGCTTATAATCTGCCTTCTGTCTCATAAATGTGTCTGTTCTAGATGTCTCATACATGTGGAATAATACAATATTTGTCCTTTCCTGTCTGCCTTGTTTCACTCAGCATAATGCCTTTAAAGTTCATCCATCTTATAACACATTCTGAAACTCTTTTCACCTTTTTTCTGACTGAGTAATATTCTATTGAATAGATATACCACACACTTGAATGTTTCTCCCCATTGACTGTTGTTTAAAATGCTGCAATTAATATTGTTTGTGATTCTTTGAGCCTCTCTTTTTTTTTTATCCTTTTTGGTTCTTGAGCTATTTTTAATTTTAGCAATACAATTGGCTGGCTGAAATTCAGAGGACTTAGACACTTCTGCAAGTTTTATAGTTCTGGAAGGATCCAGGAGCATTTTACATCCCTGGGTGTATAAATGAGCAAACACAAATACCACCTCACAAGTACCTCATGGCTCTCTGGGTCAAGAATTGGTCCAGAAAGCCAAAGAAGAATAGTTTGAGAACACACCTTCCTATTCTAGAATGATGAGCTGAGGAGGTGCTTCTTGGCTTGGCTTCTTCATCTGTCTGTCAGAGAAATGCTTCCTGCCATGGCTACCTGACATACATGTCACAATGATGGAATAAGACAGCGGTTTGGAAACATCTGAACAGCAGAGAGCCATGTGATGCTTGAATTCTGAAAGAGCTATCCTGATGTCTGACACCTGCAAAGGGGGCAGCCATGATGAGAACTGAAATAGAGACAGATGTTCTCCAGTGTGTGTGTGACATGTAACGTGTGTACATCCATGACAGTTCTGCTCACCTCAGCCTCAGGGAACATGGGATCACCATGACTCAGTCTACAGCACTCGGCCACCTACACTTTGCTTTGGTGAGCTCAAATGGAAAACAAGTTTTTTGAGGAGAAGAGCTCTGCCTGGAGTGAGATTGTCCCAAATGGCTAAAGTGCTGCCTCCCCCATTGCTTTGTCCATGCTTCCTGGTGATTATAGAATAAAGATGACCACGATGTCTGTGTCTTGGTCTCATGAGCAAGTGCTGTATTCCAGGCCTCCCAGCAGTTACCCAAGTATTAAATCATTTACTCTATGTGTGTGCACCCACAGGGTGTGTGTGTGTGTGTGTGTGTGTGTGTGTGTGTGTGTGTGTGTGTGCTGCAACTGCATCTGTGTGTCTGTACGTGTGTGTGTAGTGCACATTTGTGCATGAGTGTGTGTACATGAGTGTGGTGAGTGTGTGGTTTACATCTGTGCATGGGTATGTGTGTATGCATGTGCATGCATATGGAGGCTGCAGGTCAGCCTTCCATGTCATTCCTCAAGCACCATCCACTGGCTGGGAGCTTGCTGATTAGGCTAGGCTGACTAACCAGTAAGCCCTGGGAATCCACCTGCCTCCACCTTCCCAGAGCTGCAATTACAAATGTGATCCATCACACACTGCCTTTTTATGCAGGTTCTGGGATTGAACTAAGGTCCTCTTGCTTGCAAGGCAGGAGATTTATTGACTGAGCCACCTCACCTAAGTCATTTATTCTTAAATTAACCCTGTCAAGTGGGTGATAATGACTCTTATTTCGATGACTGGTAAACTGAGGCAAAGAGCCTTGCAGTACTTTGCTCAAACTTAGACAACTATACCACATCCAGGATCCCGAATAATGCAGAATTCATGTCTACACCCCCCTTTTCTGTCTCACATGCTGGTGATCATGGTAATGGGAAACTTGGAGAGCAGATTACGTGATGAGGGCAGATGGGCAGGGCAAAGAGGCACTGGTCCCAGTCCAGAGACAGCTGCCTCCGGAGATCACTCGATATTCCACAACAGGATGGGAACCAGAGGCAGAATGTCAGCCATCCTGTGTCTGTAGATAAATACACTCATTGCCTCGGAGACTGGAGAGGTAAGTCAGCCATGTTCTGAGCCCGGACTGAGCTGATTCCTGACCTGAATGTCACAGGAACTTTAGCATTTGGGTGCGACCCTCAAGAGCCAAGATTCTCTCTTAGTTAATCTCCCAGTTCAACCAGACATTTACAGTAACTTCTAATCCCACTGGGAAACCGCTCTGTATTGATCTACCCAGGCACTCGTGAGAGGTTTCTGTACAGTTTCCCTTCTCAGGGAAAGGCTGGTGCAAGCACTTTCCCTTGGGTGTCTAATCAGCACTTATAATTCCCTTTGCAACACAGGAAAGCACACATGACTGCCTGGGCAGGAAGCCGCTGGGCTGCAGACTGGACCCTTCATCTGAGTCTGTCGGGGGAGCTGTATCTGCCCACAGTGGATGTATCTCTCCAAAGGAGCCAGCAAGGAGGAATCTGAGTTACTTGGGAACACAGATCACTATGATTTACTGCTACCTCTGCCTTGTTACCTGTACACTGTTTAAAGAAGTCTGTGCAGACTGCCAGGGACATGTGCCCTTTCAGACAGCTGTAAGATGAACTCGGTGAGGTACAGTCATCGGATGGGACGGCCAAGGAATTAGAACCTGGCACAAGCTGCCACTGTTGGATGGAAACTCTGGATGCCAGTCTTCTTCAGGCCACACACGGGTGATGTAGAGGAACAAAATGTCACATTGTAAGTGTTTCGAACACGCAAGACCCACTCCAGACCTCAGCAGTGCTTCATGACATACACTCCTACTACTTTGCAGCCCTACTACCTTGCAGCGCATCCTGTCCATCACAAGGTGATGGACACTTGTACTCTGCAGATAGGCTTGCTTTCTAATGATTCGGTCAGATTAGGCGACTTTACCATGTATGGTATCACTGTGTGGGTCTGCATGCCTGTGTGGCTCATAAACAAGCTGGGAGCAAGTCTATGGCAGGATGGTCACAAGAGAGGCACAAAGGAAGACATGACCTGCAGGATAAGGACACCTCTTAGCAGACGCAGCTGACCATTGACAGACACATTCTGACATTTAAAATGGTATCCATGCTACTTAACAGCTAGCTGTCTGCTGTATCATCACTGCCTGGGGTCGAGTTTCTTAACCTGCTGATTCATTTGTGAAACTGGGATGAGACTGATTGCTTCTGGGATGGCTGTGAAGGTTGCACATTGATAGACAGTTCTTGACTTAGGATGGGGCTACACTCCAAAAAGCCCACTATCAGCTTACAATCCTCTAAGCTGAAGTCTGCATGTAACCTGCCACGCTGGTGAGGTTCCTGGCTTCAGCAAAAGAGCGTAGCATGGAGTGTAGGCTGCCTCCCCTTGTGATCAGGGCTGAGGGAGAGCTGGTACTTCCTGGTTCCAAAACAGAGAACCACATTACATATCGACTTGGTGTGAAGCTAATGCTGTCAACTTGATGGGATCTGCAGTTACTCAAGAGTTACCCCCTGGGCACGTCCGCAAGGGAGTCTCTAGACTGGGTTAACTGAGGTGGGAAAACTCACCCCTAATGTTGAAGGCACCACTGTGAGAGCCTGGGTCCAAGACTGTATAAAGAGGAGAAAGCTGAGCATCAGCATTCGTCTTTTTCTGCTTCCTGACTATGGATACAATGTGACCTGCTACCTCAGGCTCCCGCTGCAGTGTTTTCTCCGCCCCCTCCAACTGCAAGCCAAAACAAATCCGTAAGTGGCATTTGTCTCGTTCTTTGTCATTGTTATGAGATATGTAATAGACTTGGGGAAAGGTCAACATTTAAATGTGAAAGATGGCTTCCCTACCTCAGATTATGTCTACTTTATTGTGTAGTTGAAAGCACCCATGGAGGGCCATCATAAGCCAGGGACTATCTGTATTTGTAAGATGTGTAGAGTGGGGTCTGGCTCTGGGTGAGCAGCCCGTCAATGCTGACGCTTACATCTAGGAACTGGAGGGAGGCGACGTAAGGAACACAGCAATGTCAATATTGTCATTTTTGTAAGAATGATTTATTTGACTCTGAAAATATTTTTTTCAGAGTAGATAAGGAACCCATTCATTATGAATATTAATTAAATCCAAATGTAAATTGAATTAGTAGTTAATTAACTATTAATAGTTATAATTGTGGCCATTATCTATTAAACAGCTACAATAAGACCAAGTTTTGCATTAGACATGTTGTGCCTGGTCCCCACAGCAACCGGCAACATCCTCAGCATCTCATGCATAAGTGATCAGCAGCTCAAAGGGGCAGAGCAGAAAGCAGAACAAGTGGGGTCTTGAGTGTGCATCAGACCCCTGCCTCAGTGGCCCATTCCTTCCAGCAGCCTGGACACCACCATGTGTTCACCATGGCAGGTGACCACAGGGCTAGAGTCCCTGATGCCCGGAGGGATTCATGTTTACATTTCACTCGAACACAGCAGAGCCCTGGAACGGGAGTCATTTACGAAAGTAAAACAGCAAATGCTCACAGAACAGGAAGAGCTGGAAACAAGGCTGGCAGAAGTGGCAGACCAGCTACCAGAACGGTTCCTTGCCGGCGTGTTGACTGAATGAAGTCTGGGAGATAAACAACTGTTTAACGTTGATCTGGGTTAAATGCAACTTTTCTCTGACAATGTCCTACTGATGGTTCTTAACGTTACTCAGCATTACATCCCACTCTAATCTCTGGGTAGGATGTAAACATTAGAATTCAAAACAGCGGGCTAATATGTTTATCTCAATAGGAAATAACACAGTCTACCATGGGGGATTGAGAACGGCTTCACGTAGGAATTGTTTCCTCTGGAGTTGAGGGGTGTGAGTTCTTGTTTAAGGCTAAATCCCGTGAGTACAAAAAGGCCTGGGCATTGGCGCAGATTAGAGATGTGTGGCACGCCCTTCACAGAGGCAGCTTGCCAACCCCAGTGTGAGGTGAAGCCATCCTCCACTCAGGACTTTCTGTTTTCCAGCAGACATGTCGGTGTACTCTCTCAGGAGCTCCTACTAGGCTCAGAAATCAAACTACCGACATGTGGATGGAAACAATTATGCAGTTATGTATAGAAGCACAGCAAGAAAGAAACTCAATGTCATGACAGTAGAGCCACATGCTTGTGCTCTAAATGACTCTATTTACGTGTTTGTCCTATAAGTAGCTGTAGCCTGAGAAGGACATTTTCTCTTTCCTATGATAATGACATGAAAGGCTGCATTTGGACCACAAAACCGGCCACAACAGCTATGTTCTCTCTCTCTCTCTCTCTCTCTCTCTCTCTCTCTCTCTCTCTCTCTCTCTCTCATACACACACACACACACACACACACACACACACACACACTGGTTATGTAAACCCTAACACCAAACAGCAAATCCACCATGCTATTCACCATACCTGCCTCAAAATTATCCATAGTACACAATCTCATTCATTCACATGCATATATATGTCTTACAAACACACTTATGTACACAACACATATACATACATGCCTGTATGCACATACTAGACACATGTAAGCATACTGGTTTAGTATTTCTATTTCTGTGATAAAACATCATGACCAAAAACAACTTGGAGTTTAAAGATTTTTTTCCCCCAGCTTATAGTTATAGTGTCTCATGAAAGGAAGTCAGGGCAGGAACTCAAAGCAGGAACCTGAAGGCAGGAACTGAAGTCAAAGCCATGAAGGAATGCTACTTCCTCACGAGTCCCTCATGGCTTGCTTAGCCTGCTTTCTTATAGCACCTAGAACCACCAGTCCCAGAGGTGGCATCATCCACCATGAGCTGGGCCCTCTCATGTTAATCATCAATTAAGAAAATGTATCACAGTTTTGGCCATAGGCCAAAAAGTGGGGGCACTCTCTCAGCTGAGGGCACCTCCTTCCAAATGACTCTAACTTGCGTTGAGTTGGCACAAAACTAGCTCATACACATATCCATCACATACTTTGTAGACAAATCTTTATTGGAAGGACTATAATTTGATACCATTGAACATATTTCAAAATATAGTGGAGACACTTAAAATCTGCAAACATGTTAGTTGATGGTGCCTTAACAGAATGAGTACATCTGTAGGTAACATTTTTGAAGGTAAAAATGCATATTTGTATAAGTGCTAGATTGAGTGCTGAGTAGTCACACCTTTATAAATATTTTCCTTTCATTTTTAACTATGTGTATATCTATGTGTGTCTGTGTGTAGGTATGTACTCATGTGAGTGGAGTACTTATGGAATCCAGAAGAGGATATTGGATCCTCTGGAGTAAGACTTACAGGTGGTTGTGAGCTGGGTATCGAATCTGGGTCCACTGCAAGAGCAGTACTTGCTCTTAATATCTGAGCCATCTCTCCAGCCCCAATAAATTACTTCTCTACAAACAAAGATTCTCATTTGCACATAGTTTCGAGTGAGGAAAAGACAGTCAGTCATATGCTAAAGCCATGATAAACACCATCTGCTCCCACTGGTGACACGCTGGGTGAGGACAGCCACTGCAGCCCATGAGTTTTCTCCGGGCTGCATGTGCAAACAAAGCTCTAAACAAATTCTTCAAAGAAAGCGTCTCATCCGACAGCAAGTGAAAGCCATTTGGAAGTTTCTGGAATGCGAAACTATTTCCCACAGTGTTGTAAGTTGGATTTTTTTTTTTCTGAGTCAGCAAGCTAGTGAAAGGCTGAGACAACTCAGTACTGCTCAGTCTGGCTTCTTGCATTCACTCGGTGGCTTTAGGGCTGGTCGGCCCTGCTTGCTGATCCCTCCCATGTGCCCAGGATGGACTCTCTGCTGATCTCCCCACCTCTTTTTATTTATTTTATTTTTGTGAATATGTGTGTGTGTGTGTGTATGTGTGTGTGTGTGTGTGTGTGTGTGTGCATGTGGAGGTCAGAGGTCCACTTCAGGTGTGGTTCCTCGGGTGCTGCCCACCAAGCTGTGTGAGACGGGGTCTCTCCTTGCCTTGTATCTAGCCAAGTACGCTAGGCTAGGCTGGCTGGCAGGCGAGACTCAGGGATCTGTCTGCTTTGCTTCCCAAGAGCTGAGATTACAAGTATGCAGCATCATGCTGGGCTTTTAATTTTTTATTTACTTTAATTTATGTGTACAAGTGTTTTGCTGACATGTATGTATGTAACTGCACAGTGTAGTAGCCTGTGAACGCAGAGGCCAGAAGAGAGAACTGGATTCCCTGGAACTAGAGATATATTATAAGATGACCTGTGAGTGCTGGGAACCAAACCCAGGCCCTCTGCATGAACAGTAAGTGCTTTTAACCACCGAGCCATCTCTCCAGCCCCATGCTCGGGTGTTTTATCTTAAGCAGTTGCTAGGGATCTAATGCAGGGCCTCAGCACTTATTGACTGGGTCATCTCCAGCTCCCTTTTTCCTTTCTAACAGAACAGAGTAGCTATTGATGGAGTCAGCCACGGGGGTGGGGTGCGGTGGGAGGAGTTTCTGGCTTTGTGTTGAGTGGCTGAGCCTTGTTCATCGAAGTGTGAGCAAAGAGTCATGTTGACCTTGCTCACCTTGACCTGGTCACTCAGCCTGGGTCAGACCACACATGGCGGAGCACTCATGTGAGAGGGTTTTCACGCTGCAGATGGTGAGGTCAGTGTCCACCCGCACAGGAGTGTGGACACCACCATAATCTGTGCCAAGGTGAGTCACGGCTACCAGACAGAGTAAGATGCTTTACTTTCCTCCATTATTTAAGTTGTGTGTTATGTGTGGTGTGTATGGACACAGTGTTAGTAATAGATGAAAAAGAGACTATCAACTTGAGAGTAGAGGACTTGAGAGGAGTTGGAGGGAGGAAAGGGAGGGAAGACAGTGATGTAATTGTAGTACAACTGAAAATGGTTTCTTTAAGAAAGAAAGGAAGGAAGGAAAAAGAAACAGAGGAAGGAAGGAAGGAAGGGAGGAAGGAAGGAAGGAAGGAAGGAAGGAAGAAAACTGAGCTCCTAAAGATAATTTTACCTTCTGTTGGTGTGTGTGTGTGTGTGTGTGTGTGTGTGTGTGTGTGTGTGTATGTGTGTGTGCACAGACTTCCATGTGTGGTTTACCATCATGTCCCAAGGACCTGTGGAGAGTATGCTGGTTCAAAGGCAGGTTGTCCATCCTTCTGAGACATTTTGTTTTTTAATGTAAATGTTTTAAATTCAGTGGCATTTTCTACTTCTCTGTTTTTTTTTTTATTCCAATGAAAGCCTACATCAGGACAATTGTCTTTTTTCTGATTTGAATTGACACATCCTAGTAACACATTTTTATAGGCGATTGTGTGATATTTTGCTGTTTTATGCTATGAAACCAGGGTACTCCACAGTATTTATCATCTCATAAAGGCATGATGCCTTTGTCCTGGGAACATTCAAAATACTCTTGTAGCGATCTGGAAATAGTGCAGTGTGCCAATCATTCACCATACGGTGTGCTTATTCTCCCATCACTAGCGCTCGATACCTCTTGATTAACTTCTCTCATTCCCCACCTCCCATGGTTCCCAGCCTCTATGACTGCCAGTCTACTCTCAACTACTACTGCATTAGCTTTCATAGAGTCTACATCTGAGTGCAATCGTGATCCCACAGTGTTTGATTTTATGTCCATTTCTGAGACAGAGTAGAAGGACCCAGCCTGTCCTGGAACAGCACTGGTTAAAGCACTCTCCTGAGAATGGTAAACCTTCCTCACAGACTTCCCTTTTAAAGGCAGTCTCTTATTTACATAAGCTAAGATGCTGGGGGCAGGGGTTATTTGACTCTCTAATTGATACCTGCTAGTCTCTTCCCTGGTGCTCTCTTGGGGGAAGAACTGCTGGTCAAACAGCTAACTGGACCCCCCCCCCCCCGCCCCCCTGCCAACCTTGTGTCAGCACTGGCCACTTTGAACATACTATAGACAACGTGAGAACAATGGCAAGATAATCAAGGCTGCTTGCTGCTGAAACACAACTCCAGCTCCAGAAGGTACAGGTTAGCCATGATTATTCCAAACATCTTGAGCCAGACTTCTGCTGTCACAAGACCCAGAACTCTGAAAGACCCTGAGGTTTCTTCCACAAAGACCAGAGGGAGAGCACTCTTCCCAGCGGCCCAGCCGAAGACTTGTGACTGTGGGAACCTCATTCTTTGAACTGAAGGGATTAATACAAGTGTAGTTTCTCATTTTCCTGAAGGGCTGTGCCATGACTGTGCAGAACAGTCCTGCGTTTGCATGAAGGGCTGCTTGGATTGGTGCACACACCCATTTTCTGACCTCATAAGCAGGCTCAATTTGAGAGTGGGCTGGTAGACCCCTCCTGTGTGGTCCCCAGGCCTTTGCAGCATTAGGGTCAATGGAAGGTTTGACCCGAGTGGACTTTCCTTGCCTACCTTTGGATCTTTGTCGTTAGCAGACCACGCCGAGCTGGTGAGGACATGAGAGGGGAGCAGCGGACGTGATGGGAGTAGCAGGAGAGGCTGCAGAGCAGTGAGTGACAGCAGCCATGAGAGGAGCGGAGGGGGTCTAGGGAATGGCTGGGACGTAAGCCGTGGCAGCGGAGGTGAAGAGAGCCAGCGAGGGCTGAGAAGAGGCAGAGACTGAAGGTGAGACATTGAGAGGCACTGTCCTTACTGCAAGAGTTCCAGAGCACTGGGGAGCTTTGTGAGCCCGGGCCCCTGACACGTGCTGGTGTAGGGGGAAGTCTAACACCTGGATGGAAACTGTGACACTAAAAGGCACCACCCACTGCAGCCTGCTGCTGCCCACTGCTTCGGAAGCCTAGGAATGCAAAGGATTCCAGGACTTCTAATTTTGGAGCTGAAAGCCCCTTGGCCATGGGTACCTGACTGGGATTGCTGATACTGGAAGAGCTCTTCTCCACCTACCCATAATTCCTATCCAGCTCGAGCAAAGAGTCCCAGCCAGCTGATCAGTAAATTTCACAGAACATCCTTCCAGTTAATCCATGTTGCTGCAAATAACAGAATTCATTATTTTTTTCTGGTTTTTAGAAATCGCTTCTTCTAATATTCTTTTGTGTGTTTGTATATATGTGTGGGTTGTACATGTGTGTGTGTGCTCACATGGGTGTAGGTACACATGTATGCAGACTTGTGTGGAGGCCAGAGGTTGACATAAAGTATCCTCTTGATCGCTCTCTATTTCCTGAGGCAGGGTCACCCTCTGAACCTGGAGCTAGCCTATTCAGCTCATGTCAGTAGCCAGCTTGCTCCATTCTGCTTCCTGAGAGCCAGGATTGTAGATGGGCCACCACACCCATTAGGAATTTTCTGTGTGATAGTGTTAATAGTCAACTTGACAGAATCTAGAATCACTGAGTATGCCCCTGGAGGTTTATCTTGATTGTATTAACGGAGGTAGGAAGACCTGCCCACTGTGGGTGGGGACATCCCCTGGCTGGGATCCTGGACTGCACTTCAGTGGAGAGAGGTAGCTGAGCAGGAGCAGCAGTCATCCATTTCTTCCTTTGACTCTGGCAGACGTACCACAGCCAGCGGCTTCAGGTTCCCGTTGCCTTGGCTTCCACGCTATGAACTGTGAGACACAATACGTCTTCATCCTTAAAACTGCTTCTGTCTGAGTATTTTATCACAGCGAAAAGAAAAAAAACACAGCATGTGGGTTCTGGGGGTGGGGGAATCCAAATTTTGGGCCTCATACTTTCATAACTAGGGCTTTATTTACCGAGTTATCTCCCTCAGCCCTTTTCCCCTATGTCCCTGTCATCTATGAACACAGCAAGGCACACTCCAGACTGGAGGAGAGGGACTGTGCTGTGTTCTCTGCCCGGGGCCTTTGTGGAATCAGGTGGCGTTGAGTACTGATGAAGCCTTCTTCGTGTCAGGCCCGCCCTGACAGTCTGCAGAATGCTTCCCTTTGGATTAATGTCCTTTGCAGTTACACTAACACACTATAAGAACTAAATTCACAGATGTCCCCAAAGAGCCATTCGAAGTGACAGGTGTGTCCTCTGAGGTCTACTGTGATGCTCTAGTGAGCCGTGCTTGTCACTGTGATGATCATTCCATCCTGTTAAGAGTTCATATTAGGAGACAGCCCAGCTGAGAACCACGGGGCAAGACACAGATGCTCATGCGGCTTAGCCGTTTCACAACACTGTGGTAGCACCCAGCAGCTCAAAAGTGACAAAATTGGGGTACTTGTTGTTGAGGGGTACCCATCTATCCATTAGGATGGGTAAGATTGTTTCAGGACATGGGAAGCCTAGGGGACTGAGGAATTTTGATCCACACCAGCTGTTCAGTCTGAGGGTTTGGGTTAAGACTAGATCTGAGCACTGAGTGCATGAGATCATTTTACTTCAGGTGGGCAGTGTGAGCCATGGAGCTACTGCAAGGGCTGATAGAGTATTTCCTGGCTCCCCCAGAAAGGGGCAACCCACATATCTCCAGTTTGATTTGATGATTATATAAACAGGGAGTCACTGACTCGTCACACTACATAGAGACAAACCCAACTGACAACAGTCCATGTGCACAGATTACTTCCTAACTTAAAACTTCTGAGCTTCTTCTCTCTGAATAATGAAGACAGGAAGTCCTCTGAGCCCAAGTAACAGACATCAGGAAACCAAGAAACTTCCAGGAAGAGTGCTTGCCCTGCTGAGCGGGGCCCAGTCTTTAATCACAGCTTGTTACCATGCTAAGATGCCTTGTTAGTGAGCTTAACACTCCTTTTTATTTTGCACAGAGAGATTTTTCAACAAAAGGAAAATTGGTCCTCACAAACCAGGTGTTCTGTGGATGATAAAGGAGACAGTCACATGGGCCGTAGGATGGCATGGCCTATCTTTGCAATCACATCTAGCCCTAGCCCCACAGTGGAGTCCCCCACAGGCACAACTAGAGAGAAGATACCTGAGGCAAAACCACTGCCTGCTCTGTAGAAGCGTCCCTGCCCTGACTCCTTCTCCCGGAACTCAGGACATACGTGCCCAAGGCTGGGGCTTAGCTCTCCCTCAGGAAAAATCCACTCTGACCTCCTGGACCCAAATGGATCAGACAGCTCAGTCTGAAATTCAGGAGCCTCAAACACAGAATCCTGGGTATTCTATTTTCCATTTGGGCCCATGCCACATCGGAGGTGATGGTTTCCTAAGCCCTTTATAGATCCCAGTTCCCTCTGAGGCTATGCTGTTACACTACATTCTTCCCAGATTCTCTTTTGCTAGTCTTCAGAAAAGTGATTTCCCCCCTCTACTATGCCTTTGAAATCGTTTCCTCCATAAAATTACTTCATAAACAGTCGTAGTCAGGTTTTCTAAATTAATGTAAGGCATCTCTCACGCATAGCAATCCAGCATAATCAGATCAACACCCCAAGCACATGTTGTAAAATTGGATGGCAACACTTAATTTCCAACTTGATAATGGCGTGATTAAATACACGTAATAGCGACACAGCATAGCGGCTGTGGAAAAAGAAATCCGTAAGAGCCACCCCCCTCTCCTTTCAACACGTTAAACTCAATCTTCCTCCTCCAATTTCAAGAAAAATTAGAGCTGGATAGAACTAGCTAATCATGGGGAGAAAAGCATGAAATGGAGATCTCAGTGTGGACCAGAGTTTCAAGTACCTAACTGACAGCACAGACAGCACGTGTGCGCGTGCGTGCATGCGTGCATGCCTGCGTGTGTGCATGTGTGTGTGCATGTGTGTGTGCATGTGTGTGTGCATGTGTGCTTTTCCTTATTTACGGCTTGACACAAAACTGACATGTCTGAGAATGACAAGAGAATCACACCCGTTTTTCCTGCTTTTCTTTTATTTGTGACAATACCAGAAGGCAGGTGTCTAATTTATACCTTCAGGGCTTGGGAGAAGCATTTAAACAGCAATGTTCTGTTATTTGGGAGAATTGCCTTGTTTGTGAATATTTTAAAGAATTCTAAAGATCTATAAGATATAGATCTACGTGACTCTAACTTAAATATGTCCAAACTCACACACTAAAAAAAAAAGATTTATTTTTATTTTATGTGTACGAGCTTTGACTGTATGTGTGTGTACCACTTGCATTCAATGCCTACAGAAATCAGAAGAGGGTGTTACATCCCCTAGAACTGGAGTTGCAGACTGTTGTGAGTGCTCTTAACTGAGTCATCTCCCCAGACCCCTGGACTCACATATTAACAGAAAAAAAAAAATCAAAGCCCAGCAAAACTGAGGAGCCTGTCTGCAGACAGGAAGCAAAATAAAAGCAAAGCCACACAGGGCATTACTGTAACTAGACTGCCTTGGCATTCATTTCAAATGTAAGTTTCTTGTTCACAGACTAGAATCAGAGCTCAGTTACCCTTAGCACCATTTCAGTTCTGTGTTATAGCTAAATGGCTCCAGACATATCCAGAGATGAGCACTTAGAGATATCTTCCATCCCCTGAAGATGGGCTCCTTGCTCTCCTGCTGTAAACCTTAAAATGATCCATGTTCAGCCTGCTTTGCTTTATACGGACAGTAACCATATAGTTTATTGGAGAAAGTCTGCTGTGGTCTGAATGTGTGTGCTCTCAACTCATGTGCTGAGACTCTAACTATCAATGTGATGCTATTAGAAGGTGAGGCCCTTAGGACACGATGAAGTTGCGAGGGTCCCTTGTAGCTGGAACTAGTACTTGTATCAGTAGAGATTCCAGAGTAGGACTCTGCCTCCCCTGTTCCCCACGAGAGAATACAGAAAATGGCCATCTTTGATCCAAGATGGTGTAGGTCCTCACCAGACACCCTGATCTACTGTCCAGATCACTACATTGGTATAGATGTACCTCATCTTCCAAATAATGTTGAGGACAAAGCATAAATTCCATTCCTCATGGAACACAGCAAGTATGGGGAATTCCTTATAGCCACAACTTTCAGACTTGAGAAACAATAAGGCTAACCTGCAGCTTCTTCAACCCAGCTTCAGAAATCCATTACATTCTGAGAAGTTACTGAGAACTCCCAAAAGCTTTTTTTTTTTTTAAATAGAGGAGGCTAGTCTAGTCTCTAGCGAAAGTTAAAATGGAAAAAAATATTTAAAATATTTATTCAGTAAATTATTTCAGATAAGGAACTATCTTATCCTCACTAGTATATTTCATTGACCAAAAGCTTTATTCCTCCAAGTGTCATCAATAGTGTGGCATTGGTTTATACTTTTGCAAAACTCAGTGACTCTAGCTTAGTTAAGGAGGAGGACGCAACATCACCAAGACCGTCTGTGAGGGTATTGTCAACTCAACACCTAGGAGTCAAGCCTCCTGGCAGCTATACGGGATTGTCTGGATTAATGTTAGCTCTGAAATGTCTGAGAGACTTCTGGACTGCATTAACTGACGTGGGAAGATCCATCTCAATTGTGAGCAGGACTATTCATTCCATGGGCAGGGTGTCTTAGACTATACAAGATAAGGAAGGCAAGCTGAGCACCAACATGCATGCATCCATTGCTCTTCTGCTCCTGACTGTGGATGTAACTAGCTGTTTCAAGTATCTGCTGCCCCAATTTTCTGCCATGATGGACTGTACCCTATAACCTTGAGGCAAATAAACCTTTTTTTCCTTGGGTTGCTTTTTTTTTCAGAATAGTTTATCACAGCAAGAGATAATAATTAGACATCACCTTCACCATAATTATCAACATCATATGTGACCCACTACCGTCATCACTACAGCTGATACTATCATCATGACCATCACCAGCACATCATTGCCACCATCACCACTCTCAATACCATCATCCCATTATCATTGTCACTGGCAATACCATCATCATATCACTATTACCAACACCATCACTACTATCACCATCACCACCAATATCAACACCATTTCACATCACCAATGCCAACCCATTATGATCAACATCACCACCATCAATACTATTGTCACCATTACCATCACTAACTACCACTGTCACTATAAACACAATCACCACCACTATCACTATCCTTGCTATCAACATCACCAACATAATGATCATCACTACAGCTATTAACTTGGGCTCTCCTTACTCTCCACCAAGTTCTATGCTAAGGTTTTTTGCTAATATAATTTTAACCTTCATAATAATCTAAATCGTTTATTGTTTTCCACTTTTCAAGAGGAAGTACACTTAAAGAGACAGATGACTTGTCTAAAGTAACATCTACTTAGAGCTTGAACAAGAGTTCGATCCAAAACTCTGTGACAAAATCTGATAGCCCACACCCACAAATGGCACCATGAGAGGTGTGTGTGTGTGTGTGTGTGTGTGTGTGTGTGTGTGTGTGTGTGTGCTGACTTTGGGTGTGCTTCTGGGCCCTACCACAAAATAGTTCACAGTCTGAAACCATTGTTGCAAGTTTCATGCATATCATGTTTTGATTTGAACATCCTGGGTTCTTCATTAGTAGATGCATTATATATAATGAGATTTAAGGATAATTGAACACAAAGGTGACTTTTCAACAAGCACAGTCTCCTTGAGTTCCATGTCAATGTGGTGTTTGGGAAATCTAGTTGCCCATGCAATTTGTTTTTTTATAGTATTCCACCTTCATACAAGCCTCTAAGAAGACCACAGCAGAAAAGTGTCTAGAAAGCAACAGAACCTGGAATGAGGCTATCACAAGAGATGCCTTTCGAAAACAAGGGCCAACATAGATGTGCTGGTCTGAGGGGATGGCCCAGTGGTAGAGCACTTGCCTACAAGCATGTCCCTGGGCTCCACCTCAGCTCTGCCAAAGAAAAACAAGACTCAAAAATGGATGTCCAGGCTGGGGTCATCTTTGGGGATTCCTGGCAACTTTGCTAGCACTGGGTTTCTCTCTATCCCCATTATGTCTCTCTCTATCATTGTATCTCTTTAATTGCATTCCCCCACCTTCCTTGTTCCAGTTCAACCATCCCATTCCCTTATACCCTCATCCCCTATCTCCTACCCTCCATTGTCTACCCCTCATCCCCTGTTTACTCATGGAAATCTCATCTATTTCCCCTTCCCAGGGTGGTCCATTCGTCCCTCTTTGGGTCTTCCCTGTTAGTTAGCTTCTCTGGAGTTGTGGGTTGTTGCCTGATTACTCTTTGTTTTATATCTAGTATCCACTTATAAGTGGGTACATACCATATTTGTCCTTCTGAGTCTGGGTTACCTCACTCAGGATATTTTCTAGTTCCATCCATTTGCCTGCAAATTTCATGATGTCATTGTTTTTCTCTGCTGAGTAGTACTCCATTGTGTATATGTACCACATTTTCTTAATCCATTCTTCAGTTGACGGGCATCTAGGTTGTTTCCAGGTTCTGGCTATTAAGAATAATGCTGCTATGAACATAGTTGAGCATGTGTCCTTGTGGTATGATTGAGTATTCCTTGGGTATATGCCCAAGAGTGTTATAGCTGGGTCTTGAGGTAGATTGATTTCCAATATTCTGAGAAACCTCCATACTGATTTCCAAAGTGGCTATACCAGTTTGCACTCCCACCAACAGTGGAGGAGTGTTCCCCTTGCTCCACACCTTCTCCGGCATAAGCTGTCTTCAGTGTTTTTAATCTTAGCCATTCTGACAGGTGTAAGATGGTATTTCAGAGTCATTTTGATTTGCATCTTCCTAATAATTAAGGATGCTGAGCAATTCCTTAAATGTCTTTTGGCCATTTGAAATTCTTCCTTTGAGAATTCTCTGTTTAGCTCTACAGCCCATTTTTTTTTTAAAATTGGATTGTTTGTTATTTTGATGTCTAGTTTCTTGAGTTCTTTATACATTCTGGAGATCAGCCCTCTGTCAGATGTGGGGTTGGTGAAAGTCTTTTCCCATTCTGTAGGCTGTCGTTTTGTCTTATTTACTGTGTCCTTTGCCTTACAGAAGCTTCTCAGTTTCAGGAGGTCCCATTTATTAATTGTTGTGCTCAGTGTCTATGCTACTGGTGTTATTACTTGGGAAGCAATAGTGGAGAGGGTACCTGAACTGAACTGGCTTGCTCCAGAGATCAGACCAGTGAATACCCTGTCATCACAGAACTTTCCTCCAACGACTGATGAAAGCAGATGCAGAGATCCATAGCCAATCACAAAGAGAGAGAGAAGAGGAATTCTATGAGCAAGTGCATCAGGATCATGATGGGGAAACATGCAGGGATGACCAAACCAAACTAGAGGAAACTCATGGAAGTTGGATCAATGGCTGTGGAGTCTACACAAGACTAGATTAGGCCCCTTGCATGGTGAGACAGTTGTGTAGCTTGATCTGCTTGGGAGGCCCCCTGGCAGTAGGATCAGAATCCATCTCTGGTGCATGAGCAGGCTTTGTGGAGCCCACTACCTGTGATGGGACACCTCGTGCAGCCTTGAGGCAGAGGAAAGGGCTTTGACTTATCTCTACTGAATGTGCCTCCACATGGGAGGCCTTGCCTCCTTGTGGGTGGGAGTCTGGGGTTGGTTGGGAGGGGAGGCTTGTGGGGGGGGGGCGGGAGGAGAAGAAGGAGATCTTTGATTGGTGTGTAAAATGAATGAAAAATTTTCTTAATAAAAAAAGAAAAAATAGATGTCAAAACCAGGAATTAATGAAGCACTCACTTTGCATGGTACCCTATTGGTCAAAATGACATGAGGTCTTGCATCTTAATGTCTATTTCCTTCCATCAAATATTATAAAACTTTGAGCTGTGTAGGGGGGGTGGGTGGGTGGTGGGTGATCTAACATCAGACATTTCCCACAAACAGCTATGGAATTAGACAGGACTCAGGGGGAACTAGAACCTAACCTATTCTAATTGCCTCTCTTAAGTGGGTCTTAGAGGAGAAGAATCTGTCCCAGTAAGAGCAGAACATCCCAGTTTTCTCCCCAGCTATTCTCTGTCCCTCTTGTGCTGATCTGGCATAGCTTGCAGTTTCTATGACTCTCTCACCCTGTTTTTCTGCCCTCCTTTTCCCTGTCCTTTTGAGAAAGAGACATGGGTTTCTAGTCTGGACTATCTTTTTGATGTGAGCATCAAGGTGACCTTGTGCCTGACTGCTTTCCAGATTGGAAACCAAAATTTTCACCCACCTGAAAGTATTGAGTAGTTGATAACACTCTCATATCAAGCTATACCCCTTCGAATTGGTGAGCAGATTCTTGGCCCAGACTGAGGGAAAATTGTCTCCATTCTAGTACCTAATCAAATAGAAACTCTTACAAACCACTCTCTGTCCTTGCTGTACTGACTGTCAGCCAAGGTCAGTAAGTAGAAAATGTAGTTAATCCAGAAGGCTAGCTGTGGAAGTAGCTGGGGTCCAAGGAAGGCCCTGAAAGACATTTGGCCCCAAGTCAGGGAATGGCTTTACTGCCTACAAATGCCTCTATCCCACTTTACCTTTGATGGGATACTTTATGTACACTTTGCCTATAGCATTTTCTTCCTTTGAGGGTTACTGGACATCTCTTTAGAGGACACTTAAAGTAGAGCCCCCATTTCTCACCCTCCATGCCTAATCTACTTATACTTCTTTGCTAGGGTTCCTGTAAGAGTGTCACACACTGGATGGCTTAAATGACAGAAATCTAATTCTCCACAGTCCTGAAGGTTGGAGTCCAAGATCAAAGTGAGTAAGGCTGGCTGCTTCTGAGGCTCTTCTCCTTGGCTGGTAGGTGACATTTTCTATCTGCATCCTCATGTGGCCATCCCTCTGTGAAGGGTATTCCTGATGTTTTACTATATGATCAAACATACCATTCTTAGAAGATCACCAGTCATGTTGGATCAGGCTGCTGCTAATCACCTCACAGTAACTTGGCTTCTTTATTATATCTCAACATACTCACTCTCTGATGTATCCAGAAGCCAGCCAGTCAGTTAGGACCTCATTGTATAATTGGTGGGGGGACACCTACTGAGTTTGCCCACATCTATGCAGCTTCCTAGGATGGAGAAGGATTAAGTTCTGTTTCTTTTCTCCTTCAACATTTTAGTCTGCTCTAAATTTAAAAATTCTGACTCCAGATCTCCCTCCCCTTCTCTCTCCCTCCCCCTTCTTTTGCCCATTTCTTCATCTCCCTCCCTCTGTCTCTCCCTTACTTTGAGGTCTCATGTATCCTAGGTCAAACTCCCAACATTTCAGAGAATGACCTTGAACTTCTGATTCTTCGGCCTCTATCTTCACAGTTCTGTGATTGCAGGAATGCCCCAGCACACCCAGTTTATACAGTACTGAGACCTAGACTGTAAAATACACCTACTCACCTCAATGTATGTAAGCCTAAGGTAAGCTAAATACCATAGTACAGCTGCGGGAATGGCTGTCCTCAGAGCCCACACCCCCTCCCTCTTTTCCACACCACAGTTATCTCTAGGTCTCTGATTATTTCTCACAGAATTGCTCCCTTTGAGAAAAGGCTTCATACTGAGTCAAAACTCCTGCTCTTATATATCTGTGTTTTTGGTTAGGCACTTGGTAGATTTCCGCCCAGTTTCCTCCAAAGATCGAGGACCCAGGCATACTCTGGTCTATTGCCATGCTTGCATTAAAGATACAGTTCTCTTTCAGGCTATTGTCGGATTACAAAACATTCTGAATTTTCCTTTGTTTTCTCCCATTTTCAAGTGTGTGTATATGGCATGCGTGCGTGCGTGCGTGCGTGCATGCGTGTGTGTGTGTGTGTGTGTGTGTGTGTGTGTGTGTATGCTTTGTATGCATGTGTGGGGGTGCACATGAGTGCACGAGCACATGCATGTAGGTGAGGTCCCAGGGTTGATGATGGGAATCACCTTCCATCATTCTTCTGCCTCCTTCATTGAGGCAGGGTCTTTCATCCAAACCCAGAGCTTGCTGCAGTCGTTGCAGATGTAGTCATGTTGCTCTGGAGCTAAGTCCCTTGTCCCTATTTCTGAAGTAGGAATTTCAGGTGGGCCACTGGCATTTCGGTGGGTTTGGGGGTCTGAACTCTGGTCCTCCTGGGTAAATAGCAGCACTTTAACCACCGAGTGTGTCCCCAGACCTCAAAACTTGCATTAATCTCATGTTTGCTTTTGCATAATTTTGACTGCAAGGAACATTGAGTCAATACAGCAAACAGCACAGAGCACCGGAGTGGAACCTATAGCCACACACCGGGTGTACACTCACATGCACGCATAAACCATTGGGAACTGCCAACCACCTCAGGTCACTATAACCCCATCTGGGTTCCCAGACATTGACTTGACATCAGAAGCCCTACTTATGCTCCCAAGCTATAGCCTCTCTCCCAAGCAGACCCAGCCTTGCATAAGGCCACTATAGTGCTTATATATTTCTCGACCAATTAGCATATGCAAAGCTATGCTAGTATTTTAAATCAGGCTTCTGTGTCTTCTTTATGTGTCATGGAAGAAACATATCATCCCTATCTGCAACTCAGTTTTCCCTAAAACACTTTTAAAGACCACACAAGTTTAAACAGCACGTGCTCCCAGGGAACTCACACGTTCAGGTATTTCTTCATGGGTTAAACATGGCTGTTGTCATTTGCATTGCCTATCCCATGTATTTATTGCTTTTGTTAATTTTTTGAGGAACATAATAAAAAACATAACAAAAGCCTTTGAACGAGCAGGTCAAATGCAGACATTGCTCTACCATGGTCTGTAGGGCCAGTTCCTTTACACAAGCTCTCCAGTCTTGCTCAAATTCTATGGGGAAGCCACTCTGACTGAAGGGGCAGCACGTCCTTCTGGGTGTCCATTTTCTTATGTTCAAGTGGTAATGCTACAAGCAGAAACTGGATTGTTCTGATGATGGAACATATAGCAGGAACACTAACTTACTGGCTTAATGAATCCCAGTGAAACACCTTCTGAACGTACTAGGATATTGAGTTGTTGTTTGGATAGGTGAAGGGGTGGGCACCTGACTGCTCTGCCCATCCTCTTAACCCCTTTCTAACCCATCCTTGTTCAAAGTTCCATTGACTGCCCTGTAAGTCTGTGATTTCTAGTGATGTCTGTGACTCCCCAGTCTTTCCCATGATGCATTAGGGCATGGAAACGGGAAGTGACATCAAATTTGCACTTTGGTGTTGGTTCTTGGGAGCCAAGGAGAGGAAAGGCTGAGATTAAGGTGAATGAGTGGACAAGGTTGATGCTGAGGATCTCTTCCAGCCAAGGGCAGCCAGACAAGGACATTTCTCCATCAAATCGCTCAGACATGGTATCTGCCCAAATGTGCCTCTGACTCAGATGTTGAAAGCATTCCTGTGTGTCTTACTTGGCAGCCTTCCCCATTAGTCTAGACATTGGCTTAGAGTGTTCTAAGCAGGAGATCTACCTTCCCAGGAGAGAGTGGGGTTGAGTAGAAAGGGGTGGTCAGAGTGAAGAAGAAACAGAAGAATATGTATGACAGACAAAGAGCTACCTGGGCACACCCTGCAAAAGAACTGCATGGAAAGTTCAGGCTCTCATGCTGAAGGTGGGCACATCTAAGTCTCCTCCATGACCCTGAGGTGAGGCTGAGTACAAGGTCAATTCAAAACTTGACCACTTCCTGATGCTTCCACAGAGCCTCAGGCTGGCATTTGGCATTTGACAATTCCAGAAATGCTCCTGTGGGGAATGAGAAGTTTCACTTTAGTAAGGGTTAACTGAGAACAACCTGCCAACAATCCAGATTCTAAATGTTTGTTCCTTCTGCAAGGATGACTCTAAAACTTACCGACCACAAACCACCAGCGCCCCAGGGTCTTTGAACTGCAGCCTGAGCAGATAGAATACAAGAGACAGTCAAATCATAGCCACCAGGAAGAAGATTCTAGCTTCCTGAAGAGATATCTGATAATGTGAAGGGCATGCATAGTTGAGCTCCAGTTCCATGGCCATTCAAAGGCTGGGGAGACACCTTGCATAGAGTTCTACCCAGGCGTGGTGGAATTCACTTCTAATCCCACTGCTGGAGAAGCAGAGACAAGAATATCACCATGGTTCATTGGCTAACCACATCAGGCTATGTGACAAATTCTAGGCCAGTGAGAGACCGTGGAAAAGAGGTAGGAGAGGAATTGGAGGGGTGGGGGTAGGAATGTATTTCATCAAAATGAATTAGATGCTTGTGTAAGATTCTCAAAGAATAAAAGGTTGGATAGTACTAACATGCAAGCCTGTCTTATAACCTCACTTGCACATACATGCACCTGCACACACATGAACACATGCATATACACATACAGTCATTCAAGATCATGGAGGAAATGTTTCCATTTCTAAGCAACAGCAGGCTGCTGCACTATGCCTAGGAGAAAGAAGTGTCTGACTTTTGCAGAGGGCCCTGCACCTGCACTGTGTGCTTAGGAAGCAGATCAATAATTTGCATAGCATGGTTCATGAAACCTTTCTATAATCAAGATAAATTATAACCACTGTTGGAGTTTCTAAAAACCTAGTCCGATAATTTATTCCATAAATTGAGTCTCATAATTCACCGGGAAGTGATTTCTCTTCCGGTCATCAGACTTTAATCATACCATGCTAGAATCTGCAGCAGAATCTGTCTTCCCTATGTCAGTTCTTAGATCTCAGAGCCAATTAGGGTTCTGCCTGACCCTCACGGAGGCAGACGTGCTGCAGGTTCTGCAGCGGTTTACAGGGAGATCTCACATATATCTCCTGAAGTCTTGAGAGAACTGCTAAGGGGGAGATAACACCACCCTGGTCTACTCACGATGAGCAAATGTGGAGATGTTCCGAGGCACGAATGTTCTGTGGCAAGAACTGTTGGATGTCTGCTTGGGGAGATGGCTCAGTGGAAATGGCGCTTCTCTCAGAAGTGTGAGGACCTGAGTTCAAATCCCCAGAACCTACATAAATGGCAGCATGTGCTACAATCTCAGAACACCTGTGGAGAGGTAGAGGCAGAGACAGGGGAAACCCCAGAAGCTCATGGGCCAGCTCACTTGGTGAACACAAGAAAGATGTTGTCTCAAAGAAGTGGGAGGTGAAGATCAACAGTGAAGCTTGTTCTCTGACCACACACACACACACACACACACACACACACACACACACACACACACTTTTGGCCTTCATGGGTAACTACACTCATGTGTACCCCCGACACAATTACATGCACATAATTAAAAATAAAATAAATCTAAGAATGAAGCAAGTCTTCAGTCTTACCTCCTTTTTCACAAGTAAGTGTTGACTATGTAATGAGCCCTGTAACTGAGAAAGTGTTGGGAATCCAGAGACCATTCCAGTTCTGCGGCATTAACATTCCGGAAACATCTACATTCTGTGTTAGGATTGGACCAGTCAACCAAGTACAAGGCATGGAGGGTGGCTGAACACAAAGAAGGAGGTGGGATATTTTGAAGAGGGCAGAGACAGCAAGAGATGAGACCCGTGTTTCTGCACAGAACTGCTTGGTGTCCAAGGAAGATGCCTGCCCCCAGCTTTCTACTCCAGGCTTCCCTTACCCTTGGGCCCCTCGGAGGTACTGGGAGTGGTACACACCCTCAGGATTTCACAGTTCACTGGCTTTTCCTCTCCACACTGTTAGGATATAATTCATCTACAGCCTTTGCCTCGTCAACCTTCAGAGAGTGCTAATTGTCTAACTGTCTCCTCTGGCATAATCATAAAACCTTTTAACATTGCACACTGCCCCTTGGAAAATGGATTTCCGTTTCCAGAATGTGACCTTCAGCTCTTCTCGCCTGGTGTGGAGGCGAACCACTCACGCAGCCTCAACACACCTCGTTCATCATGCCTCACACCTGCCCTGTCCACCTGGGCAGGCTAGCGGTCCTAGAAAGTCCCTCCTGTGCTCATTAGCTCCCACCCATGGGATTTTCACACCTCTCTCCCTATCTGCACACTCTCTTAATCGCTCCTTTTCTTTGGATTTACAGTTACTCATTTCCTGTTACTTAAAAATGCATCCCCCCTTCCCTTATTCCCCATATTAGCTTCAGCATCCTGTTGCTCCTCCCTTTGGCTTTTTTCTGTAAAATCTCACCCCAGACTCTCTCCTGCTCTGGTACTCATTAAAATGTGTGGCATCTGTTCTTTCACTCATTGAAGCTTCGAGCTTTAATTTTAACTCATTGAAAATGTGACTGCTCCCCTTTCCCCCACCACTCCCAAGCTTGGTGATTGCACCTCAACACTAACACACATCATTTTCAGCTTCTGACTCCATCTTTGCCGGACCCAGCCTTAAATATCCCTTTCGTTTCCATAGGTATAACATGGTCGCCAAAGCATCTTTCACGGCTGTGCTCACTGCCATGAAACTCAGTCTACCCTCTTAGATTTCTCTCAGGGAATTCAGCATGGCCATGATTTCTCTTTGAAAAGTCAGAATGGGCTGTGATATGTGACATTAGCTCTCAGCTTTTAAACCATAAACCTAACTCATAAATAAAGTAACTCCATCTTTAATTACATCTATAAAATACATAGTTACAATGAGATTCTTGGGTTTGATTTTGTATCGGTAAAAGCAAAAACTGATGTAAAAGACAAGTCAGAGCAAACATGTGTCCAACAGTGGTCATATTTTCAGTGGAAGGAACTTGGGGACATCAAACACAGTCAATGGTCAAGGTGACAGCAATCACATCCATACCCTCTGTAACTGCTGAGTTTATCATCTGTAGAAAGGGAATAAGATAATGAATATGAATGACAACAATGAGTATATATCTGTATATATATGTGTGTGTATGTATATATAATATATGTATTTATATTCCCTATTTCTAGTCAGCATGTGTTTGTCATCATCAGTCACCATCATCATCTTTATTGAGGAGCTGCTTTGCTAACTTCCTTCAGGTGGGGAGGGCTCTGCTCACTACAGCTGATGAGCAATATACCAGTTTCCTATTAACATGGAGGTATGGGGGGCTCATGGGTACCCCATCTCTGACCTTCCCAAGGGGGGCTGACTCACTGGGCCTTTCTTTTCTCTCCCCCTTCCACCTTTTTATTTTTTATTTTTTTGAGACTGACTCCCATGTATCCTAGACTGGTCTTGAACTCACTATATATCTGAAGCTGGTCTTGAATGTCAAATCCTCATGGGTCCACTTCCTAAGCACTAGGATAACGTGTGGGGAACACTCTACCAGCTGAGCTACATCCCCAGCCCCACTTTTTCTTTGCACAGTCAACTTATCCACAGAGAAGTCTGAGATAATGTCTATTTCCTCGGCAAAGGGTGTTTACTCAGAACAGCATGGCGACAGTAATGTGAACTTTCTTGCACAGATTGCTCATGGTCAGTTTATCCAGACAGCCCTCAGGCCAGCTTCCATCACTTTCCCTACTGTTAGCTTCCAGTCTTCCTGGGAGCGACCGAAGGAATATTTACTCTGATGTTCATTTAACTTCTATTTCATCCAGTTACAAACCTCTTAAACAGAGGGGAAACTTCCACATGACTTTCCCTGGGCCTGCTTCCCTCGAGCTGAGGCTTTTAATGTCTTCCTCCAGGACAGAAAGTCTGGAGAAGAGCGGTGACAGAGTTTTCAGTTGACTGTTCATGAGTGGTGACCATGGGAAGGCCATCTCCTCTGGCTCCTGACAGGTAAGTCTGTTTCCCAGCTACTGCAGATGTTCTGTAGGGTCCCACCTAAATCTTTCATGGGATTGTAAGAATCGGTCATCATCTGTAAATGTCAGGGCACATTCTGCTTTGACATCATAGAAACAGCTGATGAGGAACAGTTTCAGTGTTAGCTCATACGCTGCTGGTAGGAACAGTGTGGGCATAGGTAGAACAGCCACCTTTGTGGCCAGCCTATTCAGAGGAAGGAACGAAGACAGCAAAATGTCTTCAGAGAGCTTAAAACAGCAATAGATGTGGCCGAGGGTCAGTTGGCTTCACGATAACAGCAGATCTGCAGTCCTAATGAGCCTGAACACCAGAGACCTCCCTGCCTGGGAAACCAGAGCCTGGGATTTCATCTCCAGCCTCCACAGATGGCACTCTCTCCCAAATCAGCTTTATCTCCACCATGCTTCTTTTCTTTGCAGCAACACACACACACACACACACACACACACACACACACACACACACACACACACACACCATATAGGCCAATAAAATCTAGTTTCTGGGCATCTTCATTTATACCCAAGAACATAACCTCCTACCATACTAGGTCAAGGTTAGGCTGGACCTTGCAAGCCCCAGGTCATACCTATTTCACAGTAGTGTTTCAGGTCCTATTTGAACCCTACTGTCTCTGTCATGTCCCCCCATAGTCTCCTGCTACCTCTGCCTGAGAAGCAGACACTTCCAAAGGCCTCCTGCCCATCTTCTTATATGAATGTAGGACTCTCTTTCCCCCAGGATTCTCAGGACGTTTTGTCCTTTAAATCCACTCACTTCCAGACCACCTACAGCCTGTGAGGTCAGTGGTTCTAGGGAGACCTCTGCCTGTCTCTGGGCAGCACTTTGCCCCTTGTTCTGATGACTGCCCTGTGGACACTGCAAATTCTCACTGAGAAGCAATAGCATCCTTGCGTAAACTAGGCCCTTGTGAATAACTTCTCCTTACCCTGTAATACACTTGTGCGACCATTCCCATGAGCAAATGGAGAAATTGAGGTACAAACTGCAGTGTTTGTGTCTCTCCCTCCCTTTCCTCTCCCCTTCCTTTCCCTCCTCTCCCTTTTCCTTTCAAGACTGGATCTTATTTTGTACCTCAGTCTGTCCTATACCTTGCTGTTAGCCTAGGCTGGCCTCCAACTAACTCATAAAGATGCCCTTGTCCCAGTCTGCTGAGTGCTTGGACTATAGGCAAAGTCATGTGCCCTGCTTGCAATATTGTCTTTTCAATTAACTGCGAGTTTCAAAATGGCAGAAGCGATGGAGGAATTGATGTGCCTTCAGGCATCGACTCCCCTCCCCCTGTGCACGCTCAACCCCACACTGCCTTCCCTCCCCTTTCTCTCCTAACAGCTCTTCCTTCCTTTGTTCCCACACAGCCTCCCTTCAGTCAAGACACTCATTCTTCTTGCTGGGAAAAAAGTCACCAGGGAAGACTGTATTTAAAGACAGACAAGCTGGGTTTTCTATTAAATAAAGCTGTCTGAATTCATCTTTGGGAAAGGCATTTCTTTCTAACCAGGGAAAAACACCTTTTTTATAGTTCCCACATAAGATCAGAAAGAGGAAAGAAATCCATTTGTCTCTTCCACAAGTTCACAGGCAGAAAAATGTCCTGCAAGCCCCCGTCAAAAGCCTGCAACAGCAGTTCAAGGTCATCCACAAGCCATCAGGACCTACATGTGCACACCCACTATCTCCCATAACAGCCATGCTGGAGGGTAGCGTAGGGGTGAGCAGGGTACAGGCCATGTGGTGGCCATTAGAGGACATGGAAGGAGTATGATTGAA
This sequence comes from Peromyscus eremicus, assembly GCF_949786415.1. Classification (NCBI taxonomy): domain Eukaryota; kingdom Metazoa; phylum Chordata; class Mammalia; order Rodentia; family Cricetidae; genus Peromyscus; species Peromyscus eremicus. The sequence goes on along the minus strand of NC_081418.1, from coordinate 61,801,423 downwards.
GTTCTAATTCAGAGGGGACAACCTGGAAGGTCAGAGAGAGTCCCGGGGTCATATAAAGTCAGCTGCAAGTCCTGGTGTGTTTGGGTATGGTCATGAGTGTCATGGTCAGGGTCTAGTGCATTCCAGGAGCTAAGACCAAGACACATTAGACTTCTCCCTGGGGCCCAGAGCTCACCTTCTACTCATTGCCAAGAGGAACATGAGCAAAGCCTTCAGCCCTGAAGAGTGCTCTTTATAAATATTAAGGAGCACACCCCTGAAGGAGTGCTGAAATCTGACTTCCCTGGGGTATGTCATAGGGGAGAGAAGAACATGGCTGCCTTCACTGGACTTACAAAACCAGCATGTCCCAGAATCATGTCTGTGAGTCTTAGGCAGCATAACTCATAGCCTCACTCCATGATCTAGTAGCCCAAGTTCATAGTTAATAAGATGAAAGAATAAAGCATATACCAAGGCACATTCCCCTCCCCTCTCTTCCCTGGGTCCATGGGAATATGACCAGCCTCTGCACACACTGTTGCCTCTGTGGTCTGAGCTGCTCCCATGGTACACTTTAACTCTCATGTTGGAATGCCCTGCTGATCAGAGGTGGCAGTCTACCATAGCCTGGCAGCTTTCTCTAAGCTCAGCAACATGGAAACTCCCCAGCAAAGCTTCCTGCTCTCTACCTGCCCTTGTCTGGAGGATGTCTCTAGGTCCAGGATGCCTGACTTATCTCAAGGGTGACCCTGACACAGTTACCTGCAAATGTTCTTCCCTTGGTGACCCACATGGTAATTAGGCAAGTGCCCTAGCCATTTTGATAGGACCCTACTGCCACATACAAAGCATTGTGATAGGAATTTGCCACTTAAAGCAAATTAGAGTTTGTCCCCAGGCTCCCCAATCCTATATATTCCTTATACTCTGGAATAAAATTGAGCCGATTCACCAAAGTCTGTCTCAGTTCGTGCTCATGAGCTGCATACAAAGGTTTCTGTCACCGCCACTGCTTCTTGCCCTCTGGACCTGGTGTCAGACAGGCTGAGAGGAAAAGGGGACCCCCCACACCCTCGGAAACTGTGAGTCCAAATCAATCTTTCTACCTTAGGTTGCTTTTTTCAGGTACTATAACAATGAAAAAGTAACTAATATAAGCCATGGGCCAATCGAAAATGATATGATATCTTAATTATTGTTATTATGGTGGTTGGAGAGTTGGCTTGGTGATTAAGAGCACTTGCTGCTCTTGCAGAGGACCTGGGTTCAGTTCCCAGCACCCACATGGTAGCTCACAACTGTCTGGCACACTCTTCTGGCTTCTATGAGCACCAGACACACACACAGTGCATGTATGTATAGGCAAGTATAACACTCAAACACTCATACATAGGAAATAAAAATGAAAAAGTCCTTATATTCAAGGAGAGATGTTTGATAGTAAAGTAGTCAATTAATTAGAGTTATGCAAAATAATATAGAAATACAATTGCAGAACATTGAAATACATGACACACAGAAACCTGATGAATCTGCCTCAGTCTACAAAGTCCTGGGGTGCTCACATCACTCACACTATAACTGACAGAACAATTCAGAATCATTTCAGGAAGATTCCAGAAGATTTACAATGCACCATCAGTCATCCTGACTTGATTGGCACTTATAGAACTTTTAGCTAACAGTTTAACAGTATGCATTCTTTATAACAGGCATGGTGGCCCAGGTGGTAGGCCCAGCACTTGAGAGGCTGAAGCAGGAGGATGAGGAGTTCAAAAATCATCCTTGGCTACTTAGCAAGCTCAAGGCCACCGTTGGATACTCATCAAGTTTGACTTCAGCCTGGTTTACATGAGATCTTTTTTTTTTTTTTTCCAAAAACCATTAAAACAAATAGGAAAAAAAATAAGTCTTAAAGAGGTATGTTTACAAAGCAAGTTCCAGGACAGCCAGGGCTATTACACAGAGAAACCCTGTCAGAAAAAAAAAAAAAAAAAAAGCAAACAAAAAAAACAAAAAAGAGGGGTATGTTGTCTAATCATATGACAATTATAGTAGGAATAAAAAAATAAGATATTTAAGAAAAGCTCAAAGCATAAAGAATAGGGTAAGTAAATTCATGATTAAAGCTAAATGATAATTAAACAACATATTAGAGGTCTGAGAGTTTGTGCAAGTACTGCTTGGGGAGAAACCTGCAGATTTCAGTGCTTATATTAAGAGAAAAATCATAAAAGTGATATAACTGTCCCCTGTAGGAAGTCAGAAAAGGAAATGCAAAATGAACTCCAGGTAAGTGGAAAAAAGAAAATATGAGGAGAGTGGGAGAGGGGATATGGAAGAAGAAGAAGGAGGAGAAGGAGAAGAAGGACGAGAGAGAGAGAGAGAGAGAGAGAGAGAGAGAGAGAGAGAGAGAGAGAGAGAGAGAGAGAGAAATGCTACACAGAGCTTATATAACTGATTAGAATTATTCTTCTTTAAGATTTGTTTATTGTATTTTATGTGTGAATGTTTTGCCGGTAAGTGCCCTGGTACATATGGAGGACACAAAAGGGCACTGGATCCTCTAGAACTGGAGTCACCCGTGTTTGTGAGATGCCACATTGGTGCTGGGAATCAAACCCAGGCCCCCTGGAAGAACAGCCAGTGGTCTTAACTGCTGAGCCATCTCTCTTGCCCTTCTCTCTGTTTTTAGCATTCCTTGTTCCAGGCCCACCATGCCTGGTATTCACCAGTAGCTGCTCTCCACAGTCATGTTTACAGCTTACATTCCCAAATCTTTCCACTCCTACCTATGTGTCTGTTTTTGCAGTGAGTCCTTTGTACACGGTGTGTTTTTTGTTTTTGTTTTTTAATATTCCATCTGATAACCTTCATTGTCCCATTGGGTGTTCAGTTCATTTCATCAAAACAATTGACAGTAGGTGAAGAGCACCACGCTGTTCCTGATCCCTCTCTGTTTCTCTGTTACTGCTTTACTTGTGGCAAATCAAATATTTTTAGCAATCTCTTTTCAACTACTTTACAGGAATTCTATTGTTTGGTAATCCAACAATTACAGTGGCCAGGCTCACCTTGGATTCAGGGTTATCATAATTCACATAAACATAAGACAGTAATAAATTTTAATGAAATTTATAAAATTTTAATTTCAATCAGCTCCATATCCAGTGTTATTTAGGATTTTATATTACTTTAAATCCTGTGTCCATGTGTATGATTGTGTGAGAATATGTACACCACAGTGAGTCCTGTTGCCTATGGAGGCAGAAGAGCGTATCAGATCCCTGGAGCTGGAGTTACACGCAGTTGAACCATCAGATTTAAAATCCATTATTGTAAGTATATCTAAAGAACTAAAGGAGAACATGGCCATGATGAATGAACAGAGGCTATACAAAAATCAAAGCTATTATCTATCTATCCCTACACATACAATAAAAGTATTTTAAGAGGTAGGTTAAGGACTACAATGCACACATGCACAATATTTTCTATTTATTTATAATTACTTGTGTCCTTGAGTTTATCCTGGAAATTCAAGTTTGGGTCTTATTTTTCTTTAACCTGAAATTTTGTTCCATGTATCCTGTAGCACAGGTTGAATGGATTGAATTCCCAGTTTTCACTTATTTAAAAATGTTATTTTACCTGAAAGAAAAATCTTTCTGCCTGTTTTCATTTCCCCATTTTTTTCAGCTTTCTAAAAATTGTTCTAGCATTTTCTAGTGAGAAATTTCATGCTGGCTGGAGCGGTGTCTCCTTGTGTGAATTTCTTCTCTCTCAGGCTACTCTAGAGCATTTCTTGTTAATATTATGTTTTCAGTGATTTTGTTATTACGGGCATTGGGTTTAAAGTTAGTATTTTAGTTATTTTTTCTCTTCTGTCCTTTTGTGACTCACATTGCATGTGTCTTTGCCTACCTCAGTGGCTCTTTAGTCACCGAGACACAGCTCATTGTGTTTTTCCATTTCTTGTCTTTGTTGCCCTGTTGGGACCTCTTTTGATCTGCTTTTCCTTCGGTCAGCATTTCTTCGGCCGTCCTCAGGCTACCCTTAAGTCCATGTCCTGCATTGTTATTTAACATATACTAATTATAAATTAATATGTTTCTAGTTATAAAATTTTCCTTTAAATTTTTTAGCTACGTTTATTGATTTATTGTACTTGTGTGCTTGTGCATGCTTTTCTCAGCCTGTGTGTGTCAGTCAGAAGACAATTTTCAGAAGTTGGTTCTTCTTTCCCGTCCTATGGGTCCTGGGAATCAAACTTAGGGAACCAGGCTTGACAGCAAGTGCCCTTACCTGCTGGACCACCTCACAGACACTGCAAGACTAGGTGTGACTGCTGAGCCCGAAACAGCTTCCCCCCACCGGCTTTATCACCCCATATTTTCCCTGCTGAGTCAATAAAAACCTAATAATCACACATGTGAAATCCAATTCACATCCCCCAGGCACCCAGATTTCTGTGAACAGCAAAAAGAACATCCTCAGCAGGAGTGTGGTTCAGGTCTTGGGAGAGCACCAAGCATCCCAGCTCTGCTTTAGAGAGATGGACAAGCAGTGCCTTCCTACATTTGTTCAGGCAGTTCCTCTAAGTGGAAAGTTTGCTTTTATAAACTTGGATGACTAAGGTTGTTTTAATCTCTTCTTCTATTTTCATTTCATTTTATGTTACATAGACACATGGTTTTAATATAGTTTCTCATTCTTTGAGAGTTCATACATGCATACAATGTATTTTAATCATATCAATCAATCCCCTGCTCCTCTGACTCCTCCCAGATCTACCTTACTCTCCTAGACCCCCCACCTTCATACCCCTGTCTTGCCCACTAAGTCCTATTAATGCTTCCCAAATGCTAAGGAATGTAAAGCCATCCACTGAAGCAGGGTCAACCTACCAGGTGCGATATCCCTAAATAACACTGGCTCTTTCTCTCCCTGAGCAGCAATCTACTGTCCACAGCTCCTCAGCGAGGGATGGGGCTCATCAGCCTGTTCCTGCTCTGTGCTGGGATGCTGACTGGCTTGACCTTGTGCAAGCCCAGTAATACCTTCATCAGTTAAAGTTAGTTCCAGTAGCAAATGAAGGAAATGAAGTGAGCTGGCCTCCTGTTCTTATGTTGAATCTTTCCCGTCACAGCCTTCCTGAAGTTCATAGCACCTCATGGACTTTCCAAACACATGACATGGTTTCACAGCCTGAACAAAGTTCATGTCTAATGAATGGAATGGGCAGATGCACTACCTGTTATGTTCAAAATGTAATGACAGCAGTTAAACAACTACCATTGTTCATTTCCTCCAGGAATCATCATTATAGCAATTAGAGAATGTTGATGGAATGGAGCCATGCTGTTTATAAACGTGGGTCAGGTCCTTGGCTGTGCATCCTGGGCCATGTCCTTAATGTAGGTACACTGAAGAACATTCACAGGAAAAAAAAAGATCAACCAGTCATTTTCAAACATCACTGTGTGCTCAGAGTAAGGATGTAGCAGGGGACAGGGGTTTATCCAACTCTTTTATTTCTTCCTCTGCCATCTTGCCTTGGGTGAAGAATGGATGGAAAGTGGAAATCTTAGTGGCCATTTTCCATTCCTGTTCTACCAGAAGGAAATACATTTCAGAGAGTGCAGGCCCATGGGTCACACTCAGACAGAACCTCTCATCCAGGCAGGTCTGAGCACATTAGGAATGAGGATTCTCACTGCAGTGACCGTTGTGTGGTTGCATGTCCTTTCCACAGTGGCACTCGAAGGCAACCATGAGAATCCATGCAAGCAGCACTACCTTAAACATGGCTACAGTCAAACCTGGGCACGCAAACTTAGCTACACACAGAAGGAAACATGCTAAGAGTAGATTTTATTCTTAATAAGATCACAAGATGAACTGGATGGAGCCCTCAGGGTTTCTACACCACGGCAAATACACACATGAAGGGTAAACTCAGCCCAGTGAATTTTGACAGGCATGTTCTGGGGGCAGTGTCATGGTCTCCCTGCAAAACCCAGGGCCTTGATTCCACCTGGGAAATGAGATGCCTACTAAGCCGGCTCACAGGAGATGACCTCAAGCTCTGTCTCAGGCAAGGGTGGGCAAGAACTCATTTGAAAGCTTGCTGGTTGGGGCCTGTGTGATGACTCAGGAGGTGCCAAGCCTGACAGCCTGAGTTTGATCCCTGGGAACCACATGGTGGACACATCACACTATGGCACACCTCCCCCCATCCCCCATACAAAATAAAAAAAATAAATAAACTAACAAATGTAATATTTCAAACAGGAAAAAATTCTGGCCAGACCACCTGCTGTTTATGTTTCCCAAACCAATCACACCTCACAGAGACACGCACAGGCTGCTCAAATCTAAGAGACATTCACGAACTGGAGGAGGCAGTCTGTGGTTAGTGTCCAGCGTGGCCCTGTAGACTGGGCTCCTGCTCCTCTCTCAGTTCTGCCCCTTGTTAGCCCTGTGGCACTGTGTCCCATGATTTGGGCTGCCACTGTGTCACAGCAATGAGTATGGTATTTCCTTATCAGGTGGTCACAAGATGTAAATCATACACTCTCTGGCTGGACTAGAGACAGGGCTTGACGAACGTTCAACAATGATGGGATTATCAACTCAGTGAGTACTCCATCTCATCTTACAGGAGAGAAGTTTTGCTCCCTTCCTGAATTATGAAGGCTTCACAGAAAAACTGTTTCTTTAGTATGTGTCAATATGACTTCAGAATCCTGAGTTCAGGCCTCAGGAAAAGTGTGTATCTTCATATTTGATAAGAAAATTATATTCTTCGGCTTAGACATCAAATGAGTCTTCAACATGATAACAGAGCAATGAAAATGCTATTTATAACCCTAAATATCAAACTGTTCCCCAAAGTGACAAGATCAATATTGCAGCTCAGCGCTTCACCCTCACTGGCAGACGGTGCTATTAAAAACACCAGATAACACATCTCTCAGGCGAGGGGAAGATGCCTCAGACATCTGCAATGGCCTCGTGGGATCCAAAGCTTGCTTTCCTTCTGCTGAGGGAAAGTCGGTGGTGCGGAATGTTCTAGGGCTTCTCAGACATGACAGTCAGATGTCCCCTTCTGTTCCCCCATTGCCTGACACCATGCCTACCACGTGGCTACCACGTGGACAGGCTGGGCTGTCCTAGATGACTCTCCACCACCTCCCTGCCACAACAAGGTACTGTTTCCGCACAGTGATTTTAAGGGGAACTGAGTGCCTGAGTACCTGGAGGACACAGATCCTAGAATGATCGACTGGACAGGGATGACATTGATGTCTTCTTAAAGGGGGAGGGAAAGTGGGGACACATGGGGAAGGAGAGGCCTGGAGAAGAGAGAAGAGGAAGAAAAAGGAGAAGGAGGGAAATGAAGAGGAAGATAAAGAAAGTGGGAATGATACGCAAGTTTGATGATAAGAGTGTTGAGGTTGAGGGGCTCAGGCCAGAACATGGTGGGAGGCTGGACAATAAACAGGGTCCCAGGTGAGTTCAGGTGAGCAGGCACCTGGCTGGGGCTCTGCTCATTACTCAGTCCAGGGAACCCTCTGAGCACCTGGAGTACTTTCAACTCCATACTGGGTGAAGTGGATTGCTTTGGGTATTGCTTTGCAGTGCCCATATTTCAGTTTGCTTCTACGATCAACTCTTAGACAGGCCACTAAGGTCACAGCTCTCTCCCCTAGCACTTTCCGTGCGCTGACCTCACCATCATGCACTTTACCATCATGCCCGCTGGATACTAAGGAAGCCCCCTAGGTGTCTCAAACAATCCTCAGGCCAGGAGTCAGAGCAGGCACTTGTAGGGCAGGCTTAGAGGTGGCAGGCAGCGAAGAAGAAAGGCTGCTGAACCCTGACTTCCGCGTGCCGTCCGAAAGGCTGCCACTAGCCTTGGATTCCATTGATGTCAAGGGCCACAGTGCCGCCCCTCCCTCTCTCTCAGTTGGGACATTTTCAAATCATCGCCAGTCATTTTGAACCCCAAGGAAAAGAGCCCCAGAGTGCACAGACACGGTTTGGAAGGAGAGGGGCCTAGGGGAAAGCACACGGGCACCGGGTTCAGCCACCCAACAGAGGCATCCAAACCCTCTGGGGGCTGCAAACTCTTAAGCCACATGCATTACCCTTTTTCTTATTTTCCAAGTAGCCTGCCCATCCACTGTGCCATAGGGTTTTTTTTTCTTTTTGTGAGTGAAAGAAAATGACAAATAAGGACCCAGGGATTATGGCAGCACACACCCACTGCCTGTGGCTTTTCCTCTGCAGCAATGGAGAGGGGATAGTCCCAGATGCAGGGGAGCAGGTGCAGGTGAGCAGCCTGTGTGGAAAGGGGTTTCTCTGAATGTGAGCTAACTTGGCAAGAAAGAGGAAAATATTCTCATTCATACTATAGGTGAATCCTGGGAACAGGATGCTCCGTGAAGAAGCCAGGCAAGCAGGGACCCTTTGAATGGGTCCACCTCTGTAATGCCCCGATGTCACCAAATGCATAGAGGCAGACGGGTGGTGGTCAGCTTCTGGGACAGGGTAGAAAGTGACTCCTGACTGGTCCAGAATCTTTCTCAGGTGATGAGAATATTCTAGAATTGATTGTAGTACTTGTTGTAACACCATGCAAATCTACTTTTAAAACCTGAATGGAATACTTCTGATGACTGAGTTGCGTGGCATACAAATCACATCTCAGTGGAGCGATTCCCCAAACAACAGAAGCCTAATGTGCAGGACCCACCCTGACCTTCTTGCTCTCCACACCAGAGGTTTCCAGAAAGCTCACTGAGGCTTGCTGTGTCTCCAACAGGGCCATGGAACCCAGACCTGTGAGGGGCATCTTGAGGCCAGCCCACCTCACATGATCTACCTGAGACAGGACTATAGCCTAGGTATGTCTGAATTTCCGGAATCTTTGTTGTCACTGCTGTGGGACCTCAAACTTCACATCTCTCACACAAGAGATCGATTAGGGATTAGAGGCCCCTGCGTGATGTGTGCTCCCAGATTACTGGCATCTCTAGACTTAGATCAGTCATTTTGTTTAATTTGGGGCCTCTGGAAGGACTCTTACATCTGTCTCTTAGAACCTTAGTACCTAGGAAGTGACAAAAGGGACTCTGATCCATCTGTCCCTTTCCAACGGGGTAGACAGTTCTCCAGGGAACTGTCTGTGGCCAAGTACGTTTTGGGGGTAGAGGATCGGGTATGAATTCCATGCTCTTCCCAGGTAAATGATTATAGACAGAGCTTCACAACCAAAGGTGTGCCTCAGGACCCAGAAATAGATGCTTCGCGGAAATGCACTGAGAAGAACCTAGGCCTTGTGACCTCAGGAGGAGAACTGCTATTTTTGGGACAAGTGTCTAGAAAGTTAAAAATAGAGATATGCTAAAGGTCACTGATTATACCCAGACTTTTTCTGTGAAATTCTCAGCCCGGAGGCACAACATCTCACTGTCATGGAAACATGAACAACTCCCCACCCTTGATGTCGAATGCCACACACAGACTGTTACTCCAGACTGCTCCATCTAGCCATGCAAAGCCACAGGGCCACACCCCCAAGCAGGCTCTCTCCCATTTGTCACCTTTCTGCTGCTTTCTATGCTGAAATCTCCTTCCTACTAAAAGAAAGGTATCATGGATATGGAAGTCTTTTCACCTCCTGGTTCACCCCATGTGCTCTGCCACCAAAAACACTCTGAAAAACTGACTGACCTGTGAAGGGGTTAGAAACATGATTCTCCTTCGCTTTACTTTTTTTTCCTAGCTCAACCTCACATGCCCTGAAAAATCACCTTCATTTTCCCATGAAGAAATTCCAAAGTTGCCCTAACCTCCCTCTTTCCTTCTCCATATATTTGTGGTCACAACTCCTGAAGCCATGCAAAGCTTCTGCTTTGCATTACTGGGTACTTTTCTAAAGTATCATTTCTGAGCAACTGTAACAAAGTCCAGCAGATGATGACTTCACCAACAGGAAGCTGTCCTCACAGTCTGGAGACTAGAAGTCTGAGATTAAGGTGACATCCGGGTTGGCTCCTTCTGAGACCATGGAGAATGGGTCTGTTCCAGGCCTCTTTCTGCTGCTGTTGGCCAGGGGTGGTCATTTGGAAGTCCTTAGCTTATAGCAGACGCATCATCTAGATCCCAGCTTCCTAAAGTGCACATTCTGCCCCAGCTGTCTTATAACTAAATGTGGGGTTCATGAAAAATGGGGCAACATGGAAGATTTCTGCATAATGAGCAAAAAATAGTTCAAAATCAAACATCCAGTGGAACCAAGGTGTTTCTGGGAGCACTTCTCTGTGCCACAGACCTAATCCCATCACTGCAGCCTTGGCTCTGAACACACAACATGCACTCTTGTGACGTGCACACTGCCTCTCCATGCCATGCCAGAGAACGGTGCCTGAAACACCCCCACTCGGGTTTGAGACTGTGGCATGGTCTGAGCTGCAGGGTTTTTCGTGCATACACATGGTTTTCTATTCTTCCGCAAGCAGGGGCTCACTTCCAGAAAATGACGACTTTCAGCAATCTCCCTCTGCATGTGGCACCAGACTCACACGTAGTTTAATTATCTCGTGTTAGTGTGTTTGATTGTAAAGACTGCTGTTTCATTTGCTGCCTTGAGTTTCACATAAAAATGTTAAATGAATTTTTGGCTTAGGATTTAGGACAGAATTTCCAAGCACTTCTATAATGGCACTAAACTTAGCTCTGCCATTTTGTACTGTGTATTTATGCAAAGTGGTGTTTTGAGCATTAACGATCATAAGATCAAAATACTGATCGACTCTAAGAAGTGTTGAAGATGCCCCATGTCCTGAAGCATCAAGTTTTCAACCAAGATTTAATTTTCTATGTAAAAAGAAGCACATGTCATTAGTATGTGTGATGGGTCAACAGACACATGGGTGTGTCGATGAGAGCATTTCCAGGGAGACTTAACTGAGAAAGAAGACCCACCCTGAAGATGGGCGTCAGCATGGGTTGAGGACTAGAACTAAATAAAAGGTAGAAAGTGAGTGGAAAGCCAAGGATGCAGTGTGACCAGCCGCCTCACTCTCCTGCCTCCTTGCCTTCCCCACCGTGGTGGACTATATCTTTGAACTGTGAGCCGAAAGTAACTCTCTTTCCCTTCGTTTTTATATCACATCAACCAGAAAATTAACCAATGTATTGCGCAAACTTGCTCTCATCTTTAAAAATTATATGTATACTAAAGAATGTTTTAAATTAATTCCTTTAGGATTAATTTTAATTTGTATATCTATTTCACATACTTACATTGGGGTCACATTAACATTTCTCTGGTAAAAGTGAGTTGGAGTGGGAAAACCTAAGATTGCCTCAACCTCCTCCTGCACATGATACTGTCATGTTTGCTCTAGCTGTGAGTCTGTCTGGATTCCTTCTTCGTATTAGAGCACCAGTTGTAAGGACTGGGGTCCATACTATACAAGAATGACCTCACCTGGGCAGGTGACCTCTCCATGTCAGGCCAGGATTCCCCGTGTGAACTGTGGGTGGTCATAGCCATGCTTACAGTGGGCAGGTCAGCGCTTACTCGAGTAGACATAAATCCCAGGCTGCTGATATCCTGCTCTCTAAAGCTGACTGTGCAGTTGGCTACATTATCACGGGATGAGCAAGAGAAGGGATGCTTCCTGAAGCACTTCCCTCCCAGCTACCCACCATTCATACTCCATCCTCTCTTCAGAATTACAAGCAGAAGTGCTACTCTCTCTGTTCCAGATCTTTCTCAAAGGATCATCTCTGAATTCAGCTCTTCTAGGGTGCTCTGGTTCCCAGTTGGCAGACTTCTGTCTCCCTCTAGATGCTCTCTCATGTCAGTTTCCTTCTCAGTGAGATAATTTTAGCCACATTTCTCCCTTCAAAACACAGTGGCTGGCAGTGGATTATTTTTATCACCAGTAACAAAGTTGGTGATCTGTCACATAAATAGTGAGAGAAGCTTGAGAGTCTCCTCAAGACGTCAGCCCTTTGGGCTGCTGGCTTCTCTTCAGCGCGCCCCCTCCCCCATCTATTTCCATCTGCGGTCCTTCTCCATCGTGTGTAATTGAGCTCAGATGTTTTCTGCTGACTTCTGCCTATCTTTCCTGTGCTTGGCAGCATCAGGATACTAGTGGAGACCGCTAGAGAAGCGGGGACAGATACCCCGTGTGGGCTGTGCAGGTGTGATGTCTGAAGGCTGTTAAACGCCTGGACAAAAAGAACACACACACATATTTTAAATTTCCCTCACCTTGCATATTACCCCACCGTGTGTGTGTGTGTGTGTGTGTGTGTGTGTGTGTGTGTGTGAGAGAGAGAGAGAGAGAGAGAGAGAGAGATAGATAGAGAGAGAGAGAGAGAGAGAGAGAGAGAGAGAGAGAGAGAGAGAGAGAGAGTGTGACGTGTGTGTATAAGTCAGAAGATAACATCAAGTGTTGCTCCCTGCCTTCTGGGTCTCCTTTGCTGTTCACTGCTATGTACATCATCCTTGCTGGCTCATAAGCATCCAGGGAGTCTCCTGCCTCCATCTCCAGCCCCATGAAACTCACCTCTCACTTTTCATGCCATCATCCTGTTCTATCCTACTATGGTCCACTCCCAGTCCACAGGAAGGTAGAAGGCCAAAACACACCTCTGGCGTCCATGTCCTGGCATCTGAACAGATGCAGTGTCAACTGTTGCTGCTGGGTAAGAGCAAGCCAGACATAGCTCCTTTTGGGTGTTCTGTACAGGGAAAACCTTCATCTGCTTCTTGAGAAGGGGGAGGACCAAATATGCTCTTCTTGCCTCTCCCACAGGCCTGTCTATGTCTCAGAATAGGACAACAGCCCAACATATGCTGGTTTTGATATGGGGAGTGAGGGTGGAGGTAGAGCAGGGGAGGCATGGACCAACTGAGACTCATAAAGATTGTTCACGTTCTTTATGGCCTCCAGCTATAGATCCTGACTTATAGTCTCTTCTTTCTTCATCAGGCTAAGACAGCAACAGAGCAAACAAAGTACTAGTCAAATGCATTATATTGTCATTAAAATCATGTGTAATCAGTTTAAAGCCATCCAGTGCTCCTGTGAACCAGGTAGTAGCCTGGGGTCCTTATTTTTTTTTATTTTTATGTGTGCAATTATGTATGAGCAATGTGCATGTAGTACTGACCAAGGCTAGGAGAGGGCATCCGATGCCCTGGAGGTGGAGTTATAGGTAGTTGTGAGCTGTCACATGGGAGCTAGGAGCTGAATACAGTCCTTTGTAAGAACAGCAAGCACTCTTTTTTTTTTTTTTTTCTTTTTTTTTTTAATTTTTATTTTGCAATACAATTCAGTTCTACATATCAGCCACAGATTCCCCTGTTCTCCCCCCTCCCGCCCCCCTCACCTTCCCCCCAGCCCGCCCCCCACTCCAATCTCCTCCAGGGCAAAGCCTTCCCCACAGACTGAGATCAACCTGGTGGACTCAGTCCAGGTAGGTCCAGTCCCCTCCTCCCATGCTGAGCCAAGGGACCCTGCATAGGCCCCAGGTTTCAAACAGCCAACTCATGCAATGAGCACAGGACCCGGTCCCACTGCCTGGATGCCTCCCAAACAGATCAGGCCAATCAACTGTCTCACCCACTCAGAGGGCCTGATCCAGTTGGTGACCCCTCAGCCATTGGTTCATATTTCATGTGTTTCCGTTTGTTTGGCTATTTGTCTCTGTGCTTTATCCGACCTTGGTCTCAACAATTCTCTCTCATATAAACCCTCCTCATTCTCGCTAATTGGACTCCCAGAGATCCACCTGGGGCCTAGTCATGGATCTCTGCCTCCAGGTCCATCAGTAGTTGGATGAGGTTTCTAGCACGACAATTAGGGTGTTTGGCCATCCCAAGATCTCCCATGCTCATGGATAGGCAGAACTAACATAGTAAAAATGGCAATCTTACCAAAAGCAATCTACAGATTCAATGCAATCCCCATCAAAATACCAACACAATTCTTCACAGACCTGGAAAGAATAATACTCAACTTCATATGGAAAAACAAAAAACCCAGGATAGCCAAAAGAATCCTGTACAATAAAACAACCTCTGGAGGCATCACGATCCCTGACTTCAAGCTGTACTATAGAGCTACAGTAATAAAAACAGCTTGGTACTGGCATAAAAACCGACATGTGGACCAATGGAATCGAATTGAAGACCCTGATATTAATCCGCACACCTATGAACAAATAATTTTTGACAAAGAAGCCAAAAGTGCACAATGGAAAAAAGAAAGCATCTTCAACAAATGGTGCTGGCAAAACTGGATATCAACATGTAGAAGGCTGCAAATAGATCCATATCTATCACCGTGCACAAAACTTAAGTCCAAGTGGATCAAGGACCTCAACATAAATCCAGCTACTCTGAACCTGCTAGAAGAGAAAGTAGGAAGTAGTCTTGAACACATTGGCATAGGAGACCACTTTCTAAATAGAACACCAGTAGCACAGACACTGAGAGAAACAATCAATCAGTGGGACCTCTTGAAACTGAGAAGCTTTTGTAGGGCAAAGGAAACGGTCAACAAAGCAAAGCGACAGCCTACAGCAAGCACTCTTAATCGCTGAGCCATATCTCCAGCCCCATAAGGATCTTACTAAGTGAAGGGAGACAGATGTGCCCAGTTTCTAGGCTCTTGTCTTCCTTCTGGATCACCAGTCTGATTGTCTTCTGGGACTATCTATGCTAGAACGGAATCTCTGGTATAAAATCATCACAAAATAGTGATGAGGCTACTGGGCTGTGTAGGTGGGCCCAAGCAGGGGATGCTGGAGTCTCCCACTTGGTGCAGCAGGCAGATAGTGAGACTGTTGTAGAACATGACATGGTTGTCACACACAAAAATTCAAAATGGTTGTGGTTACTTGCACTGGCATGAGATAGACAGTTAACACTTCCAGCATGGGGGCAGGGGCTCACATGCCCTGACCCTAGCTGAGATGCTACTGGCAGTTGGTGGCTGCTGGGAGGGAAGAGCTTGTTCCCTTCAGGTACATGGCCACTGATAGGTTCCTCAAGTCCTAGTAAATGACCAAGTGACCATGTGCATATGGGAAACACTCGCTGGACTCAGGAATCTTTTTCTTTTTAAGTACAGGGGCTGAAGATATGGCTCAGCAGTTAAGAGCACTGTCTGCTCTTCCAGAGGACCTGGATTTGATTCTCAGCACCCACATGGTGGTTCACAACCACCTGTAACATTTAGTTCCAGGGGATACTACACCTTCTGGCCTCCATGGGCACTGTATGCATGTGATACAGACATACAGACAGGCAAATACAAAATGGAAAAAACTGTAAAAGAAAAACTTGAAATTGGGAGGGAGATGTGATGAGCTGATTTCTAGAGGGAGCTGGAGGGAGCGGGTGAGACGTGGATGTGATCAAGACACAGTGTATACTTGTATGAAATGAAAAAGAATACATAAAAATAAAACCAACCAACCAAACAAACAAAAGCAGTGGCTTGTTTGGAACAAAGTTCTTGGCAACTGTTTTTATTCTTCTCTTGCAATCAGATACAGGTCTACTGATGGATAGTAAATAAGTTGTAAACGATTAAACTAATTAAACCAGAGTATCAGGTAACTTAAGATGCCAAGGAAAAACCCAGAGGAGAGACCCGATGACTGGCCAGGGGCATCTCTGCAGGCAGGCCTTCCAACACTAGTGTTTGAAGTCTCCTCTTGGTATCTTCCAATGGCACAGAAATCACCCCTGGTCATCCACAAAATGAAGTGTCAAAGTCAGCCTGAAGTGCACTCTGGGAATTACTGGGCTCCAAAAACCAATTTGAGAATTATTGATCTGCAGACCCCATTGGATTATTAGTTCTATTAGGCTCGGACTGCAGCGTTTGTAATGATAGCTTTTAAATCTGCCTGTTCCTAGTGGGGTAAAGAAAAGAAATCCCTCAGGATAATTCTGGATGGGAGACAGCTCATCGCTATTGATTTTGCATCCACTTACTTTCCTCCTGAAATTTCTAAGCAGGTTAAATAAATTGCAACTGTGGGGAAAAAGAGAGCCAAGACCTGGGATCAAAGGTAGCCCCCGACAGCCCTGGACTTCTCAGCTTTGCTTGTGAGACGGCTCACAATACATAGGGCCACTGTCTCACCTGGCCCACTTCATCTGTCCTGGATCTCCTGTGGCTGACAGCTTAGCATAGTACAGAGGGTACAGAGGGGCCAAGGGATGGAAGATGTGGGCAAGTGTATGGACAGAGAAGCCAGCAACAGGAGGAGGTACTAGGCAATATTAGGCACAGAGCTAAGGGACAGGAGCAGGGGTTGAGGGTCAGGAGGAGAAGCTGAGGGATGAAAGGAAAGGCCAAGGAAGGGAGGAGGAGCTAAGGGACAGGAGGAGGAGCTGAAGGTTAGGAAGAGGGCCTCGGGTTGGGTTGTCGGGAGGCTGGATAGCGGGGAAGAAGGACTCACTTAGGTTCCTCTGCCACAGTGCTTTAACTTGTGCTATTGTTGGTGGGGTTCTACAAACAGCTAACTTGTGCTCTTCCCTCCTAACAGCACATTTCAAAACAGGGAGAATGAACCGCTCTCTATGTAGCAGGTACAACAGGTCTTGAACCCAATGCTTGAGCCACAGCCCCTCTTGCCCTGCCCCAGCCCAGCAGCCACCATTCCGCCTGCTGCTTCTCTGAGGTGGATGGACTATTTCTACCCTTAAAGTAGAGAGTGTGCTGCAGCACTTGCCTCCGGTTCTGACTCACTCCACTCTGCACAATGCCCCCAGTTCATCCACGCCAGAGCACAGGACAGGGTTTTCCTTCTTTGTAAGGCTGAATAGTACTCCAGTATGTTCATGGATTTTTTTCATCCGTCCGTCTGTCCATCCATCCATCCATCCATCCATCCATCCATCCATCCATCCATCCATCCATCGAGGACATTTAGGGCATTAGAATATCTTAGCTGTTGAGAGTGGTAGGATAGTATTGAATACAGAATGCAGCTCGTCTCTGAGGTTCAGATCCATTGCCTCTGGATGGACATAGACCCAGAAGTGGGATTGCTGGGCCATGTGCTGATTCTGCTTTTAGTTTTGTGAGGAAATGATACACAAACAAAGATGTGTGTGTGTGCGTGCGTGTGTGTGTGTGTGTGTGTGTGTGTGTGTGTGTGTGTGTAGGGTTTTCCACAGTGGCTGTCCTAACTCACTTTGTTCAGCAATAGTGTGCAAGGCTCCCTTTCTCCACATCCTTAACAGTAAGTGTTATCTTCCCAAGTCCATTTTCCATGGTGAAAACCCCACTACATCTACCTCTTCTATGATGTGCCAGGGATGGAAGCTGGGGCTTCCCGCACTTGCCAGGCAGTGCTTTGTTACCCAGCTCCATCACAGACTTCACCTCTCTGTATGCTAGTTCCTCTAAAAAGAAACTCTTTGCTTAACATTTTATGGATGATTCTCACAAAACTGTATTTTCTGTACACATTTTTATTTTTATTTTTGAAAATCAAGGTATAACAGCTGTAAGGGCAATTTCCCATTTTTGATAACTTGCTCTGAAATCAAAATGCTTTCAAAAGGCTCACAACTAAGAGGCCAGTTGTCTGCTGCAGATACCTCTCCCTTCACGACAGTGAGCTGCTGGTGCTCACTGCCTCTGCACAGCCAGGCAGTCTTTGTTTGGTGTTGCTTGATTTTGGGCAATTTCAAAATCTAATCCTGTACATTGGGCACAGTGGTCATTTCCATCTTGAAAACAGTGTTCAAGCTGCCATGATCCAACAAGGGATTTAGAGTGTCCACTCTCTGATCATTGGTTAATTTAATGTATACAGAAATTTAAAGAGACAGTTATATCTCATTTTAATATTGTGTTCTGTGGAATTTGATTTTGGGAGCATGGGGACAAGCTCAGGTGCACAGAGGATGTGCTGTTCCCACAAGCTGGGTTCTGTGGTCATTCAAAACATAAGATGGAGCTGTTGCCTGCATCTTGCCTCTTCTCAAGCCCGTGGCTAGGGGGTCATCTTGTCAGGTTAAGTTCACATCATGGTGTCTTTTAATGTGGTATCTCTCACCATATCACCCTCGGTTGTGGTCTAGGCTGTTCTGATGCAGGTGGCCTTTGAGCTGATGGTCAGGTCACTTTCTTCCACATCTGTGCTAAAGTAACTTCATCTGACAGGTTACCCCTGTCCTCATCAAGCTGTTGTGGCTTCTGTGCTGCTCTGTTTAGCTGCATACTCAAGCCCTTCCTATCTATTCTTTACTCCAAGGAAAAATGGCTATTTCCTTTGTGTGTATATGATTCCCTGGTCATGACTTGGTCTTCCCATAGCTCCCCACAGGTCCCCCATTTTGCAGATAACACCACAGTTCTTGGTCATATCTTTGTGGATGAACAAAGCCTTGTTACAATGGTGAGCTTGGGGCTGGGAATGTGCCATGAGACCAGAAGAGATTCTACACATGCTAGTATGTCTAATGTCTGCAGGAAACATGGCTGTCATCTCCCTAGCAATCTACTCTACTCCAATAATTTTCAGCTTGGTTCCTACAACCCAACTTTCAACTTTATCAAGAATATTTTGAATAAGACTTTCTACTACAGGTGTGAGGTCTTAATCTTGCCTGCCAATTTGACCGGCTCTAGAATCACCTTGGAGACTGGGTGTCTGTGAGGGAGTTTCTAGACCAGTAGTTCTCAACCTTCCTAATGCTATGATACTTTAGTACAATTCCTCATGTTGTGATAATACCTAACCATAAAATTATTTTCATTACTACTTCACAACTTTAATTATGCTACTGTTATGAATCATAATGTAAATATCCATGTTTTTCAATGGTCTTAGGTGACCCCTGTGAAAAGGTCACTCATCTTCCAAGGGGGTTGTGACTCACAGGTTGAGAACTGCTGGTCTAGACTCAGTTAACTGAAGTGAGAACACCCACCCTAAACCCAAGCAGCACCCTCTCTATATAGGTTGGGGTCCTGCTCTGAATGAAAAGGAGAGAAGGAGCTGAGCATCAGCATTCCTCTAGGCTTCCTGACTGTGAGTGCAATGTGACTGGCCGCCTCATGTTCCTGTCACCACCGTTCCTTCTCTGCCATGATGGACTGGACCCTCAAATCCTGGGCCAAAATAAATCCTTGTCACAGTCACAAAAATGTAACTAACACACAGGATTTTGGGAGGGAGAATTGGGGCTTTGGGTGATGAATAAAATGACCACTTCCAGAAATCCTTCCACGATCCCTGAGGCTGGGTGTCACCTCTCTTGCCAACCAAGCTACCAGAGACAGTCAGTCAAGCTCATGTGGTTTGAACCCCATCCCTCCCGCACACCTATCAACACAGATGCACTGTGAGGGAGGTGTGTGCCCATGAGGCAGGTAAGGAGATGCCGGAAACACACTCTTGCTGTGCAGATCTTACTGAAAGAGGCACATCTTTGGTTTTACTTTTAATTTCTCCTTCCTTTTATCCGCAGCATTTAAGGGCTGTGTGTTGAATGGTGGAGTTGAAGGAAGCATGGGCATTCTAGATGTGGTTTGGAAGAGGCATTCAAATGGGCTGCTGGATGGAAGAGGTGGGAAAGAATAGAAGCTTAGAAGTGAAAAATCCGTGTGTGTGTGTGTGTGTGTGTGTGTTTGTGTGTGTGTGTGTGTGTGTGTGTGTGTGTGCATGCACGCGCATGTGCCTGTATGTCTGAGCGATTGATAGGTTGTGGAAAAGTGGAACAGGTAGACCTGGTGTTTAAGGCAGAGTTCAGAAGCAGCCCCACATTGCAGAGATTCACCTGGAGAGATGTTTTTGTCCCCATGGCCAGTGAATGGAGCAGAGTAAAGACTCTTCCCAATAACTAGGCTTGGGAAAATTGAATTAGATACTCAATTTCCCATTAATTAATATGCCTTTTAAATAATGCAAAACGTTATATTTAAAGTGAGGATGGTGTAATGTGGCCATCATCTCTGAGAATGGCTTGGCCCCCTTCCAATATTGTTCAGCTACCGTATTTCCAATTTGGTGGAGGTTAATAGCCATTCACAGATGCCTCCATGGGGCCAGCTTCCCTAGAATCCTGGAAGACCTGGAAGCCTCAGAGAGCAATGAAGTCATTATCAGAACCATTTTAATAAAAAATTCAATATTTGAGCCACCTTCTTATGATTTATTATATAAAAAAACTAAGTCATGGAGTCACAGGATTGAAAAGGTCATTGAAAAGTCTGTGCTTGACAGAGGTAATAAAGGAGGGAAGCTGGGCTGGCTGCGGAGAAGAGCCTGTGTCTGCACCAAGAGCTGACTGGGTCCCAAACCCACATGGGAAGTTACTCACTAGTGAGATGGTACTAAGAAGTGAGGCCTTTACAAAGGGTTTGATAACTTTACAGAAGGTGCTGGACAGAACCAGTTTGTCCCCTTCGGACCTCTCTGCCTGCTGCTCTGTCTTCCCTGGCATGATGGACTCTAACCCTCTGGAACTGTAAGCTAATATAAGCCTTTTTACCTTGAGGTTGCTTTTGCCTGGGTACTGCATCACTGCAGTGAGAAAGTAACTGAGACAACCACTTCCCAAAGACCTCATCTCTGATTACCATCACTGTGGGGTTTAAGTTCCAATCTGTGAAGTCTGGGGTGGCAGAAGGATGCAAATCATCACAAAAATCTAGTCTTTTGGACCATGAGTAGAAACTTGGGAGTTGCAAGGCAAAGACCTGGTGAGGTAAATTTCACAATGGAGTTTTATCCTTGTGTTCTATTTAGTTTTAACTATAGCTTGATGCAACCTAAAGTCACTTGGGAAATGAGTGTCCACCTTTCTCAATGACTGTGAGGGACTTCTCCACTGACGGTTAACTGATGTAGGAGTTCCCCACCCACTATGGGTGGCATTACTCCCTAGGAAGATGGCCCTGAGCTAAATGAGGAAGCTAGCTGAACACAAGCCTGAGCTAGCCAGAGAGTGAGCCAGTGAACAAGTCAGAACGAAGTGCTCCTCCATGGTTTCTGCTTCAGGTACTTACTTGAGTTCCTGACCTGATGATTTCCCTCAGTGATGGCCAGTGACCTAGCCAAATAAACCCTTTCCTCCCCAAAGTGCTTTTAGTCAGAGTGTTTTTTATCACAGTTATGAAAAGGAAACTAGATTAGTTTGTTTGGTGATTTAAGAATATGACTGAGTCTGGGGTCCCTCATTCTAACAGAGTTACTTCATCCTATGGTACAAGGTGAAGGTCAATGAGGTGGCAGACAAAGTGTTCTGTGATGGTTAATTTCCCTTATCAACTTCACTCAAATCAAATCACCTAGGAGACATACCTCTTGGCATGTCAGTGAGGGTGTTTCTAAGAGGTTTTACTGAAGGAGAAATATCCCCTCTGAATGTGGACAGCACTGTCCTATGGGCCCAGGTCCTACAAAGACTAAAAAGGCACCAAGGGAAAAGTGAACTGAGAACCACCATGCCTCTCTCGTGCTGCTTCCTGACTGCAGATGCAATGTGACCAGCTGCCCCACACTCCTGCAGCTGTACTTTCTACCATGTTTTCCACTATGGTAAAATGTAATTATGGTAAAACTATATCCCCACAAACTGTGAGCCAAGACACCCTTCCTTCCCTAATGGGTGTCTTGGCTCACAGTTAATGGGACACTAACTAATACAGTTGGCTTCATATTGCACTAAACAGAATTTCAGAAAGCCTTTTTATCTCTTCCTTGGTCAAGTCTGTCATATAACCCTGCC
This sequence comes from Peromyscus eremicus, assembly GCF_949786415.1. Taxonomy (NCBI): domain Eukaryota; kingdom Metazoa; phylum Chordata; class Mammalia; order Rodentia; family Cricetidae; genus Peromyscus; species Peromyscus eremicus. The sequence goes on along the minus strand of NC_081418.1, from coordinate 61,779,648 downwards.
TGGAGGAATATAGTTCAGAAAGCAAAGCTTAATGCTGCAAAGATTCTTCAGAATTCACCATTCCCTGTATTGGCCCATCCTAGAAAGTGTATGCACATGCACCTCTTCAATACGTGCTGAGATGCAAATTTCAGGTGCCCTTAAATTAAATCATCCATCCATTAGATTCTAATGCTTGAAGGTTACAGAGAATGTTTAGTAATTAAAGTATCAGCCATGCAAGCATGAAGGCAGAAGTTTGGATCTCCAAAAGCCCCATAAGATGCTGGGTGGCCATGAGGGAATATATTAGTTTTCTTTCTGTTGAAAAACACCGACCAAAAGCAACTCAGGAAGGAAATGTTTATTTCAGTTTACAACAGTTCATCACTGAAGTCAGGGACTCAAGCAAGAGAAGAGGCAGGAACCATGAAAGAACACTGTTTACTGGCTTTCTCCCGTAGCTGTTGAGTTTACTTTCTTATAGACCCCAGAATCACCTGTTTAGAGTTGGTGCCATTCCCACATCAATTATCAATCAAGAAAATGCCCTCACAAGCAGGTTCACAGGCCAGTTAGATGGTGGCAGTTCCCCCATTGAGGTCCCCTACTCCTCAGGTGACTCTAGGTTGTGTCAAGGCAACAAAACAAACCAACAGTGAGCTTGCCTGTATTTCTTGCCTTGGAAGACAGGGCCAGGGATCCCCAGACTAGCCAGATTGATGAGCTCTGGATTTGATTGAGAGACCCTGCCTTGCTGAATAAAGTGGGAGAATGATGATGACTTTCTACATAACCCCAAGCCTCCACATGCCTGCACTCACAATGCAAACATGCATATATACACAGAAACATGCACCACACACATACACATACAAAGCAAAAAATTAAGCCCTTGCTTTTTTGGTAATTCTTTAATTTTGTCTCATCTGCTGGGATTTAGAGATGGAACCATATATTTTAAAGGACATATGCTTGCCTTTTTAACCATGCTGTTTGATAGAAATGTGATTTATGATGCTAGACTTGGAGTGAGATTCTGCTGTATGCATGGAGAACTTCCATATGAGCTGTGCTGTGACTTCTGAGCATGAATTATATGTCCTCATGTAAACAGGAAGATGGGCACAATGATGAATCACCTCCTACCCTCTCTTAGTGAGAAACTGCAGACTGTATAATTTAAAATTTACTTTACTGCCAGCCATCTGCGAATAATGTGATCTTACACAAGAGCCTATCAAATACATTAGGAAACAAAAGCTATATTAAGGTCTCTTGTGACCCAAAGAAAACCCATGAATAATTCACTTTCCCGAGCATTAGGCCACCTAAAGGTAAGTAAGCACAAAGTGTACTCCATCCCCAATAACAGTGGTGAATTGACGGAATAATCTGATTTAATATTAACATGAAATTTCAGTTACCTTAAAGGATAAATCTGCCCCTTCACACCTCTGAAGGTAGTGTGTAAGTCTGGGCAACAGTAATTAATGAAATATCGAGGAGACACACACAAGCTGGGAATGAGAAGCCAGGATTCTACTGAGCTCTTCTGTTGTGTTTGACAGGCAGATGGCTGTCTACTCCAGGAACCCAAGTTGCCTTCTTCCCACCATCAAACAGTGCTTATCCCAAGTCCATCTCAGCTTGTTGACTGTTGATCTAACAGAAAATGCTTGCTGGACAGATCAAGCCAAAACATAAGATATTTGCTCTCTTCTTTTATTTGGCTTCTTTTTAAAATATTAACCCAGGTTGCATAGAGAAATAAACCCCAGTGGGCTGTAGCAGAGTAAGATGCATAATGAATTCACTGTGCCCATAATGAGTTAACTTGTGCCCATGTGCACCCTGTCCATCATGCTGTGTCCCTGGGCAGACTACTACTGTGCATTCAGGAACCAGGCCCATGCCTTCCCTATTCCTCTGAAGTCAAGTGGTCCTCTTTAGCTTGTCTATCCTGAGTTGGACAGAAGGAAGTGGGTAGAAGTGTTCACTGGCACCCTTGCAGGGTGCTGCAGGGCTGAGGATGAGTCCAAGCCTAGTGAGAGGATTGGGTTATACCTCTTCCTCTGTAGCCATCTTCTGTGGGCCTTGTTCTCAGTGAGGGAAGCCAGGCAACGGGTGGGATGAAACCACCACCACAACAACGACAAAACCAGGAGGTTTGTTGATAGCTCAGCAGTTCTTATGTCATTTTAATTAAAAATGTAATTTGGTAAGAATGGGTCCTAGGATGAAGTGCTTGCCTTATAAGTGTGAGTACTTGAGTTTGATTCCCAGAAGCCATGTGCAAATTGTCTTGTGGCACATGCTTATAATCTCCATACTGGGTAGAGAGAGACAGAGGAGGATCCCTGGACTCAGGCCAGCGAGCCTAGCCTAGCTGAATCAGTCACCTCCAGGCCAATGAGAGACCCTGTCTCATAAAACCAGGATCCTGAGGGATGACAATTGGGGTCAATCTCTGGTCTCTACATGCATGTATACGTATGAAGACCTGCACACGCCAACACACATGTGCATATGTGTGTGCATATGCACAAACACAGACATATACACAGTGGGGGGAAGAGTCTCTAACTCCGAAATAATTAGGGATAATTCTAATGTCTATACTCTAGTCTTACTATACCCTGTATACAATGACATCTCAGAGATTGTATTTGTAGTTAAGCTTCTGTCCCATCCCATCCCATCCCATCCCATCTCTGTACATGGGTACAATCATGTAATTGTTAGTCATTTCATAGACACAACCTTTGAAAGTCCCATGGGCTAGTGTTGGATGAAACACCCTTACCCCCACACTCCTGTGTAAGAGATGACCTCACAGCTCACCAAACCCCTGGTCATATGTTCACCTTAGTAACTTAGCCAAGAGGCACCTATGTACAATGTTTTCTGAAAGGGAACCTGAGAATTATTTTTTAAAGTCAGTTCCCTTAGGGAGAGGCTCCTGTTTAAAGCCTGGACAGTTTTGTCTTTCACTCATGGACTTGGGGAATGAAATGGCTCAAGATTGGAGGTGCAGTTCCCAGTAGAAGCTTCACACCTCACAGCTGCTCTGTGGCCCTTTCCCTTCTCTCCTCCATAGGTGGATGGGTACACCATCAGATAAAGCGTCAGTCTAGCCTAATACTCAGGGGACCTCTGTAATAACATAAAAACTTACTTCCAATGATGATGATGATGCTATAAAGTCCACTTTATCCCAAGATGCAACTGTGTCCAGCACAGCTTCTCCTGTCCAAGGATAACACATCATCTCTGGAGCCTCAGTGCCGTGGCTGAATGTGGTGCCGTCTCCCCCATGCTACCTGCTGCCTTGTAGCACAATGATTGAACCCATTCTCTCCCAACACTTCTCTTAAAGAGAAGCTCAGACAACATTTGTAAGCACATTGCAGTCTCCTCTCTTTTAGCCATCCCAGATGGGAACCATAAGCCTCCACTATCCTGCCCAGTCCCCTGGCCAAGAGTGGGCAATAGTACTCTAGACCTTCTTCCTCAACTAGACATATCATTTCACATGGTAACAGCATTGATTGTGGATTCTTTTTTTTTGTTTTTTTTTGAGACAGGGTCCCTCTGTGTAGCTTTGGAGCCTGTCCTGGAACTCACTTTGTAGACCAGGCTAGCCTCGAACTTGCAGAGATCCTCCTACCTCTGCTTCCCGAGTGCTGGGATTAAAGGCATGCACCACCACTGCCCGGCGCATGTGGATTCTTAAATACATGTCTGTCCACTGATTTTTCAGAAGGGAGCCATGGATACACAGAAAGATATGCAGCTGGCCAAAGCTGTGGGTAGAGAGAGCACATCTCAGGACACATTGCAAGAGGCCTCCCTGCCCCCTTTTCCAGAGCTTCCATTTCTGTGTCTGTCTCCTCTGAGCTGGCTGGAGGTTTCCTGGCTCCCACTGGTGCCAGGATGCTCAGGATTCTGATGTTGCTCAGACATTCAGAAAGAAACTACTTGGGGTTTGCCCTTACAAAGCCTCAAACTGAAGTTCCAGTCAGAGCACGGCACTTGGAGGACCAGGAAATGCAACTTTTGACTGCACCCATGACTGCCTCCTTGGTTACCTCACTGAAAAGGAGAGAATGGATGTCTATTTTTCTTGACGGTTAAAAATTTTAGCTTCATGCTCAGCAAACTGACTACAATGGCTTTCTCCTACCTCATTAAGCTGGGTAGATGACTTAGCCAGGGAAGCCAGTGACCTGGAGATAGGCAAGGATACAGGCCAGGACACCTTTACAAGGTGCAAACTGAAGGTCTGGGGATCTCATCTGAGCCTGGAGGGAGGCAGGCTGTGCCTTCTAAGACTTTCGTTGGGACACGATTCATAGAACCTCCTTTGAGTAGCAAGACTATGATGTAAGTGAGAAAGATTGGTGTCTCTTGCTGTTATTAAGGCCAAGTCATCTTCCACAGCCATGACCTTGATGACTAGTAGAAGGCCTTCACCATCTGTCTGTCCTGTGTCACTCACCTTTATAACCACTCACATGCTACCGATCTTCCCAAGTGAACCTTGGTCCACAATGTCTTGATATTGATGATTCCCGTGAAGTCTAAGGACCCAGGAAGGTAGACCTGTATTAAACTGTTTCTGTACACTAAATGTCCTAATTTGGTTTCTGTTGCTATAGTAAACACTGACCAGGACCACCTGCCAAGGGGTGGTACCTCATATGGTGTGCTGGGACCTCCTACATCATCACCAATCAAGAAAATGCCCCCCAGGCATGCCTTCTGGCCAATTCGATGGAGGCATTCTCTCAATTGAGATTCCCTCTTTCTAGATAAACCTAACTGTGCCAAGCTGATTTAGAAAAAACAAACATTTGTTGAAGATACTTTCTTTTTTCCATTGTATAGTTTTGGCTTCTTTGTCAAAAATCAGGTGTTCATATGTGCGTGGATTAATGTCAGGATCTTCAATTCAATTCTATTGGTCTGTATGTCGGTTTTTATGCCAGTACCAAGCTGTTTTTATTACTATAGCTCTATAGTAGAGCTTGAGGTCAGGAATGGTGATACCTACAGAAGTTGCTTTATTATATAAGATTCTTTTAGTTATCCTGGGTCTTTTGTTTCTCCATATGAAGTTGAGTATTTTTCTTTCCAAGTCTGTGAAGAATTGTGTTGGGATTTTGATGGGGATTGCATTGAATCTGTAGATTGCTTTTGGTAAGATTGCCATTTTTACTATGTTAATCCTACCTATCCATGAGCATGGGATATCCTTTCACTCTTGGGCATATACTCAAGGAATGCTCAATCATACTACAAAGATACATGCTCACCTATGTTCATAGCAGCACTGTTCATAATAGCCAGAACCTGGAAACAACCTAGATGCCTGTCAACTGAAGAATGGATTAAGAAAATGTGGTACATATTCACAATGGAGTACTACTCAGCAAAGAAAAAACAATGACAGCACGAAATTTGCAGGCAAATGGATGGAACTAGAAAATATCATCCTGAGTGAGGTAACCCAAACCCAGAAGGACAAATATGGTATGTACTCAGTCATAAGTGGATTCTAGATATAAAGCAAAGAACAATCAGACTGCAACCCACAGAACCAGGGAGGCTACATAGCAGGGGGGACCCTAGGATGACTGTGGCGTATAGTAAGTTTTGGTTTTACTCAATTACTGGGCAAGCCTCAATGAAACATTTCACTATTAGGATAAGAATTTATACTGTATAAAGCTGATAATAGAAAAATACATACATACATACATACATACATACATACATACATACATACATAAAACAAACAAAAACAAACCTACCTAGCAAACTAGGACTAGTTCACTGAGACAGACCACAGTCCTGGAGCATGCATACCTCCATCCCTCCTTTAGATATACAATTAGAGTTTATATAGTATGTGGAATGTAGGGATGTAGTGATCAGAAGCGGGCCCAGAGTGTTTGAATGTAGATCTGACTCTTCCACACACACCATTTGTTGATCCCATCCCATCCTTCTTTCTTGGTGAGAACCAAGGTGGGTTAGCACTCACAGAAGACTCCTCAGATGTCAGAGAACCCATGGGCATATGAATGCTGTTTGGATTTCCACGTCCAGAACACACTCCTAGGTTCCCTTCTAATACTCTGGTGTGAAATAGATGCTGCCTTAATACTTGTGTGGATACACTGGGTTGTTACAATTTCCAGAAAGCTGTGGGTCTTAAAGTTCCCATAATTTTTCACCTAAACAGATTCAAAATGTGCTAAGGGCACTGGCAACAGCTGAGGACCCTGTCGTCATTTCAAATCAGCAGCAATTGTGTTCTTCATTAGCTGCTGAGCTGCTGAGCTTCAAGTGTTTCTAGTCACCTGTCTTCAGAGGCCTCCTGTTTGCTAAGACACACCACTTACAAACTCAACTCAATTGTCAGAGAAAGAAGAAGGTGGCAGTAACCATCAAAAGTCACCCCACAGCTCATTCTCCACATGTTTCTATGGGAGGGGGGATGGCTGGAAAAGTACTGCCTTCCCAAGGAGCTTTTGCCCCCTGCCCCCTCCCCCTCTCACCTTGTATTAACAGTCAGGACATTAGTCCAAGGAGACTAGTGTTTTGGGGAAGTCTGTCAGACTGGGGTGGGGTTCACACCAGTGGGGTGAGGGTATTCAAATCCTAATTTCTAAATCAACGTATGTTATACCCAGCTGTGGAAATGGACACAATGTCTAACTTCAGCTCTTGCCAGCAGGAAACACGCCCCCTTATTGTCTAGCCTCACAAATAGAAATAGAGCTAAGAGGAGTTTGGGAAAGCTTGAACACCGGGCCATGTCACACTTGTCACCACCAGATCTGTCTTGATGTCTGACCAGGCCCCCTCTTTTCACTTGGAGTTGTGCACAGAGTCAGGCCTTGGCCTGGTTGCTCACATATGGCCTGCTTTCCTGCTTTGCTCAATGTGAGTCTCCTTGTGAGTCCCGTGGGCTGAGCTGTTCTTTGGACATTAGCTCAGGGATATCTTCTGCTCAAGGTCCCCAACACCATGCTCTTGGCTCATCCTCCCCCACCTTTGTGCTTCCCTGCATTGGTCTGCTTGTCACTTGCCACCTTGCATGATAGCGGCTCGCATGAGTCCTCTGCCAGTTGGACAAGATTATCAAGACAAGGATTTTTCTTACCTATGTATGACTACATAGTAGTAATTAATCTTTTCTGTAATTAAGTGAATAGAATCTTTGTTCCTATTCCGACCATGCTCAGAAAACATGCATTTTTTTTTTTAAATTGACATTCCAGATCTCACACTCTGTTAGTTCTATGGCTCCCTGCTGTCCGAGCTTCGTCCTGCAGCATCATCTCCGATTTGGGACGAAGGGCTCCTGAGGCACTGCAGTCACCTGCGCTCTGGTGTTTTGATGATGGAGGCAGAATTGGGCAAGTTAGCATTCTCACAACAGCCATTTCACACAAACGGAGGCCCTGGTTTGTGTGTCCTGGAGTCTCATTTATTTTCCATTGTCCCCTCACAGCTCCTAGAGGCCAGATGTCTTTATTTTCTCAGGGAACATTGCAATAATACAGGCAATGTATCTGACATTTCTACAGAGGCATAAGAAGTAGAAAAATATGAGAAATGAAAATGCCAAGGAAATGGCCCTAAAATTGGAAAACTGGTGTCTTCTAGAGCTTGCAGCCATGAAAATATGATAAGGCTCATTACAGCTCTCTTCGGGTGAAGTTCCCTCCACAGAGAAAAGGAGGTTGCTCAAGGATGGGTGATTTCGTACTTGGATATCCACCATTTCCAGGCCACTGTGACACAGGCAAGTTTCCTAGCCTATACGCTTTGCTTGTGCACCTGCCCCAGATACTTCTTGTGTCTGGGTGAGGTGTACCAAGCTCACCACAGAGGCTCAGAGAGTATTTTCATGTCATTTTTTTTTGTTTTGTTTTTTCAGGATAGGTTGGCCTCACCCCTGGTGTGGACCTTGGGAGGAACCTTTTGGCAGTCTGGGGTGCCATGGAGAGCAGAGACAGTCATGGCCACTGACTAGTGGGTCCTGCAGCCCAGTTCCTACTTTTGCTTAAGAGGTGGAAATAGAATGCATTTGGTTTCTGGCACAATCTGTCTCAGAGTCTAAAAGAGCCCAGGCACTGGAGAAGTCAGCAAAAGCACAAGCCAACTGTTAGGTTGTAAAGAGCAGAAGTAGGACTTGTCTGCTGTCATAGCTCCACTCTCAACCATCCTACCCTGGCCATGTGGCTGCATGCTACCAAATCCATTCCAGTAGCTGCTAAGACAGACTCTGTTCCAAGAGGCAGGAGGAGCAGGATGTCTCTGAGATTCTGATTTCCCAAGACAACCTACATCAAACTAGAAAAGGTGCCAATTGGCACATCTTGGGACAATCATACTTCTGTGTCTCCATTGCTCACAGGCTTGTGTCAACGGAGAGAACTTGGCTGAATATAGACAGGTCCAGGTATGAGCAGTAGATGAGCCGCAAAGCCTGTAATTTTCTAGCTATGAGGCACTGTGGGCCAGTTTCTTCATTTATAAAGTGAGAACATACTTTTCATGAACAATTGTCTTAGGTTCAAATTGGACGATACTCATGCAGGGATGGGCAGAACCCCTGATCCCTGGTGTTTGCAGTCAAACAATTTGCACAATGGCCATGTCAATGGTCTTTGATCGATTGTAGACAATTTGATCAATTTTTAGAATGGCTTTCTGCATTTTGCAGCTAAGAACCCATCCACACCCACCAAATCTAGGCTCTTTCTACCCTCCCCTCCCCAAAACACCTCTGCTCAATCCCTTGGGGTAGTGCAGGAACTGGAGGTGATCTGGGTTTTGCTGTCTCCTACTTGCCAGACAATCACTGGGGCTTCTATAATGAAATTGTCCTACTACTCTGCATGGTTTAGCATTCTGGGCTTTGCTTTTCATGCTGGATGTGTGTTTGGCCATGAAACCCTTCAACAGGGGTGTGAGGCAGGTTATCACAATGTTGTACTGTCCTGTGAATCACCTGGTTATGACTAAGTGAAATCCATATCCACTTCTTCAGCCTGAATCCACATCTAAGCCCTGCTTTAGCCTAGGGTCACATGGGAGAATGCTGGGAACCATGACAGGCTGGTGAAGAAACAAGTTTGCTTGGGAAGAACTTTGATGCTCTTTGGGACACGGTATCAATGGTGACACCTACAGGGCATGTCTCAGGTGGCAGATTGGGTTTCTGAAAGCCTAGAAGGACAATAAGTTTAAAGGGTCCACACATGTCCTCCTCTGGCAGGGGCAAGGAGGCGGTCCTAAGGACTGATCTTTTGTAGGACCAATTTCCCATCACTCCATTTCTTCCAATTAATCCCTGCCTCTGGCTATCATTTAGCTAATCAGTTGGGATGATCAACAGAAATACCATCAGTTGAGATAGATGTCCTCCCCACTGTTTCTCTCTCTCTCTCTCTCTCTCTCTCTCTCTCTCTCTCTCTTTCTCTCTCTCTTTCTCTCTCTCTTGCATGTGCGTGTGTGTATGTGTGTGTGTGTGTGTGTGTGTGTGTGTGTTTTCAAACAAGACAGAGAGATCAAAGTCTGAATGTTTGATCAGAAATCAGGAGGAATGTTTCAGGCAGCATCCTACAGCCCATATTTAGAATGCCCTTCCTGACCTGGAGGGATGACTCAGAGGTTAGGAGCATGAGCTGTTCTTCCAGAGGTCCTGAGTTCAATTCCCAGCAACCACATGGTTGCTCAAAACCATCTGTAATGATATCTGGTGCCCTCTTCTGGCCTGCAGTGAAACATGCAGGCAGAACACTATAAGTAATAGAACTCTTCTCCCAGAAGTCTCATGCATTAGTGAAATGCCCACTGGGACTTGATGGACATCTGCTAGTGTTTTCCCTTGCTGACTAGGTATCAATGGTGTTTGACTGTCTCACTCCTTCTTTGGCAAGGGCAGATTGAGTAATACCATCCTGGTATTTCTATTCTGGACAGAAAGGCAGCCGTTATTGTGGCAATGATGTCTGCTTTCCTTTTGGAATCCTGATCAAGCTGTGTGCTACAGCCATCAGGCTACAAAGCCCTTTCTGAACTCACTGGAGGGTAAGAATATTGTAATCCCCGGTGGTTTTCAATGAGGCTTCTCCATACTTAAGAGATTGTTTCATGGGGGTGGTGGTGGAAAGAAAGCCCACTTAGCTCATCATGTCCTTCCCTATCTACTCTGAAGAAGGCCTTTCTTCCTCAACTTCAACTTGCTCCCAAATGCCTGGGAACTTCATCAGTTTTGGGGACCAAACTGAGGGCCTGGAGCATGCAGGGCTGATGTTCTCCACAGAGTTACGTGTCCATTGAAGGTGTTTAATCTTCTTCCAGAAATCTCTATATGCCTGTGAAGCTCAGAGTATAATGAGATAGAAAGAAAGCCACAGGGAGACACAGCCACAAGGTGGAGGTTTCCAAATCAAAATGGCCTTAGCATGGACATTTTGGAGAACCTTTTGTAAAGCAGCCTCAAGATGGAGAAAGAAGGAGGGGCCATGGTCTAGGTGGCTGTGATGGCCAGTTCTGTCATTTTCATACAACGTAAAGTTATCTGAGATGGGAATCTTATTGACAGATTGCCTAGATCAGCTTGGCTTTGTGGGCAGGTCTGGGGGGGATTGTCTTGATTGCATTAACTGAAGTGGAAAGACCTGCCCACTCTGGCACCATTCCCTATGATGGGGCCCTAGAGTATACAGAAAGGAGAAATTAGGCTGAGCACAAAGTAAGCACGAATGTATTCGCTCCCTGTCCTTGTTTGTGGACATGACTAGCTGCTTCAGTTTCCCCACGATGATAAACTATAACCAAGGAAACCCTTCCTCCCCACACCATCTTTGTCAGGTGTTCTCTCACAGCCAACTGGAAAGAAAACTGAGACAGAAACCTAGGACCCAGAGGACACTCCAATGTGTCAAACACCCCTCAGGAACAGGGAAGCCTTTGCATGAAGCAGAGTGTATGCCTCTGCAGCCTAACCATTCTCTCTGGGGACAACATACATCTCTGACCTCATGACCTCCAAGACACCCTGCCTGCTCCAAGTCCTGGCTGGAACAAATGGCAGGGCATTTCATTTACTTGCCATCCATCACAGGAAATCTGACAATCTTCACTTCCTGCCAGGTACTTCCTTAAATGCCTTTGTCAAAAACGATTGCTGTAAAAATGCTCTTCCTCAGCCCAAATTAATTTTATTAGACTCCGTTAGGTTGCCATGTCCTTAGTCTTAAGTGGTAAATACCCAAAATATCCTGATGCTGTGTGTACTTGGTCTCTCTGATATTTAACAGTCTGCTGGGTTTGGATGAATTATTTAGGTAAGGAAGGAATCTTTAAACTCTGCATTTTTAATATGTTCTAAATTCTGAGCTGGAGGTAGTGTGTAGGAGGGAAAAAAAATGGCATGCTGGTGAGACAGAGGCCGCCCCATTTCTTTGCTTCAATTCTGGGATTTGGCTTTTAATGGTCAAAAATGAAAGGTATTTCCCTGACTGTGCCATCCGAAGCATCCCCTCAAACAGTGATCACTTCACAATAGGCTCCTAAGGCACAATTGCCAATTAAACCATGCACTTAACCTTTGCACAGAGCACTCCATTTTCTTTTGTTGGGGAATCAGGCTTTTGAAATGTCTGATCAATTCTGCAAATTAGGTAAGAACCTAGCACTTGCTTAATATTTATTGTCCTGGACAGAGCTGGGAATGACTGGAACGGTGATGAACAACACAAGGCTCTTCTGGGTGGGCTGAATCAGCCCTGCTCTCTGAATGTTACAAGGTCCTCCATAGCTTGGGTTGCCTGGCACTCTTCACATCCTAGAGGGAATTCATGTATGGGAAAGGGGGGCAGCCATCTTGAGCAGAGGTCAGCTCTATATCTGGCCAGGGAGATACTTCATTTCTCTAGACAATCCTCACCTAAGATTAATTTTGGAAGCTTTCATTTCTACATCCCTGCATATGTCATAAAGATTCCTGTGGGAATGTTCATGTTAGTTATGATGGGGCCAGAAGGATTAGTGAGTCTTCTCTACCCATAGGACTGCTAGAAATTGAGGCATGTTAGCAAACATTTATGAGGCCCATGCTTCTGTGTAGTCAGAAGCTTTCCTGTGTCCTGGCCATCCCATAGCCACCCAGACAAGTAAACACACAAGAGGCTTAAATTACTTACAAACTGTATGGTGTACTGGCTCAGGCTTCTCGCTAGCTAGCTCTTATGTCTTAAATTAACCCATTTCTATTAATCTATGTTTTGCCACATGTTCTGTAGCTTTACCTGTCTTTTGGCATCTTGCTCCTTGGGCGACTGGCTGGCATCTCCTTCATTCCACCTTTCCTTTCCTATCTCTCCCCTTGGATTTCCCACCTGCCTCTAAGCTGCCTTGCCATAGGCCAAAACAGCCTTATTTATTAGCCAATGGGAGCAACACACATATTCACAGCCTACAGAAAGACATCCCACAACACTTCTGCCTTTCTTTCTGAAATGAATGAAGAAGCATTAACCAAGTCACACCACAGTAACAAGAAATAAAGATGACTTGTACACATAAAAGACTAGAAGAAACTCTTCTCAGAAACAGATGGAATGTTAAGAGAAGTTTTTCCCTTCAAAGTCCTATACAAAACAAATGATCAAATTCTGTTTCTTCAATGTTAAAACAAGAGGATGCATTTGAAGGTCTATTCTGGGTCTAACTCTGTAGAGCTAAGTAGAGGCTCATTTAAAAATCAATGTGTGGAACTGGGGAGATGGCTCAGTGGTTAGGATACCCTGGCTGCCAGGGGACCAGTGTTCAGTTCCCAGCGCTGACATTGCTCAGCTAAAAACACTGCTTTTCAACCACAGCTCCAGGTCAACCAATGCTCTCTATGACTTATAAGGGCACACACACACACACACACACAAATAAATATAAATTTAAAAAACAAAAATGAATGTTCATATTTGAATGACAGTTCTCCAACTGTAACTGCTTTACTTCAAATGAGTTTGCAGGGGTCTACTCTTTGGAAAATAAAAGTAACAATACAGCCCTAAAAAGTCCAAAATCCTGCTCTCTCTGGTGACTGTTAATGAGCAGCTTTATCTGAGCAAGGCTATGAGGAACGGAGCAGGCGGCACTCAACAAAGTGTTTGAAAGCTGGATATTCAGTGGTTTTTTTTCCTATATCACGTAAAGTGACAAGTACACTCAATGAAATCTAAAAGTAACATGTACAGATTTCAATTATTTCAGCCTTTACTCCCTGGAAACAAAGAAGACAGCAGTTGTGAACCCAAAATGTCAGAAAGTGCACACGGCTGAGTCCTTGTGGTCTTCCTGATTAACTTGCCAATTCTGAGAGTCGGACTTTAAATAGCTGGCCTGTCTGTGGGAACTTTGGTGCACATATTCCGTGGGTGTGATCCTGGGCTTTGCCAATGACATGCTTCACATCTCTCTTGGTATTTCTCTTATAGCTTTCATAATCTGAGCAGACAGAGTTTCTGTCATGGACCTGAACATGGAGCTGGTCCCGGGAACAGGGACACTTTCGTGCACTTTGTTTTTCCTCCACGGTTTGTGAAGGCTGTGGTTGTAGTATCCAGGAATTATCTGAGAGGATTTTGGGCACTTTATCTCTGAAGTGTTATCAAGTAGATGACTAAGTGTGTGTGTGTGTGGGGGGTGTAAAGAGATGTTTCAGTAACATGCCTGCTACACAAGCATGAGGATCTGAGTTCAGATTCTCAGCATCCACCTTAAAAGCAAAATTGGTGTGGAGTATGCACCTGTAATCCCAGCGTTGGAGGTGAGGCAGAGACAGGAGGATCCCTGCTGTCCTCTGGACAGCCAGTCTCAATGAATTATTAAAATCCAGGTGAGAGATCTTGTGTCAAAAAAAATAAGGTAGAAAGTGACAGACAAAGACACTTAATATCTCTTTTTGGCCTCTGCATGCACATGCACTCACACCTGCAAATTCGTGTCTATACACACTATCACACACGCATGCACGTACAATGATGGATGTGAAGCTCAGAGAGCATAGTGGCACCCACGTTAAAGTGAGCACTTTCGTTTCATTTGGTCCATTTATTTGCCTTGTGAAAAACTCACTTCTTCTGCCTCTCCAGAATGTTTCCACTACTCTGAAGTACAGCCTCTAGTCACATACATTATTTTCCTAGGGCATTTCAACCATTTCCCGAGATGCTGAGGAGAAGAGGTTAGAGCGGAAGTGGCTAACCATGCAGCATGCCATATTGTTTGGTTAGACAGGTGAGACCACGGAGCAACAGGTGAGGTCAGAGACAGGAATCTCTAAAGGAGCCAGGAACTCAGACACATCGGTCTATGTACATCAGGACAAACAATGTGTAAGCTTTAAAGATTCTGGGCAGCAAGGGGCCACCCTCTTCCTGTTCTTGTCTTCTCTTGTACTCAATCCCTCTGTGCCACTTTGTATCCTAGGCAAGGGGAAGGAAAGGGTGAGGGACCAAGGAAGGTGGCTGTGTATGCAGGACAGAGCATGACAGAGCTTGGAGAATGAGGGCAGAGAGAAGGCTGTGGGTACTGACATGCTGATGGAAAAGGGTCAGAGTCAGAGAAACCAGCTGTTTCAGTTCCTGTAGGTGGAGTCTACCTGGAGAATGAAGAAGAGCGGTTGAGAAGAGACGGGATGTCCAGCTGTGGGTGAACTAGGAGTCTGTCAGAGAAAAGCCAGAGACGTGTTAGCCCTTAGACTCAAATATGTGTGAACAAACAGGACTCACTGAAGCCTGAAAGGGATGTGTTACCCTGTGCTGAGCTGGCCTGGAGCAGGAGTAGAGGACTCATGAATAGGCACTATCTTTCCCATTGCAGGAAGTATGGGTGACAAAGAGTCCTTTTGGAGCTGACTGGAAAAAAAAGACATCATGCTGGGCAGTGGTGGTGCATGCCTTTGATCCCAGCACTCTCCCATCTCTTTTTCAAACTCACAGAGATCTGCCCTCCTTTGCATAATGTGGCTGTAACTCTTGATCTCTTTGTAGCTGTAAAACCTGCATAAGACTGGGCCTGTCCACATTGTGCCTCAGAGCAAGGAGGGGGGTCACAAGGCCCCCGCTCCTTCCTGAAGATTTATATTCAGTTAATGGTTATTGGGGGAGGGAGAATCATTTTCTTCAGTAGTGTATCTATGGATAAGGTGCCCGTGATCCTGTAAATCCTTACCCATGCTCCTGTGAACAGCCCTAATGGAACTTATTGAGCCACGCACAAAGGAGCATGAAAGTGGATCAGGGCCTAGTTAGAAAGAGGATGGGATCAGCAGGAAGAGGAGGGAGATGAGGGGTGATGGTGACTAAAATAGAGTAGAGAGCACATAAAAATGTAAAACAAAAGAAGGAGATATAAACAATCATAGGAAAATAATGTTTGAGGTGGTTGATGAGGGGTCAGGGGTTGCATGATAGTGGCCATGAGTAAAGGTGTTGATAAAACTGTATAGATTGAAGTGAGCACCTAGCAAAGCCATCTTCAAATTCGGTGGCATACACAGAGTGGAGTGGTACAGAGCATGACGATGTCTTCTCAGTGGGGCTGAAACAGTGGCTCTCAATGCATGTGAGTAGATCAGAGGATGAAGGTATGCACTGTTCTGTATAGACATGGTCTAAACCCACCTGGAAGACTGCTGGAGTGGGCTAGCCACCTGGACTGCCTGCTGTTTCCATCAAAGCACACCCTCCCATGCAGAATAAACAACAACACAGAAGAAGCTAGCTGCCCATCCATCCCCACAGTGACTTGCCATGTGGGAATTTCACCTGCTCTTGGACAGCTGGGCTGACATGTCCCTGTGGAACCTTCCAAGGAACCTCCTTGGGGTTTCCCGTTTGCTGACACATGAAGGGGTGGGCTAAAGATGACAAGTCACTCTGGATATTAGAAGCCAATGGTCGCCTGGCTTGGTTTACGTCTGTGATTGTAACCAACGGGAGTCTGAGGCAGGAGAATTGCTGCAAGTCTGCAGCCAGCACAGTTTATACAGTGAGTTCCAAGCTAACCTGAACTATGATATACAAGCCCTTGTGAATCACTGAATCCTTAATCCTCCTCTGGATCCCTTTGGTGAGGGTGAATTGATGCCTTCTGTGTTATACAATGGACAGTGAGCCCAGATCCTGAGTGACTTCTCAAAGCTGTGGATAGAAGGAACATACAACCTCACTTTTCCACCTCACACTCTCCCAGCAGGAAGCAACTTGGTGCAAGTCAAATGCCTATCTGGACTACTCAAGGCAACCTAGAGTCAAGTTTCTGGAATCTTCTTACCCACAAGGTAGAAGACAGAGTGGTGACAGAGCCCAGGCCACTCCAGGTCAGACCATGGTAATGAGATGCTGACTCATCAGCCCCATACATTATTACTTCCCTCGTGGCTGGGTCCTGAAGAGGATCAGGCAGGCCAGAGCACATGAGAGAAGGCAAAGCTGTGTGGTTGGACAGAGAGAAGATCAGCACGGGAAATGAGTGTCTTCCCAGGGCTCCTTTCCTGGGGTTTAGCACAGAGAAGAGACCGGTGCTGTGAACATCTGGTGGCATTTGACTACACACTCTGAAGACACAATGCTCACATGACAAGTGTGCTGAGCCAGGCCCACAAGCTCTGGCGGCCTTCTACAAGGAGTCCAGGGGCTCAAGAGAGACCTGTGGTGACGAGGCCACCTTCATTCAGCCTGTCCCTCTGCTGACGGTGAGAAGACATGGAAACTCAGACCAAGGAAACTGTTGCTCCCAACATAGGAGTCTGAGCTGAAGACAGTGATCGTCATCTGTCCATAACACAGTCTGATCCTGTTTGTGAACCTTAGCATCAACACAAGTAAAATGTGCCCAAATGCTAGCTGGGAAATTAGCATTCAGGTATACACTGACTTGATAAACTGAGTTTGCCCATCCCCATAATTGATGCTAAAAAAAAAAAAGAATGAATACAATCATTATTGTTGCTCACATTGCCAAGTGAGGGGATGGATCTTAATTTTGGTCATGTTAATCAATGTCACCTACCCCTAGTAACTGGCCACAACTTGAACCCACATGTTTCTGACCTTTCTGACATTCCCATTGGCAAGCATTACTATCCACTGCTGAAGTCCAGCCCTGGTCTGTGCCCAGAGCAGGAGTAAGCAAGGTGCTGGTGTGCTTGTGTGTGTGCACATTGTGTGTTGGCACCTGCTCCTGCATGTTAGCTGTTAGCTGATATTTGGGAACAGAAGAAAGCTCTGATAGCACAGCTCTGTGTAAAGTGGGGACAGAGAAAGAAAATTAGCCCTGTTAACTACTCTAAGGAAGCTCAGCATGTGGAAGGACACCAGGGGACATGTACTAAAAACTGTGTCCCAGGGGCTGGACAATGGCTCAGCCTTTAAGGATACACACTTCACTGGCAGAAGACCTGACTTTGATTCTAGCACCCAGGTGGGTGGCTCTCAACCTCCTAACTTCAGCTTTGGGGGATCTGATGTCTGGTTCTAGCCTCCTGGGCACTTTACTCTGTGTACATACCCACATACAAACAAAACACATAATCAAATATGTATGTCCACACACGTACAAACACCTACATACAAACAACACACAATCAAATATACCTAATCATTATACACATAATCAAAAATAAAATAAACCTTAAAAAAAAGTATGACATGCCCCCTAGCAAGGATGGTGGGACTGTAGAAGGGCCCATGGGACCAAGGGGACCGAACTGGTACCATCTCAATGTGGCTAGATGAGCTTAGATGAGACCACAGACCTGTGACGGATTCTCCAGGGAAGATGATACTTCCAGCATGTCTGTGAGAGATCCACTGGCTTAGGTAAAGTGAAGTAGAAAGACCCACTTCAATGGGTGGCACCATTTCATGACCTAGGGACCCAGACTAAATCAATAGGCACAAGCGAGATGAGCTTCATTTCTCTCTGCTCTCTGACGGTGGATGTCACCTCAGGCCCCTGCTACCATGCCTGTCCGCCATGATGGACTGCACCCTCAAACAGTGAGCAGAGTAGACGTCCCTTTCTCCAGCTGCCATGTCAGGAATCCTGTCACAGCAAAGAGACCAGACAAGCAAGTGACCTGACCTCCACCCCCACTGTCTGGAAAACTGCACTGTAGAAAGCCCATCTCCCCACCACCCTAAACCATAGCTGCCATTTATCTTTTTACAGCCAAGGGTGAAGCCTGTTGGAAATATGCCAGGAATGCTGGGCCAAAAGCTAGGCTTTCTTTGTTCATCTGGAAAAGATGTCCTTAGCTAGGGCGAGGGAGAGTCAAAGGGTATTGTTTCAAATGGAAACGGGTGCTGTGGTTATTGCATGGCCAGAGCCCTTAGCAGGAGGGTGGAAAGTTCTCTCTGTCTATACAACACTGTCCTGGTCACGGGGGTTACCTGCCCAGAGTGGTAAACATTTGGCAACTTAACATTTTCTAGGTACTAAAACAAACTCAGAATGGAGACATTTCCTGGCACACTGATGGCCCAGGTGAGAGATATATACCAGAGGATTTGTGAGGACCCCAAAGATGGCTACTGGAAACTGAGGCTTGCTTCAAGGGCTGACATACCAGAAAAACAACAACAACAACAAAAAAAACCAAAAAAACAAAAAACAAAACAAACAAACAAAAAAAAAAAAAACAAGGAAAGGGGCTTAGGATTCTAAAAGACAGGAACATAAAGTAAATGGCCAGGTCATTAGCCCACCCCCTCAGGCCCTTATCCATTCCAGCTCTCACTCTGAGCTGGAGACTCAAAGCCTAGTCATACAAGGAAGGAGAACATGGGGATCCTCTGACGCCACATCCTCTTGCACTTGTGTAACGTGGGTTCCTCTGCAATAGTGGTGTGCACTCATGACACCAAGTCGTCTCTTGCCCACTTGCTATTAGCTTTCAGAGGACAGGAGTTCAGTTCCCAGTACTCATATTTAGGCAGCTCAGCTCACAATGGCCTAGAACTTCAGCTCCAGGGGTTCTGATGCCCTCTTCTGGCCTCTGTGGGTATCTGTACTCACATGCACATACAGACACATAGACATATACACACACACACCACAGAAACACACACACACACAGCACACAAACATGTAGATAAATAATAAAATACATCTTTAAAAATATTAGAAGTAAAAATGACACCGAGGGGCCATTTGTCTTTTCTCTGTTTCTCTGTCTCTCTTTCTGTGTGAGAGTGTATGTGTGTGTGTGTGTGTGTGTGTGAGAGAGAGAGAGAGAGAGAGAGAGAGAGAGAGCACAGAGTGTGCAAGTGTGACCAGGGCAGTCAACCAACCCCGCCTGTGTGCCAGGAAAGGAAAATGGCTTCATAAGGGAAGCCATGTAATATACACATAAAAGCCCACCTTTATTGTGGGACTTGTATGCCAGGATGCTTATGCGCCTAAGCATGTATGGGTGTCTGACTCATCAAGCCCCTAGTGTGAGAACCAGTTCCAGGCAACCCTCAACATGGATTTGCTCTCTGCCCAGGGTGCCAGTGATGTCATCAGTGGGGGTGAATCCTGGCAGCTTCCTGAGGGGAGGGGAGCCATTGCAGGGCCTGCTGTGCTACTGGGATGAAATCCTAGGTCTCCCAGGAGGTGGGCAATTCTGGTACTTGCTCTGTTCTGTCCTAATGGTTAGTCCTCTAGGTAAATATCATTAGGATCAACCAGGTCAGGATATGAACTGCAAAGCAATGACATCCTAAATTAACTGTGTGATGACATAATCTATATGAATTGAACAATATTGATTCTTATTCAGAACAAATGGGCATCTTGGCATGAGGATATTGATGTGTCAAGGGCTTCATTACGGTCCCTCCTTGCTGATAGATGAAGCTGACTGAACTGGGTCAGTGGATACCACCTACATCTCCTTCCTCATGATCTCCAAGAGCTAAAAGTGGAGCATGGATAGATTTGGGGAAATACTTTATCTTACCCACTCCAGGAAAACTCATTGCTTGCACAAGGATGCATCAGCAATGTCCCTGATGAGCAGGTGTTCTGGGAAAAGGACACTCCCAAGCTCAGACAGAAAGGCAGATGCTGCTATTCAGTATTTCCACAGTCCCGCTTGGTGTTACAGACACTGCAATGCACTTGGCTCTGCCCTAGTTACAGAAATGTAGGTAACCTAACTATACACCAAGTTCAAGAACAAAACAGGTCTGGTTACAGGTCAAATCTATGATGAGGCTGAAGCTAAGAAAGGAAGGCAGCATGGAAGGGGACCTCAGTCCATCTTTTGTGGCTATGACAGAAAACAGGACACCGGTAAGTCATAAAGGAAAGAGGCACATGGTTCAGGAGCTCATGGTGCCAATATTTGCTTAGCTTCCAGTGAAGGCAGGAGGTAGGAGAATGAGAGGCAGATCTCAAAAGACCATGGCAATGCATAGTCTTCACTGTGAACTTCTTGGATTTAGAATTACATAGGAGGCTGGTGTATCACAGATGGTTATATATGAGGCAGTGTTTTCAGAGAGGAAGAACAGTGCAGGAAGATTCACTCTGAATGTAGGTAGTTCCTCCCTACAGGCTGTGGGCCCCATGGAATAAAAGAGGGAAGGAGGAAACAGCCTTGAGTACTGGCCTTTCCCTGTTTTCCTGCTTCCTGTTGACCATGAGGGGAAGAATTGCTTCTACCGCATGCCCTCACCAACATGATATTCAGCCCAATGTGCAGGGCCAGAAGACCGCAGACTGATGATGCCCCTGAACCTGTGAGCCAAAATAAAGCTTCTTCTTTAAGCCATTTCTGTCAGGCAGTTTGCCAAGTCAGGAAAAAAGCAATGGATGCCAAAGAATGCTTTGAAAACCCGAGTCTGGGGATTATCCCAGTCCTCTGAGGAGGGAGCCTCACTCCAGGCCACTGGATGCATTGGTCTGTGCATAAGGGAGGCCTCTGTCCCATGACCCAGTCCTTCCCATGAGATCCCACTACTCCACACTGCCACAGTGAGGAATTAATCTTCAACATGACTTTAAGTGGCAACAAACCCTAGCCGAGCCATAGCAGGGTAAACATAGCCAGGCCCAAACAGAGAAACCTGGGCTTGAAAGAGCAGACACAGGACATCCTCTCTGTGTCTGAGAGAATCTCCAGACACAGGGTCAGGAATGTGGGAAACACTAAAATTATCTAGGGACAGAGCTGAAGTTTAATTAAAAAGTTGTTTCATGGGGAAAGTGGAGCAGATGGAAATAAACAGGATAACCCTCTGATGGAGGGTTTTAAAGCAGGCGTTGATCCTCAAGGGTGCAGGCATTCGGCTGCTCCCCAGCAAGGCAGAGACATTGTGAAGGCAGAGGGAGCCAGGTGCTCTCTGAAAGGAGGCAGGGAGGCACTTCCCACAGCTGAAAGGCAATCATCTTCATAAAGGCAACATTCAGTGTGGAATTAAAGGCACTCCATGAAATTCAGGTGAGTGGGAGTAAACACACATTGGCTCGCAGTGTACACACTCATTACCCAGCTCTCAAGAGCTCTTTACTCCAGGCAGATGTTGGACCGCTACAGTAGCTCCAGGCCGAAGCAGGCTTCCATCAGTGCTGGGCCTGGAAGCCAAGCTTGGAGGGAGGTCCCACTGACCCTACTCACTGTCAAACATGTGCTCAGTGGCAGGAACTCTCAGTGCCACATAGGAAATGTTCCCATGGCAACAGTGAACAGGTGTGTGACAATCGGAGAGACGGGAGGCTGCCAGGAGGACCACAGCTAGGGACAGAATGAGATGAGGCTCAGGGATCCTGCCATCTTCTGGGAATGGTGGAAAGTTCAGACATGGCTGACATCCTCTAGGGCTGGAGCGCAGGCCTGCTGAAGGCTTCTAATAAAGAAAAGAAGAGCAATGGGAGTGTGGGGAGTTAGAAGGAATGAAGGAGGGGAAGAAATGACATAATCTCGAAAATCATAAAATAAAGAGGAGTGATATCATAGAAGTCACCTGTAGGAACATCACCTAGCAACTGTATGGGCCATGAATTGGGACTTGAACAAGGGAGGTGTTTCCCTTGTAATTATCTCCTGACAAGATGAATGCCCTGTGGCAACTTCTCTGGTATTCAGTGTTAATTGTCCTTCACACTCTGTGTATGTGTATATGCATATGCAAGTGCATGCTTATATGCATGTGTGCTTGCCTGTTTGTAAGGATATTTGTGTAGAAACCAGAGTACAACCTCAAGTACTCTTTGGGACATCATCCACTGTGCTTTTCTGGAGACATAGACTCTCTCTGGTATGGTTCTCACCAACTAGGTTAGGTGGGCTGACCAGTGAACCCCAGGGATCTACTTTTTCTAACCCCTCAGCCTAGGATTACAAGTGTGTACCACACATATGGTTTTGACATGGGTTCTAGGGATCAAACTATGGTGCTCCTGCTTATAAGGCAGGCAATTTACAGACTGAGTTCTCCCAGCCTCTCTTTGGTAGTTTTTCAACAGGCTTCTCAACATGGATATTGTGTCCTAAACACGAGGAGAACTTGGCCACTGTGCAGGAGAGTGTCCCTGTGTGGAACCAACACTGTTTACTCCACAGTTTGTTGGCTGACTGCAGCTGTCCATATTTGCAGTCTGGCTCGGAGAGCTGCACTTGTGACTGGCTGGCCTGATACTTGCCGGCAGTGTGAACCACAGAATGACCGTGTAGCATGCACTGTTGCCACAGCTCAAGACAAGGTTGTGCAACAATCAGACATCTATATGCAAAAGGATGAGCTTCCTGGAATATAAAGAAATACCATGAAATAAACCACAGACCCCAACGCAAAACGTTGATCCATTGCCTGATGGCCTGGAAGGAAGGAGGAAACCTTGGGGTCTTATGCAAGGTTAGGATGTCTTAACTATGCTACCATGGCAGGGTGTGTGAGAAAACCAACAGTGGATTAGATACCATCAAAGAACACTTTTTGCTGTCAGGTGACACTTTCCGGAGGCTGGAGAGACAGCTCAATGGTTAGGAATATTGACTACTTGTCCAGAGGACCCATGTTGATTCCTAGCACCCAAATAGTGATTCACAACTGTGTCTGTAGTACCAGTTCCAGGAGATCGGGCCCTCTTTACTGGTCTCTGGGGACATTTTACACATGTAGTACACAGGCAGGCAAACATAATATACATAAAGTAAAAATAAATACATTTTAAGGATATTTTTTCAGAAAATAATCAGAAAAGGAAACTGAGTCTGGGGAAAATATCCACCAATCATGTATTTGCTAAAAGATTTGAATACACAAAAAAATCCAAAACTCAACAAAATACCAATTATAGAATGAACAAGACTCATCCAGACAACACAATGCAGAGGAGACAAGGAAGTCAGGATTTTTAACAACATTCCCCAAGAGGGAGTCTCAAAGAGAACCAGGGTGAGAGATCGCCACAAACCTAAAGAGAAGGGATAAAATGAGAAGCACGGAACTAAACTAGGCTGCCATAGTATCTCATGGAATGTTCTAGAAAATGCTCAGGAACATCCTGAGGCAGGGAGCAGTCACTGGCATGCGGCCAGGGCTGGAGGAAGTGCTTAAGGGAGAGGCCTCTGTTGAGTGCCTTTCCTGTGTCTTGGCTCTAAGAAGATGAAGAGTATCACAGGCATATAACTCACATTGCAGCCCTGGTTCTTCTAATTCCTGTCTGTTTCATCCTCTGGTCATATTTTCTGATATCTAGACTTTTTTTTGGCTCTTCCTGGTGCCTACAGACATCTGCATACTGCCCATGATGCTTCAAAGGACATGGACAGGGACAGCACCTGAAGAGGGGGTGTTTCTAACTTGTGAGACAACAGGAGTTAAGAGGGAAAAGCCCTTAGAGAGACTGGGACCGAGATTTTTTTCTCTGAGGTTTAGCAGCTTATGAATAATCTTTTCTCTAGACTTCCTAGAGACTAATTCAATTTGGGCACAATGGCTTCTTTTAGTAAAAGAAAAAGTTGCTACTTTGCATGTGTGGCCATGGTTTCTCCTCAGAGGCCAGAAAGCTTACACTTCTGCTCTGCCCCTTTCTTTTCTGCTCCTGAGGCCAGTTTACACCCCAGTACTGGATTTAGCATAGGGCTGTTTAAGGTGCCAGGATTCTCAACACCCACTTAACAGGGAAGAAGAATGAACTCTGCTTCCCTCTTCTTTTCACATTGCTGTGCATGGAGGGAAGTATGTTGCCATAGTAACACATCTCTTTCCCTTTCCTTCCCATAACCTACATACACCTGTTACCAGGGCTTCCAAACACAGGGAGATGCCACATGTATGAGACATGTGAGAAGAATGTATTGGGTCCTCAACTTGATGTCCATTTTTAGTGTTGACCATTTACAATTTTAGTGTTAACCATTACCAACTGCTTACCATTCTTAGTGGACACGGGCTTTGCAGGAGCCTTGCTGCTCCAAGAGGCAGTAGATATCTCAGGGCCCCTCATCCATCAACTAAACTTCCATGTTTACTGAAGTCGTATTCAGTAGCCAAGACTTCAGCAACAGTTCATCCCTCCTGTATTTAAACTACACTTTGATAGCTCTTTCAACAAATACCCAACTCTTACTCCTCCAAAACTATGAAAAGAATTTCAAATGGCAAATAGATGAGTGAGAGTGCAGAAAACAAGATCTCCCTGCTGTGCACACAAGTGTGACTCTCTCCTGTTTCTTTTGCCACCTCTGAGATTTCTTGCATACGTCTGTACCACATGTAACTCTTACCAACATATCCTAAAGGTGATCATAGAGTATAATGTACCTCTTATCACTAACATATCCTAAAGGTGATCATAGAATATATTGTACCTCTTATTACTGACGTATTCAGAGGATGATCGGAGAGTATTTACAGCAGTCATTGCAGTGATTTTAACCTGGTGTTGAAATCTGCCTGTAAATAACCACAAACAAGGACTACAGGAAGAAAGAGGGCAGCACATGTGTTATCTGCACACTGACTCTTCCATAACTCACAATACTAGGAACACTTAAGAGTCTCAGAATTTCCTGGGATAAATGTACCTATATGCAGAAAGTTCCATTCATTCTTGAATATTATTTACTGAACACCATGCATAGCAAAAGCATTGGTATCTATAGCTACTTGAAATGTTCATATGCCCAGGTGACCATGGGCTTACTTCAGCTTAGATGTCTTCCCACCTGGCCTCAGGTCAGCTCCTGCCCCAGCCTCCAGTTCCCGCTTTAAGCTACCTCCTTCCCCAGATGAAGGGGACTGTTTCTTGTTTGCGTAGGATTTTACACTATTCCATATCTTTTTCCGTGGGTCACATTGTTCTGCTTAGTGCTTGTTTAGTCAATGTGGAGATTTTTGAACTCCCTGTTCAAGCATCTCATATCTTCTCATTGTGGTGCTAAGTTCTCTGCCTTCTGAGAAAACTTACTCTTTTAAAGTAGCTGAAGAATACCAGCCCTCTTTCCTCCTGCTATTTCTCATCTTCTAACTAATGGTTTACACTGGTTTTCTATGCTTGTCTGCAACTACCAGAAGGACCCTCTTTCTTTCTTTCTTTCTTTCTTTCTTTCTTTCTTTCTTTCTTTCTTTCTTTCTTTCTTTCTTTCTATCTATCTTTTATCTGTCTATCTGTGAATGACAGTTAACCTTTACCTTCTACATGACTAGATTTAAAATAAGCTTGGAAACACAGTCCTAGCATGTCCGTGAGGTCATTTCTAGAGAGGTTTGATGGAGAGACTCCATATATGGACAACACCACCCAGCAGCCTGGGTTCCGGCTTCAATACACAGGAGGAAATGAACCCAGCAGCAGCACTCATCTCTCTCTGCTTCCTGACCAGATGAAATGCAACAGCTGCCTGGTGTTCCTGTTCCCATGATGTCCCTGCTATGATGGAGTGTGTCCCTAAGAACTGTAAGCCAAAATTCACTCTTCCTTCAGTTGCTTGCTACCAGGCATTTTGTCAGAAAAATTAGACAGTAAGAAATTACCTGTCTATCATCTCTATCTGTCTGTTTGTCTATATCTATCTATCTATCTATCTATCTATCTATCTATCTATCTATCTATCTATCATTTATCTATATCTATTTATCTAGCTATCATTTACCCACCTATTATGTTTTTATTCACATTTTCAATTCAAGGCCAAAGAAACTTGGTATCTAAAGGTAAAGTCATTAAATGTCTTTTAAATTAATGACTAGGCATCAGTTAATTTTTGAGGAAACAAATCGAAGAGATTTTAGGGCTAGGACATATTTATTATCTGGAAGTAATAAATTTCCTCATGAAGTATTTTCATGAGAAATCAATGATATCATCAACATATTCATAATCAAAAAGAAAACTCACTTATAAATGAGATTTTTGATGCAACGTTTGATTCAAACTTTGATTCAGTATTAAAATGTTTGTCAAAACAAGGCACCTTGAACTACATGGGTCCTTTTGATCATCCTGATCTACTCTCTGCATTCTTGTGGGTGAACACAGGAGAAGATACTCAAGTGTTGACAGACACAAACCGACCAACAGTCATCCCTGAAAGCCTTGAGTCAAATATCTATCTTTTTAATGCTTTCTTTTCCTAATTGATAAATAGTAGAGTAGATATAGTCTGCAATACTTCCTAAGTCAAAGAACCTTCTCAAAGTCTCAGATGAGTGACTAACAAAGCACATGAAATGTCTATAGATAATGACTGCTAGCCTGGATTCCCCAAGGTTAATATTTTTCCCATGGAGGGACAGGTAAACAGAAATGGGGGTGTCTCTCTTTTAATGCTTATGCTGTGTTCAGATGATTAGATAATGCTAATTTCATCAGTGGAGAAAAATAGTTAAAACTAGTCTTTACATCCTGCTAAGTGATTCAAAAGTCAATAATGAACCTTAATGTAGAACTTTGGTTGGCTCTATTTATCCATTCATGTTCTCACTAATCCAATCCATCCATTTCTCCATTCAATAGATAGACATTGGCTGTGACAGAATGTGGCCTTGGACTGTAGTTGGATAGAGGGGACAGTAACATTTGTGGAGGAGAAAGAAGCTATATGCTTGCACATTGTATGGTGACATCATTTATCTCTCACCAAAACTCACAGGATAAGTAATCATCAGTTTTTACAGATAGAGCACAAGACAGTACTTAGCTGCTCAAGGCATCTTAGTAAGTCTCTCTGCCTCTGAGAAGTGGTCTCTGCAAACTCATGTCAAGGATAATAAGAATAAATGTTCTTCATTAAGATTTCAAGAGCCAAGTTTAAATCACAATAGTCTAAAATCCATATAAGAATGTTAATTATGTGTACACCTTTCTAATGATCACAACTATGGCCCACTCTCTGGAGGATGAGATGGCAGAGGGAAAGTTGAAACTCTCAACCTAGCAGCCAGTTCCCACCCTAACTACAACTCCTACCTTCCAATTCACAAGTCTGCTTGTGAGCTTTGTATCAGGGGCTAGATCTTCCATTGCTAGCATCAAGCAATTCATCAGAGAGTGTACATTTCATGTATTAATTTCCCCTTTATGAAATATTTACCATGCTTTCTTCAAAAATGCCTGACAGCAGACACTTTCCATGTTCTTCCCTGGCTCTCAGTTAAAGCAAGCTACAAATCTAAGTGCTGAGGGATGTGCTGCTTAGGAATAGTTCTTCCATGAACTGTCCCCTGAGAAAACTACCAGGGCTGTTTTCCTTAAGTAGCCACTGTGGCCCGAGAACATGGTAGATTTCTGTGTCTTTTTAGAATTCTGGAGAAAAAAGTCGACTTTCTTTCCCCTGGCTCTTTTCTTCTAGGCCTTTAGAGAGAAGCATTCATCCATGGAATCAATAGTAACCCCTAAGAATCTGTCTGGTCCACACCGGGGACCAAAAATCTTTTGAAGGCAAACCACGTGATTGTTGAGTTCCAGAACGCAGTTGCCGGGGGTGGGGGTGGGTGTGGGGGTGTGAGGGGGGGTGTGGGGGGGGTGTTTGCGGGATATATGGTATGAGGTAAAAGCGAATAATATAATCTAACTCGCAGGGAGACTTGCTGGCTTGGCATTCTAAAACACTTCCAAGAGTCACTGTGCACTTCTCTGCCATCCAGACAAAGCCTGAGTGTTACCGTCAACTCAGTTCCCATGTAGATCCAGTCACCCCTGCCTCTAAGAGTGGGAAGATGGTGGTGTTCTGACTCTCCTAGTGGACCCTTGGAGCGGGGTGGGGACTTCCTTGCTGGCCAGTCTTGCCTGTCTACATTAGTTACATCCTTGGTAGGTTAGTGGAAACCCACTTCACACAGATTTTTTTTTTTTAATTCTGGAAAGAAGAGAGCTCTTCCTGGTTCTTGATTTTTCGTCTTTCCATATCCACCAGGCAGTCTTTGGAGCGCTAATGTCCTCAACTTCTCAGTAAGCTTCAGCTTTTAATGTTGAGGAAAGATGCAAATTAAGAATGTTTGGGAGTTGGTTAAAAAGAATCTAAGGACTTTCATGTTTGTTTGTTTGAGACAGGGTTTCTCTGTGTAGTTTTGGTGCCTGTCCTGGAACTCGCTCTGTAGACCAGGCTGGCCTTGAACTCACAGATCCTCCTGCCTCTGCCTCCTGAGTGCTAGGATTAAAGGCGTGCGCCACTGCTACCCGCCATAGAATCTAAGAATTTGTCCGATGGGATTAAGATCTTATCAGACAACAAAATGCCTGTGTCATGGTGACTGGAACTCCTGAGTTGGATCATAGAGTTCTAGAGAAAGAAACCTATTGGCTCTTTCTCTCCTCCCCAGAGCTGAAAGCAGTTTGATCTGGCATAAACAGAAAAATATACAGTAAAATAAAAGCTAACACACAAGAAAAAGTTCAAATGCAAAGACTGTTAATCTCCACCCCAAAAAGCTACAGGAGGAAGTGAAGAAGGGTCCACCTGGAGAGTGTTCGTTTGCTATACTATCTTGACAGGCTCAGGAGGGAGCAATGTTTTCCTTCTTCAGCAGGTATCACCCCTAGCCCTCACTGATACCACTCTGCTCTGCATACCACGTCAAAGACATGGGTGGAAACTCCGAGTGAGCCAGAGAAACAACGGGGCTCTGAGTGCACACTCAGCCTGCCTTCTCTATGAGCTGTGGATCAGCCTTTCACCAGTGTAGTTTCTACTGTGTGCATAAACACTACCAACATGACCACCACTCCCTCAAGAAAACTATACTATTACCAGCTTCATCTACAGAGGAGGAGATGTGAGTTCAGACAGATAAAAACATGCCCAAGGACCAAATCCCAATTCCAATTTGTCTTGTCTATGGATTCTTTGTGTGTCAGCAGGTTGAGAAGGGCTCATACTCAATACCTTAGTTCCTCTGTGTATTAACAGATTTAAACTAGTCTTCCCTCCTCCCCAACTACATGAAGAAAACACCAGGGGATGTGAGGGGGGAGCTCCGAGAAAGTCAGTCTAAACAAGAGTAAACTGAAGCTCATAGAAAACAAAGCCACACCTGTGTTAAAGGTACTAAAGGGTTGACTGACTGGTTGGAGTGCCCATGGCTGCTAAGAGTTGGAATGTTACTAGCCTGGAGACAATTTATCTTGGGCTGTTTTAGCTCCCTTAATAGCCATCCATTGCTCACCTCTGTATTTGACTACCCATTTTTGTTGTTGCTAGGCAAAATCTTTTTGGAGTATACCAACAGACTCTTCTGACCTCCCACCAACTCAAAGACTAAGAACATTACCAGCTAGATTTTGTGTCCTACAGCAGATCCCCCCAGTGTGCCATGACTGCCTGCCTGATGTCCCCACCAATGCATTTTGCCTTTATTTATGCATGGCTTTCTTTGTTGTGTTACTTTAAAAACCTCGCGAAACTGTGACCATGTTAGAATTTGGTATTAAGGGTAGTGTACAACTGTCTTCCCTGGTCACGGTCACTCATATTTGGCTATAATATATTTGCTTTAAGATGAGAACTTTTGCATTGATGTTGGTCACATCATAGGTAAGGGGCCAAGGTTCTCACAGGGAGCAACTCAGCTTCTTTCACCCAGTAGTAGAGAGGTGAAGACACAGCTGAAATCCACATTCAAAGACTCAGATGTGTCTTCCTCTCTGGGGAAGTCCTGACTAAGGTTGTTACATACAGGACAAACTTGAGCAGGGAGGCTTGCCATTTGGGGATGGAAGATGTTTTTAGCTACCCAGGGTCAGAATTCCATCTGGGCAAGTGTTTCAAAAAGATGTGTGCCTTCTTCTTACGGAAGTTGTTTTTTTAGGTAACATGTAAAGATATTGGAAAGCACAGATGTTGGCTGGACACTGAAATCAACGCTGCACACTCTCAGAGCATCTAGGTGGACAGATGTGGAATACATGTCGTGAGCAGACAGCTTCATGCTTGCACTGAGGAGGTAAAGCACAAGAGGAGTCCTACCTGCAGCTGGGAGGTTGTGAGTCAACTTCTTGAGACTAGAAAGAGTCACAACAGACAAACACCAGATTGAGATATCCCAAGCCACCCTATCATGACTCCTGATCCTCCCACCTTTACAATACTATAGATTTGTTAGCAAAAAAGGACTGGGCTGATCCCTGCATACTTCGTGTCTGAGATGACTGCTGTACAGGCAGGACACACATACATAGGAGGAGTAAATTGTTTTCATGAGCTCTACTCCTAGAAACTGGAGTTCACAGCTCTCAAGAAGAAAAGTGCTCCATTGGGAGATTAAAAATTCAGGTGGTTGATGAGTGCTTAGTTCACAGACAGCCAAAATCTTGACCAGGCTCCTCAAACAGGGTGGGGTGGGCTGGTTAAAGTCATACCAAAGGAGAGGAATCACTGCAACCACAACCTATTCTGCACAGAGCTCAGTTGTTGGGAAATGGCCATTAGGACCTTAGTGGGAGATGGAGAAAGAGCCAGCAGATTAGCTCAGGGAGACAATTGTTCTGACTCTACTGTCCATTAGAGCTGCTTAGAGAACCCCAGTCTACAGATGTGTACATGGTTCTTGTCCATTGCATGGAACTCTGACTTAGACAGAGGGAGCAAGAGCCTGAGTATCAGAAGTTAGGGAAAGGAGTCCTTGCTGACAATACTAACTTACCACACAGAGAAGCCTGCTGACTTGATCTGCATCTGCCCCTCTTCCCCCCAGGATTACAACTCAGAAAAGTAAGGGATGGAGAGATGCACTGACTGCCTTGGACAAAAACATGGGAACGACATGACAGAACTAAATGTCTTGAACCCTATGAACTGCCCTGCTCCATCATCCCACCTTCACCTGTGAACTGCCCTGCTCCATCATCCCAACACTACCCTGTGAAATGCCTTGCTCCATCATTCCCACTCTAACCTGTGAGCTGCTCTGCCCTGTCCCAACACTCCACCTTTAATGGTTGTGACTTGTGAAATGTCTCAATCGCAGTAATTTCACATCACAAACAATAACACAGAAAAAGAAAAAGAGTATACAAATTTTCTTCTTGTAAAATTGGGTTGTCTTTACCAATATGTAGATATCTAATATGTTTTGAGTCAAATAGCTTTAGGACTTACCCAATAACATATTTGAAAGTTTTTCATGGTGAAATCAAGCCATTCTATGTGCTGTCTAAATATGAAGCCACTGAGACAGAGATTCCAAACTCTTCCTACCACTACAGGCAGGAACAATCCTGGGTTTGTCTAAACAACCTTCTTATAATTATTCACTACCAATAAAACCATGTTGGGGCCAGGCATGACACATGTGTATAGTCCCCACACTCAGGGGGCTGAGGCAGGAGGATGATGAGCCTAAAACTAGCCTGTGCTGCACAGTGAAGTCAAGGCCAGTTGGAACTACACAGGAAGATTCTGTCTCAGGACAACACTACCCCTCAAAAATCAAAACCATAAGAGAACTAACACTGTTCTTAAGGTTATTGTATTATCATTATTAATGATACCACAGTTTTATTTCATGCCAGTGCCCAACCCAAATGTTAAAATACTGTCCTTGTCATTATAAAGGAGCCCTGGTGTCCCCTCAAATGCCCCCAACACACATATAGCTGCACTTCTTTCAAATTCACCTTTGTCCTGCAGATGGTTCACACTGGGCAGGTCAGAGTGCCAGGGACTACTATGCAGTCCAGACTCCCTGGGAGTAGAGATCCACCCAGGATGAGGCAGCGAGAGGGCGAGGTGAGTAGAAAACCACTTTGCCAGGCCATTAAGACACTTTTAAATCCTCTCTTTGGCATTGTCTTCTAATCTATTTCTGGGTTTTAAAATAAGTCCTTAATAGCAGCCTGGAGCAATTACCATAAAACTACTACTGAAAAGAGAGTAAATAATTCAGAGACCAGACAACAAGAGTAATTATATCACCCATTTCCATTTCCTAAATAATTAAGGAATTCCTCAGATTCTGCAGAATTCTCTGCCTTGTCTAGACCTGTTGTTGGCTGGTGAAATCCTGGGCATTGCTTTAGAGCCACCTGAGGAAGCCCTCTTGAACTGCCATGGGCCAGGCTAAAAGGAAGAACACTTCTGGGCCCCGAGGTCCCCTTCTCAAGTACGAGGTGAAGCTCTGGGATTCTGTGTGCAAGGGGTTCTCTGAGCATACAGATGTTCATAGCTAAAATGAAATTTAGTCTGTAGAAGAAGAAACTCAGAACTGAGCAAGCCTGTGGTTCATCAAGCACCTGATCCACCATACCCATGACCCTGAGGAAGAATTTGAAGTCTGGAGCCAGCTCCTAAGATACCGAGAGAGTCCTCTAATAGCTAGAGAGCCCAGGATGAGAAATTTAATCAAACTTCTCTAGTCACCAACAGACAGATGTTTGGGAGAGAGAGGGAGAGATGGAGAGAGAGAGAGAGAGAGAGAGAGAGAGAGAGAGAGAGAGAGAGAGAGAGAGAAAATTTATTCATGCTGTTCAGATAACTGTCAGAGGTAAGTGGAACCACCTACTTTATCCACAGTACAAGAGCATGAAGCGGCTGACCCAGAACCCAGGTCTCTGCAGTCCAGAGCCATGCAGACCACCTATAGTATACCTGAAGAGGTCATCATTTAACTATGTTAATATCCTTCTCCTTGCTCAGAAGAAATACATATTTATGTACTTTATATATGTTTTAATTTGGGAAGAAATTGGTTTGGTTGTATCAAGCAGACCATAGACCCCTTTGTCTTGAATTACTGACAAACTCACGTTATGATCAATGCAAGTAAAAATTAATGGATATTGTGTCACAAGATACAACTGACAAAACCCATCTGTATATACATGCAGGCCTTTCCTAAGTATCTTGGAGCATCAGCCAGAGAGAAGAAAGCAGTTTGTGCTGTAAGAAAGGGGTTAAGAGCATGGCTGCTTGTCATTTATTCATTGATTAAAGGCATTTCTGCGAGCAAGGTGCCAGTTCTAGCTTCAAAATACCACAGACTCACACACCATCACAGTAAGTCAGAAACCTCCCTTTAGAATGGGCCCAGTTACTCCTTGATTCCCAGCTCCCTAAGCAGTACTGGAATCTGACAATGGCATTCAATACAGATGTGACCCATCACCCCAAGACTCTCCTCTGGAAAGAGTCCTTTCTTTGTTGCATGTGAGATCAAGAAGTGATTTGCACAGGGCTCTGCCATCCTGCTCAAGAGCCAAAAGGTCCCAGAAGCTGCCTGTGATGATCCAGCTTGGTGTCTAAGGCACAGGATCATGGTGATTGTCTACAGTGTGAGAACATTCCATACTGGAGTAGATGGCAGTCACCTTCCTGCATCCTTTATCTCTGTGAGTGCAACACAAAGCTCTTAGCTTTCTTTCCTCTGGTCAGTCAGGGCTTCCGAAGAAACAGAATGCCAGAAAGAAACACACCTGTGCACTTCATTTTCAGGACTCTGTCTCAGCCCACACCCACGACACCCATGTCTGCTCCTGAGGTTACGATCAGAATGTGGTATCTGGTACCCAGGAACCAGGTAACACTGTGGCTAAAGGCTAACCTGCCTTTTCCAGAAAACTTTTGCTCTGAGCAAATATCAAAGCTGAGCTGGCTGCTGATTGCATCTGCTGCAGATTAGTTAGAATTAAATCCCAAACCTTTGGCAAGGCATCAAACACAGCCAAGCCAACCTCCAGCCGGAGCCTTGTAAAATAAAGAACTCTCACTCTACAAGTCTCACCCTGCCGGTTAGCGGCAACCCCCATCCCCCTTCAAAATTAAACATTTCTTTCCAATAAATGGATTCGTGCCCTTCTACTCACCCTCCAAAATTGTTTTATCCTGTTCACCCGGGACAGCTTGGAAGTATTCATCCTTGCCAGTTGATCCCAGGTGAGGCCCGCCCCTGCAGCTGCCACCAAATCTAGCCTGCAAGCAGAGATGTTCAGGGCTCTCTCAGCAGGGACACTCCCTGGCTTTTAAGGCTGCTTACTAACAACCACAGAGTTCGCGGTGAGCAGAAACAGCCAATAGCTGAACAGGACAGTGAGCCTCTGGGGACCACAGGCTGTGGAGCTGCCTCAAGCAGGCTGAGCCTCTGGTCCAGGAGGGATCTACCTCCCACGGGGAGACTAGGGGTTTCCTGAATGGTCTGGTCATCCTCCTGCCTTCAGGGGGGCCCTGCACAATAGATAGCTGATCACATTCTGCTTGTAGGAAGACAGCCTAATGCCAAGGGTCTCCTGGTACTTTAATTAGTTCCTGCATTTGTTTGGGGCAGGGTCTCACCATGGGTAGGTATGACAAGGCAGGGTTTTCTCCTCAAGGGGTCCCTGATTCTGTCTGGGATCTTACCACAGGAAGGTATGTATCTGGCATGCCAAGGGACACAGGGCTGTCAGTGATTCCTGAGAAAGGCTACTTGCTGGCTGCTAAGTTTGGCTACTGAGAGAAATAGAGAACTGACTATGATTGACTTGACATTATGCAGGAGAACAGTAGGAACAATTAGCAGATCTAAGATGCGGAGGAGCAAATGGCCTCGTCCAATAGCCCTGTGCTTGGCAAAGTGAAGCAGTGTTCAGAAGGACCAGCCTGTAGTTCTTAGCACCCACTTCTGTGACAGCCTCCAGACCATAGGCACAGGGCTTTTGAAGCCAAGCTCTGTTCCAGTGACTGTAGTTATGTTCTAGCTGTGAACAAGAGCCAGGCAGACATCAGTTCCTGGGTTGGGATGACTCAGTCATTTGCTGTTACTCTCACGGGAGATCCTATCATGGTCAGAAGCTACAGTGACCTCCTCAGGCCCTCACCTAGCACTTAGTGTGTTTGTGTGGGAGCCACACAAGAGCTCAGCAATTGAGGGGGGAAGGAAAGGAGGAAGAACAGATGGATGGTGAATGCTGAGGCTCTGTGCTCTCTCCACCGAGTTGGAGGAGCAACTATTTTGAGGTATTTCTACCTTTACAGAAATGGAGCAGCAAGGATTCCACTTAATATCAGGAGCCTCTCCTAACCAATAAAGTGCTCTGTCTCTCTCTCTGTCTCTGTCTCTGTCTGTCTGTCTGTCAGTCTCTCTCTCTCTCTCTCTCTCTGTCTCTCTCTCTCTGTGTGTGTGTGTGTGTGTATCTGTCTCTCTGTCTGTCTCTTTGTCTCTCTCTCTGTCTCTCTCTCACACACACATACACACCTTGTAGGCACGCATATACCTTGTTTCATGTGGTGATGAACTATAAGAGCATTATGGTGCTTCTGGATCCTGATGATCACACAGAAGCTGGGAATGGACGTCCTTTGTGGGACTTGCTTGTTTGTTGATACAGTGAAAGTCGCATGCCAGAAAGGTGGCACAGAGGCAGGCAGGGGTAAAATGGATGCCAAGAGGCTTGTGAAAAACTCGCTCGCCTACACAAATGGGACAAGCGTGGGAAGATGGAGAATGGAAAAGTGGTGAAGACCCAGAGTAAGGAAACTGGGAACTCAGATTGATGAGTGGCAAAATGTTCACAAGTGTGCCAAGAATGTGCTTGGAGTGTGAGCTTAGAAGTTGCTATCATTAGTCTCTTAACAGGTTGCTTCTGGACTAAGGGTGAAACATCACCAGGACAGTCACTGGCTTGAAACTGAAGGCAGGGACGCTAAGGTACAGGAGGAGGAAGAGGGAAAGAGTTCTAAGGAGAAAAGCGTGACAGCCAAGAACCTGGTCCTGAGCACATTGAAACAGAGGGACACAAGGACCTCCTGGAGTTGTGTATGACTCTGAGCATGTAGCCATGCTTTTCTCCATGAGGCTGCAGAGTGTTGTTGAAGGCGAAGACAATGTGCCCATGCGAGGGTGCCTGGGAATGCAGTACCGTCTCCAACTGCAGACTGTGGGGATACCTCTCCTCTGGAAGGTGGGAGTGGCTGGTCTCTCGGCTGGAATCCCGGTTATCATCTCTGGGTACAAATTCTTCTGCCTGCCACATGCTCCACTTCCTCTGGACATGCCTTTTATCATCATACCACCATTCTGGGCCTTTGGCGGTTGAGTAGAATGGAGTGATTGACAGCTCTGTCCACTTGCTGTGGCAGGCAGCACCTACTTCCTTGCAGCTTCAGTGCTAGAATGCTTCCTATGGCTGGCTGTGAGGTCTAGCACTCGGGCAGGCTGACACTGTGGGGTGGTGTAGAGCAGAACCCTCTTAGACTAGCAATGACCAGGAGAGATGATGAGCCTTTCTTCCGCAGACCCTGTGCATCTTGGAGTCATCACCTGGTCTATCCAGAAGATTATTTCCTCTCCTTGTTGTCACCCTAAGCAACCAGTACGCAGCTCCCCATAACTTTCAATGTGTGGTGGCATTTGCAAGGTCCTAAGTGAGGAGACTGTCTTTTTCATCCTGAATCTACGTAGATCACCTTTTCCCAGTTAGGATACAGTCCAAGGCCATACAAAGAGGCAAGGACCCAGATGAGAGTTTATAAATTGGTTCTGGACCCTCCCTGCCATGAGCTGCAGGTGGAGCAGGCTGTGCATTTTCCTCCTGTTGATATAAATGAATAGCTGGGGCTCCTTGAACTCAGTGGACCAAGGGGCACAGGGGAGAGTTGGAAGCATTCACTGTTCTTCTGTCTCATTGGAAGCCATTTCCTCCAGGAACAGAGATGTCTGGCAGAAGCCCACAGAACTTGGGAAGTTTCTAACCCCCAG
Source organism: Peromyscus eremicus (assembly GCF_949786415.1). Classification (NCBI taxonomy): domain Eukaryota; kingdom Metazoa; phylum Chordata; class Mammalia; order Rodentia; family Cricetidae; genus Peromyscus; species Peromyscus eremicus. Next base: position 61,742,470 of record NC_081418.1, on the reverse strand, counting down.
TTGGTTTCTGGAAGAAGGCACACTCGGTAGGGGTGGGCAGACATTTTAGCATCTTTTCCATTACACCCTGTCTGGACAGCACACGCCTCCCTTATCTGAAATACAGTCCATTAGCTCATGTGAGGGGAAACCCAGATAACAGAATAGCCATAATCTCATGAGCGCGAAGGGTTTCCGGAACTCAGAAGCACTCACAGCAGTTTCGGAGGGGCGTGCTCTCAGATTTGGGAATCAAAACGCATCTACTGTCCATGTCCGCTATTGATCGGGGCCAGCATGGCAGCAGAGCAAGTAAAATTTCTCAGGCTCGTTCAGCTCCCCACTTAAGAGAGATGCAAGTCAAGCAGAGAGAGCCTGGAGTTGGTACTTATGGCCAAATTACAGCAAGCCCAGGGCTTCAAACTGGCAGGCTTTCTAGCCATTGCAAGTAAGACCTATGGGCTCAAAACCAAGAAACACTGATTAATTTTTAATGGATGGTTGGTAAAAATAATGTGGACTTGGATTTATATGATGTGGGAGAGGAGGCAGGGTAGATTCGTCACCCCGGAAACAGACCACAGAGAAGCCGAACATCAAAAGAAACGTTTAATCACTGAAAGTGTGGGTAAGAAAGCATAGACTTAGGATACTGAATTATGCAGGACTTTTTCTTTAAAAACCAGATTCTGACATTTTTATAACACTTTAGGTCTCCCTGCTGTGCCACTTAGAAAAACGGGACATCCATAGATTCAAGGAAATGAAAATGCTTTCAAAATCTTAAAACACTAACCTGAATTCAAATAGTCTGTTAATTAGCATATTTACAGGGCATCATGGAAGTTCTAAATGTCTAGACAAAGTCCTTCTGTGAAATCGCACATTGTTTTTAGGCTATTAGTCAACTAAGAATTGCAATATCATCTTTAGCTTAACTTGTGTAAAAGGACATTAATGACTTATTGATTTTTTTAAATAAATACCAAAAGCTACCTCCACTGGGCTTTTGCCTTCCTTCAGTAGTCTAAAGTGATTGTGTACCTAGGTGACCACCAAGTGGTGTGAAATGCCACAATTTGGAGATGGTGCTAAAAACCACCGTGGATGTCACTTTCAGACTCAGAAGAGAGGAAGCAACAGGAAGCCAGGCTGGCTTTTTTTTTGTTTTGTTTTGTTTTTCGAGACAGGGTTTCTCTGTGTAACTTTGCGCCTTTCCTGGGACTCACTTGGTAGTCCAGGCTGGCCTCGAACTCACAGAGATCCGCCTGGCTCTGCCTCCTGAGTGCTGGGATTAAAGGCGTGCGCCACCACCGCCCGGCCGGAGGCTTCTCGGAGATTGGCCACTTCAGGACCCGTGGGTTAGACTGAGCTCCAGGGCCACGTGGGACACCCCTCCTGCCTGTGCAATGTGCAATGTGACTGTGCATTCTTTGCACAAACACGAGGCTCTGCTCATGCTTGGCATGCCATTCAGGGCACAAAGAAACCTTCTTTTCTTGTTGTTATTAAGGCAACTAGAACCGAGCCCAGTGCTCAGTCCTAACAGGACCATGGGAGACAGTACTTCATCCCTCTTGGGGTGCCCCTCCTGGCCTGCTGAAGTCCTGCGGTTCTATATCCTGACAGTGCACATAGGTCAGCCCTCACTCCTCTTGGCATGGGTGGGGCAATCATTTCATCTCCCGCCACTCCTTCAAGTGTGTTAACCTTGTTTCCCCATGACCAGCCCCGCACACAGAATTCTTTGGAGGGCCCTGACCCAAAACTTTGCCACTGCCCTGCCTTCCCTGGGGTCTTGTTCTTTACTGATGTTCCATTTCGAAGCAGAACCTTGCTCCTCCAAGAATGCTGAGCTCCTCCCTTTGCCCGTAAGGAGATGTGTTTTCTTCCTCCTGCTTCCGAAGAACTTCTGCCACCTCCATGCATACCTTCAACACAAACTGCAGGAAGCTGCCTCAGAATCAGAAAGGATAAGCCACAGCAAGTATTTTTAAGCCCTGTAAAATCCAGAATTAACATCAGCAATCATTTCCTGATACACCCGTGCTTGGTGAACACCTTCTGGTGTGAGCAGCTGTCAGGGTCTAGTGTCTGGGCATCATGGGTGCGCTCTGGCTATTCACACTTCAGAGAACTAACAGATCCTCTGCTAGAGTTGGCATCTGACAGGGTGGTTCCTTTCACATGACTCCACAAATGGTCAGGTGATTGTGAGGGATGGGTCAAGAAAGCCCACTTATTGTCCTTTTCTGCCTTCCTGTGGTTTGGGCTTTGCGGTCAGAGACTGAAGACAGAAGCCAAAATGAACAAACCGATACACAGCGGTCAGCAGGACAGCACTCTAACAGGGTTGCAGTGGTCCTTGAGGCCTCTGCTATTTCAGTTTGTTCAACAACTTCTCTGCTTCCTGACCAAATGGCGGATGCTGAGCGCTTGATAGTAATTGCAGGATGCTGTCAATATAAAGGTCTCATCTTTAAGTTAGCAATGACCTTGTGTTCTCAAAGTACACTGAAGACAGGTGTGCAAATGCTACCTCTATAGACATGAAGCCTCATCAAGCCGTAAAATCTGGACTTAGGTTTTGCTTATCCTCTGAACTCTTCAGGGACTGGGGCTAGTGGAAAGATATGGACCATTCACTCCATGTACGTTAGTATGAATTGCCAACTTTATACATCATAGAACCCCCTGGGAAGGGAGTCTCTCTAAGGGGTTATCTAGATGATGTGAGCCTGTGGGCAAGACTGTGAATGATTATCTTGATTATACTGGGGTGAGAAGACCCTTCCACTGTGGGCATCAATGTTCCCTAGGCAGGGAATTCTGAACTGTAAGAGTGGAGAAAGTGTGTGCTCTGGACAGGGGACATAGTGTGATACTGTGGGTGTGACATATCACTGTGGAATGACATGACACTAGACGTGATGTGACACTGGATGTGTTCCTTCCACCTTGGTTTCCCCACAGTGATGGACTGTAACCTGGAAATGTAAATCAAATAAACCCCTTCTCCCTTAAGTTGCTGTGTCAGGTGGTTTTCTCACAGTAACAAGTTAAGGAACTAAGGCACCATGTCAGGAAGGGGGCTTCATGGGAAAGGTTTAAGATTCAAGGGATCCCATTGGAGCAGCACTTCTTAGACACTAATGCTCATTTTATGACACACATACACATATACACAAATGCACCCAGACACACATGGACACATACTTGGACACACACATGCTCTGATAAAGTTTTACCAACACTCTTGTCTGTAATGCTTTGGAAGGCATTCTGACAATGTGTATCTTTTTTGCTCTTCTCTCTCTCTCTCTCTCTCTCTCTCTCTCTCTCTCTCTCTCTCTCTCTCTCTGTGTGTGTGTGTGTGTGTGTGTGTGTGTGTGTGTATGTGTGTTAGAGTGTACACCATGGTGTATGTGTAGACGTCAGAGGACAACTGTCAGAAGTTGGCTCTTCCTTCTACCTTTTTTTGAGGCCAGGTCTCTCTTGTTTCTGTGGTATTGTACCACCAGGCTGGCTAGATGGCCTATGAGCTTCTAGGGTATTCCCCTGTCTCTGCCTCACATCTCACTACAGGAGTGCTAAGAACACAAATGTTTGCATCATACCCAGACTTCTGCGTGGATTCCTGGGGTGTGGACTCAAGTCCTCACACTTGCATGGCAGGAGCTTCTCACACTAAGTCATCTCCATGGGCATTCTGCTTACCTATTTTGTACAATAGCCTGAGCACTCTAATTTCAGGATCCACAGGGTCTTCCTGAGTTATTTAAGAAGTACTGGAGGACAACAGAAGTCTGCAAGGGCTGGTATGTGGAAGAACTGCCCAGGTGTTTGTCAGAAACGTACATCTAGACACATCTTCACAGAGTGAGATTTGGTGACCAGGAGGACGAAGCTGCTACAGCAGATGTACTGGGTTCCCACTCACTTGGTGGCCTACTGAAACCCTCTCATCCATGCTTACTTATTGCAGCCCAGTGCAGCTAGAGGCCCAGCAGAACATGGCTGGACTCAGTTCAGGGTCTGAGAAGGTGGACATGTCAACAGAGCTGCCTGTCTTCTGGAGGCTCTCAGGGAGAATCCATGGTGCACTCATTTGTGCTTAGTATGCAGGACTGTCTCAGGCCTTTTCCCTCGAGGCAGCTGCCCCTGAAGTTGTCCTTAGCTTCAGGTTACTGGAGCTCCTCTTTTGCTTCTTAGGTTTCACTCAATTACAGTGGGTCCGTCTTGACTATTCAAGATTATTTATCAACCTTGGCTCCATCTGCAAAGTCCCTCTGGCAGTGTGCACACATAGTCACGGGTGAAATACTGGGACAAGGCTCAAAGGACCCAAAATGCAGCCTACTACAGTGGGTCAGTGACACAATTTTCATGTGATGGACAGGATTAAGTATTAAAAATAATCCCACTATAAATCAGTTTAGCTGAGAAATGACTCTATATAAGATTAAAAATAAATACTAATTAAATCAATGAGGTTTTAACCTAATGAACATCAACTCATCTGAAAATCCCCCCACAGGCAAAACACACTGTTTAGCTCTAGTCCTGGAGGTGGAGACTTAGAAAGAGCCCTCCAAAGCATCCCTGAATAATTTATCTCCAACAGTAAGTGCAGAGTGGCTGTTATGTGGACCGAGCACTCCTGCAGGCTCCCTGTGCTCCTCAGTCCCGACTTCAGCGCCGCTGCTTGGCTCACGCCAACCTGTGTTTGAGTGGCTCATCCCCGCCATGGTCAATTTTGACTGCCAAGACGATGGGATCTAGAACCATCTATTAGAGTAATGTCTGTGAGGGGGTTTCTAGATTGGGGTAACTGAAGGGGAAGACTCCCTTAAAAATGGAGAGCACCATTTCATGGACTGGGGGCTTGTACTGAATGAAAGGACTGAGGAGAGCTGAGTATGGGCACCTCCCTTTCTCTGCTTCCTGCTCCAGCTGCCTTATGCTCCTGCCCCCATGATGGACAGTACTCTCAAACTGCAAGCAGAAAGAATCGCTCACTCTCTTAAGTTGCTTTCACCATGCATTTCATCAGAGCAATAAGAAAAGTAACTTACACAACCCCCAGTTTTGGTATCACTGAATTAGACATGGAGCATTGAGTTAAAGAATGGACTCTGGGCGGGCGGTGGTGGCGCTCACCTTTAATCCCAGCACTCAGGAGGCAGAGGCAGGCAGATCTCTGTGAGTTTGAAGCCAGCCTGGTCTACAGAGCGAGCTCCAGGATAGGCACCAAAGCTACACAGAGAAACCCTGTCTCAAAAAACTAAAAAAAAAAAAAGAAAGGACTCCAGAGCTGAGGGAGATGGCTCTACCCACCCAGAGAGCACTTGCTGGACATGTGGAAGGGCCTGGGTTCAATTCCCGTATTGAAAAAAAAAGGAAAAAATTAGACTATGTAAGAAAGGGAAGAGATGGGAGATGAAGGAAAAAATACACAGGAGAAGCTGGAGGAGGAAGCCAAGTGAGGTGGCAGGAGGAGAGGGCAGAGGGGAAGGAAGACAGGCAAGCAGCATCAAGAGGCTGAGGCTCCCTCAGTACTGGGACCTGGCATCTCCAGCAACATAAACAAATCCATTTATTCTACTTGTTTCTTGGTAGGGTGGAGATTGATCAGCAAAGAGCCATGTGAAGACACGATGAGGAGAAAAGAATTCAAAACAGAGCAAAACACAGCCAGGCAGATCTATGAGCCAGCAGCTCTACTCCTGGGGTCACAACAGAGACAAGAAACCAAAGGCTTAGCCTCCCATGAAGGTGGATCCAGGCTGAAACCTGCCTCAGAAACTGCAGGTCTGCTCCACACAGTCAGCAAGGCAGCTCAGGCTGCTGAACAGAGCAGGTGAAGCAGTGAAGGCCATGGCAGCTTCCGAGAGATCCATTTTCACAGAATAAACTGTCCTGGGCTGTAGCTGTGTGTCCGCCTCTCTTCCCACTCACGTTAGATTCTCACTTGTTTAATTTCCTTGGAGAAAAAGAAATGCCAGAACAGCAAGACTCTTGCCTGGCTTCTTTGGCATCAGCCCCCAACGGCACAATTCAAGCCTCTGGGTCATAACTGGGTACACTGTTTCCTACCCAACAAGGATTATAGTCAGAAACAGGAACAAGACTCACACATTTAAACTCATCTGCCGAGGACAATTTTAAGAGCCATGCCATATTGCCTGCCTGAGTTAAGTTTCTGTTGTCCAGTATTGAGCCACTAACCAGAAACTTTTGACATGCCTGGACAAGTCCTGAGTTATTAGAAAATAACTTAACATTTCCTTATCTTTCTGCTACAGTGACCATTAGTAACAATGTTTTGTGGTTAGGTTGCTTGGTTGGGTTGCTTGGCAACTCAACAGTCCCCTGATCTTTTCCCAAAGAAAGTTTCCTAGTCTGCTTCTATAAAACCCACCTGAGAAAAATAAAATTTTGCAGCTTGATCAGAATGTTGTCTCACTGTCAATTCTTTGTGTCTCTTGTCCCTTCATTCGCCATTCCCCCTTCTAGGGTCTCTGCTGAAGATCCTGCTAGCCGGGACACTCATCTAGACCAGAAAGATGGTCAAAGGACACATGTGGGAAACCAGGCACCTTAAGCAGGAAACACAGATAATCTCTAAGAAAACAAGCCATATGGAAGTGAAGGACTCACAGGTAGGGTCCCAGTGTTAGACTTGTGCAGTATCCAAGGGGCACTGTTCACAATCAAAGTGGGCAGCAGGTCCTTAAGCAAGGAAACCACTCCAGCTCTACACAGAAGCCTGGATGTCAGAGCAAGGCCCCCTGGGAGCCATGTTGAGTTTTAGGAACCAGACTCATCTCCCTCAGTGACCTTCCTTGGAGGAGCCTAAAAGAAGGCTGAGCTTGCTTTCACAGTCCCAGGAACTGTGCTGCACATCACGGATACAGATTCTCAGCTGTGGATGGGAAGACAGGAAAAGCCATGTATTAGCTCAGACTGACACAGCAGGTCAGTGGGGGCAAAGGAAGTCAGGAATAGAAAACAGGAAGCTGAGCTGGGCGGTGGTGGCACACGCCTTTAATCCCAGCACTTGGGAGGCAGAGCCAGGTGGATCTCTGTGAGTTTGAGGCCAGTCTGGGTACCAAGTGAGTTCCAGGAAAGGCTACACAGAGAAACCCTGTCTCGAAAAACCAAAAAAAAAAAAAAAAAAGAAAAAGAAAACAGGAAGTTGAGAATGAAATGGGGCAGGAGAGACTGTGGATGAGTGAGGAGGCAGGTGGAGAGGAGTGGCCAGGTCAGAGTTGGAGGTTCAGGCAGCTCAGGGATAGTGGTACAATATACGAGGTGGGTGAGGAAAGCCAGGTTTCCTTGGAGAGGGTTTATTTACTTTCTTTTAAAATTATTTTTATTATACTGTTACTTATGAAATGTTTTGTGTGCATGGGTGTGGGTAAGCACAGAGAAGTGAGAAGACAGCTTGCAGGAACTGGTTCTCTCCTTCCACCAGATGGAATCTAGGGAGCTAATTCAGCTAATTCAGGTTTGGGGTCAAGTGCCTTTAACCCACTGGGCCCCTTGAGGAGCCTGTGCCCCTGCTCCTGCCTCAGCAGCCTCTCCACCCTGAGAAAGAGCCAGGACCTCCGCCAAACCGCTTCATTCATTTCAGTTCCAGAAAAGCAACTAAGAATTAAGACTGTTCACAGACTCCTTAAAAATTTCTAAATCTCTTTAAAAACATTTCTGAGACTTTCACGTCATCCAACGTGACACAGTCAGAAGCTATTTGTATTGTACAAATATTCACAATGCTATTGCTATTGGAATATGTCAACCTAAATTTCAATTAGGCTGAGAAACATACTCTATTTGACAAAATTCCTCAATGAATGTAATTGCCATGTAAGATTCATTTGAATGTAATCCACCAAAACATCTATCTACTCCAACCCTGCTTCTAAATGTGAAAACAGGTCATTTATTTGCTTTGATTCCATTCTCATTATGGGTTTTTAGCAAACACAACAGGCTACTTGGTCAAGACACACTTGTAAGTAATGTTTTCTGATAAAGCTTCTTGCCCCAGTGATCATAGAATGTGGTGGAAGCCACCCACACAGCAACCCCATGTCCAGGCTTCAAGCTGTGAAGATCAACAGTGAGCAGTGAGTGTTACAGTCCACTTGTTTTTTTTTTTGTTTGTTTGTTTTGTTTTGTTTTTAGAGCAGATTGTTGTGTGACACTCTTCCTGGGGGACTTAAATGAAGATCTTGTCTCCAGATGAAGAGCTGATGAGGATAGCAGTAATGCTTTGAATGAGGATAGTCCCTGTAGGCACATATGTTTGAAAGTATATTCCCAGTTGGTGGAACTGTTTGGGAAAGATCAGGAGGTGTGGCCTTGTTGTAGAAGGTTTCAAAAGCCCACATTATTTGCAGTTAGCTCTTTATCTACCTCATGATTTTGTAACAAAATATAAGCTCTCAGCTATTGTTCCAAAGCTATGCCTGCCCTGCCAAGATGGTTGTGGACTCTAACTCCCTGGAACTCTGAACCCCAAATAAACTTTTCATGGTGTCTCTTCACAGCAACTAAAAAGTAACCAAGACAATGGTAAGGCCATAGTAAGGATACCGTCACTCTAACTGAGTGAACCAAGGAGTTTCAGTCAAGTTATTTACGGGAATATGGGTTGGAGGATTACTTACAGGAGGAGAAATGACTCAAACACAGCTGCATCACTAAAGCCTACCCTAGCCTGGGTGACAGCTCACAAAATCTGGAAACCTGAAACACACTGCATAGCTTGCTTGGGGCTCAGCAGATTGAAGAGGGTGCTTTCCAGGTGGCTTGGCTGATCTGAGTGTTTTCTAGCTAGCTGGGGCTTTGTTGTCTTTCAAAAGTCCTTGCTGTTTATATACAGTTTAGACAGAAGGGAGCTAGTAAATCTGGTCAGTTTCAGGGACTTCCTGGGTTTAAGGAGCTTCCCTGCCCGTAAATGGATGGAATGTTCCACCTCCCTTTAGAACATCTGTGTCTTAGTGAGCTTCTCTCCAAGATGAACAGTTTTATCTGTTATACAAGGATCTCGGCCTCAGACTCGTGAGCCTCCTGCCTCAGACTCAGAAGTACTGAGAATATAGACACGAGCCACCAGTACCAGCCTTTGCTTCACATCTTGAAGATTTATTACTTAAAGACGTATTTTTGTATTTATTTAAGTATGTATGTACTGAATGCAACCAAGTGTTTTGAACCATGGGGCCATCTCCCCAGCACCTTGTGGTACATATTTTAATGAGCATACCCACAAAGCTAACATGTGAACTCCAGCAATGAAAGTCCTTCATTTCCACAGCTTCTCTTCCTTCCCTTCTCCTAGAAGTTGCTTAACTCACACTAGCCCATAACTCATGCCATTCCATTGCTCTCCCACATGAGTCTTATAGCTAGGACTGGAAGAGGGGAGCCAAGCCCCTTCACTAATCAGACACAGAGGATGCAACTTTGCGACTCGTGAGTGACTCTCTTCTCTGAATGGAGGAGCCATCAGAGGGAGCAGAGAGTGGATGGACGGGTCTTAAGAGCAGCCAAGTCCCTGCTGGGCCATCCTCAGGACTAGCTTTGCTCTGGTCCACCCTTTTATTTTTGTCCTTTCAGGGGAAGATAAGCTTAAGTTTAGTCAGCTGTAACCAGTTGCAGCCAAGATGCAACTGACCAACCCACCCTGTTAACACTAATTACATCGTGTAAAGTCATGACAGACACTTATTTTTTACTGAGCAGGGGTGATGTTTCAGCAGAACATGCTTGTGGGATATTTGGCATGAATGCTGTTGATTGCTGATGGCGTTACTATTTAAGGAAATGTATTGCCCATCCCTCTTATGAGTCACTATGAATTCCTTCACTAAGCTAGTTCTTTTGTCAACAGAATATTGGTCAGGTTGGAGTTAATTAACAGGAGATGCTAAAGACCCTCAGAGGGTCCAAGCAAGCACTCTGCTGGAAGGCCCACGCTCAGCCCCAGCCTGCTCTGCAGTTACTGCCCCTGCTTCTGATAAAAAGTAGGCATGCCCTGTCTTAAGGGAAGGAGGTGACCTGTGGTCAGAACCACACACAGCCCACTTCCTTCACCTTCAATCCAGCAGTCCTTTTCCATGGAGACAATCTGAGGGTGGTGGATGACGTCATGTGTCTGTCTGTCTCTCCAGGCCTGGAGCAGGCAGCTGGCTTGGATGAAACAGCTCATTTACTTCATTGATCCTAAGCATCTTCCTAGTGCAGGAATAATAAGACCTTCTGGGCTCTTCTCTCTTCACTCTGCCTGGACTTTCTGTGTCTCAGTCTGGGGCCCCTGAGCTGATTTCCTGTTGATCACAAGACATCTGGAAGAAGGAAACACTTTAATTGCAATGGCCATGCCTTGCTTGGAGGCTGGTCTCCCTAGGGTCACAGCCACCTGTCAACCTCCAGCATCTGCCTCTCCCGATGCTAACAGAAAGAAGCAGGTTTGTTCACTGACAGGAGCTCCAGATGAGGCTGGGCGGACCCTGCAGCCATGTGGGGGGTGATGTTGCCTGACAGGCATAAGACAGGCCTTCTGTCCCCAGCAAGACACAAGCCGCATGTGCTCTCACTGTGTGCACCGCCCTAGGAGCCAGCGGGTTTCACAGATCTCCAAAGTGGCCAGTACACTTACAAGTCTGGTTATAATCTCTCACACTCCCTACTCCATGTTAAATCCCACCTGAGCCTCAGTTTATTGTTCTAAAATAAGGAGCGTCCTAACTGTTTAGCAATATTTTATAGGGGATCAAAGAAAACGATTTATGCTAAGTGGTTTACAGGATTTAATGAAGTGACAAAATCACTATGTGAACTGAAAATCAAGATTCTTCCTACCAAGTCCACAGGCAGTTCATGTCAGGGGGCCTCTTAGAGATACCTCCAAGCCCCTGCGGGTCCCAACCTCTGAAAGAGTATGTGACTATGCCAGCTGCATCAGACCCCACCTGGGAAGCACCATGCAAGGAGAGTTGGTGAGAACCCCTTAAAGGGAAGTTCACATTTGAAGGCTCAAAATGTTAATGTAGAGTCAAGCTTCCCAAACCTCAAGGTCTGGCTTAAAAGACAGAAGCAGATGTGGACAACTGCTCACTCACCTTGGCCAGCACACACTGCTCGGCAGGTAAGTTCATGGTGAGAAAGCAGATGCCAGTTTAGCACTTCCAAGCAGAACTCTGCTCAGAGCTCACCAGCACCCTTATCCCTGAATTTAGGCAGAAGCCTGGTATGACTTCGAGCAGCCTTCTAGAAATCATCACTCAATATACCCCTTGCTGCTTTCACTTTGTAGCTCACGTTGGAGGCCTAGAGGGTCTCTTTTAATGTCTCCCTCTTCTCAAAGACTTACATGCTACCAGTGTTCTGTTGAACCCCCAGGCAGGGGGAACACACAATTATACCCATGCCCTTTTCACAAGAGAGTCTCTGGAACATCATAGCTCTTCAGACAGGTTCTAGTTTTCTTTCTGTTGCTGTGAAAAAAACATTCTGAACAAAAGCCACTTAGATGATGAAATGGCTTATTTGGGTTACACTTCCAGATTACAGTCCATCATTGAAGGAACTCAAACAGGAACTCCATGAAGGAATGCTGCCAGCTGGTTTATTCTCTGCCTTTCTCAGACCCATGCTCATCTAACTTTCTTCTGCAAACCAGGACCACATACTAGGGGAGGGTACCACCCACAGTGGGCTAGGCCTTCCTATAGCAATCCTATTCCTATAGCAATTCCTATAGCAAGAATCAAGACAATCTTTCACAGACATGTGCACAGATCAACTTGATACAATTACTCAACTGAGCCTCTTCAGGTAATTTTAGGCTGTGTCAAGTTAACAATTAATGCTAACAGGGACAAGGGTACTACACTTCTTGGAATCAGGGTATCTTCTTCCCCAATATGTCAGTGAGTGGAGACCTCTGGCAGACAGCCTGGTGCTGTCCCAGAAGACAGGAGAGAAAATTTGAAGACTTCTGTGGATAGTGGCAGGGAACAAGCCATGCTGAGAAACATGACTGGCCACACCCCCTGTCAGCAGACTAGAAACCACATCACTATTTTAGGAGGACCCGAGTTAAGTGGGCACTAGTGAAATATCTTCCAGCTTCCTTTCTCACCACATGTAATAGCATATGAATTAGATTATTTTGTTTATGTTTTTAAAAAAGTTTTGTATGTGTGTGTGGCAATCACCCATTATTGATACTTCCAAGTTATAGGAAGAAACATTGAAGAGATGAAGAGACCCATGTCACAAAAGTTAGAGTTGTTACACAGGAAGAACTAGTCAGATCGGTGGAGCAGACAGAAAAGATGAAGAATATTTGGGAGATAGAAAAGGCAGAAAGAGGAAACTCAGAGAAATGTTTGCTCTCTGGGGCTGGCCAACATCTGACCCCTTGACCCGGTCCTGTAAACACCCAAATAAACCCAGTGGTTCAGCACGGTGGACTTGGTGGCATCATCATGCTCACTGGTTCTCTACCTGGGACCAGTGGCATCTGTTCATGTCTTCCCAAGAACAGTGTCACGCAATGCACACCTTCCCTCCCTTGGCAGCTCACTGTGCTCTGTGGCAGGTGGGAGTCTGCATACCTGCTGCAATGAAGCTTTGCACCTCCCTTGGTAACCAGGGCAGCTTGCCACAGCTGCTGCTCTGTAGAACTTCTTTGATTGGCAAACCAAAACCCAGGATGAAAGGCAGCTTTGGTGTGGAGGAGTTTCATGATACTGTTGATCTGAACTGTAATTAGAGCAGGAAGAAGCTAGAGCCCAGTTAAAATGAAGATCTTTCAAATATCACAGTTTCTAGTGTGCTGTGGACACCAGGGTTAGAAAGAGACTGTACTGAATGGCAGGGAAGCATTGACCTCAATCAACCACTGAAGAAGTGTTAGGTGAGGACAAGCCAAATCTTTGACAGGCTGATTTAAACTTTAGGCCAGTGTGAGTAGACTCCTACTTTCAAATACTATTTATGTTTAGAAGTCCAAATGTTCCCTGTCTGTGGAAGAAGAAACCCAGCTTTGTTTAAAAAGTATAAAAATAGCTAATTATATCCATTACAAATTTAACAGACATTTCTACATAGAGCTATTATAACAGTTCACTGAAGTCAATGTGTTATGAATATGTAAGAGTCCCCAAAGAAGGAGGTACCCAAATGTCCAGCAAATAAGGGATGAATAAAAAACATGATTGGCCCAGGCAACAGATTGTCACTACCTGTATAAAGAAGTAAAATTGGTATGAGTGTCATGTCACATACCTATCTAGCCCTCAGGTGGCTGAGAAAATAGGAATGAAAATTCAAGGCCAGCCCAGGCTATGCAGAAAGACACTGTCTCAAACAGCAAGCAAACAAGAAATAATGTTCAGGCACATGCAAAAACATGCTTGACTCTCAGGACATCCTTAATAAGGGAAAGAAACTAATCATAAAAACCACACAGCCCCAACTAGACATTTTATGCCACCAAGTAAGACCTCTATTTCTAGGAACGGCTTACATATTGTTGAGTAAAGGAGTCCCATGGAAACCCCCAAACATCATAGGCTACTGTTACAGTTACTGGTTACTCTCTACAACCTGGTGGTAAGGCCCTATTGCTGAAAATAACACTTACATACATGTCACCAAACACAGAGAAGTTGAGCAGGTACCTAACTAGAAGTTTCGCCCCTCCTGAGTAGTGTTCATGGGACTGGAAGACACTCTACACAGCATTGGAGGAGAAAGATAATCATCAATATCTCTCAGGCACAAACCCTGCAGTCTACAACCGTGACTCGCCTGCAAGATAGAGTTGTGCATTAGTGGCACAGATGGTATGGGAGTAACCAACAATTTTCTGCTTGGATTTAAAGCCCACTTTATGAGATGGAACCCATACCCAACACTGCTAAAGCAGACAAGAATCTGACACTAGACAAGTCGTGGGCCTAGGGAAAAACTTAACACTATTATTCTGCTAAGGGAACAGAGCAGTAAAATGACTCCTAATGACATTCTGCCATGTCTATAGTTCAGTGCTTTACTTAGCCCTCAGCAGAGAAGAAGTTTCTTCTTGCATTGTATAGAGGGTGAGAGACTTTGGAGAACTCAGTCCTAAATGTCTTTATCAAACCCTCTCCGTAAAGCTCAGAGATCTATGTGGAGGAGGAGGTGGGAAGGCTGCAGGAGCAACAGCTGATGGATGGCTCCAAGGAAATCAGGACTGATCCACATTTGAACTCAGAGGTATTATGGCTGCACACACAGGGCCTTCGCAAGTTCAAGCTACATGAGGTCCCAGCATTGAGAGGTGGAAGTACATACAAGCTCTCACTCTTAACCAAAAAGCTATCTGCAACCAAAACTCACTGACATAGTAAAAATCAATTTCCTCCAATAGCTCCTCGCTAGGTATATTAACCACACCTCAGGGCAGGCTCCATGTCCAGGAGCAGTTGGACAACACAAAAATGAACTCAATGGCATTTTTGTGGACTTGTTTTGCTTTCTTCCGGCTCTTTTATTTTTTGTCTTATTGTCTTTTACTTGTTTATTTTGATTTTTGGTTTGTGTGCTTTTTTATTTTAGTGATGTTGTTGTTTTGTTTTTGTCTTTTCTGAGAGAGAGAGAGAGAGAGTTGGGTAGGTAGGAGGATCCAGGAAGAATTGAAGGAAGAGAAAAACAAACATGATCAAAATGTATTGTATAAATTTTTTCAATAAAAAAAGTTAAAAAAAAAAGATCACACAGAGTGTGAGTCCACTTATATAACATGGCAGGAACAGGTAATTCCACAGAGACAGCAGTAGATGAAAGACTGCCAGAGGCAAGGAAAGACTGGCTGGCTAGAGGATTTCTCTTTAGAGATGGAAAAACACATTGTGTTGATGTTTGCACAATTCAGAATACACTAAAAAAAAAATCACTGAATTATAAGCTTTAAAAGGGGTGGATTTTATAGTGTGTAAATTTTATGTTAATGAAGTTCTAAAATAAATGGGATGGTTGAGATGGGGTCCCATGTTAAGTTGGGCATAATTGTGACACACTGAGCAGGTGGGGAGAGGCCTGAGCATCACCTGCTGGCTCCTGTAACATTTTGTGTAAATGCATGGATATAAACACAGATGTAGGGGGACACATGTGCCAGGACAAGGTGCAGCCGGGCCAGGCAGCACACAGTGCTGGCAGCTGGGTTGTCATCAGGAACCTGGTGAGACTCCCTTTAGAAGTCCCAAGTTCAGAGTCTCAGCTGTGTCATACAGGCTCCTTGACAAGGTCTGAGCTGTCCCACAGGGAGCTGGCAGGAAGAAGGTGGCCCTTATGAAAGAGGGCTCTAGCAGGAATAGGTGGATGGATACACTGATGGATAGATGAATCCTACCCACTTCACCAGCTCCTGCCTCCATAGTAGCAGCTTTCCTCCTTCACCCAGACATCATTGTCAGGAAACAAGAGCCATGGAGAATCCCCAGAGGCTGATAAACCGTACCGCTCATACAGAACAGCAAGGTACCCCAGTTCACCGATGGATGCACCATCCCATGAAGGAAGCATCCCGGCCTAGCACACTTGGTCTTCAGATGCTTTCATCTCAGCTTCTGAGGCCTTCAGGAGTTACTCTTGAACTCAATACATAAAAATCTTATCAATTATCTTTACAAAAATATACATGTCTCTGATCCATAATTATATTCTATGAATAAAACTCAACTCACTAATGGTAACTAATAGATCCTTTTAAATTGAAAATAAAAAAATTACAGTTAAAACAAAAAATGAGTGTAACTGAAATCCAAAACCTTACTGACCCAGCTGGGAGCACAGGTGGGCGTCCCGCCCCAGGGGTCACTTTTGTGCTCTGCTCACTGATCTGTGAGTCAGGGGCTCTGTGACATGCAGGGTGGCTGGAGGTCAGACTGATGCATTGCCGCACGGGTCCTGGAATGACAGTGGCAACAGGCTAGTGTCTATTCACATGTTCACAAGTTCAATAGCCATTTGTTACCACTTTGTGTCACACCTTAGTAAAACACGTGTCTACAGGGTCATAGGTCACTTTCTTCATAAGGACCAAGGAGAGGATTCCATCTTTGCATGCTTGTTGTCCATTTGGAAACATTCCTGGGCCATAGACTGAGGCCCCTTTCTGGTGGGGCTCAGATCTAGACCCGAGCCTCACTGCACACAGGTCAAGCCAGGCTGTCCTCTGCCTGTTCTAGTCTGATCAAAAGCAGAAAGGAAAGGGTAGAATTTGGTTTACATTTCCTGACCACTGTCTTATGTCATTGAGAGAAGCCAAGGCAGGAACTCAAGAAAGGCAGGAACCTGGAGGCAGGAGCCGCAGGAGCTGTAGAGGAGTGCAGCCACTGCTTACTGGCTTGCTCAGCCCATTTTCTTCTAGACCCCATGGCCATGAGTACAGGGGTAGCACCTCCCACAGTGGGCTGGGCCATCCACACAAGTCTGTAGTCAAGAAAATGCACCGCATACATGTCTACAGGCCAATCGGATGATACCGACTCCTCAGCTGAGACTTTCTATTCCCAGATGACTCCAGACTGTGTCAAGTTGACAGAAAATTAACCAGCACACTGCCTGCCCAAGTACATTCTGGACCAAGCCCAGGTCTGTTTCCACCAGACAAACAGCACACTAGCCAGTGCCATGATTAACCTTTGTGCGCTCTTCTACCATATTTCACCTTTGTATTGTAAAGCGGCCAGCAGAGTACGGTGAGGCTTCTGCAGCCCAGTCAACTGTGGGTCGAACAAACTTGGAAAACAAAAGTTCCTTCTGTACTGCACAGGCACAGGTGCTTCTGCTTCCTTTGTTCCCTAGATCCTCCACGTGGCAAAGGTTCACACAGCCTTTCTTTTGTCTTGGGTCCTTAAGTATTCCAGAAATGATTGAGGGTGCCCTGGAGGGTGGGGCGGGTTATATAAATACTACAGTGCCTTACATAGGGATGTGGACACCCCAGGATCCGATATCTGCAGGGGCCTTGGACAAGATGGAAGAAATCCTGCACATCTGAACCTATGTGTCTGTCCTTTTCTACCTTTGTATTTTCATACATTTAACTTTCAGTTCAACTTCTTTGGAAGGACACTGTCACCCACATATGTCTACTAAGACACAGAGGAATGTGTCCATAAGGTCAATGGTGCTATCATTCCCCATTGGCTTGACTGTCACTGAGTATGGATGGGGAAAGTCAAAGAGGGTAAATATCACATTGTCAGCTGGTGTGCCAGGATAGCAATAGGTCCAGTCTATTGAATAAATATAAAACACGTACGTTTGTTATAGACCCTGTGGCACACTAAAGGAAACGCCACGAGGGCTGGCCAGATAGACCAGTGGGTTAAAGAAACCCTACAGCCCAGAAAACTTGATCCTACAGATGCCTCATGACCTGAGTTCAATCTCTGGATGGAGCAGAAGCAGAGAACCAAGTCCCATAGGCTGTCATCTGAATACCACACTACACACTACAGATACACACACACACACACACACACACACACACACACACACACATACACACACCCCCCAATAATTTTAAAAAGAAAATGCTATGCAAACCAAAAACATGAAAGAGTTTAGCCACTTGATAACAAGATTAGGAGATTAGGATTAAGGAGAAGAGAAATGGGAGATTGTTATTTTTTTTTAATTGACCAAACTTAACTTTAGGGTTGGCAAGGTGGCTCTGCAGGTAAGTGTGCTTACTGCCAAGTCTGACAACCTGAGTTTGATGCATGGGAGCTACATGATGGGAAAGAACCACTTCCAGCAAGTTTACCTCTGACCTCTACACATACACCAAGGCATGTGTGACCTCCCTGCCGCTAAATAAATAAATATAAAAAAATAAACAATTTAAAGTTATTTATTTAACTTTAATAACTTAAAGTTATTTTCTTTTGTTTTACAAATTTTGAACATACATCACTTTCAAGAAACCAAAACTAAAAATGGGTTTCAGTGAAAATAAAAGCACCATGCAGTTTCAGGAGGACTGGCCATTGTGAGAGAGTGTCTCTTTCCTGTACCTCCATGCCGTCTAGAGAGGCACAAGAGGGGATCGGTGTTCTGTGGTGCCCCAGGAGGGGCTCCTGCCCACACAAATGGCAGCCCTAGCTGCTTCAGTGGTCACTATTTTCCAGAAGCCGTGCTGACTCATGTCTATATGGGTTCCCCTGAGCCAAACTTCTAGAACAGTGGACTTGTTCCCCTCAGAGCTCTGGAAACATATCTGGCCATGCCAGAACTGAAGGGCAGGATGAGAGCCACAGGCATCGTCTCTGTGGCCTGGACCTGTCTGTAAGAGACTGCCCTGCCAGGCTCTGCCGGGCAGCCCATTCAACCCTTCATTCTTAATAAACTCCTAAAGAGGCTGACCCCCAAACAGTTCTGAAGGACAGACCAGCAGGCCCCATCCAGCCACCCCATGGTCCTATCCCTTCTTAGGAGTGTCACATCCAGGCTGTGACAGGGCTCTGAACCCGTGCCCCTCTGCTAGGTGTGAGACACCAGGGGCCTAAGGGGGGAGGCTACAGAGGAAAGAGCACAGAGACAACCAGCTGCAGGGCTTCTCTTCAGAACTCTTCTAAGTAGGATGGTGTATGGAAAGATGACCTAGGCACCTAAGGTGACTCCATCACCCATCCACCAAACACCTGCAGCAGCCTGCACTTGCCAGCCCTGCCTTTCAGTCTGGGCACTGCTGGTAGCAGTTCTGTGGAGCAGATGGACAGCCTGTATTGTCCAACAGCTCTGTCTACACTTCTGCCTAGCTCTAAGTAGAGTCTGAGCTGTGAGCAGTCTGTCAGCTCCACATCCTTCATAGGAGATCCCAAGCTTGTGATTGGAACTGGACTCCCAGCTCTGGGTGTTTGGACACGTGTGTGTGCACCTGAATATGTGATCAGTTTCTTTTCCAAAGAAACCTTCTATATTCTACTACAGTACCTTTGGAAATACTTGAAAGAAACAAATCCCATCTCCAGGGGTCTCACTCACCCTGCCACCTACGACTAACTGTGTACGTGGGTCTGTGTATAACGTTGTTCACCACATTTAAATAACATCTGGTTTGATTATACTGACAGGCTTCTGGGGTCAGCGAGAGTAAAGGTCAGAGGCTGTGTTATCTGCTTCCTGAATGGTGTCAGTAATATTTTACTGGAAGCATCCATTTGCTTTGTATGGATCTGGCATGGAAAGGTAGAGAAAGAGTGGATAGGGTTGATCAGACCTCAAAGCACTTAGTGACCATTATTTCTGTCTGTAGATTTCTTTGGCCTGACATTATACAAACATCCACCATCTCTATCATTCAATGATAAAAGCCTGAATTTCTATAACCTACAAAAGGAGGTCAAAGAAATGGGGCTGCCTCTCACTTTTGATTTCTGTGAAGTAGCCCAGCAATGAAAGAACAGCGCAGATGGAGCTCTAAGACCCTCTTCTCTCTGGTCATAGTAACCTGCTACATGGATCATGTCAACTCATAGGCCACTGCGCGGAGGAGTTTATACCCACCCTGCTCCCTTATGTACACTGGCAGCCACTTCCTTAGCACCTGCTTGCTCCATCATGTCCTTGGACTTGTCATCAAAAGCTAGATGCTGAGTTATAGGTGAAACTAAACAACACAGAGAGTAGCAGGTGCCACAGGGCTGGGGAGGGTTTGCTACCTATACAAAGCCCCTGCCTGCTGCATGAGCCATGAGCAGAGTGCTGTGAACCATCACTGAGGATTCAGTCTTGACACACTGCATCCTCTGGGGGATGAGGGGGATGACAGGATTCCACAACTCAGGAGTATTGCCATTCCTTTGAGATTTTGTGATTGTCAACATGGATTAACCCAATAAGGGTCCTGCAAATGAGCACCATATCACCTTCCCTTAGGATCAGGTCCGGCTCACATGGCAAACATTTTCTGTTTGCTTTCTCTTTCAATATGGTCTCCCAGAAAAAAGAAATCTGTATCTTGGCAATTCCTTGGTACTAGATTCCAGATGGGTAGGATTGTGGGCGTCTAAGTAGTTCCAGGATAGGTTTCTCATACCCTGCTCATTCATGTTGTCCTTTGCATGCTAAGGTCCACGGTGCCAACAGTTAACATAGCATCATAAAAATTCTACTTATTCTCCGCTTATGGGCAAAGTATTTTCAACAAATAAGTTCCAAATGGATGATAATGTGTTCAAAGGTCCACTCAGCATATTTCTTAGATGAGCTAAAACAGCAAAATCAGACTGCCATGTAGTATCACAGCCCCCAAGCTACCAGTGTTCCATGGAGTCAGTTTCTGTCTGTGATGATGTAGATTCAAGAGATGTAAGTGGAAAAGCCCCTGTTTTTTCTCAAAGTTTACAGTCTCCTTTTGCTAACAATTATAATACAAATCACATCAATAATATAATAAAGTGTTCATCAAAAAGATCTTTCCCCAACTTGTTCTAGCCTGGGAAGCAAGTGTAATTAGCCCAGGTGTGAGAGGGCCTTATTGTAACCTCTTAGTCCTATTACATTGCTGCTGTAGAGGCAGCCCTCCCACCACAGCCCTCCTCACCACACAGCTCTCCTCCCCCAGCCCTCATGTTGTAGCTCTCCTCACCCTGCAGCCCTCATCCTGCAACCCTCACCCTGTCTTAACCTCTTCACAGAATTTCCCCTGTAATACTTAGAATTTAATCCCTGCAGCTTAAAAAGTGTTTACCTGTTCTCTGTAAACCATTTCTCTCTGTGTGCATGCATGCGTGTGTGTGTGTGTGTGTGTGTGTGTGTGTGTGTGTGTATGTCTGTGTGTGTGTCTATGTGTCTGCCTGTCTGTCCATGTGTGTGCATGTGTGTCTGCCTGCCTGCCTGTCTGTCTGACTGTGTGTGTGTGTTTCTGTGTATCTGTCTGTCTGTGCATGTGTGTGCATGTTTGTCTCTCTCTCTCTCTATGTTACATATTTATGCATGCTTGCATGTGTGTGGGCATATGAGTGCAGGTGCACATGCATGTGTGTGTTCATTGGAAAGCTGGAAGCTGATGTCAGGTATCTTGACTGACTGAGGCAGGGTCTCACACAAACCTGAGTTCCCTAATTCTGATAGTCTAGCTAGTCAGCTTGTCCTAGGGAGTGCCCTGTCTCTGCTTCCCCAGTGCTAGGGTTACACATGACAGCCACACCTGTCTGGCATTTATGTGGATTCCGGGGATCCAAACTTGGATTTTCATGCTTGCACGGTGAATGCTTTATCCCCTGAGCCATCTCCTCAGCCCCTAGTTTTTCTTCATTCATTGTCTTCCAATGCCTGAAGTATGGTTAGAACTTGAATAAGCATTGTGGATAAAACCCTACTATGTATAAGCCTGAAATGCTCTCAGTGGGGAGTCCTCAAAGAGGAGCAGCTGAGACCCCCTAGAGTGATTTAAGATCTGCAATCTTGTTTGCACATAAGTTGGCTCTCCCCATCTCACAGTTCTCAGTCCACACTCATGCTGAGGCTAACTGCAGCTGCTTCCCCAGATGGAGCTGAGGAGGAAGGGACTCTCACTGTAACCCCCATCCAGCATACAGAAGGAAGGGGAGGGGCTGGGTCAGCTGGCTCAGCACCAAGCCTCCTGGCTGGCTTCTGCCAGGATGTGGGGGTCTTTAGAAAGCCCCACTGAGCAATGCACTGAGCCAAGCAGAAGGCAAAAGGAGACCTCGGGACATAAGGCTTCCAGAAAGAGTGGCCAGCTGGAGGTCAAGCGGTCTGATGATACTGGTGTTGAGAATATTTCATTGACACAATGCTTCTTGGGGGTCACAGGCTACAGGGTATGGTCCTGGGATGGGGCAAGTCATCCCTGTGGACACAAATGATGTCCTCACTGTGCCACACAACACTGTTGTTCACATCCTGGAGCAGTGACCCTCTGTAGACCTTATAAAAGCTGTGGGGACCAGTGTTGGTGTGTAATAAGGATGGAGATGGAGGTGCATAGGAAAGAATTTAAACTCATGCCCTAAAACAGCACATGCCCTTTAATGACATTTGAAATTTCCGAATAAGTTAAATATCAGTGGGAAAGAAAATCCTTCAGAATCACCAGAGATGGATGAAGTGAAGCCAGGGAGTTCTGTCTGTGACACAGAGCAGCACAACACAGGGTGGTGCTGCTCATCACTGGCTGCCGGCTCCCAGAAACCTCTGGGGTGCCTGGCATTATCATCCCAGCTGAGGGGAAGAAGTGTGACATGGGAAGGCCCATGTCTAAATGGGCAGCTCCTGGCCCTGGATATCTCACTGAGATATCTCTCTGAGAATATTGCTATATACTTCCAATTCTGCCATGTGACTGAAACATGGGTCATCCATGTACACAAAAGCACTGGAAATGGGTATTTCTGTCCACCTGTTTCCAGGCTATTGTGGGCACCAGATGTGGACAGACCCAGATGGCAGGAAAAGCCAGGCAGTGGACCTCACCAGTTACCAGCTTGCCCAATAATGATCTGAAAGAGAGGCCTCTTGCCAAGCTCTTTGGGTCAGAGCCCAGATAGCCATCATGAAGGGAAGGCTGGAGGGATACCATTGTCAGAACGCCATTCTCCTTAGCTCCTGCGAAATGGGATGGCCTTAAATGGGACCCATTTGGGTCAGGTATGATCTGGTGTGTGTTGGAGAGGCAGAGTTTGGGATATCTGTGAGACTTGGCTCATTGAGGAAACATGAGGCTGGGCTACATAGATCATGGTTTCTGTGTCTGTTGAAAGTGTAAACGTGTTTCATGTAATCTAAAAGGGATTTTGAAAAGTAAAGGAAAATGTTTCTGTTTTCCCTCCATTCTTATGCTTATGCCTGTATCATTCACAATAACAAAGGGACAGAAGGAAGAAGGAAAGAATGGAAGGAAAGAAAGAGTGAGGCAGCATGAGGGGGCGGGGAGAATGGAGAGGACATTGTAAGATTGAGAAAGAAGTGAGGATGTGGAGACCTGAGACCTGGTGACCAGTTTTGTTGGAAGGAGGCTACAAAGAAAGTTCAAGTACGTGGGGTGGAGAGGGGAAGGGCATGTTTTGGACCCTTAGTATGTCCCTGGTTTCCTAGCTATGCAAATGGAGTGAGGGGCTGCTCACAACTCTGCTGGACCGTCCTGCTTTCTGACATCAGGTACCTAGATGTGCAGATCTGAAAGAGGCTGCCTGCAGCAACATGGGGCAGAGAGCACACTGTAGATCCCTGTGAGCTCCTCCGAGAAGGGTTTATTCCGCAGAGATGGAAAGCATGCAGCATGGGACAGAGCACTGCCTCCCCTGGCGCTGGAGTGCCGGACATGTGGACCTGGAGAGGTACAGACACACAGAAGACAGACTTCTTCTAACCACACTGCTAGGTCTCCTCACAGTTACATGGCGCATACAGGCCAGGTAGGGAGGTGATGGGAAATTCTTCAATGAGGTCCTTCAGCTACAGTTACCCAATCTGAGGCTGGCAATAACTGCAACCTGTCTTCTCAAACCCACATTGAACATCTGCTGGGATGGCACCAGCCAGGGGCTGCCACGGACTTGAAGGATGACATAGAGAAGATTCCACCATCTCAGGTGTAGATGAAATAAATGATGGAGTGGCTGGATAAATAATGGGACTCCTGAGCTGTATGAACACAAAGAGCTAAGAAACGGAAAGGTCAACAAACATGGAAGTACAATTTCTTCTAATAAACAAAATGCAAATTTGTGGAGCCTACCAACTATCATGTTGGCGACAATTGAAACAATGACAATGCCCTGAGGGAATCCCCCTTGTATACTGCTGATGAGAACACAGTTTCATGTGGCTTTCCTAAGGGACAACTTTCCAATACATGATGGCAATATGTTTTAAAAACCATGTAACTCTGAGGTAAAGACTAATAGCTAGGTGTAGAGTGTATCGGGGTGTGGCTGGCCCTGGAAGGACAGGAAGGTGTTAAGATGACAGATAGAGTTTGTGATGCACAAAGATGCTTGGAATTTATTTCTGTACAAGATAGCGGGGCAAAACACACAGTACTGTCATTTTCTGTGTGTAAATAAGAGTCCCTCTTTGAATAAACAAGTACAGTTTACATGAATCTAGATGGAAATAAAACTGCACAGGAATGGAAAATTTGAGGAAGAAGATTTGCCAGACTGTCAGCCATTTATATTAT
Source organism: Peromyscus eremicus (assembly GCF_949786415.1). NCBI lineage: Eukaryota > Metazoa > Chordata > Mammalia > Rodentia > Cricetidae > Peromyscus > Peromyscus eremicus. Next base: position 61,718,271 of record NC_081418.1, on the reverse strand, counting down.
GGATCACCTTTGATTTTCTTTTCTTCTTTTGTTAGGTTGCTATTAATTTACTTGGCCAGCTGAATTTTCTATATTAAACATATATCGCCTATTCAAAACTAGAATGTTAAGTAGTTTTATAGCTTGTCTGAGAGGTCAATCTATATCCTCCGTTACCCCCACTGGAATCCTTTCAGGTCCACCTACAGCCGATCACTGGACACATGAGCTCCAAAGAGCATCTCTCTGGAAGACAGTTCCATGGTTCCTGTTTTATGTACTTTTGCATTGTTGTGGCAAAAAACTTGACATGAACAACTTAAAGGAAAAGGAACTTCTTTTTTAGCACAGAGTTCAGTACATCCCAGTGGCTAGAGTGTGGGGCAAGCTGCTCATGTCATGGCCAGGGGGCAGACCAAGAGAAGGCCTGGGCTGTATCTTCCTGTTAGTTACCTGTTAGTTACTTAGGAGAAACACCTCCTAAGACTCCCACACAGTGTTATCATTTGGGGACCAACTGTACAAATGTCCGAGACTGTGGAGGGCACTTCTCATTCAAAGTACCACAATTCTATTTTTTTTTCTTCTGGCTAGTTTCCAGACTATGGGATGGAGCCTCACAGAGTCAGGTAAATCTCACTGCTTAGTCAATCTTGTCTGGAGATGCTCTCACAGGGACAACACGCTCCCCGTCCCAGGTGTGGTTCTCTACTTTCCCTGGCCCTCCTCAATCCAGTTGATGCTCAAAATTGCCCATCACACCCTGTATAAGAATGCTCAGACTTTCCAGCAGCCGGTCAGGGAAGACACGCCTGTCAGCCCACAAAGCACCGGCCACGGCTGCCTTTGTGCTCTGGAGCACAGCAGGTTCTGCTCCTCCCTCCTCTGGAGGTACTACCTCGCAGTCATTCAACTAACGCCCAACCTCGCAGTCATTCAACTAACGCCCAACAGGGCTGATCCTAAATCTCGGGCAACACTTCCAGAGGACACTTTTCTTGTTCCTCTGACATCTCCTTGCTACTTAGGATAAGGTGTCTTAAAGAGGGGGAGGGCATCCATTTGAGGAGGGTCAGCTGACTTGGGAACAACCTGCTCTGAGGCTGTGCTGGCATATGGAAGGCTATCGAGGTTACTGAGACCCCACATTTTCATTGGTTGACAGTGAACAATCAAATGGATGCTGCGCCGGTGAGATGCTGACCAAGATCGTTGTGAATGTCACTCGTCTCAAGCGTTGGTGCGGTCTTGTTTGGTGTTTGCATTTTGCACATTTTGAGAAGACGGTAACAAAAATAAAAGTGATGGCAAAGAAAGAGAGCCGGCATCATACAGACCGAGTCTCCACAGTTCTGTCAACTGTGTAAATAGGCAGAGCTGAAGACTTAGTGGAAGTGAGCATCCTGGAGTGAGTCAGTAAAGAACAGAAGTAAATAAATGTGCAAACATCATTCCATAAAGATCGGATGTAGGAGAAGCCCACCCCATCCTGCCTCATAGGCAGTTGCTTCTGTGGCCTTCCTGGCCCACTTCTGCATACATTTGGAGAATCAGATTGTTTATTTATTTTTATGTTCACTGCATGCTGAATTATATATTCAGTTTGCAAACCCAAATCTCAAACCAAATAAATTATCCAGTGCCAGCCGAGTTCCAGTTTCTTATCCAATATTTAGTACCTCGTGTTGATCTCAGTTAAATTCAAATATTTTTCACTTGTATACTGTACTTAAATTTCCACCTCTATCACTTATTTAAGCCACTTAACAAAGTGCATGTGTAATGAATTAAGCATGAGGTCATTATCCATTTATGGTGTGGTGATCTTAGCTGCTGTCCTGGGAATAAGGGGTCTTTCAATTTGAAGCCACAAACAAGAAGAGTTTTTTGAATAGGCAATATCTCATTAATTTCATAAATGTGAACTAGACTCCATATCCATCTTTTGCTGTAACTTTAGGCTTAGCCCCTCTTGATGGGTCCTAATGCAGCCAAAAAAGTGAATTTTGCTCCAGGGCAAATCTGTCCTCTATGAGGGCCCATTGATGCATCTGATATAAATGATGTTTGCCAATTCCTCTTGTCTTTGGTGATCCCTGGCTAAGATTTCTGATTCCTGACTGTGCTGACTTCAGAACTGTCATGGCTGGGGGTGTCTTTGCTGGGGACATCGAGAAATGAGCTACCTAAAGTCTAGTCACGCATGACAAAGGCATAAGCTATGTCCTTTCAATTAAAATCTGACAGAAAATCAGGTGCAGATGAGAGACAGAGGGTCTGCAGATCTGTGTGGGTGTAAGAGAAAAGGAAGGGGCGTGAAGCACACCCAGGGCTCTGAGGAATTTGGGAACTAGCACCAAGGCATAACCTAGTGACCCTTCCTCAGACCCACATGTGTTCTTTCAAACAGTACCTGAAGAGCAGCTGCATGATGGCAAGTCAACACTGAGAGACCAGGCTCTGGGGACATAGACAGTGAGAGACAGGGACGCAGTAATAAACAGAACACTTGAGCCCGGTGTTTTCAGATACTCAGAGTAAGCAGACACAGCCCTCACTGTCTCCACCTGTGAAATGGCAACCCATACTGAGGAGGGGCCGAGAGAGTCACAAAGCACATGTGGTGCTTTTGTAGCAAGCTGCTCTTTCTCCACAGCGAGGGCCAGTGAAACTCTAATTTGCCGAAAGGACGCAAGCTGACTTCTTCAATAGGGCAAGAAAACATACTCTATTCTGTTTTCTATTATGTCCAGCTGAAATGAGTACCTTCCCACACAGGGGCTTCAGCCTGTCATAGCCCCCTCAACCATGCACTCCAGAAAGCCAGGTCTGTCTGCGAATAACCCTGACCCTTTCAATGCTCAGATGTGACACACTCACCCCAATCATCGAGCTCAGCAGGTGTGGATTCAACTGCTCCCAGAGACTGTCAACAAAGAACAAAGACAAAAGTGGCCTCCAACCAGCCCTGGGACTAACTGAACATTTACAGACCTCCTCACCAAAGAGCCTTTCAGACACTATCTAATGGGGTCAGGCCGAAATTGATGCAGAGGAAGCTGAGAGCCAGAAGGTCTTGAAGCTTAAAGCATTTTAGCTAGGTGTTAACTGATGATAATCTGCCTACTTCCAGGAAGGCTTTGAGGCAATTCTCCAGTCACTTTGGTGGCTCACCGGTGTCCCATTCAGAAGTGAGTTTGATTTACCTCAGTAGGGGAGCATTTGTCTAGCATCTATAGGGCTCTGGGTTTATTCCTGGCACCATAAAGAGGAGAAAGAGGAGGAAGTAGAAGAACTTCAGTGGTTCTAAAACTCAGTGGGTTTATTTCGTGCTAGATGAACAATTCATTACATCACATTGTGCTAATGTGTGAATTCTCCAGGTATTTCCAAGGACTCCTAGGTTTGGATAGGGCATGAAGCATGAAGTATGTTAGAGTAAAGGGCTACTCGTCCATGGGCTGTAACCTTTTAGAGAAAACTTGGTGAGAATAAAATTAGTTGACTGTGGAACATTGGGTGCCTTTTTTTTTTTAAAATGTGTGGATTGCTGTTGGCAAGCAGAATCATGGTTAATTTAATCAAATGTGGTGGTTTTCTTCAAAGTACACACAAATTAAGAAATTATGGGATTGGGGTAAATTAAGTATAGATGTGGGCTTTGGATTTGTAATGGGTTCACATTTAAGGTCACAGATAGGTTGTGTAGAGGTTGAGTTAGATGTGTAAGTTGCAAAATATGGTAGCCAGTCATCGGGCCCCTGCTACTGGATCTAGTCCATGCACACCGGAGGCTGATGGGTGTATTCCAAGGCTCCTCCAGCATTCATGGGGCCCTTTGTCATTGCTAGGCCACAGAGGTCCATGAAGCCTCCTGTGAGGTGGGAAATAACTGGATCCAGAAGCAGGAACTGGAGCGCAGTGTGAATGTTGCTGGTGCACTGGGCCAGGACACTGGGCCAGAGTTGAATAGCTTAGAGAACAGGGGGTGGGGGGATGGGAGGGTGGCTGGTGGTTGCTTCTCTGCTGCAAGGAACAGGGGCGGCTTCTCCTCTCAGGCACAGTGGCTATGGCAGCTTCACAGAGTATTCTGCCCTGTTTGTGGAGGGTGAGTAGGGGGTGTGAAAGAGACTAATTCTTAGTTCTGTTGCTCCACGAGCAGCTCACAGAGAGAATGCTGTGGGGAAGAGAAGGAGCCAGCACAGGGAAAATCAGTGCACTGTCCAGGCTGTGAGGAGCCCCAAGGGTTACTGACAGGTTAGTGTCATTCCTACCAGGAAGCAGATACTCAGCCTCCTCCCTGCTCTACAGGGAAGGCAATTCGTCTCATCAACTTGATCAAGGGCTGCCCAGATGGCTGGTGAGCTGAGATTGCTGGGTGTGTCTGAAGAGCTCTGGATAAGACAAAGATGGACATTTGAATCAACAGATCAAGAACAGAAGATCTGCCCTCACTCAGCATGGGAACATGCCATCTAGTCAGCTAAAGTCTGGATAGAATGACAATGCCACAAAAGGGGGTCTCCCACCTCCTTCTGGGATACTTTTCCTTTTGTGACTTTAGACATCACAATCCCAGTCTTTGATCACCAGAATTTTCACCACTGCGTTCTGGTTTACAGGTCTCCAGGTTTGACTGACAGTTACACAGAAAGTTTCTTTGGTTCTCAAGCCTTTGGACTTGAACTGAGCCACACAGTCACCTTCCATGGTTCTCCAGTTTGCAGATGGCCTAACATGGGCTTCCTAGACCCTGTCACCACAGAAAGCAACTGTCCCAATGCAGTCCTTCCTGTCAATCTCCATCTATGTCTACATCTCCATCCCTGTCAATCTCCATCTATGTCTACATCTCCATCCCTGTCAATCTCCATCTATGCCTGCACCTCCATCCTTGTCAGTCTCCATCTATGTCTACATCTCCATCCCTGCCATCTATGTCTACATCTCCATCCCTGTCAATCTCCATCTATGTCTACATCTCCATCCCTGTCAATCTCCATCTATGCCTACACCTCCATCCTTGTCAATCTCCATCTATGCCTCCATCTCCATCCCTGCCAATCTCTAACTATACCTCCATCTCCATTCCTGTCAGTCTCCATCTATGCCTCCATCTCCATCCCTGCAGCCCCTGTTGTTCTGGAGACTTCTGTTGATTCAGCTTCTTTGGGTGCAACTATATTCACATGGATGGTTTTCTTGTCTAGTTAATATGAAAATGATTCAGAAAGCTTACTGGGTGAGCTGTCCTTGGTAGAATTTGTTACTAGCCAAATTTTTGATTGACCTCCCTAATCCTGATGTTCATCAGTTTTCAGCATCTGGAGCTTTTCCAAAGGCTGCCTTCACCCTGGAAAGCATCATCAGGGCCTTACTCAGGCTTCCTCTCATTTCCTATTTCCATTCAGTTAAATTAAGTGTCTACTTTACATAAATAGGACTAGTTCTCCTGGAGAAGTGTGTTTATTGGCACCACACATATGAAACATCTTGGATGGGTCCCATTAAAACAAACAAACAAACAAACAAACAAAAGCCTTGATTGGTGTGTAGAAGTTTTTAATGAACTTCTGAGAAAGTAAGCAAAGCAGTGAAGTCCACATCATTCCTGTCCATAAAAAAAAGAAAAGAAAAAAACAAACCTTGCTTGTAAAGAGGCATGAATTAAAAAGAGCCTACTGCTGTGGCTGGAGAGATGAGACCAAGTACTGCTCTTGCAAAAGAACTGATTCAGTTCTCAATGCCTACATTGGGCAGCTTACAATCACCTGTAACTAACTCCATGGTTGATCTGATGCCCTTGCCTGATCTCTGTGAATACTGCACTAACATACACACAACCCCCCACAAACACTTAAAACAACAACAACAATAACAACAACAACAACAACAACAATTAACATCTTTTTGAAAAAGGAGTCTATTGCAAGCAGAAAACAGATTGCCAACATGGCATACTGATCCTTCTGCTTGAGAGAGACTCTGGGCTCAGATATACTGAACCCTGTGCCCAGGGAATGAGCCTGCTATGACTACTGGGACAACACAAGAGTCTTAGTGTGTTCTTATAGTATTCTTATAAGAAGAGGCAATTGTGACCAATGCTTTGGAGGAAGAAGCCACTCTAATTTTATGTCCTGCAGACAACAGTCTTCCTCCCTTTGTGTGTGTGTGTGTGTGTGTGTGTGTGTGTGTGTGTGTGTGTGTGTACAGGCTCATGTGCAGGTAGGTATACATGTATGTCTACATGTGTTGAGGCCAGAGGTTGATTTAAAATGTCTTCCTTGATCTTTTCACCTTATATATTGAGATAGTGTCTCATATATTGAGATAGTGTCTCTCACTGAGCTCAGAGTGATCATTTTTGCTAGTCTGACTAGCCAGCTTACACCAGGGATCACTTGATTCTAGTATTAGAGTATCAGAATTACAGGCAGGCCATCATGCCCATCTGGGCTTCTACATGGATTCTGGGATTCTGAATTCTAGCCTTCATGATTGGGAGATGAGAACTTTGTCTGTTGACCCGTCTCCCCATAGTCCTCCAGTAATTTTTAATTTAAGTTAATCATGATGCTACATGTGATATATCTGTCTTGGTACCTGTGAATGGATGAGAGAAGAGGTCTGGTCCTGGCAGCTGGTGGTTGTGATCACTCCCCTCACGCAATGAAGGTGTGTGTTAATCCAAGGAGCCTGGATCTGTTCCAACTTAGGTAATTACATTCCACTCACTTGTGTCTCCTGCTGCCTCTCCTCCCTGAGCATTGTTCTCCTGTGTCAGACACACCACAGACCCTTGGCAAAGAACCTCACACGGGCCTGCTCATACTAAAAGGTAATACGTGCATTTTTCCATGTACCCTCATTCTTTGCCGATTTCAGTCTTTCACAGATAGGAAGGTTTTTGTTTTTTTTTTTTTAACCAGGGTAGGGATGTGTGTGGAAAGCAGTAACCAGACTTGTATAGCATCAGTAATAAGCAGGGACCAGATTCCTTGCACCTGAGCATTTCTGCTTCTCTGATCCTGTATGTACTATAACTCTGCAGCCGTGGACATGTATAGTCTGATTTTATCAGAAAGTGGAAGGCATGGAACTATACTACAAGGAGTGGAGAGAAGGATAGATTCAGGCTGGGAAGGGGTCTGACTTCCAGCAGGAACTTTATATGTGAAAGAATTATGCAGGGAGACAGGGAGAGGTCACCTCAAAATGATCACAGGCCAGAGACAGAGTCCTTGAGGGCAGAGGGTCAGCATAAAAGAAAACCTAAGAGATGGTCCTCAGATGCACGGCAACAGGTTTCTGCTAATTTTCCTTGTAGGTGATTTAGGGAGTTATAAGAATCTGTGAAGAGGGTCTAGGCTTGAGGGTGGAGAGGTCCCCATAGGCATTTCCACTGGCTGCACACAGTGATGCAAGGGGACTACACAGTGATATCTTAGGGGGTAGATTTTTGTACCTCAAACTCACCAGTGGGAAAACCCTAATTTTGCAGCCACTGCTCAAAGTCTCCCACCATTAAATGTGTTTATTACCTAATGTTTTCCAGAACTTTCTGGGTCTGATACAGATGCCTTTTCACAAGTCTAATGGTTCTAGTGTTAACATTTTAGTGTGCCCCCCCACCTTTCTCCAATAAGCTGTTTTTGAGGAATTATGATCATGCTTTTGAAAGCTGTGTGCTAGGCCTGAGATGTTCAAGTCTCAGGAAGAGGTGCTGTATTCAAGGGCTTGTGAGAACATTTTGAAGCATTTTAGAAGACTCTTGAGCAATGTGTCTGAATGTGTCCTGACGTCAGAATACAAAACTGCTGCTTTCCCATCCTCATGTTCTGCCTTCGTTTCCAAAGCTCTGGAGTATGCTGTAGTGCCATTAGCTTCCACTGCATGTCAGGTTGAAGAGAAATCAGTAAGCTATGTTTACATAGCGTTCTCTTACAAGAAATCCATACTAAAAACAGCCCATGTGCATTTTAAAATTTAATTACAACTCCTAGAGAGAAGACCCTGACCTGTAATTTACCCATTTAATTGGGGAGCTCCAGTGAAATCTGACCCTGGAGACACTGAAGAGAAGAGGCTAGCTTGGTTTCACCACCTAGTATGACATCAGATGGCATTAAATAATGATCTTATTAGGTAAGTACTATAGGAGGAGAATGCAGGTTTCCATGAAATCATAGGACAAGGGCCAATAGTATTTAGGGAGAGCTCCCAAGGATGTGCTGCAGGAGCACAGAGAAGTCAAAGGCTGAAGAAGCAATGACTTCGAAGGGCATTTTATGTCCCAGCATATACACATACACACATACATACTCTCTCACACACATACACATACACACACACACACACATGCACACACAAATTCAGACAAGACATACTTCCTGTCTCAAGAATGCAGATCAACTATGGAACTGAGATTGCATATAGGAAGTGTGTGCTTCAAGCTAGTGTGGACTCAGAGGAAGTGTGTATACGCAGGAAGTATGGGCTCAGAGGAAATATGGACTTACAGTATGTGTCTCTCACAGGTAATAACAGACTCAGAGGAAGTGTATACCCACAGGAAGTAACAGACTCAGAGGAAGTGTGCACTCACAGGAAATAACAGACTCCAAGGAAGTGTGTACCCACAGGAAGTATGTGCCCTAGGAAATGTGTACTCAGAAGGATGCACTCACAGGAAATGTGACCTCACAGAAAATACTCAGTTTCAGGAAGACTATATACACAAGAAGTGTGCACTCACTCACGGGAAGTTTAGGTTCACAGGAGGTATGCCCTCACAGGAAGTGTATGTTCATAGGACTCATGTAATAGGAAGTCAGAGCTACTGCTGTGTCCATAGCGTGCAAGACCTTATTTTTGCTTTATTTTCCATTTTTTAAATTCTTTGATGGCTTGATACATGCACATAATGAATTTTAGTCATTTTCATCTTTTATTTTCCTTCCTTATCCCACTTCCCCTGTCCCCTGAAGAGCCCCTTCTATCCAACAAGTCCCCTTCCTACTCCCATGCCTTGTTTTAGGTGTGATGCACTGAGTTTAACTAGAATTACTTGAGTGTGAGTGGGGGTTACTTTCTGAAACAACAGCAATGGCAACCTACCAGTGGCTACACCACTGAAGAAATGACGCTCCCTCCCTGAGCAGCCATTACTGGACAACAGTTCCTGGGGGAGTGGGGAATCTAAGCCCCTCCCACACAGATTATGAGATGTTACCATGTCCTATCTTGTGAAGATCATGTGGAGGTAACCACAGCTGCAGCGAGTTCATGGGTGTGAAAGCCAGGTCATGTCCAGAAGGCTTCCCGAGGAGCTCTCAGTATGCCTGACCTCCTGAAAGTCAAGTGAGGAGCCAGGACCCCTCCCAGGACTGGCCAGAGTCCAGCCAGGAAATCTGCCCTGAGGGAGTCAGGATGTCTTCTCTATGCTTTCTTCTCTGTCCCCAAGTCAATACCCTGCCTGCTCTCTCTGCCACCTTCTGCAAGCATTGACCTATGAACAAATCTGGTAATCCCACTTCAGCACAAGAGAGGATGGACACAAGATCACCATACTGGAAAAATCTAGAGAAGATTCCAACTCTTCCCTGTGGTGTCAATGCTCAAAAGAGCAGCCCTGGCCTACTAAGGAATGTCCAGTGGATAAATGGGAATGGAAGAGTGAGTCTTGTTTTTGTGTACACATCCTCCCTGTTCCCCTGAGGTACTGGAGAACTGTGTCTCACTAAGTATAGGCAAGCATCCCCCTACAGGAGAAAATGTTTCAGACTTTCAAAGATTGTGCCAAGTAGCCATGCTATGCAATGGGAAATGGAATCCGCCTGTGTGAACTTGCAGGCGTGACTTCCATAGACTGGCTGAGGGGCTCTCCTGCACAGTGAGTCTTGTCACATTAGCAGGCTGCTGAGCAGAGGTGTGGACCTAATTGTCAGCAGCCATGGGAGGTGGATGAAGCCCATAGAGCCTCGTATGGTCCTGTGGGGAGTACTGCACTGGCCCCTCTGCCTCCCTGGGATTGCGCCAAGTCTGAACCAGGAAGATGAGTCACCGAGCTGATTGAGCGGAAGATCAAGGGTGCCCCACAGAGTCAAAAGCCGTGCTGAAAATATCTGACTGTTCCAGATACAAGCAGGCACCTGCTGTCCAGGTTCAGAACGGGCCCAACCTGCCGTTTTTCCTATAGAACACACATTTTTCTCTCTTCATCTAGTCTTTGATGAACTCAAAATTGTTCAAAAACTATGAGGCCAGGAAGTTGGCGAATCCTTTTCCTATGGTCTCATGGAGATACTGCGTGCTGTTTGATGGCTGTCAGCTTGTAGCCACATTAAAAGAAGTTTCTTATCTCTTTTTGCCTCGTGGCCTCTGAGGAGGGGCATCCTGTTCTGTCTCCGCTTTCCTCAAAATGCCTTTACATCTCCCGACAAAGGATCCTGCTCAGGGCAGAACCCTTCAGAGCCACTCAGAGCCTGGGGCCCCTTGGAGCATTGTCTTACTCTAGCAACCCATTGGGCAGGGTACCACTGAGGAAGCTGTGGGAGAGGGGCACAGAGCTGCCTGTGGCTGAACTGTTCTGTGACCTCAGGGTTGGTAACTGACCTCTCTGAACCTGTTTCTGTGAGGTAGGCAAAAATATGTCTTGTTTTTAAGACTGAACAAGACACCATTTTACAGGTAATTAATAAATACAGTTCTGGCCTGGAGCTGACTGTGTGGCCGTTACTGTGTAATCATGACAGTAGACGACTGCTATTGTGATGATTCATTGTCTCCCTCACAGCTTCAATCTCTCCCTATTCTTATCTGTTTGTCTTTGTAGACCAAGGTGAGGCAGGCATGAGGATCCAGTAGTAGTAGCAGCAGCACAGGGCAGGCACTGGGGAGGGGGCAGCCACTCACACAGAGGAGGATGGTGTCAAGAGAGGCTGACAGGAGCCAGGCATGAAGGATGCACCAGCTCTGGGCTGGCAGAGAGCGTGGGAAATGCATGGTAGGGATAGAGGCCAGGGCTGTTTCCAGAGAGCTGTGCCTCCTGTGCACACCAAGTACGTTGGAGACAAGGCAAGGGGTTATTCTGAGTGGCCAGACCCCATGATAAAAGGTTCTCTGTCCCTACAATGTTATCACACACACAAGGAAACCTAGTGGAGACTCTCGAGGTATTATTCTGTGTAGAGCTTCTGAAAGCTTTGGAAGGAAGGAGAGAGGAGGGCTGGGACAGGACCCTTCAAACGGAACAAAGGCTAAGTCAGAAGAGTCCTGCAGGCTGAGGGGAGGAGATGTGATGGAGTAAAGAGACACTAAGTGTGTGTGTGTGTGTGTGTGTGTGTGTGTGTGTGTGTGTGTGTGTGTGTGTGTGAGAGAGAGAGAGAGAGACAGAGAGAGACAGAGACAGAGAGAGAGACAGAGACAGAGAGAGAGAGAGAGAGAGACAGAGAGAGAGAGAGAGAGAAAGAGAGAGAGAAAGAGAGAGACAGGGCATAGACCTAGACACAGGGAGGACAGGATGCATAGGAGGCACACTTATGTGCCTGTGCAGGGAGGAAGATGTCCCCACTCGCTGGACGTTGTGTCTTCCCAGCTAGCATAGCCAAGCTGAGTTCTTTCTCCATGCAAGAGCCATAGAGGGTTACTTGTTTCCCTTTAAGTTAAACCTCACTTGATTTCTATAGAATATATTTAGCAAGCCAAGGGGAATGCTTAGTAGATCAATACTAAGCCAGCAGTAAACACGGCCAATCAATCAGCTGTCCAGCCACAGTTTCTCTGAGAATGAGCTGAAGGAGATTTGAGTACGGTGATTTCTGTCTCGATACAAATGGGACTGAAGAGGGTGTGGGGTGTTTGAAAAATCTTTCTTTTGCTTAACATGGGCTTAGGAAGAAATAAATAAGGTCTAACCACAAGGTCTAAACACATATTGCCACCAGGTTCCTGTAATAATGTCACATGTTAGGAGCTGGAGCTGTAGTTGGTAAAGTGCTTGGCTAGCAGGCATGAAGCCCTGGTCTCTATCCCCAGCATCACATAAAGTGGTGTATACCATTAATTCCAACACATGGGAGGTGGCAGCAAGATCAGAAGACCACTGGCTAGATAATGAGTTTGAGGCCAGCCTCAAAACAAAAACGAAACAAATCACGTTACACTTGATTTACAGGAAGGAAAAATGTGTGTATGTAAAGCTATACTAATGAAAAATAAAATTTCTTTTTATAGTTTTAGGTTAATATTTAACTTTTGAAAGGAGTACCAATTTATGGACTGAACTCATTTCTAGTGTAATTAGAATCTAAAGTTTCGGGGGCCTGTGTACCCTTTTCTCCTTGAATTCCCTTCCATTAGACACATAGAAACCAGAGTCCAAAGGGCATCCTTCCAAGACACATTTTTTATACCACCATCATTTACATAAGGAACAAAGCCTCCTATTTCATCCCCACAGACAATATTAGCCCTTCCAGATGTAATTAGTAAAAGTCTCTCGCTATTCCAATTATTGATTTCATCAAACATTCTGCTAATCCAATATTCTCCAAATAGGACTTTGATCATTTTCTTGATGTGCATTGTAATTACAGAACAAAAGGCAGGAGGCAGCTGAAGGAGTTGACCCATTTTCAGAGGGGCCCTTTTCTTTTTTCCTTTTTCTTTCTTTTTTTTTTTTTTTTTTTTTTGATTTACCAGTGATGACCTTGAACGTCAAAAGCTAATTTGAAGCCTCCCTTAGAACTCACAGTCAGAGATGTCCCAGGCAAAACAGCTTTAGGATGGTCCAGGCTAGCAGCTTCCCCGTAAGGCCCCAGGGGATGATCAGCCAGCATGGATAGTCTATAGGCATAATAGATCATGGCCATGCAAGGTTGGGCTATGTGGCATTTCACCTCCACGTAGAAAGCCTTGAAGGAATACTCATCATCTTAAAATAGAAATTAACTCTTAGGATATACCCTTGAATTTAGTTGCATGGAATCCAGAATTCTCCAAACCTACTGTTCGTGTTTCCCTACCTCACAGCTTTGCACATCCCAAGTAATCTGTGGGAACAGGAAGCAGGTACTGAGTTCTCACATTTACAGCCTCTGGCTGCAGACTCCCACTCACACTTATTCACTTGTCAACACACTCTGCCTTGTCTGAGCTCACACTGGTTTTCCACCCCTGACACAAAGATACTTCTCTTCAGCGTGTTCTAGAAGTACCTGAAGCCCACAACCAAGACATATTTTGTGACCTATCTGGAGGTGGCTTTTTATCTGCCTTGCCTGACCTCTGTGTCTTGAGGCTTCAGACTTCAGTCTGAGCTTGCAAGTGGTCACTATGCAAGAACCTGGAATAGTCCCTCTTTCTCTTTCTCTACTCAAAGAGACTTCATCCTCCCAGCCACCTGATGTGACATCAGAAGGATTCAGGTGTTCAACCTGAGGCTGGCCCTCAGATAAGACACTATGAGAAGAATATCATTTGAGGCTCAAATGTGCACTCTAAGAAAATGAGGTACATGGGTGAGACACCCCAGTATCCAGATCTCCCAAGCAGCGTAGGAAGAGGGAGAAAGATGTCATGGTTCTGTCATCTGAAATCTGGGTAGACACTGCAGGGCATATCTATGGATGACAAGAGTCACTGACACATACATAGTTCTACAGATCCCACAGCTGCTACCAGATGCCTCATTTGGCTCCCATCCAAGTTTTTCCCTGTCTACCATGGTGTGACTGCAGGAAGTGGCAGCTACCTCCAAGAAGCATCCTCTCACACATTCCCCTGTGCCTCACCCCCACTCATGCTTCCTCTCCAGCTCTGGGTACCCTGTTGGGACATGTCACATTGTCAGAGGGGAAAGCCATAGGTTGTAATGCTGGCCCTGCCCTTACTGCCCTTTGCTCAAGGACAATCAGGCAAGGCAATAGAAACTGCAGTCCTCACAAGCAGAGCTTGGCTGTGGGAGTCACAGGGGTCTACACCTAGTATGTAGCAAGTGCAGAAGCATCCTGAGTAAAGTCCACTCTTTGAATGACTCTGTATCCTCACTGAAGGGTTTTTTTCTTGCTTGCTTGTGTACTGAGGATGTGTGCTAGGAGAGGACTTTTTCCTGTATCTCTTATAAATGTGACTTGGTTTTGGGCAGAACTTGTTTTATTTTGGTATCCCTTGTCTCTTCCAGTGTTTTTTAAAAGGATATGCAGCAATCATTGGAATTGGCTTTTTTGTTTTGTTTTTTCCTCTGAGGTATTAATCCAATTGCTTTAAAACAGAGTTACTTAGGACAGAATACCCAAATCACTGCTGATGTGACTGTGGAAGGGGCCTTGCATCTAAGTGCTCAGCAACACAGGCAAAGAAGTGGGTTCTAAGACAGGCAGGAATCAACAAGGGCCAAGATGACTAGGAAATAGGGATGTGTTTATTTGAGTGATATACTCTTTCAGGGGAGCATAAATATTATCCCAGAAGTCATCTGGAGTTGACTTCACCACTGCTATAACCAATATTCAAAATGTCATCACTCTATTTTATATATATATCAATCAGATAGATATCTGGGTGTGGACTCCAGGAGGCACAGGAGCATGCATCAGTGGGAGAGGGTGACAGAACTCCTAAGGGAGTGTGTAGAAATCACTGCATGTGATGAGGATGGAAAAGTGAGCTTGTGTTGACCTTGGAGTCGAAACCCTGTAAATGAGTTTCGCTGATTTATCAAGAGGGAATTGTCCTGGTCATTCCTCTGTCATGCCAAGGAAGACAGAGTGCCACGGAATGTTCCTTACAAATGAGAAGTCCTTACAAGGCAACAACACAGCCAAGCCTGTCCCAGGGATGACCTAGTTTGCAGTTGTCCTGACAGAGATGAGTCCTCACTCTCCCCTTGCTCATTGCCTCGTTTGGATGATAAACAGTCAGGTCACCACACACTTAAGTTCCTTCATGTTAATTTCATTTAGCCCTATTTCATGGTTCTATATTTAACCAACTGGAAAGGTTAAGTTCATTTTACATATGTGCTAATGCTGGGAGAGTCTCTGGATAGGTTTTCTATTTCTCCCCAAACCAAAGAAGTTGAAACTTTCACTTTTAAGTTCAATGACCTTTACCAAGTGTTCTTTACTGTATTCCTGGCTTTGTTAGACCCAGGAGACAGTTCTGTTTACAGTGAATACCTCAGCAATGGAATAAAGAATTGGGGGGTGGGGGCTGATGACATATCTCAGTGTAGAAAGGTGCTTGCCACCAAGCCTGATGACCTGAGTTCAGTCCCTGGAGCCCATATAGTGGAAGAAGAAAACTGACTACCACAAGCTGTCCTCTGATTTCATGTGCAGACACTCACACAAAATAAATAAAAAGTAAAACCATTTTTTCAAATGAAAGAGCCCTTGCTGCTCTTGTAGAAGATAGGAGTCTGATCACCAGCACACACAATGGATGGCTCACAATTGCCTGTAATTCCAGCTCCATGGGATCACACACCCTTTTCTAGCCTCCACAGACACTCTCTTGGTTACTTCTGTTGCTGTGAGTAAATGCCATTACTAAAGCTACTTACAGGAGGCAAAGATTCATTTGGGTTCACTGCTCTAGATGTTTAGAGGGATGACGGCAAAGGCGTGGCAGCAGAAACAGGAAGCTGAGCGCTCACATCTTGAATGCCACTATGAAACAGAAAGTGAACTTGAACTGGCATGAGGGTTTAAACTCTCAAAGCAGCCTCCAGGGACAGACTTCCTTCAACAAGGTCACATCCCCTGAACCTCCCCGAACAGCACCACCGACTGGGGAACAAGTGTTCAAATGGCTGAGACTCTGAGGGAGATTTCCCATTCAAACCACTGCAGGCACCCACACACGTGTGCCTTCTCACACCCATATACCCATACACGTAAATAAAATAAAATATACTTTAACAAAGAATTGGAAGCCTCTGTTCTCCTGAGAACCAGTTTCACCACACTCCTGGAGCTTCCACAGTCCCAACAGGAATAGTCAAGTCCACTAAATCTCTGAATTGAGGTCCACTATTTTTGTTCATACCTCTAACCCTAGGCACCATTCCTAAATGCAGAGAGCTATCATACCAAAGGTGTACTAGCAACAGAGAGCCAAGTTACAAACTCACCCTGTCCACTGGTAAATATCCACAGTACAAGTACACCCTGTCCATCATCACATCCTCATGGTACAAATCCACCTTGTTCACGGGAACTGCCCTAGGCATATTCCTCACTGTCTATGAGTTACAATTCTGACTCTGTGATAATTGACACTGACTGTTAGTTTGACAAGATCTAGAATCATCTGAGACAAACCTCTATGCACCTCTATGAAAGAGCTCCTAGCCTGGGTTAATTAAACTGGGAAGGTTCACCTGAAATGTGGCTGGCCCCTGGGCCGGAGTCCCCGACAGAGTAAAGAGTTGATTATGAGCTAAGTTCCAGCATGCACCCCACTCTGCTTGCTGACTGTAGGTGATGTGAATAGCTTCCCCATGTTCCTGCCACCAGACTTTCCCTGCCAAGATGGACTGTACCCTTGAACCATGAGCCAAATTGAACTCTTGATTCCCCCCAGCAACATAGAAAGTAACTACACAGACTTCATGGTACGAGGCCACATTGTGTGCATGGTTGCACATTTAACCTGTTGTTTTCCAAGCCAGCCACTGTAGCATTTAAAAGAAGCACCTTGTTCCTGATGGCGAGGCCGCTATTCTTATACATATTAGTGTAGCTTCAGGCTACATTCTCCTCTAATGTGACTCTATCATTTTAATGAAGTACAGGCTTTGAATTCATATTAACATTATCACCGTGTACTTGTAATTCCAGGAGTGTAGTCAGTATATAAAACAGAGCAAGTGAGGTTCTGAACGGACTTCAAGGAATTGGATTCTATGTCATCCACTAACCCATGACCACACCCTGCTGCAGCCCCAGCTTTTCTTCACACTGAAATTTCTCAGAGTCCACTCTTGTGACATCATTACTTCTCCCTTCAGTGAGTGCTAGTCAGGCTTTGATTCCCATACTCTTTGGTACATTGTTCTCTGCAGTATCTCTACAGATCCCACAGAGCATCACTAATGGTTCATCTCCAGCCTTCCCATAGATGCTAGGGCATGTCCTTGTTTTCTCATGTCCTCCAGCCCCTTCTCCCACCCTAGTCTAATTCAGTGGAGTGCCAAGGGCACCTACTGTTTTGATCAACCTTTCCTTTCTACATGCCATCATTCACTAATCAGTTAACATGGTGCTATTGTAAGCAATGACTAGTCTCATGCTAACTAAAGCTCTTGAATTTTATTTCTGTCTACATCTCGGCTGTGTGCCACATTCATAGAACTGACATTGCCACTGGGCATCTCATGAGCATCCCAGCAGGCTCTGAATGATGGCCCTCTAGATTCTGACCTTCTCTCATCAACTTCCCACAGTGGTATCAAAGTGCCCCATGGACTGCTCACACAAGACTAGCCATTCACAGTCTTCTGTTCTCTGCCACACCCCTTCTGTAGATGAGGGCTGTCTGAGACTAGAACACACCCTTCTTTTCCACCCTAAAATCCTCTTCTCCCTGAATATTACTGACTCTCTCTTCATTGGTCATTTTCTCTTCCATCAGAGCAACATCCCTTGGGTCACCAGAGTCTCCTCCAACCAACCATCACCCTCATCCTCTGATCCCTTGCTGGAATGGATGTGTATCCCCAACAAGTCCAATGGTGAATTCCTTGATGTCCATTCAGGGTAAATGCTTGAGAGAGAGCTTTAACTGAACAGTAGTTGAGCGTAGACTATACATGACAGTTTCACAATACTGTGTCACGGGCAGCTCCAAACCTGTCTGGAGGGAAAAGCCATCTGGGCCATGAGTGGCAGCAGTACAAATAGTTATTTACTGATGTTGTTACTTGATAAAGGTCAAACACAAAAGCCTTGGGGGCCAAAGGGAAGGCAACTCAGTCAATTGGAGTTCATAGTCTTTGTTATAACTCTGTCCCCCGAGACTCTATTTTCCTACTACAAATAATCTGAAGTGTTATTTACACTTCAACCTTTTGATAGAGTTCTGATTGTCTGGACAGATAAACAGCCAGCAGGGATTGGTGTCTGGCTGCCGCCAGCTGCTTGCTTAAGGCCCACTTGTGAGGGCTGACTGGTGAGAAAACAGGCTAGTCTAAGGGCCAGAGTGAGGAGAGTGATGATCAGAGGGAGGGGTGATGGTCTGTGGGAAGAGAATGTGATGGTCCAAACAATGTTGGTCTGATGAAGAGGGAAATGATGGGTGGAAACAGGGCAGCTAATGTTCAGTGGGAGGAGGGTCTAAGAGCAGAAGGAGGGATGTCAGACAGTTCATAAGAAACTCCAATAATTTTTTTGGGAAGAAGTAACAGGAGTCTGTGCTAGATGTTAGAGATACCCATGGCAAGTTTTCGGATGTTTCCAGTTATTACAACAATTGTCTAAACCGGGTGCTATTATCATTCTTATTGCACAGATGGAGAAGCATAGACTCCCAGAGGCCACGATCATCCTCCTGGCAAGTGGCAGGTACACCAATGGCCTGTTCTCTTTGGGAACCTAGGCTTATCTTTAGCATATGTTGTTCCATGATCATGTGGTATGCTGTGGACCCTTCTTCCTTCCACTGGAGTGGCCCATGATCATCACTTCTAATCATTATTTTAAACTCTTGAGCTCCCCAAATTAATTAACTTTCCACTACAATCTTCACAGCTCCCGAGAGAAGGGAGCCCCATTTGGAACTGTGTCCTTTCTTCCTTAGCTCCGTGTGTACATTTCTAAAGTACTGAAAGGAAAGCATGAGAAAACGATATTTAAGATTTTTTAATGTGCATGAATACATACACACCGTGTGTGTGTGTGTGTGTGTGTGTGTGTGTGTGTGTGTGTGTGTGTGTGTGTCACATGCATGGCTAGTGCTCATGGAGGCCAGAAGAGGATGTCAGCTTCTGGAACTAGGGTTATAGCTGGTGGATGATGGCTGCCAAACGGGTGCTGGGAACCAAACCCCAGTCCTCTGCCAGAGCACCGAGTGCTCTTAATGACTGTCAGCCTCAGAGAAAATGCTATTTTAATCAAAGGACGTGTGCATATTTTCAGTGCTTGATAAAATTCTAAGGAATGCAAACCCGGATGGCAGCACGGAGTTTGGAACGGAAGCTGTACTAACAGGTGACATATCTGAGCTGGGAGGAACGAGCTGATTTTTTTGTGTATCATCACAGCCCTGCCATGTTCTTGCCAAAACTCCTATGTAAGACTCTCAGTGCTTTGTGAACTATGACTGATGCTTCCCACAAACAGAACACATATTCCCTCCAGGGCTTGCTGGACATTCCCCAGGTACTCGGTAATGAAACAATCCTCAATACTTATAGAAAGATTGACATTCAGTCCCAAAAAGCTTGGTTTGGATCACAAGAGATTGAACCTGGAAATCAATAATAGATGGGAAACTGAATAGCTCACACAGATGTGTGGAAATTAAACAATGCCCTCATAAATAACCAATGGATTAAAGAAGAGACCACAGGGAAATAAATGTGTTTTGTGTTGAAAACTTAGGGGATTCCACGAATGCAGTCCTGGGAGGGGAACTACAGCATGCACTCATATCAGGAAAGAGGAAAGACTCCAAATCAATAGCACACTATCTTTAATAAACTGATGAGACCAGAGCAAAGCAAACCGAAAGCAAGCAGAGGCAGGATGCAATCACACACAGAGAACCAGATGAGAGCATAGGAAAATACTAAAGAAAATTA
This sequence comes from Peromyscus eremicus, assembly GCF_949786415.1. NCBI lineage: Eukaryota > Metazoa > Chordata > Mammalia > Rodentia > Cricetidae > Peromyscus > Peromyscus eremicus. Next base: position 61,698,485 of record NC_081418.1, on the reverse strand, counting down.
CCCAAGTGTGAGTCAGTTCGTTGACACGCCCTTGGGCATTAGTCTTCATAAGTTCCTTTGACTGAACTTTTAATCTCAGGGTATTTCCTTCCACTTCCTATCAAACCACCCTTCTTTTACTTACTTGCTTTTTTATTTATTTAATTTTACTAGGAGACAGGAGCTCATGTAGCCCAGGCTGGCTTGGAGACTTCTATGTAGGCTGGGGTGGCAGGCATGTACCTCTATGCCTGGTTTATGGAGAGCTGGGGATGGAACTCAGGGCACCCTACATGCCAGTCAAGCATGCTACCAGGGGTGGCCACATTCCAGCACCCACACCACTGTTCTTCATGCACAACATCTAATCAACAGGGTTCAGAGAACCATCTTACAATGTAAGGGCCTTGTCTGTTCTCATATATTCTAAAACTGTTACAGCCATTGAGTTCCTGATACTATATAATCTACTCTTTAACGGAACAGGAAGAATGATGAAGACAGGAGTCAGAACCCAGAAAAGCAGAGTGGTGGAGGGGTAAGACTCAAATGCTCATGTAGTACCTCGAGAGCCATGGTAATACTCCAGTCACAGTTAAGATCTGAGACCATCACTGAGTAATGAGCCCTCCAGAGACTGGGCTTCTCCACTGTCAGGGAGATAAAAGTACTGTCGACTTGGACTGTGGTTCTTGGGCACTGGAAGCTCTGGTATGAGACCTGGGGACAGCAGGACTGTGATTGGAAAGAGAGCTTGGGTGTGTATCAGGGAAGAGGGGAGACAAGTCTGAACCCTCTTTTGGTTCTCCTGGGGTCTCTCACCACCTGTGAGCAATGCAGATAGCACAGCGTGGGGGCTGTGCTGCATCAAGGAATTTCCCAATTCTCTTCAGCTACGACTATGGGCAACCAATGGCTCAAAACCACGTGAAGAAGAGATTCTGAGAACTTACTAGCATCACATATCAATGGCAAAAATGGTGCATCATAGTTAAATGGCCAGGCACGTTGGGCTTTTGACCTCACCTGTTCACAGCCTGTGCACTGTGTGACCATGACTGATGCAGAGCTATGACATGCCAGGGCTGTCCTCACAGTGTACCCTGGTGTTTACTGTTATTATACCGGTTTCTACAGTAGAGAAGGAAGCTCAGAGGAAATTGGGGAAAAGACAATGTGTAGATATTTCTGTGGGGGTAGTAGTGTGGTGTGTGATAGGGTGGAGTGTGGTTTGTGTGTGTGTGTGTTTTTGTATGGTGTGTGTGGTTTGTGTACTTAGTAGTATGGATGTATAAATGTTTTGTGAGTGTGCAAACTAATAGTGGACTTCAGAGAGTATCTTTCTGCCTTTCTCCTATCACTCTCCATACTTATATTTTGAGGCAGGATCTCTCACTGAACCTGAAGCTAACTGATATCTCTTGACTGCCTGGCCAATGTGCTTCAGAGATCTGCCAGTCTCCACACCCTTTCTCTCTAGTGATAGGGTAAGGATGTATGCTGCCTTATTTGATTTTTACCTGAATGCTAGGGGCCTTAATGCAGGTCTTCATGCTTGCTTGGCAAGAACTTTACTGATGAGTCATTTCTCTGGTCCCTCTGTGACTTTTCTAATGGATGCCTTAGAAACTCAGAGGGGAAACTGAAACAGAGGCCCCACTGCCCCTTGGAGCTGCAGGTCACCTCTAGACTAAAGTGGGATGAACTGGAACTGCAGGACTCTGCCTCCTTTACAGGATAACAAAGCCTCTCTTATCCCCATCAGGCAAAACACTCATACATATAAAACAAAATAAATAAATCCCGAGTTGTTTGTTTGTTTTTAAATGTCAGATATTAGGGCTATGGAGATAGTTTAATCGGGAAAATGCTTGCCATGCAAACATAAGGACCTGAGTTCAATCTTCAGAACTCGGATTTTAAAAAAGTCACTCATGACGTCTTATAATGCCAGCACTGTGTGCATGGAGACACGCAGATTCCTGAAGCTCACTGGCCAACATGGTGAGTTCCAGGCTAGTGAGAAACTCTGTCTCAGTAAACAATGTGGATCACTGACACCTGAAGTTGACCATTGGCCTCCACATGTGCACCTTTACCCCCATGCATAGGAACACACACACACACACACACAAACACACACACACATACACACACACATACACACACACACACACACATACACACACATACACACACACAAACACACACACACACACCACCCCACACTGGAAATGCAAGCAGTGGCACCAGCTCCATATCAACTTCTGAGATCCGTGAGTCCCTGCCTAAAATGAACACACCGCCACTTCCTAGGACCTCAGGAATGGATTGCCAAGCACTTTCTGGTTGGGTGACAATGACTCGTACTTCTGTCACTCATTCTATAGCTGCAGTTTTCAGAGCAGAGCTGGTGTCTTTAAGGCTGCCTGGACCCTAAACTTGGTGGCTCTACCATCCTGCATAGGTTCTGTGCTCTCTCTCTCTCTCTCTTTCTCTCTCTCTCTCTCTCTCTCTCTCTCTCTCTCTCTCTCTCTCTCTCTCTCTCTCTGTGTGTGTGTGTGTGTCTGTGTGTGTGTGTGTGTGTGTGTGTCTGTGTGCCTATGTATGCAATACTCTATATTTAGGTACTTTGTAACTGAGCATCCCTCCCTACTCTTGTTACCTTGAACAGTTTGACCTCAGCCAGATGGCTGCTTTTTTTCCCCCCAAAGAAAGAGATTGCAGTAGCCTCAGTCTCTGAAAAGTGACCTTGGGAACACCTGTTCTCCCTCCATCCTCAACCCTGGAGCCCAAGGCTGATCCTCACATGGCAAAGAAGGCTTCCCTGTATCAGGGCAGAGTTCTAGCCACACTGGGATCTTCACTGCAAAAACCTTGATGGAGCTTTGCTACCTTTCTGCTCACCTGTTCCTCCTCTGTCCTATCCAGCTCCTGCCACCTACCTGCCCTGTGATGTTTGGAGTCTGCAAACAACCAATTAGTCAGTCACCAAGCAGCAGTCTGTAATTTGAACCTGTCCGAGCTCAAGACAGCTGACATGCACTTTGGGGGTATCATTATGTTTCCTTGCAGTGAGTAGCAGCTTCCAAGTCATGTGGATCCCAGAACAAAGAAAAGTCTACAACAGATGATGGGGGAGAGGGGTGGGCTCAGAGGTTAAGAACACCTGTTGCACAATCATGAGGACTGGAGTTCAGATTCCAGTACCTACACAACATACCAGGTATCCCATGCATGCCTGTATCCCCAGCTCTGAGGGTGGGTGTGGGGGCAGAGGCAGAAGGAGCTGGGGCTTCTTAGTTTCTAGCTTAGCAAAGAAGATGTGAACCGCAGGTGAGACTGTGCCTCAAAGGAACAGGCTGGGAGAGAAAGAGGAAACACCCAATGCCCTCTTCTGTGCATGTACGTAGGTGCACACACACACATGCATACACATCCTCTCAAACACACATAAACAAACAAACAAATAAATAATATTCATTCTTTTATAAAGGAGAAAGGAATCTCACGCACTCATTCTTCTTATAGAAACTTGCAGCAAGAGTGTCTGTGTCCTTCTCCAGTCCTAGACCTGGATGGTTGATCCAAAGGGGAGACAGAGATATTGAGCTGGTAAGTATGGTTATAAAATACACAATGAATTCACTGCTTGAACCTTCAAGAATCTCATTAAGAAAATGTAAAACTACTTCTATAGAACTCAGAACTAAGTGGGGGAGGGTCTCATGCCTTGGCCCCTTTAAGAAGTGATTTTGAGTTTCTCATTTGAAATCACGCTATGAAATTGCAAACTTAAATTTTCTGAACTTCTAGTCAATAGCAGAATATCTTAGTAGATCATCTGGTAAATGAAATTCTTGGGGACTGAGTGGGTTAGATCAAATTTCTGATTGTCTAACTAAGAAATCTTTTAATTTATAGATTTAGATGAAAATTGACAATTTGCTATAGAAAGTAAAGGCTGAGGAAGGAAGGAGGGCTTTGGCTGTAAGAGCCTTTGGAGTCCTGGGGTCACCATTCTGATGCTTCTCACTAGACATGAGGCAGAGGCAGGAGGATCATGAGTTCAAGGCCAGTCTGGGATCATGACAAAACCTGACTCAACAAAAAATAATAAAAATGAGAGGTACATTTGCTGAGTCCATTCAGAGTACACAGCTTGGTTGATTTTCTTTTTACAGTTCTTACTGTTTTGTTTCTTAGCCTTACTCTCAAGTTTACTACCTAGGGCAGGAGATAGGTCTTGAATAATTGAGAAAATGTCATTAAACAAAGTTTGACTGAGCTAATGGCTGAATAAAGAGGAGCCATGACAGGTGGAAATGATACAAGGAAAAGGTATTTCAGTATAAAATCAGCCTGGCCATTTATTTAAAGGGAGCTTGAATCCTGAACAGATGTGAGAAGATAACTTTCAGACATGTATTTCAGTCCAGGTTTTGTTTTATTGGGAGCAGCACATGTTTAACCTGGTGTTGTTGTATGAATTTCTGGGAAAAAATTTTCTAGTGTTGCCATGTTCTTTTTTTTTTCAAAAATTTATGTATTTATTTTACATCCTGACCACAGTTTCCCCTCTCTCCTCTCCTCCCATTTTCTACACCCTCCTCTCTTCACCCTCCTCCCAATCCACTGCTTCTCTGTTTGTTCAGGCAGGCTTCCCATGGTATCAGGAAAGCATGGTGTATCAAGTTGCAGTAAGACCAAGCACCTTGCCTTGTCTCTAGGCTGAGTAAGGCAACGCAGTATGAGGAATCGGTCTCCAGGAGCCAGCCAAAGCCTTAGGGACAGCCCTTGCTCCCACTGTTAGGAGTCCCACAGATAGATCAAGCTACACAGCTGTCACATATATGTAGAGGGCCTAGGTCGGTCCCATGCAGGCTCCATGGTTGCTGGTCCAGACTCTGTGGGTTCCTGGGGCCCAAGTTAGTTGTTTCTGTGGGTTTTCTTGTATCATCCTTGACCCCTCTAGCTCCTACAATCCTTTCTCCCCTTCTTCAGCAAGATTCCTCAAGCTGGGTCTAATGTTTGACTGTGGGTCTCCGCATCTGTTTCCATCAGTTACTGGATGAAGTCTCTGTGATGACAATTGGGGTAGTTACCAATCTGATTATAGGAGATGGCCAATTCAGGCTATGTATCCACTATTACTAGGAGTCTTAGCTGGGGTCATCCTTGTAGATTCATGGGAATTTCTGTGAAAACTTTTAAAGGTTAAAATTTAGTGAGAGGCTTTTGTAGAATAGTTGAAGTTAGAACATAATTTCTTCATGATGTTTCCATAAGGGATGGATGCAAAAGAGGGATCCTACTGGGTTGGAGGAATAGCTCGATGGTTAAGAGCACTTACTGCTTTTCTAGAAAATAGGAGTTCAGTTCTCAGGACACATACCAGGGGCTTTATAACCATCTATAACTCCAGCTTCAGGGGATCTGACACCTTTTGGTTTCTGTGGACAACTGTACTCATGCCCTACCAACCCCCATACTACTATTAAAATTCCTTCCCTGGACGTAACAAAGCTCCCAAAATAGTGCCACCAGCTGCTACAAGTATTCAAACCATGAGCCTGTGGGAGATGTTTTACATTCAAATGGTGGCAGACATACATTATCATCTCAGCTCAATCCCAGATGAGAGCTGGTAGGATGAAGCTCACGATGACATGAGGGTACAGATGTGTTCTCATGTTTATAGTTTCAACTACATCCAAGAACCCTTTACCAAGGCTCATTATCCACTGGCTTTGAGGCTTACAGTGAGACTTATAGTGATGTTTACAATGAAGCTTACAGTGAGGCTTCCACTACGGAAAGTAAAGTGGAACATTGGTACTGAGGGTGGAGTCCCTCACTTGGCACCTGCTGCCAGGTGCCCGGAGGTCCATCCATAGCTTTGGGTATGCCTCTAAGCTCTGAAACTCTCCCTGTATCAGGCTGGGATAGAATAAACTTAGGCCCTCTTTCTTAGGAAGACGTAATTCCTGATGAGTTTGGACTGGCCACTGAGGGATGCATCAGGCCTTCAGTAACTAAGTTTAACTTTTATGATTGTACCAGAGTAAGAACTGGGAAGAACCATTTTAGAGGACCCTTCTTTGCCTTTATAAGACCCCTGTGGTATAGACACTGCACCCTCCATTTTTCACACAGCAAAATTGAGCTTCAGGGAGTTTTACTTGCTCAGGGTACCTCAGTAAATGCTGAACAAAATTCTCCCACAGAGAATGAGCCAGCCACGGAGCTGGAAAGTGCCTGGTGTCTGCTGAGCACCTGGTGGTTCTCTGGGAACTGGGATAAGTCAGGCTCCAGTTTGAGCACCTTATTCCTCTCCAGAGGAAAATGGCCCAGGTTCCTCTCTCGGGGGCTGGAATCACACAGAATGTGTGCGAGCACCAGGAAGCTCCTGTTGCTGTACGGGATACCACACTACCTTCAAACAGAGAACCTTCTTTCTCTACGCAATACAGTGGTTTACTTCTTTCTTAGGAACAGTTGCTCTGATGGAACCTTCCAGTCTCTGATGACAGTAGAAGCCTGGGCCTTACACCAAGGGCGAAAAGACGGGATCTCTAAAAAGGGCACTGGGAAACCTGGGCTTTCATGCAAAGAAAGAAACCCGACTCTGACATTGTAAAAGAACCCTGAATGGATAGAGGATGTAAATGTAGCTCCCAGAACTGTGAAACCTCTAAAAGAAGCTGCATGGGAATGCCTTGTGGCATCAATATAGTCGATGTTTTCTTGGTAAGCATAGGTAGCTGAAGTAAACGTTCACAGGTGGAATTATATGAAACTCAGAGCTTCTGTATGGCCAAAGAAATAGTCTGCAGAGTGGAAAAGAAGTCTGCCCAATGAGAAAATGTTTATCAGCCATGCATCTGACGACAGGGGATAATCTGTGCAGAGGGAGATCTACAAGCTAATGGGAAAGGATCAAATGAGCCGGTTGAACAATGAGCACAAAGCTCCAAAGAAGATTCATCATGGCCACAAGGTACACAGGAACAAAAACTGAAACCTCTGCGAGATGTCACCTTTGCCAGACATAACAGTTATTATATATAAGAAATGATAACACATGTTGAAAAGATGTGGAATGGACCCTTGTGTACCACTGGGTAGGAATGGAGAGTGATACAGTCTCTATTGGAAGCATCATAGAGGATCCATGTAATCGTAAAACCAGAATGACTAGCCATGTGATCCAGCTGTAGCTGTAGCCACTTACTTACCCCAAACAATTAAAATCCAGGGCTGGGGAGACAGATATTCAGTTGGAAAAGTGCTTTCTGTACAAGCATGAGGACCTGAGTTTGGATCCCTACTATCCATGTGAAAAGCCAGGCACTGTGGCATGGGCCAGTACGCCCAGCCGAGGGAAGCCAGAGCCAGGCGGATCCCTGGACCTCACTGGTCAGCTAGTCTAGTCAAATTGGTGAGCTCCAGGCTCAGCCAGACTCTGTCTCCAAAAGTAAGGTAGGGAACAACTGAGGAAGATACCCAATGTTGACCTGTGGCCATAGAGTGTACTTACATGCATGCACACACATACATACACAGAGCACATGTGTGTGCTTGAATTAAAAGCAAGATCTCAAAGTAACACTGTCATCCACACATTCACTGTAAGCACCATGACTCAACAGCCAGGATACCATAAACACACAATAAAGTAAGTCTTTTAAAAGATATATATATATAATTGTACTGTGTGTGCCCAGTACCCCTGGGGTCCAGAAGAAGGCACTGGACAACCTCGATGGGTGTGAACTGTCATGTGGCTGCTGGGAACTGAATCTGGGTCCTCCGCAAGAGCAACAAGTGCTCTCAACTGCGAACCATGTCTCCAGCTCCTGTTTGGCTATTATTTGTGTAAGGAAAAGGATCTTACCTCGTGTATATGAGTACTTCTACAATGTGGAAGCATTATCCTTAATTGCTGACCCTTCTACCATAGCAACTTGCTGTCAATCAGCTGTTCAGTCACCTGTCAATCAAAACCCTGCTGGAGGGTCTCTTTCCTTTTAGATGGGATTTTTCTGCTCCAGTCTGAAGACAGAACAAAAATAGACAAGCGGAGACATCTAATTTCATCAACCGAATCATGCTTGCCAACAAAGGGGAAATACCTGCCTGTTTATATTTTTATTATCCCCTCCAGTGCTACCTAGACAAGAAAATAACCAAAATAAATATTTTCCATTAGCCCCTGGCATAAATCATGATTCGCAGTGACAGGTTCCTCAGCAGCACATACACCTGTGACAATATTCACGCAGTGTTTGTTGAGTGCTTATTGATTGCCAGACACATTTAGAAGTGTTTGACATGGCTGTTCCTGCGTGATTGTTATGACATTCTTATAAGGCAGGCATTATCATCGCTGTGCTGTAGCTGGGAGACCTGGGCACCGTAGAGACAAATGATGGAGCCCACTGTGGCTCTGTCCACACAGATTAAACTTGCACTGTTGGAGTCTCACTCTCTGATGGATGGATGGAACCCCAGCAGCTGAATCAAGTGTGCACTGCTTGAAAAATCATGTTCACCATCAGTAATGATGGCACCAGAGATAATATAAACTAACACTAACAGGGGCTGGGCTGGAGAGATGGATCAGAGATGAGAATGCTTGCTGCTCTTGTAGAGGATCGGAGTTTGGTTCCTAGTAACCACAACTGTCTGCAACAACAGCTCCAGGGAATTCACACCCCCTGCTGGCCTCCGTGTGCACCTGCATGCATGTGTGCATGTACACACACACACACACACACACACACACACACACACTCACACACACACACACACACACACACTCACACACACACACACACATATGAATAAAAACAAAAACAAGGGACTGGCAAGATGGCTCAGAGGTTAAGAGCACTGGCTACTCTTGCAGAGGTCCTGAGTTCAATTCCCAGCACCCACATGGTGGCTCACAACCATCTACAGTGACATCTGGTGCCCTCTTCTGGCACGTAGGCATACATGCAGGTGGAACACTGTATATTTAATAAATAAATAAATCTTAAAAAAATAAATAAATAAACAAGAGGAGGTCTGTAGCTCCCATCAAGCCTGTATGTGCACAAGTCCCAAACTCCTTTCCATACTCATCCAAAAGCATCTATTGTGAACTTGAACGGGGGGCCCCTATCCTGCTGGACTGGATGTGCATTTCAAGCTTTGCTCTTTATGTTTTTCCTGGTTTAAGTGTACCTTCCTCTCACTCCTCCTCATTCTTTTCCATTTGTTTATCTGTAGGCACTCCAGCTTGGCTCCCCTGCCACTCCTCTCCCCTGTATCCAGACAACTTGATGCCCTTCCTGTGGAAGGCTTTCTAACTTGGAATACAGCTTCTGTCTGCCTGCCCCCTGCCTTTCTGTCCATGAAGGACCCTTGCCCTTTTCTCTTCTAAGATGGGAACTATAAGCCTTTTATGCAACCCCCAAAGCAGGCCAGGGTGGCTGCTGTTCTGGGCAGGTACCCAGGGCCATCACTGCCCCCACCCACTTCCTGGCTGCAGCCTCTATGTTATAATATGTTGCTGATTTCCCTTCTGCTAATTTTGCATACTTCTGTCAGAGATGGGACCTGCAATGCCTGTATGCTCTTCCCTCTACTTTCTGCCTTTATTGTCTGTTTTACAAAGTCTGCTCACTATTGTATAGACACTTAAGATCAGCACCAGATTCAGGGTCAAGGTTCTTCCCTGACTGACCAAGCAGAGCTGAGAGCTATGACTTCTTTCCAGTGTTCTCAAGCCTCAGTAATATCATTAGGCAGTACCATGGCTCCATGGCCCCTCAGGGTAAGAAGCTGAGCCTGGATGAGACATCAAGAGAACACACACAAGAGGTGGATGGGATAGGAGACACTCAGTTGAAAATTTCTGCATGAGAAGCTGCATTTGGAGATAGCAGGATACTAGCCTCCCCACCTCAGAACACCCCACCTGATCCTCAGCCCCAAACCACAGATGATAAACGCACTGCATTAGAAAGCTACAGCCAAGAATGCCTTCCTCCCCACTGCTCTGACTTGTCAAGTTATCCATGAGTTTATTTTGAGCCACATGAAACTTTGCAGCCAATTAAAATCAATCAAGTATCAATCAATATTTAAACAAAGCACTAAGAGCTGTGCTCTGTACCCCACACCCCAACTAGGGTTTCATGGACTCTCTCCTGCCTTCTCTCTGTTAGTGCAAAACACGGCTCTCACCCTAAAGGGAATAAGAGAGTTTATTCTTGAGCCAAATATGAGTGACCATGGCCTGGCAACACAAATTTAGCTTACCCTCAAATAATGTGCTTCACTATAGAAGAGGGTACATGAAATTTTATTAGCAATAGAACAAAGGAAATCACACATCAAAGTGTTTTCCAAATACTTTGCTGGGGCCATGGGTGGGTGGGCTGCAGCAAAGCAGGGAGCTGCTGGAGGATTCAGATGCTGTCTGAGGACCTTCTCAGCTGTGGGGCTGGTAGAAGCTAGGTTTTGAGTTCTGTCAGACAAGGGATCCACTCTCCCTCTATGCTTTTCCCTCTCCTTTCTGTCTTTATCTATGTTACAAACTTTCGTCAGTCCAGTGTGTCCACTTTGAGATCAGCACCAGATGCACTGTTGAGTCAAGATTCTTCCCTGGATACCCAAAGAGAGCTGAGAGCTAGGCTTCTTTCTGATTCTCTCAACCCTCAGAGACATAATGGGGGAGGCACTGTGGCTCCATGGCTCCTACTAGTATGAGGCTGGGATGGGATGGAAGCTAGTTGTTGGAAGTAGAATACGTTTTAAGGTTTTGATAACCACAGATGTGAGGTGAGACCCAAGAATGACAGTGGATGGTTTTCAAAGGGTCTAACAACAGCTAATTTGTCTCTGCTCTGCAACATTTTAGTTCCCTATAATTTTGAAGTTCAGTAATTTAGTCTACTAGAATCTTTAACATAGGTACAGTTCTTTTCTCCTTTTCTTTCTTTCTTTCTTTCTTTCTTTCTTTCTTTCTTTCTTTCTTTCTTTCTTTCTTTCTTTTTTTAGTTTCTCTCTTTCCCTCAGGAACTTCAGCTCACATCTGCATGCTGCTCCATCAGGGGTCTGAGGTGCCTACCCTGTGGACTTTTCCTTCCCTAGAAGAATACTTGGCTCTGAGGTCCCTGGTTGCTAATTCAGCCCCAAAGCATGCCAATCCAGGGCCTTGCTTCAGAGGCCTGACCCCTCTGACAAGTGATATCAGGTGGCCAGTGGGCTGCCAATCAGATCAGGGAATCCTTGTCCCCCATCAGGACAAATAATTCCCTAGCAAAGATTGGAACCTAGCTGCAAGAGATTCTTAGTGGTCAGCTTTTAACAATTACTTCAACCACTGTGGAAAGCAGATGGCATCCACTATAATTATTTTTCACATAGCCATCACTCAGATTTTGACAATCACTAACATTTTGCTTATGTATTTCATACCTATTTTTAAAGATTATTTCAAGAAAATAAAAACAGACATTTGGCATCTAAATAATTCAATAGACATCTTTTTGAAAAAAGGAAATCTGAGTGGTGGACAACTCAAGAATAAAGACTCTACTTTCCAGATCTTTTCCTGTGTAAGAACATTTTCATAATTTAAAATAAGTATTTTCTCATGTCATCTTACTTTCCTAGTTATTAAAAAAACCTTGGTCCATACAGTCAAATCTTGAACTGCAGCCTGTATGCCATCTGTGGCGGATATGTGTGAGTTGACTTGGAAAGGACCTGCTCCGACAACACCCTGGTTCCAACACTGGCCAACCAACAGGAGAGGTCAGTAGTCCCATCATAGACTTGTCTTGTTTCCTCCCCACATCCAGTATCCAGACATTCTACAGCCTAAAAATTATACCTGTGGCCTTGATTGGATTTGTGTACCTATTTTTGAGCTACCTCTTAAGTGATTCTAGGCACAGAGAAGAATACTCTGCTTGCCCCTTTGTTAGGGATACAAGGGGTGATGACTCCATTAAGTTTGGCCAGCACTGTTCGTAGGAAGTCAGAAGGAAAGCTCCAACTCACCCCTCCAAACACACACACACACATCTTGTAACCAGCAGGTGATCCCTGGGGGACTTTTTGTATCATTTTAATATTTAAAGCTCTTTTAGCCACTTTTGACATTTATCTAAGCCAATCATTTTTGATGCAAAGGAACAAGAGCGAGAGATTACTCTTAGGCCACTGAGAGGATTGGTAAGGATTGGTGGCAGGAGGCAAGGCCACAGGGAGGGCCCACTTGTCTATCTCCAGCCAACTCCTGGTCCCCAGAAGTTGGGTGAAGGAGAGCGCTCAGTGCCTGAGAGAGTTAACACTCCCTCTTTTGGTCTTATGAATCTGCTCAACAGTGAGTGAGTCTTCGGGGAGCAGACACTTGGGAGTGGTGCTGAGTGCCAAGGTGCCCCTTTGTTCATTGCCGAGGACATACTTCTTTATTTTCCTTTCCCTTTCATTTTCCAGGCCCCATGAATTATTTATTTGTTATTAAACCCAACTGAATGAGATTTCAAAGGCAATGAAAATTGCCCAAGTTCAAATAGAACCAAATCAACACTAGAGCTCCAACTGGCCCTAATACTCAGGCTGCTTGTCAAGGGCCCCAGGGTATCCCTGAGTCTGCTGATCACCAGGTACAGAGAATCCGGGGCTGAGACTACTATTTGGCTTCACCAGGACCCACTGCCCTGACAGAAGGCAGAGAGCCACAGCCACTGTGGGGGAAAGCTCTAACTTCAATCTTCATTTTTCTTTAATGTAATTAACAGATCTGGAGAAGTAGCTTAGTGGTTGAGAACACTAACTGCTCTTATAGTGGACTCAGGTTCATTCCCACAACCCACACTGGCAGCTTACAACCTCCTGTGACTCATTCCAGGGGATCTGATGTCTTCCTCTGGCCCTCACAGGTATGTGTGGGCCTATGACATACACAAACTCACATAGGCACACACATTATGATCATCTCTATGGGATGTAACAGGAGGATTTGAGATTTGCTTTTGTAATATTTAAACCTTTGTAATGGACAGGTCCCTCACTCACATATTAACTCTGTGTGTGTGTGTGTGTGTGTGTGTGTGTGTGTGTGTGTGTGAGAGAGAGAGAGAGAGAGAGAGAGAGAGAGAGAGAGAGAGAGAGGAGCATTTAGTTTCTATTCTCTCAGCAAATTCCCAAGACTCATTACATCATTGCTAACTAATTGCCTCACTGTGCAATAGATCACCCAAGCTTACTCCTCCTAACTAAAACAGTTCCCTTGGATTGATCTTATCCACCCATTACAGATTCTAGCCCCTGGAAGCTGCTGTTCTACTCATGGCTTCTAGAACCTGAGGTTTCTGGGTTCTGCATGGCAGTTGGTGCTTGGCATTTTTGTTCCCATGTCTAGTTTGTTCCATTTAAAGTCCTCCAGGTTTGCCCATGCTGCACCAACGATAGGACTGCCTTCCTTCGTATGGTCTAATAGCATTCCGTAGACTTAGATATCATGTCTCACTCTGCTTTCTGTTGCTGTGGTACAACACTGACCAAACCCTGTGTGAGCAGGAAAGGGTTTCTTTGGCTTAGAGGTCGAAGTCTGTGATCAAGGGAAGCCAAGGGAAAAACTAGAGGCACAAGCTGAAGCAGGGGGCACGGAGGCAAGGTGCTTGTGGGCGCCCTTTCCCTGGAGTGTCTGCCACCTTTCTCATACCCTCCAGCCCACCTGCTTGGAGATGGCACCACCCCACAGTGGGCATAACGTTCCTGCATCAACTAGCAATTAAGAAAATATACAATAGACTCGCCTATGGGCCAATCTGATGAAATAAATTCCTCAGCTGAGCGTCCCTCTTCCAGGGGACTCTAGTATGTATGAAGTTGACAACAACTAATGTACAATGTTTTAGCCCACCCATTTTACCTGGGAATGCCCCACCTGGGTGCTGCAAACAGTGATATAATGAACATGGAGGTGCAGACGTCTCTCCGCAGTCTCATCTAATTTCCATTGAGCTCACTGAGTACACACTCAGCTGGGGGATGCTAGGTCCAATACCAACTCTACTTACTTGTTTAAAGGAAGCCCCACACTGTTTTCCACAGCGGATGTCCTAACTGGCTTTCCCAGCAACAGTGTGCACGGCTCCCTTTCTCCACATTCCTGACAGGATGTGTCTTCCCAGGTCCAATTTCCCTGGGGAAGCCATCACTAGCAATCTGCTTCCTTGGGTGTCTGCTCTGAAATCCATTTTCCCCAATTTTGGCCTTGCTACTGCCCAGCCATAGGCCCCTTCCTTCCAGCCCTTGTTTCCTTCTGGAAACTATGCAATGACTCTCAGCTGACCCTGGGGACAGGTTAGTCCCAGCTTACTCTTGGGTGTCAGGTACCTGTCATCGTCTCAGGGAAGCTCTCTTCCCAGATCATTTGAACCAGCATGCCCTGCTTCATGCCTCAGTGCCTCCTGTTTGCTATGAAATTAGCCATTTGATTTTGACGTTTTTTTCTATCTAGATAGCCTTGAATCTCCACAAACAGAAGGGATGATTGCAGTGCCCAGCACCTAGCACAGTGTAGAGGACACAGCAGGGGGCAGCAGGCTTGCTAGGCCCTTTCGCCAGAGTATAAGCCCCACTGCTCACCCCAGAGAACTAAGTGCCCGACCTATGGCCAACAGATACACCAGGGACTGAGCAGTTCCCTGAGTGACAGGAGGAACAGTGAGAAGGCTGTCTCTCTGTTCCCATGTGTAAAAAACTGAGCCATAGGAGGGAAGAGAGACAGTAAGGCATCCTTTTCCCCATGAGGCAATGTGGGTGGGATTTTAAAGACTGGGAATTAACATGAGGCCCTGGGTCATAGCTAAATCTCAGATACATATGAAGAATGGATGGGCAGTGTGAAGGGGTAGCACTGGAAAGAGCCACATACTAGAGTTAGCTGAGTAGTGGTTCGCAAGACAGAGTTGAGATTCATCTCTTTAAAGCCCGAGGGCAGAGGTTCTCCAACAGGGATATGGATGTAGTGGTGCTCACTGGAGAGCCACAGGGGACCACTGCAAACTGCCATAGCCCAGCCTTTACTCAGACAGAACTAGACACCAGCGTGGCTGTTAGCAGATGGTCTAGACCTGGAGTACCAGGTGTGATGAAGCTCTGACTATATATCTTCTATTAGAATACTTCTGTTTCACACTTTTTTGTTATCATCCCTACAGATGTGTTACCATCCGACAAACCTGGAGATGCAGGGCCCCCAGCCTGGGTCTTGTTCTTCCACTGAGCCTTTATACACACTCTGACGTCTTGGACTAGCTGCCAGAACATGGAGGATGGAGTAGATATCAATCTTCCTTAGAATGCCTTATTCTTGGTGTTGCCCTCTGGATGAATTATTCATAGGTTCAGGGTTTCCTCATGTGCAAAGTTCCAATCTAGAGGCCTCTGGGAAAGCTGAAGGACTTCTCAGAAACTCCGTGTAGCAGAGGACTCTGAGCAGCTGGGGGAGCTCTGCAATATGAATATGGAGTCCTCGTCACCAGAACATGCTAGCGGGTGCCGTGGAAGTGAGGTCCACCGTGGGCATTGCACCCGACACTGACAAAGTGCTTCAGGAAAAGCTCATTAGTCCTCCTGGCTGCATCATGCGTGGCCAATTTTCTAGCCACTGACAAATGATCTTCATAAAATATGACTGAATTTTCCAGGAAGCAAAATCTCTCAAGGTCTAGACAAAAATACCAAGGAAACTTCACCCGCTAATCCACTAGATGAGGTGTTCTTCCTAGCAGCATCCTTCAACTGTGAGTGAAGCAGGTCATGAGTGATGTGTGGGGCCATAAGGACCTGCAGGTGGTGAAGGAGGAACAAGGAAGGGGTGTGCATGATGTATTGTGAAAACCAGAGAGGCAGCCTGCAGCAGAAGCTTCTCAAGTCCAAGAAAGGGGTGTATCATGTTCAAATGCCACATGTTCTAGCCAACTATCTCCTAAGAAAGTCACTGACTTCTAAACTCACTGTGGGGATTTCTTCCCATAAAGAAGCCCAGATGTTTTAAGGAAACAATACTGTAAGGATGGCGAATATCACTTCCTATGTATCTTCAAGGAAGAAGGGATGAAAAGATTCTAGAGCCAGAGGTGGTTAGTAAACATCAAGGAAACTGTTTTCCAGATACAACAAGGCAGGTACACACATGAACTCGTCATTTCTGCGACAGAACACACAAGATCTTCACAATCTCCACCCAGACAAAAATCCCAGCCTGGGGAGCAGGGGCATGAAATCCCACTGCTAGCTGAGGAGCTATTGGCATTTTATAGTTCCCGAGAGAGGGTGACTCAATTTTCTTTAAAGATATGACCCTTCATAGGTTGGTGATATGCCAGAGAAGTTCCCACTCTTGAGTAGCTGGGCAAGGCAAATTGAACTCAGTGGGGGAAGGAAAAAGAAAAAATTTCATGGTTGGGAAGGGATGGAGGGTACAGAGGGTAGTAATGGAAGGAGTTAGGGGGTATGTTCAAATACATTGTATGAAAGTCTCAAAGAACAAAACTATTATTTTAAAAAAATAATCATAGAAAGAAGGCCCAAGGGAAAGGATGGGCTGTGTAGACTGAGCCCTCCTTCAGAGGTGCTGGCCCTGAGCCCAGCAGACAGAAACACCTCTCCTCAATCTTCACTCTGTCTCTCTGGAGCAGTGTCCTGAGTAGATGACCACTTAGGGACAGAGATTAAGTGAGTGAGGAACTCAGGGTGGATGAGGTTAATTGGGTCAACAGGTTGATGCTATGGGGCTGGCCTCTGGCTGGGGACGGGTAGATTCCAATTTCAAAGACTTACTCAATTATCCTTACTGTATGTTGATTAGGACATAC
Organism: Peromyscus eremicus; assembly: GCF_949786415.1. Taxonomy (NCBI): domain Eukaryota; kingdom Metazoa; phylum Chordata; class Mammalia; order Rodentia; family Cricetidae; genus Peromyscus; species Peromyscus eremicus. Next base: position 61,681,614 of record NC_081418.1, on the reverse strand, counting down.
AAAGTTGTCTTTCACAAGATTCTGTGGATGGCTTGAATTGGCATGGCTTTAGAGACCAATCTTGAGCATTGTAAGCACAGGAGAGAAACATCAATCTTGAGGGGAAAGGAATTAGATGGAAAAGATGGAGTGAAAAATGAAAGAGGATTAGAGCCACAATATACTAATCCACCTGTTCCATAACAGCAGATAGGAACGTGCAGAAGTGAAGGAGGGATCCTAAGGAAAATACTAAAATATACGAAATGTGTTTCACACTCCAGTGGAGAAGACGACGTGAGGGCAAATAAGCAGCCGCACACGGAAACATTAAGTGACCATTGGACACGGGAATGTGCAGCCAGATGAGGGGTTTCTATGGAAACCAAGCAGGATGCAGAGGGAGGGCTTCAGGGAAACTCTGCCCTGTACAAAGAACTCACAGTTTGGGAGCCTCAGATCCCTGACAACCTGTGATTCTAGGGAGACTTTTATCATCAAGATCCAAGGGGCTGGAAGCACAGCGGGGAGACAGGAAACAGGAAGTCAGTGTTGATAGAGGGACCGAGTCAGGCAGAGGAATGCTAGCAAAGTACACAAAGACCCACTGAGAGCTCAGATGTGCCCACAAGGAAATTAGAGCAGCTTGTGGTGTTCGGTTCGCTGCATCTTTATAACTGTTGGTTCCTCTCTCATCTGATATGTCTTCCTTTGCCACACATCCACCTGGCCAAAGGCCCTGCTTTGTTTAACTTTTCTCTCTCTGTTGCTTGGAAATCCACCTGTGTTTGAAGGAAGAGGAGGGAAAGAAGGAAGGAAGGAAAGATGGAAAGGAAACAGGTGGGAAGAAAGAGAAAAGAAGAAAATAACCAAGCTCAGGCTGGGTGCTCCCATGGCGAGTGCCTCAGGCCATTCTCTGTAGGTCTCTCTGGATTGCAGGGAAAATGGCACAGAGGCAGTTAAACACAAAGTCACATGTGATAGTAGTGTAAAGTGCAGGATAAAACTGAACAGGCAGGATGAACACCTGACCTGAACCAGAAAGGTCAGAGGAAGCCTAGTCTCCCAGAAATGGCAGGTGGCATTCTGCGGGAGCTTTTAGCTGAGCAGTGGAAGATGGAAGTCCAAAGGCAGAAGAGAGAGATAGAAGACAAGGCATGATCAGACCATGGGAGAGAGATGGTCAGATGAGAAACAAGGCAGAGAGGGGAACACTCAGCGACTCATTTCACTGAAGAGGGCTAGGATAGTGCCCAGTCCCAGAAGGGGGTACCTCATACATTGGGAAGAACATGGCCACCGTGCCACAGATGAGTTGGGTACACCTGGAGAACACAATGCTCTTCACCATCTGTCAGTTCAGGTCAAAGAACAAGTCCATTCTGAGCAGGTGAACAATCATCCACAGAGATAAAGAGGACACTTAGTGGTCTGCTGCCATGTGTGATAAGGCTGAGAAGCGACATTGAGACCTGATGATACTGACCAAGAAGCCACCTAGGGCAGGATGGAGGTCACTCTGCCAGTGGGGAGCCATGTAGCTATGGAGAACGGCCTGGCTCTTACTGGAGCTCCATGGAGAAGTGAGGGAAGAATCTAGGCTTGGGGAACAGGAAGAGATAGGAAGGTGGGGGATGGACAGATAGCCATCATCCAGGATAAGATTGGGGATGGGGAAAAGTTTGCTATGCAGGGCAAAAGGAAAAGTATTTTTTCTCTTTAAAAGCCAAGGACTACTTGGGGAGATAGGAGCAGGAAACAGGCATTTGGAGAACAGATGGCCCTAAATTATATGTAAGGACACTGTAATTTGGAGACTTAATGACAGATTTTATTCACTGGGTTTTCTAAGAGACCTTTAGGTTATAAAAAATAGCAATTCTGGTTATAAAATATCCCACTACTTTGGAATTCTGTGCTCCTTTGTCCAAGTCTGATTGAGTTTATTCCTTACACCAAATTCTAAACTCAAATATTCCCCAGAATGCTCAAGGCATCTCACTCCCCAAATCCACATCACCCTGAACCTTTCCTTGTGACACTGTATGGCTCCTCCTCAGAAGATGGTTCTTACGTTTGAAAGGGCTCGGCTGAAAGTCTGATTCTCAGAGCCCCTGTGACCTGTCTCTCACAGGTCAGTATTGTCAAGTCTACCCTCTCCTCACCTCCCCAGTCTTCTAGCACAGCAAACCTGGCCCAGGTTACCACCGTCATGTCTCAGGCATTCATAGCGGTCCTCAGCACCCATCATCCCATGTGCCTCTTTGCTCCAGCCTTCACCAGGTGCTCAGCAATACCAAAGTCAGAGGCAACATAGTTGCTCCTCTTGCCTGCTCCCACCCCCATTATGCCCACAGTGGCCTCCTTGATAATTTACAGCACACTGGGCCCATGTGACCCAGGATCGTTGCATTGTTTGTACATTCTGGGGATTTCCTTTCCCTGGATAACCCACGGCCCACACCCTTGTTTTCTTTAGCTTTTTGAGCAAGTGTGAGTGTCCATGTGACCATTTAAAGCAATTTCCCTAGACGATGCATATTCACTTCTTGTGTTTTTATTCTCTTTAACAATATTTAACATATAATGATTTTCTGCTTTTTAACATTGGTTTGATTATTGATTTATGTATATATGTGTGTCCGTGTGGGTATGTGCACGTTTGGGTGGGTGTCAGGGGTATTGGATCCCTGGAGCTAGAGTTACAGGTGGTCATGAGCCTCCTAACATTGGTGTTGGCAACTGAACTCCATAAGAGCAGAAAGCACTCTGACCCACTGAGCACCAGCCCTTCTGTTGTTGACCCAGGGTTGGCCTTGAACTTGAAAAGCAGGCAAGGATGACCTTGAACTTCTGATCCTTCTGCTTCCACCTCTCAAGTGCTGGAATTACAGGCCTGTGTCCTCCACCCTGCCTGGTTTATGCAGTGCTGGGGAATCAAATGTGCATGGTGGGCAAGTGCTCTGTACCGGAGATACTCCCAGCCCCTGCATAGAAACATGCTTAGTAACTTGTTTGTTCACACTTTTCAGATGCTGTGGTCAGAAGGCAAGACTGGTGAAGACCTCTGTTTTCACGGCTGTATCTAACATTCTCAAAATAGCTCCTGGTACCTGGCACGTACTGGGCACTCATCAACATTTATTTGTGAACAACCGGTGCATGAAGAATGCTCCAGCTTGTGTTTAGTGTGCACTGGCATTGTTGATCTTTATGTATAAAGGTGAAGCAATGCAGAAAGGTGATCCTGCTGTCTTCTGGGCTGAATGAGCTCTGTCTTTCAACAGATCAAAACCACCATTTTATTAACAGTTTTTAGTTTGTGCAAAATATGATCCTCTCTGTCTTGCCATTCTCTCTCAGATCTATAGTCTCAGCTGTCTCCAGATATCAGAATGAGTGCTGGAACCATCATTTGCAGGGCAAGTCTGAAGCTGTGCACAGCCCTGCTCTGCTGTGTTTGTAGATGTTTACAAGTGGGTCTTCCCTCCATCAAGCATCCTCAGCTCCCTTCACGGAAGGTGAGGGAAGCTGCATGGGACAAGGCCATCTTCTGTCCTCCTAGGTTGGAGCCTGGCATGTGGGAGAGTTACAGCCACATCTTTCTTCCCTCTTAGCACCTCCACACTGCTCACACTGGCAGGTGGGGCTAACCTCAAAGGAGCAAAATGGCCCTAGGAGGCAGGGCCCTCTGTGGAAGCCATGCTGCCTCCAGGATGATATATGAACAAGGTCTTTCTATCACTTGCCCAAGCTTGAACATTATGTTGATTTAAAAAAAAAAGACCATGAATTATTTAAGGATACTCCCTTCCAGAAGTGGGGTCTAGTGCATGGGATGGGGTGGGGGTAGGGCACTTTGGGATGCATCCAGTGAAAAGCTGAAATGACCTAGTGCAACTTTGGACCTCGCAGACGGACAGCAACTCCGTCTCCTTCAGCCTCACTGTCCTCTGCCCCCTCCTTCACAGATCATTCCTACTGACAGAAGCCTGGTACCACAGCATCAGAAGGAATCCATTTGTCCAGGCAGTCAGACTCAGACTGCAGCCATGTGACTTCATGTGCACGTGGGCCCCTCACCCAGTCAAGCTTCAGGGGTTCCAGTGCTGTGTTTGCTGTCCTAAGGCATAGTTAAGAGTGTTTCTAGAACAGGAGATATGGGGTGACCTGACAGGCATGTCTGCAGCCTCTGAGATGCATGTTCAATGCAGCCGGATGACCCAGGTACCCCATGCTACACTGACATGGGGAGGTGGGGCATGGTGACCAGGAGTCACATGGAGAAATGCCATGAGTGGGTCACACTGTTGGGCAAACTAGCCAGAAGGCTGAGTGGCAGGCAGGGAAAGTCTGAACTGCCCAGAGCATGCCATGCAATGTGGGGACATGCCACTACCACAGGTGAGGCAATTCTGTCCCATCCATGAGCCACTAATGGAGGGGCAGATGGTATAACCCAAATTTGACCTTTAATGGTCTTGCTACTCAACTATGCCGACTCACCACGATCCATTGTTATAAACACAACTTACTGTGGGCAAATACCAGTGCTCTCTGTTCTTATGTGGAGCTTAGCTTCTGTGGCAGTGGGTATTCCTGTGGGAGTGTGTAGATGACAGGAAGCCAGAAAGGAGTTCTCCCTCTCCCATGGGAGAAGAAAAAAGAGGTCTAAAAGGAGAGGGGATGGGGGCAACAGGCCATATGTGATATGGAAGTCAAAAGGGGAACAGTTAGGTGTAAAGGCTAATGGGGCATGCAGAGTGGAGAGACAGGGAAGAGGAGGTGGGGGACACAGAAACTAAGTCTCTATGCAAATGCCATAAAGAAACCTGTCCCTTGTGTTGTGGTTTGAATAAAAATGCTCCCCCGTGCCCCCATAGGCTTATGTGGGGACATGTGGTCTCCAGTTGGTGGTATTGTTTAGGGAGGTTATGGGATGTTTTGGAGGTGGGGCCTTGCTGGAGGAAGTTTGTCACGGGGGGTGGACTTAGAATGTCTGTAGCCAGGTCTCACTTCCTGTTCTCTCTGTCTCTGTCTCTGTCTCTCTCTCTCTCTCTCTCTCTCTCTCTCTCTCTCTCTCTCTCTCTCTCTCTCTCTCTCTCCTTGTGTGAAGCTCAAATGTGGTCTCACTGCACCTTGACTGCCAGGCTGGCCTCAAGCTCCGGCTCTCATGCCTTCCCTGCCAGTGTGGACTTTTTCCCTCTGGAACCATAAGCCAGAAGAAACCCTTTCTTCCTTACAATGCTTTTTGTCAGAGTATTCTATCACCTCAATGGAAAAATAACACAAATTGTAAGCTAATTTAAAGATATAAATAAATTAAGTCAGAAGAATAAAGTAGAAATTATTACTTAATCATAATTTCTCACATGGCAATGCTGATCTAATTTACAAGACTCTGTCTAGTGTTAGTGTTTACTGACCCACCATGTTCCCTTAATGTGAGCTGTGATATTAATTTCCTTACAAAATGAAGAATTCTCTTGAAAAATGGTTTTAATGATGACATAATATTCCGTTTCAGATAGAACAAAACACCAAGAGATAGCATTTTAATTCCTCACCCAGAGGCATAGAGGATTGCCCCATAGCATCTCAGCCACACAGGTAGCTTCATGTTGCCAGCTTGTTCAGTGGGCACATGGCTATTCTCATGGAAATACCTACTGTTGGTCTATTGTTAGCATCATTTTCTATACAGGAGTTTTGGAGGCTGATCACAGCAGACCTTTATCAAGTTGCACAATGTCTCTGGGGGATTTTTTTCTTATCTGTAAAAATGGGCTGTGAAATTATTTACAACTTTTCACTATCATGCATGCCATTGAATGGCTACCACAGCTGAGGACTCTGTGTGCATACGATGGTGCATTAAGATGCCCACTGTGTTCCTGTTCTCCATATTGACAATCCTTAAGGGTCATTTAAAAGGCTCTGCCAGCACTTGTGAAGTCAGTACCAGCTCAGCCATTGCCTGAGCATCACAGGTCACCTAGCAACATCTCCCAGCAGCTGTCCTTCCCCTGTGTCCAGCCTAAGGCTTCAGAGCTGAGCTGAGGTTGGATCTCCACAGCCTTCTTGGTGAACACCTTGCAACCGCAGCCAGCTTCCCCAGGCCAGACAGTCAGGTACTCCAAGCTCCTAGCTTATCTACATCAACCTGCCCTCCCATTATCAGCCTTTCAGATACTATTGCATGTTGCGAGAGAACCAAGGTCACACTCAGGAAAGGCTACAAAACCAGGAGGAACTGGATAATGTTAATTTCCCCCTACATACGGCACCTCTCACATTGGTCCTGCTCAGGTTGGGGGTCCTCTTGGAAGAGCACTGAGTACACAGTCCTGTCTGGGGCTTCTTTACCCTGTCAATTCATCAGACTGCCTCTAATGTAGAGAAAACAATGGAAGTACACAGAGGAGTCTGTACCTTAGATCCTCCCTAGTACAGGATTTCTACAGGAAGAGACCCTTGCCAGAGAATAGGAGAAGCCCTATCTGAGTCAGGCTCTCAGCTTAACCTTCAATGCTGCTCCTGTCCGACCAACCCATGTTAGCAAGCAGTGGATGACACACCCTTTCTTTCCCACTATATGCTTGGGTAGCTAAGGCACGCCGTACACCCTAACATGGAGATGACAGGCACAAAAGCATGCAGCTCTCTGAACATCGAACCCCATGGGCTATTTAACACACCGTGCAGCAAGAGAATCACACCCAGCAGAGATCTCCACCAGGGCTGGCGGCTCTCCAGGATGAAGACTGTCAACTGCATGGCCATAGCAGCAAAGCAAATGACAGAGTTGTAGCAAACGGGAACCATTGCTTACTGACCTGATTCTAGAACATGCTGGGCATTTGGGCACACTAACCAGCCCTGAACATGACGATGTATCCATGAGGATACAAGCAGCCTCTTTCTCAGTCAGGAAGCCCCACACCACATATATAAAGTGCATGTATGCTTGTATTTATAGATAAAAATGTATTCATAAGACATAACACAGTATGTATGGGAATATGCTGTTTATATATTATTTTAATCATTCTAATGATACTTCTTTTGAGGAAACAGAAAGCAGCGTGAAAGGTTTCTACAGAAAATCTGTTCTGCTCCCTTTAAAAAATATAAAGGTCATAACACAGCAAAGAAATATTCCAGATCAAAGGAGATTAAAGAGAAATAATGACAACTAAACACTGGGCGACCTGGATCAGATCCTAGGATGGGGTAACACGGTTCATAGTATACTGTAAAAACAAGTAAAATTAGAATATGGATTCTAGATTGGATAGTAATCTGCCCATTAGAAATTCTCTAGTTCTGGAACTGGGCCTCAGTAATCAAATGTCCTTTTTATTGGTCAAGTCCATATTTTAGCATTTATGGTAAAGAAGAATAATTTCTATAATTAAATTCAAAGTGTTTAATCAAAACAAAAAGATTTCCCAACATGCATGCAGAAGAAAATAAACCTGGGTGGCACTCCGTGGGGGAACCTCAGAATACGCATTGTACTATTTACACAACTATTCTGGAAACTGAAATTATATTGCAAGCAAAGTTACAATGCAAAGGAGAGAGCCAGACGAGCATAGGGAGGGATCTGGAGAGACTTCCTTCCGGCACAAGGGTAGCCCCTATTCTGTGTCACTTTAGGGACAAGCAATAAAACTCCTGAATACTGCCGAGAGTCACAAAGGTCTGTGATGCACCTTGCCTACTTATCCTAGAGAGAACCTGACTTGAGACTTCCAGAACACCCCACTTCTCCTCAGTGTCGCCTCAAACCACTCCTAAGATTGCACCATGTCCTGACTTCACAGTCCCCTGCAGCTGTGAGCCCTGCATGGTCAGAGGCAATGCTGCAAGAAGCATGAAGCTGGAATACTTTCTTCTGAGACTTACGCCTAGGTGATCTGGCCTCACTCAAGATCATCATGAATAAAAACCATTGCCCTAAACCTTCAGGACAGCATTGTAATGCCTGAAATTGAATAGGGTGTAGGATCACCCAGTATGAGGGATCTCTGTTTTGAAATTGCAACCCTTAATAACCAAGCTAAGAATGGTTGAAACTTCATGAGTAAAATTGTATAGAAAAAAAAAAGCTGCAGATGATTAATCTGGCTCTCCATGAGAAGGTGGCTCTCACCACCTTCCATTTCCATTTCTTGGATGGGGTGAATATTAGGGTGTGTGAGACTTGTCTGGGGCGAGACCTGCTCATGGGATGCCATTGACAACATGGTGAGTGATGAACACTGACGAAAACATGGCTGAAAGACCAGGTGTTGGTTATCCCCTATGGTACCCAGCATGCTATCACGACAATTGCTTATGGAGAAGACGCTGGAGGGGGTAGAGTTAAGCAAATTCATACATTTAGAAGGTGCTAGAACTGGGATTCGGGGCTAATGTATCTGGCTCTAAACTCCAAGTTCTTCCTGTGAGCCTTTACCGCATCTATCTAAACAGGAGTCTCCTCCACAGCCTCCGCAGGAATTGGACATCGGTCTGTTTGAACATCTTGAGGGAATGAAAAATCACAATTCCTGGAGACACACACTCTGCTTTTTAAACAGTCTGGCAGAAACATTGGCACCCATGAGCCAAGGCCCACTCTTCACAGCCCTTCAGTTAGTCCAAGCTCAGCTCTCAGAAGCTGTGCTTTGGAAATCCAAGCTCTGTTTCCCTGAGCCATCTGAGAGCACTTGCCTTTCAACCACAGCTCCCTCCCTGTGGCTTCCAGTTTTGACATTGCCCTAAATGGTCGCTGTCTAGATCTGGCGTCCAGGGGTCTGCCGAGAGAGAAGGGTTGGCTCTTCACCATGCTGGTGGCACTGTGATTGGGGACTACAAGTGGCCCTTGGACATTCAAATGTATCTGGTATCAGAAGAACACCATTTCCTCCAATTAGTGTGTGTGTGTGTGTGTGTGTGTGTGTGTGTGTGTGTGTGTGTGTGTGCATGTCTCTGTGTGTGTATGTGTATTTCACGGTATAAGTGTTGTTGTATTGTGTAGTGTGTGCACATGTTTGTGCATGTGTGTGGAGGTCCAAGGTGGAGTTCTGGTGTCTTCCACACGTCGGTCTTCACCTTTACTTTTTCAGACAGAATGCCTCACTGAACTTGAAACTCACTGACTGTGCTAGGTTGTCTGGCCAAAGACCTTCAGGCATCTGCCTATTCTCCAGTGGGGGCTGGGTTTACAAGCACTTGCCTTTATGCCTGGCTTTTTACATGGGTTCTTGGGATCTGAACTCAGATCCTCCTGTTTGTGTGGCAGGAACTTTACTGATAGAGCAATTTCCCCAACACAGAGAAGCACATTCAAACTTTACTCTCAACTGTATAGAATTTAAATACCCATGGATAGTGAATGGCTCTTGTGTTGACACAGACCAAGACCTCTCTAGAAGAGAACACAATTTTATAAAAAAAAAAAAAAAAAAAAAAAAAAGAATGTGTTACCTGGAAGTGAATGTATGACTCCAGGCATAACTGATGGTCACTAAACTCCTAACCATGTCATTTTTTCTGGTGGTCATGCCTCCCAGATAACTCAGCCGAGGCTCAGTTCAAACTGTCATGGTTTTGTGCACCTGGTGATGAAAGGTCCATTGCCCCATTGTCCTCCTGTCTCAGACAGCATCTCCAAGGCTTCTACTCAGAGTTTAGCTGAAAGGAGCAGCCTGGGCAAACTGCCTGAGCAGTAATCAAGTCTCCCACAATGTAATTAAAAAGTCAACGGCCCTTGAAGGATGGAGTTCTCCAAGTACCAGCTCTTGCAAACCAGGCAGGGCCTCAGAGAGATGTCACAAGACAGCATCCACTGATTGGGGTCCTTGTTGGGTGAGTCAGAATGAGATTCAAACTCCGGAGCCCAAGGTCACTGTTCCAATGACATGTCCAGAAACTGGTGTTGGTCATGGGGCGGGAGGGCTGCTTTCCCCAGGAGAGGTCAATGAGAAGCAGGCTCTACTGTTCTATGTGGCTAGGTATTCCATTCAGTCCATGGTGCTGGTGAAATATCTATTCCATGAAGGGCTCCATGTACTTTCCAAGGTGTGTCCCCCCAAGTGGCCAGGAAGGAATAAGGGACACATAACTCTGTACTCCACCCTATCACAATGAAGATTACAAGAAGCCATTTAAAAACAGGTGTTTTACCCACAGATCTGAGAGCTCCACAAATGTCTGTTGAACCAACACTGGGCTTAGCCCATCAGAGATTCAACATCTATACAAAGAAGCCCTCTCTGGTCATTACCTGGCCGAGCATCACTCCCTCTATGTATGTGTGTGTGTTCATAGGTATGGATTAAAAGTATAAAGGTCTACAGCACAGAGGGATTTTCTTTACTAGAGAGCCTAATTCTCTCTTGTTTTTGTTTAGGAACAGCCAGAGGAAAAACCATGGAGAAGAATGGGCATTGGCTTTTAGGGAGGATCTCTGGTGTTCCCCTGTATTGTTCTCGGTACACAGCGCTTCTCCAATGTGTTTGCTACCCTCTTCTCTGCTCTCTTCCCTCCTACTAACTGCCACCTGCACAGTCTCATGACAGCCCCCTTCTGTCAATGTTAACATGGGCCTTCTCTATAGTAAATGGCAGTGGGATCAATCTCTCCACAAGCAAGTCCAGTCTCACCCACTGATTGTTCCAACCCTGTAGAAGAAGGAAGAACAGAGATCTTGGTCCCTGTGATGGTTTGAATAAAAAAGATGCTCGGGTATTTGAACACATAGACTTCAGCTGGTGGCGCTGTTTGGGGAGTTTTTGAACATTTAGGAGGCAGAGCCTTGCTGGAGGAAGTATGTCAGTGTGAGTGGACTTTGAGAGTTTGTAACCTCACCCCACTTCTGGTTTACTCTGTTTTCTGCATGTGGTTGAAGATGTGATCTCTTGGCTTCCTACTCTGGCCATCTGGTGCAATGCTTCCTCAGCATGAGAGACCTCCCTTTTGGCACCACAAGCCTAAATATACTCTTTCTTCCATAAGTCACTTCTATATGTCAAAGCAGTCTCTGCCTGTTTCCATTCCCTTGTGTTCTGTAACACCAAGCTTGGCAAGTTTGTAGGCTCTGCAGCTGCAGATTCCATCAACTGTGGAGTGCAAACAGTTGAAAAACTAAGTTTGCCTATGAGCACATTGGTCTGATATCCTAGCATGCTGGCAGTGGAAGCAGGAAGACTAAGAGTTCACGGCCATCCTCAGCTACACAGCAAGTTTGAGCCCAGCCCGGGCTACAGAAGCTCCTACATCTACAATCTAAATTATTAACTTACGATGCTGTAGCACATTCCAAGGATGTCTGTGTTACTGACTTTATGTGACTTGCCGACACTGTAAAAACTCAGAGTAGCACCCTACAGTGTTATTCCAAAGCCCCAACCTATTCTTCACTCCAACTCAGGTGGATCCATTTTCTGGCTTTCCAGAGACCCACCTCTACAAATCTAAACTACAAGGGACATCAAGCCTGACCAGGCAAGAGCACTGTTTGGGGGACCTGTATAGAGGAGACAGATGGGTTAGGTGGTGGTGGCGCATGCCTTTAATCCCAGCACTTGGGAGGCAGAGGCAGGTGGATCTCTGTGAGTTTGAGGCCAGCCTGGTTTACAAAGTGAGTTACAGGACAGCTAAGACTGTTACACAGAGAAACTCTGTCTTGAAGAAAAAAAAAAAAAAAAAGAGGAGACAGACAGGGATGCACTACAGAGTTCTGCAGCCCAAGCAGATGTAGGGCATGTACTCAAAGCGAGTTATTCAGTGATTTTATGTTTCATAGCATATGTACATTGTACATGTTAATAACATTTAGAGTGTTATTTCCATACATGCAGAGTCTACTGATTAGATCCAGCTTTCCCTTATCCCCTGTCTCATTCCCCCTCAGCCTCTGTCAATCACTCTCTACATCAGTTTGTTTCCTGTTGCTGTGATGAACATCATGACAAAAGTGACTTGGGGAGGAAAGGGTTTGCTCTGCTCACATGTCCTGCTCACAATCAGCCACTGAGGGAAGTCAGGGCAGGAACTCAGAGAGGAACCTGCAGGCAGGAACTGAAGCAGCAGCCATGGAGGAACACTGCTTTCTGGCTTGCTCCCTATGACTTGCTCAGTTTGCTTTCATATACAACCAAGGACCACCTGCCTACGGGTGGCACTTCACACAGTGCTCCCACAACAAACATCAAATGAGAAAATGCCCGTAGGTTTACCTAAAGGCCAGTCTGATGGAGGCAATTTCTCAGATGACATTCCCTCCTCCTAAATGACTCTAGACTCATGTGTCAAGTTGACGGAAAACTTACCAGCACAGCATCCTAGGTCACATTTAGGTCAGCATTTTCTCAGTTTCCACAAGGAGGCTGTTCAGTCCTTTCCTTTCTGTGTCTGGCTTTTTTCACTTAACATAACATCCGCTGTTTCTTCTTGGAACAGCTGCAAACCACAGGACTTCATTCCTTCGTGGCTTAGTGATACCCTGTTGGGTATCTACACTGTGCTTCCCTTGTCTCTTCATCTGCTGATGGACATTTAAGCTAATTCTGTGAGTTGGCCACCGTGACCAGAGCTTCAATAAACACGGATATATGGACATCTCATCAGCATGCTGATTTTATTTTCTTTCATACATACTAATATGTGTGATAGCTGAGTCAGATGGTAGATCTATTTTTAGTTTTTCATGGAACCTGCTCTCCATAATAGCTACACTCATTTACATTCCCACTAACAGAGCCTGAGAGCCCCCCTTTCCCCACTTCCTAACCAGCATCTGCTATTATTCTTTTGATGACAGCCTTTCTAACGGGAGTGACAGGCTTGTTGCCCCATCCTAGTTTTCTTTGCATTTTCCTGACGGCTGATGACATGGAACACTTTTATACACACATGACACTCCTTATTTATTCATTCACAGATGTTCAAAGCCAGACTGGGAAATTTGTTTGTCTTCCTGCATGCTTACCTGAGTGGCATATGTGCACGTGTTCATGTATAATCACATGTGCGGGTACAGGTGTGTAAAGGCCAGAGGTTGATGATGGGTGTGTTTCTCCATCACTCCCCACCTTATGTATCAAAGCTGTGTCTCTCATTTGAATCCAGGGCTTGCTATTTTCTGCTAATTTAGCTAGCCAACATGTTCCATGGATTCCCATCTCTACCTCCCACACACTGGAAGAGGCTGCCGTACCCTCCAAGATTTTATATAAGTTCTGGGAATATGAACTCAAGCCCTTGTGTTTGATATATTGAGCTGGCCTATGGATCTCTAAACAAGACTTCGGCAGGACTGAGTCCCGTTCCTACTAGCACCTTCTTTCCTGGAAGAGTAAACCCATTATTCTTTGGGCTGTTGTTTCTGTGTACCCAGTAAGTCTGAGCATATGGACAAGGCCTAGGAGGGCTGGCGTGCTCTGAACAGGCCCCGCAGCACAAGAGTCTATTCCCAGGGAAAGGTCACCAAGTGCATTTCTAATGTAAAGCAATAGGGGGATGCCCCAGGAGATCTTCCTCCAGGAAACCTTCAGGAATGACATTAAAAACAACCCCTCATTTCTCATTCCATATAGCAAGTCACCCCCAGGACACACAGCATGCCAGCTTTCTTGCTAACAAGAAACTGTGGCATTCTACAACAGTCTAGAAGGAAGAGAGACACATTCCCTTCACAGTTAGCACCCAGCACAGAAAGGCACATCCAGAAGGTTTGGTGTGGGTCTAAGTAGCAAACAGAGCACAGGCAACAACCTGTGAACACTCCACAGATAGTGTGGCATCACCACTTGGCTCCTGACATGTCCGTATTTTCACTCTTGCCTGACTAAACCTTTACATAGACCATGACTCAAAGCTCACCCCTCCTAGCAGCCTTCACTGGCCTCTCCACCTCAACTGGCAACTGCTTCCTCCTCTGGCATCTTGTGGCCTAGGACATAGAAAGGTGGTAGCAGGACCAATGGCCACATGGCTGCTAAAAGGTGCTGTTTCCAAGCCACAGAACACTGCAGCTTCGTGTCCTTATTGATAGCCTATTGGATGTCCTATGTGTCCCAACACTCAGGTCAGGAATCCGATGCTATTATGGTCTGGATCTGCAAGGTCTCCCCCAGGCTGATGTGTTGAAACACACAGCTCAGTTGGTGACTATTTTGGGAGGTTGTAGAGTCTGGTTTTGGAGGTGAGTATTAGGGGCAGGGCCTCTGGGGGTTTTAACCCAACCCTGCGTGTAGTCCTATTCTTTCTGTTTCCTAGCCACCAAGATTCGAGAAGCCTCAAGCCCATGCTCCTGCCACCGCAGACTGCCACCACGCTTCCCTGTCACAGTGGATTGACAGTTCCTGAATATGGATCCTTCTCACCTTAAGTTGCTGTTGTCAGGGGCTGTTGTGGCAATGAGATGAGCAATGGAAATAGAGGGGTCCAACAGACAGCACCATAGGTAGAAGCAGGGCAGAGTCACAAATACCCCAAGTTGTCTCGAGTACACTCCTCCCTGACATGAGGCATCAGGAGATGGGATTCACCCTGCATCCTGCTGTCCAATCTCAACCTGGTGGGTCTGGACTTCAACATCTCATCATCAAGATCTTTGTAATGTTAAATTGTCCCAAAATCACCATCATAAATTCCTTTTTTAAAAAAAATAATAATTCCCTAAGCAACAGCTCAAAACCCTGAGCACCACACATTCAGTGTTTCCAAGACCCAGGCACATGTCGATACCCTGAGGACAGGGATTTAGTTTGAGACATTTTAAAAACAGAGGACAAAGACCCAATTGTTCCTCACAAGCCACACTGGCTCGTGGCATCTTTCTGTAGGAGCTGCTGACACGAGGTGGTGGCAGGTCCCATGCCACCTCTGCAGCCTGTTCTGGAGTTGCTCCCATCTTCTGACCAGTTAGCTTCATCCGTCAGCCGTGGCATGGATATATCAATAATATTTCCCAATCGAAGGCAATCAGAGGATATGGGACATGGGAAAACAGCTTGATACATGACTATGAGTACCAAGACCTGGGACACAAGTGAGGGCAGCTCCTGCACGGCCACATGTACCTAGATGCAGAGCATGGAAGTACACCTTACACATGGCCACCTTGTACCAAGACCTTGGACCTGTGATGAAGTTGAGTAGGAACCTGGGAGCAAGACCAGAGTGATGGGGCATGGCTACTCTGCCTCTCCCCGGTCACCTCCCCTTGCTGTACTCCTCTGAACAAAGTCTTTTTCTACTGCCTTCTCCTGGATGGCCACTCCTTGGCTTGCCCCACCCACCTACTTGCAGGTTTCCTTATAACTTATGGCTCTTGACTTCCAACTTGGTTTAGGTGCTGTTGTAAGATGGTCACAGGGTGATCCTATCGGGGTGCCCATCTGTGTCCCCTGACTGCCAGGCTGTGACTACCCATCAGGGTTTCCCCAGGTCTTCTGCTGTTAACTCTGAAGGGCCATGTGGCTGTGTGACTGTGTGACTGTGTGGTGCTGTAAGACAGAGCAGACCAGTGAACAGATATCCAAGGGCACTGAATAGTGGCCAGGACATCAGGAAGCCTGGCCATGTCCACATACTTCCCTTGCTTTTCCAAGGGAAACTCGTATATCAGTATCTTCTAGCTCTTTATTTGCTTGGGGCTTCATTTTCCCAAGGACTCCTAGAGTAACCACTCAGGGATCAGAGAATGCAAGGGCTCCTAGGGTAACAGGCAAGGAGTAGAAGACATAGGACTTCCTAGGGTATCAAGAAAGGCAGTGGAAGACACAGGACTCCTTAGGGTATCCAGACAGGGAGTGGAAGACACAGGACTCCTTAGGGTAATCATGAAGGGAGCAGAGGACATTCAAACCCTGTTCTAATCACCAAGGAGCTGGGAACAGGTGCTCAATCACACCTATCTGTGTGAGGACCACTCCCTCAGAACTCTCCACAGGGTGTGGGGGGTTTGAAGAGTGTGCCTGTGCAATAGGGCAGGGTTCTTTGACCAGGAAGGTCTCTGTGCATTTCCACTGAAATTCATCCACAGAAGTCTGAATTTCAAATACAAAAGAAAAACTTAAAAAAAACTATAACCATCTTGGAAGAAAAATAAATCATGTTTAATAAATCATTTTGGGTGAATTTCATTCTCCCAAATTAAATTCTAAACCAGGTGGTTTCCTCTGGCTCTCTCATCCAACCCTTTGAATGTACTTCCCTAAGCCATGTGAAACCAAGGTTGCTATGACAACCACCCATTTTTTTTTAGGAGTTGGCTAGATATTTTAAAAACAACAACAAAAAGTCCCTAAATACGTCTAGCCTCCAGATCTTCCTCATGTACATCTTACAGTGGTTTCTAGTGTCTTCAGCACCATGACAAGACACCCCTTTACAGCTCTGTCATTAAATGACCTTAGGGACATTTATCCCTTAGACATCTTCCCATCACTCATCAGGTAAGAGAATATTCATATGCCCTGGGATCTAATCTCTTTTCAGGGTGGGAGGTCTATGCAGGGTTAATGGATAGTTAGAAATGGTGTTCACGGGTGTGTGTCCAGACAGCTGAGATGTGTAGTAAGAAATACTTTATTTTTTAATTGTTCTTGGTTTTCAATACTTCCCCAGGGCATTAGCAGGTTTTTATTTTATTTTTCAGTAAGGTGCTAGAATGTCTGCAGCATTCACAGAAGCAGTTGACCTTTCTGCCTTTCAGCACACTTCTCATCTGCCTGCCAAAAGTCAATTAAAATATGATGCTTTGGTAGGGAGAAGTGATACACAGGACCCTGCTCAGGGCAAGTGGATTTCTGATGCCTGAGGGAAGCAAGGATGAAGCAGTCACTGCCCAAAGCCTCAACCAGAGAAAAGCTTTTGCAATGAGGCTTTGGGGGAGGAGGGACCCACACATTTCATCTCTCAACTTCATCTTCCATCTCCTCCTCAGAAACATTCAAAAGAGGGAAGGATTTTCCAGGAATCACAGGGAGGGGCTCTGCTGGCATTTAGGGCAGGGCTCAGGTATGCTGGCCATCCTGTGGAGTGAAAAGCCTGCCCCATGAGGCTCCAGGCATCCTCAGCTTCTGCAGGCTTACTGGAATGAACCCACCAGTCTATGACACTGACAGCCACAGAAGGTTCACCAGACACCAGGGCCACCAGACCTAGACTTCGAGATCCAGCACCACTAGACATTAGGGCTTCTAAACACCAGGGCCACCAGACCCAGAGCCACTAGACACCAGGGCCACCAGATGTACGGTCACCAGATCAAGGCCTTCAGACCCAGGATACAGAAACTCTGGACACCAGGGGCACCAGATTAAAGGTCACCAGACGTCAAGGCCACCAGATTCATAAGACTCAGGGCCTCCTAAAATTTATAGATTTCTCATTTGTCTTCTGCCATGCAGAAAAAATAATTCACTTTTTCCTTTCTGATGTGAACATTTTGTGTCCTAATTAAAATGCTCTTTCATAGCCTCATTCTGCAGAAACTGTTCCTATTTTCTCCTGATATTTTAAAGAGTTTAGTCTTTAGTTCCTGGAGTCAGGTAAGGGAAGCTGACTTTCTACTCTTCACACAGGGGGATAAATGATGTTCCCACTGACTTGTGAAAACTCTTCTCTCTTATGCTAATTTCCAGGTACAAGTTGGCATTTTAAGAGATTTAACCTTTTTTTTTTTTTTTCCTATTTTCTCTAAAGCCTGAAATAGGTGCTAAAAATACCGCATCACAGGTGGGAGCAAAGGCTACAGGAGCCTGCACTTGGAAACTGTTCAAGTCAGTAGGAGCTGCACAAGTGTCTGTCTATTGCTGTGTCTGTCTGCCCACCCATTGGTCTGAGTACCCTGTCTTTACTCAGTGCAGGGTACAGGTCACAAGTACCAAGGCCACAGGCCTGGAGTGAAGGTCCCACAGTTAAGAACACTGGCTGCTTCTCCAGAGGACCTGGGTTCCAATTCCACACTCACATGGAAGTTCAGGAGAGTCTGTAACTCCAGTCCCAGGGAATCTGATGCCCTCTTCTGGTCTCTGTAGGCAGCAGACATGCAAGTAGTGTACATACATACATGCAGGCAAAACACCCATGCATGTGAAATAAAAATTAAGCAAAGTAAAACAAAAAATCACTGAGACCTCGCCATATGATTAATGTCCTGTTGGTAGAGACCCTTTCTTCTCCACTGTCTTGCTTAGTCTTGGTCTGTTACATTTCTGATGTGTTTAGTGTTACCTAAACCATATAATTAAAATATGCAACGGTGGGCACCCCACACAGTACAGATCATGAAAAACACCACCCCGTTTGGCCTTATGGTTGTCCCGTGCCAGGCAGATTGTACAGACCAGGGACACGAGCTGACCAGCGGCCTTTTCACAGGAGTCTCTAATCGGACCATAAAAAGGAAGGCCGGCCCCTGCAGCTCCTTGCTGAGTGCTCAGACAGCCCACTCAGGAGTAGCAGCGCCTGTTACAACTGTTAGATTCACAGTGGGCTCACCACCACCTGGCAGCCCTTACATGCACCAGAATCCTAAACTAGTAGACAAGAGCCTGCTGAAGGCCCCTGATGCTGGGGAAGAAACACCTGCTGGAAGTCCACTGCTAACTCTACTGGGGGAGTGACTCCGCTATAATGACCCAACTTAGTCACGCACGAGTGATCCAAGGCTGGGAGACTCACAGAGGCCTGTCATCGTTCAGAAAAACAGTCCTGAATGCCATTTGTGAGGGTCCCCTAGCGGGGTGGCACAGCTCAGGGTGTTCCGTGAGCATGGGCAGGAGGCCAGGCTTCTGGACGGGTCTTGTTTGTGGTGATGTAATCAGACACCATAGAGCAGCTGCGAAAGAGCCTCCTAGAGACCGCGGAGGGAGGGACAGAATCAGAGGAGACGGGGAAGGGCTGCCCCTCTGTGCAAAGGGGGCATGCTGAAGCTTCTCCCAGATGTGATGATCCCCTCTGTTGACACAGGAATCATTTTTTTCTTTTTCCTTCCCCCCTCCCGCCCCCAAAGCCTCCTGCTTGCTTAGCCTTGCGGCATTTCTACACAACCCTTAAAACCGGGATCTCAGCAGTAAACTCTGCCCTCTGCTGGCCACACTCACAAACCACACATCCCACTCTTCGCAGATCAGGCAGGTGGATGGAAACTGTCAAGGGGATGGGTAATGCTTTGTCTGCTTGAGAATATTGACTTTTTCGGTTTTTAATGATTGAGGTTTTAGGCTAATTTTGCCAACTTGACTTTTTCCATGGACGAAAAAATAGAGTTGGAGAAAAAGATGAATCCTCCCCCTTCCCCTAGTAATCTGGTTTAGTGTTACAAGGGAGGACCCTCTTACTTGCTGCTTGATTGACCAGATGCTACAGCTGAGCTTACCAGAGTACCCAGCATAACACAGGCAGGCCTACCATCAGAACCAAAGAAGCGTGGAAGGATGTTTCCATGGGGAGGGAGCGAGATGGTGTTGGGAGTGGGCAGGTCACAGCAAGTCTGTCAGAGTATTGCTCACCACCCAGCTGGCGGTGGGTGTCACGGGCTCACTGTGTAATTCCTGGCAATTTATCCTAGGTTTGGAAAGTTCCATAAAGTAGATCCTGCCAGGTCTCAGTTAGTAAAGGGTGAGCAACCACAGCTGGAGAACTCAGAGGAAAAGCCCACAGGTCTAGAGAGATGGCTCCATAGTTAGGAGCACGGGACGCTCTTTCAGAGGACCTGAGTTCAGTTCCCAGCAGGGGCCTTAGTCAGTTCTCAGCCACCTACAACTCCAGCTCCAGGGTCCCAATGCCCTCTACTGGCTTCTGCCAGCATCCACATATAAATAAAAATAAAATCTTTGGGGGATAAAGCAAGGCAAGGGATCACAGTGGTCAGCACACAGAAGGCCAACAGCATGCCTTTGGTCTCTCTTTTCCATCCTCAGATAAAATTCAAGGGTCATAAATGAAACCAGTGGGCTGGAACATGGCTCAGTGGCAGAGCACTTCCTCAGCACTCATAAGGCTCTGGTTTCATTCCCAGTATCCCATCTTTAAAAGGATGCAACCAGTACAAGTGGCCTGTTGATTAGTGAACCTGGGCTAAGCCCTGTGTGAGAGGTTTGTTCTATTTCAGCCTCTCAGGGTAAAACCCTCAAATACAATGACATGCAGACACATATATAAGCTGTGTTTTATACTCTGTGGTTCTTGATGGGCTGTATAGCAAAATGTGTACATGTGATACATGGGCATCCCAGAGTCCAGGATTCAGAGAGGAGGGCTCCATGAATGAGTGACTTAATAATATACTGTCCTTGCAAAAGATATTATTCATCAATGCTAAGACTGACCCATGGATAATTTACCTATTAGAAATTGTATGAATGAACACTGCCATTTCTCATGCCTTCAATTAACAAAAACACTTGAAGAAAACCATGTGCTGGTCAGTTTGGTTTTCTGTTTAACCAAGGGCTCAAGGGAGGGATGCCTTTTTTTTAAGGGAGATTTTATTGAAGAGACTGGATTTGTCTATTTTATTTAAGACTTTTGGGTGACCACATTCATTAACTATGTCATTGGGGAGAAGGAACTCTCAGAGATATAACTGCAGAAGCTGGGTGAAATTCTGAGGGTGTGACTATCACATGGAATCATCTAGATACCAGTATGTTATGCAATTGGTCCCAGAAGACACCTCAACTTTCCGGAACGTTTTCATTGCAGAAATAGGAATGTGATAGATTGATAAATATGCCACAACTATTTTTGAGAAGTGACCCTGTTCTTGTCTCACATTGTAAAGGAGAAAGGTGAACATGTGGCAAGCATTTCTTCCACTGGAAGTAGTTTGTAGTTTGGACCCTGGGCTCTGACTGCCCAGCACATCCTCTGGCCAGCAATAAGGTCCCACTTACTGCCCACAGGACGCTCACCTGACACTGATGGGGAAGCAGCTGCTGCCACCTTGGCTGGGTTTTGTTTTTTATTGGTTTTCTATTTCTTAAAGGGAGGTGTGTGTGTGTGTGTGTGTGTGTGTGTGTGTGTGTGTGTGTGTACACCTGCACTGTGTATGTACAGGGGAGATGAAACTTTATTGCTATTTGATGATTCTCACTGGGTAACTTCATATTAAGAGACTTAAGGGAAGTCCTCAGTGGCCTGATTTACTAAGTTCTCACAGACCTTGTTGGACAGGATGTCTTCTGTACTTCATGACTGACTCTGTTGTTTGGTGGCATCTGCCCTTCTATGTGACCATGCTGCAGTCAGGAGGGGCTGCCCGTGTTCCAGAGCACTGAGGACTCAGGAGTATGTCTCCTTTATGTCTCCTGTGTCTTCACCTCAGGCTCTCAGGTTGCATCCTAACTTCTCAGCCTGTGCTCTTGCTGGAGCTGCCCTGGCTGCTGACACTCTGTGTGGCTTTTGCCTTCCGAGGCCAGCACGCACACTTCTTGAGTTCTAGAAGGAGCTTCCCTTGAAGTCCACAGCAGTGAATCTCCCTGTTTTCCCCCTGCTATCCTGCAGTCTGCACTGTAAGCACCCTGATGCTCCCAGCCTCCCTTCATATCAACAGTGAATAATGACATCAAAATGCAGACCATTGCATCGATGTCTCACTGTATGAACATTTCTTCCATGGAGGTTGTCTCTTCCGTGGAAGCACCCTGTCAGCATCCCTGGGTGCTTCCACAAGCCTCCATTTACCTACCCACCTCACCTTTCACTAACCCAGCACCAAATCCTAATTGTTTCACCCAACCTTCAAGAAACCTTTTCTGCTTACCCCCCTTTTCCATGGTTTCCACTGATACTTCTTTCCAATGATGTTAGTGTTCAGAAAATGGAGGACTGGAGGGGAGGACACAAGTTCACTCACAAGGACACATGAGGATCTAATGAATGTCCAGCTGATGTCCCACTCCGCTGCTTGTGATAGGAGGCAGGCAGGTTCCATTCAGCAAGATCTTCATGAAGTTCGTTCTCTCTAGATGACCCTGCCCCAGCCAAATACAATGGTCCATTCCCCAGATGGAAGTCAGAATAATTAAGTCAGAGAAAACAAAACCAAACATGCCTAAAGAAGACTTTGCACACCTCTGAGATGTCTGCATCCATGTCTCTCAGCACTCTCCCTCACCTTGACAAGGTCATCCGAAGCGTGAAGCTACTGTAAGAGCTACAAAGATACACAGTCCATCCTAGGTGCCTTTCTAAGCATTTTGCACCTTCGCAGACTGTATTTGAATCCCTGCACCCATCTGGCTGCTTTGAGCTTCCTCTAGATGGCTGCTGCCTGGACCTGTTCTCTTTCTCCTCCATCCTGGGCTGCCTAACACCTCCAGAGGCACAATGGCTGCTCAGTCTCCCAGGAAGCAGTTCCCGACACCCTTGAGATGGAATCTAGTGTCTCCTCTCTGCTCCCATGAAACTCTTTGCATGTGGAATCAGATGCTGGCAGGGTAAGGCAGTGAGCTCGACTTCACATAAGGACTGTTTCACTTGGGAGTACTGGACTGAGACCCCATTGTTTACAAAGAGATTCATCCAGGGTTCTTACATCAA
Organism: Peromyscus eremicus; assembly: GCF_949786415.1. Classification (NCBI taxonomy): domain Eukaryota; kingdom Metazoa; phylum Chordata; class Mammalia; order Rodentia; family Cricetidae; genus Peromyscus; species Peromyscus eremicus. The sequence continues at coordinate 61,659,084 of NC_081418.1, read as the reverse complement.
AAGGAATGAGTCAACATGTGACTCACTGGAGTATAAATTTCCCATCTTGGTCCTCCAAACCCATGATGCCCAGTGTGGGAGTCACCAGCTATATACAGTGATATATGTTTAAAATAGATGAAGTAATGTTTGAAGTTTAGTTCCCAATTGCATCAGCCACATTCCAAATGCTCATCAGGTGGCCCTGGTGACCAAATCTGAAGAGACAGGGTAGAGAACATTTGTCACCAAATGCACTGGGGCATGCTGGACCCTCCTGACTCCAGCATAGACTGGAGCAGGCTCTGGCCTGAGAGGATGTCCATCGAGGGGTACTGTACATGATTATAAAGCGTTAGAAGGCAGTAACGGCTGTTACTAATCAATAACTACAACTGTATTAAGGAAGGATTTAGACACAAGTGAGGGCTTGTAAAGTAAGAAAACTAAGTTACTGGGATGCAGCAGGTGAATGGGATACCAAGAGGGGTCTGTAGCATAAAATGCCATCACAGCCTGAGGTCCTCATTCTGGCAGATCAGAAGAGTCCCTCAGCCCTTGTTCCTTCCTGGGACACATTCATGGGATCAGCAGGCCAGGCCCCTCTGAGAAACTCTGGAGCTAAGGATGGGGGAGGGGGTCAATTACATCACCAGCCTGGTCCTAATCTTGGCCCTTCCCAATCATGCTCTAAGGTTAATTCCCCAACAGATACCAAATTGGGGAGAGAAACTTAGCCAACAGGAATGTCACCTAATGAGGGGTCTAGACTGTGCTCCTCTAACCAGTAGGGACAGAGAGGGTGGTGTGGTAGTTTGGATATAATTGGCCCCCAAAATCTCATAGGGAGTGGCACTATTTGGAGGTCTGGCTTTGTTGGAGTGGGTATGGCCTTGTTGGAGGAAGTGTGTCACTGTGGGTGTGGGCTTTGAGGTTTCCTATGCTCAGGATTCCACCCAGTGTCTCAGTCGACTTCCTGTTGTTGGCAAAATATAAGACTCTCAGCTACTTCTCCAGCACCGTGTCTGTCTTCACACCACCATGATGATAATAGACTGAACCTAGGAACTGTAAGTGAGCTACACCAATTAAATGTTTTCCTTTATAAGAGTTGCTATGGCCATGGTGTCTCCCCACAGCAATAGAAACTCTAACTAAGACTGGTGGCAAAAGGCACCATCTACTTTTCTTACCTACTTTCTTTTGGGCTTATTTTTTTCTCACAGAGGGATACTTTGGCAGTGAGACCCTGGTTGTATTTATTTTCAGTGAGGTGGGCATCTCTTTGTCCCTTATGGTGCCCCCCATTTCTTCTTTATTGGTGTCTTTTCTAAATGGCAGACATGCTCCAGTGTCTGCCACTCATGATAAGAGTGGTGAGAGATCAAAGACAGAACTGAGATGGGTGCTGTGAGGTCAAGGCAGGAGCTGCACACCTCCCAGGATAGAGACAGGAGGGAGCCTGGACCTTCTAGTGTTGCTGGCATTAAACGCACACTGGAAAGGAGCTTTGTGGAGGAAGTCTGTGCAAGGAGATCACACAGTGGGCTCTGGAGAACATTAGTCCCCTGCCTGTCCCCGGAACATACACCTTGATGCTGTGACTGACTCCTAATGACCAAGTCATGTGATCAATTCAGCTTTCCAGAAATGCTGAGTGGAAGGCTGGGAATGTGGCTCAGCTGGTAGAGTGGTTGTCTAGCATGCAAGCTCTGGGATCCATCTTCTGCCCTGAAAAACCTGGGTGTGGCGGTATGTGCCTGTAATCAGAGCACTGAGGAAGTGGAGGTAGGAAGATCTGAAGTTCAAGATCATTCTTGGCTACATATAAAGTTTGCTACATGTTTGGGTTACATGAGACTCAACCCCAAAATTAAAAAAGAAAGAAAGAGAGAGAGAGAGAGAGAGAGAGAGAGAGAGAGAGAGAGAAAGAAAGAAAGAAAGAAAGAAAGAAAGAAAGAAAGAAAGAAAGAAAGAAAGAAAAAGAAAGAAAAAGAGAAAAAGAGAGAGGGTAGAGGGAGGGAGGGATGGAGGGGGAGAGGGAAGGAGAGAGGGAGGGAAGGAGGAAGGAAGGAAGGAAGGAAGGAAGGAAGGAAGGAAGGAAGGGAGGGAGGGAAGGAGGGAGGAAATGTGAGTGGGATGTCATGTGCAGATGTTGGAAAACAGCTGGCTCTGTTTTCTCTTTTATCAAGAACATAGAAGCTGTATAAGCCTGATTGAGCAGTGGTTAGCTTTGCTGTGTGTCTGCAATCACCATCTGCCCAGGGGGAAGTGAATCTCCTGTGGAGATGGACAAACAGAGCTCTGGGTAGATCCGTCATGTGTGTGTCTTGTCGGAGATTCCACCACAGTCTTGTCATCTGTGGGCTCCAGTTTCTAAAGAACAACAGGTCACTTCACTAGAGATGGTTTGTGAAAAAGCTAGCATCACTTTGTGAGAATCACCTTAGAGTGTGCCTGTTTGTCAAAGCTCAAAAGAGAAGTAGCTGATCTAAATGCAATGAGCTGGTGTTCAAGGTGAGGAGGTGTCCAGCTTGCTGATGGTGGGTCTGTTTAGGGCATCACAGAGTTCATACTAGTGAAATACAGTGATGGAAACAGCAGCCATGGGGAACTGAGACAACCATGGAGAAACACACAGTGGCAAGACAGACCAGGAGACAGTTTACAGTGAGCACACTATGGACTTGCACTGAGAGAGGCCGAAGCAGTGATGGCAGCCCTGGAGTAACGTCTATCCTCCTTCCCTGTTCCATCATCACAAAGCCCAAAGGCCAAGCACTCAGGCAAGGCCATGGCTCAGTCCCAAACTAGGCACCAAGAACAAGTTTCATGGGAGACTGAGACACAAGGCCGGCCAAACAAAGCAAGCAGACCCTGACACTGTGGGAACTAGGGACCCAGTGGCCATGGCAAAGCAAATGTCTGCAAAACAGATCATCGCACGGCTTCATGGAGGGCCAGAGGGACAGGATACAGTGTGATGGTTTAAGAACAGCTCTGGTGTTCAAAAGAGCCAGGCTAAGTTGGAACAGAGAGGGGCAGGAAGGGACCATATCTAGTTATCATCATGGCAGAATAGCCCTGCCAGAGCTGGGAATAGCCAGGAAACTTTCTGGCTGTCTATCTTCACAGAGCTTTTTAATGAAGCCAAATGGGAGGATTGGGGGCTCGTTATTTGAAGAGGCTTTAAAATTGCCTTATTAGCAATGTACTAATGTGCCCTGGTAAGAATGATGCTCCAAATGGCAAATCCTGTCTCTTTCAGTTGATGCCTCATTTCTGGGATGAAATCACAACAAAAACATGACTTTTCCCAAACTGACCTCATGTGCCCAGACATCATTTGCCTTTTGTACCTGAGTCCCTGCTCTTCAGACTAACCTTCCTGGGGCTCTGGGGACTCTTAAACCTGTGTTTTTATACAGAGGCCCTCTTCCTTGGCCCTCTGTATGGCCTCAAGTGTTTCTCATTTCCCTGGGACCCCTGCACGCTCCAGAGCCTCTCACAGTCATCCTTCATTGCTGACAGATCTGATTTCCTTTGGCTGCCTTTTTCATTAGTGTTCTGCAAAGATTCCCTTCTATTGCAACATGGGTGTGGCTGGTACCTCTCAGCAGCTTCATGGCAAACCAAAGGCAAAGCGGACCAGCATTTGGCTATGGTGCAACCACCATGAGACCTTTCACTAATAGGCAAGGCTGACTGGCAAGGACATATGGCTACTACATATCCATCATGAGATCTTTACCTTACTGGGTCACCAGCTCAGATCCAGGAGCCAACCCACCCTTTTTGAATTCTCTATTCAATGCAGAGATGGCACATATCATGGTTGGCCTGCCTGTTGGCCATTCAACCCATCCCTGGCAATCTTCAATTCCCATTACTTTCAGTTAGACAGTTGCCCACCACTTTCCATGGGTTGAATCCAGTTGGCCCTATATTCTTTTTTTTGTTTTGTTTTGTTTTGTTTTGTTTTGTTTTGTTTTTCGAGACAGGGTTTCTCTGTGTAGTTTTGCGTCTTTCCTGGAACTCACTTGGTAGTCCAGGCTGGCCTCGAACTCACAGAGATCCACCTGGCTCAGCCTCCCGAGTGCTGGGATTAAAGGCGTGCGCCACCACTGCCCGGCTGGCCCTATATTCTTAAAGCAAGTTTAGCAGGCACATTCATGCCTATTTGTCTGTGACTCAATTGTACCACAGAGGGCAGAAGTTGAAGGGGAGACCATACGGTACATGAGCCAATTTTTTTTGCCATCTGGCTCTTCCCAGAGAAAATGGATCAGTCCCCAGACTAGACTAGTAGTACTCAGGAGGTCAGTTTTATCTTTCACTACTATATTTATTGATGCCTTCCTGTGTCATAAATCGCAGGGTGGAGACATTAAAAAAAAAAAAAACTGGAAGGATGTCTGTCTTCCACCAAATATGTCCATGTCTTAAACTTGATGCATGTCTTTGTCCCCATCTTGTCTTAGTTACTTTCCTCATTGAGGTGACAAAGTGGCTGGAGAAACAACCTTAGGAAGGAAGAGTTTATTCTGGCTCAGAGGTCACAGTCTGTCATAGTGAGAAGGCTTGGTGGTTGGAGATGGCATCACATCTGAAGTCGGGAAGCAGAGAGACGCTGGTGCTCAGGTCATTTTCCCCCAGTCGTTCAGTCCAGGACCCCAGCTTGTGGAATGGTGCCCACCACACTCAGGGAGGGTCTTCTTGCCAAACTAAAATCTCCCACAGACTCCCCAAGGCTCATCTTCTAGGTGATTCTCAAGCCTGTCAAGTTGCAGATCAATAATAACCATTACATAGCCCTAGAGGTTCTAAACACGAACGAAGATGCATCCTTGCATTCAGGAAGCACTGATGGGGTGGGAATGCAGGGTGGGGGAGAGGCTGTTTCTGGGAGTGTACTGCCTATGTGATTTACCACTTGGCAGATTAACTAACTCTAGGAGCAGCAAAGGGCTGTCTCACCTCCAACAGCTACCTCAGAGACAAAATGACCTTGAAGTGGACTTAAAAAAATTGATTGGCATTTTGTAGAAATTGAAATATACAGAGGGGTCCTAGAGAGCCAAGGCAAGAGACAGGAAGAGTGGAATGTGAAGGGGAGGTTCAGGGGTCAGGAAGGCTGCAAAGGGGTTGGGTGACGGAGACATAATGCTGTATGCAGGCTGCAAGGCCCAATTGAGTGCAGAAATGGGTCACTTTGTAAGGCAAACTTGTGGCAGCCAAGTGTCCCTGGGGGGATACACTTAGCCATTTGACAGGCTGGACACACAGAGCAGCGAAGGCACTGCTGTTCTTAATGACTTGTGACATTTTACATTTCTTTCCTAACTAAACTTCCTGCTCATTGCTTGCCCCCAAACATGGATTTTATCCACTGTCTGGGAAGGAACCAGAAGCCCCAAGAGATGTGGCTGCTGCTTTGTAAAAGGACACACTTAAAAATAGCTTCCTTCCTATTAAACCAGACCCAGCAGGAAGCTGGGCATCTGGGTGGAAATACTGAATAATGTAGAAATGTCACAGCCCATGGGTGCCCCGAGTGGAGGCCTGTGCAAGGCTCCTTCATCTTCCCTAGTTTTAGCCCTAGAGGTATAGCATTGATGTTCTCATTTGCCAACTGGGACTGCCTGTTGTGTCAAGTAATGAATGCCTACCATGAGGAGCAGACGTGGACAGCATGGGCTCAGGGTCACAGGGAGGCTCCCAAGGCACTGCCCACCAGGAGCTCAGGCTCTGTAGGAGGAGAATGTGGAGGACACCGGCTGTGTCCACTGAGACAGAATCAAGCCCTTCCAGTACAGAGCATGCAGGCCCTTGGAGCATGTCAGAGTGCCAGTAAGCTTAGATTGAGGAATTAGTGGGGCTGTCAGGAAAAGGAGCCATAAAATTAAGTTGCCTGCCCTAAAAGCTTCTAGCAAAATGGCAGTGACCTGAAAGGGAAAAAATGGAGCATTGCTTAGCCAGGAAAAAGTCACAATCACATATCTGCTTGCTCTGATGCTGAGACGCTTCCTGATTGCATGTTGTGTGGATTATGTCACTTAACTGTTCACCCGTTTCCCTGTGTTGCTGCAAATTATTGGATTTATTTTTTTAATGAGTGAATAATAATCCATTGTGCATATGTCATAAATTTAGAAATCCATTCATTCACCTGTAGATACCTAGGCCAATTCCATATCTTAGCTGCTGTTAACAGTCAGTGAAGAGGCTCTTTGAACCCAGTCTCTCAGAATATGATCTTATGTGGAAATCAGGCTCTTGTAACTGTGTTTATTGGAAGAGAAGAGACAGAGTGGGAGAAGGTGGCTGGAAGAGGGTCAGGACAAGGACTTAAGGAGATGCCAACTCAAGGCCTGGGTTCCCAGGACCACCTGTAGCTGACAGAGACACTGAGGGACTCTACAGTTCAAAGACACACAGCTGGAAGAGAGAAAGAAGGATCTTCCTCACAGCCAGAAAAGACACAGCAGGATCTCCCTATCATCAGGATGGGAGAGACCCTTCTATACTTTTGTTATTGAGCCTCCAACACCCAGAACTCTGAGACAACAAGGAGGAGTTGTCCTCAGTCTTCCCATCAGTGGTGTTTAGTTATAGAAACTCTGGAATAAATATGGGCAGAGAGAACAAAACCAGTGTGATGGAATGAAATGAATGTCTTAATTAGGGTTCCTATTGCTATGAGAGACATCATGACCACGGACACTCTTATAAAGGAAAACATTTAGTTGGGGCTGGCTTACAGTTCAGTTCAGAGGTTTAGTCCATTATCATCATGGCAGGAAGCATGGTAGCATGCAGGAAGACATGGTGCTGGAGAAGGAGCCGAGAGTTCTACATCTGGATCAGCAGGCAATAGGAAGAAAAAAGGACACTGGGCCTGGCTTGTGTATCTGAAATCTCAAAGCCCGCCCCCAATGACACACTTCTTCCAACAAGGCCACATTTACTTCAACAAGACCAATCTTCTAATAGTGCCACTCCCTATGAGCCTATGGGGACCATTTTCCCTCACACCACCACAGTGAGGATGGCTATGGGAGACAGAAGTGAAGAATCCCTCTTGCTGCTGAATGAAAAGGGGCACACAAATTCTGTCCCCAAACTCCATCACAAACCTAAACCGACACAAATAAGTGTGAAATCTCTCCAAAAATACCTCTGCTTAGTATTCTGCTATTCATTGTGAAGTGCAACTGGAGCCATTAAAACAACTTTGAAGAATTTAATGTTTTCTAAACCTTTTGGTAATGAAAACCTCTTAATACATGTGCAAACGTGTGTGTGTGTGTGTGTGTGTGTGTGTGTGTGTGTATGTGAATGTGTGAATGTAGAGGCCAGAGGTAAAAAATCAGGTGTTCCTCAGACACTATGCACGTGTTTGCTGTTTTGAGATGTCTCTCAGTGCCTGGGCTCACTGCTGAGGCTAGGATGGCTGGCCAGTGAGCTCCAGTTATCTGCCTCTGTCCAGCCCCTGAGTTATAAGCATATAATTATAAGCACATAATTCTACCATGTCTGTCTTTTAGCGTGGGCCCTCAAGATCAAAGTCAGGTCTACAAGCTTGCAAGACAAGCTCTGTACCAAGTAAGACATCTCCCCAGCCTGTGTGTAGAGATTTTCAAAGGACAGTTTAGAAACTGCCCTGGCTGTTCCCCCCACTAAGCTCTGCACTAACAGGGACCCAATCTTCCTCGGACAGAACTGCAAAGCTGACAGTTGATTATACACACACACTACGGATGCTCATGAATTAGATTAAATGAGGCTCTCCATAATTGTATTTTTAAAGTGAAATCTTATATTCTTCTCATCAACAGAGTTTATTTGAACTCTGCGCTCTGAGCACAGGCCAGAGCTGGAGCCAGAAAAACCAGGAAGAATGCCAGCGGGTGGTGACTACTCCGAACTGCCAGATGTGCTCTGATGGCGAAGGGGAGTTAGAAGAAAATACAGGAAGCACCGTACCTTCCTGTCTGTTAAGGAGCTACTCAAAATCCTGTCTCTTCCCTCTGACTTACTGCACTAAAATCTGCACCTTGCCTCACAGTTAGAGAAAGCCCTCTCTAAGCCTTTCTCATCCTTTCCCAAAACGTGCCCTACCTTCTTGAGGTAGACACTCCTATTCCTAAATGCTTGAGATTAGAAGGCACAGGCTGTGAGAAATCCTGCCTGAGAAATATAGGTAGGTAACCCTGGATGTCACCGGGTTTGGTTGTACCAGAGTGCTGTAGAGTTTCTCTGTCACACTGACTGTACTTTGGCTCTTGAAGGTAAGTGGCCTTCAGGTCATGTGAGAACCTCCAGAACATTCACACAGCCCCTGAATGTTTTAGCTAACAGCACCAACTGTTAGATTTTTATAACCATGTACCATCTGTTGTGTTGACAGTTCTTCTTTAAACATCCCTTCAAGACTTGGAAAGGAAACACAAAGCAGTCTCAGGAAGCTCCTGAAAATTACAAGATCCACAAGGCCCCTCCCAAGGTTAGATAAGCATAAGTCATTGCTGGGGAGAGATTCTTCCAAACTAACCCAGGTACCTGCAAAACATACAGAGAGTCCCAGGCATACAGGTTTTGTGAGTTGTCACCCAGGCAGGGGTGGCTTCTTGGTGACAATGCTGCCTTTGAGTCAGTCATCCATGCTTCTGTAAGTAACCCCTTACCCACACCCCTGTAAGTAACCCCAACCAACTTTCTTGTTCACTAAGCCAAAGTTTTTATTAGGTATTTTGTTGGTGCTCCGTTTGGGATAAATAGACATCTGTTCACATCTCCCTGGGAAAACCAGATATTCTCTCATATCTGATTTACTAAGGTTTCAACCTCATAGTGTTTCATCCTGATAACTGTGAGCCTGTAGAAAATCCTCAAAAGATTTGACCAGCTCAAACTTGGGTCCATTTCCACTGTGTCGCTTGTGTTGGCCCCTCTTGTTCTTGCCTTCTTTGGCACACTGTCTGATAAGTCACCTGAAGTGAGCAAGCTCAGACACTGTGAAAGCTCCTGGGAGAGACAGCAGACATGTCAGCACACATCTCTGCTGCCTGCACCCCTGTGCTTCACCCTGGCCCTGGGAAGACAGCTAGGCTGCATCCTCTACGTCAGGGAAGCCAGAGTCAGCCCAAGTAGGATGGCCCTCCTCATCTCTGAGAAGTGTGGAGTGGAACTCAGATGGGTACCAGAGACCACAGAAACCGACTCCTCACACACTGGAGGTTGGTTGCTGAGGTCACAGTCAGTGTGGTCAGGCTCTGGGGAGGGCCCTGTACTAGGGTATAAACTGTAGCTTCCAAATGTATCCTACAAGGAAGATGGAGAGCTAGGACACTCTCTAGGGTCTGTTATAAGGACACCAATCTTATTCATCAGGGCCCCAGCCTCACAATCTAATTACTTTTCAAATGCTCCGTTCTATATCCCATAATTTGGGGCCTGGATATCATATATGAATACAGATGGGAAAGAAACCTTTATCACTGTGTTCACCGTGTCTCCTTGATGACCCCCAACAAGGGTGGTATGAGCCCAAAGCCATGCTCAAGGAAACTGGGACAGGAGGGCATGCAATCAGCCAATTGTCTCATAACCAAGCTCCTCAATATCCTGTGCATTAAATTATATAAATGCAATCTATTCCTGCTAGGGTATGGGTTCTCCTCTGTTGATTAAGGAATTAAAAGATGGAAAAATCCAGGGGAAGTAAAGTTTATTGGTGAGAGTTCAGACTCCTAAGACAGAGGAGGGGCTCCAGCACTTGGAGACCACTGACTCTAAGAGGAACCACGTTTTAACTAGGTTCCAGCTCTCCATCCTTGTGACTTCCTTTCTCCTCTCTATTGGTCCTAAGGTGTTCATGTGTTTTTCTTGGCTTGGGGATTGTGTCTCTCACTTCCGTCTGTGCATGGCTTTTCATCTGCTAATAGAGCCCCCATTTGGTGTCACAGGTACAGAAATGACTGCTGGTTGGTTATTATTGGTGGTCATGAGGGGACATCTTTCTGTTCCTTGTGGTGTAATGGGGAAGCAGAAACTTATTTCAGGTGAAAGGAAATGGCCTATTTTCACTTCTTCCCTCGAGGCCCATGGCTGGCTTCACACAGGAGCGGTCACGTCACCAGCACCTACCCAACCTCCTGCACCTATGGCATTTCTAGCCCTAAGCTAGCTCTGACCTGCAGCCGCTCAGTTCTCTGCCCTTTGTAGCAACAGCATTCAAAAGAACGTTGCGACATACCTACTCCACCAGTCTGTGGCCTGCCAAGGGCAATTCTCAGTGTTTCAAACATATGAACCCAGCTTTCACCACCAACCGACATGAGGCAGACTGCAATTGTTTCCCATATTGCAAGTAAGAATGCTGAAGCCCTTGAGTAGAGAGTGATGGGGGGGTCGGCGTCCAAGCTCTGAGGTCGGAGCCTGGAGCGGGCAGTGCCACTGTGCTTTCCTGTCTCCGGGGGCCTTTAAGTCAACCAACAATGTCTAGTCTTGCCAACCCTAATGGTGGTGTGAGTACAGGCTCAATTCATTTCTCCATGCAGTGCCTTTCTCAGCTGTAATGAGAACATCTCATCATGCAAGCCTGCTGGATATCTTGGAGTTCATAGAATAAGTGGCTGCTCCTCCAGCAGAGCTCATTCAATTCTCAAATTCTTTCTTCATCTGAAATTGCACATTCAAGTAAAATATTTAAAGAGCACAATTGCTTTGGGGGGGGCAACATTCTGTTAGTTGTGTGTCCCGCCCTTCCCTGCTTGCTCTCATTGGGACCCCTGGGATTCAGAGCAGTACAGTAGTTTAAAGCCAAGGCTCCAAATCACAGCCTAAGGTCTGCGTTGGGTGCTGGTTAAAGTGGACTTCATGGCTTGTACATGCTGCTGAGCATAGCTGTTCTCACAGGCACACTGGGCCTTCCCTGAAACCCAGGAAGAATGCTAGGACAGGCAAATTCCACCAGCCCTGGAAGTCATCCATACCCCATGTCTCTTTGCAAGCTGTGTTTAGTCATCCATCTCCTCTGAGGTTTCCTCCATGGCAGCCTTCCCCAATTATCCACCATTTTTTTTTTTTGCCTCTTCCTCAACCTCTAACCCTCTTTGCAAGGTCATTGGTCTGTCCTACACTGGATGGGCCTTGTGATTCATATCCAGAGACTGGAAGTGATATCCAGAAATTGGCCTCACAGTGTATACCGCCTTGAGACCCTTACTCCCTGTAGGAGCTTCACTGGGCCCTGTGGGGACATACAAGAGGAGCGGTAGAGAATCAACTCTGTGGAGCTTATGCTTGACATCCCTGCTGGTGGCTGGCTGCCCCATGGATACACAAGGGATCTCTGGTCATCTCAGGAACAGAGGGCCAGCTTGAAATATCTCTGGTGACGTGCAACGCTTTTCAGATGACCTACCGACACCATCTTCTTTGCACTTGAACTGGCTGCTGAGCTTTAGAGCTTTGCCAGTGAATCACATTCCTGGTCCTGGTGTGATGACAGCAGAAAGAGTATTTCTACACAACTTCTGTTCTTAACTGTTCTGAGACCCCTTGGCAACTGAAACCCAGTGACCAGAGAGTGGATTAACTGTTTGCAGCATCTTTAACCGTAGGCACTAAGGTGGGGTGCCTAAATTTTGTCTTTTTATAACCCCTTTTCCCTAAGAAAATTTTATTCCACCCCAGGTATACAGGAATATATACTATGTCTCCAAATCTAACATTTACTGGTGATCAGTCAGAGAAACTTATTTTCACACAAGTCTCTGGGATACATGTAACTCCATCATTTATGAACAGTGCAAATAAATTTGCATATTAATGAGATAGGTTGCTTGTTTATTTTATATAAATAATTCAATCTTGGATATATATTTAATTCTTTGGGACACAGAGCATCTTCAGTACTTTTCAGAGTTGATTGATATTTTCATTTTATAATTATTGATGCTGAGAACATCACTTCGCATAAATATATCGTATAAAATGAGCTCAGGATCAAGGCTGCTGTGAAGTCAAGGGACACAACACAGGCCATTGTTGCTGGAAACACCTCTGACTCATTGCACCTTTGTATTTGAGTGACCTCTTGGTTATTGTGCATTCAGAGACCTCTCTCTGTTGCCAAAACTTCTATGACCTCTACATGGAGTTAAATGACCTCGAACCAGTGATGAATCTCACAGTTTAAGAAGCTGGGCACTAGGACACTTGGGAAACTTCTAGAACTTGTCACAAATGGCAATGCATCTTTAGATGAAGGACATGGTTTGGTTACTTGCTTAGCATACTGCCTGAGATGTCTTGACTTCACAGGGCAGGCTTTGGTTCAAGTATCCAGGGTTGTCACACTGCTCACAGTAGGGAGTGTAGACATGCAGACACCTAAAACCTAGACCTCACCCAACCCTGTCTGGCAGCTGCAGACCTTTGTCCTACACATGTTTCCTTTAGCCCTGACATTGCCCGAAGGGCAGGTGTCCAAGTTCTTCTGCAGAGGGGCAGAACTAAGGTAAAGGTGAGCTGCCTGCTCCAGCTCCATCCTTCAAGACTGATCTGATTACATTATCATAGAAATGGGTGCTATGCACAGCCAGAGAGCCTCAGGCAATTTCAGAGAGATTACAGAACCCAAGAACATTTTTTTTCCTGGCAGAAACATTGCATTTGGTCTGGTAATTTGTGTTTGCCTCTAATGATGCAGGGTTCAAAAATACTCTCATTTGATTTCCTACCTGTCAGATAAAGATGTGACCATAGAAAAAGAAGCTGTGTGGGATTTTTTTTCCTTTTCAATTATATTGAGTTAGGTAATGCAAAGTTCTGATCAAAGTGACTCACTATCCTGCTGTTCTTATAGGAATCACTTCCCTTTGTGGGACTCTTAGCTATTTATTAGCTTCTATTCTCCAATAACCAAAAAGTTCAGCAAAATGACTAGAGACTATTTTAATTGAATTCATACTTATCAAATTTATTAAAACAATATAGGATGTTGCAAATGCTAAATGCTGATTCTATAAAATACGTTCTTCTATTATCCTTTTTAAGATTCAAAAATGTAATTATGTGTATGATGTGTGTGTATCTATATGTATACATGAGTGCTATGCCCAAGGAGGCCAGAAGAGGGCATCTGATCACCTGGAGTTGAAGTTACAGGCAGCTATGAAGCACCCAATGTGGGAGACCAAACCTGAGTCCTCTGGAAGAGCAGTACTTTCTCTTAACTGCTGAGCCATCTCTCCAGTCCCCACACCGCTGTTTGCCTAATAATCACTTGCCCATCTGTTCTCTTAGGCTGAGCAGTCAAAAGGAACCTCTGCTTACTCCAACAACCTGGGAATTGAAAAGAGAATTCCCTTTCAGACACCTAGAAGAGGCCACAGGAAAAGTTTAAAAATTTTGCTTTTAGAATGTTTTCAATTTTAATGTGTTTGCTAGCTTAGAGTTGTAACATGATAGATCAACAGGCCAGCCTAACTAGCATGCTGCAGACTTGAAATTAAATCCCCAGCATTATCTTTATAAAAGAAACCATAAACAACAACAACAACAAAAACAAATTGGCAAATAGGATTAAAGAAAGCAGGTTTATTCAGATGGAAGAGACCAGAGTCTGGTACCATCACTCAGTCATTTCACAAACAGACTTACTTATTCCTTGTGATGTCACAGGCATTATGTATGTTTGATAACAAAACAGCCCAAAGTCCTTATTCCCAGTTCAGCCAAGATTCTGACAATGGAGAATAGAAATGAAAAGAGACACGGTAAGTCTATTGTATAATGTATCAGAAAGTGTTCAATGCTGTGGCAATGGAAGATCAAACGGTAGTGGGGTGGGGAAGCCTGGGGGTAGCAAATAGGCTGGGCTCCAATTCTAACCAAGGAGGGGAGGATGGGCTAGAGTTCTTGAGAAAGTGATGTTAGAGGAAACTTGAGCCTCAGCCAATGGGAGCAGTCAGGAGGATAAAGGTGTGTTTGGGGCGGGGGTGTCTAGGAGAAGGGGTTGGTAGATAGATAAATGGGAATGTTTTTGGTAGATGAGAGCCACTAAGCCAGATGTCATCAAAGGACAGACTATATCACACCTTCAGGTCGTTGCTCTGAGTGAGATGAGGTGGGGTTGCCTGTGGTGGGGTTGCCTGGCAGATGAATCTAATTATGCAAGACTCCTGTACAGCAGACACCTGATGAACTAGGATCAGGACCCAAGGAAGCCGACTGTGGACTTGGGAAAGGGACAGGAACACTCTGAGCAGAGTTGGAAAACTTTCTCTGTTTAAGTAGGATGATGCTTCTGAGGTACCAGGCAGAGGGTGCTAATGCAGAGGGACTGCTGGGAACATTCAAGTCCTCCTTGCATCCTGGGACTCTGAGATGAACCCCTGCAGTACAGCATTCCAGAATTTGAGATGCTAATTTCCCTAATGTAGTGAAATGAAAGCACGGGGCAGCAGGGTCAGCGAGGGTCACTGGAGGGGCGGATCCACCTCAGGATTCTGCTGAGGTGCCTCCTGTCCCATGCTGATTGACATGAGCTAAACAAGGCCAGAAGACGCAATGAGGAATAATGTGGGTGATTTTGCATTCAGCAAGGCCAGCTGCCCAACATGGAAGCCAGAGGCCCTGCTGTACCAGCAGCTCGGTTTCTATAGGAACAGTGTCCTGCCTTCCCCAGCATCCCCCCCTTTAATAGACAGCTAGTGAGGGCAAAGAGATGGGGTTGACTTTCTTATACTTTTGCAAGAGCTAAAATTCTGGAAGTAAGGAAGAGACTCCCCAAGTGCCCTTTCCACGTAAGAGTAGAAATTAAAGATTCCCAGGCATGGCAGTAACTGGGGAAAGGGGACTGCATTGAAGGGAAATGTTCAGATGAAGCACGCACGTAACCTTCACCTTCTAAGCTAAAAACAGCCTCGGTCCAAATACATGTATCTATCATGGAGACAAGAAACAATGCCAAGTGCTTGGACAAAGTAATTGAATTTCACGTTACCAGAAACGTCAACCCTGAGGGCCTGCCCCGGCCTCTCTGTTGCTGACTTCACAGCCTCCACCCCAGGCTCCTGGAGGCCACATTCCTAAGTGAACCCTTACAGACATTTAGGAGGCTGCCTTGTGCTGCGGTCAACCTAGAGGCCTGGTCCTGCCCCTGTGGTCCACCAGCTCCCCACACACCCCACACACCCCACACAGACTCTATCACCCTTCTGTTCCTCCCCTGAGAAAGGAGCAGTGAGGCCCATGTGCCTTAGCACCCCAGCCTCTGCAGCCTTCCTGTGGACAATTTCCTCACCAGTTTATCAGAGAACTGTAAAACCTGTGAGACACAGAAAAGGAGGTATTTGCCCTGAAAATTCAGAGGGGGCTGGAGAGTTAAGAGCATTGGCTGCTCTTATAGAGGACCAGGGTTCAATTGCCAGACCCTGCATGGCAGCACACAACTGTCTGTGACTCCAGTTCTAAGGGATCTATGCCTTCTTCTGACCTCTTCTGACACCAGGCACACATTATATACATTATATATATATATGTGTGTGTGTGTGTGTGTGTGTGTGTGTGTAAAATACGTATATATTTATATATACGTATTATATATATATATATATATATATATATATATAATAATTTCAGAAAGCAGTCTGTGAACCCACCACTTCATCACGACAGAACCCACACCAGGGCCAAGAACTAAAGGATGGCCAGTGACATAGAAGAAAGACACGTGTCCTCTGCTGCAGCCCACTCAGGCTAGCCAGACTGTGATGAGGCCATCAACTTGCTTCTCAGAATATAGGCAGACCCGATCTGAGCACCATGGCCTGCAACACCAGTGTCTTCTAGACAGATGGACAGACAGATGGACAGGGAGGCACAGCAAACCAGACATTGTTCCCCAAGCTTCTGTGAGAGGCACTATACTGTCTTCCATTATCACATCTTCAGGAAGCTGGAGCAAATCCTCCACCTCTGCCTCATCTTCCAACCTCTCCCCTTAGGAAGGCTCTCTGGTTCCAAGTATTGCCACACTCCCCACTCCAATCCTACACTCCTTCTGATTGACCTCACCTTAGGTCTATTCTGTCACAGATTATATCTATAATATAGAGTGGACACATGGGGTGAGAGACGTTGGACATGCAGTATGTGGGGACATATTAAAGTTAGGTGCATACATTGTGCATTTCACACAGAGTGGTTTATGAACATAGATGCACATATTATTTATATAAGAGAGGAGATACAGGTTAGATGAATATATTGTGGGTAACACAGTGAGGAGGCCACTGCTGTCTGAAAGACGCTGTACTTGTTCCATTTGCTCTGTCTATAAACCTTCCCACAATGGTGAAGAGCAGGAGACAGGGGGAAAAAATCCACTTTCTCAATTCCCAGTTTGGACAGGAACCTACATCCTTTATTCCACTTTTAAAAATCTTAACACTATATTAAAAATTGGCCCCAACTTATCTAAGGTAAATGCTGATGCCGACATGAAATCTATCCACTAAAGAAGATTAAAAATTGATTTCTATAGTGACTTTGATGATCTTCAAAAAAAAAATTAGGTTTCATTTGAATTAAAATAAATGTGTGTGTGTGTGTGTGTGTGTGTGTGTGTGTGTGTGTGTGTGTGTTTCTATTTTTCATTCCCACTAGGATTATAGCCAGGGCGACTTTTCTGACTTCCAAACATCTGCAGGTTGTTTGTAGACTCACTCAGTATTGGCTGAGATAAGTTTATGTGCTTCTGCCAGAGACAGAAGCTGTTTGGGGAGCTAAGATGCTTTGTATCTGGAGACATGGGATTCCCCCTCCTTTGTACACTGTTATCCATTTTCTATGCCAGCCATCCCCCTAAGGCCTGTTGAGAGCTGTACCCCAACAAGTAAACCTCCCTCCAGAGTCAGGCATCCCTCCACCCCTGTACCTTCACTCCCTGCATCTCAGAGGTCTTGTAGAAGTCTAGCTTTCCTGTGTGTGTGTGTGTGTGTGTGTGTGTGTGTGTGTGTGTGTGTGTGTTTGCATGTTCACCATCGTGGTGGAACGAAAATGAACTCTTGCTAGGCTAGGCTTAATGTGCATATGAGTGATACTAGAAAACATAAAGCTGCTTATCATGCACAAAAGGAAAACTACTGAGGAAAGTGGGTGAATCTTACAGTAGAAAAATGAAGCTGGACCCAGCCTCCCCCCTCCCCCAGCAAACAGTATAACCACCCAGAATCAAAAATATTTAGACTTATATTTTATGTCTACATATTTTTAAACATTTGTGTGTGTCTGTGTGTATGCTCATACACATGTAAGAGGGTACCCGTAGAAGCCAGAGGGGGCATCAGATCCCTTGGAGAAGGAGTTACAGCTGGTGAGCTATGATATGGGTGCTAGGAATCAAACTCAGTTCCTTTGGAAGAGCAACAAATGCTCTTAACTACTGAGCCATCTCTCCAGCCCCCATTTTCAATTCACTGACATAATTAAGTTAATTTCCCAACTTAACTACAGTGGCTTATAAAGAAAAGGAAGAAGAGTGAGACTAGGAATCCAGAAACCTATGTGATTTGTCTGGTGTCATCTACTTGATGACACTGTAGTCTAGTCATCTGGAAAATGAGAGGTTATCAATTAAAAAAAAAAAACTCCACCCAAAATAAGTTCAGAAGGCTGGACCTAATTTTAAGGAAAATGTTGCAAAAGCTGTTCCCGGGAAAGGGCACACGTGTTTTACATCTCTATAAAATCAAATCAATAATCTTGAAATGGAAGAAAACCATGACATGGCATGCAGGTCCACTTGTGCCCTTAACATTCAATTTATTAAGCAGAGTTTAATTTTAAAAAGATCACGGGATTATTATTTTTATAGGCAACACTGCACGAGAGGATCAATATCGCGCATCGAGGGAAGTACTTCTCCAGCACTTGATTAATGCATTATTATCATCAGAGTAATTAAAAGGAGCGGGGTCGGCTACAATCAGCATGTACATCTCACTCAGCAACTCCTGCCAGTTGCTCACAAAAATTAAACTCATTCATCAATCCGACTGGAAAGGATAAAAAGCTTTGGGTAAGAAATGAAAAAGTTCTACTATATGGAAGGAAAAAAAGGCCATCTAGGGCCAGCATCTAGACACAACCCTTCCCCACTAGTGATACAAGAAGGATCATCTCATATAGGAAAAATGAGCTAGCACCATAGCACAAAATTAGTATTATGAAATTCTAATACTCTGGGGTCTCCTTAACCTCTAGGTAACAGATCCATGTAAAATTTGGAAATGTGTGCTGGCAGCAATTAAAAAAACTAGCATGCCATGTAAATTTGGCTTTCATACCTGCCTCAAAATCCCTTACTGCCAACAGCTCATGTCCCCTGGGAAGGGATCACATTCCTGCTTCGCAGACACATTTTTTTTTTTTTTTTTTTTTGCTGGTTTTAAAGAGCAAAAGCTTGTTAACATGTCAAAATTTGTTTGCTGTGGTTCACAGTTAACAACTGACCCGCCCGATAACAAGCCAGGGCAGCCTGTTCTTGTTAGTGTTGCAAGTGCAAAGATTGGTTTCTTGTCCTGATTTTCCTCCCAGGTCGAGGCAACTGTGCAGGGGACATGAGGCAGGGGTGGTGCTGCCCGAAGCTTGCAGGTGCAGAGCAGAGGTGAGGCATCTTTGATGCTGTTTTTGGCTTCCCTCCTCATTCCGCTGGCAAAGCCTCTCTGTGCAGAACAATGTGCTACCGTCCTGTAGCATCTTCAGCTTCCTGTGTCCAGGTTCACTGTACTCAGAAGGAAGAACTTTTCATGTCCTTGCTATGTACGTAGCACGGACTCTGGCCAATGTTTATTGAAAGAATTTATAGTGAAGCTAAGTGACCACTGGTTTTACCTGAGCACTCACATTTCTAATGTTAAATACAGTCTGCAGTAACAATCTAAATAAAATTTAGATTTCTAAGATATTTTTAAACGAAACCAAATATTATGTCCAGCGGTGAGCTATGAGTGTGACAGGGAGACAAGGGGACTCCAAGCTCACCTAGTGAAAATCTTAGTACAAGAAAGGAACATGGGCACTGGGGCATGTGGTTCATGTGCATTTATGCTGAGTTTCAATTGGAATTAGTGACCTATTCATGCAGATGCTTTGTTATAATCTGCAAAGCTGTTGATACGTCTTATGAGACCTTGGCAGGACAATCATGCCAGTTATCCCACAGCCCTTGCAATGCTAGTATTGCCCACTTCAAAAACAAATGTAAAAGCAAATTATCTTCAGAGAGGCACGTCCTGAGTAACAAAGCTGTCTTCACAATCTTCTGCAGGAGCCACAGGACGCACCATGTTCCCTTTGCACGAAGGTGAAGAAAGCATGAAGGGGGATGAAAAGAACACCAGAGACCCAAACTTTAAAGGAGGAGGGAATGATTATCAAAGAACTAAGGCTGAGATCAGAAAGGGATCAAAGGGGAACAGGAAGATGGAGGGAGGGAGAGATGGGCAGAGAGAGTAGGAAAAGAGAAGGAGGGAGGGAGGGAGGGAAGGAGGGAGAATTCGTACAGTACCATGAAAAGCACAAGGCACGAAGCTTTGAAGAGTAGATTGACTGTCATCTAGAACAAAGGTTAGGATGGCACCGAGACAAAGGAAAAATCATCTGATGGCACGGGCATCCTATCAAAGGGTCGATAGCACGTCTGTGATACACTGTGTGCAGGTTGTGTAGTAACCGAGGCACAGAGTGCAAATCTACATCCAAGTTAGACAAGGCAAAGAGGACTGTTGAGGAAAACTGGAGCTAGTAGTGTATGAGAAGTTGTAGATGGGGAGAGAGGAGAAAGCTGCCAAGGCAGGGAAAAGACTATGGAAGCTGACCTTAACTGTTTGCAGAAGGTAACAATGGTAAGTCATCCCTGCAGCTGCTGGACTCAGTGAGCACCTCTACTGTACCCACAGCATCTGCCCAGCAGGTACCACTGATGTGGAGGTTAAAGGCACACTGCTGCACTGGGCACCTCCTTGGTCACAGCTCCAAATGACTCCCTTATTCCCCATACTCATTCTGGGGGTGGGTATTCTAGGCACTGCCAATGAAGTGATGAGGAAGGTTCTGGGAAGGATAGGACAGCAGAAAGCTTTAGCCTTATTATTTTTTTTTATCATGTTAGGAAAATAATGTGCAATTGAAATTTAAAAGTCATTTAACACTGGTGAAAAAGGTTTCAGAGTATATGGACATCTTTGTGGTGGCAAGCTGCTTAAGAAACAAGTCACAAGACTGATAAATCCCAAGGACACATGACGTCACCCCACTGGAAAATCAGGGTAGAGGAAAAGAAGATGGACTGAGGGCTAAAATGACATGCAGGATGGAGAACTTGGACCTGTTGGGCTGACTGACATCATGGGCAGTGGTGTATCAATGGATCTCAGCTTTGGTCAGTTGGTGGTTTTAAAATGAGGCCATCCACAAGTTAATATCATTAGGAGAATGTGAGTCACCCAAAATGAAGAAAGCAGAAGTGGCTATGTATCCTTAACAGAAGAACCACTGTGACAGTGTGCAAGGCCCCTGCAGCCATTTCAGAGACGGGAGAGAAATACTCAAGTACAGTCCCGACAAAAGCTGGTATTTTAAAATGAGTCACAGTTAATTCCAAGATGTGGCAAGTCACTACATTTCACTAAAGGCCACTTTCAGTAGCTTTTTAGAGTCAGCTTATTTTTAACTCTACACAATGAGGTCTAAATGAAAGTGACTACTGGTTCTGCAAAGGGGTTGCCCAATCAATTGCTTTTGTTTAAATAAATGTAAAATTTACAAGGAAACTGATTAAAATGAAAGACCCTCTGGGTTTATTTCCAACTCCTAGGACAGCCCCATCATCTCAGTTTCTTTCCTTGTCACTGTGGTGGAATGCCTTGACAAAAGCAATGTATGATTCTCACTCACATTTTCAGGGTACAGTTTATCACGGCAGAGAAGCCAAAACAGCAGGAGTTTGGGATAGATACATGGTCACACAGCATCCAAACACAGTCAGGTTTCAGGCTGATGAAGGCTGGTGCTCAGCTCACTTTCTCATTTTTCTATACTCTATGATCTCAGCCCAGGGAATGGTACTGCCCATGGTGGGTGGGTCTTCCCTCCTCAACTAATCTAACCAAAATCAAAATAATCCCCCACTGGTACACCCCGTGGCCTGTTCCCAGGTGATTCCAGATCCCATCAACTTAGCAATTGTGATTAACCATGACACAACCCAAAGAGGTTATCTGTGGACCTGCACAGGTGACAAAGAGGTCATTGGTCACAATGTCACACCGTCTGCACTTGGGTGATATCTTCTTAGCTCATCACTAGCCCTTCAACTTTAGTGAGGAGTGTTCCATACAGACTTCTTTAGATTTCATCTGGGTCTTTGTAGAAGTACCTTAAATCTCATGGAAGTTACCTTTTCTCAATCATACACAGACATGTTTGTTTTACTTAATTAATAAAAAAAATGAGAGAGACAGAGACAGAAAGAAAAATAGGGGAGCACCACAATGCTTCTGCCTTGGTGTTGTTCATCTCTTTCCATCTTATTTGAGGCAGGGTCTCTCATTGCTTGCCACTGCACACAGCAGGCTAGCTGGCCCACAGACTTCTGGGGATTCTCCTATCTCTACCACCATCACTGAGATTATAGACTCTACCATGGTAAGCTTCTACATGTGTTCAGGGGATATGAACTCACATCTCTGTGCTTGTATGGCAAGCTTCTTATTCTCTGAGCCTTCTCCCAGTCTTCATGTTTGTTTGCACACATTTTAGTCATTATAATATCACTTTTTATCTCCATCTCTGGGTCTAAGGCAAGATACATAAAACCCACTGTGTTTTAAAGTTATGTCATTTACCAGCATCAGATGACCCCAACTGGGAAGTTGTTTCTGTATGTACTGGTTGGTTTTTCTTTTCTTTTCTTTTTTTGGTCAGCTGGACACAAGTTTGGGTCATCTGAGTCAAAGAACATCAATTGAGAAAATGTGTCCATAAGATTAGCCTGTAGCAATTCTGTAGGACATTATCTTGATTAATGATTGATGCAGGAGCATCAAGCCCAAAGGATCAGTGTTTTATTTCAGCAAGAGAAAACAAACTAACACACTGTATATTGCAACAGCTATGCCTGACTGGCAGAACATAGACTTGTGATGAGGTCACCAGTCTTGTATTCAGACTGCTCACTCAGACACAGGTGATGGAGATTTTTCTATGAGCTAATGGGGAAAGAGCATTCAGCACCCGGAACAGCTCCAAGGGGAGCATTGAGGTTCCTCAAATAAGTAGGTGCAAGTTAGTTTCTCTCTCTCTCTCTCTCTCTCTCTCTCTCTCTCTCTCTCTCTCTCTCTCTCTCTCTCTCTCTCTCTCTCTCTCTCTCTCGTCCCTCCCTCATCTCTCCTCATAAAGCAAAGTAGTCCTAACCAGTCACGTTATCTTCTGCTAGGATTTCCACTTGATTAAAAAAAAAAAAAAAAAGATAAGATGAGATTGACATGTCTAGCAGTTTTTAAACCAAAGAACTTTACCAGACCTTTTATTGCAAATAAACTGCAGCCTCTGTTCTTGGAAGAAAAATGGTTTGATTTGTGCATCTGTCTTTTGGTAAATGTTTTGCCATTTTTTTTTTTAAAAAGGGAAGTTTTTGTTTTGCTTTGTTTTGTTTAAAGGGATGTTTTTAAATTGGAGCTACATTTAGCTCTGTTTCATTGGTTCAACTCTACATTTGAAATTTAGTTATGCTTTCTTGAGTAAAGGTAGGAGGTAAACATCATGATGCTGTAGGCACATATAAGAAGTAGGAAGGTTGATGAGTATGTAAATGAACATGTCCATCACCTCACACGGCTACTTTTGTTGGTATTATGGTAAGAACAGCTAAAATCTACTCATGTATCAAGAATCCTCCACATGACAGCTGTATTATCTATAAAGCTCTTGATGAATAACCTTCATGCTTCTTCATCCCACACAACTGCTACTTTGTAGGACATGTATGTGCTTATTATGACCCAATAATGAAAAAATATATACACAGTACACGAAACACACTTGATCAATGCCCATGTGCATGGGTACATGCAAACACACACTTCTGTATTTTACAGGATACAAACATAGAGTCAGGGCATGATGCATCTGAGTTTGAGAAAGCCCCTTTTCAGAGACACATGTCACACTGCTTCAATATCCTTGATCTGCAACTGACCTCAGACTTTGGCTTATCTGAGCAGCAGTTCTAGCTATGCATCAAAATGAAAAGAAGGAGATGCATGCTCCCAGCTAGGATCTTAAAAAAAAACAAACAAACAACAAACAAACCCAATCCTGATGGGCGGAGACCAGCTGGTGCTTCCAGCCCTGTCTGTCCTTTCTGCTAGCGACATCTAGAGCCTGCTTAGCAGAGCAAGCTCATTCCAGAACCACAATCCAAAGCTTTTAAGCCAGATTTCAGGGAGGGGGGTGTGCATCTTTCCTGCCTGTGTTGCAACCCAGTTATGTGCCCAGGATCCTAAATAAATAGAAACCTCCAGAATTCTTTATTGCTTGATACCCTCCTCAAGGAATTCTAGTTCTTTGAAACAGATGTCAGAATAATTTTTCCTTTTTTCTTGGCCCACTGGAGTGAGGGTCATTAGTCTTTCTTTGGTTTCTCTTTCTAATCAGAAGAATCTGGAAATGACCAGAGAAAAAGATGCACGATGCCTCGCTGTGGTCTGTGGGCTTCCCTCCAACTCTTGTCATTTCTGTGGTAGTCCCTGTGCCTCACAGAACAAACCAAACCCCACTATTAACAGTAGTGTGGCCTCACTGGTGTTGTAAGATCTGGCAGTTGAAATCCCCTACCCCCAGAAGCACCATCCCACCATGCACATCCTTTACACCAAAACTTACTAAGCACCCAGTCCTGTTACTCTGGACCCTCCAGGTCTCACGGCCACACCTCCTGCTCCCTTCAGGGCAATGGGCTGCCCGGAAAGGGTGAGGAAGACTAAGAGGCTGGTACAAAGACCCAGGTGCTTCAGAACAGCACTGCAAAGGGATCGCGGCAACTCCTCAAACACTACATACCTATTTCTACAAGGCTACACCAGCCAAGCCCGACCTGCCTGCCTCAGGGCTAGCCTGGCTGTTTCCTCCAGGTCTTGGAAAAAGCTCTCCCTCCCTGAAAGTCCTCGTGGCACTGACCCGCTGGAAGGTCAACCCATTTCACCTCGGGAGCCACTGGTACCCTGAAAGACTCTTTGACTACTAAGGTAGTATGTAAATTCAGTCTGTGAAGCCCAGACTTCCAGCCTCAAGAGTAAGAGACCACTCTGAGAACTTCTTCTAAAGGAAGGAGGATGGCCCAAGTAGAGTTGCTGGCCCACAGGCTTGCAACCCAAATTTGCATGCATGGTACTTAGCAGGGAAAGCTGTATTGGGCCTGGGTCAGAGGCCAGGGTTCTGGAGCTAGGACTTTCTTTTTTTTTCTTTCTTTTTTTTTTTTTCTGGAAAAGCACACCACAGGTATAATCCTCGGGTGTAGAGAGAGAAGGTGTCTGGGGACAGTGAAAAGGGGGGCAGCCTGAAGAGGAGAGGAGGGCCACCTTGGCTAGTTGCAGTGACAGGTGGAAGGAGGGGGAAGGAGTCTGGACTAGCTGTTCCCTGAGCCTCAGAGCAGGAAAATAAACATACAACACAACTCCAAGCATACACAGATCTATTTCCCTCCTTGGGAACCACAGCGGGCTGCGGCTACAAACAGACATCCACGAAGCTAGTGAATTCCAAGCATAGTCCACATCCCAGCGGGCGCAGCTCCAAAACCCTGCCTGCTCCAGCCACCAACTCCTGGCTACCACCGCAGAGACCTGCTCCGGACCATGGTGACTGAGATCAGGAGCCAAGGAGAGTGTCTGAGCGCGCTCAGGCACAGCAGGGGGAACGGCAAGAGAGGAGCAGGGGACCCAGAGACCCCCAGGAGTCGCTAGGCCCATGACTCCCGCCGAAGCCCCCACCACCACCACCCACCCACCGCGATGCTCTTACGTCCTCCTCGTCACAGTCGCTCCGCGCCTGGTACTGGAACCGGGGCCGGCCACCCGCACAGCCGCGCTCCCGGGGTGCCGCCGCCTGCGCCTGCGGCCCTAGGGGCTTTGGGCCCGCGTCCTCCTCCGGCCCCTGGCCACCCAGGAGGCGACTGGCCTCCGGGGGCGCCGGAAAGGAGCGCGAGGTGTTGATCTTGCCGGTGAACCTTTGGTACAGAGAAGCCATGGGCCGCCGCAAGCTGGCTTACTGGCTTGGATGCTTCGAAAAAAAAAAATTTTCCTTTCTCTATCTCTCTCCTCTCTCCCCACCCCCTCCAGCAGAAAAGAGAGAAGGGGGGAAAAGGAGGCGGTGGGGAAAGAAGAAAGGCGAGCCCGGCCGCTCCGCGCCACTCGCGAGTCGCCTGGGTGCTGAGCGACTCTGCCTGGCTCAGCTTCTCCGCCCCCTCCCCGGCGGCGCGGAAGCCAGGGGTCGGAGTGATCGCTTTCTCTTTCTGCTTTGCTATTTTTTTTTTTAAGTCCTCGCCACAGCCACGTTCGGCCTCACCAAACAGACGGAAGGAAAGCAAAACACCAGAAGCACACCAAGGGAGGGGACATGTCTAGGCCCCATTATTTGGCACCACCTAGAGACCAGCTCGCATCCCCGGCTCATCTCCTGGTCCCCGCCCTGGCCCCTACCTAGCAGCTCCTCCTTTCCCTCCTCAGCGGGGTACCCTGCTCCTGCCGCCGTGATGGCACCTGGGGAGTTCCAGTCCCAGGGAGCTGGAGGTGGATGCGGAAGGACTCTTAGAACACCAGTTGGGTCGTGGATGAGGGTTCGGGGCTAGGGCACTCCTAGCGTGGCAAGGGCCGAATGCCCCAGTGAGAGAGGAGAGCGCTTCAAGAGGCTAGGGCTGAGCAAAGAAACCCTAACTGCCCTGGTATCCCGGGGCTTCGCGGCCATGGCTCCCATCGCATCCTCTTTGGGATGCAGCACACAGCTGTCTTCCAGGGACTCCCAGGGACTCCCACCTAGTATTGTTCTTCTGACTTTGGTTAACTTTGGCAAAGACCCCTGGGAGCCTGAGGTAGGAATGGTGCAGGACGGTAGGAGGAGGTGGGAGAGGAGGGCAGGTCTTGTAAGGAGTAGGCACGGAGAAGCATCTGTTCCCGGACTCATCTTCCTTCCACCACGTAAGATTTCAAAAATATACTCATTTTTCTTCTGATCTTTTTAAGAAAGGAAGACCAAGTCTAGAACAGGCCGCGGGACTCCTGTGCTGGCCTAGTGCAAGCCTCAGGAGCAACGCCTTTCAAGGGCATGCCTGGCTCCAGCCTGCCTGTCTATGTGTAAATACAGGGAAACGCTAAAGGGCTTGGAGGTCAGCAACCTTTCCAAACCTTGTTCCACCCCCATCCTGGCACTGAGATGCAGTGAGAAGGGAAGCCTTGACCCTAAAGGCAGTACAGCACCCAGGGCTTCCAATAACAAACTCATTTTGGCGCATTCGAACGTGCTTGAGTGCCCCCGTGTGGAGAGACGAGCAAACTGTATCAGACTGAGTCTAGGCCCTGGCTGGCATCTCCCTCTACTTGCTTCCTCCACCCTTCCCTGTAGGCTTCTGGAGCCCTTGTCTTTCGTGGTTCTCTGGCCACTATTGGGTCTCTGTCGTTCACCTCCTCCGTGTGCAGTCTCCTGATCCAGCCCTCTGTGGCTGAGCTGGGGTGCTGCAGCACCACTAAGGGTTGGAACTTTGGAGAGACTCAGGAATTCTGGCACCTGCTTGGACTCAGCTGTCCCCTCCCACAATGAGTCCAGGACCATTTTGACTTCTCCCACCACCCAGCAGTGCTCCAGGAGCCCCCTCAGCTTCCCTGTTGCTATTGAGAATTTTAAAAGCATAGGGGAGGCAGCCACTCAGAAGACCTGGCGAGCTGAGGACCTCCCTGAGCGGAGGCTAGAGAGTGCCCTGCAGAGCTCTCAGCATGGAGGAAGGTGAGCCGTGCTGTGCTGAGAGCAAGG
The DNA here is from genome assembly GCF_949786415.1 of Peromyscus eremicus. Classification (NCBI taxonomy): domain Eukaryota; kingdom Metazoa; phylum Chordata; class Mammalia; order Rodentia; family Cricetidae; genus Peromyscus; species Peromyscus eremicus. The sequence goes on along the minus strand of NC_081418.1, from coordinate 61,632,006 downwards.
TGAGCTGCTGCGCTGTGTTGAGCACGGGTTGCTGTTGGAACCCAAAGCACCTCCCATTCCTCCCAGCCCTCCTCTCTCTCTCCCAAGCTCTCAGTGCAGAAGTTGGTTTTCGGGAGAATTTTGTCGGCCCATCCTATGCTCCACAGCCGTTGTGTTCACTGTGAATAGACAGCCACAAGGCACCCTGGAGATATTTCCCTTTATGAAGAAAATAAGAAGAGCTTGAAGCCCCATTACAATCGCTGCAGAACTCACTTCGTGGGAGGCCCCCAAAAGTCTGCGGTGGGAGAGCTTTGGCCACCATGCCACAATTCAGATGACCCACTGAATGCTTTTAAGGACATAAAATTAAAAACTCCATCTTCTGTTCAGAAAGTATTGGCTCCCAGCCCTTCACGTGAAAGGTTTCTCTGCTAGCCACCTGAAAGGACAGGCCCTGTCTTTCAGGGATTCACGTCCACTGCAGCTGAGGATTCTGACATCATTACCTGTGGATGTCGCTTGTGTCTTCCTTATTATACGCTAAGGACATATGTACAGTTTTACACAAGCAGAAATAACTATGTATAATATGTTAATACATTTATGCAAAATATAGAAATTACATTAACTATCATGTCCACTACTTTATAGATGAGTGCCTATTAACCATTATAAATTAATGATAGAAGTTTTAAGAACTATTTTCATTAAGTGTATTGTGTGTCTCTGCATGAGTATGACCACATCAATGAGGTACCCTCAAAGACCCTTCCAGATCTTCTGGAACTAGATGTATGGGCAGTTGTGAGCTACCTGATATGAGTGCTTGGATCTGAACTCTGGTCCTCAGCTAGAGTGTTATGTGTGCTGAACATGTGAGTCCTGTCCTTAGTCCCAAGATTGAACCATTTGTTTAGTGATGATAAGTTGATAGAAAGGGCATATGTCTCCAAGATTTATTTTCTTTGGTGAATCTGTAAATATTCAACTTAAAATTTGGTCAAAGCTTAAAATTCCGATTAAATTACTCTGAAAATACGAATTTTTCCTATTTAAACATATTGTAAAACAAAAAGTTGTAAAATTGCATAAACAATCAGAGAAAGAATTAAAGTACTGATTTCCTCTCTAGAGAGAAAGATCTGTAGCATGAACAGAAGAAATGGAGAGGAGGTGAGGCAGGGAAGAAAGAGGCAGAGCCTGGCCAGGCTGGCATGAAAGGAATGGCGGTCGGGGAGCTGGGAAGAGCTGGGAAGAGCTGTTTGTGTGCAAGGCATTCCTTGATGCACTCTGACGGAGGCACACAGCTCCATGGAGAACTTGGCCATGTTCTCTGTCTTTCACAGTGAGCAAAGCGCTCTCAGGACCATCTTAGGGGGTGGTTTTGACTGTGAAGCCATGAACCCGTGGCAATGCACCTGCAGATCCAGCCTTCCCCTAAACATGGGCACACAAACTGCAGAACACATTTAGAGACTGTGATGCTGTAAAATCCCCTGGGTGAGATTAAGCAGGTTAATACTGTACCCTGAGTGAGGCCATGGGGATTTAGAGAATGAGGAAGTCTGCTGCTTAGAGGACACATAATTAATCAAGCGGAAAACCCTCCTCAATAATGTAAGGAATGTGATACTATGAGAGATAATAAAGCCAGGGTCCTTTTGATCAGATCTTTGTGTCTTTGAAGGAAATGGGTCTAAGAACCCTGGCTCAACTTGGCTTTGAGCATCTTATTTGTAAAGTAAAAATTGTATGGCAGTTGAGATGGCTCAGCAGGTACACAGGTGTATTTGCTACCAAGCCTGACAACCTGAGTTTAATCCCCAAATCCCATGCAGTAGAAAGAAACTGATTTTTGCAAGCTGTGCTCTGACCTCTACAAGTGTGCCGTGGAACACACACACACACACACACACACACACACACACACACATACACACACACACACCAAATAAACAGGTATAATAAAAAATTTAAACGATAAAACTCTTAACCAGAGAAAAAGTCGGGAGCAACTTTTCTGCCTAGAGGAGCAAATGTGAGGTGTACGCTACACTGGAGTCAATGGAGGAAATGTGGTGAGCTGATTCGTGGGCTCTTCCATGTCAAGATGTGCACTCCTCGTTACTGTTTAAAACCAATGTCCACCTGCTCGCTTTTCTCTGTCCTATCTTATGGTTGCTTCTGTATACGCTGCTCCCTGGAACAGGTTTACAAACAAATATGAGAAATTATCGAATCCAGTAGATCAACAGGATATTTTTAAACTGACAACAAAGGAAGCTTGAAAGACCCTTACCCTTCCTGAATACTAATATTGGAAAGATAAAATGGTCACCTTTGCACACCCAGAAGGCAGGTCTTCCCTGAAGCACTGGGCACACTTCTATAAATTGGGATAAATGAAACCAACGTTCAGATATCCATAAAACACAGTGTTTGAAAATGAGAAGCACATTCTTAACCCTGAATACACCCCTACCCCCAGTCCCCCTCCCACCCCAACATACACACTTCTTGTTTGTCTGATTTTGCAAGATGACTACTAAGGACAGACTGGGCTGTAGGCTCTGCACAGATTTCAAACAAGAACTGCATAATATATATATATATATATATATATATATATATATATATATATATATATATATTCTGCACTCAGCAAAACCTCAAAGGTAAAGTGGGAATAGAATTATTTTTCCAGCTATTTGACATATTAAATATCAATATGTTTTAAAGGAAAACATTTATTTTAACTCAATGAAAACTTTCTATAAAATCAGTAAGGTTTTAATCTACTCGCTTCACTCCTTTCTGCATTTTAATAATGCTTTCTTCAACTTCCTACGTCTGGAGAGAAGAGGATTAGAGAGAAAAAAGGAGACCTCAACACAATTGAAGACACGGGACTCTAATTGCAAGCCATTTATCTCTGGTGTTAGGATTCATCTTTGAGCTAAGCCACCATTTCCATATTCAAAACCATGACAGACAGGGATATCACTTAGAGAATATTCTCTCGCCCTCAATAATTTCAGGGATGTGACCCTTGCCTGACTCTCTGACCTCAGAACCGACGGTATGACTGATTTTGGCCAGTGCATGAGCACGACACAGGCAGAGGCCTGGTCACTGTGTCACTGACTGGCCTCTGTGCCATAAGCACACACGTCCCCTGTTAGCTGCTGCCACTTGGACCTGGACCTAATCCCAAAGCTGTAGCCATGCCATGCAGTTGGGAAGCACAAAGCAAAGGCATCTAGCTGAGCCTAGCGTGGACCAGCAAAACCTCAACTCATTAGTGGAAAACCATTAGTGTAAAAACATGGATCATCATCTGAACTTAGGGGCAATTTGTTACACAGCATGCCATGACTGACAGCTAAATAACAACGCTTACTACAAGCATTTCACATCTTTGCTCAGAAAGTACCCGAATGACTACTACCTGCTGTTTGTGCTGTGTTGTAGGGTGGGGATGATGAAGCTGCAATCATTCAGACCAGACAGGCTTCACGTGCATCAGGTGAGTGCTATACATGAATGAACTCTTGGGCTTCCCTGAAAATGGAGAGATGCGGCTTCTCCCACTGCAGTTACAACAGTGCAGGCTCACCAAAAGACAACTTTATCAGAAGACGACTGCCAGAACCTCCTGGATTACAGGTGTGTTCTCTGCAGAACCGGGCTTTTTAGAGTGCGGTCATCAGACAGCATTTTCAACCCACTGAGGATTGTGGGGAATTGCATATTACATCGGTCTCCAATGGGGACGTGTTAGGAATACAGATTCTAGGGCCATACCCACTCTAGACCTGTCCAAACAGAGAGCTAGGACTGGAAGATTAAGAGCCATACTGAAACAGCCCTCTGTGAATAACTGCTACACACGCAAAGGTGAGAATTGTTGCCTTAGAATAACACACTCGGGCCATTCTCTACAGGGAGCAAGGCATCCTGAAAGAGTCTCCAGGTGCTTCACTCCCAAGAAGAGACTTATACTTTAGAGGGTCAACAAGGATTCTCCTCCAGGGTGGGGATAAATTTTATTTATTTGTTTGTTTGTTTGTTTAGGATGTGTATGTGTGTGCACGTGTGCCTGTGGAGGTCAGGTAACAACTTGCAGGAGTTGTCTCTCCTTCCACCGTGTGGGTCCCAGGAACTGAACTAAGGTCATCAGACTGGGCAGCAAGTGCCTTTACTCACTGAACCATCTATCCAGTCCAGGGAAAGAAATTTCTAAGAATCCAAAAAGAAGAGCCCTTTCCTCACTGATGTGAGGTTAGCTCAGCAGCTTATTGGAAGTTACCCTAGAATGGAGGACGTGTCTGGGTGTTGTCTGCCCTTGAGTTGACCTGTCCTCTGTAGTGAAAGGGAAGATTCCATTTCTCTTGGTGCCTCTCTCCAGAGACATTTTGACATTGTGCTTTAACAAAGAGCTTCTCCCTTCTTGCCAAAATGCATACAATTTGGCAGAGAGCTCTGCAAAACCACAAAGGGGGAAAAAGCCTTGCTTTCAAAAATTGATCCCATGAAAAGCACTCAGCACCTCTGCCTTGGCCTTGCTGCTTAGTTAATGCAATAAAGAAAACCTGTCCTTAATTAAAGACCAATAAATTTAATAAAAATATTTAAGTTGAAAACCCACTGCTATGAACTTAATTTTCCTGAACCCGCTCCTTTAAAGTCCATTAAAATGTTCATTATAAAAATCCATGTTATTTTATTTTTCACTGTTACTTGGATCCATTGCAAATTCCCATGGCACATACCTACAGGTTGAAAAATGGGCTGATGCCATCTGGTATAGTTCAGTATATTTCCTTGAAATTCAATGCATTGTACAGACAGAGGTGATATTCAGTATCTATATGTACATACTCACGTTCATGAGCTAGTTATGTAGCACATGTAATCTGTGTGTGATCACATCCTCATGAGCAAAAGCAAGACCTGTCATCACATAGCCTGACTCATGCATATGTGGGTGTGCCTAACAGGAGACATGGTGGCTTCTCGTTAATGAAAACAGATTCTATTAGGAACAATAAAATCGAAATGAAGCTGCCCATTTCTTGTGGGTAATTCAATCTCTGTGGACTGCAACCCCATCCATTCTATTCCACCCGCTGCTCAACAATTTCTTCCTCATAAAGGTTAAAACTGATTTGTCTATACAGCTAATTGCATTTCAAATCATAGTAATTTGGAACACACAAAAAAAAGTAATTCCCCTTACAATGACTTATATTTATATTTTGCTTGACAGGTAAACAGAAATTGCCTGTTGGCTAAATAAATCCATTAGTCATGTAAGCCTGCAGTTTGAACAGCCCTTTTCCTCACTTACAGACGGCAACAAGTGGATCCACTCTCCACTACAATAGGGTGAGGCGGGTGCCATTTGTTCCTTGCCTCTTGATTTGAGCTCCTGATAGGCCCTATTACCTCAGTCCTCTCAGCAACCCACCCATAATCACTGTCATTACATCTCTTTATAATCCAACAATACTCAAATTGCATCATTTATACAGAGCCTTTTCCATCTCTGTGGGAAAAGCTGGATAAATTAATGCTTGCAAAGGACTTTGAAGGATTTCTTAGCCTTCTTAGGATAAAAGAAGTAGCAATATGAAGCCATATTTTCAACTGCATTTCAGGGCTCTGATACCATTCAGTCAAGTTCAACTCCAAATGAGATGGAGATGACTAGTTGTGACATCAGGGGATGCTGGGCTATTAGAGATGGTCAAATCATTAAGCATCTTTCTTGAATAGGCAATTTATCTCTGAAACATAAAATTATCAAATCCAAAATACACTATGGAATAGAATACAGAAGTTGTAAGTATTCTAAGACAAAACACAAAAGTACTAACAAGCTGACTAGGTAAATACACAACTCCTAGTGTGGCCCGTGGACACAGTCACAGACACCGGAATGGTAGCTTGCGACAAGCGTTAGCCTAACATTTTAGCCACTGATCATATCTGGACTGTATTGAGTCAGCAGATTAAAAAGAGAACTCCAGGCCCTGAACTCAACAAATAGTTTCTGGTCTCCTGGGAAGGCAGCCTGTTGGGAATTCTCCATGGAGTAACACACAGACACTTAAAATGATGGCATCTCAGATGTGCAGAGCATCCCAGGAATAAGTCACACCCAGCCTTGGTTTCTACTCTGGATGAAAGTAGAGCAATGTAATGTCTTAAGCAATTTATGTGGCTATCAGAAGAGGCTCACAGGAAGCTGTCCATACTCTTCTACCTCACATTGCTGTCTTTTCATCACTTTTAAAATATTTTATATTTAAGTGTGTGTGTGTGTGTGTGTGTGTGTGTGTGTGTGTGTGTGTGTGTGTGTGATGGCTATTTTTGGTTGTCAACTTCACTACATCTGAAATTAACTAAAAACCAAGGAGCTGGGTACCCCTGTGAGGGATTTTTTTTTTTTTTAAATTAAACCATTTGAAGTGGGAAGGCCCACTTTTAGTTTGAACTTTTTGAGGTAGAAATATCCACCTTTAATCTGGGCCACACCTTCTGCTGCCAGTCTATATAAAAGACATGGAAGAGGGAAGCTTGCTTTCTTTTTGCCTCTTGCTTTTGTTCTCACTGGCAAGTCCTATCCTTCACTGGCATAAGAACCTACTTCTTCAGGATTCTGGCATATACAGAAGACCAGCTGAGATATCCAGCCTCATGGACTGAGTGACTACTGGCTTCTTGGACCTTCCATTGGAAGACAGTCACTGTTGGACTAGCTGGACCACAGCCTGTAAGCCATTCTAATAAATCTAATTTATATATTCATTCATTCTATCAGTTCTGTTCCTCTAGAAAACATGAATACTGTGTGTGTGTGTGTGTGTGTGTGTGTGTGTGTGTGTGTGTGTGTGTGTGAGCATGAGTGCATACGACCATAAAAGCCAGAAGAGGGTGCCAGATTCCTTAGAACTGGAGTTTCAAGGTGTTGTGAGTCCTATGATATAGGTGCAGGGAAATGAACCAGAGTCTTCTGGAAGAACAGCAAGTGCTCTTAACTGCTGAGCTCTCTCCAGCCCACTGTCCTCAGGCATTGAGAAGACTACATTCATCACCATGTTCGGTGACTCTAGTTTGTAGCCTCCAAAGGAGACTGGAGGAACCTTCGGCTACCCCCTCCCTGCCACAGAACCTTCAAATTCTGGTTCACAAGAATGTCCTCTTTCTGGTATTGGTTAGATCTACCTTCTCATGGTGAGTGAGTTCTGGAAAGATAGCATGTATGGCTCATTGGTTAGAGCTACCTTCTCATGGTGGGTGAGTTCTGGAAAGATAGCATGTATGGCTCATTGGCCCTAGAACCTATGCTCTGGAAAGCTGGGGCGGGGGCAGCACCCACTGGATGGCGACTTTGAAGGAAACCCAAACTTTAGTTTTGCTTTCTGAAAGCAAGATGCGAAAATGTTCCTGTGAACACGGCTCACACAGTCCTCACTACTCAGTACTGACAGGTGCCCACCTGTGGACCTTCTTGTCTGTCCACCCAGCAGAGTGTGTATTCTCAAGGAAGTTGTTCCTTTTACTTAGGAGAACTTATTTTTCTAGGCAGCTTTTACAGTTTTTCTTTCCTGGTAATGTGGGAGTGGTTTCTTTTTCATACACAGCACTCAGTCTATCACCTCCTCCTGGCTGTCTGTCCCTGAACGTAACTGTGTTATGTTCTCAGAAGCCTGCAGCCTCTTAGAGACCACAGGAAGAAGGGACACATTTGCAACCATGTAAACCTAGAGCTCGAAGTTGCTGCCTGAAGCCAGGGCCTTCCTACTTAGCACAGAGATTCGGGATCTGAACTTTCAGTCAGACACCACCACAGGAACTCCCAGCTCATCACAGGCCTGGCTTGGGCCTGGGTTTTCTATTTGGACTATGGGAGTGTAAGAGTGGGGAACCCTAGCAATGTCATACACTTGAGATCTTCAGATGTTACATGAAGGAGGGGGCAAGGATGGAGACTTACTTAAACTTCTAGAAAATACTATGGTCATCATACCTAATTAATCCTCCAAAACAAATCATTTGTTTTTTCTTCTGGATTTAGGTGGCCAATATCCTTAATTCTGCGTTAAATGGCCCTGTTGGGGGACTTTCTCTTGGTTAGGGTACATTCCCTCAACTGGAGCCTGTGGAAGAAACTGTTTTTCAGTGGTCAAAAGGATTAGGAGTATCTAGCACAGGGCTAATGAAGCACAGAGGACCACCAGCCCTGAACAGGATGAAGTGCAGAGAGAGGGCCTAGGGATTGAGAAGAGCACTGTGGCTTCAACAACTTCTCTTTGGGCTCATGGATGACAGCAGCTCTCAGACATCACCAGAGACACTTCTTTGTGCAGTGGTTGGCAGATGATGCAGAAACTCACAACTGGTCAGTGCCTAGAGAACAGCCATCTAGAGAGCACTTGGCCTCAAATGAGGACGTATACTGCTGTTCCTTCCCCCAGAGGCTCAGGGACCACAGAGGAGGGAGGAGCCAAGAGACTGTGGGAGTCAGAGGTCTGGGAGGACCAGAGTAAAACAGAGCCTCCTGGACATGGCTGGAGCACCACATTCACAAACTCACAACAGCTGTTGTCTGCATAAGATCTGCATGAGGTCAAGCCAGTCAGCAGTCTAGCACGGAGGGCAGAGGAGCCCACGTGCCTCCACCTCTGATTCAGGAGCTATGACCAGGTTTTTTGTTTTTGTTTGTTTGTTTTGCAGGGAGGAGTCATTTTTCTTTAAAGGTGTGTCCCCTGGTGGGCTGGCCATTGCATCAGCTACTTGTCTGTCCATGACTAGAGGCAGCTTAAGGAAGGAAGAGTTTATTTGGGCTTATGGTCAGTCCAGAGTGATAGGAGTCCATTATGGAAGGGAGGCATGGCAACAAGAAGCATGCATGGCAGTTGGGACAGGAAGCTGAGAGCTCACATCTTGAAGAACAAGCATAAAATATAGAGAGCACAATAGAAGTACGTGCTTTTAACCCTCAACTCTCAGTGACTGTCTTCCTTCAGTGGCTGCACCACCTAAAACTCCCCAAACAGCACCAGCAACTGGAGACCAAGTGATCTAGTGCTCAAGACTATGAGGACATTTCTCCTTTAAACCACTACAACCACGCTCCAGTGCAGCAGTTCTCAACCTGGGGGATGAGACCCCTTTGGGGGGGTGTCAAATGATGCGTTCACAGGGATCGCCTAAGACCATGTGCACACCTGGTATTTACATTATGATTCATAACAGTAGCAAAATTACAGTTATGAAGTAGCAAGGAAAACAGTTTTATGGTTGGGGGTCACCACAACACAAGAAACTGTATTAAAGGACCATAGCATTAGGAAGGTTGAGAACCATTGCTCTAGTGAATGGCTCTACACCCAGGAGTATTATATGGGAAGCACAAATTGGAATCAGTGGGTTCTACAGAAATAGAAGACACAGAGAGATGGGGGTAAGAGCTGGTAGGTGGACCTGGGAGGAGTTAGGGATAGGTATTTGAAGTATCTGGGATGAATATTATCAAAATACATTGAGTGCCAAGAATGAAATTCCATAAACAGTTTGATCTATCTATCTATCTATCTATCTATCATCTATCTATCTATCTATCTATCTATCTATATATATATATATATATATATGTACACACACACACACACACACACACACACACACATAATCCAGACTTTTCAGACATATAGACCCTGTGTCCCTAAAAAGGTTTCTGATATAAATGATGTAAATCTTGACATGGTGTCATAAAAGCTGACTTGAAATATAGTACAATCAGGCATGTCCAACCTGTGGCTCATGGATGCATATCCCAGGATAGCTATACATGCATCCCAGCATACTCGGAGATCACAATGTCATACTGCAGTGTCTAAAGGTTGGACACCTCTACTATGTTAAGACTACTGAGGGCCACAAGAAGACAGCACAGTCTTGAAATGTCCTGCCAGTGAACAGCAGGCAGGCCAGGCAGGCCTCCAAACACCTGTTACCAGAATGAGTATCCAAACAATGGAAAAATCCCAGCTTGGGTGGATGTACATAGACTACCACACCCAATGTATCTGGGAAGAAACTGTTTTCAACACATATAACTATTTTTATTATTTCCTAAATATACTTCATTTTGGAAAGAAAGCAAGTGTTGATGTTTAAGGTCTTTGCCTTGACCATGAATTTTCCCTTTATTTCATATTTGTTGACCTTAATTATTGCCAGAAGGGGTCAAGCCACAAAGCAGGGTTAATAGGCACCATCTGTGATTCAAAGATCCTCTAGAGAGTCTGATGTTGGTAAAGGACAGTAGGACAGTTGAATTATAGGATGCAACTCTGTGCCAGGCAGCTTTTCATAGCTGTTGGACCTGTGTGCTGTTTGTTCTTTGCATTCATCCACATGAAGGAGATGAGGCAGGAGGGAGACAAATCCATTTCTCACAGTCTCACAGTCTCCCCTCTTGTGCTCTCCTTCCCCCATGCTTCTTTCTGCCCCAACTCCACCAGCAGCCTCTGCTGGGATAGCATCCCTGCCATTACAACCCAACAATCCAATGCACACCCCACTCTCTCTCAGCTTTTCATGTCGATGTTCCTCCGACAAATTCAACCATCTATGGAAAAGCAACCAAACAGAACAAATTAAAAGCACTGGTGTCACCTGAAAGTGCCAGAGTAACTCTGAGCTGGATGCCACCACTTGAGGGTGCTGTGGGAGTTCAGAAATGTGAGTTCATTCAGTTTGAGAGCCCAGGCTGCCTAAGGGCCACCCTTCCTTCAGATCACACCATGTCTGTGTCCAACTGGTCATGAGGGCAATAAGACAGCAAGGTAGACTAATTCTTACCAAAAGGAAGACTGCTTGTTTACAAGTGTTTGCATGCTTAGGGAAGTATTAAAATCAAGTCACTATATAAACCAGTTCTGCTTTCTTATTTATTGAACAACTAGGTAACCAGAAGAGGAGGGCTGATAACAGCCTTAGTGTCCCATCATGACACTCTGTTCTTAATGAATTTTACAGTTGGGTTTGGAACTTTGTGGCCCAGAAGGGGTCTTGGATGGTTTTATGCCTTTTTTTGTATCCACTGGACCATTGGCGGGTGGAATTCAGAGCTGGTTAGAGGAGGTGGTAGTGAAGTCTCTGCTGAAGATGAGGATACTCTTGGATTTAAAATAAGCTCTATTGGACCTGAATTGGCTTTTTCTCTTATAGATTAAAAAAAAAAAAAAAGCCAAGGGAAGAGCTGGACTTGGATGTGTGCAGAGCTGACTCTGAGAAATGGTACATTAAATTCAGGACCCTGGAGAGCGACCTGGATGGCCACATCTAAAACATGACTTCTTGGAGAGAGTGCATTTTCATAATCTGGAAAAACTTATTGATTCATTTTGGAAAAAGCAAAAAGCAAAACAATTTATTTTCAAGATTTTAAAAAATGTGTATCATCTCCTATGACTGGGAATGTGTCAGGGAAGCTGGACATTAAGGGCACAGAGTTTGAACCAGGGAACAGTTGCTTAGATTAATAAAAGCAGATTCAGCTTGGGAGCAGCTTTATCATCCCACATCTTTCATATTCCCTCTTATTTAGTAATTTTAAAGTTCCTCTAGTGAAGGTGTTAGAACTTGGGGTTCCCACCAAGGTCTCCCTGAGTGGGGCAGTGCACTGGAAAGTCTCCAACAACACCCTATCCTTTCCCCTGTGATGAGCCTCCCTGGAAGCACATGCCAGAAATCTGTGAGACTGAATTTCCAAGTGGTGTAATGATGGTCTTGGTGAAGCGCAGATCAGAACCACCTCTGATTGCTTTGTAACTTGTAAATTCTGGTTTGTAACTTGTGAATTCATTTGTCTATTGTTGACAGCCTCATACATGCATATAATGAATTCTAGTCCCTCTTCTGCTGAAATTCTTCTTTTCACCAAGAATCCCCATTGTACTTTCATGTCCTTTGTGTGTGTGGGGGGACCCAGAGTTTAAGTCTGGCTGTTTGCATGAACATAGGTGGCATATTTACTGGCACATGGGCGACTTCTCAGTGACTACACCATTGAGGATAGTGAAATAGTGGCATCCCCATAATGACACAGCAGTCATTAACTGTCAATAGTCCCTCAGCAAAGCATAATTGTGTGAATTTTTAAGGAAATCAACTGGTCTTGGGAATCAAAGATCACACCATTATTTACCTTGTGCTAATGGTTCATTCAGTCAGGAGACACACAACCTTGATCATTTTCTGTGGCTTTTCATGTTCTGTAGTCTTTTAAGAAACATTGTATTTGAGTGAAGTTTCCATCAAAAGCTCTGTGATGTACAGAGCAGGAAATCACACAAGAAGAAAGTTCATCATGCATACTGATCTTCCAGCATTTTCACTGAGGCAGTGGGATGGATGATGGGCTCTAGAACCTGTGCAGAATGATGTTGCTGAGTGACACTAATGGGGCATTCCAAGCCACTGGAAGGACCTGCCAGCTCTGGAATCGGTACATAATCCAAGAGTGAAGCTTCTGTGTGAGAAAGACTCCTGCCGTCTGCCTCACTGCTCCTGGCCAGGAACTGTTCAGGTGCCTGGGACCCAGATAGTGAAGAACAAATATGTGATAAATAAAATGTTTAGGTTGTAACAACAAAAATCCACAACTCATAGAGGCAAGTCTGAGTTGACCTCATGTGTAAGAACTGAAGCCATGGTGACAGTCTCACTCTTAATTTGCCACCATATGCTTTATATGATGGAGAGATTGGCTGGCTTCTTAACACCCTTGGCTCCCAGGCTGAATATCAAAGGCAAATAGTTTCCATTTTAATCAATCAAAACATGTTGTGATAACATGAATTATCACGTGAGATTCTACCTTGATTCAACAAGGAAAAGTACTGGGCATACAGGCGAAGTGGTCACTGAGTCCTCTTGTGCCTCCCAACCTTCAGGGTTGAAAATAGTCTAACTCCATTGCAGGATTAATAGGGTGAAGAGCAAGAGCTTTCCTTGAAGATTTAAAAATATTTTACTGGTAAGGTCATCCATCCTTGGGAAAATAAGTGTCTTACAGAAACCACCAGTATTGCAAAATGCCATTTATTATAGGAAGAAAACCCCATGTTTGTTTATCTTCCCAGAGTAGATTAATGCTGATGCTACTGAATAGAAGCTAAAAAAATATGTTTTACACATTTGGAAGTATTTCATATGGGTGTGTGCATATTTTACAGGGTCCTCTTTGTCATGACATGAGAATAATCTTTTACAATGTCTGGAAGTCTGTCATGCCATGTGCTTCTCTGCACACCTTGGAGGCAGTCCTGAGCATACCTCTTTAGAAGGAGCTATTGACTACTTACACTATTTAGTCACCCATTTATCCATATGTGATATCATTTTGATGGCCAAGAGTTGCTTTTAACTCCAATATCAGTGATTCTCAAAAAACACTCCACTGATATCTACTTGAAATGCTCTCTGTGAACTCCTGAGAGATACCTGTGGCTCTAGGTGAGAATTTTAGGGTTCTAGCAGAAAGTCCTGGGAGGCTTCCCCATTGCTGCCACACCATGATTGGTTCAGTGAACACTTGAAAGTGGTGTGTTAGAGAGAGCAGGCCAACAGACTACACACGAACTCAAGTCTCTTCCCACTGTTTCTTCCATGTCCCAAGCCAGCTGCTGTCTTTCTGGCTGTGGAGCAGGCTGAAGCCATCTTCCTACCAATCCCATGGATGTTCTTGTCTGGCTTGCTCACTGACTCTGTGCTTGGTGTGGTTTTCCATTGAGTGAGGAGATTTTCAAATGTCTGCATCAAGACTCAAATCAACCTTGCACAAGGAAGACAAAGAGCCAACAAAATGATATTCAAGCTTTGAATATTATTCACAAATAAACTGCTTCTTGGTTTCTTTTTGCCTTGGGATACAATTGCTACTGTGGCTGCAGATGGCTGGGCACACTCACCAGTGATGTGCCTGTCAGGATCCTGGTTCCTCAGGGCTCTTAGCCACTCCCTGTAGGATGTGGATGAATGTTGCAGCTTGTGTGTGATGTGCTTCTATCCCCATGTTATCCTACTGTACAGAATTGGTTTTCTGTGGACACTGGAATGCTGCAAATGGATATAGTATAATAATTCTGTTCAGAAATATTATAGTCTAGGGGAAAACAACTCTTGCCGGGGGTGGCAAAATGTTCAGTATATGCGATACATTTATAATTTCTTATCTTGCTTCCTGAAGAAGGGTCAAAGTGATGCCTGGGGTATTAGGCGCATGTAAGCCATCTGAGCCTGGCTCTTTCTACAACTCAGTTATCCACGAAAGACAGGACCCAGTGTCAGATTAATTCACAGACAGAAGAATACAAAATTCCAACTCACAGGCTCAAAAGTACTGCAGGGCAAGACACCTGAACTCAGTCTCCCCCACCCCCCGCCTTTTTTTTTTAAACCACTGGAGAATGAGATTGCTGGGCCAGAGAGATGGTCCAGCAGGTCAAAGTGATTTTCATGAAGATCTGGTAAACAAATTCAGTCCTCAGAAACCATATAAAAAAGCCAGATGTGATGCCATACACCTGTATTCCAATATTCATTACTACAGCAAGTTTGGGGACAGAGAGGAAACTCCAAAAAGCTTAAGGGCCAGTCAGCTTGTAGTATGTAGAGTGCCAGAAACAAAAACAAAGGAAAAGACTCTACCTTAGGATGGAGAAGTGGATGGCTCAGTGATTAAGAGCACTTGCTGCTCTTTCAGAGGACCTGGGTTCAGTTCTCAGCACCCATGTCAGGCAGCTCATAACTACCTGTATAACTCTAAGACCAGGGGATTCAATACCATCTCTGGCCTCTGCAGGTACTCCCTCATTCTTCTCTCTCTGTCTCTGTCTCTCTGTCTCTCTCTATCTCTCTCACACACACACAGACACACACACACACACACACACACACACACAGAGACACACACACACACAGACACACACACATTAAATAATAAGGGGCTGGAGAGATAGCTTAGCAGTTAAAAGCATCTACTTCTCTTTCAGAGGACCAGAGCTTGGTTCTCAGCACCCACACAGAAGCTATCCAAACTAGTTCCAGGGTACCCAATGCCCTCTTGGATCTCCAACAGCACCCAGTATACATGTGGTACAATTATACACATGCAGGCAAAACACACACACACACACACACACACACACACACACACACACACACACACACATTTTTAAATATATATAAAAAATAATTTTGTTTAAAAATAGATCCTATTTCAAAACAAGATAGAAGATGAAAACTAACTACCCAAAGCTATCCTCTCACTTCTACATGCATGCCGTGGCACCTGTGTCCTCCGACACGGATAATAAGTAAAGAAAAAAGAAATTATGATAAAAATAAAAAGTGATTAAATATACTCCAGAAATCCCTCTAAAGACTGAGCAAGTTATCACATGCTGAATATAGAAGCATCACCTCCATGTCCATCAGTAGAGCTAACAGGTACCATATCCTGCAGATTTACAAGGTGCAGCTGGCATCACTGTGCCCTTGACCCATAGGCATGACTTTCGGACACAATCTCTATATATCCGGGTGAGATGAGACTTTAAACCTTTCAGTCTGTTGCCTCTGCTGGAAATATTTGTTTCCTGACATTTTCACGCACCCCACGCAGCCTTCCTAGGTGTGCTGAAGTGCATTGGCATTTTTCAGGATAAAAGTGCAATTATTGAACCAGTACACACAGATGGAATTCCCACACCAGAAGCTGGATGTCTTAATTCCTGGGCTTACTAACTCAATGCCATGGAATTTCCACAAGGAAAACACTAACGAATGAAATTTGTGTGTTCTGATATGAAGCAGGAAGGAAAGTAAATTAGTCATTTAAGGAAGGCATCACTCTAGGATATGTCATTGATTCATTATCCATAATGAATGAAAGGATCCACATAATTTTGTTTGTTTTTTATTTGTTTTGAGACAGGGTCTCTCTATATAACCTTGCCTGTCCTGGAACTCACTCTGTAGAACAGACTGGCCTCTAACTCACAGAGATCCACCTGCCTCTGCCTTCCAAGTGCTGGGATTAAAGGCATGTGCCACCACACCTGACCCAACATCCACATAATTTACAAGGAAAGCCAAAGTCATTACTTTCATAGTATTCTCACCACACATAAAGGTGATGGGCTTCAGAGTGCAACTTGCACATTGTACTTATTTTTAAGCCTAAAGGCAGATTTGTTTCAGGACCACACCATGATTTCTGTCTTCTCTGTAACTCAGAGAACATCTATCGTCCATCAAACCTAATCATTATCTAGGATCTATGTCTCCCCAAAGCAAGGATAAAGACTCCTTGAGAAACGAGGCTTCAGGACAGCCAAGGCTGCAAAACCTTAGGGCACTGAGAGGTAGCTGGATTGAGGGATCATCAGGGTGGATGGAAGGATGCTATAGTAAGACCCCACTTTGGAGAAGGCTGTCCCTCTCAACCCAAACTGGCAGGTGTGAGACTGAGTTTAATGACAAGAACAGGTCAACTAGTGTTAGGGGATAACTCTCTCCACTTTGTTTCAGATGAGCTATTATGATCTTTGGTTAGGTCAATGATACAGGGAAAAGAAGCAAAAACAGAATAGCTGAATGTAACCTTAAACACAAGTGAGCAGCAGAGATGTATGGCTCAGGTAGCACATATACAATGATGGTTTATTGGTCCTTTGTTGGTTCCAAGATGCCAGATCACATTAGTATGGCATTACATCATGGAGATGGTTGATGTAAGAGTGGATGAATGATTGCAGGAGCAAAAGGGAGAAGAAGAGTGTCTTTGTTACTTTGTTGTTGTTGTTGCTGCTGCTGCTGCTCTGATTAACACTATGAGCAAAAGCAACTTGGGAAGCAAAGAGTTTATTTGGGTTATACATTCCTCATCACAGTTCATTATAGAAGAAAGCCAAGGCAGGAATTCAAGGCAGGAACCTGGAGGCAGGAACTGAAGCAGAGGTCATGGAGGAGCATTGATTACTGGCTTGCTTCCATGCCTTTCTCAACCTGATTTCTTATCCCACAAAGTACCACCACCCAAACCATAGTGGGCTGGGCCTTCCCACATCAATCATTGGTCAAGAAAATGTTCCACAGACTTGTCTACAGGATAATCTGATGGGAGGATTTTCTCAGTTGTGGCTCCCTATTCCAGGTGATTCTAGACTGTGCAGCCTTGAGGGAAGAAGAATATCACTGGCAGTGGGTTTTGAGAGTTCCTAGTCTCATCTCACTTCCAGTTCTCTCTCTCTCTCTCTCTCTCTCTCTCTCTCTCTCTCTCTCTCTCTCTCTGCTTTGTGCTTGTGATTGCAGATGTGATCTCGGTTTCTGGTTCCTGCTGCCATGCCCGCTGTCTGCCGCCATGCCTCCCTGTCATGATGGTCTCTTATCCCCCTGAAACTGTAAGCTAAAATAAACTCTCCCAGGAGCTGCTTTGGGACATGGTGTTTTATCTCAGCAACAGAAAAGCAACTAATGCAGAGGCTGTTCCTGAATTTGCTTCAGGGACCCTCGCTACAGGAAAGAGGCCACCACTCCCCATGGTGCATAGAGGTGGGATGAAGGCTTACTGAAGGTCAGACAGATTCCACTTCCCCTTTCTACATGACTTTAAACAACCACACGCCTTCCTGTGCTTCAGTTCCCTCAGCCACATTGGGACAGCTGAACACAGAAGGCTCCTTCATTCTCCCAGCTGTGTGGATACCACCATCAACCACAGAAGCACTTCCTTGCTTTCAGAGCATGTGTCCAGGTACATCTCCGGCTTTAGGGAAAATAATGGCCATTAAATTTGGGGGCAGGGGGAGAAACCCTTCCTCTTGACAACAGATACAAGATAAAGGCATGCCTTGTATGGCTGATTACAAAACCACAACTTGATAGAGCCACAAATCCCAGGACCAGAATCACAGAGCTCACATTCCACAGTCATCGGGAACTCTCCACCCATGTCACCAGGGCAGGACTGCGCTGCTGGTGTCTCTACAAAGATGCTTACAAGTGACCTCATGTTTATCAGTTCCGTTCATATAGCAACGGAGTTCAGAAACATGTTCTATGAGGAGTTAAGAAGGCTGCTCATCAGAAATAGCAGTACCAAGTAAGAAGAGTACTGTGTGCCAGTGCCTCAGGTTCACAGGAAATCCTGTTGAGTTTGACAGATGAAATAAACAAACAAATCTATGGTCACAAATGGACCTTTTCTTTGCTTAAAAAAAAGAAAAAAAAAAACTTCATTAACCAAGGAATGCAAGCTACTGTTGGTTTAGCATGTAGAAGAATTCAAGGATTCAAACCCACGGGGGCAGAGGTGCAAGGCTAGGCCTTAAGAGTCTGGCAGTGAAGGCTGACAGGGCAGCCACTGTGAAAGCAGATTGAATTTAAATAAGAACGCTGGTTCCCTAAGTGGCCTTGGGTAGATTATGCTTGATCTTCATATAGAGACAAGGGCACAGGGTCAGAATGCAAGACATTCTTCCCAGTGTAGCCAGTGCAGAAAGACAAAATGGGTGGGGGTGGGTAGAAAGACAGAAAGAACACTTACAAAAAAAAACCCAGCCAAACCCTCAGGTACCCATGTGCTCTGGGGATAAAAGGAAGGACGATGGGCACTTACCTATGTAGAAAGATTCCATAGAGCAACACTTAATAGGATAGACGTGGGGCTCCAGAGCCAGAACCCTAAGTCTACCCCCATTCCCTGAAGGTTCTTAGGAAAAAGGATTCAATAAAACTGTGAAATAATGAGTGGAGAACCCCACCACAGGGAACACATAAGGCTAACTGTGATGAGCAGTATGGGTGCCCAGCTTAGGAAGGCCTGGGACTCAGGAATGCAGATGGCACAGAAGAATGTGCTGGACAGTCACAACAAGGTAAGAGACAACAGGAGGGAGAAGGACATAAGAGGTGACAGGAGAAGAAAAAACATTTGAAAAGAACAGGGTGTTGTGTGGATGCTCTAAACGTGGGAGGAAAAGAAGGAAATATTTGCTGAGAGAAAAGATTCAACATTCTTTTCTTTCTCCAGACCAAAACAAACAAAAAACAAAAACAAAAACAAACCAGAGAGACCAATGAACTCTCAGGATACTGTAATGAAGCTTCTTTTTAAGTGTGTAAACTAAAGTGTATGGGATGACAGAGAAAGTGTATTATTTTGAAACATGGTCATAAATCTACATAATAAAATGCAATTGTTTTATTAGTAATTGCTAATGTCACAGAAAAACACAGCAAAGTTAAAGTATTTTTTAAGGTATCAGTGCAGTGGCTGTTCGTCTGAGATGTATAATATCGTTTGACTGTGGGGCTGCTGTTGACAAGGAAACAGGATGCCATGATGGATGCTCAGTTCTGATTGTTTCGGCTGTAAGCACAGAACTCAATGGTAAAGATGGGAAATAATAAGGAAAGCACATTTGTGTGGCTGACTCCATAAGGAGGAGCAAGCCTGCTCTCCAGGTACTCCGCACTCTCCGAAGGCTTTGAACCTAATGCCTGGTTGAGCTACTTGAAGCTCTGTGCTGGGTGACTGTGTGGCTTGGGACTGCCCAGGATAGACCATCATCACAGTGGCCAGAGTATCTGCTTATACTCCAAAGCCATGAGATGTGTGTGGCTGAACACCACTAATGTCTCAAAGCAACTGCAAGAGTAAATTCAATTTCAAGTATTCTAAGGTTTTCATTGTAATATGAAAATACCTGTGGTATCTGCAGGCCATGAATGCTGAAACTACACTAATTTACTCACAGACATGCTAGGGGCAGCTAGTCTTTTTTTTTTTTTTTTTTTCTTTGAGACAGGGTTTCTCTGTGTAGCTTTGTGCCTGTCCTGGATCTTGCTCTGTAGACCAGGCTGGCCTCAAACTCAGAGATCCACCTGCCTTTGCCTCCTGAGTGCTGTGATTAAAGGTGTGCACCACCACCCGGCAGCAGCTAGTCTTAGTCAGACATTTGTATAGGTAAGTAGGAGGTATTCTCTTTCATCCAATGGCGTGGGGCCCTGGCTCCTCTTGGGAAATCATCTCATGTTTATGTATGAGACAAGAAGAGCGCAGGCCTGTGGTAAAGGATGAATTTTCCCTGTGTGATAAATGGGAAAACGTCAGGAATGGAGAAGTCCAGTATTCAGGGTTAGGATTTTCCTATTTCAAATTATGTTTGTGGAACTTCAGGGGTGAAACACATATGCATGTACACACACACACACACACAGAGAGAGAGAGAGAGAGAGAGAGAGAGAGAGAGAGAGAGAGAGAGAGAGAGAGAGAGAGAGAGAGGATCTTTGGGATGTGAAGAAGGAACTGTGTCCTTCCTTCCCAGAGGCATAATAAGCAGGAGAAGGGTGACAGCACACGCCGCTGTGAGGCTGTAATGGCTGAGCCATGGGCAGATGGAGTCCCCCATTACATCAGTCATCCTCAGAGACACTGCAGAGGCCAGGCCAGGGCTTCAGTTAGTCTGTATGTCCCCTGGCTTAGGGACATTCAGATGCCCTGAGATACTTACAGCTGGCGAGATGGCACCAAGGACAATGGCTTCCAGAGGCAAACTGGGGCTCACGGGAGGTTTTGGAGAGGGCATTTCCCCCACAGGGCAGCCTGGGGCTAGGGCTGGAAGTCTGTGTGCCCTGGCAGGCAAAACCTACCAAAGGACCCTATGCATAAACTTACTTGTCGTCTGGTGTTATCAAGTGGTGAAGAGACAGAGTAAGGATGTGCAGCCTTTCAGGTGAGAAGGTGGCATTAGGAGAGAGATTTAACTGCCAGCAATGAGGGAAGTATGGAAAATGAATCAGATACGTAGACCAAGGTCTATAGGAATGAAGGATCAAGAGACACTCGCTAAATTCATGGGCAAGTGTAATGTGTTTATGAAGACAGGCAGGGAAGGCTACAAGATTTACACCAAGAAACAATGACAGTGCAGTGTAAAGAGAATGAAAGGCATGGTCTTTTCTGATCACACAGTGATACAAGCCAAAGGGAACTCATCAAAGTCTGATGTGCGGTCAGCACAATGGGAGAAGGGGAAAAATCCAGTATGCACAAAACAGGTCATCTGCCATAGACGGCATGGAAGACCACAGCTTCTGAGAGAAAGAGATCTGTGTCAGCAGGAGCGATCTAAGACATTGAAGACCTACTGATGTCCTGCAGGGACTGCCATCTTTAGGGATTACCATATCTTTGCTCTGGAATCCCGTGGCTACTCCAGCTTCCATAGGAAGGTGGGGTCATGAAGGGCCATTCATTTCTCCTCTTCCTTCCTCATCCCTTTCCCAGCCACAAGCCTACCATGGAAAGAAAGCCTCCCTTCAAATCAGAAGATGGAGAAAGCTCTCAAACTGGCTGTCCTAATAAGTAAGACCTGGAGAACCAAGGAGATTATTAATATGCAAAAATATTCAGAAACAGGAGTGACATAAAAATTTAGAAACCATTATTAGTTAATAATGGCTCTCAAAATTCTTTCTTACCTCCTGATGGCAGAAAACGTGAGCTAGCAGTATGGAAAGAATTATTCACCAATATTCTCTATTGAATTTATATTTTTCAAAAGTAATCATGCTATGTTTAATTTCCTTTAGAACTCCCTCATCGTAATTAAATTTCAAAGCTTTAACGACTAATCTCTTTTGTGTTATTTTCCCAAACCACACAGGGAAACAGGAGAAGAATCCTTGCTGTGAAGCAGAGCAGGCAGGCAAGCTTCTGCCAAGCTCTCCCTGAGGGCCCTGGATTCTGATTTTATATTGATTTTCCTTCATGTGGACTCTGAAGACGTATCTCACTTGTTTACAATATATCATAATTAAAAATAATTTATAAAATGAAATGTCACTAAAATCATTAATCAGAGAACAGAACAATGATGTTGGGAAGCTAGAGGTTCCTTTGTGCAAAGGTTTGGGGTGTGTGCATAGGGAGCTCAGTCCTCAGCTCCTGAGAGGTGGTGGGATTATTAAGGGGTGGGGCTTGGCGGGAGGTGGTTAGGTCACTGGGATGCTTCACTAAGGAGAAACTAATGGAGTTTGCTTGGTACTAGGGTTAATTCTTGCAGAGGGTTGCTATTGCAGAGTGAGCCTGACTTCTGAATCGATGCCCAGCTTCTCATCTCCCCATGCAGCCCCTCCACCTCACCCAGAATTCCACCACTGAGGCCACTTTCTCCATGACCCAATTGGTATTACAGTCCTGTGCCCCTGGAACCACAAGCCAGATAAACTTTTTTTCCTTATAAGCTACCCAACCTGAGTATTTCATTTTAGCAATGGAAAATGGACCAATATACCTTTATTATTATTGTTCCACATTCATTCTATTGGCTCTTGATTGGTGCTGGCAAATGATTAAAATATTTAGTACTCTTTGTTCTAACCCAGTTAGATTTGTCTGTGATGCCCAAACAAGCAATATCCAAAGATCAGTGCAGTCACAGACAGGAAAGCATGATATCTTTTCTCCATGGTCACAAAATACTTCATTTCACATAGATCCTGTTCCAGCCTAGGGCTTCATGTTCTAGTTAGATATCAAGGTCCCTTTTGGTGTCTGTGTCCCCAAAGCCTCCTCCCGCCCTTGCTTCCTGTTTGGTACCGATGTTGTGGTCTGGAGCCCACCCTGCCTCAGTGGTTCCCCGGACTCACAAGGGTCAGACAGATGACTTTCCTGGGTCATCCTTGTATCTGTGATACCTCATAGCAAAGGGATACAGGCTAAAATCAGGAAACAGAGACTACATGAGGCAGTCTAGGTGAACCAGTGCGAAGCCGCTGGAGGCTAGTGGAATCTCATGGCAAAATTAATCCTCTCCAAATTGTGCTACCAACCCAGGAGGCTTACCCAATCCGCTCTGACCAGGGCTGTCCTGGGTTTAGTCACATCAGCAAGTAGTGTTTACATGGTTTTATTCAGTTACTCACTCTATCCAACAACAAAACCAACCTTCACTGTGAGTTACATACTTAGAGTAAACCATCTCATTAACCCAGGTCAATGTGCCCCAAGGCCTGATGCATACAAACAGAAAAACAGAAAATTCCAGGGGCTGACAGCTAATTTTCCTGATGTCTGCCGGGGAGAAGACAGAGCATGCAGGGTCTGAACAGAGCCCTCTGCTGCATTAGCTCTTTGGTGTCCATATCTACTTCCTCTCCAAGGCTTTCAAACTGTGACTGCAGTGTGCTATGAGAAACACATTTTATGACCCAACCAAAATCAAGCCAGTCAACAGTGGAGCATGAATGGAGAAGGGCTCATGAGGTCTCATCCCTACCTGAGGAGCTGTGGTGGTTGATAGCTATTAGTGAAGGGAAAGACAATTTTCTTCAGGGATGTGGCCCCTGGTATACTGCTCATACTGCACCCATGCACATAAAGGCAGTGCAAACTGGACTCAGTGGGTTAAAAAAGAAAAAGAAGAAGAGGACATGAAGTCTGTTAGGAGGAGGAGGGAGTGAGGGGTGGGTATGATCAAAATACATTGTGTGTGTGTGTGTGTGTGTGTGTGTGTGTGTGTATGTGTGTGTATGTATGTATTACAATACCCAAAGAATAAATACATTTAAATAAAAAGAAATGTATTTTATATTGCAATACAGTAAACACCCTCTGTCTTACACACACAAACAAACACATGAACACACACACACACACACACATTCACCACAGTACCCATGACAAACCCCAAGAATACAACCACTTATTCTACTAACAACCATGTACTAGGCACAATTTTAATTACATTTTTTTCTTAAGTTAAATATGACCCAATAAATTAATTTCATGACCCTCTAAAGTGTCACTGTCTACCTAATAAAACAAAACAAATGCACAAGGGGATTAAGACATTGAATGTACTAAGCAGTTCACAGCCATTGTTTTCTAGAAAGGGCAGCCTTGTTCATCACTGTAGTAGTGACTTGGGCCCATTTGTTATGACAGCTGATGGGAGAAAGGATACTGCATGGGTCAACAAAGGCTACAGGAAGAAAGGGGTGTCCTGCTAAGCCATGTAGACCCAGGCACCAAGCCCTGATTTCAATGAAGGGCAATGTTTTTCTCTAACTCATTCCAAAGTTTTTCTCATGGTACCTCTGCTGACCCTCTCTCACCCACACAAACTCATTCATCTGGCTCTTTTCCTTATGAAGGTTTCTTTGCTAACCTCATTATATAGCTCAAGGCTCTTGTGGTTTCCTAGCCCTTCTCAGATGAAATGATAAGAGAAAAACTACTTAGAAAATGTAGCTAACACTGGAGGTCAAGTCCTGACATGCCAGCCATTACTGCCACTGGGAACTATGGCTTAAAAGCATTCGTGATGGTTCATCTGGACCAGATATAGACTCTCCCAGGAGACTCCACGTGCCTTTGAGCATGTTTCCTGAGGGATGTAACTGAAGTGGGAAGGCTTACCCTGAATGTAGGCAGTGTCTCATGGGCTGGGGCCCTGGGTCAATAAAAGGAGAAATCTAGCTGAACATCAGCACCCATTGCTCTCTGCTTCCTGACTACAGATGTCATGTGAATCACTGCCTACTGCCATGACATCCCTGTCATGAGGTACTGTACCCTGGAACTGTGGGGCAAAATAAACCCTTCTTTCTTCCTTAAGTTGTTGTTGCCACAGCAACAAGGAAAGTAAACAATCCAGCATCCGAGGATTCCTAGGAGTTGTGGTTTTAAGACACTCCTCCTTTCACAATGGTCTGGAGACATTGTAAGTGATGACATGGGACATGCATGATTCCTAGGCTCTGCCAAATGACATCATCTGTAAAGTGACCTTGTTGGATTGTGTGACCCTGGATGACTTCAGTTCATGCCCATAAATAAAGAGTTCAAAATACCCATCAACAACAATTCTGCAAGTATCATCTAAGGAACACAGATGATCAAAGATGGCCACACACAGCCAAGCCCTCCTCACTGGGAGAGAGCTTATCTCTCCATTTGTAAGACAGGGGAATTACATGAGTCAGAGTCAGGTGACAAAGTGCCCATCAGAGTGGCATTATGGCATGAAAAACACAAAAGAAGAGATTCCAGAGACTCTCTCAGCCAGAGAGGCCATCAGTGATTCCCTTGGTGACTCTCAATGATGAACATTGCCATGTACCCTCCAGACAGCAGCCTGCTCATCCAGCCCTGCGGAGGTTGCTCTGCTTTTGTTTGGAGAGTACTGCTCCAGGGGCATGGGCATGAGAAAAAAAATCAAACCAATCATCTAATAAATCTGTTCTGCCTGCAACAAGCTCAGGCTCAAAGTACACGCAGCAATTTATTCAATTACCATCAATCTCCTGCAACATGATTTGTGGGAGATGAGAAAAGTAATACACAGAAAAGTAGCTTTGATGCTTATGACACTCCACATAGAGACCTCCACTCACCAGACTCTGAATCAAGCTGCTGACAACACACACTCTGTGTTGATTGATAGCTGTGCTGTGTGCCAGGCTTGGTCTTTTAATTCAAGCCATAAACACTATATTTATTCCCATGATTCCTTCTCATCCATACCTTTTTTTAAAAAAAGAGAGAGATCTTTTGCTGCTGAGAAGGGAATGATATTGATTGCTATTGTAACTTCCTCCTGTGGCCACCAGTGTGAGTGCACCTTCCAGAAGCTTCCAGAACATAATAGCATCAGTGCTCACAGGTGAGTGCTCGAAAGCAGAACTCAACCTGGAACTGCTACAGGCAAGAGGCCTCAGAAGCCCCAGCTCCTAAGAGCTGACTACACTTGTTTCTAACAGAGGCATATCTTCTGTCACCATTTACTCCATTTTGCAGTAATTTTTAAAAAAATCTAAAATATTTTACAAGAGAGTAGTCTTTTGTATGTCTAAAATTGTTTTTGAAGACAAGGCTTCAAATGTAGTGACTCCCTGAGGCAGAAAGCAAAGCCCTGTGGGCTTGTGATGTGCAAAGGGTTGTGAGAAAACACGCCCTTATTATTATTTGTGAAATGCAGATGCAGGAGAGGGAGAGAAGAGGAGAGAGGGGATGGGGAGGGACAAGCGAGGGAGGAAAAGGACAGAAGAAGAGGAGCAGGAGAAAGGAGAGAAGGAGAGGTGAGGAGGAGCAAACACAGGGAGAAAGTGTGTAGGGGGAAGGAGGGGGAAAGGTTCAGCACCTGTCATCACCTCTTGTGTGGTTCTTCTGCTAAGGAAAGGTCTGTTGATAAATGGCACGACAGATTGCTTTCTCTCCATAACAAGCAAGGAAGTGGAATTAGAGCTGTCATGAAGCTTCCTGACCTGCTTCTTTCCACATCTCCTATACATGTTGTGTCTTGAGAAAGCCTGGGCAACCAGAGGAGTCCTCCTAAGGAGAGGTTGACACCAGCTCCCACCTGTTAGACTTGAGCTGGTCTTGACGACTTTGGAAGATATGTTCATATGTGAACTTGCCTGGGTCTCAGCATACCTAAATAGCTGACATACAACATCTCTGGCTCACATCTGTGAGTCAATCTCTCATTTGAATTGGCCCCCGAATAAAGAGGATGACCCTCATGAGTGAACATCTTGCAATGCCTCAATAAGAGGGTCAAAGAGACTCAGGGACCAGTGGGGGGAACAGAAGAAATCAATGGATAGCCCATCAGGTGACAGCTCATCCTCATCAACCTGACTGGGCTAGAAATCCCTGAGAAACATACCTCTGAGGGCGAGGGTGTTTCCAGAGAGATCTAACTGAAGCAACAAGGCCCAATCTGAATGTGAGTGACACCATTCCATGGCCTGAGGTTCCAGACCAAACAAGGAGGGCAAGAAGACTAAGTGAGCAGAGTACCAGCAGTCATGTTCTGATCCATCAGATGTGAGAGGGCCCCTACATCTGCCACAGCTGTGCACTGCTCCTGCCACAGTGAGTTCTTGCTATGATGGACTGTGATCTCCAGCTGTGGGCCATAATGAACACTTCCTACAGTAAGTTGCTTGTCAGGTACCTGATCACAGCAATATAAAGAGTAACTGATGCATGCTACTTTCTACTTACATACATGTGCCAAGGTACATGGTACCCAGTAGGAAACGAGCCAGTTGAAGACCTAGTATATGCCCATCTTATACACATACTGGAAGGAAGGAAAGAGAATACCTGAAGCATAGCATCACAATGCAGCTCCACATCAGGGAGATGGCTGGGCTGGTTTGATATGCAAGGCTTCTCATAAAGTTTTCTCAATTTTATGTGAAGATGGGTACGGGTTTGTGTGGGAGACAGGAAGAGGTAGTCTTCTTCCCTCGTGGAGATGCTTCTGATAAACAGTGGGCACAAAGGCCTCTGCTAGAGCCACTGCCCCTAGGGAGGGGTCATCCCACTTGGGGAAGACAATCCCACGTAAGAAAGAGTCACCTCACCTGGAGTGGATCATTCCAAATGGGAAGGGTTTACCCAACATGGGGAGGGTCATCCTACATGGTGAGGAGGCATCTCACATAAGGATGTGTCACACCACTTGAGGAATTTCATTCCACCTGAGGAGGTGGTTCATCCTACCTGGAAAGGTATTCCACCTGGGGAGGGTGGAGGGTCATCCCATGTAAGGAGGAGTCTCCCACATGGCAAATGACCATTCTACACAGGGACGGTTCATCCCACTTAGAGAGGGGACACATTCCCTGGAGTACAGCGACATCAATTGGGAGCAGGGCTCTGCAGCAGCACAGCATGCACCAATGAACCCGAGTCCCAGCATCTTCTGCTCTGAGAGGACAGAAGGGAATCATGGGAAACCCACCTATAGCTGAATGACTCCTCATAGGCTAGGATCTGAGGTCCCCTGCATGATTTCTTGCCCTCATCCTACAAGTAGAAACATGGTAAATATTCACTTGACCACAAAATGCTGTCAGGGGGCATGTGAGTGATCAATAATGACCACCATTAGATATTCCTGGGGCCCCCCAATCCTCCCCAAGTGTGAGATATATGAACACAGGGTCAGTGCTGCCAGAGATGGCAGGGTCCTTTTCTTATCAGTCTCTCTGTGGTACTGGCTCTTACAGAGAGAGGCCCTGGCATGCTCTCTCTCCTTGTCTGTCCCTGATGCTTCCCACACACATCAGGTATCTTCCAGGTTGGTCATAAACTCCCTGGTGAAATGGCTCATAGCTGCTTTCATCACATTCTGCCACAGCGGAGGGCAACTTGTTATGCCTATGCATTTAACTCACCGTGGAGCTGTGTCTTGTTCCAAGTTCTACCTTTGCCCTCCATCATTGCACAGCCCTTCTTAAGGACTTGACTCCCATCTCCTGCCACTCCTCCCTGGGCATCGCTCTGGCCTCACAGGATCCTCTGTCTGTTCTTATCCTTGCTCTAAATGCTACACAGCTGTGGTGGAGCTCACTGAGGTCAGGGACTCTGTATCTCCTCACCCCTTGCAGTGTTCAGAGCCTTGGCTGTGCTGGGAAAACTAGTCTGTAAAGGACACTAGCTGAAATGCTCCAAATACAGCAGTGGCTGAGTAGAAGAGAAGGTTCTGGATCAAACAGAGAGGAGTTGGCACCCCTGCTCTCACTGACTGTGACTCCAGGCTATTCTGTTCACAAGTACCATCTTCAGGCAAAACATGAGCTTTAGGCCTTGTGACCCACAGGGCTCAGAGTCAACACCAGTCAGTGTGCTTTCTACTTGTCCCTCTACATGTCCTCCAGATTTGCCCCCTCCCCCACCCCATTCCATGCTAAACATCTAAGATTCTGTAATCAGGTCTCTATGGACAACATTGGCAAGGGTTTCATTTCGAGAGAAAATTTAAACTATGTGCATAAAATTCAAGATGTAAACAAGTCAAGCCCAACATTCAGCTCCACATCTTAGATAGTAGGCCTGCTCTGTGTAGGGCTGTGTGTGTGAAAGGTTGCGTGTGTGTCAGTTGCTCTGAGCCCCAAGGTGTGTCCAGTGAGAGCTACTAAAGTCATCTGTGTTCCCTGGCCTGCTGCTGCAAGACCCACCTGCTACCAGACTCTGAGACAGAAAAGGTTCCCATAGGAACCAGCAAGCAAAGCTGCAGAGATCCTTATCTGAGGTCCCACAGAAGCCTTTCTATGGCCTCAAGGAAGACTAAATTTTAATGGACTATCAACCATTATTACCTTGGCTGTGGTTACTCAACAAAGGTTTTACACAGGAAGAAAACAGAAGTGGGGGCGGGGGAGAACCAATGTGATCATTATTAGCTAGCTATTACTAAATCAATAGCCACCTTATCCTGAGAATTTGAGACAGCCACATTATAAAAGTGTTTATTCTTCACACAAGTCTTTAATGGCTGCGTTCACAGGAGAGAGAATTTAGAAAACAATTCAAGTACTTTAGATGGGCTCCTGGCCTCGCAATAAAACATCTCTGGAGACAGAATGAAAGCTAGGGAAGCCAGTGACATTGCACACCAACCAAGGACCCAGGGGCTACAAATGAAGAACAAAAGAAGGAACATGGCAGAGCCGAAGACATATTTGACGGTGGCTGAAGGGAACGAGAGGCGTCCAGCCGTAGACAGGATATTTGCTTTCCTTTTAGAAAGGCCATGTTATTCACAAAATTAAATTGAAAAGAGATAACAAACTCTTAGCAAGGTGGGCCAAGGTAAGAAAAGATATTCACAAAAGATTTCACAGGCAAAACACAGAGGACTTGTTAAAAAAAATGGTGCCATTTTCCTCTGTGGATTATTAATATTAAGTAGATGCATCACAGATAATAAACGCTGGGATCATGTGCATTATTCATCTGTGTAGAGACGCATTTTAAGTAGTTTTTTTTTTTAACTTACTGTATTTGTTTTATATTTTCCCTGTTTCCTTTTTTTGAACCTGCTTTAAGGGCTGAGCATGAAGCTTTGAAGATAAGGGGGAAGTGGAAACTGAGCAGTTCTGGTGAGGGGGTGAGGATGCCATTCTGAACTCTTTCCTATCCCCCAGGATCGCTCTTAATTAAGAACAAATGGGCTCAGGAGGAGCCCTGGGTCTGAGCTGAGTGAAGCCCCCAATCTACATTCTGCTCATGCAAATGAGCTTTCAGCCCTGCTTCTAATGAGTTCAAGTTCACCTTGATTTCCTTTGAGCATAAAGAGCAACAAATGCTACTTTTAATATCACAGTCACCCTGTGCCCTGAGCATGGGAACTGCCTGGAAGGTTCCTGTGAGTGATGTCATGGTAACCATGGTACTGAAGGCCCAGACGAGCTGGGATACGAGTGCTGGAAGACTGTGAGCTGCTCTTCCTGTCCCCGCTCTGGGACCATCGCCTGCCTAGACTCCAGGAAGAACTAGTGTCTGCTCTTTCAGGAGAACAGTAAAGCTGTGGTTAAGACCCATTACAGATTGAGTGAAATTTACTGAATGAGCAAAAATGGCCTCTGGCCTTTGCCCTCATTCATTTCCAGAGTCTCCCTCCCCGTGTAACACTAGTAGCCGTTAAGTGTCCCTTATTGAACACGTTACCTACCACTGAGAGTGTAGCAGGAGCCAGGCTGTGCTCTGAGATGCTACAATGCACCAGACAGATGCACACAGCCAACGCCAAGAGGGAGCAATCTCTAGATGGACCCCTAGTTCAGGTGGCCCACAACCAGAAGAGAGGCTCTCAGTGGCACTGCTGAGGTGGGTGACTACAATCACCCTGCTCAGACTCCTACACACGGTGCCTGGCTGGTCCTCTGAGTACATATAATAAGGAAAATAGGATGAGAGGGCAGCTGACCCTGCAGGCCAAAGCCCAGCTATGTCCTGCATCCCCGGGAAGAGAGGTAAGATGAGGGCAGAAACCACAGCAAAGGCAGAGGGAAGCCATTGACCACTCTTCTGGAACTTCTTCGCCTCTGGTTCTACTGAGATAAGCTTTCTGTGGAAAAGTCTCCTGGTGTTTCGTTTAATGGAGTTCAAGTGTCTAAATGAAAAAAAAAAAAGAAATCTAGATCACCATGGAAGCCAATGCTCATCAGAGTGAGCGTCCTAAGTCTCCATTATACCATGCAGGCATCTTGAGGTAAAGAACTGCACAGCTGGACCTTGAATGGGATCCTAGTCAGGTTCTGACCACCCACCCTCAGGAGGCACAGTGGTGATCTGAAGGGAGGTTTTGTTCTCAGAACACTGAGGACATAAAGCTGCCTGTGAATAATGCAGCACTTGTATTATTTTACTCAGAGTGGGAAGTCAGGAAACAGCGTATCTGTACCTACAGATGAGGTTGGCCTTGAGCTAGTACAGATTTGAGGCATTACGTAGATGGGGGAGGGGATCTCCCTGGAGAAAGACATGCTCCAACCTCCAATGCTTCTGTACTACCTATAGCTCTTATGGCATTGAGGGAAATGACCTAGGACCTGTCTGTCGGGCCTCCTTATCTTATCCATGCTTAACAAAATGCACCAAGCCCAATTTAGACACTATTGCCTTCCTGAAATTAGACCATTTGTGACAGAGCCTGAGGAACAGAGAGAGAGATGCACAGGCCAGGGTGAGCCCAGGCAGAGTGAGGGTACCTGAGTGGAGGCCTGAGGGTGGGTGGTCCTTCCCCTTCCCCTTTCTGTTAGACTCAGATCAGAACAAAGCTCAGCCTGCCTTCATTTAAAGTCCAAGAATCAAGCAGTTATTTGAAATGGACTCAGAAGACATCTTACATTTTGTCCCTCTTACAATCTGAGTGAATTTCCTAAGTGAATGGAGGCAGGAGGGAGCAGGAGAAATTGCATGCCAATCAAGACGGGAGACCCAGACAGGAATACAGAGCAGGGGCTCTGAACTGAGAGATAAAGGCAGCAGCCATGCTCCTAGCTGTCTTGCTGTGAGATCTAATCACACCCAAAGACCAGCCTCCATTTACATGGAAACAGTGAGACTTCCACAAGGTCCTCCCAAATTTTAGCATTCAAATCTGTTTTCTTTTTTATGGACACTGCGATGTATGTATTTTTCAACCCTCTTTAAAGAAAAAACAGGAAGGCTTAAATTTGCTTAAACTTGAGGGTTTAAAAATTTTGTTTATTTGTATATGCATGTCTGTGCACATATGTGTAGGTGTCCACAGAGTCCAAAAAAGACCATCAAAACCTCTGGAACTGAAGTTACAGGCTGTTGTGAGCTGACTAATATGAGTGCTGAGAACTGTCTGAATCTGGGTCTTCTCTCCACTTCTCCCACCCTTGAACTTGAAAGTTTTGTGGACTCGGAATGTGGTTGGTTCCTTTATGACTTACCTTAAACTTCTCCCCAAGAAAGAATCAAGATACTGAATATGCTGAAGTATATATACCAAGACCAGAGTAAAGGAAAATAAAGTGAGAGAGACGTGTTCCCCTAGCCAGGCAGAGCTGTGGGTGGCCATATTTACCCTCTCACTGACAAACCTGGGCAAGACTTATGCAATTGCCATTTTCAGAAAAGTGTTAGTGGATTACAAACAATACAACACCTTGGCCTGGGGGAGAAGGGAAGCACAGAAGCCATCCTGAGCTCTCTGCCCAGTGATGCTTTCAACCTGTGGCATGGACAGGTGCAGAGATCACGAAGAAGCAGGGTCACAGGTGGGAGAAGCAGAGATCAGAGAGTCTGTTGATGCAGCTGGACCAGCAGGTCCAGTGACCTACCTTGGGTACACATCTATCTGGACAAAACCTGAAAGGAAGCTGCACGGACTGAGCAGTCAAACCAGCAAAATAATGTTCCCTCCTCCCACCCCAACAGAACATAAGTCTTCCCAGGAAACTTTAAAAATTCAAGTTCTTAAGATGGAATCCACGATCTGCTACAGTCACCATAAGCAGAAGAAAAGAGTTCTGAAGAACGGACAGAAGATGGACAGAATAAGGACAAGACCTTTGTAGCAGCCATGTGCCTGACCAGGGGAAGGGTTCCATATTGTTCTCACCTCGTTGATGTTGTGCTTTAATGTGTAAAAGCTTTTACTATTCATGAGGTCCACATGGCTGTTTTTGCTTTGTTATTTATGCTTTTGGAGTGTGTGTGTGTGTGTGTGTGTGTGTGTGTGTGTGTGTGTGTGTGAGAGAGAGAGAGAGAGAGAGACAGAGACAGAGACAGAGACAGAGACAGAGAAAGAGAATGCTTAATCCAAAGTTATCTTAATATTTTTATGGAATATGATATTTTGAGTTATAAAATTTCCAGTTGGTTCTGTTTCACATATTTTCTTCTAGAGGTTTTATTCTTTTAGCTCTCACAAGTAGGTGTTTGTTCATCACTTTTAGAAAAATATTTCCTTTTAAAAGTCAGAAAAACTGGGCAGTGGTGGCACATGCCTTTAATCCCAACACTCAGGAGGCAGAGGCAAGTGGATCTCTGTGTTCGAGGCCAGCCTGGTCTACAGAGCAAGTTTCAGGACAGCCAGGGATCACAGAGAAAACCTGTCTTGAAAAAACAAACGAATAAAAAGTCGGTAACAAGAAGCTCTCATGTAGCAGAAAGGAAATGAACAGAGGTGCTGGCCCTTTGACAGCGCATGCATGAAGCCTCTCCAGTACCCTATCTTCTGCAACCCCAAGAAAGAGGCTTCATGTCACTGTGCTTTGCTGTGTGTGAGGGCCTACTCTGTCCTGCTATTGTAATTTAGATGCTGTAAGAAAAGGTCTAGTGGTACCCACTCTATGTTGCTGTTCTTGTATCACATATGAATCCTGTGATGCCAGAACATGTCTTTCTGATCCTCAGTTAATAATCCCTAGAATATATTTGGTGAACTGTTTAGATCCACCTTAAGGAACAGAATTTTGTTCAAACACTTCATTATTTTTTGTCTTTTTGTTTGATGGTTTCATGCCAACACAAACCTCTGCTTTAGACTTATTTTTTAATCTAGTCATTTACTTTCATTTGTCTGTGCATATAAGCACATATGTGCAGGTCCCAAGGAGGCCAGAGGAGAGCGTCAGGCTCCCTGAAGCTGGAGTTACAGGTGGTCCTGAATGGCCCAACAGGGGTGCTGGAAAGGCAGCAAGTGCCCTTACCTGCTGAGCCATTTCTCCAGCCTCTGCTTTAAGTAAGAGAGTGTTTTAAGTAAAGACAAATGCCCCAGTAGAGAAGATAATACACAAAATAGGGGTCCCTCGCCTTGGATACCATATTATCAGTAAAAAGGCAAATCAATTTTAATCATTTCTGAGCTTGTAAAGTTCCCAAACTGAGATTTCTTTTTTAGGCCTCACAGCCCACTTTAAAAAGGAGTCTTTTTTTCTCCCCTCTCTCCATTGATGCTTAGATTTCAGCTGCCTACTGTGCAGCAGAATGATGCAAAGACAGAGCTCAGAGTGTTAACCCAACACAGGACAAACCAAGCAGTGGGCCCGAATGAAAACACCATCAAAGAGGCCAGCTTTCACTAGGGTTGGGGTGTGGGCTCTGAGCATGCATTTTCCACGGCTGGAAAGCAGGACAGGCATCTATCTACCCCACCGTATTTGGTGAGGAGCTACAAGATCTCAGGAAGAGAGTTAGAGCCCAGCATGTTTTTGTCAGAGCTTTCTTCCTTGGGAAAGGAGGAGCAGAGATGTTTGTGGTTCCAGGGAAACCGATCAGATTAGCCAAAGGAACACTATGGAGGCTCACTCTGCACCACCCTGCATCACCCATCACCCTCCACAGCACACTGTGACCTGGGTACCATAAAACCCAAAGCATTCTCCATGGCACATTGAGATTTGGGTACCTTGTACTGTACAGCAACCTCGTGGTATGTGGGACCCAGGTACCATGAACTACAACACCCTCCACGGCACACGGGGACCTGGGTACCCTGCATTGCAAGCACACTCCATGGCACACCAGGTACCATACACCCTGCATACCCTCTGTGACACACTGCTGTCACCCCCACTGACTTCACTTTGAGCTACTGCAGTTCACACCTTTGGTCATCAGCAGTTCTGACTGGGAAGGGAGCCAGCAGGTTCAGAATTTGAAATGCCAAATAAACAAAACCAAGTGCCATTCTTCAAAGCTTGTTTTGCCAGGAACCAAATGGAACCGGGCACAAGCCTGGCACAGGCAAGCCTGTTCTTAGCAGGATTCCAACCCAATTGCGCAGTTGGGTTTTATAAGAATTTCTAAACTCTGGACCATTTCAATGACCTCAGTCTGAATCTCTCCAAGGTAAGAGTCTGTGCCAGTCATCACTGATAAAAATAAAAGCCCATTTAAAAAAATGAATTACAGAACCACTCTGAGTTCAGTGTTTCATTTCTATCTAAATCAATACAATGGAAAGGGAGTCCCTGGGAGCAGGACCTAGTTCCATGTTTTATCTTCTGCTTTAAAAACAACACAAAGTATTGATACGTGACGGGCTCATTAATTCACGAGGCATCACTGCAAGCAGCAAGCCACAGATATAATGATAAATCTATGATTCTGGTTTAATTGATAGGTTTGGCTCCAACTGCCATTATTTCAGATGGTACCTGAGCTGTGGTCTGGGCAGGGGGTTTTCTGGACTGTGTTTGATTTTGCAATGTGCCAGCGCCCTCTGGGCCTCAGCTGCATCTGTCTATAGATTGCTGGCCTGGTATTGCGGATGAAAGTTGTATGCCTGTGTTTGCTGGGGCAGACTCACTGCATTCTGTTTCAGAAGAGCTTCTAAAGCACAGCTGGAGGAGAACGGCAGTTGATTTGTATTCTTGATTTAGAAGCTTTTGACTGAAGGCAAAACCCTGACTCCGTGCAAGCTAAGTTGCTTTGGCCACTCAGAGGCAAAGTCAGTCTTGGGGCAGGAAAAGTCAGGTAGTAAACAAACCTGAGAAGGAAACCCTATGATTCCTCTCCCACCCCACCCCCCACCCCCACACACATGGGCACTGCAGCACACTTCCTCCTAAATCACCCAGGAGGCTTCAGACATGCATGCTTCACCAAGATGTCAGTTTCCTTAGGTAAGTTATGTAAATTGGACAGAATACAAAGTCCTAGTATTCTAAAGTGTCTGGTATGTGGTTTGTATACACTTGGTGTTTCCATGCTTGGTTTTTTTGTTGTTGTTGTTGTTGTTGTTTTTGTTTTGTTTTGTTTTTGTTTTTGTTTTTTTTTTTTTTTTTTTTAATCACATCCAGGAATCTTTCCATGGTGGAAGCCACATCAGGGTGAGGCTACCTTATGATGAAGGGCCTAGGGTCTAGCAGAACAGCAAGAGGCATGGGGACCCCTTCCTGCTGGGAGGACAGTGAGACTGAAAGAGCTGGCTGTAAGTGTTGAATGAATGAATCAGCTGGGATACCAGGGAGGGGACTTCACATTCTGAGTTTGTGGTCAAGAATCCTCATTTTCTATCTCATCAATAGGAGGCTGGCCATTTTCTATCTCATCAATAGGAGGCTGGCCAGGTAGGCCTCAGAATGCCTTCCTATGGAGCCAGAGAGGAGATTCAGGGATGCCCACAAGGGCTTAGGCACCTACTTCATCTACCAGGTGTCTTTGAAGGTTAGCAGGCCAAGGTCAGTACCGGCTAAACCCTGTTGTCTTCCAAGGCGGCTGAGCTCACAGTTGGAAACCTCAGCTGCCGGTGCAATTGGAGCTGCGGAGATGCCATGTGCCATATGCTGTGGACAGGTGGTGGCTTCCTGGGCATGCTAGGGGCTCTCAACTCCCAGAGGGCCTGGCCTCTGCTGAGCTCAACTTGAACAAGCCTTACCAATAGGGAGAGGAAGCTAAGGGCTGAAGAAATACAGCCAGCCACAAGGAGCTCTTGTACGGCCACTAGCTGTGCCCCGGCAAAGTACACAGGGGTAGACTTACTTGCAAATACGTGTGAAGAGAGGTTCATTCTGCCAGGAGGCAGGGGCTGGAGCTAAGTGCGGAAGACCCTCAGGAGAGGAATGGGCTGGTTTAAGCAGGCAGGGAAACTATTTCTCTGTGGTAACAGGAAAACTTCGCAGCAACTTCCACTATGCATTGAGGCCTTCCAGTCAGGAAAGACCTACTGGGTTTATTCTGTCCCTTCTTGCTGAGACCAACTACCTGACCAGGAGCATCTGAAAGAAGGAAGGCTTCATTTCAGCTCACAGTTCAAGGTTACACCATGGAACGTAGCACATGGTGGTAAGAGTATGATGCACCTGGTCACTTTGCATCCACACTGAAGCAGAGAAATGGATGCTGGTGCTCAGTGCACTTTCCCCTCTTAATTCAGTCCAGGACCCCAGCCTATGGAATGGTGCCATCCACATGTAGAGTGGGCACTCCCATCTCAATCACCTCAGTCTGGAAAGTCTCTCAAGCGCATGCCCAGAGGCCTGTCTCCTACGTGATTTTAGGTCTTGTCAAGCTGATGTCAGGCTTAACGCTCACAGCTGCCTGAGGTACATGTGGTAACAGAGCATGATCAAAGGAGTAAGAACATGCTGGTGCTGGGAACATGACGTCAGCATGGCCATCAAAGAGACTGGTTCCTGCTTTCTTCCATGCTAGGTTTTCAAATGGCAGCTAGGTGAGGATGAACTGGTGCCATGGCCCTGGACTTGAATGATAGATAGCTCAAGTTCCTTTGGAAGTCACTTAAATTCTCTAATTCCGAGTTTTCCATTCTTGTAAAATGAGATAGAATATGGCCTCACTGAATCACCAGTCTTGGGAGGAAAATGCCAGAGAAAATACAAAGGTCTTCACTGTTTAGATCTCAGTGCCTTGAAGTGCTTAGCAATGAAAGAGACGCTGGCATAAGCTCAGAAATGTGGGTGATGTTGTTCTAATACATGAGGAGAAGGCATGGCCCAGACATATTGCATCAGGGTGCATGAGCCACATGACATGTTATACCTGAGTTCTACCCGAGGGAATGTGGGCTGGGGGGATGACTGTCCATGTCCAGCCTGGTCATAGTATGACTACACTCACTCATGAAGTAGATGGTCCCAAGTTGTGAGGCAAGACCGGGAGCATGGAAACGATCCTTAAGATCCAGTTGGGGTCAGTGCCTAGGGAGCCACTGGCCAGTGTTCTACTGTGCTAGAAGGAATATATATCTTGACTTCAGCTATGGAGACAAAGTATTACTGGACAAGAAAGTAAGCCTCAACCACCATGAAAGACACTCTAACTACAGACATGACAAGCCTTAACTTGTGTTTCATCTACAAAACAGGAAAAATATATTTCTATTCTCTCATAGGTATTTTTATATATCTGCTTATACTTACTACTTTTAGTTCCTTCTTTCCTTCCTTCCTTCCTTCCTTCTTTTCCTCCTTTCTTTCCATTCTTTCTCTGTGTAAGTCTGTCTTGCCTGTCTGTCCTGAGGAGGAGCAGACAGTTATCTCCCTCCGGCTTCTCTCACACAGAGTGCATGCCTCCACCTCATGAAGACACCATGGACGTGGACGTGACCCTGTGAGGCCTCAGAAATAAGATGATCACTTTGAGGTGGATAATGATGAAAATGAGCACCGATTACCATTAAGAACCGTCAGTTTAGGGACTGGGGCAGAAGACAGATGACACATGGTCAAGCAGAAGCAATGCCTTACAAATGCGGTCCGATTAAAGCGACACTGGCAACCGCGAAATGTCTGTACAACCAGCAGTTTCTCTCGGGGGCTTTGAAGTGATGTCCTCTGTGGTCTCCGGGGGGTGTGGGTGTGGGTCAGGACCTGTGCACATTAGTGGACACCACCTACAGTGCAGTCAGGAGATGAAGTCAGGAGGACTGAGGCATGTCTGGGAGTGAGCTGCCTTGAAAGGGGTAACAAGGTTCCACAGAAAAACCACAACTTGCTGCTGTGGCTGATGATGATGACTGTGCTGCTAATGATGATTTAGATGATGAGGAAACTGAAGAAAAAGCTCTAGTGAAGAAATCTGTGTGAGATACTCAAGCCAAAATGCACAAAATTCAAACCAGAATGGAAAAAAACGTAAAACTATCAACATCAAGGTCAAAGGGTCAACAACAACAACACACACACACACACACACACACACACACACACACACACACATTAAAAAAAAAAAAACAGAGGAAAAAAATCCTAAAACACCTAAAGGACCCAGAGGACAGTAAGGCAAAAATGCAAGTGAGTGTAGAAAATGTGGTTGTTTTCCCAAGGTGGAAGTCAAGTTTATGAAAAATTGCTTCCAGAAGACTGACCCAGAGGTCACTCAAGATCTCTGGCAGTGGAAGAAGTCTCTTTAAGAAAATGGTTTAAACAGTTTGAAATATTCCATCTCACTTTATTTATTATAACAGTTGACATCTGGTTGTACTTTCTATAATGCAAAGTGATATCTTTCCCTATTGTGTTTGATAAGTATTGTCCAGGTTCCATTGCCAATAGCGTGCTGTCTAACATGCCTCTTTAGTTTTTAATGATGGAATTTCACCCTGTTGGTTCTAAGTATGTATGTGATGTTAGGGTGAGACATAGTGAGAGCGGTCGTCAGACATGGAAATAGTGGGTAGACAAAAGGAGACACGGGAAATAAACTCACTGGTTTAATAAAGTACAAAAAAGTCTTTATTCCATGTACACCAATACAATGTATTAAATTGTTACTAAACAACAATAAAACAACACTAAAATACCATTAAATAATGTGTTAAAAAGAACAGCTTAAAGTAGTTAGAATCCCTCCTCTGAAAAGAAAATATTTTAAAATCACCTTTCCAAATGGGTCAGTGTGACAAATGTCTTCAGTGACTAGACTTGTCTAATTCCTATTGTGCAGAGGGTCAATGGAATTAAAAAGAAAGACCAACTATAAAAACCATCGAATGAAATATTTCAAGCTCTAAGCCAGATGTGGTGGCTCTTGCCTTTAAAACCAGAGCTGAGGTAAATCTCAGAGTTCAAGGCTAGTCTTGTCTATGGAACGACACCCAGGGCTACACAGAGAAACCCTGTCTAAAAAAGAAAAAAAAAGAAAGGAAGGAGGAGGAGGAAGAGGAGGAGGAAAAAAAGAAACATTTGGAGCTTTGGAGGTAAATAACTACAGACCAGGAATGCTAGACCAATCAATGTATCTTTCAAGATATATGAGGAAATAAGAATTTTATAGATGAAACAGATTGAGGCAGCTCATAGGTTTTGGTGACAGGACAAGAGAAGTAATTGGGAGCATCCTCCTGGTTGCTCCTCTGAGGATATGTAGCAGGAGGGACCCTGAGTCCTCCTAAGAGGCTCCGGTTCTTCCCTTGGGTTGCATGACCCAATTCACACATTGGATGCTGCTTTAGAAGTAGAGTGAGCTATGAAACTCATTATCACAAATATTCATCATTCACCAAAGAGTGAAGCAGAAGCAATGTGAGAGCCCTTCCCAGGGGAAGCCTTGAGTAGAAAACATTCAGTGCTGCTTCCTCTGGAACTATTTACTCCTCACAGCATTGAAGGGTGCCTGGTACAATCTGGAGGTACTCTCACAGAGTGATACCCAGGCTGGGGCAGACTATGGCCCTGCACCTCAGAATCCATGTTGCAAACAGATTCTCGATGGCCTCTTCCTAAACCTCTAGGATCTTAGGAAGAATGAGTCTCTCATTGAGCTGATGCAGTGAGACCAAAGCCCAGGCCCCCATTAAAGAAAGTGACTACACACTGAACAAGGCCAGGCTGCCCTCAACTCTGTTCCCAGAACCAACTAAGGTCCTTGGGTATGTAAGGGATGAACCCCTAACAGAGTTGGTTATATACAGGATGGTCATTAACAACAGCTAGATTCAACCAGCTAGAGCAAAAATGGGAAGGATTCCATCTATATGTAACATTCACAGATTTGTTTGTATTCTTATTCCATAAGCAATGTGATGTAAGAACTTGCACATGATTTTTATATTGCATTAGATATAATGAGCAAACTAGAGATGGCTTAAAATATATATAACAACCATTGAAATGGAATGTATATTGTATTTGGTATTTTCAGTAATATAGAAATAATATCTAATGTGTGAAGCACAAGTAAGGAATG
This sequence comes from Peromyscus eremicus, assembly GCF_949786415.1. Lineage (NCBI taxonomy): Eukaryota > Metazoa > Chordata > Mammalia > Rodentia > Cricetidae > Peromyscus > Peromyscus eremicus. Next base: position 61,591,004 of record NC_081418.1, on the reverse strand, counting down.
TGCAAAAACAAGGCCATGTTACAGAAGGGACTGAGTGCCTAGGTGATGAGGACATCATCTGGGGACCCTGGAACCAATCACCCATAGATAGAGAGGGATGACTGTAACTCTAGTCCTCATGGTAGTCCATGATGTAAGGGTCCTCTGTCCTAGATCTGTAGTGGGAAACTAGGGGGCTGAGAGGTTTAATAACATAGGCATAGTCCCAGCAGCTGTCAGGATAGGGCTAGGGTTGTCTCTGCCATGAGCATCAGGAGCTCTCCCTGGAGCCTGGTGGCTGGTTATGCAAGTGTTCGCTTTGTCAGAGAAAGGGATTGTTGTTGGCCCTCTTTGTGATTTCAAAGGTAGCTCAATATAGCACATGAGCTCACTTGTGGGCACTCAGAAAAGACTCTGGAATGCTTCAGAGACAGCAAGGCCAGACTGAGATCTCCATCTGCAGCCAGACTCTTCACTGCCTTTCTTGCTGCAGTGAGATCCATCAGCTCCAGGGTGCCAGGTCCACCCAGCTGGATGAGCCTGCTATCAGTTACTGCTGATTCTCATCAGCTTCCTCCATCACAGGGCCAAGGATAATGTCAAGGGTCCATCAGTGTGGCTCTTCATCATTGTACCTCCTTCATCTGTCAGGACCTTGAGCAATGACCACTAGTCAGGCTGCTAATTGCCAGGTCTGGCTTTTTCTAATCTAAGGTCTGGCTTACTCTAGCAGCTGCTGGTTGTCCATCCTGGAGAAGTCCAACCCTTGAGCCCCAGGAACCACTCTGCCTAGCAGACCCAACTGAGACAAGGCAGGCGGGGGCCCAGTAGTTCATGGCCTGTAGTGCTGGGCAAATGAACAGCAGTAAGCGATAGTATGGAGGTCTGAGGGGCTTCCACTGCAGCCAGCTTCTGCATCACTGATGCCTCCCCCCCCCCACTCCTCAAAACACACAGTAAGAAGGTGAAGTCCACTTCTCTCCCTCTGCCAATGGTGAGGCCACACTTCCTCTCTGCTGTGCTCCCTTCAGCCCCCCTCCTGCAACCCCTTCTTACCCCTTCCTAGCCTCTCCCAGCCCCCAAACCTACTTTTTAAAACAAGATTTATTTTAAGGCATCTCTTCAGCAGACTTACTCTTGATGAAGCATGTGATGACTGGCTTCCTCCATGTCCTTTCTTCCTTAAGAAGTTCTTTCCACATTCTTGACAGTTAGATGCTGGTCTGACCTCAAGGACTAACCACCAAATACTTTGTGGAGTTCTAGTCTGAGCTAGAAAAAACAGCTCCAGGAAAATCCCATGAGTGGATGCAAGCAGTCCCCTGTATCAGAGACCTTGCACAGAACCTGAGGAAACCCCCTGAGGAGATCTAGGCAGTCCACTGCAGCCCCTTGCACATAACCTGAGGAAACCCCTTGAGCAATTCCAGACAGGCCACTGCAGCCCTTGCACATAGCCTGAGGAAACCTCCTGAGTAGATCTAGGCAGACCACCTCCGCACTTGCATAAAGTCTGCCAACTTCTCAGCCAGCCCAGACATTGTTCCAGATAATTCCATAAGGAACAGAACTGTATCACAGACTAAATTACTTAGGAATTATGATAAAATATATCAAAAATGAGACCTAAACAATATAGGCCTTTCCTGCCCATCCCAGGTTTGTCTGTCAGGCATCAAAGACTTGGAAAGGAGTTTGCACTGTGTTTGACACTGCTTTAATAGAACATGAAACCAAATTATTGTGTTAGGTCTACACTCATTCTTGAAACCATGAATACACAGAAAAAGCAGAAGGCAATTGTGTCTTGTGACAAAACTGCTGTACCCTCTTTAAAACTAGTAGCAACCACCACTGGAGATAGACACACAGGGAGCTAGTGTGAGAGAAACAGCCCATAAACACATGATTTCCTTGCACACAGCACACACATCATTTGCCCAGGTCAGAACTTGCAGAAGGTCTTCATGTCAACTGTGGTTACATGATCCCTGAGAGCTGTGGGCAGAGGTCTTAATAACCTTACCGAGACAAGGAGATATGGATTCAGCTGGTGTAGGGGGACTTCAAGCTGCGTGTGCAGATGTTCTTCTAAAAAACAACTCGGAGTATGGAGAAGGATAATTTATCATCACTTCCTACGTATCCAAAGTTCAGAGTGCTGGGGAGATGGCTCAGTCTGTAAAGTGCTTCCCACACAAGCTTGAGGGACCTGAGTTTGATCCCTGGTACCCATGAAAATGTTGGGTGCGGTGGTATGTGCATCTGTAACCCCAGTGATGGGAGGTAGAGATAGAAAGATCCCTGGGGCTCGCTCGATGGTCACACGGCCTAGCAGAAACAGTGAGCTCTGGGTTTCATGAGAGACCTTGTCTCAAATTAGGTGGAATACAAAAGACAACTGATATTATCCTTTGGCCTCCACATACACACATCACACACACACACACACACACACACACACACACACACACACACCTAAGCATACTCACACTCAGCCAGAAGCACAGGCACAGAAAACTCTCGCTGATAAAGCACTATTTTCTGTCCTCAAGCCACACCCTGGCAGCACCTCCTTCCTTGATTCTTCTCAGTTCCCAGAGCTCTTTGCCCTCCATTCCAGGTATTAACTAACAAAAACACCCCAGAGGTCTCCACTACCCTGTCCATCTATTTACAAGATTCTTCACACAGCTGTTGACCGGAGGCAACAAGCTAGCAACACTGATTCCCTGTCCGGTGTCCCCATGAGCCATTCAGGTGGCAGGTTCATCTCATTCTGGAGGGTACACTAAAGGCAGAAGAAATTACCCCCCTCCATGATATAAAGTAACCCCAAGGAAAAAAGCTCGCTGCCAATGCAACAGTCTGAACCTGAACAAGCCTAAGAAAGCCCCTCAATGGTACTGAGAAGAGATCGTGACGGAAGTCTAGATACAGGTGGCTTGGTCTACCATATTCAGAGTCCAGGACTGCCAGAAGTATCAGTGGGACACTTTAACAGTCAAAGCGTGGCCATCAGTACCAGTGCCTCACATCTCTGTGCTTCTTTTAGTGGTCATAGTTCACATGGCACTGTAGTTTCTTCCACAGAAGGGATAGGCAATGTTTCCCCACTCATCAGCCACTTGACTTACTGGGATCAGTATGTGGGAAAGGGACCACAGGCCTGTTCTGAGTCTCAGTCTCAGATTTGCATCCATTTGCTGCCTTGTGCCTCTGCAGAGGCCTTGCAAAGACCATAGCTCCTAGATTCAAGGAAAAGGGGAGAGGAGAGATGTAGAGCGAGCAAGTGGGTCAGCTGAGAGACCCTGGCATGTTCAGCCTAGATCAGGCCACTAGCAAGCTGTCCTATAACCCGACTTATAAGGAAGCATGACCAAGGACAGGCCAGCTTAGATGTGGGGCCATCACAGCTAACTTTTATGGTGTCAAACTACTGAGCACCGGGTGTCTGCTGGACAGCTTAACTGCCCAGCAGGCAGCCTACAAAGAATCCCAGTGTGCTGTCAGGAGCTTATCAGAAACGCTCTGCTTTTATCAAGTATTAATTGATTTTGAGCATGGCTAAACTGATGTAATACCATTTTCTCTGTTAAAAAATTCATCTTTGTTCAAAACTTTCAGACCCAAGGGTTTAATTTCTCTCTTCAAATCTTGTTATCTGGGATGTGCACACTTAGCCAAGACCTGTAAGCTCTCAGCAGTCCTCTGGATGCTGTCCCTGGACCTGGGCTGCTGGTCTGGGAGTTCCAGGCTCCCACTGCTTGTGACTGGGGAGGCATGCACCAAGTGTTCACAGAACCTTCCCCTGCACCTGCCGTGTGTGTGACCTTCAAAGGTCTCAACAGTTCAACAGTCAGCGTTCTAGCTTTTTGAGAAGGGTTCTGAGGAACCACACTCCATTCTTCGTTTTCTTTCCTTTTGCCTTTCTTCCCTAAAGGTCTTGCTTCCCCTTGAACTCAAGCCCCTGAACTGTATCACACTAGGAAGGCTACCTTGACATTTTGAGAAGACAAAGACTGTTACAGATGTCTGCAGGGTGGGGAGGTGTCCTGGGCTTTCTTTCACAGACAAAATGTGTCATCACTGCATTCTCCTCCTCAGAAACATAGTGTATTAATGTGTTTTCACTGCTTTAGGAAAATGCTTGAGGCTGGTTACTCTATAAAAATGTCTGTTTAGCTCTCCATTTGGGAGGATGGACTCCAAATTAAGGCAGCCCTAATGGTCTAGCATGTGTAAGAGCTCTCTTGCAGCACATGTGGATGGACACAGCATCATGGTGGTAGTATATTTATACAAGGGGGAAGGTCGCATGGAAAGACAGGAAATCAGGCTTACTTAAATATATATACATACATATACGTGTGTGTGTGTGTGTGTGTGTGTGTGTGTGTGTGTGTGTGTGTGTGTGATTTGATTTTGCAGGATCTAACTGGATCCCACAAGAATAAATTTAACCTTTCCCAACATCTTCAATAACCCAACTTCCTGCCAAGAGGTCTCACTTTTAAAGGGTCTTCCTGCCTCCTGGCCATGCTCAGGGCTGAATCTCCAACACAGAAGCCCAGGAGGGACACAGCACCTAACATATGGTGGTTTTCAATTCTACAGTCAGTCATTCTCCCCTATGCTCAAGCACTGTGACAGAGAAGATGACATGAGCCACAGTAGTCTCAGTCCTCCCTCATCTCCTCATATACCCAGGACAGACATCATCCAGATTATGCTCTAATACCATTCCCAGTAAGCTGGTTTCATCCCAAGAGCCGACTCTCTTGTCTGGAACCTTTCACATCCCAGCTCTGATTTGAGCTTGCTACAAAATCCTGCATCAAGTTACTAGAGGTTCCACAAAGCTTGGTTGTGGGGAGGTAGTCTACCATAGTTCACTTAGCTTTTCTGCATGAGGCCCTGGGTTCAATTCCCAATGTTGGGGGTTGAGGTGGGGAAGAAGTTCTACAGTGAGTTTGAGATAACTACATTATCGTAGGCATGAGACAAAGACTTGACATCCAATGATGAATGAGGCATGGCCAACTCCTGCAGGGATTCCTGTATTTCAGAAAGTGGCAAAAAGTGGAGCAATACAGACCTTGCTGGTCTATATGAGTGAAATTGGGGATGGTGGCATCTGGAGAGATGGATTGTGGTGGTTGTGGTGAAGAGTGATTACTGCTCTTGCGGAGGACCCAAGTTCAGTTCCCAGCATCCACACAGAACTGTTCTCAGCTGCCTACAGCTCTAGCTGCAGGGGATCAGATACCTTCTTCTGACCTCTGTGGACACCTACACACACATGGCACACCTACACACACACACACACACACACACACACACACACACACACAGAGAGAGAGAGAGAGAGAGAGAGAGAGAGAGAGAGAGAGAGAGAGAGACAGAGAGAGAGAGAGACAGAGAGAGAGAGAAATGAAAATGAAGAGTGAAAAGTGGAATCATGTCTTGCTTGTAGCAGAACACTCGTTTTATCACAGAGGAAGCTACTTCCCACCCTTAGGTGTCAGATAGTGAATAAAGCTAAACCTACTGCCTGCTGCATCCTTAAAGATGAAGTGTTTTCTGAATTCAGCAGCATACAGAAAGTTACAGAATCAGCGATGTTGCAGCCACGCACCTGTGACCAGCATGCAGCAGGTATTTGAAGGTTTCCCATAGAGCTGCAGAGTTCAGGAGGATTTAATAGCTGTTGCTGACACCAGCAAGCCTTTGAGTGGTCCAGTGGCCCAAGACATTTCCTAGGGAGTGGGTGAGGCCCAGCATCCATGTGGCTGCAAGGGAGGGGAGTTGAGAGCCTCCTTCCTGTTTTCATCCTGCGGTGCCCAGGGCAGGGCTTTGCTTTGTAATGCTCTGTGCTATATTCCAGGTGAGAGCTGGCCATTGGGAAATTCTTATTCTCATTTGTTCACTAGAGAGGAGAAAGAAAGCAGAGAGAGAGGAAAGGGGGAGGGGAGAAAGAAGGAGAGAAAGAGAAGAGAGGAAAGGGAGGGGAGGCAAGAGAGGACAAAAGAGGAGAAGGTGAAAGGAAACAGAAAAAAGAGCAGGAGAAGAGGAGGTGAGAGGAGAATGGATGGAGGAAGAGATACTAAAAAGTGGAGAAGGCCAACATATGTTTAAACTGTGTTTTTGCACATGGGCCTTCCTTCAACACTTTGAAGAAAGACCTCTATCATTCAACATTAGCGTTCATCCCTCCTCAGGGGATTACAGCAAGGTATAGCATGGCTAAGCCATATGACTTCTTGATTAAGGCATGAGGAGTCTTATCTCATTCATACCTTCCTCTAAGGAAGGGTGGGGAAGACTTTCTCCAAAAAGGCTAAGAAGGTGAGAGTCTTCCTGGGCTTTCAATGTCCTCACTGAGAGGTCTTCTAGATGAAAAGAGAATGTTATAGACCTCCCATGGCACCTCAGGTCCCATGGTGCATCACTGCTAGCTGGTCTGCAAAGATGTGGAAATGGTGAGGAAGGCAGAGGGAAGTAGAATGAAGGTTCTCAGGCATCCTGGGAGGCTACCGGGATCAGCATGAGCATCACACACTGTGAAGCATCCATTGTCTCCTCCATGGGCCTCTCCTTCTGCTTGGCTGTCTAGGTCTAGATCTGACATCATAGATTCGGCACCCAGCCTCCTAGACCGGCCTTCACACTGCATTACCTGAGGGAAGCCAATCAAGAGTTCAGCCATGGCGGCGGGGGGAGTAGTAACCTCTAGATTCCCATTGAGATTGTAGGTGGGAACTCCTGCAGAAGAGACACTATCACAAATATGGAAACATTAGCTGCTGTGATGATTTCTCTTGTTTTTCCAAACCCTCTTTTAAAGATGAACACATGAAAACCAATATTTCCTCGAGATCAGCAGCCAGGACCTGCTTGAGTCAGGTCTGAAGTCTACATTCTCAGTCTTGATGGGGGCGGGGGAGGTCGCAGGGAGACCTGTGTCTGCAGGGACAATGTCTCACCTATTGAGAGCAGATGAGGACCTCTGCATGGGCTTCTTTCCAGGATGTCTCCACATCAGGGACAGCATGGGCAGCTCAGTGCCCCATCAACCTCTGCTTCCTTCACTCTTCGCTACACCAGCAGGGAGGACCAGCGTTGTGAATGCAGACATCTACTATCAGCCAAGCTCTGTCCATTCTCTGGCTCCTGTTCCAAGTTTCTGGCTTTGGGGAAACTGGTCCTACAGCTCTTTTATTTGAAATAAACATCAATATATGTGCGTTTATAAAACAGTGTTTAGGCTCTTTGGTAGTTCCCTCACTGGTTCTGACAATCATCAACTACATTTTGTTCAAATCTCACACCTAGAACCAACCCATTTTCCCCATCCACCTCCAAAGCAAAGGCTAAATGCATAGTGTTCTATAGGCATCACTAAGCCAAGTTCCTTAGTCTTGTTTTCCTGACTGTTTTCTGTCCATGTTCTGCTTTGGAGGCATTTGGGCTGGTCAATGTCTGTCAGTCTTGTTTCTCTACTCAAGTAGAAATCAGGAAATAACAATGGCAGACAAGAATTAGACTCTGCATGTTCCCTGGTCTTTCATTATCGTCCCTGTCCCTATCTCTGATGCCTAACACAGTAGACTTAAGAAGATCTAGAATCACAAAGAGATAAGTCTCTGGGCACACCTGTGAGGGATTATCTAGATTTAGATAACTCCGATGGAAAGAGCCTCTTTAACTTCGGAATCACTATTCTGTGGGCTAAGGTCCTGGAATGAACGCAAAGGAAAAAGTGGGCTGAGCCCCCAGCATTTGTCTCTCTCTACCTCCTGACTGTGGATGAAATGGGACCAGCTGCCTCAGGCTCCTGCTGCCATGACTTCCCCGCAATGGGAAATACCCTTGAACTGCGGACAGAAATAAAAAATCCTCTCTCCCTTAAGCTGCTTTGTCAGGATATTTTATGACAATAACAGAAAAGTATCTAACATGATGTTGCAATAAGTGCAGTGAGTGCTCAGTGTGTGCGCTAAAAAATACCAGAGATTTATAGTAGGTGCTAGATGATGCCTAACAAACAAAACCACTGAGCCATCAAGGACAAGCTAAGCCTCATGGGTCTGCCTCACAGGTCTGGCAGGGGAAGGCATGCTGGGTAGAGAGATAGTGGAAGTACTGTTTCATAGAGTAACCATTGTTTTCTCAGGTCCACAATTCCCATGCCAACTTCAAGTGTCAGCAGATGAGCCCCGGGAATCGATTCTGAGTCTGAAACTTGACACAGACTTGGTAAGTTTGCTCAGGTCAGTTCCTTCCTGTCCCTCACAGCTACAGTATTGGTGCCATTGGAGAAAGTTAGTGCATACTAAGAAACTATGCAGCTCAGTCGCTGGGGTCACAGGACTCACATGATGGCCACTGATTCTCACAGGGGAGTGTTGAGATGCTCAACCCAAGCTGGAGGGTATGGTACATGGACACATTGGCCAGGGAAGCTCCCATAGGGAGAATCTGCTGTCAATCACTTTCAGTAATTTAGGAGTCCCATGAAGACCCCCCGCAGCTCCTACCCTACTGGCTCTCTACAGTTTCTAATTTAATGAGCAAAATATTAATGTTTTTACTATTTGTCATTTATACTTTCACATATTTTATATATATATAATATATGTATATATGTATAGCATATATAGCCACATACGTAAAATATACTCTGATCATATTCTTCCAATTCTTTATTCTCTTTTACCAGCCTTCCACTCCACAACCAAACTCCTTATTTCCAACAAGTTTTTCTCCTACTTTCATGCCCTTTCAATTCTTCTGGGACCTCCTGCACTCAATCAGGATTGCTGGCATGAGCACAGACGGGGATTCATTTACTTGATAAGAGTAACTTACCTGCTGCTATACCACTGAGGAGTGTGACTCCCCCTTCCCACAGCAACCATCAGCCATCCACAACTCCCCTGGAAGAGGTGGATCCTCATGAGTCCCTCCCTATCCAGAACCCTGCAAGGGAGTCTACTTATTTAAAAACTACTAAGAACTTGACTGAGGGAGCACTGGGATGCCACAGAAAGTGTGGTTCACATAGTTGCATCTCATGGTGCTCAGAGGAAGGTAAAAGATAGGCAGTTCTAGAAGCATCAACTACAATGCAAGATTTAGTAAGAGGAGACAGGGCCTCAGGAACTCGGACTCATGGAGGGGGCAGTCTTTAAAACTGTGAACTAGGCCCTAGGGGGAATCTAGTGCTATTACTTTGCTAAAGGGACGTAGTAGTAAGTTGACTCTTAGAGATTTGTTGTTATGCCCATAGATTAGTGCATCTCTCAGTCCTCATCAGAGAAGCGTCTGTTTGCCATTGATAGAGTAACACAGGTGTTTCCAGATGCTGAGTGGACACATAATCAGGATAAGCCATGGACACTGAAGCCGCTGTTCCCGAGTGATCCCTCTGACCAACTGTGCCCTTTAGCTGAGAGCTGCTTCTAGGCCAACCCCTGCAGCTCTGCCTCCAGCAGCAGACTCATCTGCCACTGCGCGTCAAGAGCCAGGCCTGATAGATGGCAAGGGCTGCAGCAGTGTGGCCGAGGACTCCACAGTGGGGCACACTCTGCAGCAGACCATTACTGGAGAGGTTTAGGAGAGGCACTAACACGGAGGGCAGGATGCAGGGAGCCCAGCTGGCAGAGCAGCAGTCTCTTTTGAGATCAAACTGTGTCCAGAGTGTACCCAGAACCAGAGTGATGTCAGACTCTGGGAGGACCAAGGAAACACTGAAGCCAGGCTGACCCGCAAATGCAGGATTGATTTAATCAAGATGTTTAAACTGAAGATATGGAACAATGGCTCTGGCACCAGGTTACCTTAGGGTAAAAATGCAAGAGTGGAAGTGTGAACCTTGAGTAAACCTCCTGTTCTTTATAGCTCCGTGCTTCAGAATGGCCACAGAAGAGAGTTCTCACTGAACAGAACTTCAGAGATGGATGGCGTTGGCAGATGGGCAAGCGCGATGTTTTATTTGGGGGTTAATTAAAATAAAGCGATTTTATTTTGAAAAAGAAAACAACTCCAGACCACTGGCTAACTATGTAGGAACCAACCTCTCGGGTCCCACCTGTGTTTCTCATTAGACGTTTCTGGTTATTTCTCTGTACACTCAAACGTAGTGTGTCCTTTCTTTTCTCTTTTCCCCTCAAACTGGTGTGACGCGTCTCTCTCCCTCTGAACTTGGGCCAGTAAAAGCACAGCAGCGTCAGTCACTCCGCTTGACTGATAGGAACAAAAGGCATTGGCTCGCGAGACTCCTGCACCCTGGCTCCAGAGAAAGAGGCACGCAACCAGCACCGTGCTCCCTCCTCTGAGATGTCCCCACATGCAGCCCTTTCTCTCTCAGCACTGCTGTTCCCGAGGCAGAGAGGCCTCCTGCCATCTCACCCTCTAATGAGCATTCCTCCCCATTCCCCGTCCCTCCCTTCATCGCTCTCCTTAGCACTCATGGCCCCCCAACAGGCCTCTCTTTGTTTATATCTTCTTATTAACATGTAAGTAGCATGCCAGACCCCAAGCAGCACGGATTGGGTGGGCGCCTAGCAACGACTGCTGCTGGGTGTGTGACAGATGTACCTGTCTTATCTGATGGTCAACTGCCTGGTTTTCGTGGTGTCGGGTGTGTGACAAATGTACCTGTCTTATCTGATGGTCAGCTGCCTGGTTTTCGTGGTGTCCAAGATAAAGAGAAAGCCACAAATGAGTATGATCGGCTCGTCTGAATAAAAAGCAGGTGTGTGTGTGTGTGTGTGTGTGTGTGTGTGTGTGTGTGATCACACTTAGAATAAAAAGACCTCCATCCTGGGGAAAGAAGCTGGGAACAGGGATAGAAGCCTGAAGCCATTGTTAGGGAATGTGAAGTTTGGAGTAGGTGCATATCAGATAGTGAGGTTTAATTTTTAATTATGTGTCTATGTGCGTGTGAGTGTAATGACTGCAGAGGCCAGAAGAGGGCGACATGCCTTTGGAGCTGGAGTTATTGATGGCTGTGAGCCATCTGACATGGGTGCTGGGAACTGAACTTGGATCCTCTGCAGGGACCGTCCATGCTTTTATGATTGAGTCATCTCTTCAGCCCCAAATGAGTACTGATGAAACTGACTTCTAAATCATGTCTTTTTCATTTTTTTTCTCACCAGATAAGACTTTGCTTAAAGTGTGTGTGGGAAATGGATATTTAAAATGTAAATAGAGTAGCCATGGCCCAGTTTGGACAGCTCAGGAGAACACTGGAGCATACTAGGCTGGGGCGGAGAGTGAAGAGCAGCAGCAAGGCTCACAACAACCTAGAGGTCTCCAGAGCCTCTGAGCTGCAGTCCATGCAGAACAAGCCTGCATTCCTGGGTGGAACCCAGCCTCCAGAGTCACATGGGTGTCGTTGCATAAGTGCAGTATCCTGATGTCTGAAGCAGTTCTCAGTGTGACTGAATGGACCACCTGGTGTGGTGACATGTGGGACAGAGTGACCATGGATTTCTCATTCCAGGGGGAAATCCTCTTTCCAAAGAGCTTCCTTTGTCCTCCATTTCACTGTCCCTGCCATGGTGCGGGGCACCTTTATTTACTGAAACAACCAAGCACAGGAACAATCAATCCCTTTGTTTTTAGGACAACTACTTTGCTGGAACCCAAACTTCATACTACATATCAGCCATTCTGAATTCCTGTTTTATGGGTTGTTATTCTTGGCCTACGGTTACCTTGTTTGGAAAATGGTTTGCAAAAATTATCTGTTAGGGGCTATTTTAAAATGTGACAACTCCTGTCTTGAAAGGAAATGACCTTGAGGACTGTCAAAGTCCGCAGGTAGGTCCAGGGACCACTACAGACTTGGGGTGCTTTTCTGACTGTCCTTTCCTATAAGTCATCTCCTGTACACGTTAGCTGTACAACACTGACACACTGAAGTCCGCTTCTTCTCAGGGGTCCAACAGCTGTGCTTGGGGGGTTTGGGGAGCCATGGCTGCCTGAGCTGTGAAGCTACAGAAGCTGTTCCTGAGAGAGTCTGTGACTGAATCCTGGAAGACAGGCAGGAGCATCCACGTGGTCCCCATCCCCCCTCTTCTAAGAAAGGAATCGGTTAGCTAGTGTCTACATTTAAGAAACAATGTCGGGGTGGGGATGTAGTTTACACAAGGCCTTGGCTTTAGTCCCCAGAACCACATCAAACCAGGTGTGGTGGAACAGGTCTGTAATCCCAGAACTTGGAAAGCAGAGGATCAGAAATCCAAGGTACTTGGCTACACAGTGAGTTCAAGGCTAGCCTGGGCTGCATGAGACTGTCTCAAAAAGAATACTTAGGGCCGATGAGATGGTGAAGCAGTTAAGAGCCCTTGTTGCTCTCACAGAGGACCTGGGTTTGGCTCACAACTGCCTGTAACTCCTGTTCCAAGGGATCTGATGCCTTTCTCTGGCCTCCAGGGGCACCTGCCTGCATGTGGCGCACACACACACACACACACACACACACACACACACACACACACGTGCACGCACACACTAAAATAAAATAAAAATATTTTTAAAAAGAAAGATTTCTTAAAATGACTCAGAATACTTTATTTTTCTCATCGTCCTAAGAAGAATACTTCTCCCTAGTGAAGTAACAATGGACACTTGCTTCTTTCTGTAGGATGAGCTTCTCTTTTGCTGTAATTCATAGGCACAGTCAGGGTGTCTTTTCAACATTGGTCCAATAGCTGTGCTCTACACCATGGTCACAGGCTCATGCATGGCAGCAACAACAGGGCCCAGTGGGTGCAGGTGATGCAGTCAGCAGGGGTCGACTGCAGCATGTGGCACACCCCGCCCCTGCCCTTGTGTCAGGTTGACTGACAGTTAGAGCTCAGGGTTCTTCCAGGCTCCCTCACATGTTGGGTGAAAGGTGAACGGGTCAGCATCCTGGAGACGGAAGCAGTCATGTTTGCTGAGACTACACTGGTCTTCACCTCTGGGAAGAAATGATGGGTCACCTAGATCTACAGAGGAGGTAGGTAAGAGTGACTGCCATGCCTTACCTGGTGCTTCCATGTGGCTGGGAATGACCTGAGTCCTGTTATATCACCATTTGTACACATTATATGCTGGTGGTACAGCCCAAATAAAGCTGTACGGAGCTTTCTATTGGAGGTTTTCAAATAAATGCCTGTTTCCCACTGCATCAGCTTTCTTTGGTTTTTTCTTTAATGAACAAGGGAGAGAAGTCACCCTTTAGTTTTACTAGCAGAAAATGGCCAGTGGATGCATGCTTGATATTTACCAGGCAGTTGCCATGAACAGCTTCTCTCTGGCTGTTGGTCCTCCCCTAGGCTATGGGGAAGCCAGCCAGTGGCTCACTTTCAGCACCCACACTGATTTCAGCCCCATGCTGTTTCACAAAACCCGTGACCAGTCTTGCGATTCCTCCCTTCCCTTCAGGGTTACACCTTCCACTGGGCATCAATGTAAAGAAGAATGAATTCTGAAGCTCCTGAGGAAACCAGAAGACAGTCAGAAGTAAGTGAAGTAAACAGCACTCTCAAACAACAGAGCACACATTGCCTGAGGGGTACTGAGCACTGCTCGGGGCAATTCAGAAGGCCCAGCATGTTTGCAGGATAAGGGAGGCGCTGTCTAGGAGAACATTTTGTAACCAGACCAGTTGCAATCTTTGACAGACACAACAAGTAATAAATCGATTCCATAGTGGTCATCAGTGTTACTTTTGACTTATGTGAATTAAGAAAAAATTCACTTTTCAGTCAATCAGAATTCTCATTAAACTAGAATTTTAGGAGAAACGTTTTAATAGAAAGAAACAGAACACCAAGAAAAAAATGAGTTTCAGTCTCTGATTGGAGCAAGCCCTCCTGTCTGGTTCTTGAGAATCATCACAGACATAGTCATATCTCTAAACTTCCAGTTCCCTCAACAACCCAGGCTATCGCTCAAATGGATGCTTTCTCTAGACACCTTTTGTCAGGACACAGAAGTTACCTCGGACATGTATTGCATGGAGCTAATATTATTATAAAATGTGTATAAAATGATGGCCACTGAAATTATTTGAAAATGCCCTGAGTAACTTCAAACCCAAGGCCCTAGCACACACCCTGCTAGTCTCTGGCCTCCACAGCTGCAGCTTTACTTGGGATAGCTGATGTTGGCCCCGAGGGGTTGATATCCTATGGTACAGCTTCAGAGGGGAACCAACTTCTTAAAATACCCATGGCACTTAGTCTCTCCTTGTAAATTTTCTCCTGTCAGTATTTGGGGGTGAAAGCACCAAGTCACAGTGACGCATGAACTTGGAGTCAATGGTCCAGTCTGAATTAGAGCTCACATCATGCACTCAATTTCTTAAACTCCATTGGGATTTTATCTTACCCTGGTAATAATGGCTACCATTAAGGAAACAGCAACCTACTGGAGAGGGTGCAATGGACCTTTATCCATGATTAGCAGAAGTGCAAACTGGAGGAACTGTCACAGAGGTCAGTAAGGAGATACCTCAACTATTTACAAGTAGAACTGCTCTTGGATCCAGATGTGACCTCTTGGGTATACACACACCCAAAGGGCTGAAAGGCAGCTTATGACGGGGATTCCTGCACATCTGAGTTCATGGATCCTATCCCCAATAGCAAAGTTGTGAAATGAGCCAAGGTCAACAGACGGTAGAATATAGAAAATGTGGTGTATATAAATTGGAGTAGTACTCAATCAGGAAAAAAAAATAATGCTGTTTACAAGAAAATAGATGGAACCAGAGGGCCATCATGCTAAACAAATTAATCCATACCCAGTTAACATGCATTTTCTCAAATCTTTAAATTTCCCACACCAAAAAAAAAAAAAAAAGGTATAATGGGAGCAGAGGGGACTGGAAAGAGGACCCACGGGTCAGAGGAGGGGGCAGGGGTAGGGAATAGGAGAAGTGAACACTGTCAAAGAATCCTACATTTACAGACGAAAGTCATAGTTAGAGCCAAGACTCCGTACAAATTAGAGATGTTGATGGAGGCACGCAAGGCAGACCATTGGAAGAACAGAGACTTTGGTAAACAGCAGAAGTTGAAGAACTAGCCGGTGGGAGAGTCCCACAGCATGGGCTGCTGATGGCAGCGTGCCTGTGAGACTTGTCACTGCAGAACCGGAGGCAGATGCAGGTGAGCAGTTGAGGATGGGAGTCACAGCAGAGGTGGACTCCCAGTGGGTGGGTTTGTAAACCGAAAGAGCTAAGGAAGGCAGAAACGCAGGGGAGCCTGGTAGTGGAGCACAGAGGGGCTGGGCGTAGAAGGAAGCATCTGAACAAGGAGAGCAAGGAGGGAGCAGAGAAAGAAAGAGGAGAAACACTAAGTGCTGGAGAGGTTGGGAGGCTAAAACTCAAAGCCCTTGGAGGGGCTGCAGAACTGGCCCAGCCTGTGAAACTAAGCGCAGAGGACCTGAGCTTTATCTCCAGCACCCATATCAAACCATATCAAAGAGCATGTGCTTGGAAACCCCCCACCCCCACCCCGCCACATATACACATACTGAAGAGGGAGAGACAGGCTAATCCCTGCAGTGTGCTGGCTAGCCACCCTAGCCTGCTTAAGGGACCATATCTCAAAAACAAGGTGGATAGCTCCTGGGGAATGAGGGCCAAGATTGTTGTCTGGCTTCCACATGGATCTGCATACACACACACACACACACACACACACACACACACACACACAAGCATACATACATACACATAATAGCACACAATCACACACACAAGTATATACACACCTATGCAAACATACACACACACACACACACACACACACACACACACACACACACACATACACACATGCATGCATTTTGGAGCCTCAGTTCCAGAGTCAGCTTGCTGCTCCCAGAGTGAGTTCCCATGAGCAGCTAAAGCCCCTTGGGGCTTAGACTTGCCCATGGTTTAGAAACACTGAGGAAAGCCAGGTGTGGGCAGGATCTGTAGTTACAGAAGATCACAGAGGTTCACACCAGGAAAGGGAACTCTAAAAGACCTGGTTGCTAAAAACTCCACTTCTCTTTAAAAGACAAAACCAAAACACAGCATTTTTAGACCCCAAGCCTATTATATCTCGTTGGAATTATTAAAAGCTTACAGAGGCATTTTCACACCTTTTGACTCGACGCTTATTGTCTTCTAAGAATGAAAAGCATTTAATTCAAGAAACTAAAGTGGGAAATGAAGAGATCGTATAAAAATAGCACAACACCAAAAGCTCACGCAAAAATAAATATAGCTATTTTAAAGTTGTTGAACCCGAGGGAAGAGGCAGGCAAGAGCCATGGAACATTCTACAAGAAGCTGCGAGCCATCCTTGCCCAGGCTGGGGTGGCCTCTTCCTCCTGCCCAACACCCGCCCATCCTGGTGCTGACCACAGTGGGCAGCCCCCAGAACACCTTCTCCACCATTTCTGCTCCTCTTTCTTCCTGGTTCCTGTATTTAATTTTGAGACAAGGGCTCCATTTCTTAGCCCAGGCTTCCCTCAGACTCCGACCACTCCTGCCTCAGCCCCTCCCCCACCGAGTTCTGGTATTAAACCATGCACCAGCTGTGCCGACAGCCATCAGGCTTTTCTTCTGTGCATTTGTCTTCAAACACCTTCTCTTCCTTCTCCATCTTTCTGGGGAATCGTATCTTCTCCCACTGTGAGACTGAGGTGGGGCACTGCACACACAGTGTCTGGAAACACCAACCGTTTAATAGTGCAGAGGAGAGATAAAATTTACATACTATTTCATCAAATCAGGCTGCCATGGTTTGAATGTGAAATGCCCCCACAGGTCCATGTGTTTGAACAGTTGGTCCAGCAATGGTGGTGTTATCTTGGAGGCTGTGGGAGCTTTGGGATGTGGGTCCCAGCTGGCAGATGTGGAATTCCCACCACTAGCCACAAGAACTGGTCCCCCCTCCATCCTTCTCCATGAAACAATAAGCCAGCATAAAAAGCCTTCTTCCCTCAAGTCTCTTCTGGTATTTGGTTTCAGAGACAAGCGAGGCAACTCACACGGAAGAAAAATCCTTCATCAAGATCCAATCGCCGTCATTCCAAAGCTCAGTGAACTCCAAAGCTCAGTGAACTCGGTGTCTTCCTTTCCTTCAGGGTGCTTTAAGCTTATTGGCTAGATCTGGGGCCCCAGGATGCACCACTGAGGCAGTGCCAGGGAAACACAGAGGAGGGAGAGGCTTCTGTGCCCTGCTGACCATCCTGCTCCAAGCATGAGGGGCATTGGCCTCTCCAAGCACTTAACAGGGTGAGAGGCAGGCTCAGTGCAGCTGTCCTTGGAAGCCCTCCACAATTTCCAAGCAGTAAGATCTGGTATAAAGGAGAAACTTCTTCCCCAGCACACATCCCCACACCAATGCCTAAGTGACTGCAGCATCTTGAGAAAGACAAAAAGAAATCCAACAATTTCTCTTTTTTTTTTCTATTTTAATTGTTCTTTCTGTCCTAAAAGGGTGGATCTTTTTGGGTGGCCATGCCAGGTATCCTGGGGTTAATCCAGTGTTTAGGGGCAGCAGCATGCTAAGAACTAAGCCTATGACAGAAGTAAGGTCAAGGGGTATAGACAGAAGCAGGAAGGGCTTGCTGATGTGGGACTGTCCCTGGTGGACACTGTCTTTCCTGTCTGTAGCTACTCTCCTGGCTGACATGGTAGTCCTGGATTTCTACCACCCACAAATCTGCATCCCTCCAGACACCCATGTCTTTCTCCCAGTGTGCCATCTGTACCCAATGCTATCCAACCATGTTTTCCTTAGCACACTCAGAGGGTCCCTCCTGACACTCACCTCAGCTGGGAGCTGCGTGCTACCTTGGCAAAGTCAAGCATAGCATTGCACGTTAGTTTTAAGGGGCAACAGAGCCCAGGATGACTCCAAATGCTACATGCACAGCCACACTCTCCACAACTCCCATTCAGCTTTGCTCTTCCATAATATACTCCTGGTTCTCCTCTGGCTCACTCCTCAGAGGCACCCATTTACACATTTGCTCTAGCATGCATGTACACACTCATCCAAACACACACTCCACTTAGACACTCACCCTCACACCAGAGCATTGCACTCCTGGCTCCCAAGACCAGAGGCCACTTGTATCTCACCCCCACAGGCTTTCTCCCCTACCAGACCCTGTCTGAAAGGGTGAAGGAAGGGCATGCTCAGACATGTACATCGGAGCTCTACCCACAGAATGCTGACTTCCTTTCTTACACCAAGCTGTCCCTGCTTAATGAATGGAGCAATCCATCTCCCTCCAGTGGCCCCTGTGCTCACTGCCTGTCCCCATGCATCAGGCTCCTTTCTATACCTTTTGCTGATTCCCGGTTTTCATGTCTTAGTAAACCAATGCAATCTCCATAGTAATTTAGGTTCCCAGGAACTGCCCTTCTGGAATTTACTTATTCCCCAGACTCACTGCTCGGGTCTTAGTAACTCCTCCACTCCAGTTCCCCATCCACTGTGGGAAGCTCACACACTCCTGCAGGCTGCCCACCCTGCCAGTGAGGTAAGGGCTGGATCTGGTCTTTCTCCCATTTTCTGCTGCTGAGATTACCCTATGACCCTCTTTGCCAGGTGGGCTGAGAGAGACTTGTTTCTCCACCCACTCTTTCCTCCTTCCTCAGCTCCCTGGGTCAGGTTCACCCTTCAGAAAGAAGATAGGTGAGGTCGGAACTTGGAAGACCAAAAAAAAAAGGTGCAAATATCAATAATTGTCATTCCTAAAGAACAAATGCGACATGCTCTCTGCTCTTCCCCCTCCACACACAACACACTCACACACAGGCCACCTTACCAGAATGACAGGATGACCCCAGGACACAGTGGTATCCACCTTCTGATGGGATGCTACCAAGAGGGACATTGTGGCCATTCCTGTGAACACCTTGAGCGCATACAGACCCCAGATACTGCCGACGCGTCCACTCCAGCACTGTCAGCCTTCCTGGCCAGGGAGTCGAGCTGGAGCCGCCAGCTTCTTGTCATGCAGCCTGTGATGAAACGCCCTTCCATGCTCTCCCTCCATGCTCCACCCAAGGGAACCAGGAAGGGAGGACCACTAACCTAGGACCGCATTCACTAAGGAAATCCCATCTGTGCCACAGAGTCTCCAGGGGATGCGAGGAATTAGAAAGTGGCTGTGAACTGTTCTCGGTGTATTTGGGGCTAGCTTCCAAGGTTCAGGTCCCCATGACATTCTGTCTTCCCTCCCCTCCATCCCCCTCTTCCAAGCTTCTCTCTGACCAGCTCTATCCTGGCCTGGGACAAAGCATCCTGCAGATTCAGGCTGCTTCTTCTGTCTTCATAAATTATATCTGCTCCCAGTCAAGGTCCCAGGTCATGAAGGATGCCCTTTTATTTATGCTATACTCACACACCTGCACAGTGAACTCCATATTTAAATCAGACAACAAATCAATGACACCAAAGGGGAGCAGATGGAGCGAGACCTGTGCACTTTCTCAGGGTGGTGCTGAGGGCCCTTGTTGATGGCTGGCCTGGCTGAGATCAGCACATACCAGTCTACCCAGCAGCTGTTCAGGGTCTGTGGGACCAAACCATGAAGTCCCAAGGAAGTGCATTGGGGACGGTGTTTAGGGTAGAAGCGCGAGTTGGCGTATTTCTTTCCTTTCCCTGTGTATTAAACGATGTGAGAATCACCAAGAAGTTACTTTTTTTCAGACAGCACTGGGAACCTGTCCCCAGTTCTCCAGAGGGGATCAGCTCTCAAGGACAAAGCTATACCAAGACTGTGGCCTTGGAATGACTTTGAGGTGACCTTTATAAACTGTAAGAGCCAATGTTGTGTTTTAAGTTTTCATTACTGTGCCTAAGAGATCCATGAAACAAAAAATGCCTCTAACCTGCAAGCCCTTTGCCCAAGGATAGATACTCCCTGAAATGCTGGAGGCTATTGTTTATGGGAGATAAAAAGCCACATGTTTTCACTCCCCTAAACAAGTTTGGTTGACCCAGCTGCACCAGATGTGCACACATGTAGGTGGGAAGTGCTTAGTCAGAAGTATGTCAGGATGTATGCTTGTCCCTGATTGGATGAAGGCAAGAAGTACTTAGTCTCGTGGGTTCGCCTTTATAAGCACCTAGTTAATGTAGTTCTTGGCCATTTTCTGGGAACCCAGGAATGGACCTGGCCAGAGTCCATCATCCTGACCAGTATTTAATTAAAGCTTGCTTCAAATTTGTCTCAAAATTGTGGTAGTGGTCTTATTCTCACCTGGTGGGATGAACATAAACCAGCTCAAGTCACCAGAGGGGTCTGCAAATGAGTGATTTGGTAGAAGGAAGAGTCCTCTGAGTTGTCCTCATGGCACCTGTACTCCCTTTAGTGACGTGCGGAACTGGAAAGCTCTGGGAAACAAGGAAGTCTACTGGAGTACTTCTTTACCCACACTGCTCTGCGAGTCAGGATGGAGCCAGCTGGCCTGATGACGCAAGCACTCAGGAACCGTCCCAGACAGCTGAGAACACCTTAGTGGATTGAAAAGCATCTTCATTTGCTAAGTCATCTGTGCCAGCATGGGGAATGACCACACCAAGCCTGCCCAAGGTCGAAACCTTTCTGCAAAGTATTTTTAAAGAGCCTCTTTCAAAGCTTCACTGAAATGAAATGATTCAACTTGGACCATCTGGACTCCCGTGAGTGGGCCCATCTTTGCATAGCGGCTCTCAGAAATGCTTCCTGCCCCAAGAATCTCAGCCCACCCAACCAGTTTTTCCTCAGAAAACCACAGTATGCCTTGTTGATTAGAACTTCAATGACTAAGGAGAGGTTGGAATGTTGCAGTCTTGGGCCCACACACAATTCATAGTGGGATATCTTTAGTCCCTTAATAACGGTTGTTGCCTATCTCTGTAACCACCTAACATTCTTGTGATTGACAGGTAAAGACCTCTTAGAACATATTAACCGACCCCTAACTTACAGTATAGTCCCCACTTCTCTGTTACCGCCTACCCAATGTTATCAATGTATTTGAAAAGTGCCTCTGTTTATGACATTCTTTATTCTGTCACTATGAAAACTTCATCAAACTGTTACCATGTTGGAACATGGAATTTGGGATAAGCTGAATCTGTGTCCCCAGGTTGTGATCACTCGTATTTGACTCTAGAATAAATTCTCTCTTCTCTGCTTTTGCATCAACCCTCCATTTCTGCTGCTTCTCTCAAGGCATCCTGAGTTTCTCTGACTGCTAACTGAGAGAGATCTGCGTGGATGAGGGGGAGGCATGTAGACTTGGATCCTGGGATGTCCATCTTATCAGGAGACAGAGACACACGCCATGATGCAATGCTCAGTCATACATCAGCTGCAGACACAGGCTGCCTACACCATCCTGTCCATCTTACTTCTAATATGGTGACCAGTGGCAAGCAGGTGCTCAGCCTCCACAGATTGTCAGGAAAACACTCTACCTTGTGAAGTGAAGAGGCTAGTGCCTCTGGTGTTAGGTGAGCTACCAAAGTGTCCTTTCCTCCCAGCTATCAGGATGGCTGATCAGGAGTATCCCTGCCTCACTTCAGGTCACAACTTTGCTCTGCCTGGAGGAAACATATCACAGAAGCTATAAATGAGGTGGAAACTCTTTGCTCTAAAAAGCTTACATTATGAGAGCATGATTAAACAATGAACAAAGTGCCCATGAAAGAAAGAATGACATGCTGATTCTCATGGCACCAGGGCTCTGCATGCCGCCTTCTGGTCCCCTTCCTAAAGCCAGTAGACAAATATACAATCAGAGGACACTGTGGTTTTCCATCACATTCATTTGGCTGCAACAAAATCAGAGTGAGTCCCACACAGCTATACCTGATGACACAGCCCATGCACCAAGATTCACAGTGAGCTTGGGCAAGCCGCTCCCCTGCCTGCGCTAGCCTTGAGTTTGTGAGAATTTCTGGTGGAAGCATCTGGATATGCCAGTCTGTGAAAGGCTTTGGTGAACTTGTCTAGGACCAGTCATATGACTGAAGGTGTCTTATGATATAAACTTCTGGAGCTTTTAAATTACTGCATTTTTTTATCCTTAAAAAAAAAAAGAATATGTTGGAGAGAAAAAGCAGACATAAGGGGAAATCACTCTGAACTAAGAATTGGGGCAGTTTCTGATCCCAGAGTAACCATAGATTCACCGCATAATTGATATTCAGTGAATTCTGTCCTAAACTTCATCTGTAAAGTGTGTGTGTGTGTGTGTGTGTGTGTGTGTGTGTGTGTGTGTATGATGCATGCACAAGTGCACAAATGTGGAAGGACTGTCAGAGTGTGTGAGGACAGTGCTGGTTCTTGGGGAACAAGGTCACACACACTATGACACTTATCTCAAGGAGCTGCTGACCCTGAGTACATACTCATGGAGCCTCCGTGGTGAATGCCATTGGATAACCAAAGAAATGTCATTGAAGCACAGAGTGTGTTACGGCAAAGGCAGCTGCCATCAGCCTTAGTCATGAGTGGACAGCTCCCCAGCCCCACGAGTCACCTGTAAGCAGTGCCCGAGCACTTGGATATGGCTGAAGTCTACCTTGGCCGTGAGTTGAACCACGTGACGCATTACATACTTCCTGGCATCTACTTAGGAAAGGGTACATGCTAGGGCACAGGAGAAAGGGGAGTTGGGGACAGGAGGGAGAAAAGCAAGAGAGCCCAGAGACTGGGTCTGCCAAGGACTGCAGGAAGGCAGTGGGAGCCTGGAGTGGGTGGTGAAACAGGGTGCTGTGTTCTAGCAGGCCCAAGGTGCCTGACAGCAGGAGACTTATGGGGCTAGTGGATGAACAGAGCGCCAGTTCATAGACCCCAGTAGCCTTTCCTCTCCCGAAAAGCCCAGACTGACACTTTATTTCCATGTCCTGGAACACCAAGGCTAACACCTTGCTGGATTTCAACCCTTCCTTTATGTTACTTGATGCTTCTCTATGATTTCCAGACAGCGAGCTTTTCAAAACTGCTAACATTTTTTTTTCTGCATCAAAACTCTTGATTACCCCATACCTAATACCCATCTCAACCTGATTAAACAACACATTTCACATCTACTGAAACTGTTAAGGGATGATGATGAAGACCATATTGTACAAACACACTTTCTCAAAGCCATCTTCACCATGAGCTCTACATCCCTGCAAGGACTGCACAGGACTGTCACAGCAACCTTGACTTGACATACAGTGGCCCTTGGCTTTTGACGCTGTCATGTTGACAGTTGGCCCGGGTTTCTTCACCGCTGCCTATTCAAATAAAGTTCCAGGATGATTTTTATAAAGCTGCAATTCAGGAGGGCTGGGAAAATGGCTCAAAGGTGAAGTGCTTTCCCAGAGGACCTGGGTTCAAGTCTCAGGACCCACATGGAGGCTTAAAACCTGTAACTTTAGTCCCAGGGGATCTCATACCCCCTCCTGTCCCCATGGGCACCAGCCATGCACAACTTGAGGTGTGCGTACATACATGCAGGCAGACATCCTTATATGTGGAAATTAATAAATCTTAAAAAAAGAGAAAGAATCCTCAATTCTTTCCAAAAAAAAGAGGAAGAAATATTTCACAAATTCTGTGGAGCCAGCCTGAGGTAAGATCATCTGAAACAGCGCCTGGCAACTTAAGCCTGGAGAGTGTTTTTTAGAATCTCAATTAGAAATATTTTACTAAAAGGTTATCTTTCAGGGAAATTGGGGTCGTTTTGCCCAGAGGCCTTTTGAGCTTCCAAGCAGAGTTTTGTTGTTATGGGTCCACAGGGAATTAAAGCAGTGTCAACGGGAAAAGGCAATATGATACATTTTCTAAAAAATACTGCAATGACCGTTCTTGTTCTTTATTTGGCAAAATAGCACAGATCTAAAACGTTTCTGGAAGGCCTCAGTCCAAATGAAAGTTTTCTCTTTATGCTTTGGCCCAATATCAACATGGGAGAACATGAAATTTAGGTCACGATCATGATTTTTGTTAATCTTCGTTAGTCTGGAAACATGGTGGAGACAGTATAGCATAGAACAGGAGTGGGGGCTTTGGAGCCAAGGTACCCCGAATCAAGCAAGGGCTGCAGCTGTCACTGACCAAGGCTGTTCTTTATGAGTGAAGGAGAAAAGAAATCCAAGGAGACTCAAATCTATAAAAAGAATGACTCTCACCTGGTGGCAGTGGTGCATGCCTTTAATCCCAGCACTCGGGAGGCGGAGGCAGAGCCAGGAGGGTCTCTGTGAGTTCGAGGCCAGCCTGGTCTACAGAGCGAGATCCAGGACAGGCACCAAAGCTACACGGAGAAACCCTGTCTCCAAAAACCAAAAAAAAAAAAAAAAAAAAAAAGAGTGACTCTCTGTGTCTGTGTGTGTTTGTGTGTTTGACTATGTGTGTATGTGACTGTGTGTGTGATTATGTGTGTGTTGTGACTGTGTGTGGGTGTGGGTGTGTATGCGTGTGTGTGGGTGTGTGTATGTGTGTAGGCACTGCAGGTGTATGACTGTGTCTGTGTATGTCAATGCTGCAGATGTGTGCTTGTGTACATGCGTGTGTGGAAGTCAAAGGTCAAACCCAGGTATCCTTCCTCAGAAATTCTCCATCTTGTTTTATGAGACAAGGTCTCTCACAGGGACCCTGGGCCTCCTGGATTAGGCCAGGTTAACTGGCCAACAAATCCCAGTGGTTCTCCTGTCTCCACCCCACCGGCACTGGGATTACCAACACAAGCCTCCACACCTGGTGAAGGCCCTGGGGATGGAACCCCTGGGTCCTCAAGCTTTCCTGGCAAGCACTTTACCAATGGAGCTGTCGGTAGCCCAGGTTTAAAGTGTGGTTAACTAGAAAGGTGACTGCTACCTTTTTTTAATCGTACATTTTTTCTAGCCTGCTCATCATCATTTTTATTTTAAAAACAAAATTTCTTAATTCCTTCAAAAACCCTGGTTCTCTCTATTAGTGGCTCAAATTAGCTAATTTCTAAACGTGTCAGTATACTTGCACCACTTTGGGCTTATAATTTTAATAAGTTATCTTATTTAAAATATATAGTATGCTTAGTAGATGTGTGGTCCTCTCTTTCATGAATCTCTAAAATGCTTTTGCCCAGTTTATTATTTGAGCATCATCAAATATTAGAAGACAAAAATCAGTGGACCTCTCACACTCAGGACTTCTAAAACAATAAAGAGGCAGAGATATTAAATGCCCTGCCCAAATTCATACAACAATCCCATTGTCATTTACAAGTTCACTACCAAGAGACTTAATGGGCAGGTCTAAACACCTGCCCACAGCCCCAAACACAATCAGTATGTGTTTACTGCTGCTTCCCGGGGGCTACTGTCCTGCAGATTGAGGTCAAACCCCACTGCTTCTCTGAGCCTGGGAATAATTCCAGCCTGTCTGAAGACATCAGAGCCTACGCATTCCTATGCCAAGCTGCCTAAATTAGTTTGTATATGCTACAATTTTAGCAGTCTTTGCAGAACCACTTCATGCTGGACAGGCCAGAACCAATTTGCAGGAGGTGGCCGAGCCATTCTGAGGACAGGGTGCATGTGGGGCACAGTAGCTCTCACAACATGCTGATGTGCTTATTCTGATCTTCCTCCAAGGTAGTCTGAGCACTGCTATTTGTCTAGGCCCAGCTAAAGCATATCTGAGAACCATGTACCTCTCAGAAGTTCCCTCAGCCATCTTGAATCACAGTTTGCCAATTCTGATCTTTCTTCCGTTTAGAGAAATGAACTCGTGGAATTTTCTATCTCATGCACATTCCTTTTGAACATATAGTAACAAGATCAAGTTCAGATTTCAAGTAGGCCTGGAGTATGTTTTGATTCTGGCCACAATGGAACAATAGGACCTAGATACACTCTCTCGTCTCAGCCTCAGTATGGTCATTAGAGACACATGTGTAATGACAGTGTTCAGACTTTGGATAGTAGACGATATCACACAGCAAACCGGAGAGATGGGAACAAGCCACTGCGTTTCTAAGTGCCTACCTCACTGCTTGAAGCAGGCTTCCTAGCTACAGCATAAGAGAACAGCGAGCATAAAAAACAGAGGACAGAGTCCGAAGTTGGATGAGGCCAGTGAGGCTAGACTGTGAAGCCAAGTGCTCAGTGGGACCTTTGGCCATCTCTAGCATGCTTCATGGAGTCTCTGGCTGAATATGCACCTGTGTACAAGTGCAGGTAAAACCAGAACAAAGCCCAACTAAGCACATGTCAAAATTATGGGCTGGGTGCTGGAGAGGTGGCCCAGCAGATAAGAGCACGGGCTGCTCTTGTAAGAGGATGCAGGTTCAGTTCCCTGCACCCACATGGCAGGGAACAACCATCTGTGACTCCAGTTCCAGAGGATCAGATACCCTCTTCTGGATTCTGCAAGTACCAGGTACACATGTGGTGCACAGACATGCGTGGAGGCAAAACACTCACACACATAAAATAATAAATAAATCAAACTTTATAAGAAAAACACTTTATTTATTTCTAAAAATGTGGGCTTCACTTCGGGCAAGGGAAAGAAGGAATACTGGCAATTTCACATGCCAGGAACTCCCACATGTACTTTGCCTAGAGAAAGCTCAGAAAACTTTCCTCTTGGTTTAAGAGTGACCACGCTCAAGTTAGGAACCAGGTGTGGGCTCCATCATGCCCAGGTGAGTTCGTGGGTGTTCTGGCAGTGCTGATCAGTGCACCAAGACAAGAAAGGGAAATGGATATTCTACAAACTAGAAAGGAGTGTGTGAAACTGGCTTTATTTGCAAAGGACATGATCACATCTGCAGAAAAGCTAAGGAAACTGATGCATCTGGTCATCAAGTTGTGGGAAAAAAGATAATTCTATGAATGTGAATAATTACACACTAACAGTGAACAATTAAAGTACAGTTTAAAGATGTCAATGTGCCACTGGAAATATGAACTAAGTGAGATCCTTTTAAAATGTGAGGCATTTATAGCTACAGAAACAAAGAAGAGCAATTTCAGAAGAGCCAAGTAAAGATGTCTACCTGTACATTCCGTCAACATCACCAACACATCAACCCTGAAAAAGTGATGTACAGAGTCCACACAAGCCTGTTTGATGCTGAATTCTCCCGAAATTGACAAACTCATTCTAAAGTTCACATTGAACTATGCATACACTATATCGGACAATTTATTATTTTTTTAATGTGTAATTATTTTATTTTTTGTATATGCATGTTTTGCCTGCATGCATATATGTGTACCACCTGCGTGCCTGATGCTTCAGGAGGTCAGAAGAGGGCATTCTGATCCCCTGAAACTGGAGTTATGGATGGTTGTGAGCCACAGTGTGGGTGCTGGAAACTGAACATGGGTTCTGCAGAGCAAAAAGTGCTCTTAGTCCACTGAGCCATCCCTGCAGCCTAGACAAAATGATTTCAGAATGATACAATGAGACCCAAACTTCAAGACTTTAAATAAGCATCCTTAACCATGACATTGAATAGGTACTATAAAGGGAGTCAGACTGTCCACAGAGCTAGAGATGGACCTGAGACTCAGTGGTTGAGGGATTTTCTAACAAAGCAGCAGCTGGGAGGGTCAGGTGGGAGCTGACCACCATGTCAGTGTGCTGAGCTTCAACACCAAGCACCATTTTTGAATTTAGCATGTCAGCTTCTAACAGATTTTAAGTGGGTTGTGGGACTAAATGCAAAAATCACAACTCTGAAACTTCTAGAAACAAGTGGAGAAAAACCATGATGACTTTGGGGGAAATTGTTAAACCAGACATGCAAAAGCAGAACTCATAGAAGAAAAGAACACACAGAAAAATCTTTGGCTCCACAAGTCACAATTGGCCAACTCTCCCCCAAAGTCAAATCAGTTCACTTTAAAGCAGCATTTTTATTCCTAGTTATTTTTCTACAAGAAATAAAAACTTATTATCACAGAATTACCTTCATAAGAATGATAAGAGCTTTATTTGAAATAATCTCAAACAGGAAATGACCCAAGCACCCAACAATTGTCAAATGGAAAATGCAACTGTGCTATGTGCCCACAATGGAATCCTGAGAAAAAAGCAAACAAGAACATACAAATCAAACTTCTAAAACACACAGCAGAGACAATGAAGCTTGAAAACATGACACCAAGAGGCTAGAGATGACAAGGGCTTGTGCTGGATGATTCCACGCAGGACACTCCAGTGGTACCCTAGGACTGCTCTAGCCGGAGGAATAGAACATGGACCTGGGCTTTCCAAGGGCCAAGATTTCAGGAAGGGATTGGTTTTAGGCATAAAATTGTTAAAAACAGCATAAACACGATGGTGCTGCATGACTGTGTGTTTCCGAAGCTCCTTAAACTACACTGTTAAATTGGAGATTTTTTAATGAATGCAAATTATGTCTCAAAGAAGATAACACAAAATGGATGAAGGAAAAGGAGGGAGCGGGAGAGTGAGAGAGCGAGTGAGCAAGAGGAGAGAGAGAGAGAGACTGGCAAGTATCTCAGGGGAAATGTTATTCACCAAAGTACCCTGATTAGGGTGTCTTCCTGTCAGAGTTTGGGGAAGGAAAATGTACTTTAATGGATTGATTTCTAGAACACAATACATCTGCTAAAAGCAAAGTTCAAGTAACATTAATATAGTTTAAAAGCAAAGGAATTAACACAAAAGAAGGTGGCTGAGAGCCTTAGCATATCATCAAGGAAAGAGTGAAGAGAAGGAGACATCAAGGGACCATTGGAGGGAGGGCCCTAAAATCTGGACGTCTTTCACAGCGTCGAGAACACTGACTGACAAGAACCATCAAAACCTGCTTTTATAACTCTGGAAATCAACTGACACCTTGTGACAATTTGGATTTTACTATAGACAAATGGCCCTGACCCTGGCCAGGACAGAGGGGGGTCTTTATGCCACTGTGTCTCTCCAGCAGCCTGAACTTCTCCTCCATTAGGGCAGGGCAAGGGTAGCTTCCTGAGGACCCAGCAATTCCATTCTTAAGTGCCTAGCCCAGAAAAATGGATGCATATCTGCAGGAAGCTTGCATGTGAATCTGCACAGCACCACTAATCAGAATGGTCCTAAAGAGCAGAGTCTAAATGTCCCCAACTGATGAATGGACAAAGAAAATGTGGCAGGACCATAGGTGGAGATGATTCAGTCACACATACCAAGGAAGCAGCATGCCATGAGAAAGATGGTAGTCCCCAAAGACCTAACCATATGAATATGTTTGTACCAAGTGTAGAGAGCCGGCAAATCCATGAAAACTGAAAGGCTTCCCAGGGCTATGAGAGGAGAGAATGAGAATGGATGCCAATTGTATTAGTTAGGGTCTCTAGAGGAACAGAACTGATAGAATGAATATATACACATGGGATTTATAGAATTTATTAGAGTGGCTTACAGGCTGTGGTCCAGCTGGTACAACAATGGCTGTCTACCAATGGAAGGTCCAGGAATCCAGTGGTTGTTCAGTTCATGAGGCTGAATGGCTCAGCTGATCTTCAGTATATGCTGGAATCTCAAAAAATAGGCTCTAATGCCGGTGAAGGAATGGATTTGCCAGTGATATTCATGTTCTTTATATATGATGCCAGCAAAGGTGTGGCCCACCTCAAAAGATCTGAATTAAAGGTGGATCTTCCCACTTCAAAGATCCAGATTAGAAGTGGGTCTTCCTACTTCAAATAATTTAATTAAGAAAAAGTCCTCTGTAGGTATATTCAGCCATTTGGGTTTTAGTTAATTCCAGATGTAGTCAAGTTGACAACTAAGAATAGCCATCACACCAGGCAATGCAAGGTTTCTTACATAAGGTGACCACAATGTGCTAAGTTTAAATTTTTTAACTTATTTTTACATGCATTTATTTTTTGTGTATGTGTAGGTGTGGTGGTGGTGGTGGTGGTGTGTGTGTGCTTTGTGCACCTGTACGTGAATATACTATGGCATGAATGCAGAGGTCAGTGGACAGCTTATGGGAGTGAGTTCGCCCTTGCCAATATGTGGGTTCTGGGAACCAGACTTTGGTTGTCAGCCTTGGCAACAAGCACCTTTACCTATGGAGCCATTTAAACAACCCACAATATTTTCAGTTGAGGTCATAGTGTAGGTCCCATAGATCTGTGAATATACTAAAGTGTCAGAATTGCATACTTTTAAAAAAATGTCAACTTATGAATTACATATTAATAAAAATTGTCATGGAAAATATGTTCTACCACTCAGTATTTACTTTTCTATTTTGGGCAAACTGTGGTTGATATATTATACACCCCAATAAACTTATCTGGAGGTCAGAGAACAGAACAGCCATAATATTAAACATAGAGGTTAGGCAGTGGTAGCACATGCTTTTAATTCTAGCATTCCAGAGGCAGAGATCCATTTGGATCTCTGTGAGTTCAAAGCCACACTGGAAACAACTAGACATGGTGACTCACGCCTTTAATCCCAGGAAGTGATGGCAGAAAACAGAAAGGTATATAAGGCGTGAGGACCAGAAACTAGAAGCATTTGGCTGGTTAAGCTTTTAGGCTTGTAGCATCACAGTTCAGCTGAGATTCATTCTGGATGAGGACTCAGGGGCTTCCAGTCTGAGAAAACAGGATCAGTGGAGGAATTGGCGAGGTGAGGTGGCTGTGGCTTGTTCTGCTTCTCTGATCTTCCAGCGTTCACCCCAATACCTGGCTCCAGATTTGTTTTTATTAATAAGACCATTTAAGATTGTACTATAGCAAACCTTTCTGTAAATACTCTTTTAGACTCACCCAGGGTTATGTTTCCATGGTGATTCTAAATCTCATCCAGTTGATAATCAAAATTAACTATGACAATTCACGAATATAATGATATATACTTTCTATAGTAAACAATCTAACAACGTATCAAACCTGTCAGAATGAAGGACAAAGGTAAGGACAGGAGAACCTGGGAACAGGAGGAGAAGAGACCCCATACCAGCATCACAGAACTCTGTGCACTGGTGCATAAAAAGTTTTCCATATGAAGCCTTGCTCTGCATTGAGTTCCTGGAGTCCTCTGTCCTTCCATTACTCTTACTGCAGGACCACTTTGGAGGATGGATGAGGTCACTGTGCAGCATGTTTGGGTCCCTGAGCTGCAGGGCCGTGGCATGGACATTGTTCTGTAGAGGGACAGAGCTGTGGGATGTAGACTGACTGCACAGCCAGGTGAGCTTGACTTGCCAGTGTCTTGCAAGATTTATGGGTATCCTTAGTAACAGCAACACTAACAAATGCATACCTTGTCCCCTCTTTGCAGCTCAAGAGAAAACTAGGTATAGTCTCCATCATCAGGGGCAAGCATTATGGGCTCAGTCACAGATGTTCTGGCCATAGCACATCTATCATTGACTAAATCAAGCAATTAAAGGTGTCTATGGTTCCTCCTCCTCAGCTATAACCACCCTGGCTTGGGTTCCTTTATAGTCTGGAGAGTGAGGGCTGACACTCTCTCACAACACACCCTACTCGTTCCACAGAGCACTGACCCCTGTATTGCTGAGCTAGCTCTTAAGGTTCACAAGAGAAAGTCAAAGGGAGACTGGGAGCCTCTGCCCTGCATACTACAAGCCAGAGAAACACTGCCAGTGGTCAGGTGATACCAGAGTCACCAAAATTAAGGGACAGTAAGACCCTGTTCCCTGCCATCACTGCAAAAAGCACAGTGACATTCTGTGTGGTTCCTGCTGTGACTTCTGCTATATGGGCT
Source organism: Peromyscus eremicus (assembly GCF_949786415.1). Lineage (NCBI taxonomy): Eukaryota > Metazoa > Chordata > Mammalia > Rodentia > Cricetidae > Peromyscus > Peromyscus eremicus. Next base: position 61,559,273 of record NC_081418.1, on the reverse strand, counting down.
GGTGACTGCTCAGGCTGAAGCCATGCTCTTATCAGATGCTCCAGCCTCTTCCTGACAAGAGATTCCTGGGAACAGCCAGAGAAATGCCCTTAAATATTACAGATTGCTGATTTAATTGGGGGGAGTCTTAGCGTATTGACCCCAGCACAGGTCTACATACCGCCAACAAGACAACCAACTTAGGATACATCGTGCAGATAGAACAAACCTGCCTGGATGCTACATGACCTCCCTCCCACTGAAGGCTGCATCTCCTGAGGTCCTGCTCTAACCAGAGATGCCCTACTTTAAGATAAATGACACCATTCATTTTCTCCTCTTTCTCTAAGGCTCACTGTGATTTTTATAACACCTTAGTCCTTGCAAAGCAACATAGAAAAAGAAAGGCAACACAGAGGAGTGTATTTACTTTCTTTCTGCCCTGGAACAGAAAGTCATAACAATGTCCATTCAAGGAAAGATTCAGGTCAGGGTGAGGAGGCCATAGGAAGGGGACAATGTGAAGGTAGCAGATATGACAAGGCTAGGATCCTCCTGAGCTAAAGAAAGACATGCTGGACCCAGAGGGGCAATACACACACACACACACACACACACACACACACACACACACACACACACCATGCACACACCCATGCACACACCCATGCAACACCTGCCTGCATGTGAGCCACTGGTAATGAAATTGAAGATGGCTTAACAGAAGCCAGAATATGTTAAGTTTTCAATTCAGTTGCTTGACAACATAAATCCTTCCCCACACCCCCAGAGAGCATGCTTTCATCATTCTTCTTTGATTCCTCTCTCATTCATCCTCCACAGCCAGTCTGTCACTAAGCCAGGGGCTTCCTCTTTATAAACTCCTTCCAAAGTTATCTCTTCTTTAAAGCTCTCACCAAGCCCTAGGGTCTTAACACACACATCTGTCTGGTATGATTTTTCTCCACAGAGAATTCAACCATCATCTAGTTTGTATGTATGATCAGAAAGGTTAAGTTCAAGCTAGTGAAATTCAGAAGCAGGTTATACTTTTGAGTAAAACTAAGCATGTTTCCAGGCTAATCCAGCAGCAGGGTTTCTTTCAGGATTCATAGTAACAGTAACACTTCAGAAACAGGACACAGGAAATGTGTGTGCGATTTCCACACACTGATGAAACTAAGCTGCCCACACTCCAGTCCGTGGAGGATGCTACCGAAGGAGGTGTGGCTTCATTCCTAACAGTCATGTGAAAGTGGCCAAGGGAATGACCAAAGGGTAGATGATGAGAAACTGGAGAAATAACCAAACACTGAAATCATCGCCACAGTGAGAGTTCTAGATGCTGAGACATCATGCTGTTATTAAGACTTCAGACTGGGTCTGAGGGGATGATTCAGTTGACAAAGTGCTGGCTTTGAAAGATGATGAACTCAGTTCAATCCTCAGAACTCACATTAAAAAGCTAGGTGTGGCAGTATGCCTGCAATACTAGGCTTGGAGTGGCAGAGACAGGCAGGTCCTTGTGGCCTCACTGGCTAGTTAGGTTCGCCTACTTGTTCAGTTCCAGGTTCGTGAATAACTGTGTGTTAAAACCCACAGTGGACAAAGTTGTCCTCTGGCCTCCAAACTCACACATGCACCTACACACATGTGCCTGCACACACATGAGTATGTACATATTCAAAAAATTTACAAACTGAAAATCTATTCTAAAATGTCAATTAATGTGAGCGTTAGTAAGCATGTGTTCCAGGTTACTTTAGAACATAAATATAATGAGATGAGCTGTATAAGAGTTATGGTTTGAGACTGAGGAAATCTTGGCTGAAAGATAAATTATTTTGCCATGCAAGAAAATTAATAGAGCAAAAATTATTAATAGCCTTGTCATGATTCATGGAAATCCTACCTCTTTGAATAGAGCTGAATATAGGGGAAATCACGTGAGTAGAGTAGAGTAGAGTGTGTCAGGCCAGGAGCTAGTCTTACGTGATCCACTGCTGACTTTTGCCAGTTCCTACCAGATGTAAGGCCCTCTAAAGATGAACACATCACTGGGTCATGGAGCTGAGTACCCATCTTTCTTCTGTTTTTGGAAGATCGGTGAAGCTACTGAGATTCCCAAGTGGATGTCACTGATCTCAGACCTCACAGGTCCTTGTGGTGGAAGCTGTTGAATGTGAAATGCTCCCTCATGGTCTCTTGTGTGTATGAAAATTTGGTCCCCAGCTGTTGCTGTTGCTTGGGAGGTTGTGGAACCTTCCAGATGGACTTTCACTGGCAGCAGCAAGTCACTGGAGGTGAATATCACCTTGAAGGTGATAAACATCTCTAATTCTTGTCTGCAGCTCTGGACTTCCTGGTCAGTCAGCAGGTAAGAGGCAGCATCTGCTTCCCTCTGCCATTGTGGTCAGAGACACTGTAGTTCCCACACCTTCAACACCACAAAGGACTGAGATTATGAACCAAAAATCAATCATTAGGTCGTATGGTAGTTAGCTTTTACTGTCAGCTTCAGAAAGTCTAGAATCACCCTAGAAGGGAGTCTCTTTGGTGGACTAACTAGATTATTGACCTGTGGGCTTATTTGTGGAGGGTTATCCTGATAAGTGGAAAGATATATCCACTGTGGGTGACACCATTCCCTATGCATATTCTCATTGCAGATTTGGCTGCATTGCTCAGCACAGTCTGCTTTACTGTGCATGCTGTGCATGAAGAAGCACCTGCCTCCACTTCCCAGCAAGCAGCACAGGGACACAAACAGCATTTCCAGCTCAAACAAGATGAACTGAAGACCAGGGAGGGAACCTGTACTTTCTGGCTGTCTTCTGGCCTTCAGTCACCTTAAGTCCCCACAGTTCCTTGATCTGGCAAGGTGCTCCAAATGCAGAGGAACAGCAAGCTCCTTCCTGTGTGGGTCACCCTCCTCCCACTCCGGGAACATACTGTCTTCCTCTTTTCACCTTCTCTCTTATGTAAGCATTGCCCTCCTTGGCTCTTACTGCACATGTTTCCATAGGCAGATTCCTTATATAAAGAAGTGCCTGTGGAGCTGTTTTCTTAGCTCCTGGGCCTTTAGTAAGCATCATGAATGGTGGTGCAAACCATTTCAGAGAATGTGAGCATAGGAGCTGCTCATTCTGCCTGGAGGAGGGTCACAACTTGAACTGGGCCCTGAAGGGTGGTCAGGAGTAGAGACTGCAGAAAGGAAGGAGAATCTGCTAAGAGAACACTATGAACAAAACCAGAAATTTCGTGTCATCGTCAAGAAACTTCTTGTAGTTTGACATTACTAAAATGCACAATTGTTTCAGGTTAGAGAAGCAGTGTTTGAAGATTGTTCATAGATTTCTAGATTGTTCCACTTGGAGAGATAATGGTACCATTACTAAGACAGATAATACAAGGAGTACCAAGTACATTCTGACACATTGAAAGTGAGGTCTCCATGGGGCGCCAGTTAGAAAAGTTAGCTAAGAAGTTTAAAAAAAAAGGCAAACCCATATAAGGGATGGAGATGAGAAATACAGTACTCGGGAGGTAATAGATGAGATAAAGGGAGCAGACTAAATCACTCAGTAACCCTGTGATACAACTTATGTGATCAGCCAGTGAGGACCAGAAGGGTAGCAATATCGGGGAACATGTAAAGTTGTGGTACCCAAGAACAAAAAAATAAAATAAAATAAACTCTTAAAGCTTTACAGAAAATCCAGAGACTATTGTCATAGTAACAGTGGGAGAAACCAGACTTAAAAAAAAAAAAAAAAAGAGCTGGTCATTAGCAACAAACTCTGCAGACAGTATCAAATGGGCCTGAGATTGAAAAGAGTCATCTCAGAGGGCTAATCTTCAAACTACTGTAGCAGGAAAGACCTTTATCATCATCACATCTTCCACCCCTGTCAGCAACTTTCTCTTCGAGACTTGAGCACATACTCAAGTTCAAGTACAGTAAGCCTTCTGAGGGACCATACATTCTTCCTTTACATAGACTCCTGGGTTCTGGGGCAGAATTTCCTGGATGCATGGTATTGTAGGAGACCCTCGGCTTTCCAGATGCATATCTGTGTGTGGTCATGTGTTCGGGTAAGTGTGTGAATGTCGTTGCCCAAGTGTGCACATGCATGTGCAGACCTGAGGTAAGCTTTAGGTAGTATTCCTAAGGACATCATCTACCTTAGGGTTTTTTGAGGTCTTCACTGTCCTAGAACTGACCTATTTGGCTGGCCCGTGAGCCTTTGCCTCCCCAACCCTGAGATATAAGGTCATACCATCAAGCTCAGCTTTTCAAAAACAAAAACAAACAAATAACAATGAAAAGATGTGTTCTGGGATGGAATTCAGGTCCTCACACTTGCAAGGCCAGTAATTTACCTCCTAAAGCGATATCCTCAGCCCTTCCATCCACCTTGAATGCCCTTGTGCCGTACCTACACTGCCTATACCCAAGCTCAACACCAGGGCATATGTGAAGGGAAGGAACATGTAGTTCACAGCCATGTGAGCTCCAGCTTTCTGATTCCTTGCACAGACCAGCCTGGCGAGGTGAGCCTCACTCTGGACCCTGAGGACAAAGAGCCCACATAAAGCAACTCTCATCGTTCTGAGCAGTGCAGGGCATCTGCTTCTCTTTCTCGCCTTCCTGGATAATCTCCTTTTATCCTGAGATGCCTTAAAAATAGCTCGGAGCAATTTTCAAAGCCTAATAGTCATTAAAAGAGGTGTTAGGAATGATCACATCCGCGCAGGCTCAAAGCACAGCACGATTTCCAGCTGTCTCATTAGCATACCAACCAGTCATCCAAGGAGTGGAGATTTCCCAACCTCACCCTTTGGGAAGGCTGCAGGACCTCTCACCCTTTGGAGAGATATCTGTGAATGCTTGGTGTTTTTCCTAATGGGAAGCCAAAGGGGATGTACCTGTACATTCAGGCCATGAGGCAATCTCAGATTATTTCAGGTAGGCTATAACTTGATGTCCTCTATGGTCTCTGAGGGCCCTAAAGGGAACATAAAACCACACACACTATTCCTGAAGAACAAACCAAACTCTCAGGCTGCTGAGCTGGCTGTGGTCCAACAAGATGATGATTAAGCACAGTGAAGAAAACATTCCATCTATTCTCTGTGATAAATTGAACTTCAATATTGTCCTTGATCTTCCACTCCCTCCACTTAGCAGCCTTTATGGGTCTCTTGAAAATTATCACGGTTTTCTCCTGCAAGAACGTTCCTCACTTCAGCGGGGTGCCATACTGTAGCATATGACCAATATGTTTTGATAAACTAAAACCATGCTAACTATGCTTCAAATGATGAGATGCATGCATAAGGAAGTCAGCCTCACTGCTAACCGTATTTGTGACACCATATATCTAGTACTAGAGTTTGACCATGCACCCCATTTGCTAGAATTCACTCCAAATGACTTTTAAGAGTTTTTCAAAAGTCAAAATGCATCAACCTCTGCCCCTGATTTCTGAAGTAGTGTGAGAGATTGCCATGGAATTCCAAAGAATACGTACAAAACCGTGCACAGGACAGCTGTGTGATGGTGTGTGCCAAGGGGGACAGCACTCATAAGCATCATGACTTATAGTAACTTTGAGAGGGAAACATCTGTTTGTTTACTCACTGCATTCTTACCTCATCTGTACTTTAAAGGAAATGATACAGGTCAAGCTTTGCTAACCTGGAAAGTTCATAATGCCCCAGAGTCTGAAGGCCTTTGGGTACTGACTAGAGTCCACATATAGAATCCCTGCATCATTCAACTTTGTTTCACACACAAAGTTACAAAAAGGCTACATCAAACTGCCACTGGTGTCGCTACAGAATGCATCTATGACACACAAGGAATGTTGTATTCAGACATGAGAACCAACCCCAGGACTTCTCAACAAGTACTCCCAAATCTGAGTCATGACAGATGCTTAATTGTGAATGCACTCACAGAACATGCTGGGATGGGCACAAAGGCATGACTGTGTCTCCCTGGATTCTACCTCAACACACTACCTTGTTTAAAAAAATACACTCTATCAGAGAAGGCAAGGGAACAGTTTGTATTTCCACGTAAGATCGGCGGGAATATAAAGCGATGGGGCCACCCCTTTGCAATCTTCCTTGTCACTTTTGATTCAATTTCTGTTTTGTAACTCCTACCCAGCCATCCCATTTCTCAGTACTTCTGTGAGAGGAAGGTCAGCATTCCGTGCAGGGAGGGGCTAGGTCATGGTGCTGATTGTGCCACTGTTGGTAAAAGCAGAATTTGAAAGTCACTTGCATATCCACGTAGAGACTGTGATCAGTGCACACCATAGAAGGCTGTGTGGCAATTTGTTAGGTTGACATGGGTGTACTTCAAAGCGCAATGAGTAAATTGCTGTGTGAAATGTATGTTTAGAAAAAAATACTATCACATGCTACTTATTGTGTTCTTACTTTTATTAGTTCTTTGAGAATTTCACATTGTATATTTTGATCATATTCACCCAAATCCTTCCAGATACACTCCCATTCCTTACTTAGCCAACTTTTATCCTCTTTTATTCCTTAAATCAATTAAATACAGTTTGTGCTGCCCATAAACTCTGGGGTGTATAGCCTTCCACTGGAATGTGGTTTGACCTGGCAGAGGCCACACCCCTGAGAAAAACTGACATCTCATTCCCAGAAGTTATCAATTCCCAATCCATATATATTCCTAGGTATATAAATATATGTATCTACATGTGCATATATGAAAATGCATACGTTTATATATGTACACACAAGCACATATACATCTATGTATACATGTATACTAGTCTTCTCTTGATCTATCTATCTATCTATCTATCTATCTCTTTCTCTCTCTCTCTCTCTCTATATATATATATATATATATAGAGAGAGAGAGAGAGACTAGTAATTTGTCTGCCAAAGTCATGACAGATAGGATAACAAGGGAAATCTATGAGGGGATTAGATGTAATCAGACAAATATCTGTCTTTGTCTTGCATTTTTAAACGGTCACTCGAATTACAAGTTACTCATAGGAATGAGAAGAGGAGTCAAGAAGGGAATGAGTAATTGCATTTCACACCTTCACACACAGCATAGCCCCCTCACAGTGCACATACAGCTTTGGTAACCTTTGAGGAGTCCAGCCCTTTCCCTATGACTTTGAGCCCTCGGAAGCCTCCAGCCAGGCCCTATGGTCCATTTGACATCAGTGGTGCCGAGAAGTTCACTGAATGCTCACAGCAGTTTTAGCCCTAATACGTGTTGATGGAAAGCATGCAGAACAGGTAAGCTGCTTAAAAACTGAAGAGAAGAAGCGTCTTATTGCATGTAATCACGTCCGGGTGTGAGTTGTAATGGAAGCGAGCAGAAATCTCACAGTTCTCTTGGCATTGAGACTGAGATACAAGTGAACTTACACAGTTCTTTTACAGTATAACTTAATTAGGAGAAAAACAGCTCACAACTGGGCCTTCCTGAAGGAATGTGTTTGCTGTCTCCATAAATCACACCCTTTCCTCAGGATGGGGGAAAGATGGTTATATCTTGAGTCCCTTCAAAATACAATGAATCTAGGGGGTAGGTGGAGTCCATGCTCACCGAGCACCTGAGACTCAACCCACTGAGAACCAGGACACTTAAGGTTCCCTTAGGACCATGAAAAATGAGCAGGTCAGGAGGTAAAGGAAAGGAGAATTCTGTGAGCCAAAGTCAGAATCCCACGTCTGCTGGTTGATGACACCTGCGGCTAAATGCAAAGCCATGACTTCTTGTGACTGCGATCTTCTCACTTTCATTACAGCAGCCCACCAAGAGAATGGAGCAAGGACAATGTCTGCCCACATTTATAATACTCGTGTGGTAGGTAATATTGTTAGCAGGATCTAGAATGAGCTGCAAGATAAACTTTCGGGCACACAATAAGGGCGTTTCTAGATTCAGTTAGCTGTGGTGGGAGAGCCTACCCTGAATGTAGAAGACATCATCCCAAGGGCTGGGATCCAGGCTGAGCAAGCAAGCTGAGCTCTCTCTGCTATGTGGCTGTGGCTGCTATGTGGCCAGCTACCTCACGCTCCTGACGTTATGCCTGTTCTGCCATAAAAGTATCTTGTTAAACCAAAAACAAGCCCTTCACCCCTAAGCTGCTTTTATCAGGTGTTTTTTGCTACAAGGAGAAAATAACCAATACAATCCACAATTAACCTTCTCCACCTCATACATGTCATTAGAGCATTTCTGCTTTTCTGGCTCAGGTGAGCTCCCGCTGTCCACATGGGCCTCCTGGTCTCGAAGGTCAGTGCCGTGTGTGAAATATGTATGACAGCAGAATGACATCTGAACGCCTGGCCAGTGTTCTCTGAAGGTCTTCATGTCTGTTTTAGCAGTGCCAAGCTGATGTCCTCCAGGGCAGGATGGCCATGAAGCCACAGTGAGTGGAGCCAGCTGAGATGACCCTGCTGTCCTCCAGCCCAAGGACAGGGCAGGATGAGGAGAGGAAGAAGAGCTTTTAGCCTGTGTTTGTGTATTAGGGACAACCAAAGAAATGGAACCAGAAATAGGAGACGGACTGAATATAAGAGCAAACCCCAAGGATTCTTAGGCGGCCTCCTGCCCTGAGAGACTTATATGGAAATCATGTCTGTTTCTAGTGTGCCAGTGTATGGCTCAGGTTCTAAACCTGTTGGCCCCACAATCCTGTGATCCATTTCCTGGTGTGTCTGTGTAGAAAGGGGAGGAAGTTCTCTTTCTCTAGAGATCTCTGAATGATGCCACAGTGTCTCAAAATGGACATCAGGTCTGAGCAGTTAACCCAGGGAATCATTATCTGAATGCTGTATCTAACCTTTTTGGCTGACAGTGGAGGAAATTGGGGCTTGTGGGGCAGGTCAATGGTAGAACGCCTGCCTAGCATGCATAAGGATCTGGATTTAGTACCCAGCCTCCAACTCCAACACACACATTTATATTCTCTCTCTATCCCTCTCTCTCTTTCTCCAGATTACAGAAGACTTGTCACAGCCCTTGCAGTAGGTCACCAGAGGAGGCAAGTGCCCATCCTTTTCAAGCCTCATCTCTTGTCCACCACTTCTTGCCGGAGGCACAGCAACTTGTGAATGAGCTTGAGGAGACTACTCATTAAGGGCCAAGTGGGCAGCAGACTAGACACTTTGTACTTAGAAGAACAAGACTCTGGAAGATATGTGTCATTGTCCTAATTCCATCTCTCACTATATTTGCAATCGTGGGCAAATTTCCCAAACTTCTTTGGCTTCCATTCCCTTATCACAAAGGGCAATGACAGTGTCAACTCTTATTTAATTCTTGTGGTTTGGGTGATAAAATAAAAATCAGATCTTAGGGTAAGAATGATTAAAAAATGTTTTAGGCAATGAGAAAGAATCCCCACCCCCCACCCCCTGCCATACACACACAGAGAGACACACACACACCACATAATAATCATGGTTTCCTGAAGCTACCCAAGTGCAGTCTCCTCTAATGGCTGTAAACAGGAAACAAAAACAGTCTCTCAGAGCCTTCCTCCCTGCTGTCCTCCTCATCCTAAGGGCTGATCAAATATGACTGGGCAAGGCTGTTTTCCCTAGTAGGCCTCTGAAGCCCTACCTGACCAACTCCTATCCAGACAGGACTGAGGACACTGGGTTCTGTGAAGTGTAAGCCGTCACTATGAGCTGTGGTAACCCAGTCTGTGCAGCCTCAGGTTGTCCACACTGGCTTCCTTGTTGGAACCGCCCCCAGTAGAGTATTCATTAAACATTTCATTTGATTTCCACATTCCTGAAAGGATTCAAAGCACAATTGGAATCTCAGCAAGTCTCACTCAAGGATACCAAAGACAGAACAAGGGCCAACAAAGCTTTCAGTGGGGGCTTGACTTTTCTGGGCCTTATTTCAATCACCTGTACATTGGGGATGTGATGCATGATGGTGAGTGTCCAGAAGTGAGTGAGAAGTAGAAAGTTGTGTCCAGTGGACGCAGGACTAACTGAGCACGGGCCATGGGCTGAGTCATTATCCTCCCTGCAAGCAGTAACAAGAATCAGGCCTGGTGCTTTAGAAGAGCAAGCTCCACCACAACCCACAAAGATAGGCTTCCCAGGTGACAGAGCTGTTCCCCTGCAGTGAGTTTTCCTGGGGGACAACAGGCAGGGGGAATTATTTGATGTACAGTATTGGAAAGTTTAGGAAGCTTCCCACCAAAGCTAAAGTGAACAAACACTCAATGACTCAAATGTGCATTCCTTGGTGGGTAGGATGACTAACATCACACGTGTTCAACAAGATAGCTTGTCTCCATTTAGGGAAGGCTTAGACAGAGGGCAGTCCCAATGCCTGGGTTAGTCCATATAAGAAGGGACCAACACATCATACAATGTACTCGGGCTCCTCTCCTCCTACCTGAGTCAGCTCAAAACCTCTCACCTATCAGCATCTCCACCACAAACAGGCACATGTTCAGGTCCTTCTTAATTAAAAGTCTCCAGTAAACAGCTTAGTGGTAGAGTACTTGCCTGGCATGCTTTAGGCCCTAGGGTCTTTCCCCACCACCCTGCAAGGTCAGTCTCTTATGCCCCCTTCCTCTGTTTCTCCTTCCTTGCTGTGCCAGTGCCCCCAGGAACAGCCAGCTCCTGGAAGCGTGTGTGTCACTCACCCCAGAGCTTCCCATGTCCACCTCCTCTTTCCTTTGAGCCTCATTGCCCACGCAGTGGCCCTGGCCAGGCTCACCACTCATGTGTACTGATAGAGCGTTTTCAGCGTTATCCTTGAGTACGGTGCAGTTTTCTCTTCTAATTGAGTATTGCTCTTGGTATACTCATTTTTCCACCTCCCACCTCATCGTCTTTGCTCCCTGCTTTCCCACAGACCTGTCTACCCACTTCCCTCCCAAGTGTGGGTCGGGCTCTGGGTTCCAGCCCCTGAACACTCCCCCTGGAACAACATGCATAACTGTGGCTTCCGTCACCACATGTGCAGTGAGACCCCAACTTGATCTGCTGGTTCAGCCATGCCCTGCTTGGTTTGTGCCACCACCATGCCCCTTTCAGCCCCACATGTCCACATCTGGCTGACTAAATTTCCATCACCTCTGCCCCTTGCTGTTCCCACTCACCTGTCTCAGGGGAGAAGCTCAACACCCACCCGAGTGTCAAATTAGAACTGAGTCTCCTCTCCCTAGAGTCTTCTCTGAGAGGAATTAACGAGCCTGTCACCCAATCTTCTTGCCTTGTCTTCCTCCCTCTTTGTCTGCATCTTCCTCTGTGGGCGATGGCTACACCTTCATCGTCTTTCTCTTCCCTAGCCTCGCTTCCCATGGCTCCTTTCTAGCCCATAGATAATGCTAACAAGCAACTGTGCTCACAGCGAGATTGTACTATGCTGTGGCCCCATTGACCACTAAACCCTCTGTGGAACTTATAGAAAAAGGTTGTCACTGTACCATCCTGTTTCAGTTCTAGCCCAGCTCCCCAGCACATCATGACCAACCCAGTATGACTCAACCCATGCTTGAGCCCTGGGACCTCTGGTCACACTGACATGTCCCCTGACAAACTGCTATTCAACCTCCATCCTCAGAGCCGAATTCCAATGTCTTTTTTTTAATTATTATTTTTTTATGTGCAGGAGTATTTTGCCTGCATGTCTGTGTACTGTACCTATGTAGGCCAGAAGAAGGCACTGTATCCCCCTGGGACTAGGGTTACAGCCAGGAATGAGCCACCATGTGGGTGCTAGGGATTGAACTCAGGACCTCTAGAAGAGCAACCAGTGCTCTTAACCATTGAGCCTTCTTTCCAGCCTGAATTTCAATTTCTTAAATATTCATCTCAGGTAACCTTCTTTGCCTTGCCCCCAGTATGCTTGGGTTCTTCCGGATATACACATGCTCTACTCTGAGCCTGGGTCTAGAGTTGGCAGCTCCCCGGCCTGTGCCCACCACTGAGCTATATGCTCTCCTCCACCCTCACTACAAGGTTTACTTGCTGCTGGCCAAAGGGAAACCACTGGGGCTTGTGGCTGGGTGACTCCTGCTTAGCCCCTTTGTACTCCTGGATACCCCTGAGAGAGCAGCCACCTGCCCAAGGCTCCAGGAGCTCCTATCCTGTGAGCCCTCTGCGTTCGGACTATATCCGTTCTTCTAGCTGCTTTGGGGAAGGAGGAATTTTCTACCTGTTCCCAGGTGCCTCTCACTGCATTAGCAGCAAAGTGAGTGCATCCCTGAGGGGGGAACTTAGGTTTATAAGTAAGAGACATATGCATAGTTTGGGGCATTACATCCAGAGCTAAAGTTACAAAAAGCTTCAACATTTAGGTGATGAACACTCAGCTTGTTCTTAAGGGAAGGAGGAAGAGAGGGGAATGGAGTGTGTGACAGGAAGATAGACAGGGGCCTGTGGGACTGTTTGGGTGGAAGAAGAGAAGCAGCAGAGGGGGCTGTGAGCATAGGGAGGGTGGTAGGGAAGGGCATGAGTTAGAACAAAGTATTATGACACACACATGACACTGTCACAACGAAGCCTGTCACTGTGCATGCCAACTCACAACTTTAGCTAAAAACAACCGAATGAGCCTGCTCACTCTGGAAAAGAAAATCAATTCCGCATTTCCTCTGGCAGTTTGTGGTACTTCCCCTTCCCTTCCAGCTGCAAAGATGCTCACTAAGCTGGGAGGCAGGAAAAACCAGCAGCTAGGTGTGGACAGCTTCCTCCCCGTGCGGGCGATGAAAGCAGAGCAGGACCCTGGGCTGCAAGTCTCCCAGGCACGAAGTCTCCCAGGCAGGGGCATGAAGACATTGGAAACTGGAGGCAAACGTCACAGCAGAGTCTGGCACAGGGGACAGAGTTCTGGGCCTCACTGAGCCACCAAGTGCCTCCATTGATTTCCTTTAGCTCCTCTCCTTGGTCCTGCCACCCTCTCCCCAACCCCCAAGACTGCCCATTCTATCAGCAAGACCTGCTCTTCATAACTTGACTTCCTAACCTAGTGCTTCTCTTCCTTATTAATCTCACTTTTGGTAGTCTAAATTACAGGACTCCATATAGGACTGTAGAAACCCTAGGAGGGAAAAGATTTCAATTTTTCCTCCAGACATGAATGTGAAGAAGGGGAGAGGCTGGGTCAATCCTCCATCACAACCTGGAAAGTCAACCTTGCCCTGTCCTTATTTTAGGCTTGCAGCCTTCAGAGCTGTGAGATGGATGCTCTTGTCATTTCAGCTGCAGCCTGTGCTTTGAGGTGACTGTAACCCAGGACACCAAAACCCGCAACCTGGGTGCTGAGGCCCAGTGTATTCAAAGGCAAGCTTGCACTTCCTGCACAGGGTACCTTGACTTCCTGTGTATTCCTTTGGCTAAAAGGAAACTTGCTTCCAGGAGAGGGCATCTTTTACACTACGAGACCCTGTTCATCTGAGGAACATCACACTGTCAAGAAGGAATCGGGCTCATCCTTTGGGGTCTGCATCCCCGGGATAAGAGCTGTCCTTCTGCCACCGTCTGGGGATGAGCAGCTTGCACCAGCAGGCACGGATAACTACATCATCCTCTCCCTCCATGCCCAAACTGCTTCCTATACTGCCTAAAATTTTCAGTTGCTCTTGCTTCTAGTTTTCATGTGAGTGTGGTGTGCATGTGTGTGAGCATGCATACACACGGGTGTTTGCATGTGGAATCTAGCGGTTGATGTTAGGAATCATAGTTAATCACACTTCTGCCTTATTCATTGAGGCAGCATCTCCCAGTCAAACCCAGAGCTTGAGGATATAGCTGATCTCACTAGTCAGTGGCTCTGCCTCCTTCTTCCAAGGCTGGGATTGCAGATGGCACCAGTCTTTATACTTCCTTTAACCAACGTGCCTTCTTCTGAGCCCTTCAATTCTTCTTTGATGAGGGCAAATCTTATCCATCTTTGACTTAGCACACCTTCCAGAAAGCCGTCCTCAGCCAGAAAACCATATCCAATCACCTGTTACTCCTCTAAACCTCTAGGCACTCAACCCTGGCCTGCTCTCTGCATAGTCCTCATCAAGGGTTTCCCTTATTTATTGACCATTTCTCACCAGGCACGCTATGGCATTATAGAAAAATAGAACCTTCTCATAGACTTCTTCCAGATTTTTCTCTAAAAGATGAACTTGTACAGTGAAGGCTCTATGTGGACACTTCATTGATGAAAGTCAATATTGTCTGACTGTAATACAAAGAAAGATTTGGGGAAAAGCCAATCTTGGGTCAGCATGCCATGTGGAGTAGGGACGCACATGACAGCATGACCCACAATGCCACTGGAAATTGTTCCCCCAGTTTTATGGACACCCCTTTACCTCTTGGTCTGTCTCTTCCACACAAATTGACTGAGAAAGGCACCCTGGGGGAAACACAGCATCTAACAGTTTTATTGGCATAAACAAGACCTTAGGCAGACCTCCAAGGAGAGTGTAATCAGTGAGAAAGATCCGTTCACATATCTAACAACTACCCACCACCAGCACCCAGGCAAGGTGACCTCCTATCATTCCATCTCTCTGCTTTCCTAGTGTCCTTCTCTCAGGAGACACCAATCCATCATTCCATCTCTACCTCCATTTCAACCCAAGCAGCAGCATCTCCTCACTGGGACAGTTCAATGGTCTCTGTTGGGATCCCTGCTTCAGGCTCTATTCATTCCATTTGCAAATACTGACAGTGCACCCCCTGGCAGCTATGACTAAGTCCTTGGGTAGAGGGGATGTGGAGAAGCAGGCCTGTGCTTTCAGCATCACAGGAGGATATGGAAGTGAGGGGCTCTCAGTGAAGAATAGAGAGAGCTGCCCCGTGCTCCACGGGGGAATGCACAGAGTGGCATGCTATACAGAGATAGAGCCACAGGCACAAAACCAACAAGGTGGGTGGCCCTGGGCTGTGGTCAGGGAGCTCCATGGTGTTCCTAGACAGCAAGAGAGAGCAGAAGGCAAAAGTAAGAAACAACCAGGTCTGTAGCCTCAAAGCGAGTGCTTGTTCAAGAACGAGCAGCCACTCCACTCCATGGTGGCCTTCAAGACCCCGTGTGACCTGAGCATCAGCCTCCTCTGTGTTTTCCTCAGGCTTCCTTGACCTGTTACAGTGAGACTGGCTGACCCTCCGGCCCTTACAGTCCTTCTCACCACAGCAGTGTCATTCACTCTCCACCTTCCCTCCCTCCACAGGTCGGCTGCTGGCTCTCTCTCAGAACACAGCTTCACTGTCACAGGAGCAGAGCTGAAGCCATGTCACTCTCCTCTTTCCCCTATATTCAAGCAAGCCACTGATGCACCCTTCCACCAGTGGCTAGTCTGGGAAATGGCACAACAGAGCTCAGTACAGCAAGGCTTCATCCTGCATCCCCCTTCAGTGGGTGACTTGGGGCTGGCTTCCCTGGCAGGCACGTGGCTCCTGTGTTGTGTCACTTGGCCCACTCTCCATGTACACAGCAGATGCTCATTTGCCTAAGTGGGGAACCATGGAGCTGCAAAAAGTGGGGAGGAGGGAGGAAGCAGACAGACTGCGGGCTGGAAGGGAAGGGCCCATTTCTGGCTGGGTGCTGGTTCTTTTTTTTTTTTTTTTTTTTCTTTTCTAAATGTAGTATGGCATTACTCAGATGAGGACACAGTGACTGTAAATATTAAACACAAACTCTCTATTACATGTTTAATAAACACTCCTAGCTTATGGGGAAGCAAAATTGCTTTTTATAAACACTGAAGCTGGCGGGCACATTTTTCTGGAAATAATTTATGAATAACTCTGGCTTGTTCATTCGCACCATGGTGGGATCTGAATGGAGCCAGTGTTCAGCTTCCTGGGGATGTTTGTGACCCATCCTCACACATAAAAGGAAGGAAAACAAGGAACTATCTGAGGTCAGATTATGCCTAAGGAAATCTTAATGAGGCTGCCCAGTCCTGTCTTTCTGTGTGGGAGGAACAAGACAGAGTGCAGGATGAGGATGTGATGTGTGTGGGAGGGCTTCAGGGGCCCTGACACAGTCCTTGAAAAACCTCAGGTGTTGTCTGGACTCTGTAACACACACACACACACACACACACACATACAAACACACACACACACACACACACACACACACATACAAACACACACACACACACACACACACACACACAAACAAACACATACACGCTGACAGATGCTCCATTTGAGAATGTGAGGCTGAGGGGAGGAACTCTTGGCATCCACACATCCTTCTAGCTCCTAGGAGATATCATGCATTGGCCATTCAGGCCTCTGGATCTTCAGGCATAGCATTTAGGGAGTGCCTAGTCAATAGAATAATTATATTTGGGTCCCTAATAAGCCCCTCATCAAGAAAACTCCACTTGAGATATGTAGCCAGTGAGAAGCAGGTTCTTACATAATCTGAAGTATAAAAGTTGAGAGAAGGGTAAATGTGAGGGAAACGGAGATAAAATTCAAAGAAAAATAAAACCAGACTTCCAGCCATGTCCACAATTTAGCATGAGCCCAGCACTACCTTTGAGTTAGCCTGCTCAACAATTTGTAAAGGTCAGTGCTGAGTGGAACAGGGTGGTTTCTGACTTGCCCAAGTAATTGCTAAGCAGGAGCTGAGAGGCAGCTAGAGCGAAAGGATTGGTAAGGGATGCAGCCAGTGGATCCAGAAGGCAGGTCTCCAGGCCTGAGCATGGACAGATTCAGGGACCCAAGGATGCTGTCTCTCAGGTGCCTGTGGCAAGAGATAGAACTCTCCCTGCCATAAGCAGCCAGAACCTGGTCAGGCTGTCTGTGGATCGTGGGGGTGGGGGTCTGTCTTCTGACATATCTTTAGCACGTGCCTTCAGAGGCCTCAGTTTTTATTCCCACCCTCTTTGTTCCTAACCATCGATCTCTACTTCTGTCCATTCCTACAAGATCCAGAGCTTATGAAGGGTCGGTGGCAACTAAGACTTCTTGAGGAGATCTCTCTCTCTCTCTCTCTTTCTCTCTCTCTCTCTCTCTCTCTCTCTCTCTGTGTGTGTGTGTGTGTGTGTGTGTGTGTGTGTGTGTGTGTGTGTGAACAAGTACAATCACTTGCTAGCTTGCCCCACTTCCTTTTTGCCTCTAACACACATGAAACACAAGGCTCCAAGCACTGGTTCAACCTGAACTTGGCTGGGCTGTAACAGGTCATCCCAGACAATGTGCTCCTTGGGGGTCTAGAAGTCTATTCAACAGGGATTTTCTGTTGCCTATGGAATCCAGGCCTTAGGCTACAGGACAAACTCCCCACTATCCCTGTTTAGAGTGAAGACTACAATACCCTTGGCTTGGTCACCTGGTACCCATGGGTTACAGGTAGAGATGTGGCACCCTGGTCCCAGCAGCAGTCAGTGCAGAATAATAACATCCTTTAGCACATCAGGGAGAGCCATGGTGTGCTCTACACCCATGGTGCATCCACTCATCTAACCTTCAGGAATTCTTGTCACTGTGGATGCTTCTCCAAACATCACAGAACCCTTCCTGCAGGGATAGCATCTTGCTGGAAACACGCACGGCATGACATCGGCAGTTATTATTCTACCCACGCTTACTTCCCCTGTCTATGACTGAAAAGTTCTCAAGGCAATTTGGTCAGTCCTAGAAAGCAGAACACACTCTCAGCACCCCCATGGCTCTCCCAGATGCAGAACCCCTGGCCAGCAGTGTCTGCAGATATTCTGGTTTCCTCAAATACCTGAGCATACTGAGGGAAATATTTACTTACAGCAATCTGTGGAAAAAGGCCACATGCCTCATGTTGAAGCTACATGGACTTCAGGAGAACAAACAGATCTGGGTACTACATTTTGAGGAGACCATGGGTCCTACCC
The DNA here is from genome assembly GCF_949786415.1 of Peromyscus eremicus. Taxonomy (NCBI): domain Eukaryota; kingdom Metazoa; phylum Chordata; class Mammalia; order Rodentia; family Cricetidae; genus Peromyscus; species Peromyscus eremicus. The sequence continues at coordinate 61,541,418 of NC_081418.1, read as the reverse complement.
CAAGAGGAAGTTAGGTTGGTAACCTACTTCTTGTGACATAGGCTGTCTTCTCCAAGGTCCAACAATAGATTCCTTACCTAACTACCCACCTGTGCCCTTTACTTTGATGGTTACCATTGCCTTTCAACTTGGCAGGTTTTAGAACAACTAAAGAGACAAGCCCCTGGGCATGTCAGTGAGGTTTCTTGGTTGTGTTAATGAAAGTGGAATGATCTACCCTGAATGTAGATGGCAACATTTCATGGCTATGGTCTTGGATTGCGTTAACAAAAAAGGAGGCTGAGCAGGAGCTTGGCATTCATGACTCTCTGCTTCCTAACTGGATTCAGGATTCATGAGCCTGGCCATGTCCCACCCCTGCCTCCACACCCTGACTGCCGTGATGGACTGTATCACCCTGAACTGTGAGTCTCAACAAACTCTTCCTCCTGGAAGGTGGTTTTGTCAGGCGTTTTGAAGCAATGAGAAGAGTAACTAAAAAACGATGTTTCAGCCACATGAATCATCAGAGACCTGTGGGACACTCAAGGGGAAATGGGGACATAATAGATGCTGATGGAGTAGCTAGACTATGGGCAAACCTGTGTGTGAGTAACACACGGTGGGTATTAGGTACATTATCTCACCTCTCTGAGACCTTATATCCCAGCAATGAAATGAAGGCTGACCCAGCACAGCCTACTTTGGTTTTTGTTGTTGTTTTGTTGTTGTTTTTTTTTCGAGACAGAGTTTCTCTCTGTAGCTTTGTGCCTTTCCTGGAACTCCTTCTGTAGTCCAGGCTGGCCTCGAACTCACAGAAATCTGCCTGCCTCTGCCTCTCGAGTGCTGGGATTAAAGGCATGTGCCACTACTGCCTGGCCAAACCAGCACAGCCTACTTTAAAAAAAAAAAGGCTGTTTGGTTGCAAAAATGTCCCAGCTATATCTTAGTCTATGGCTGAAACCCTATTCCTGACAAGCGTTGGTCTGGTCTAATTTGCCAGGCTCTTGAATTCTTGTCCCCACAGTTTGCATCAACCCTACCAAAGCCTAAACCGGGAGTTGTGATGGAGAAACCCCTGTATCCTTCATCCTCTGGTGTGAAAGAAGGCAGGGCTAAGTCCCAGCTGTATCCAAATGGAGCTAGTGAGTAGCTTTTTGCATTATGACATAGAATCTGTACAGGGTTTGATCCCAGTACACAGGACCGGAGGAAGAAGACAGGAGATAGAGGCCATATGCCATAGTTAGTGTTATTTGTGGTAAGGGCCCATGTCTAGCTAAGCAGATCGCTTTCTTTCCTTTCTTCTTTCTGCTCCCTGATGGGGCTCCCTGCTACTCAATGGCCAGTGACATCTTTCTCCTGTGGCCGTGCATTCCCACAAGATCAGGGGGTTCTGCCAGTCCTTCTACAGGTACCACTCAGCTCCTCTTTCTGAGAGAACATATGAGCACATTACTTTCATGGTAAAGAGCATTCAGTGGTGTGACAGAAGTTGGCTGTCTTTCATACTGGAGTGTGGAGTCCCCTGAGGATAACAAGCATGTCTAACTCGTCTTTTTATCTCTGTAACTCCAGCATAGGACTTGATGGGTTCAGACAAGTATCAAGCAAAAGAAGGAGGCCTTGAAAAGAAGCCCATTTGGGGAGGAGTCTCCAAGCTAGGCATGAGTTGGATCTCTGCCATACTTGTTGCAGTGACCTTCCCTGATCTCTACAGCTGTCACAGGGATAGCTTCACTAATCTCAGTGACTGTCTAATGCCTCTCTCCATTTTGACACTGTGAACTCCAAGGAGCCCTGGGCCTCATGTTTCATGCACAGCTGTGGCCTGGGACAGGCTCTTTATAAACATTTGTTGAATGAAGTGAGAGAAGACTGCTTGGCAGTCAGAAGGGAAATTACACCTGCAGTAACGCAATGCCTGCACTTCATGGACTTTGGGTCAAATCTAGCAGGCTATTATGAGTTTTCTATGTATAGTCATGGCTAATAGCTTTGGGTCCGATGAGACTAAGGGTGATGGCCATGCACTTTCTTCCAGGCACTGGAAAGTAAGAATGGCATCATCACAAATGGCATCACTCCATGTTACAGAATATTTTTATTTTGATTATGGAGAATTAAAGCAATACCCCAGAAAACTGAATTCTACTTCTTGGTAGGAGGGGAAGATGTCATAGTGGAAGACCACACCAGTGAGTTCCACTCTACATTGGGGTTGTCATTGGCGGATGTGGGAAAAGTGCTTCTGTGTCTACAACCTAGGAATTTTTAATGGAGGGTGTAGCTGGAAATTTTCCTGTGTCCCGTCCAGCCCCATGGTCCCACAGCTGCTTATAAAATAATCACTTGGAGGCTTATATTAATTACAAACTGGAAGGCCTATGGCTCAAGCTTCTTGCTAGCTAACTCTTATAACTTAAACCACTTCTATTCATCTATAAGTTGCCTTGTGGCCATGGCGTTACTGGTCTGCTGGCATCTTGCTGCTCCTTGGGGGGCATCTAGGCGTCTCTCCCTACTTTCCTTTCTTCTCTTTATATCTCTTCTTGGATTTCCCGCCTGCCTCTAAACTGCCTTCCCATGAGCTAAAACAGCTTTATTTATTAGCCAATGGGAGCAACATATATTCACAGCATACAGAACGACATCCCATAGCAGGAGGGATTTGGCTGTGCAAATTGAGTGTGTCTAACCACCACAGACAGTACTGATGAGATTCAATTAAGCTTCCTGCATGTTCTGCCATATGATGACTCAGATGACCCCCTTGGAGCTCCCTGCCCTTGAGAATAGGTATTTCAATAATTTTTGCAGTTTTTTTTTTTCTTCAAGGGACAGGACTGAAAGATTGGGTAACAGTGGTGCTGGGGGAGGGTGGGAGAAGTTGACAGGAGAGAAATTAAGCTCAGCGGAGACACAGAAGTCTCATGGGGTTGAACGTCGATAACTTTAGACAGCAAAGTGTGGGCAGGCATGCCACAAGTACATTAGCAGTTTTGAATCATGCTGCTTTTTCTCAATTCATCCATTAGGCGTTTTCTAGCATCTGGTCACTTACAGACAGAATTTTCATGGTTTTCTGAAAGATGAAATGCCATTTTCTTTGCTCTCTTTAAGACTTTGAGGTTTGGGCTCTACCCTGGAAAGGTGCATTTATTCTAATAAGTTCTGAATGCCAGTGCTAGACTTCTGTGTGGAAAATACCACTGACACTTTTAGCACCATTTAGCTGTCCCAGTGGTGGGGCTTCTATACAAAGTGGGGTATTCCTCATCACTGGGGTCTGACCAATTACCCACTCATCTGGGGCAAATACATGAATAGAATGAAGAGGAGAGAAAGGGTGAGAAATACCAGGGGCCTGTGCAGTGGAGATGCCATATCCTCAGAGTCTGCCACTCCCTCCAGCGAGGAAGGACCCAAGATCTGATATAATTTCTTCAGAGAGAAATGGACTCTGCTAAGCCAGAGAGATACACAGAAAACCCTCCACCCCCATCCTCACGTCTGAGCTCTCCTCACTAACACAAGAATGAGAACACCCCCTGGGCCTCCCCAAATGATGCTGGCTCCTTGTCACCTTTCTCTTAACAGAATGAGATTTTCATACCAAAAATAAATAAATAAATAAATAACTAGACTTAGGCAGCGCAGTGGATTCCAGCCCCACCTGATGCTGTGGGCACTATGAGGGGTAGTTCCAGAACCTCTCCTAACTAGCTCCTGGCACAGCTGTCCTGGTGAACTCTCCCATGAGCACAGAGTGAAAGGGTGTTGAAAGTAGTTGCAAAAGAGGAAGAAAACACAAATTAAATCAAAGAATCCCAGACACGCTGACTAGCGCAGCTCCCGTTGTAGTCACAATTAAGAAAAACTGGTGCTGCTTTTATGTCATACACTTAGTATTGTATGACCATTTCTAGCTTCATTCTTCTACAGCACATTTCCTCACCATCTGAAGCTGGTAACTACAGTCTCCTGGGGCTCTTCAGACCCTCCCCTCGGTACCCTAAGGTGACCTTAGAGTTTAAGACATGAAGATTTTCTTCCATCAGAGCCGGATGTCTATCTTCCACTGACCAGCCCCCCCAAAAGCTGGACCCCAACTATCCCTTCTCTGCTCTTGTATCCACCACTGGCCATGGTCTCTAACCCAATTTCAAGTCAACCCTCAAGGATGTAGTGTTGGCCTGCTGCAGCTGGGCTCCTGCAGGGCCACCAGAGCACAGTAACATAAGCCAGGTGTTGTGAACAGAGACTCAGCATTTCAGCTAAGCACACACATTGCCATAAGTCACTGCTCTCAGCCCCAGGGTACCATCTAGCTATATGGAAGTGAGGGTGCCTGTGGTGATACTTTATTTGTGCTGAAATGTGATATTTTATTTGTATGTTAATAAATAAAGTTGCCTGGAGATCAGAGGTCAAATAGCCATAAACAGAAGTCAGGCAGTGGTAGCCCACACCCTTAATCCAATCACATGGCAGGCAGAGTCTCTGTGTGGCCAAGGACACAGCCAAGCGTGGTGACACGAGCCTTTAATCCCAGTACCAACCATAGAGACCTGGAGGTCTGTATAGACAGGAAGTGACGAGAAAGTCATGTGGCTGGGCTTAGAACCAATGAGAAGGCAGAATAGGAAGGCAATAAAAACACAGGTTACATAGGAAGAGGCTCTCTCTGTGGAAGCTACTGCTGGTGGTAAGCTAAGGCTAGTCGTGGCTATTGCTCTGATCTCTTCGGCTATTACCCCTGTATTTGACTCTGTGTTTATTTAATAAGACTGTTTAGGAATTCATCTACAGGTGCCTGTCACTCACCAATAGAGGAAGCACGTGGATGACTAGTTTGTTGCTGCCTGGGCTCCCCATCCTAGAGATTTACTCAACTCTTCTCTAAAAGCTTGTCACAACTTGCCAGACAATGTCTTCTGTCTAGTGCTGCACATTGGAAATGTAAAGAGGAGGGGTTTGGGGGAAGTACAGGACACCAAGACTATGTTGACCAAAGGTAAGAATGGGGCGGAAGGAGAAATAACTCAGCATAACCTTGAAAGACTCATATGCTATTTCCTCTTGGCCTGTTAACGTGCCCCAGGGCAGCTGGTACATGGCCAGGTACTTGGTGAATCATCAGAAGGAATTAATTGATTTAAGGTGGCAGAAGCACTCAGTGCTGATAAAGATACCGAATGCCCTGTCTCTTTCTCCCTTTGCTTAGAGAGAACTGAATTGCATTTTCAGCATGGACGTGGTTTACCTAAATGAAACAGAAGAGCCCGAGGAGGAATGTCCAATGATGGTCCTCTGTCCCAGCCAGCCAGAACCAGCATGGTACAGAAGGCTGGCACATGCAGTAGCCATATTCATGGGCTCTTCAGAGACTAAAGAGGGATTTTGGAAATATATATGTATACATATATATATATATATATATATATATATATATATATATATATATATGTATATATATATGTATACATTCACATACACACATATATACACCTTGCTCACAGGAAACTGAGGACAGTCATAGAGAGACAAAGAAAGTGTGTTGGCTCAGAAAGGTGGCTCTGGAACCTTGTGCATGGTTGACCAGGCCATAATGGTTTTATGTTCTCTAGTTTCCATCACTTGAATGGCTCATCTTCCTTCTGAGGTTCAAGGTCAGCCTGAGGAGTAATACTTCTTTGCTGCATCCTGATACCCAGGCTTGTCACATGGGATTGGGGAGATGACAAAAGAGCCTCCTGTCCTTCTGCTGTTGGGGCTTCTTCTTTTTCTGTTGGAAAAGGAAGGCTTATCCATCAGAAGGCCCTTCTGCTCCGCGCAGGCTGATCCATCAAAGGCAAGCCGTACAATAACACGATGAAATAGCTCTACTCTCGCCTTTTACGGCTCCCGTCTTTGTCATCTCTAAATGATCGACAGTGCTTTTCCAGGTCTGATGAGAGAACAAACGAGGGGGAGCGGTTTCCTGATGAGTTGTTTAGGCCGCCACTTCTCAACAATGCCATAAATTAACTGGCATGCAGAGAAGGTGTCTGCGGTTGGCGGCGATCAGCTGATGGGACTATGCAAATGAAGTCACAAACAGCTGCAAACCACTGGATAAGCACTCTGGTTCTCCACATCCATTAACAGAGGCCTTTAAGAGCCTGCTAGTCCCAAGAGGAGTCAAAATCAGCATATTAGAATTCAGTTGTTTTCTAAGGGAGAGAAAAAAAAAAAACACAAAAAGAACCTGTGGACTCAAGGCAGGACAGAAACAAATCTCTGAAAAAGATGTGAGTCTGACAGTCTGAAAGATTCTGGAGAGAGGCTGACAGAATAATAAATTTGAAGAGTTCTTTCTCTCTCTCTCTTTTTTTTCAATGTTCATAAGATATTTTAGGTATTTACAATTAATAAGATTTTTCTTCCTTGGTGTTTTATAAATAAATAAAGTAGAATTAAATTAGCGATAAACCTGAAATGATGGCAAAATTTGTCTCATGGACCAACAAAGTAAGACTGCCAGAGCTTGAGTGAGGAGGAGGAGGAACTGTCTTTCTCGGGAAAGTGAGTGCGCACGTGCATCCCTCTGAATGGGAAGTGTTGCTGTGAGCAGGTCCAGCTTGACTCATCCCCGCTGCTGTTAGACTTGCCAGTAATTAGCTGGTGTTTTTAGTTAGCAGAGAAGCAGTGTGAACATAATAGTGATGACTCCAGTGTTACCAAAACCTCACTCTAAAGGCCACCCAGGACAGCTGGCTCCCAGGGAGCAGAATTCCCTGCACAGGAGTCACCTTGGGGTGGCACACGGCCAATCCAGAGAGCAGAGCCTCTGTTCAAAATATTTTTGGAATTTCTTCTGGAGAATTGTTCTCAGAACTATAAAAGAAAATTAGTTTCATTGTTCTGAAATGAGCCATGTGGGCAAAGCAGTCGGCATTGTTCACGTAGGGAGTCAAGCTTAACGTTTCCCAAGTCAGCATTGCACCGTTGACACAATCAATAGACACTCATTTTCTGCGTAATCACAGCAGTCCAGAACATATGCCCCTGGACTATGTCCCAGGTCCAAAAGGCATTCCCAAAACGGTGAAGTCTGCTCCCCTACGCTCTTCACTCCAGGACTGTGAGCTAGGCATGTCAGGTTTTCTGAGATCTAGCAAGGGGGCTCCTAATGCTATAGCCATGTGGTGAATACTATCAACTCGACAGGAACTAGAATCCCCAAGGAAACAGAGCCTAGCTTGGGTTAATTGATGCAGGAAGACACATGCCCACTATGAGTGGGACCGTTCCACCAGCTGGGTCTCTGAAGTAAACGAAGAGAAGAAGGCAAGGTGAACCCAGCCATGGCCTCTCCCTGCTTCTCTGCTTCTGGACTGCAGAAGCCGTGTGGACAGCTCTGTCACACCCCTGCTACTGTGACTTCCCCCCATGATGGGTTGTGTCCTCTAACTGGGAGCCTAAGTAAAGCCTTCCTTTCTTAAGTCTCTCTCTCTCTCTCTCTCTCTCTCCCTCTCCCTACCACCAGAAGTTGATGCCTTCCTCAATCATTTCTCAACCTCAAACTGTGGTTTCATGAGTTTCAAGAGACTCAGTCTTGAAGTTGCTCAGGTTCAAATCTTCTTGTTGTCCTTGACCCTGGCCCCCATCCTGTTCTCCTCAAAACCTTGTATCCTGTTTGCACACCTGCAGGCCACCTCCGTGGTCCTGTCACACTTTAGATACCCCTTGTTGAGGAGGGACTATCCCACCAGCCCTCACCTGTCATCTATTACTAACCTAGCGGCCCCATCCTGCCAATTCTGAGTAACTCTACCTTACTTCTTCACCCCAAGCTATCCAAAGTGGCCAGTTCCCTGATGAAGGAGCCCAGAAGCACAGCGAAGTCACTTGCTTGCTTCCTCTTAACACTTTTCATGCTCGCTCTATTCTGGGTACTGCCCTTTCTGCACCTGTCCTGCCCTGGCTCCTCCTGTGGGGATGCCAAAACACTGAGATTTCCTACCTTTCATTACACCTTTCTAATTAGGTGCCTTACATTGATATGGAAATGCCTGGGCGACAATGTCCTCTGATATTCCAATAAGGCTAAGACTGACAGCATGCCTATATGGAAGAACATTTTCCGAGCACACAAAGCCTTGGGAAGCAACCTTAGCACCTACAAAAAGCAGACAGAAAGTCTGCTGTGGACTGAATGCTTGTATCTCCTTGTAAGACATTTCTGTGTTGGGGTCCTACTGCCACTGTGATGATTCTAAGAGGTGGGGCTGTGGGGTGATTACATAATGAAGGAGATCTCACAAACACATGAAAGCTTATGAAAGAGGCCCCGGGGGAGCTTGTGTCTTTGTCCAACAGATGAAGATGCAGTGGCAGGGACAGGTACCATCTATGAACCAGACACCCCCAGCACACACACACACTCACACACACCACTCATGTGCTAGCACACATACATACACTATTGTTTCTAAAACACTCTGAAAACAGATGGAAAACTGCACCACACCTTGGGTGGCAGAGACATGAGAAGCACAGCCTAAAGGATCCGCCCCGCCCTTCCATACCTCCTTCCCTCTTGCATGTCTGGTCTCTTGCACAGAGCTTGGGCTGCCGGAATGTCTTCCCTCCCTTTTTCTTGGCTGGTGAGACAGAAATGTGGCTGCAAGCACGTTGCGGGAGAGTTTCCCAGACATGTGAGGCAATCCCTACTCCGCCGTGATTTATGTATGCACTGGAACCCTCTGGTGAGCAGTGACAGGTGACATGGATTACGTAAGGGCCGGGGTGCTGTGAATCAGGCCTGTGGCTGGCACTCTGGGGGTGTGCTGTAAGTCTCTGTTGAATGACTAGATGACTGAGTGACAGACAGTGGTAAAACACTCCGGCACACGAGAAAGATCCTGTCCCCAGGAAGGAGCGGCTGCAGCTCTGTACTGCTGTTCGTAGAGCACTGTGTCATAATGTGTCCCCATTGTGTCACAGTAGGAAACCTACCAGGCACCTGCTCATGTAAATTCACTCACTCACGGGGTAGTGTATCTGAGTTTGTTGATCCAGAGGCTCAGAGAAATGAAGGGACCTCCTGAGGCACACAGCCAGGATCCAGTGTCCATATTTGTCCTCTACACCAAATCAGAACCTAGGACTTCACTCAGCAGACCCTGAACCAGTGTCCTAGTGGATCGGAGACCTCTCAAAGCTCCCTATTCACTGTCTGTTCCCCATCCTCAGCATCATTCCACAGCCCCACCATCCACTCTTAGGATCAGTTGGTGGGCATCTGGCCTAATCTTGGAGAATCCACAGCCTTGCAAGTTGATGACCTCTCCCAGCCCAGCTGAGCCGGGGAAAAACGTCAGCAGATTCCCCACATCTGGTCTTGGACTACAACATTCATGTTGACAGACACCACCTGTCATACCTGATACCCAGCATTTTGCTTCTCAGTGGGCCTCTGGTTCTCACCTGGCTAGCACAGAACATGTGCATTCACGATACTGCTCTGTCCACACCAGCAGGCAGACCCACACGCATCATCACATCTGGGGACCCAGGACCCAGGACTCCTCTCCTGTTGGCATCAGCCACCGATGACTCAGACCAACAACTAAATCTCTATTCCAGTGTCAAAGGTCAATCAGACCTGACATTGTTCTGTGACCTGAAATCACAGCATGTGCCCATCCCCGTGGTCTGCAGAGGTAGAAAAAGGGCACAAGGTGAAGAGAAGAGAGAAGCTGATCATCTGGAGGGATGATGACAGCAAATTTAACCCCCACCCCACCATCAGCACCACCACCAATGGATCACTCATTTTAACTTCATGAATGGCACAAACTACAGTCACCCCATGTTCCATAGAAGGAAGTAAGGTACAAATTATTAGCTGTTGTCAGCCAACCTGCCTAAGGTTGTTTAGCAAGGAAAATGCTGCATACAAAGCTGGTGAGATGGTTTACCAGACAAAGGAACTGACTGCCAAACCTGACCTGAATTCAATTCCCAGAACCCACATGGCAGAAGGAGAGAACTGACACCGGGAAGCTGTGCTCCATCTTCTAGAAGTGCGCATGTGTACGTAACAGTAAGTAATAAAAAATTATCAGCAACAATTATAAAACATATTGTTTATCACATATTTTAGTTGGGGTTGCTAACACTATGCTAAAATACCAGATCAAGACCAGCTTGGGAAGGAAAGGATTTATTTCTCCTTACAACTCATAGGCCATACTCCATCACTGAAGGAAGTCAGGGCGGGAACTCAAACAGGGCAGGAACCTGAAGGCAGGAGCGGATGCAGAGGCCACAGGGGGGATGCTGCTTACTGGCTTGTTCCTTATGGCTTGCTCAGCCTGCTTTCATGTAGAACCCAGGACCACCTACCCATGTACTACCCACAATGAGCTGAGCTCTCCCACGTCCATCATTAGTCAAGAAAATGCCCCATGGGCTTGCACACAGGCCGACCTGGTGGGAACATTTTCTCAATTGAGGTTCTCTCTTCCCAAATGACTCTACCTTGTATCAGATGAACAAAAATCACCCTGGGCTGACTGAGTAACAAGTCCCCAAACAGGTCAATCCGTCACTGAACCGCACCTCCAAACTGTGAGCTCCAGGAAACTTTGTCATTCTCGTTTAGCTCATGTAGTTGTTATTGTAACACTAGTGTGAGGACTACAGAGCCCTGTGTCGCTTTTCTGGAACTTTCTCTGCCTTGGATTTTCTGTTCTTAATTATTCTCCAAAGACCAGTCTCTGCAGGACAAAACCTTTTCTCTGTGATGCAGGATGATTTTGTCATGGGAAATCTCCTTTCCTAAGACTTCTTCAAACTCAAGGACTACTCACAAGGAGGAATAGTTTCTGCTAAAACACAACATGCCATTCTTTATTAGATACTCCATGATACTACAGATAGAAAAATATGTAAATAATTTTTATATTAGAAGTTGAGGAGATGGCTCAGTGGTAAGTGTTTGCAGCACACATGTGAGGACTACAGTTCACATCCCCAGAAGCCACATAAACGCCAGATGGGCACTGGCAGCCTGCCTGTAATATCAGCTTCAGAGGTTGGAGGCAGGGGCTCCCCAGAGCAAGCTGGCCAGCCAGACTAGCCATATTAGTAAGCTCTGGATTTGACTGGCAGAGTCTGGCTTACCGAATAAGGTAGAATCCAGGTGTCACATGCAAGTGTATACTCGTGTGCATAATACACACTCATGCACGCATATACCTCCACACAGGCAAACACACATATACACATATGCACACATACACACATGAAATGTGGGAAAAGATCATTTTTCATCTCAGAACTGAAGAAACAATATTAAGCCAATGATAGGCAGCTGGGTGGAGATGTGGTGGGGTGGGGTGCTGTGCTCCCCACATCTCAGAGTTCTCAGGACTGCAGGCTGCTTTCTTGCCTCTAACCCCACTCAAGAATAAGATGTCAACTGAACTGTGTGATGGTGTATCACATTGCTTGGCTTGATGTTCAAAACATCAGCTCTAGCCCTTCTTCTCAGCCTTCTGCTCCACAGCAGCCAGCATAGGCAGGTTCTCCTGGTCTGATGCCACCTCGCACATTCTCCATTGTGCAGCTCGGTGGAGGAGCTTGGCTGGAGTAGACTCCTCAGAGCCTCTTCCTCCACCCCCTGCAGACAGGATGGAAAGTCCTAGAATTAAGATTTCAACTTGGGGGTGGGTGGGTAAGGAAGGAATAGGGAGAAGAGGAACATTCTGGTGACTCTGCATACCTCAGAGACGTGTCCTGATCCAGCATCTTATTTCAGGGGCCATTATGTCCTGCTCAGCTGCTAATAGACCAGGATACTTTAATTCTCACTCTGCTGTTGCTTGTGGTGTGCTGTACTCATGGGAGATGGGAACATTGGTTTACTTAAGCCTTGAGCAACCTGCCCTTGCTTCATAATGGTGCCAAGACCTGCCCAGGAAGCTCCTCACACACTGGCTGGGTCAGATGCTAGCCACTTTGCCTGTGTTATGTAATACATGTATTTTGAATTCCACTGAGTCGGGTGTAGTTTTTTAAAGTAGCATTTAACCCTTTTCTAGGACAATATGACAATGTAAGACTTTAAATGTCATTATCAAAGGCTCTCGGGAGGCTCCTGCTGATGGAGCCTGTTGCCAGGGGCTGTGGGCTGGGTTGTACTGTGTTTACAAGCAGCTCCAGTATTCTGGAGGCTCATGGGAGTGTAGGTGTTTTCTTTGTTCATTGTCCATTATCTGTCATGTGTCATCAGTGTTTTCCTCACTCTGGCCCCAGCATATCTTCTCTCTGGGCTATGCACTGCTCTGGAACCACAGCAGAGAGAGGCATGGGGAGCCACAAGCATTTCCTATGCCTACACATCACTCCCTCCTGGGACACACACTGCTGGCTGACACAAACCATATGGCCAAATCTCTTCTCTCCAGAGTGCAGGTCTGAGAAATTGCCAACATATAGTGTCCCCCTTGTCCTTCAAGATCATGCACATACATACCACTGGAGCTTCTTCAGCCCCAGCCTTTATTTTTAATCGATGAAGTGATGTATTGAGTATATACTGACTGTGACATTGAGTTGAAGGTCTCTAGGTAGCCCCACTTCTGCAAGGTTCCACTAACTCCCAATAGCACCACGAGAGGGACCATACCTTTAACACGTGGACTTTTGGGGTATTCAACATCCAAACCACAGCACCCAGGGACATGTCTACAGGTGCTGCCTCTCTCAACACCCTTCAGAGAAGCTAATTATCAGTGACCACAGAAGCCCTGCTATATATCTAGCAGGAAGAAGGGCTCCATAACCACACAGATTTTCATCCTCGTTCCTTCCGTCACCTCACTTGACTTACTGTGAGATGTACCCATGCCATCACCACTGTGGTAAAGAATGGCCCTGGGCTCACGCCACCTCCGTCAGTTCTAGTGAGCAATGTCCTTTCCATTAGCTGAAGGTGCTGCTTTTCATTGTCAACTTGACACAATGCAGAATAACCTGGGAAGTTATTCTCAGTGAAAACTGTCTAGATCAGGTTGGTCTGGGAGCATGTCTTTGGAGGGAGGGATTGTCTTGATTATGTTAATTGATGTACAAAGAAGACCCAGCCCACTGTGGGAGGTACCATTCCCTAGGTTTGGGTTCTAGACTCTATACAAAAAGAGAAAGTGAGCTGAGAACAGGTATGCTCACACCAATTCATTGTCTCTGCTCTATACTGTGGATGTGATATGACCAGTTCTTTCAAGTTCCTGATGTTTCCCTGCTGCAGTGGACTGTACCCTGGAACTCTAAGCTAAAATAAACTCTTTCTCCCATAAGTTACTTTTGTCAGGATATTTTATCACAGCAACAGGAAACAACACTAAGACAGGGCCAAAGAGCTCACCCTGCCTATACTTGTGTGTCCTTATAACCTAAGAGCTCACCTACTCTCCAACTTCACAAAGACCTCTATAAACAAATGATCCCACTGAAAACAAATACAGAGCTACCAATCTAGTTTGATATAAAATATAAAGGCTCATAAATCTTGGAGAGTAATATTGGAAATTAGTAAAGTCAAAGCTTAGGTTTTTATCATTTTAAAAAAAGTTTTTGGGCACATTAGAGTCTATTCTATGTACTTACGAAACAGAAAAATTGGAGGCTAATTTTGCACTTCCCAAAAGATCTTTAATAGGGTTATTCTGAATGCATAGTCTCCTAAAAGGTATTCCATGTCCAATTTGATTCTTGATAATTAGATTCCAGATCGCCCTTGAAGGTGGGCTGCTGTAGACATCAGGAAGCCCTGCTATGGGAATGAAAGCACGTCTGTGGGGAATTGAAAGCATGCCTTCCTAATACCAGGGCAAACCTGGGGCTGCAGAAAGTGTGATATGGGTTATGTCTGTGTGTCCAGTCCTCCCATCTGTCCACACATGGGGCCTTCCTCCTGAAGGAGTGGGTAGGGAGATTGGCCTCCAGGAAAAGTCTTTGCCCTGGGTCTCCTCCAACCCCAGGTTCATTCACCAGAATCACACTTGCAAGCCCTGGAAAGAGCAGTTTTGCTGGCTTTTCCTTTTCCTGTTGTTTCTCACCAACCAAGTAAGGAGAGGGCTGGGCTGAAGTCACTCATGGTCCTTCAACAATGCCTCATACCGTCCCCCACTCCCACCCCCACTCCCTATCCCACCCCGCCCCCACCCCCTTACCCTCTCCCTGCGGAGAGAATGCCGCTCTCTATAAATAAAGTCCTTCTACTGGAGCTTGTGGAGCTTGTGTTTCCCTGACTAAAGCATATTCCCCTTTTTTAGCCATAGGCAAATTATCAATTACAATTTGCTAATGTTGGATACTTAACACTCAACATATTGTTTTCTTTGATATAACTTAGAGTCAGAGTTTATGGCAGAATCACATGTGCACAAAATAGCAACTGGACACTCCTTTGCCTCTGTCCCTCTAGAGCAGCAGTTCTCAACCTCTGGGTCATGACCCCTTTGGTAAACCTCTATCTCCAAAAAATATTTACATTACAATTTATAACAGTAGCAAAATTACAGTTATGAAGTAGCAGCGGAAATGATTTTATAGTCGGGGTCACCACCGCATGAGGAACTGTATTGAGGAGTTGCAGCATTAGGAAGGTTGAGAACCACTGCTCTAGAGCAAGCTTCCTCTAAAGTTCTGCAAATTTGCTGTCCCAGGAGACTGTGTTGAGAGGCTGCTAACATGTAAGGCCAGCACAGGCACGGAGTAGGTGGACAAAGGACCTGAGGCCAGCTCACCTTACACCTGGAGGACCCAGGATCTTCTCCCTGTCCCCTCTCTATCCATCCACCTGACAGCATTCTTACCAGTTGCCAGCCATTCCTAAACACCACTAAGGAGATCCAAATGTGGTTTAAGATTTATTTACTTTTATTTCATATGTATACCTGTGTCTGTATGTAAGTGTGTGAACCACATGCACACAGTACCTGTGGGGGCCAGAAGACAGCATCAGATCCCCTGGAACTGAAGTTTATGAATGATAGTGAGTCATCCAGGCTGGGCACTGGGAATTGAACCTGGGTCTTGGCAAGAGCAGCAAGTGCTCTTAACCTCTCAGCCATCTCCCCAACTTCTTCCACAGGACCAAAGTGTGATTTAGAAGGTTTTCCAAGCTGTGAATCCTGGCCACTGTCCTTGGGAACCCAAGAACACCTCTCCCAGCCATGCAGCTGAGGGATGGGGAAACACTCAGCTCTTCTCTCCAGAACTCCTTGGTCACACTGATATCCACATGACTGGCCTGGCCTTGCAGAGGTGGCATCATTGCTGTTCTTAAAAACCTACTTCATCCCTTTGCCTAGGGAGAAATAGCCAAAGGACAAATGTGATCAATCACCAGCCAAGATTCAGCTGAAAGGGCCCTTACCAGAATATCTTTTCCACAGCCTATCATCAGGAGTGATGGAGACATCTCCAACAGGCAGTTCAAAATTATATTTCACCCTATCCCCAGTGTCTGCCTCCACAGCCAGCAGAGTACCCTGGGTCATGTGGAAGGGACCAAGAAGATGCCAAGATTTATGGTTTTGTTTTTATCCCAGAAAAGTGTGTCTGACTCAGAAGCGACGGGAACGATACACTGCGGAGCAGTTACTGCTAATATACAGTTCCTCTATTTACTTTCAGCTATCAACATACCCGATTATGCCCCCATGTCTTCATACGACTCTTCCAGTCTGAGAGCAAACATCACAACTCATCATATAAATGGATTATAAAGAAATTTGGAATTAAAACATTTAATATTGATAAAGTTGAACCATTTTCAAGAAGCTATGACACTATTGTCCCATGTTGCCTCATCAATAGAAAGGTAGAGACAACACACAGCTCTGCTGGAAGTCAAGTCTGATGCTACTGAAGAAGCTTCAAAACTCTGAAGAAGCACGATTTGTAAAAAGGAGGCCTGTCATGCCCTGAGTACACAGCTCTAGAATGGCCATACATTATTACGTACATAGGGTAGCCATATAAAACCAGCTCACACATTTGAGTCAGTGATAAGGTTTGGCAACTCTTCTATATTCCCAAACCCTGCAGAATGCCCAGGAGGAGGTGGCATCAGTAAAGGGACTTTGTGGCACTATGGGTGAACCCTGGGGTTCCCAATGGCTCTTTCTACATACTTGATTCCACGCAGAATCAGCTTAAAGCCTGGTGAGACAAAGGCAAGAGGACATCTTTTCTCTCAGCAAGGCTTTCCTCCCAGAATACTATCACCCACCCAGCACCAATACCACCTGCCTTACCCTAGGAATGGAGAGCCAGGAGAACCACACTGGGGTAACTCACATCACTTGGCCTTGCCAAGCTCTTCAACTGAAGTCCCCATAAGAACCTTTTCTGTGCAGTGTGGCTCACAGATGCAGCTCCCATGTCACAGGCATGTGTACTAATGCCATCTCTAACATTCTAAAGCATCCACCTTTGGAGGCAGTTATTTATCACCTCTTCATTAAAAATGCAGAGAGAAGCCTCAAACCCCATTGGATGCTCAGACCCCATGGGAATCAGTAGCTCAGGGCAGGTGATGGACAGCTTCCCATACTTCCCAGGGCATTCCCTATCCAACAACCGTGTCCCCAACATCAGTGGCCAGTCCTGACTTTGACTTGTCTTTCTTTACACATGACCTGACCTTCCTTAGAGCCTTATGAAAGATTTGTCTTCATCATCTTAAATTCTGAGCCTCCCAGTTCCCACTAATCTCAAGCTCATATTTGAAAAAAGGAAACCACAAAGCCTGGCCTAAAGTGTTGATCATTTCAAAGTGAGTGGGATGTACTACAATCATTAGCTCCATGGAGAGGGAGTGATGTTATATGGCTCTAAGGACAGCGAGGGATGGGCTTGGCACCAGGAATGGAACTGGGAGGTCACTTCCAGGCACTACGTTCTTAGTCATCCCTCAGGATGCCAGAAAAATGGGTCAAAAACTTGACTTTGTCTACTCCCTACTAGACCAGTGACTTTGGATATGCTTTTGGAATAAAACTTTCCTATTACCTTTTACAGAGAAGGCAGTGTATTTCTGCACTCTATAAAATTGAAATTATAGAGTCTTGTCTCCAACTTTGAGTCTAATTTTAGTGCATTCCCCTTGACACATTTTCCAGCCAGTTTATAAGAATAAATTTGTTCCTTCTAAGAGATGCACCTGTAAGACAGAAAAGCTTCCACTGCTAAATAGCAAATTGCATCATTAATTAAAACTAAAAGGAAACATTAGTGATTTTTAGCTAGACAGTATCATGAAATTTTAAATTGCGAATAAAAGTGAGGGTTAAGACCCAATTATTGATGAGTGTGGGAGAGACAAGAGAGGAGGCAGCCATAGCGGAGGCAAGTACACTTGGCATTGGTGCACCAAAGAGGCTCCTCTGGGGTGCACTGTTGACCCCAGTAAGTGAGAAACAAAAGCCACCGGTCTCTCTGGATCTAGGTGTCTTTATCTGTAGAGAGAAAGAATGAGCAACTTTCCCCCAAGAAGATATACATTCAAGAAAAGCCTAGGAGATGGAATGAAGTTTCTTTTTAAGGTGAGATAGCACAGAACTAGCTGGTAATGGTAGTGTAGCTCTGTAAACATATTAAAATGAATGAGGTTATACAATCAAATATGCTGTGTAAAGGACAGAAAATGAATATGCTTTAAAAAAACAGGTGTGATCAGAAGACAGGATTCCTCCCAAAGAAAGAATTCTAATAAATATCAGGTTGCAGGTGAAGGGGATGGGAAGCTCCTGGTTCAAGACTGGACTCTCAAGAGAAACTTGATGTGGTAATGTGCCTTTAATCCCAGGGACAGGCAGATCTGTGAGTTTGAGGCAAGGAGGAGAAAGAAGAGGAAGAAGAAGGAGGAGGGGGAGAAGGAGAAGAAGAGGAGGAGGAGGAGGAGAGGAAGGAGGGAGGGAGGGAGGGAGGAGGGAGGGAGGGAAGGAAGAAAGGACTTACACAAAATGTAGGTTTCTCTCCAGCTCTTCAGACAGCAAGAGAAGCAGCTAGGATTTTGACACACATTTTCAAAAGTTTACATTTCTAGCATGAAGCTCTGGTATGTAAAGATTTGTTAATTGCAAACGAGAATCTTCCAGAATTGCCTGAGCACTTCCCCTGTCCTTCCTCAGATGGAGGCACACACACAACATCCATCCAGGTTCTGAGGCTTGGTCACGCAGAGCTTTAAAATGTCTCTCAGATCTAAAACAGCAACCTGTGACAATGTCCCTGAAGCTTGGATTCAGTAATCTTGTATCATGCAAAGCAGTGCTAAGAGGGATTGAGCTTGGTTGCTTCATACTGTCAGGTGAAAAACAGTCTTTGTACTGATCGAAACTATGGCTCCTGGGGTGGGGAGATGGTGTGGTTGCTCAGGTACTAGCTGTGCCATCATGAGAACCCTAGTTTGACCCTCAGAACCTATGCGAAAAGCTGCCCATTGCAGTATGATCTTGTGATCCCAGTGCTGGAGGGTGAGGCCAATGTACACACTGGTAGATCCCTGGGGCCTTCAGGTCAGCCAACGTTAACGACCATGAGCTCCAGGCCTGTCCCAGAACACAAGGTGGACAGCCCTTAAGGAATGACATGGTGTTGACCTCTGGCCTCCACATTCACAGGCACAGACATACATCCAGGTGTATACACATGCGACCATGCACATACACACATACACATGTATACACACATGCACACAAACACACTAAACTGTAGCTCTAAGACCAGTGAACCCAGACAGGAGGGAATGATGATCAGTAAAAGTACTTTGACCATCTAGGAGAAACAATAGAAAACAGCCTTTTGCTGGGATGGTCCCTGATTTTAAGGTTGTTTTATATAGCCTATAGACTCAAGACAAAGCAGTAATTCCAGACTTCCAGCTGAAATCAAATAATGGATATGGTAAGAGTGGGAGGAGCCACGGTGCCCATCTGCAGCCCATTATTTGAAGATGGGAAGGACTGACAACTCTCAGCCAGGCTCCATGTCTATGCGATGCCTTTGAGTGCACTGTCCTATGGATGAGAGACTCTAACCTTGGTCACCAAGTGAGTTTAACTGCAGGGTTTTCAAAAGACATCATGGTGCCTCAGACTCAGGCTGAAGAACACTCTCCTTCTTATGGGATACTGACGTTTCCTATTCTTCAGACAAAGCTGCTACGAAGGGCTGATTAGTGTTTAATGGAACCTCACCCAGACTGTCTGGCCAGGAGGCTCTTATAGCTCAGGCTACCCCTACTGCAGAATGCATGTCCGTGTGTGAACAAAACCTGAGAAGTTTAATTCTCCCTCCCTTAAGAAAAATTAAACTCTGTAGGGAAAACTGAGTTTGGGAAATTTCAATATGCAGAAGATTGCCCCAATTCTGATCCTCATTTCTGTTCCCCTTTCAACCCCAGCCTATTCTTCTCAACAACCCACTTCTCGGCCTCCATTGCTTTCCTCTTACAAATAGCTCTGTAGGAAAAGCTGCAATTTTTAGCATCTCTAAATCCTTCTAAGCACCAAATTCAAAGAGCTATTTTGGCAGCTGAAATGTAATAGGAAAGAGAGTTTGGATGAAGGCTGGGAGGATCCAAGCTCTCTGCAGAGGGGCCCTTCAACTGAAGTGCAGCTCCTGGTGCACCTGTCTCGGGAGGCTGGCTCCCTGCCCCATCCCTGGCTTCACTGATCTCCCCACTGCTGACCCCGAACCACTTCCTCCCTGCATCCTCGACATCCATGCCTGTCCATTTTATCTGGGTGTGTATGAAGTGGCCTTGCAGTGATGTCAGCTTGCAGAGAGCAAGCAAGGGAGATAGTGCAGGCAGGCCAGACCTGCAAAGTCCACGAGGCTCCTAGAGACTCATTTGGGAACCAGACAATTGGTGTGCCCTGAATGCTTTTGACTGTGGAACTCACTGGAACTGTTCTCAGGCCGTCGATAGTTGTATCTGGTCTACTTAAGGCAGCTATCATTCTTCTGACACAGAAAAAAACAATATGGTTATGGCATGGTGCTTCAGGAACCACTTGGAGGTGTTGCATAACACACAATAAAAGCATCAAGTTTCTGAAACTCTAGAAAGTTCTGAATTGCTAATGTCAACCCAAGTTTTCAGATAAATGGTGATGGACATGTGTAGGCTTTGGCCAGAGAGCCTGGCATTAGCTGCTGTGGGTGCTTAGTGGCTCTGTCAGCACTTAGTGTTCTGAAGAGGAGGAGACAGGACAAGAAGATTACTTGAAAAGTGGTGTCAGAATACAGGGGCGCTGACACCAAATGCTGGCAGGGATGTGAGGCCACGCACACTTCTCTCCCTCGGTGCGATGTGTGTGCAGAAGGCATTCCTCACCACCTCCATTCTTGGACCTCCACATCACCTTGCCTCCACTGAGAGCCATGGCTGATATCACAGGCATGATTTTGTTAACATGGTGACCATGCGCTCAGGACTTCCCTGATAATCTATGCACACCTATTTTCCCAATTTGTCTTATCTGTACCCTAAAATTCTATACTGGGGCAGATGGGCAACAAAAAGGTTTTGGTTAAAAAAATATCATACTTTAAGCAACCGACCATTCAACATTTGTTGATTTAATCTAGGATTACGCTAAGTGCCTATGGTCAGACATGGGATATAAAATGTGAACAGGAAGGTATAAGACCTCTATCTGTGGATGTCCTGTTAGAGTTATAGTCAAAGGTGAACCAATCTACTGAGCTAATAGAGCTTATAATTTCAAGAAAACTACATGGTTAACACATGGAGCCTGAAAGTATACAAACAAAGAACATTCCAGAAAGAAAGAACATCCTGGGGAAGGAATAGCAGGTACAAAACTAGTTGAGGCTGGACAGACCTTATGGGTTCCAGGGACTCCTGAGGGACTGGGTGTGAGAAGACAGGCCTGTGCAGCAGCTGGACAGAGCCACACTACCAAGTTGGCATTTTGTCTTATAACAGCAGGAAGCTGGGAGAGCTATCTGTCTTCAACAGTCACTCTGGAGACTCCAAGAGACATGATGTCTATGAACCTAAGCAAAAGCAGGGAAGAGGCCATCTTAGTTCAGTCCTGTCTGATCTGGAACCCCCAGCAGCTGAAGTTGTCCATTCCCACACAACTCATGTCTTCTTTCCCTAGTTTCTCTGTCTCCATTCCTTCTCTCCCATTCGTTTTCCTAGATGGCCTCACTCTTCTGTCTCTAAGCAGCATCTGAGTGCAGAGGATTCCCTCCTGCTTCTGCCTCCTACCCGTATTCTGGGATCATGGGCATGTACCATCCTCTCTGGCTTTTAAATTAATTTCTATGTGGCCACTGGTATTTTCACCCATTCATTAAAAACTTGGACCAGAGAGTCACTCCCTTCATGCCGTGTCGATAGGAAACCCTACAGTGAAATCCCCAGAGGTGGAAGTGCTGAGTTCCTTTGGCACGTGTTGACTTGGTTAGGAAGAGTTCCCACAAAATCCTTACGAGTGTGACAGGGGAGTAGGAACTTAAAGCATTAAATAAAAATTAACATGTGCAAGAAGCCAGCTTACACAGGAAGACTGGAAGTGATTCCTCACCCTGACATCATCTAACACACAGAGCATGCATTGAACAAAGTGCTCGAAATACGAACAGAATGGGAGGGGACCTACAGAAGACCATACACCATTGCCAGATGCCTTTTGGGGCTCCTTCCTCAGCTCACTATCCCATGTCCACTCTTGGGAGAGTTTTTTTCCTTCCATAATCTGCCTATTCCTCACAAAACAACAACAACAACAACAACAAAAAAGAAACAAAACAAACAAGCAAAAAAGGCCGGTGTGATCTTCTCTCCATCTCTCTTCCTGGTGGCTGAGGGATTTCCACCTAACCTGTACGTTCTCTTTAAACCCCTAATAGAATTGCCATTGATCTTCCTTCTGAGTCTATTTCTAAGCACGTTTATTAATGACACTAAGAACGCTGAAAGGGAGCCCCAGTTTCCCTGGTGACACTAGCTTTAGTCCACAGGGTCTCTGCTCTCTGATTGTAGAGACTGTTAGGAATTTGCATGCATGGGGAATTCCTAGCTGGCTGGGCCAGGGTATCCCACGTGTGCAGGGAACCATGCTGGCATGCTGGGCAGATGCAGTGGTGGGCTGGCGGGCAATCCATGCCATGCAGGCATGGCAGCGGCGGGGTGGTGGGTGGACGTTTACAACCCAGACCTGCATCTGCACAGAAATAAGTTTATTATAATAGAGAGATAAAGAGAAAGATAGGGAAAGAGGGAGAGAAGGGCCAGGGGTGCACAGCTTGTGGGGGAGAAGAGGAAGAGGAGGATTTTTTCCTTAAAATGAGGCTTTTACATCAGGAGCCAAGGGGTGGGTCAGAATACTAACATTGGTTTCCGAGGGTCAGGTCAGAACAGGAACCAAGATCATCTGATCGCCACCCTTAGTCCTTCCAGTGGCTATTTTTGATAAGTTGCTATATGCAATTTTCTAGCCATATCTTGAAATGAGTGGTGTCAAAACAACCAAACCCTAAATCTCTATTTCCATGGTTCTGCTTCTATCTGGCTGTCTGGATTTTTCCATTTCAAACCCACAGCAGTGTCCTCTGAATTAAGACTATCACTGTGTCCTCAATGGAATAGATTAATTTTTTTCCCCAGCCCTTCATTGCTGAAGACCTGCTTCAGTGGGGGAAGGGAGATTGATGGGGGGTGGGAATCATAGGGGGTGGAGGAGATGGGGGTGTGGGGGAGGTGGGGGTGGGGAGGGGTTCAGGTCCCAAAGAGGATGTGTGGAGTTGGATGGGGAGAAGGAGGAGATGGACATGATCTGCGGGTGAATCAGAATCAGGATGGCTGCCTTTTACACTCTACAGTTGCACATGGGATTAAAGGGGAGACAAGGGGCGTGTGAGTTGGGGTGTGGCTAGAGATCAGAGGTAGAGGAATCTAGCATTGACCTTGACAATAGGCACCAGTCATATGTTAATGAAGGGCCACAAGTTCCTCTTGCTAGAGGTAAGAAGAATGACTGCTTTATCAAGCAGGAACTTTCCTCAAGCCCCCCAGGGAATGGAGACCCTTTCCAAATGTTTGACCTTGGGAAAAGGACTTCTTCTGGGGAGCAGACACTATACTACAGTTTCTTAGTCTCACTATATGGGCCTGTTCCCCTCATAACACTTCCAAAAGGGAAGGTCCTGATGTCTTACTCTTTTCCCATTATACTGTACCATTCTGATTTCTCTGTATTTATTAACTGAACTCTTGCCCTTAATGGCCTCAGCTCTGGATCTGAACTGTAGGCATTTCATCCTTGAGATCAGGTGTGTCAAATAATAACTTTCCTGTTCTTGGTGTAATTGGGATGGCACAGTGGAATTCCTGGTTCCAAGGTGGTGAGGATTTTTTTCCCAAAGAATTATTTTGTTTAGAGAGGCTACCATTATACACATTTTTATCCTTCACCAAAACTCACACAAAATTTTCCAAAAGGAAAGGCATTAATGTTGAGAATCATTAAAAATAAAAGTAAAAAGGTTCTGGAGAAGTGTGGTCTGCAATGTTGAAATGCTGGAACCTTGTCAAGCAGCAATGGTTACCATGCGGTCCACACCACTTCATAATATGTGTTACCAGAAATACAGACTGTTAGATCAGAAACTTTGAGAATTCCCTGAGTGTAATTCCCAGCAGACATATCGAGTCAAGACTATGACTCCCTGTGATCTCTGAATTGTATAAATGGACCTGGGCTTGAACTTCGTTCCCTCGTGTGTCAATCTTTAGTTAAAATTTTTTATATCATTGCATCAATTTTGATTGTTGATATTATCTTGTCATTTCTATCAAAGGTTATGAATCTTTTAATAATTGTTTGAAAGGAGCTGGACCACCTTTCCCTGAGAGCCACTGGTCAGTGCTCAGCACACTGCCCACCTCTTTCTCTGCTTTCCTAGTGTGTTAGTGGAGCTCTCCAGAAAAACAGAACCTGGGGAAGGGGGGCGGGGAGACAGAGCATGCACAGACCCACAGCCACAGGAACAACACTCATCCAGGAATCTGCTCATGGGAGTTGTCAAGTCCAATGTCTGCAGGTTGGATAGCACAGGAGCCCAGGAGAGCCTCAGTCAAGAGCATCAGCTGTGGAATTCCCTCATGGTGGGACTCTCTTTAGGCCTTCCAAGTACCGAACAAAATCCACTCACATTAGGTTGGACCACTTGCTCTGCTCAAAAGCTACAAGCTGAAGTGTCAGGTTCATCTTCAACCACTGCACTGTGTCCTCCCTGCCTGGTGTTTGCCCACATGCCTGGGCACTGAGCAGCCAAGCTGATAGAGGAAACTAACCCTCGCTCCTGCATTAAGCATCACAACTGACTTCAAATTTCCTTCCTTGATATGGTTTCTACTTGTTTGTGGTCCTGATGCATGCTGATCTCTTTCTCTCTTCCCATTTCTGTCAGGAACGCAGAACTGGGACTCCAGCTGCCAGTCCATGGGCATGCACAGCATCAGGATATGGGCCCCTGGAGTGTCAGTGTCTCTCTCAGCTAATGGGATTTTCGTATTGGTTAAACCAAAGCCTCTGGTATTTTCCTTCTACCTTTGTTTATATTTATTCATGAAAGCTGGGATCACAGGCCCTTTAGCTGTCATAAACCTATGGATGAAGAAATTGCAAGCAGTAACTCTCCCTAGCTCTTGTGTCCTGTACATCTCACCGCCAAGGCTCGCTTGAGCTCAGTTCCTTGTTATTTGGTCCCAAGATCCCATCATTATCCCATCTCCACAGCTCAAGTGTGGTGCTCCTTGCAGGTTGCTCATTTGTTTCACACACTCCACGTTTCAAGCTCCTAATAAGCAAATCTTTACACCTGGTCATGAGAGCCTTTATGTTCTTCCTCAGGTGTCCCTCACAACAGTCAAAAATTATAGACTTCCCTTTAAACTCCATTTAAGTTATTCTCTTTGGAAACTGTTCAGCTATTTCATCTGTAAGATATATTCTTAATGATGACATCTCACTCTACCACGGATTGACAATTTAAGGGAAACAGTTCTCTCATCTGTCATGTCTTCCTGGAACATATGAGCTTCCAAACACATTTCTCAGTTGTAAAAATCACCCCCAGACTGCAATGTCTATGCTGAAATGATAAAAATCTCAGCCTCCTTTCTAGAAAGAACACATCTGGCCTGTCATTAAACAA
Source organism: Peromyscus eremicus (assembly GCF_949786415.1). Classification (NCBI taxonomy): domain Eukaryota; kingdom Metazoa; phylum Chordata; class Mammalia; order Rodentia; family Cricetidae; genus Peromyscus; species Peromyscus eremicus. The sequence goes on along the minus strand of NC_081418.1, from coordinate 61,516,176 downwards.
TTAGCTATAGGATCGGTGGCATTCCATAGGTTTCTGGTGCTAGAAAGCAGGTCCTGGGGTGGGGGCAGGGCTGTGTTTTGTACATTCAGGTTTCTAGAATATAGACTGTTCAGTGCACAGTGCACGGGTGTCGCCTCTGTCACCCCATTGTTCTGGAAAATGTCAGGGTGAGGAGGAATGAAGTGCCCACATTACCACTCCAGTCCTCCACTGTCTTCCCAAGAACACTCAAGCATTGTTAGTCCTCGAGGGGTACTTCCCATCTTCTCTCCTTATGGAGTGCACCAATGAGGATGCTGAGAACGGATTGTCTCGAGAGTAACATGCTGAAGATCACACAGGAGAATCCTAAATGAGCCTCACTTTAGTTCCCTGGGTGGGAAAATCCTTGCTTCTCTGCATGGGTGGCCAAGACCCAGGAGCCCTGTCCTTGTCAGGTATAATGGCTGACAATTTCAGAAAACACAAACAGCACTGGTAGACAATGTCTTCTCCCTGTGTTACAGGAGACAGATATGGTTGCTGACCTCATAGGGTAGAGAAAGTGTCAGGTCTTGAATACAGCAGTAGCAACACACCCTTGCATATCTGAACTGGATGCTGGCCTCCTCTCTACTACCTAGATGACTTCCTGACTGAACTTTCTTGAGCCTCATTGGAAGACTGGAGGTATTCCTTATATCCAGAGATGCAGTGGGAAGAAGTTGGGTTAGTAAGCAGAGATATGTAGAGGGTTAGTTGGGCTAGTAAACAGAGATATGTAGAGGGTTAGTTGGGTTAGTAAGCAGTGGTATGCACAGGGTGTATATCCCGATTGCCACATCTTAGCACTGAATAAATAGCAGCCTTACAGTGAGGCTCCTGAACAGCTTGGCTTGGGGGCTGCTTGCTCCCTTTGCTCAGTGCCCTAGGACCTATCCCTCAGAATTCTTCCATCCACTGTTGGGCAGCAGCTGATGCTTTGACTAGAGGACACAGAAGTCCTCACCCCAAGTGTCCTGCTCGGCTGTTTTCTTGCTGTTCAATCATCAGCAGAAAGAATACATCCAGCAGGATCAATTCTGGACAAACCATGATGACATTTCAGGGACTGAGTGTCTGTAAGCTTGGGCATCTGTGGTGTCCTGGCCTCAATGTTCTGCTTGTGAGACAGACACAAATTAAAAACAAGGCTTAACTGTCCTCATTGAGGAGCCGGGGGAAGGCATGTCTTGTCTCCCTTTTCTCAGAGCATTTTCCTCCCAGAATGTGTGGTTGTTCGCATTGTGTCAGCTCTTCAGAGCTCTCTGTGGTTGGATTGGGCTACCTCTGTCATCCTGTGGTCCAGGAATACATTTCCCTAATTTTTGGAACCCACTTTGAAGGAAGAGAGCTCTCTTCTCTCCCAGGTTCACAGGCTAACCTCCTTGGGTACCTTCCTCGAGGATGCAAAGCCACCTACCTCCCACCACAGAGATAGGAGACCTTGATTTTCCTCAGGATGAAACCATAAACAGCCAATACAGATACACGTCCTAACTACCAGACCAGCTTAGGATGAACTGAAAAAGGACAGTGTCAAGCTGTTTTACTCAGTATTAGTTTGTGTATATCTTGGAAACACGAATGTAATGGGTTTCATTTGCTTGGCTGCACAGTGGAGCAACATTTCTCTCTGTGCCATCTTAGAGCATACTGCCTGCGAGATGCCACATTCTGCCTAATGCTTACTCAAATACTGAAGGTATTATTTGTCTCTATGATCTTTACGGAGGAGATTTCTGAGTTGAGAGAAGATTTGGGTTATAATTACACTCTCCTCAATGGGCTCAACATAAATATCCCTCAGGGGAATTCCAGAAGGCACCTGTCAGGGTTCAGAAAACAATATCCCCAAATAAGCTGCTTTGGACTTCAGACTGGGAGCCCCAAAAGGGCCACAGATGCAGGGAATGGCTTTCCTAATGATCTCTCTTGACCTAAGGATGAGACACACCAAGAACACAGTTGCCTTCAAGCTTTTTCTGAAATGCCATTAACCAAGGAAGGCTTGGCTAGCACCACAGGGGAGGAGACCAAGGGTTAGACCCACCCACAACAGCAAGGAACTCTGTCTCAGGTACTGCAGATTCCATTCCTTGGTCCAGTCATTTCTCCTACGCCTCCTTTAAAACTGGTTACCACCCCTACGACAAACTACCCTCTGAAAGCACTTAAGCCTTGACCATCTGGCCCCTTTTTAAGCTTCACATTGTGTATGGCTCTTGTGGACTTATGCGTCAATAAACTTGCATGCATCTTCTCCTGTGAATCTGCCCATTGTCAGTGTGTTTCACAACCTCCACACTCAAATTCTGGATCTACACAAGAAAACCAGAACTTTCCCACAGCTCGCATTTTTTACTATGTCAAACCCATAATGTTGGACATGCTTCTCCCATTTGTGTTCAACAGATAGGAGCTCAAGAAAAGAAGAGGGGAAGAGAAATACAGGTTAATGTTATCACAAAAGCTTTGTGAATAATATTCATTGCAAAATGAACCTGCAGTGATCCATACTAATCTAAAATTTGTCGTCAGAGAAGGGACTGAGTACACATTCTTCAAACAGGGTTCCAGGAAGAAATCCCCAGGGATCAAAAGACAGTTCTACCATTATGGATTAGGTCTTCAACGTCACCTGAAGGTCCATGGACTGAGGGCTTGGTCACCAGCCTGAGACGCTGCTAGGAAGTAGTTGTCAATTTGACACAATTCAGAATCACCTGGGATGAGTCTCAATGAGAGATGGTCTACATTGTATTGTCCTATGGGTATGTCTGTAGAGGATTGTCTTAATTATTAAGTTAACTGATGTAAGACCCAACCCATGTGAGTGTCACCATTCCCTAGGCAGGGGTCCTGAACTGTGTAAGAGTGGAGAAACTGAGCTGAACACAAGCAAGCCGGTGATCATGTGTGTATTTATTCTCTTTCTGTTCCTGAGTGGAGATGTAACGCAAGATGCCGTTTGAAGTTCCTGCCTTGACTTCCCCAAAATAATGGACAATGAACTGGAATTATAAGCTGAAATCCAACATGGAACCCACTCCCATAGAAGGAATCTCCATGGAAAATTCCATTCTACATTGATTTGCAGAGAAACTCCTTTCTCTCCTAAGTTGCTTTCTGTCAGACTGTTTTATCACAGCAACAGAAACTAGACTCCAGCAAGCCTGGGGAAAGAAGGTGAAGTTATTGTGAGTGTGCTTTTGAAAGTGATCCTGGGACTCTCGGTCCTACTCTTCCTGCTCTTTGCTCCCTGATACCATGAGATGAACAGTTCTGATCTACCTGGTGCATTCCCATGGTACTCTGCGCATTCAAATCAGTAGGACTGACAATCGGTCAAAACTTCTGAAATCATTACCCAAACAAGCCTTTCTTTCTTTTTTTTTTTTTTTCTTTTTTTTTTTTTTTTTTTTTTGGTTTTTCGAGACAGGGTTTCTCTGTGTAGCTTTGCGCCTTTCCTGGGACTCACTTGGTAGCCCAGGCTGGCCTCGAACTCACAGAAATCCGCCTGCCTCTGCCTCCCGAGTGCTGGGATTAAAGGCGTGCGCCACCACCGCCCGGCATAAGCCTTTCTTTCTTAACAGCTGTAGATATATCTCAGATATTTTGTTGTAGTTATGGAAAGTGGACTGGCACATCTCCTGAATGATGATGCATTGCTGAATTTACCTCACTTGGTTTTAGTGTTAGTTGATATTTCCAAAAGAAGAGGAAGCTTTTCCATTGCCATCACTTGACTGGTCACAGCATCTCCTCCCCATATTCTGCTCTGCTTTCCTCTTTTAACCACAGTGGCCATCGTTTCAGATGCTGCACTCGTCCCTGGAGTGGATGGAAGATGGGGCCCAAGCTGTAGAGACCTCTCAATACTTCAGCACTTCCGCATCCAGCATAGAATCCATCTCCAGGCGTAACTACTCTGAGAAATTCCATTCCACCAATATCTGCACAGTGGTTCTGCAACATTTCTCAGCATTTTGAAAGTTTTAGGTCCCATAAAACTTTAGAAATGCATTAACTCTCTTTAGCATTGTTATTGTAACAGAGAATGTTAGAATTTGCATAAAAGCATGTCAACATACCTCCTACATATGTATCGAAAAGGACTCCATGAAAAACCTTTGTGACTGAGTCTAGAATGATTGTCTAATCTGTGATAATTAACATTTCCTAGAAAATGCCTTAAAAACAAACAGACACACTAAATAACCACAGCTAAAGATAAACCCCCTAAGAAAATTTTCCTTCATAAGAAAACACCAGAATGAAAGACATCTCCCATCCTAATTCTACCCATGTAAGCACTATTCTGTCAACCAGATTTAAAATGGAATGGTCACACTAGAAAAAGTAAAGCATCTGAGGGCCTTGTAGCATGAATCTTAAGAAGTCTTATTAGCAAAAAACAAACCCAGAGCCAGGTATTGGGGTGAACACTGAAAGATCAGAGTGACAGAACCAGCCACAGCTAACCACCAGATATAACACAAATCTTAAAAGGTCTTGTTAATAAAAACAAACCCGGAGTCAGGTATTGGGGTGAACGCGGAAAGATCAGAGAAACAACCAGCCACAGCTAACCTCACCTCACCATTTTCTCAGCTGGAAGCATCTGTGTCCTCATCCGAATGGATCTCAGCTGAACTGCTGCTAAAAGCCTAAAAGCTTAACAGACTCTAGTTCCTGGTCCTCATGCCTTATATTCCTTTCTGCTTCCTACCATCACTTCCTAGGATTAAAGGCGTGTGTCACCACGCCTGACTGTTTCTAGCGTGGCTTTGAACTCACAGAGATCTGGATGGATCTCTGCCTCCAGAAGGCTAGGATTAAAGGTGTGTGCACCACCATTTTCTGGCCTGTATGTCTATCTAGTGGCTGTTCTATTCTCTGACCCCAGATAAGTTTATTAGGGTGCACAATATATTGGGGAACACAATATCACCACAGGGCCTCATAGCTCATGTACCATTAAGCTACTGAAAAGTGTACCTTAGATGAGATAGATGTCACTGTACCTTCAAGATTAAAAATAAGATGTGAATTTCTCCTAGTAGATGATAAAGAAACAGATACCCACAGTCAGACAACATTTTCTGTTTTCTACTGATGTGTGGCCCCCTGTACCCCAACAGTCTCAGCTCCTATGGAGCCACAACTATAATTTATATGATCATACATTATTCCTTACTTTTCTTCTTTTTGAAAATTTCACCTTCCATCACAGATACCATACCAATACCTGTTTCTATAGCATTTAAAAGTTTAGTTTTATAAATGCATACTCATACACAGCTGTTGTTCTTTATATTAGCAATTTAATTACTGTAATGGGTTCCTTCAGGACGTTTTCATTCATGCTGTAGTGGTTTGAACGAGAATGGCTCCCATAGACTCATATATTTGAATGCTTGGTTCCCAGTTAGTGGAATTGTTTGGGAAGGATTAGGAGGTATGGCCTTGTATAACACAAATGCTAAATGGTCTTATTAATAAAAACCTGGAGCCAGATATTTGGGTAAATTCTGAAAGATCAGAGAGACAGAACAAGCCACAGCTAACCTCACCTCACCAGCTCCTCAGCCGATCCTGTTTCCTCAGACTGAAAGCCCCTGAGTCCTCACCTGGAAGGGTCTTAGCTGAACTGCTGCTAAAAAGCCTCTAGTTCCTGGTCCTCATGCCTTATACACCTTTCTGTTTCCTGCCATCACTTCCTGGGATTAAAGGCATGTGTCCTTTCCAAGCAAAGACATGAGATCTCAAGTGCTGGGATTAAAGGTGTGTGCCACCCCACCTGGCTCTGTTCCCAGTGTGGCCTTAAACTCACAGAGATCCAGATGGATCTCTGCTTCCCAAGTGATAGGATTAAGGGTGTGTGCCACTACTGTCTGGCCTCTATGTCTAATCTAGTGGCTGGCTCTGTCCTCTGATCCTCAGATAAGTTTTATTTGTTAGAACACAAATAAAATATCATCACAGCCTTACTGTTGAAGGAAGTGTGTCACTGAGGGTGGGCTTTGGGGTTTCAAAGCCCACCCAAGGCCTAGTTTCTCTCTCTCTCTCTCTCTCTCTCTCTCTCTCTCTCTCTCTCTCTCTCCCTTCCTTTGTGTGTGTGTGTGTGTGCCTGCCTCCTGCTTGTGGATCAGGATGTAAAGCTTGCAACCACTGCTTCAGTACCATGTCTATCTGTTTCCTGCCGTGATGATCAGGGACTAACCCTCTAAAACTGTAAGCAAGACCCCAATTAAATGATTCCATTTTTAAGAGTTGCGTTGGTCATGATGTCTCCTCACAGCAACAGAACAGTAACTAAGACACATATATACACTGAATTTTTAATCACATCATTACTTTCTCTTGTCCCTGTCTTACTCTTTCTCTTCCCAACAGTACCTATTTTCCTTTCCTTTTTTGTTTTTTGTTTTTCAAGACAGGGTTTCTCTGTGTAGTTTTGGTGCCTGTCCTGGATCTCACTCTGTAGACCAGGCTGGCCTCGAACTCACAGAGATCCTCCTGGCTTTGCCTCCCAAATGCTGGGATTAAAGGTGTGCGCCACCACTACCCGGCAGTACCCATTTTTCTTATGCCTTCCACCTTCATATCTGTTTTTCTGTCTTTCTGTTTTTTTATTTGTTTGTTTGTTTTTGGGGTTTTTTGGACACAATAAGTTTCACTGGGGTTACTTATAGGAGTAAAGGTTAAGGGTTGTTTACAGAACCATGGACACCTCTCCAGTGGCTACAATACTTAAGAAAATGTCTCCCCTATCACCCTAGTGAATTAACACTAGTAAATCCTTAGAGGCGCATGGGCCCAGTGAGGCCCTCCACCCTCCATGAGAGGGTATCTCGGGCCCCAATCTTGTGCAGCTCATATGCAGGTAAGCATAGCTGCTGTGAGTTCAAGGATGCAAGGATCATCCTGCCCAGAAGTCATTGTTCTCTGACTCTCCTCCTTCCTCCTTTTCTTTCTATCCCTTCTTCCATGCTTTTCAAACATTATATTCTTTCAAGTGTGCCTTCTTTTGTACAAGTTTGTTTGATAATGACTCCATGTGTTTTGAATGTCAAGTCATTAAATTTTGCTGTATAATATTCCACTACATAAAGACTAGTATATTTATATATGCTCCCTTTTGCTAGATCTCAGGCTCAAGGTCACTAAAGACATTCCCATCACAAACATCCTTACAATTTTCTCATGGGGAACCTCTGCCAGGGATTCTCTTGAGAAGTGCTCAAAAGTTAGATGGCTAGCTAGCAAGTATATCCTCCACCTTTGCCCTACTATTAACTTTCCAAGTTTTAACATGCCTCCTCTTCAGATGCACACAGGGTTCTCCTTGCTAAACTCCTACACCAGAAATCAGTCCTATAAATCGTTTTAAAACCTCAGCCTTCAAGCCCATCGGGATGGTGGCACACGCCTTTAATCCCAGCACTCGAGAGGCAGGGGCAGATGGACCTCTGTGAGTTCAAGGCCAGCCTGGTTTACAGAGCAATTTCTAGGACAGGTTCCAAGGCTACACAGGAAATCTCTGTCTCAAAACAACAACAACAACAAAAACAAACAAACAAACAAAAAACCCCAACACCAAAAACACCCTCAGACTTCACTGGATGTTTTCTCATTGTGATTTCAATTTGTGTTTCTCTAGTTATGTTAATGAAGTTGAATTGCTCAATGCATTTTTGTAAAATTCCATCTGTCTAGAGAAATATTCTCTACTGCTCCAGAGTGCAGACTGGGCTGGCCTTGCAATGAGGACAAAAGCCTTACAGCATTCTCGAATTTTCTACAGGTGTCTGGATAGGCACTCCCACGAAACCTTTCTCCATGGCTGAGGTAGCTCCAGCAGTGCAGGCTGGTAATGGTTGGTCTTCACTGTCAATCCGACTGGATTTGGAATCACACAGGAAACACACCTCTGCATATGTTTCCAAAGAGGAAGACCTGCCCAAAGGTTGGCTGGGTGGATTGACAAAGAGGAGGATGCCAGCTGAGCACCAGCATTCACCTCCTGGATTCCTAACAGGAAACATGATGTGACCAACTACTTCCCACTCTCACAGCCAGAGCTGCTGCCCCACAATGGTGGGCCTTATTCCCCCAGGACTGTAAGCCAAAACAAACTCTTCCTTGCTTACATTGCCTTTGATTATTATTTTTGTCACAGCAAGAGACAGGTAACTAATACAGTGGGTTTTCTTCCTTTCCTCCCATTGCTGTGAACTGAGGGAGGTCTTCTTTCTTCCCTGCTGGAAGACACTAACAAACAGATGGTGTCAGGAAAGGCAGGAATGTCCCCGCCTGCAGCTGCTGCTGAAGAGGCTGGAGATGCTGCAGAGGCAGAGCCAGGGAGAGGTGGTTCATAAGCTCCCCATTCATAAGCTCCCCATTCATAAGCTCCCCAGAGTCTTGCCCATCTTCTGGGCTGTGTGTGTTTCTCTACATGATTAGGAAAGGGAGAATTTCAGAATAGATCATGAGCTGCAAAGAATTATTCTTATATGTGTTTAATTTCCTTTTGCCTCAGCACTGAGAATCTGGTATCTAATCAAGGCACTTTGCAGGAATGAAGGTACATGTGATTGTTGGTTTGGTTTGTGTGGGTTCATGGCCGGGATGTTTCCCTATGTGCTCTTCATATGTAAACAACAGCAGACAATAACAAGTATTTGAAATAAGTCTCCTCTAGTCAGGGTAGAAGTGAGGAGAGAGGGAAAGTCTCCAATTCTTAGCTGCAATTCCACTGAAGACGCTGCCAGCCCCAGCTTCTCCCCCAGGTTATGCCCATGGCAATGGCAGTCAGTGCAGTCAGTGCAGTGCCAAGCTGACTCCACAGCCAGCCCAGCGTGTCGACAGTGCCCTTTGATTTTCACAGATGAGTAACACTCCACTGGAAACAGGAGCATCCTTGGCACCCCTGTCTTATCACAGTGCTGTTATTTTTACTTAATAGCCGGAAAGTCAAGCGCAATCAAAGCGATGGTGTCCACAGCGTCTTTTCCCCAGCAGATCTGCAGCTGTGCCCAACGGAGTGAGCACAGTCTATTCCAGGGATGTGTGAGCACCAGGGATTGGGTATGTGCAAGGTGCACAACAAAGCTAAAGTGTGCACACACTTATTGACAACCCTACCTGGGTCATAATACATATTTGTGTCATCTATTCTGTGTGTGTGTGTGTGTGTGTGTGTGTGTGTGTGTGTAAGGGTGTGCATGCCAGGGGGTCAACCTCCACTGTCATTCCTCAGGTGCATTCCACCAATTCTTGTGAAATCATCTCTCACTGGCCTGGAATTAGCAGGACAGTTTAGACTGGCTAGCCAGTGAGCTCCAGGAATCTGCCTGTCTCTACTTGCCCAGTACCCACAGCACCATGTCTGGCTTTCTTACATGGGTTCTGGATACTGCATTCAGTTTCCAAGCTTGTGAAGCAAGCCCTTCACCGGCCAAGGTGTATTCTCTCCCCTTTACCCACTTTCTCTCTTTACCTCTAAACAGTGGCATCTGGGTAAGGTAGAAAGATGAGGTAAGGTCAGTGGTGGGAAATCCAAGGCCAGCAGTGTCTGTGTTCTGGCTTGGAGGGTCACTTCTGCAGTGTGTCCTAAGACAACACTAAAAAGACAGAAGTACAATCACTCTTGACTAAGGAAGGGAGCTCAATGGAACTTCATAATTTATGGAAAATTCTAGAACCTTCCCTGGTAGTTCTACTACCTTGACCGACAGCTTCTCTGCTACTGTTACATCGTTTCCATTTGGTTGAAAATAAATTTTCAGGTGGACCTCAGACAAGGTGAAGGGCCCTAAAGAGCTCAGAGGGTAAAGGCACTTGCTGCCAAGCCTGAGGACCTGAGTTCAACCCCAGGAATCGCAGGCTGGAAGGAGAGAACCAACAGCTGCAAGTTGTCCTCTGACCTCCACAGGTGAGCTATGGCACTTGTGAGAGGGGGAGGGAGAAGGAGAAGTTAATTTAAAACAAACAAAGGAAGGGGCTGGAGAGACTGCTCAGTGGTTAGAGCACTGGCTGTTCTTTCAGAGGACCAGTGTTCAGTTCCCAGCACCCGCAGAGCAGTTCCTAACTGTCTGTAACTCCAGTTCTAGGGGAACCATTGCCTTCTTCTGGCCTCTGTAGACATTGCACACATGTGGTGCATGGACATACATGCAGGCAAAACGCCCATACACATAAAATAAAGACAAAAAATCAACTAAAAGAATGTTAATGTTTGACTTGATTTGAGTATTACACACACATCCCAACCCTGTGAACATGTGCAGTCTTTCAGTATGAACTGGTTAAAAAGGAAACAAGAACACCTCTGCCTGCTTCCTCGGCACTCCCTCCCACTCTGTCTCCAGCTCTCCACTGCAGCTGGGTGTCTCTGCATTCTCTCCCTCTTCTGCCTTTGTTACTTGTCTCTTCTTCAGTTCTGCCTCCCCCACAATCCTGAAACCAGACTTTATTGTGCATTTTTCAGGAGGCTTCTCAGTCAATGTTCTGGTTATTTCCTTGGGCCTGATGACAATGTGCACTGGCCTCTGCCCCAGTGGCAGATGAGAAGCACCATTAATCCTTCCCTGCTGGCCACAGCCCAGATAACTGACCTCCAAGTCCCCTGAGCATGAGGTGTTGGACAAAATGGTGGTGCTATTGTGGGGTTGAAAGCTTCCATTCTCAGTTGGTGAGTCTCAACTTTCCAGCTCATAGATGCCCCTGGGTTTCTTCCAGATGGTTCATTCTAAAACCCACGGTACTCTTGAGGAGAGCATCTCCCATCCTCTGGGGGGAGAAGTTGGATGGTAAAGGGGTGCTGACTGGTCCTGTGTGCCCCTGCTGGCTTAGCACAGCATATGCACAGGACCTAGGGGGTCTGGAATGTGCTTCAGTTCCAAGGTGCACTCTTGCTAACCAGATAGCACTGGTTCCTGCAACCAAAAGACTTCACTAAATTCTCCCACACTGTAAATTTATTTTAAACTATTAAAGTGAAATGAAACAAATGTTCAGAGGTGAATTAATATTCCTCTCCAAATCAAAAGGGCATGAAGGCCAGAGTTATTTCCTTCCATGAACTAGGCAAACCCTTTAATTTTAGGCTAAAAATGTGTATGGAGCCTGCTCTCAGGCTGCCTGATCCATTAGAACTTGAAGGAATGTTTCCATATAATAGGACACTGAGCTTTGCTGTCACCTACAGTCACCTCAGTCTTTCCTGAATGGTCTTCCAGAAAGTTCTCCTAACATTTTGGTTAGCAGATGCCCCAAGATGAGCAGCCCTAGAGAACGGCCACCAATGGGGTTTGTAGTTGGCTGTAATATCCCACAGTGCACCACTCCTCCCGGTAATAACAGAGCTCTAACACTAACAGTGAACAGGAATAGAGCAGAGTGGCGGGTGTGCAGAATGGGTTCTAGAAAGGGGAGTGGTTTTGGGCAGCAAGTCATTAATTTAGCATATTGATGGGTCCAAACACAGAGACCCAGAGGCCACATGAGCTAAAGTCCCACTCAGGCTCTGGAGAAGACAGGACAGCCCTCTCCACTGAAGCTCTACCTAAGACAATTTATAAAGAATCCTGAGCTGACTACCTGTTTCTGGCTTTGAGAATTTCTTTGTGTTAATTTTACCAACTTTCATATTTGTGTGTGTGTGTGTGTGTGTGTGTGTGTGTGTGTGTGTGTGTGTGCTTATGAAGGCCAATCTCCTATGTCCCTCTCAGGCTCTTCTACTTTGTTGAGACAGGGTCTCTCACTAGAACCTGGAGCTTATCAATTAGGCTGGATTGCATGGCTAGGAAGCTCTGGGGATCCCTCTGTCTCTGCTTCTCTAGGGCTGGTCATCCAAGGGTGTACCCATGCCCCACTTTTGACATGGGTGCTGGACTCAGAGCATGCTTAAACACTTATATGCTTACATGCTCACAGGGCAATCAATTCACAACTGAGGCATGGCCCAGCCCCAACTTTGCACACTTTTACTTGTGGTTAACGTATTTAAGATTGTTCTTGCTCCCGGTAAGCTACTGTGGCATGGACAGATGTCCAGCCGCCTTTCCTGCATAGATAGTAAGCTGTATTTTAGGAAGAGTTCTGAGAAGGAAGATGTTAGGAAGAGATGCTGTAGAGTCAGAAAGCAGGGGAAATCAACCTGAGTCTCCATGATGGGCACATAGAGGGGGATGCTCAGAAACTTGGACCTTCTGAGTTATGCCTGGACCCATTTTCAGAAGGCATATCATCTTCAAACACTAAACATCAATGCCTGTTGCTGATAGCTGATGTGAGGAGCTTCATGTCACCGAGGAATGGGAGGCAGTGGCAGGAGTGCCAATAAGTTCCCTGGGACAGAGGATCCTTTATCTATAGAGGCTTCACCTCTATAACTCATCTCCCAAGCAGAGCTATTGTTTCTAGGGAGGGGTCCACAGAATGGTGTGGCCTAAAAACCTCAAAGACTCTCTGTTCACTATATCCACTATCTGTGGACTGTTTTGCTCACTGGAGCCTGAAAGAAAGAAAACCCTGACTTTGGACAATTCTGGTTCAGGAGAATTACCCAAAACAGGAAGGGGAAAGCAATGCCTGTGAATAGTTGCTGGACTCACAGTGTCACAGGAACATCCATCCAGTGACAAAAGACTCCAGCTGGGTTCCAGAAGCCACAAGGAACACACTTTGGTTTTCCCTGTGCCAAGAATTCCTAGGCCCCAGCTTCCTTTAAAACCATTGTTGACTGACCATGAGATTTTCAAGGATCCAGGCACCTTGTAGACCTCTGGGCACCAAAAAAAATACATAAACCCTATCACATGCTTGAGGATCCACCAAGACAGGCATTGAGAACCAGAGCAAGCCTTGGTTCTGAACAACATTTATCTAGAAACTTGATGTCAGGGAAAAGCTCATAGGAACAGAGCACGGAGATTTAACAGGATGCAATGGCCTTCATACAGTAAAACTTCCCACTGGACCTACTCCAAGAGGAGACACCCCTGAACGTTAGTGGAATAGTAACACACCAGCAATAAATGGACACTGGATTGAAAATGTGCATGTTGAAGACCTAAGATGTTTCAAGGAAAAACTTGATTGATTTCACCAGTGTCGTTTTCTTATTTCTCATTGACTAGCACAAAATAAAATAGCTCTGCTTGGGAGATGAATTATAGGGGTGCAGCCTCTATTAGATAAAGAGCTCCTCTGTCTCAGGGAGCTTACAAACACATCTGCCTTCTCTAAGTCACCCAACTGCAACTGGAGATGAACTTCTAAAAGAATGTATGGGGAATACAGTCTGCGGTAAACCTGAGTCTTCAACTAGGCAATGTGGTGTGGACAGGGCCAGCCAGGGATTGCTGTCTAGTCTTTGTGGGGCTCCTGGTGATGCATGGGTTTGCAAGCCTGGGAGGGCTGCACATAGAACTGCATGTGGGAAGAGCTGGCTGAAGAGGCATTCAGTGCATGACTGTAACTGGGTTTGGCATCTCCACAACCACTGGGCTCTGCCTCTCTATCTCTCCTCACAAAATCAGCTCTAAGAACATAAGTGCTCAGGTTTGTCTGGTCTGTCTCTGCGCACATGTGGATGCCCTGAAGCCACTCACTGGGAGGCACTCTGCTGCTTTCTGAGGCGGTGAGATGTCCAGCTACTCACCTGTCAGAACCAGGCATAAATCACGCAGTCCCTACAGTGAATGTTAAATATCACCTAAATTTCAATCAAGCCTGGAGTGCCAAGAACTGCCAGTCATCCAACCCAGGCGAGACTGTGATTAACAAGCCTTCCAAGGCAACTGAGGAAAAATTAGGAATCCACAAGCCCCAAATGAGCAAGTGTGGAAGTGTCATTTGACGGAAGCCAGTGTCATAGACTTAGCCAGAGCATGAGATTCAAATGAGTGACAAACCAGACTCGTACTTATTGACTTAAGAGTTGACAGAGCATTTGAAAGTACAGTGAGCTCACATCTCATCTTGCTCTCGATCCAACAGATGATAGATAAAATGCTGGTTCCTGCAGAATCCCCTGGGCTCAGTTCAACTGGCTCTAATGTCAGTAATATCCAAGGCAGGGAAGGGGACAGGGAGGAGGATGAGTACAGGTGTCATGTGGGTAACCATATTCAAAGAGTAAGCAAGACACACAATGAGCAAGCTTTTTAGCCTTTGAGAGAGTGAAGAGAGGACTTCAGACATTTTTAAGAGATATAGTATAAAGATATCTCTATACTACAGCATACCATGCCAGCTATGACTAAAAATACTCATTTGATATTAGATTTCTATGAGCATTGATAACATGTAATTTACATAACTAATCTTAATCCATGTCTCTAGCCTCATACCTAAATGTTCCAGTTTTATTAGCATGTTATAGCAGGGTATGAAAAGGGACCATGGTGTGGGTGGACATTATACAGTGAGTCTACTTAATACACACTTATGACTTGTTCGTACAAAATTATGCTGATTATCATAACAGACCAAAAGAAGGCTGAAGAACTTGGGAAAGCAGATATATTTTTCACAAACAGGCGACTAAGTCAGGTAGACCGAGCAGGGGCACTGAATGAGGGCTTGTGTGGCATCATCATAGTCCATGCATGCCACTCTTTCCATCCTAAAGTCAGGTTCTGAGCTAAACCTGCAGCTTTCTTTATGCCAGGCAACAGGTGCCTTGCTGAGGGTAGGGCACTTTTTACAATTAGAGTACATTCTCGCTTCTGGTCTCTCTTCATTTAAAGAGAGACTTCAAGTTGGGCAGACTGGTTCTCCCAAGCACGCACATCTCTCCACCAGCATACCCCAGACTCGACCCACTTTGTCAACAACTCCAGACCTAGCTAGATAAGCATTCTTCCATTGCTCGCTGATTATTCTGAAGTAGCATGGCAATCCCTCCTTGCCCCTGCCTCATACAAAAGCAAAAACCTACAGGGTAACACAAGGAGCCCTTATCCAATATCAACACCTTAAAGTCTAAAACATCACCCAAGCAAACATATACACAGGATTTCCGCTCAACAAGATGGCAACCTCTCTGTCCTTACCAGAAGAATCCTGCACTCTGACTTCTAGGTCCATGCCTCAGGCAACTGGCACTAACTGTAGGGATACTGATACCAGACAAGCCAGCCACAAGCAGGCTGGGGTCGTCTTGCTGGAAGGCAGGGCAGTGATCCTCAAGTTGACAAAGTTGTCACTGCCAAACTGCCCCTTGACCTGCAGCCCTGAGGTTCTGGGCATCCCCAGAGGTCTTCCATCCTTCAGAGGCACTTGCAATCACTGCCCCCTACCTTAGAGTCAATCATCTTTGGGACAATCATTTTTCCCAAACCTGGGAAACAGGCCCCTGCCTGCCTGGCGGCTGTGGATGCACTGTGTACCTCCAGGACAGAGATACACACATATTGGCATAGTGAGTATATGGGAGGCTGAAACCCCACAGGTCTCAGCCCTGACTTGCACCCAGGAGACTAGGGAGGGCATTAGGGCCCAGGGGCACTTCCTGTCTTAAGGGACCTCTCTTCTCTGTGCTTGCCTCAGAACAGCCCTGGGGATGTATTTGAAACTCAGCAGACACAAGCCAGAGAGCAAACTGTGCCCAAAGCAACAAAGCCACATGTCCAGAAGACAGCAACCGCCAAACCGCCAACATCCCATTTACACACATGCTGGATCATTCACACCCTCAGGTTCAAGTGGGAAATTCTGCAATATATGAACACCAAGGAGGTCTCCGACTTCCCGGGAAATTCAGGACTCCCGAGGTCTGCCCCACCACACACTGCTTCTCAAGCTGGATTCCCACCTTGCCAACAGCAGCACTCACCATCATGTTGCCCTGCATCTTAGCAGTCTTGATCATTGCCTTTTCCTTCATTTTGTCCCAAGTCTTGAACCTGACTTCTGGCCCAGAGAAGAGTAACTTAATCCATTGTTCTGGTGAGGACCCAAGTGAGGACCGGAGCCGTGATTACCGGGTGGAGATGGCGTTTTGAAGAAAACACAATTCTGCCACGTCCTGGTTTTCCTGTCCCTCTAGGTTCCCAGGTAGATCCCACTGAAATCAACTCTTCCCAGTCGCTGCCGGGAAAGCGGAATCAGGAGTCAGGCGCTGGGGGTGCGGCTTGTAACAAAAAGCAAGCTGGGAGCCGCGGAGCGAGGATGTGGCTGCCTGTGAGCAAAGGCGTGCGTGTCCTCAGAGCTGGCTCTCAACACGCTGTGAGTGACAGCAACGTGGCAAGTGCCTTGTGCACTCCAGGACTCTGGGCGGGGATGCTTGGCTAGCAGCGCAGGTCCCCAAGGGCGGTGACACCCAGAAGTGTGTGTGTGTGTGTGTGTGTGTGTGTGTGTGTATGTGTGTACACGCGTGCGCGTGCTGGCCTCAGCCTCTGCTGAGCAGGACCTGGAAGCCCGGGGCTGCAGCACGCTTCAGCTAGCGTAGCTGCCAGGGGGATTGGCCAGCAAGAGGGTGACTACAAACAGGTTCCAGGGTGATCTTGGTGGGTGGAGCCAGCTGCTATTAGGAGGGATGGCCAGCCACCAGCCCCAGTCTGCACCCGGCAGAGCAGGGAGCAGTGGCGCAGGGAGCCAGACTCCACACGTCCGCTAAGAGTCTGGCGGAGGAGCTAGGGGCAAGCGGGAGGAGCCTGCGTGGCAGCTGATAAATAATGTGGTTTCAGGTTACTATGGGACACACGTGATGTCTCCATGGTTGCACCAGGGTGCCTTACAGTCAGTGGCATGGCAATGATGACTGCACCTTACAGAGCCACATGTTGGGTCCTTAGAGCCTCATCTTAGCGCCTGCTACCCTAGCCTAAGCCCTCCAGACCTCAGCCCAGCCACAATCCTGATAGTGCCTTTGTTTCTTCAGCCCATCTCTCAGGCCAGCACCCTCCTCCCAAGGTACAGCCCAGGGGAACTCCAAGCCCACGTCTATTTCCCCAGCTTTCTCTCAGGGTGGCCAAGTCTGGATTCTAGGATCGCCAACCCAGAGCGCTCCCAGGATCATTCACAACCACCAAGGTATGTTCAGCATTATCCCACACAGCAGAGAGCTCCAGAGTGTGTGCACAGAGGGCTGGTACATTCTTTTACAGAAGGACCTACAGCGCTACAAAACCCAGATGAAGGCAGGCTTGTGGAGGTGTGTGAAGTGCGCCCTCGCCTGCCAGGGAAGGGCAATGGCGGAAGCCAGTCTGGTAAGGATTTTCAAAACTTTCCTCCGCCTTTTTAATATCCACCAAAAAAATCTTCTGTAAGAAAAGAAACAGGAGGCTGGGACTTAGAAGTGGCTTAAGCTGATTCCTATACAATAGATGTGCACAATACATTGTGTATGTAGAGCACAATCACATACACTCAAAGCCTTTGGTAGTTGGTATATAGGTGTAAACTGCAGATCTGGGCTACAGAGATGAATGGAGGAAATAAACTGAGGATAAACACTTGGAAAGCAGTCAGTAAAGTATGCCTGTCTACAGTGTATGTATGGTCTTTTCTGGAGATAATTTCTTCTACTAGGGTTATTTCTCTCCTGGCCACTGACCACAAGATACTATAAGCAGAAATGTATTCTCCCAGAGACAGAGGCCCAGGATATATTCCTCCTCTAATACTAGGTGTCCCCCTACAGTGGGTTGGCTTCTTCTGGTCCCACATAAAGCCTCTGGGTATCCTGAGTGGCTGGAGGAGGAAGGTGGCTTTCTGGGGTCTCTGTAAAGACAGTAATGCCACTCATGGGGTTCCTCTCTGTTTCTTCCACTAGCTCCTAATACTGCTTTAACTCATTTCCTCCAGGGTTATGGCATGGCATCTGAATCTGGGGTAGGCATCAACTTCTGACCATAGAAGACTCAGGTTACCACTAGATGGTTTGAATGAGAACTGTCCCGTAGTTTTGGGCAATTGAACACTTGTTCCGTCCACAGTTGGTGGTGCTGTTGGGGGAGGTTTGGGTGGTTGAGCCTTGCTGGAGGCAATGTGTTACTGCGGGGAGGGCCTTTAACATTGAAAGTTTCTACAGCACCTCCACTTCACTCTCTCCTTCTGCTTGCATCTGAAAATGTGGGCTCTCAGTTTCCTGTTCCTGCCATCACGGCTGCTGTTTGCAGCCATGCTTCCCCTCCATGACAGACACATTCCTCTGGAACCATAAGTCAAAATAAACTCCTTTTAAGTCACTCTGGGGTGTCATGTTTCTCATCATGGCAACCAAAAAGTAACTCAACAGCTGTCCACACTGGCCTCCCTCACAAGGCGGGGAAGACAAAACAAAAAATGTTTTTCACCTTGCCATATTCATTGCATCCTTTTAATGACCCTTTAAATGGAATGGATGAACAAAATCCTCATGTCTAAGAAACCAGTAACCATTGAGAAACTGTCCCTAAAGCTCACCCAACAGTCATGAGCCCTGCTGTTCTAGGCTCTTTGAGCTCCGTTCTTTCTGTCCATTGTCCAAAGCCTACAGGGAAGTGAGGCTGAGTGAGAGGTAGACCTAAAGAGTCAGAATGGAAGGGAATAAGGTAGCCTGGAGGTTCTGAGCACATGGCTGTGCTTACTCCTTCCCAGTAACTCCTCTGCTTCAGCCAGTGCCTTGTGGGATGTTGGGGAGAAAGGAGTGAGGATAATCAGAAAGAAAGAAGGCAGGAGAATAAGAAAAAAATTGCTTAAAATGGGATGACTACCAACTTTCATAGTAATTTTCGATGATACATTTTGTAAGAAAATCCCTCAGGAAATCATGGCTCTCTAAACCTCTTCCTGTCCCAGCCACCACAGTCGCTTTTTTTACAGTTTCATTTGTGAGCAGGGATGCTAGCTGAGTCTTTTCTGTCACTATAAAAATACGACAGAGTAATTTGTAAATGATAAGGTTCGTGGTTCTGAAAGCTGGCAAGTTGAAGATAGAGATTTTACATCTGACAAGGACCGTGCCGAGCATCACACAGTGAACCAGAGCAAGTGTGCTGACGTGGGCCCCCTTCCTTCTTCTTATAAAGCAACAGATGACATCCTTGGCAGAGCAATCTCAGGACTTCATCTAACTCTGACTGCTCTAATTTCTAAGTTCTTACAGTGTGTTTTTGGCCAGGGCATTTGAAGATCAGCAAACACAAACGTAGTCCCCGGGTTCACTCCCAATATCAACTGTCCTCTCTAGTTTCCACACTGGCATATCCTGTTTCCTTTGCTATCTATGGGAGGAGCAGTGGGACCTAAGATTTCCAGTTGGGTTTCTGAGACACACCACATTCGCTAGGCTGCAGGGCACTTACCTTTGCTCATCACTGACATGTGACATCCCTTGAGCCCTGGAAGGCTGACTCCAGATCTGTAACCCAGCAGCCATTGGATATGTCTAGGCTTTACTCCATCCTTAACCTCCGAGCTGCTGGCTTTAGTGTCTAATTAAAGCAACTCTGGTTTAAGTTGATAATTTTGGCTCAATATTCACTTTCATACTTGCAGTTTGGTAATACTTACAGCACAAGAACAAATGCCTGTTGTTTTATCTGAAATCCCTTCTTTTACATATTACTTAAAAGTTAAATATAAAAAAATGTGACTACCTGAGTGTGTTATGTATCTTCCTTTTAATTAAAATGCCTACCTAAATGTCCTTCAAGCAATGAATAGATAATAACAATGTGGTACATATACACTATGGAATACTATTCCACAGTAAAGAAAAATTAAATCACAAACTTTTCAGGTAAATGGATGGATCTAGAAAATATCATAGTCAGTGAAGTAACCCAAACCCAGAAAGAAGAGCATCTCATGGGCTGTCCTGGAGGGTCCTAGCTTTAAATCTTCAGATGTGATCACATAACCTGTAGTAAATACAGAAACCAGGCAAGTAAATGGGACTGCCAGGGTAGGGAGTTGGGCTGCAATAGAGTGGGGGAATATCAGGGTATAAGTCATCTGATCAGGAAAATGGGAAAGATGGAGCTCCTTAGATAGAAGGAGGTGAATACAGAAGAGTAGGTAGGTATAGTAACAATAAGGATGTTTCTGAAAAGGACACAAGGGATCATACTATTAACTATTTATCAAAAATAAAAACCTATAATACATGTAACTTCACATATAGATATACATATATAGTTTCAATGAGCTTTTCTCATCTGGTCTGACAGTGCTTTCTCTGGGAGTCAAAGACCACCTAACAAAAACCCCAATGCCAGACATGAGAATCCCTCTCTTGTGTTGTTGATCAGGGCTGTCCAAGAGACTCCCAAACATGTAGCCTACTGCTGTTGCTGTTGGTTGCTTTCCAGAGATGGAAGGTAAATCTTTATTGCTGAAGATACTTTGCACTTCTGAAACAGGGCCCAGAGACCTCTGAGCTAGAACTGACCTGAATTCTCCTCCTGAGAACTAGCTTTCGTAGTACCAGAAGGCACCATGAAAGCTTCCAAAGGAGGCAACCAACAGTCCTACCCAGCTATGATGCCTATGATGCCTATGATGCCTATGATGCCTATGATGCCTATGATGCCTATGACCACAACAATGGCCAACATGGCACCTTAACCCTGAGTGCAGTAGTGGCACACCTAATTTGGCAGTAACCAACAGCTCTCTCATTGGACTTACAGCTTTTTTACGGGACGGAAACCAGGCCTGGAACTGAAAACCTAGCTAGCTCTTCAGTGCTAGTGAAGCTGTGGTCACTGAGTGAGAACCTACAACCACTATTTTAGTAAACCAGCATAATCTTCAACAACAATCCATAAACATTTGTCATTATGCCCATAGATAAATATAGTTCTCACCCCTTATCAAGGAAACTTTTCTTTGCAATAGACGGATACCACTACAGAAAACCATAACCCATCAAATCTCAGAGTTGTGGAGCCCAGTCCCAGTGGATAAAACCTCAAAACTAGGCCTCAGGGATTGTTGTGGAAGAGGAGGTAGAAAGGCTGTAAGAGTCAGAGGGCCAGGGAATATTTTGTGAGATGGTGTTTCCTAGCAGTATCAGAAGCTACACCCAATAACTCTCACCAACATAACTGTCCAGACATGAGCTGAACAAGGATAACAGCAATGAATATGCCAAAGTAGATGGGAAAAGCCTGTGAAACCTCAGCACTGCACAAAGAACCATAGGCAACTGAGGGAACCTAGGAGCAGGACAGGTGGTCTTCCCCAGGCAAGAGCACACCAATTGATTGCCCAATGCCGACCAGTCAGCCCTGAAGAAATACATAACAGGTAGCTTTATACAGACAAAACAGGTTATATTTAGGAACATATATGTATGTACATGTATGCATGCAATAACAATTAGTGAAAAGAGAGTGGCCATGAATTTGAAGGAGAGCAGAGAAGAGTATATGGGAAGGTTTGGAAGGGAGGAATGTTGTAATTAAATTATAATCTCAAAAAGCAAATGCCTAGCTAAGAAACTGAAGGAAGGGAGGCTTTACTTTGGCTCACAGTTTGAGATGACTCCATCTTCCTTACAGGGGAGGTATGATGGCAGAAGATGAAGCTGCTTGCTCACATCTCAGCAGACCATGAAGCAGAAACAGGATAGGAAGTCAGGGGGATCCACAGCCCTCAAGACCCACCCTCCAGGGACCCATTTCCCCCAGTGAGATTCTACTTCCTATAGGTACCACAGCCTCCATAAACAGGACTACCAGCTAGGGACTAAGGATTCAAACACAGGAGTCAGATTTTACATCCAATCCATCTCAATAGGTGAACACCACAAAGAAATTCAAAAACCCCACTTTATCAAAGTGAAAGTCAAGGCTTCAGGGAAAAAACATAGTTATTCTTAACCATAACCTATTTTTGGCACATTAAATTTATTACTGGCTTTCTTTAGAATGTAATCATTTATATTTTATTGAAAGAATCATTCACCTTATATAACTTAATTTACTCATGAATTTTCAAGAAGATATCTTCTGGAAAAATAGGAATGATGGGCATTCACTTTACCAAATACACATACATGCCAACAACCATATAGAGAAACTGTGTAGCAAATTGTTCTTTGTCTTCTCTCAATCCATTCAGAAATAAGACAAATTAACTTCAAATACATCACCACACTAATGAGATGTGATGGGTTTGATTATTGAACACTTGGCCCAGTCTTTGAAAATTCAGCATCTGATGGAGGATAATTAATTAATAATGTGAATCACGACAATGATAGTATAGATGTGTTCAGGAGTAGAGATGTCAGTGCTGGAGGGTAGTCAGGGTAAATAACAGAATGAGCTAAAGCGAGGGGTGACAGTTGAACTACATCTCAGAATTGATATAATATGACCACCAGGGACCTGGATCCAGGAAGACAGCTTCTGCAGCGGGGTGCCATGAATCACTCAGAATGTTAGTACAGAGGAAGGGGTATGTGTGATGAAACTGAGTGGGGAAGGAATCACAAGCACTAGTCACTGGAGTTTTGGGAGCCAATTCTAGTGGGAACTGGAATGCCAAACCCAAGTTCCTAAGGGACAATGATGTCTCAAGATCCACATCCAAAGAATGAGATGGCTTCTCCTCTGATGAGCCCTTCAGTGGTGGAGGCAGGTACTGAGGTAGGGCATCTAGACAGCCCCACACTGACTGTGAGAGGTGGGATAATGTGGGCACCTTGGAGGGGAGCAAGGTATAGAGTGGAGATTCACATGGCTCATCCTTGTAAATTAGTGAGTACTGGGCTGGGAAGGTGGCTTAGTGGTTAAAGTGCTCACAAACCTGACTAGTGAAATAAAATTCCAGAAACTCACATGAAGGATGGACATGGCAGCCTGCCTATAATTCCAGCCTTCGAAGATAGAAATGAGAGCCCCAGAAAGAGCTGGCTACCAAGACTAGTGTGTACTGAGTTTGACCGTGTCTCAATGAATAAACCGGAGCCACATTCAGAGATGATTAGTGATGTCAATCCAGGTCTCTGCACGCATGCACATACAGATGCACATGCAGCACCACACGTGTGTCAAAACAAATGCAAAAACATGCATTAAACACACATGGACCACACATATGCCATATGAAAACAAAACAAAAACCAAAGCAACCAAAAAACAAAACCTCCTGAGTTAGCATCACTAGGACTCACACAGGCACCATCCCCATCTTCCTTTACAACCTCACATTGGCATCTTCTTAGGACATGTACGAGGTATTTAACATCACTTCATTTAATTGTTTGGTCAGTCATCTTTCCCACAGTTAGTGCAGCACTGTTTAAGTTATTGTACTTGTCTATGTATGCATGCATCATATTAAACTGAAAATGACCATGCCCGCCATTTCTCTGCATCCTCAGACTCTCAAAACTTGACTGACCAACAGCCAGGGAACCACCCGAATGTCCTTAACAACTGAAGCAATGGGTGAAGGGGCATCTGTGCTGCCACCTGCCTTCAAACAGCCTTCCAAGAACCGACAGGATCACATTCTACAACAGATGCCCTTTAAAGCCGAGGCACATTGTTCTACTGCTGAAAATAGAGGTGAGAAACCCTAAGTGTTTATTCAAATGGCATTCAGACTTGTCCATGTCTCACTTCACTGAAGTGGATCAAGCCTCCTAGAGTGTGCTAAGTTCATCTGTCTCCAGCCCTGTTCAGTTTCAGGGGTTTATCACCTACATCCACTAAAATCATAAGCTCTTCAGGAACTAGAGAATTCTGACCTGATCCCTTGCTGGGTCAGCCCTACTGGCTTTCCTTCAGGAAACTGGCCTCTCTGCAGTTTTAAACACCAGAGTGTTTATATCAAAAAACCCTGTAAAAACTGGTGGATATTTAGAATCATCCACAGCTAAGCATATGAGAGCCATCATGGCTGTGGGTGACATGGCATTCTCTTACACGGTGGCCTTGCAAGGTCAGAAGCACAAGAATATATACTTTTGAGCTCTGTTGAAGAAATGGCCAAGCATCTACAGACTGAGGCTAATGTACAGGGGAAAGAGATTTAGGCAAAGAAGGATTTTAATTGGCTTATCATAAAACTTACATGCACCAAAAAAAAAATCATCAAAGACAGCTTAAAATTATAACCAAGCTTAAGTCATTCAATGAAAGCGGCTTAGAGGTACATTCATAAGTACACCTCACTCATTTCCCGTAAGGTGTACAATGATTAATAAATGGGTCAAAATCTATGTATATTTCTTTTAAAAAGATAGGAAATTAAAAATAGATAATACATTTTTGAATTTTTGTGTGTGTGTGTGTTTCTAATGTAACTGGCCTATTGAGTTCTCCACTGCTCTGTCCCAAGCAATATTGTAAATATAGCAGGCTTAAAAATGTTAATCCAGGGGCTAGAGATGGCTCAGTGGTTAAGAGCAGTGGCTGCTCTTGCAGGGAATCCAGGTTCAATTCCCAGGGCCCAGATGGGGCTCATAATCATATCAGTTCCAGGGAATTCCATGCCACCCTCTGGCATCTACAGGCACCAGACATGTGCAGGGTGCATATGTAGGCAAAAACCTCATACATATAATATAAAAATAAAACCTTAAAAAGTTAATCCATCAATTATCATTGCTAGGCTAGAATATAAACAGGCATCAATTAGTCAATACAGGTAATTAATTAAGAGAAAGTTAAGAAATGTGTGCTTGTATGACTTCCATGGGTATTCTAGAATCACCGAGAAACATGGACTGCAAACTTAAACCCACAGCCATCCTTGGATGCCCTCCTGTCTCAGCTCCCTAGGTCCTTCCTGTGGCCCCTCAGCATGACCCCGTGGCCCCTCAGCATGACCCCTGTGGCCGCTCCGCATTCCTGCCACTGCTCAGATCCAGAGCTGGTGTCCTCCTGCCTGGCCCATCACTGTCACTTCTCAGTGCCTGCACTCATGGCACCTGCTTGCCCCTCCCCACATGCTCAACTGGAAACGTTAAAAGTACGAAGTACATGATGTCTGCAGCAAAACTTCTTCTGGGGCTTTCTTTCTATGCCTGAAAGAGCAGAGCATGTTTTTTCGGGATCTCGGAGAGCGGCAGCTCCCATCCTCTCCAGGCGCTGAAGACAGCTCACTTGTTTTCTTCTTGTTCTTTCCACTCTCTCTCTTCCCCTCTCCTACTTGACTCCCCTTCCTGTCCGAGTCTTCTCTTCCCCTTCATCCTCCCCTTCTCTCCTCATCCTCCCTTCCCTTTCCCCTGCTCCTCCCTTCTCTGTTTCCCGATCCTCCCCTCCCCACGTTCACCATCTCTACACTCTAGGCACCAGCCTGATACAGTCTTTGTATTCACCTGCTCATTCTCTGCACAGGGGTCCCTATCTGCCATTTCCTTTACTTTAAATATTCTCTCTTTAAATTTCCTGTCTCTATTTAAAAATAAAACAATCCATTTTGATGAAGTACATCAGTGGAGAAGTACATAAGCAGGTTTATTAAGTTACAGTCATTAGGTGAGCCCATCCAGGCAGTCCTGGCCAGCTTAGAAACCTGACATTTAAGGTACCCCTAAGCTTCCTCAGTGCACCATCCATATAAACGCCCTGCTCCAGGCATCCACTCTACTGCCTTCTAACTCTAGTTAGAACTATCTAGTTTCTGAGAGCTTTAAAGTCTCTATGAATGGAGTCAGCCAATGTGTACACTTTTGAGTCTGGCTTCTGTCACCAGGGCATAGGATGGGGAGACACAGATGCTGTGTGTGGCCACAGCTAATCTTCTCGGCTGTCTAGAACTCCTTGGTGTGCATACATCATAGTGGGTCCCTCCTCTTCTTGAGTGGCTTTGGAATTGTTTGCTAGACAGGTGCGCACATAAATAATGACACAGTCCCTGAAATTATTTTGATCCACAAGTATGAAAGAGGCCTGAGGGCCACACACCTAGAAATTGGTTTGTTAGAAGGAGTATGGCTGGTTTAGATCACTGCAGATGGTCACTGGTTTATTTATGAAACGTCTCACTGCAGCAATACAAACAACCTCCCAGCTCCAAATCTTCCAACCTTTGACAATGTCACTGGATAGTGTTCTAGTTTCATTTCTGTTACTATGGTAAACAACCTGAGGTCAAGTAGCTTAGAG
Organism: Peromyscus eremicus; assembly: GCF_949786415.1. Lineage (NCBI taxonomy): Eukaryota > Metazoa > Chordata > Mammalia > Rodentia > Cricetidae > Peromyscus > Peromyscus eremicus. The sequence continues at coordinate 61,490,089 of NC_081418.1, read as the reverse complement.
AAGAAGAGGGGGAGTTACTTGGCTCACAGTTCTAGATGACAGTCAATCGCTGAAGAGAAGTCAAGGCAGAAACTTGAAAGCAAGTCACATGACATCCACAGTCAAGAGCAGAGGTAAATAAACGCATGTATCCTTGCTTGCTGTCACATAGCTCTCTCTTCTCTTAATTTAACTGACATTATTGTTTCTACTTTGGAAAAGGTAATGGATACCTTGTCCCTGTCTGCTCTTAACATTTTCTGTGGCCAGTTTTCAGAGAGTTTACTCTATGTCGAACATGCTTTAGGATTTTCTTGTCTTGGTTTCCATCCGTCCAGAGTTCAGAATGTGTCTTCAACCTGTTGGTTTTTCTGCTACTTTGGAAGCATCTCATTACAGCAGCTTTCTTTCTAGCTTTCTCTCTCCTCTTCTCTAGAAGTTTCATCACATCTGAGATGTTTGCACACAGATTGCATTCATGACCATCTTCTCTGCATTTTTCTGTTCACTTCTATCTTTCTTCATCTATGTGACTACAGAGACCACCCATTCAGTAAGATCCTCATTTCAGGGGCTAGAGAAATGGCTCAGTGGTTAAAATAATTGGCTGCTCTTTCAAATTACCAGGGTTCAAATCCCAGCACCCACATGCAGGCTCACAAATGTCTGTAACTCTAGTTCAGTTCTCACGTCTCTGTGTGTCTGTATCCCTTTTTAGCTACTCCCATACCTTTCTCAGTACCTTTTGAGTGGATTCTTCACACCATCATTACATTGGTGAGGACAATCCTGGCCCCAAACTCTGTTTTCCCTCTGGATATTGTTCCTAGCAAGCAGTTTGACTAGGCAGTAGTGGGCAGTCTCAATCCTGTCAGGGGTTGTGTCTGCAGAGTGTGAGCTTCACATCTGTTGATAGCCCCTCTCTCTCTGCTCCTAGTGTGAGCCCTTTGGGCTCTGTCTCAATCAGGTACAGTTTCCATGTCTACTACTACCTCTGGACTATGGGTCTCTGCAGAATCTGACCTACAGCTCTCATGTGCAAATGAAAAAAATCAGTTCTAAATACCAGCCCCTGCCTCTCCTTCCATTGCTCCCTGCTCTTGCCTGCTCAAGTGTCCCTTTCCCTGGTGTCTGTATGATGCCCGCTATCCCTCTCAGATTCTCTTGACAATGACATATTACCCTTTCTGCCATTTCAGGGTCAGTGTCCCCTCACTGGTCCTTCCTTCCCTGAGTAGCAGCCACTTTCATAATCCACTCATTCATATCCATGACTTTCCTGACTTCCAGTCCAGAATAAACCCACCCACAACAAGCTCTCTTAATTCTTCAAAATAGAACCCCACACATGTCACGTGCCAAAGATGCAAATCCCTGTTAATTTCTTATTGTGAACTTTTAAATCTCTAATATTAGACTTTCAGCATTATAAGAGTGGGGTTAATGTTGTCATTCATTTTTTTCCTAGATGAGATGTGTATGATGATTCATTTTAAATGCCAACTTGCTATAACAAAGAAGCACCCAGGAAAAGAGTTTCAGCTGAGGGACTGTCTAGCTCAGGTTGGCTTGTGGAATGTCTGCAGGGGATTGTCTTGATTGTTAATTCAGGTAGGTAGACCTAGCCCCTTGTTGGAGGCACTATTCTTTAGATTTGGGACCCTGACTATCTAAGAGTAGAGAGGGCTTGCAGTTAATTAAGGAAGCAGGTATGTGCTTGTTTTCTCTCTGCAGGAATCATGTAACCAGCTGCTTGAGTTCCTGCCTTGATTTCCCCTCATTGATGGAATGTAACTTGGTATTAGAAGCTAAATAAGCCATTTTTCTCCTATGTTTCTTTTTGTTGGAATATTTTATCACAGAAACTTAAATGAAACTACCCAATATGACTTTAAATGAATGGATATATTTTAAATGCCATAGGTATCTAGCTACAGAGGTCTAATAGGGCAAGATAAAGGTCCAATTATCATTAATTATTCTATATACAGGTCTTTGAAGCCCAATTTAAGAGAAGATTTAAGCAGATACATTTCCTTGGGCTAGGGGGGTGGCTCAGTCCACAAAGTACTTGTCACACAAACACAAGAGCCTGGGCTTGGTTCCCCAGAACCAATGGAAATGTAAAAGTGCAGGGTGGTGCATGCCTGAAATCCCAGCATTGGGAAGGGGAGAATGGGTAAGGGATCCCTGGGGCTTGCTGGCCAGCCAGGAGCCAGGCTATTTGTGAGCTTAACGCCAATGAGAGATCCTTTTCCAAAAATAAAGTTTGTGTCAGCAGAGGAAGTATACCTAAGGCTGCTCTCTGACTGCCACACATGCGCATTCATCTCACACCCACCGACACCACACCCACACACCTCCATCCATCCTCCCCCAGAGAGGGGGGCTTTATCAATGGGGACATCTCACACCCACCGACACCCACACCCACACACCTCCATCCATCCTCCCCCAGAGAGGGGGGCTTTATCCTGCCACACATGCGCATTCATCTCACACCCACCGACACCCACACCCACATACCTCCATCCATCCTCCCCCAGAGAGGGGGGCTTTATCAATGGGGACATGATCGTTGTGTACCAGGAATTTGGTGCTGAGTCTTCTGAGTCAAGTCCTCCAGTTAGCTAGGAGACCCAGGCATCAGTTTCTTGCCCAGCTAAGAGCTCCCTGTTAAATGTGTTAACTCTAAGAAATTCACATAAATGAAGAGATTCAGCCAATGTGACATTATCATCTAAAACTGTAAATAAGCAGAAGATTTGCTAAATCAATGAGAATTAATCTGACAACCAGTGGTATGTTAGATTAAAAAAACAACACACTTGATATTTTACTGGTCATTTAAAGGAACTTAAATAAAGATGATGTGTGTCTGTTCTCACTGTCACTGTGAAGCATACTGCAGAGAAGTGAGTTTCTGGGGCTGTAGCTCAGAACACTGTTTGCCATGCCATGAGGCTTATGCTGCAGGCAACTGTCGGTGGTCCAAACACAGTTCCTGACATAAGGTCCACTCAAGTTCCCCTGGGATTATGACGATACAGAAGTCCAGGTCACATACTGATCCAGCAGGTCTGGCCCCAGGCCCAAGACTCTGCATTCTGCACACATGGAGCGCTCAGCTGAAAGAACACACTCAGGGAAAAACTGCCCTTTATGGCCAAACACTGCAGATGGCAATACTGTAGCTCCAATCAGAAGGGAGTAAAGGGCACGGTACAGAAATAAAGGAGAACGAGGCCCAAAGACGAGTTAGTAATGGAAGACTCCATATGGATATCTGTGGAGAGGGTGATTCTCTGCCCACAGCCCTTGCTCATAGTGATGCCAGCTGCAGTGAGGGGGCCCTGCGGTGAGGGAGCCCTGCGGTGAGGGGGCCCTGCCACTGTGGGGTAGCTGACACAGTGAAGAACAGACAGATCTAAATTCTAACAGCAGGATTCTAAAAACATGAACCACAGAGAAAGGACTCTTCGAAGTGGCTGGGGAGATGTCTCAGTCCGTAAAGTGCTCGCTGCACAAGCATGGGGATGCATGCCTGACCTCTGGAACTCTGGCCATGGTGGTGCTTGCTTGTAATCCCAGTGCTGGGAGGGCAGAGACAAGCGGGTTCTCGGAGCTTGCTGGCGGCCAGCCCAGCCTGCTCACCGAGTCCCAGGTGCTGTGGAAGAGAGTCTATCTCATACAGAAGTTGGATGGCTATGGTAGAACTCCACTTTAGACTGACCTCTGCCTTACCTGTGCACATGTGTGCACACACTTCCCCCACAACATACACAGCCCAAGTAGAAAAACGGCTCCTTTAAAAAACTCGAAAGTCTGTTTCACATATCAACAAAGGGGGTAAAAATGAACTATGAGATACCAGGATGTGTGTAACTGAGTTATAGACACATTTGTCATCCGTATCCCAACTGTCACTCAGGCTGTAGTTACTAGGTGACACCAGCATCACAAACAAGGGGGGAAGAAATCAGTCCTTTCATTTGCATTCTGAAACTCAGTCCTGAAGTCTTTTGCTGAGAAGAATATCAATAAGACAACCACCCCATCAGAATCTAGAACAGGAAATAGTACCAAATGCATCATTTAGTACCCAGCACTCAGCACCACCATCACATAGCACCAGCACTAACCAGTACTGTCTAGCATCCATCACCACCCAGTACTACCCAGCACTGTCACTGCTGCTCTATCTTTTCCCCAGCTGCTCTCTCTACATTACCCCCTCAGGCTGTGTGTGTGTGTGTGTGTGTGTGTGTGTGTGTGTGTGTGTGTGTGTACACTGCTATGGCCATTGACACCAATGGAGCCCTTTGATTACTCATATTCTTCCATCCCTGCATTCTGATGCGATGCTCATGTTTCACACTGCCTGAGTGTAGAGAGCATGGTGTGGTTACTACCCCACATGGTTAAAGATGCATCATTTTTGCCTCCTGAACATTGGAGACAGAGATCTTCTGCTTCTGAGCAGGTCAGACTGGAAGAGCTGGTGGGTACTCAGGCCACCATGCAGGTGCCCAGATCCACCACCCTCACCCCCTGGGGTTCTTAGAACTAAACTGAGATTATATACAAGGAAAGATGCAAGACCCTGCCCCTCCTCGGTGACCAGGAACAAACCCTGTGAGCTTGAGCAGTGCAGGCCTCCCTGGAGGTGGAGAAACATATGCACCACACACATTTCTTCCCGTTATACAAATCGCACACCTGTATTTAAAGACGTGAAAGCATGGCTCTTATTTTTCTACTTTGAGACTATTAAACTCACAGCCACAATGAGCTGTCACTTCACGGCAGCCAGACTCGCTCTGATAACGAAGTCAGATTATAATGAGCATGGTGGAGCATGCAAGGAAATTAAAGCCCTTGTAGATGCCAGTTTATCATAAGGTCTGAGAAGCCCTGAATACAGACCCAAAAGAAATGAAAACATATGCAAGCATAAACTTTAGAGCAGCATTAATTATAATAGACCAAAGGAGAAAGAACCAAAATGCCCACAGACTCAAAAAGGGAAAACTAATTGTGTAACAAAATGTGGTTTTGTATATCATATTCAGTGAAATGCTATTTAGTCATTAAAAGGAAATGGGTATGGGTACATGCTACCATACACATGGAGTTTTACAAACACCTTGTCTTGTATGAAAGATGTCCACAAAAAGCTTCAGGACAGCATACAGAACAGGGAATCACAGAAACTAAAAATCTTGGAGGTATATGAACTGGCTATGAATTGGTCCAAGGGTTAAAGAGGCAAAAGAGAGACAGACTGTCCTAAAGTTGGATCCATTGATGGTTCTGCACCTCTACAAGCATGCTCCAAAACGCTGAATTATGCATTTGGGCGAACGTTATATTATGATGATTCCATCTCAGTACAGCTGTTGAGCTGCAGACTGGAGGAAGCCAGAAGCAGTCTGCACCGAGAGAAGGTTGTAAAGCCCTTACTTCAAAGAAGCCTAGACTGTAAAGAGAAGTCAGTGCCTGGTGGGTGGATTAAACAAAGAAGACAATACATTAAGGCCATCTTTCATTAAGGTATTTGGAGAATTTAAAATATAAGAAAGCAGTATTAGGAGATGGAAGAGATGGCTCAGGAGTTAAGGGAACTCACTGCTCTTGACCTGGATTTGTCTCTCAGCACCCATATGGGGTGGCTCGCAACCATGTGTAACTCCAGCTCTTGGGGATCCACCATGGTTACTCTCATAAACATGACATAAACACATACCTGCACATAAATAAAAATAACTATCAAAAGGAAAAGCAATATTGGGCTAGGTAGGTGGTTATGGCATAGTGGGGAAGGTGCCTGCTGTGCAACCATGAGGCTGGGATGTCTGGTCCTCTCACTAATCTATGTGCCCATAGGCCTGGAGACCTCCCTGCTCAAGACCTGGAGACCCCAGAGCTCAAGAGGAAGAGGCAGAGGGTCCCTGGAGCAAGCTGGCTACACAGTTGAAAGGAACTGGCAAACTCCAGGTTCACAGAGACACAAGAATGAGAGAGATGGAGAGATGGAGGGAGCTACCCAATGTCAACTTCTTGCCCCAACATGCATGGGCATACACATGTGTGTGCACTTGCAAACACATGGGGGCTTACATATACACATGCAAAAAGAAAACACACAAGAAAGGAAAACGGTGTTAAGGCTACCTCATCCAGCTTGTGTTCCCTGCAAAAGTATAGGCAGAGTCTGTTTGTATCTACAATTTCATTTAGCAAAAGTCCTGCACACCTGCAGGCTGGTATTTGGGGTATTATTTAGACACACCACTTAAAGACATAGCAAAATGAGAGCAAATCCAAGAGTTGATAGTGTGAGTGAGCTGGGCTGGTGTCTGATGCATACCAGTGCAGAGGAGAGATAACGGCCAGAGTAGTAGATGGAGGGCTGAGTTATCCATACTTACGGAGCTGAGATCATAGAGTGGAGCCTGGCATCTGATCTGGCTTTCTGGTTTTTACTGTCTTATTTTCAACCAACAAATGCCAACTGTTGACTAGCATCATGATGTTCCAACTGGTGATGGTGGAGGAAGATCAGGGCAGGCTCTTGGGCTGTGTCCCCACCTTGCAGAAGACCTGGCATGGAGTACAGCTTTGTTTTCAGCTGTGGGTTCCCCCATGACACGAGGTTTGGTTTGTAGTTTTTCAAGGTACCTCTTTCTTTCCAAGTGGTTACCCAGAAACATACACATCTCTCCAACTTTACTTACACTAGTTAACAAGCAGATTATTTTTAATAGCAATATAATAGATATGTTTGATCAAATTTGAACTTCTCTGTTCACTAGAGACATCTGGCCATTTTCCTTCTCAGTCTTGGTGATTTGTGTATCTTCTTTACAGAGATGTCCAGAGATGTTCAGATCCTGGTTTGTGTCAACAACTAATCATCAGGTTTTTAAATTTTATTTTATTTATTTATTATTATGAAGAGGGTTTTTGAGGTATGCAAGGGAAGTCAGAGAACAGCTTTGGGGGGTCAGTTCTCTTCTTCCACTGTAGGTTCCTGGAATAAAATGAAGGTGTTCAGTCTGGAACTCCTAGCACCCCATTACTATGCTTTATAATGAGACGTTGGTCAAATTTTCTACTGGGTGAGGCCACGCAGAAGCTTTGCATTTGGGGACAGTAAACTGCATTGATGATCACTTCCAGTATTTTTACAGCTGGGATTAGTTTCATGCACACAAACCATAATGGGACCACGGCTCATGGTAATTGTTATTGTTAATAACATCAATCCTATCGCCTTAAGTTTATAAGGGCTTTCATCCTAATATATAAAGTTAATTGTCCTAAAAGTTCTAATTGCCTAAATATGATCTGAAAAGAATAATTGCCTGTGGTAACTGCAGAGGAACATTTAGCACATGGTAGATAGCTGGAGAGAACAGCATTCCTCTGCCTGACACGGGGAAGTGCAATGAAAACGCAATTCTAAACCACCTGCTACTTGACGAAGCATCTCAGTGCGATGTTTTTAAAAATTAACATAGCCTACATAATTAAAACAGGAAAAGTAGGCACTGACAATTAATTCATCTGTTCCCAGTGTTGCCTGAATACCATGAGTGTGTGTGTGTGTGTGTGTGTGTGTGTGTGTGTGTGTGTGTGTGTGTGTATACTATGTTGGCTGCTGAAGAGATAAATTTAAGGACACTGTAAAGAGTTTGGAAGCCATGTAAACAATTCCAGGGTCATGACCGGAAGGACAACAGAAAGCGCCCATGGCAGGAAGGAGGAAGTGTGGAAAGGCTCACATGCTGGAAGAAAGTTTAGTAAATGGACATGTTTTAAAAAGCTCAGGCAAACTTAGGGAAAACACTCAAGGACAGGTTGTGTGGAGGACTCTTAGCTGGGTAGCCACTCTTCTAGGCCCGGGGGAGCTGCTGGGGAACAGGAACGAGACTCGGGCAGGGCAGTGAATGCAGGCTGGGACTCCAGACAAAACTGCAGTTTTCAGTGCACGGTCACACTGGTCAGCCCCGCTGTCTCTGTGAGTCATCACTCACCCACCTCAGGCCTCATGGACTGCAACACCCACATGGCACAAAGGGGGAGTCACAGAGCCAAATGCTTTCCATTCTGCTATGTTCTATGCATCCATTCTCATTTTGTGATTTAAAGGAGCAGCTTAACAGGCAATGCTAGAGACATCTGCTCGATCCACAGAATGCATCCCTACAGCAGTGGGTTTCTGAATGACAGAACCAGCCGTCACTGAGTGTAAACACCAAGTCACTGTATCACCACCCACCACCGTAAACTGTCACAACACAGCCCAGCATTGCCTTAATTGTGGCAGACGATATCCTAGGCTGCCTCTGCTACCTCCACCACTTACCACCACATTCGTTCCCCTTTGCAGTCAGGGATCTATGTATGGAAAAGGAAACAGCAAGCTCATCTTTATTTATCATCTCGGCTTAAAGCAGTCATGAAGGAAGTTCTACCAATCAGCGAGTATGCAAGATCAGTGGACGGAACTCCCACAGACATGAAAAAGCATCCCCAGGCAGACCTTCCAAGGAGCAAAGGTCTCTCAGAAAGGGTGGCTCATGGGTGGTGGGATCACTTGATGTGATGTTGGGAGTGTATCCTAATTGGGTTGATTGCAGACCACAGTCCCAGGCCAGCTCCAGATGTGCCTTGGAGAAAGAACACATTGCCAGTGTCACTACTGCTGTTGCTCCTTGATGCTGGAAGGCTCATCTTCATATTGCTGTAGCTGCTGTGGACCCATGCCCTGCAGTGACTTTCCAGAGCCAGGAAGCAGGGGCCTGGCTTGGGTGACTAAATCTCCAGTGTTCTGCCCCCTCAAAGATGCACTATAGTTTCTACACATCTGCAATTAGCAGGCTCATTCTGACTCAGCTTAGTCTCTTTCAGCTGATGGCAAAGAAAATTGTCATTTTCAAGCAAGACAGAGAAGGAGAATCAACAGAAACCAAAAGCCTGTAATTCAAGTTTGGCTGGCAGTGCCTCCCAAACTGTCCTTAGGAGACATATGCTAATGACCAATTAGAAGGAAATGTAACAAACACATCAGTATGCAAATGGGCCTTGAAAAAAAAATCACATCAGTATAGCTTTGTACCTAGACAAACTCTGGGGCAACTGAGAGCTCCTGATAGCAGTGAGGAGGATTCATTCACTCTTTTACACACCCTTCACCACAGGCGATGGACCCCCAAACCACAAGAAGTTTCCAAAACCCAGATGGAGTCTACTCAAGAAGGCTTGTACACATGCAGATCTGACATGAATTATACCTGGCAAACCAACGATCAAGGCATCTCTGCAGCCACAACCCCACGGAAGCACCCTAATCAGCCTGGATAGCACACCAACTCTGCACTTGTAGAGAGTGATGGGTGTGTGTCCAAGGGGACAGCCACCATCTCCAACGACTTAGCATTCAGAGAACCCCTAAACCCAGTGGAAGAATCATGGTCCCATCAAAGTCACACACTAGAAAACTGTGAGCAGGGTCTGGGTAGATGGGGAAGGTGACACTTTTAACTGGAGAAATAATTCCTTTCTGAAAGAATTTTAGATTTTGTGTGGAATTTAGTACTGCGTGGGAGGCATGGATGTCCTTGTGCTCACAGAGAAGCATTAGAGAAACCAGGAATGTTAAATACACAGAGTTGTCCCTTCAACGGGAGGGATGCATAACCTGTTATCTCCCAGAAGGCTGGGAGCAGATGTGGTTAATAGCCTGGTAACCTGTGCAGTTTGTGTGACCAAGATCATACTTGATCTTCCCCCAGACCTTTATCATGAGCTTGTCAATTTATATAACCTATTTTCATGGAAGGTGTCACATGTCATCAATCTATAGAATCCATCTTTATGGAAGATGTCACAAATACTTTACAAAGACTTTTGATGTAGTCATGTCTTAAGCTTTATTGTGCACATGAGATTGAGTTAATTGTCTCCAGGAAATTTTTTTCACTAAACTGGGCTGTGCTTAAATATGCCTAAAATAAACCACTCAGGGTCAGACTCCTGAAATCTGAACCAACACTGGCTACCGTGTCGTGTTGAACCAAACTACCTTCTTGCCTCCTGTGGATCACTACTCTGCTGCCTGTAGTGGTCGCAGAGAGAGTACCAATTGTAGCCAATAGCACCAGTAATTTTATATAAAGGAAGGAGATGGAGGGGGAGGGAGGGAGAAAGAGTGATAAAGTGAGAGATGAAAAGGAGAGATAGAGAAGGAGGGAGAGACAGACAGAGGGAAAAGGGGAAGGAGAGGAGCGAGAGATGGAAGGAGAAAGGAGAGAGAGAAAGAGGGGAATGTTTGAGTTCTTAGGACATAAATGTTGAGAAGCATAAAATAGTTAGATTCAATACTCTTTTGTAATTGTTACCAAGGGTTTTATTCAACCTATTTTGTTGTTGTTGTGTACTTTTTGAGAAGTTTTTATACAAATCCTGCACTTAAATAATTTTCACTCCCCCTTAATCTGCTCTTGAAAATGCTGATGTTCTATACTTTCAGATGAAAGGTTTAGTCTAGGCTTTGGCTTGAAAATGTGGCTTTGTCAAGAATAATATTCTCTATCTTTTGATGTGCATACAATCTCTCTGTGTGCATGCTCTCCTGTGTGAGTATGAGTGCTCTCATGCCAGAGCATACATGTGACAATCTGTATGTATGTACAGTATTCACAGGGGACAATTCTGGGTGCCAGTCCTTATCATCTAACGTGTTCAAGGCAGGGTCTCTTTGTTGTTTCTGTTGTGTCTGCCTTGCTGGCTGGTCTACAGCTTTCAGAAATTCCCTGTCTCCACCTCCCATCTCCTTGTTGAAGCGCTGGGGTGACATGCTCACACTGTATGTCCTGCTTTTACATGTGTTCTGTGATTCAAACCTAGGTCATCATGATTGTGTGGCAAGTGCTTTTACCCATGGAGCCATCATAGAGGCTTCTTCATGACAGGAAAAGGAGTTATTTTAGGATATATATTTGTCACTGCCACCAGTATTTTGTATACTTACCAAGTAAGCGGACAGAAAATGCATCAGGCCCTCAAAATCCAATCCTGCTCACAAGTTTTAAACACAATGATTATGGCCACTGTCTACTAAAGAAGATCTCTCTCCACACACCACCATGGATGCGTGGGGCTGATTCTGGGTTGCAGCCACCCTAGACGTGACAGACAGATTCTCAACAATTCTCAGTGTCTTCCTTCCCCTTGGAAGAAGGCACATCAGCCCTTGGTGATCTCAGTCCCAAGCACTCTGATGAGTCAGCAGACAGTGCCCTCGTGAACAGGACTGGAGGCAGATACGCATGTACAGATGGGCTCAGATGTGTGACCCACACGAGGCACTATACAGGGCAAGGATCCAATGGGCATCCTCTTAAACCTAATCAACCTGTGGCCGGGCTGTGTGCTTTATCACATCACACACCTCAGGTGCGTGCCAACGTTTTCATAATAAAGTAAGATAAAGACAGCAGGGTGTCAGCAGAAGTGGCAGAGTACAAACCTAATGTTTCTCATCTGTTAAAATAATGGAAAAACTGACCAAAAGGACAAAATTAAAGACTCAGAAAATTCAACCTGAACACAAAGCCTGAGATTACCCACTCCAGAAAACAGTCTAATTTGGATAAAGCCTGGTGCTCCGTGATGCATCACCTTCAGAAGGTGCAGGAGCTCCAGTCCTCACTCCGCCCCCAGCTGTACAGAGTTTACAGTCATCAGCTGCAGACACAGTGTGAACCCCAGCCCAGTGTCCACTGCATGAAGAAGCTAGAACATGTTTCTGGAGAATGGCCACGGCTGAGCTGAGACCTCAGCATGAGGCTGTCTGTATATGAAGGGTCCTGTGCTCAGTACAGAGAGTCTTTGACTTGGAGAAAATAGTCGACATGATGGAGGCTTCCCACAATTAGCTTCCCATACTGTGAGAGCCAACACACTAGCCAGAAACCTTGATGAGTTTAGGACAGGAGACGAGACGAAGTGCCTATGAGACCTCTCAAAAGTCTGAATGCATCGCTGGGAATATAGATGTCCAAGCACGTGCTAGGTAATGTGTAAAGGGGGAGAGACTTGAATCAAGCTCTCCCCTCTGGCCAACCTCCAGGCACTGACACATAGAACTAAGGATGAAGGCAAATTTTTGACTGCCTACTTGAATGTGGAGCATACCCCCACAAGCACAAGACTACCCCAGGAAACTCCTGTTGGTTCCCTGCCAATCAAGTCGGAAATCTTTATCAAACCCTAGCTGATCTTAGAGCTAGCCAGGCCCAGATACCAGTGTCCAGACGTGAGAAAGGACACTTTCAAATGAAGAAGTCACAGAACAACATCAAATGTTTTCATTAGATTTTGTTACTGTGACAAAATACCTAAGGAAAACAATAAAGAAGGCAACATGTGTTTGGGCTCAAGGTTTGAGACTCCGTGATCCCTGGACAGCTGGCTCTACTGACCAATACAGAAGCGCCATGATAAACGAGCAGGCAGAGGAAAACCGTGCACCAGGGAGGGATGGGAGACGGAGGCAGAGGAGAGGGGGAGACAGTGAAGCAGGAAGACAGAGACAGGGATAAGACAGACAAGGAGAGAGAGAGAGAAGTTGCTTACCTCATGGTAGCCAGGGAGAGAGACAGGGGATAGAGAGGTGGAGGGGGAGAAGGGGGAGGATAAAAGAAGAGGAAAGAAAGGCAGAGAAAAGCCATGAAGAGCGGAGATTGGACGAGGCAGAGAGGGGAGGAGGAGAAGCAGGAGGAAGAGTTGCTGCCCATGAAGAAGAAGATAGAATTTAGGTTTTAACTCCTTCCACAGTGGAGGGGCTCAAAGTAGAGTATCACTTAAAAATCCTAGAATCCATATCCAATGAACTACATCAATAAAGAACAAAACCAAACCTTTGCAAGTTCAAGGTGATCAGCCTGAAGGTACCCGCCCTCCAGAGCACAGATCCATCATCCTCAGGTTGCAAAAACTGAAGTCTTCACCAACAAACCCAGGATCTAGCAAACCACAGTTATTAAGTGTGCAAAGAGACAGAAAAGACCGTGTGCATTGCAGATAGCAAGTCCCCAGAAACAGGCGGAGTCAGCAGCATGCTAGGTCAGCAAAGAGCTCAGCACAGAAATCCTAAATACACGATCAAGGTACCATGAATGAGAGAAAAGGAGTCTCATCAGAGACATCTCCATGGTGACAGGCCAACATGCAAATTCTAATACTGGGACTACCTGAAATTCAAGAAATAAAAACCACAGCATGGTCTTAGCCCAGGATTGGACATAGCTGAAGAAATAGTCTCTGGACTTGAGAAAGAACAATAGTAATTATCCCCCTCCCCCGTGAAAAATGTTACGTGTAGGGGTGGTTAAAAATAAGAGAGGACCCCAGCAGGTTGACCTCTGGGGTGACATCATGTGGCAGATTACAAATTTAAACAATCATGATAATTAAGAGCATTAAAATTAACCGATGTGTCATCAAAATCAAGGCAGTAACAGGAAGGTACCCAGGGCAATAAGGAGGCTGGTTTAAATTAAGTAAAATCAAAGTATTTGTTTAAAATAAGAAATCGGTCACATTTTAACTTACTAAATGTGTTTGCAAAACATTTACATTATATTGTTTGTAACCAGCAAAGAAGAGAAATTCAGTGTTTTAATTTTATACTTCTGGAGGAAAGAAAATGTTATTTTGTTTTGTATTTTAATCCAAGAGGAAAAAAGGAAAAAGGGAGACTGTAGCTGAGTATGACAGATGAACAGAGAGCAGGGGCAGATGTGAAGCAGAAGACAGAGTGAAGACTGTATCACATGCCAGTCAGAAGGCACCTGTAGCAATATCTTAACATCAAGCCAAACTAGTGTCATAATAAGAAACTCACCAATGCTACCAAGTGGCACCACATAGCAAAAGAAAACACTTCCTTCAAACTAACAGCAAAATGCCAGTCAGAATAGTGAAAATCACCCTAATCTTCTTTCTTTGAAAGTTAGCTTTGTCAATTTGATATAGCCTAGAAGCACCTGAGAAGAGAGGGCCTGTTTGGATCAGGTGGGCCTGGGGGCATTTCCATGGCAGACTATCTTGATTGTTAAGTGATCTAGCCTTTTGTGGGCAGCACAATTCCCTAGGCTGGGCCCTTGATTGCCTAAGAGCTGAGACAGCTAGGTTAGAGCAAGTAAGTAAGTGGGGGCATTACTTTTACTTAATAAAAGGAATTTCAGCTAATGAAAGAAGAAGAACTCAATGTGTAAGAGCCTCTAATACAGGATCCCCAATCTGGCATGTTTTAATAAGAGAACAAGTTGTAGGATAAAAATTCATAATGCGTTATCAATCACAGTGATAAATATCCCCCAGAGAACTTCAAATTCATTTGTTAAAACCAAATTCCTCTTAGAAATGTCCTTGAACTAGATTATTTTTCCTGTGATGAATTGCCTTCATCTTTAATCCGCAAATGGAGTTAAAACCTGGAATTTATTCCTTTTTGTCCCTGATTACCAAACATTTCAGAGAAAACTTGAATGATGTACAGCTTGTCTGACTCAGAGACCTGCAGGTACTTTCTTTCTCCTGTTTATGTGTGTCATCCTGAGGAGCTTGCAGCTCAGTTGTTTATACAGATAGCTTCACATCCATTCACCACAAATAATTTATATCCATGCCAGTTCAAAACGATGTATTTAAAAGCATATTAATTGTCAATTAGGAGTTATAAGAAGTTTATTACGATGCAACTTGTCTTCCAATGTTTTAAGAGCTGTTGTATGGATTGGACCAGCAAGCTACAGCCAGTTGGCCCGACCCAGTACTGTATTTAGTGTTGGCTGATCCATGATCTAAAAATAGACTTTATATTTCCAAATTTTGAAAAAGTTGAGATGAAAAGGAGCATTTGTTTGACGTATAAGAATGATGTGTAATTGTTATTGTAGTGTCTGTCATTAAGGATTGGCTGGAAGGAGCTGTTGCTTCCTGTGGGAATCATCCATACCTGGCATGCTAGATAGATAGTTTTATGTCACCACAAGCTAAAGTCATCTGAGATGGGGGATCCTCAATTAAGAAATTGCCTCCATAAGATTGAGCTGTAGGCAAGACTGTAGGGCATTTCTTAATTAGTGATTGATGTAGGAGGGCCCAGCCTATTATAGGTGGTGCCATGCCTGAGCTGGTGGTCCTGGGTTCTATAAGAAAGCAGGCTAAGCAAGTTATGAGGAGTAAGCCAGTAAGCAGCACTCCTCCATAATATGGAAGTGTAATCCAAATAAATACTTTCCCCCACAACTTGCTTTTTGGTCATAGTTTTTCATTGCAGCAATAAAAAACCCTAGCTAGAACACCTGGCTTATGTTTCAAGAATCCAGCTGAATGGTTGTGTCAAAGACATGCGGCCATGAGGCCTGAAATATTTAAGGGAATAATTTTCAGACTCCTGACACAGAGAAATAAGGGAGAGATGTGTCTATGGAGGTCAATGGCAAGGTCAATTCTCATTCATCAAAAGGAATTTTCTATCAGCCTCTCAGAAATTCTCAAGGTAACAAGTATTTGTGGAAAAATTAGAAAAAGTTTGAATATTACAAGAATACCAATTTGGCCATAGCTTTCTACCTATATTTGAATCTAATTCTAAACTTAAATACATCTCTCATCCAAAGCTACAAATATAAAGAACAACTTACTATATGATGAGTGCGCTTTCAATCTACAATTGCAATCAATTTCAATCTACATACAATCAACAGTTGTATGAAGTGTCAATAACTCATGCTGAGAGAGGGAGACTCTTTTCTGTGGGTATGAGTGGCCACTGGTTGGTTGAGTGTGTCTCAGCAAAGAACCTCACAGCCATGACAATGAAGGCAGCATTAACAGGACTCACTGAATTACAAGGAGAGAAAAAAAGATGGAAAAGAAGACATCAAGTTGGAAAGGAAGTTGCTGATGGAGGGGTCTGGAGAGGAGCTAGGGGGAGTGGGGTGGATATGATCAAGATATACTGGATACATGTGAGAACATTTCAAAGAAGAAGCTGTGAAATGTTTTCCAACAACTTGTTAAGCATTTGGAAGAAACTCAAGGCCTCTCTATTCCTTAATCTCTAGTATAGAGTGAAGTCTGGATGATCTGTAGGCTTAAATAAAAAAGGCAAAGGCCTACGGGGATTACTAGACAAATAAGATAAATACTTACATACTTTTAGACTAGGGAGGCAGTTTTCAATATCATATAACAGGAATGCATCATGACAGAAAAATATGAATTGAGAGTAGCAGAATAGAAAGCCTCTGTCTCCCAAGAAAAGGAGAAAGAGTATTAATGAAATTGGAGCAAATAGTATTCATGAAAATGCTGAATTTAAGAGATCAGTTAATTACTGATCAATAATCTTAGTTAAAGCCATGGTGAATTATTAGAAAAGGTATAATCTATAATACACAACAAGATGAAGAAACATGCACATTAGACCAATAAAGAGAAGTTTACAGGAGCAATATTAAATTGCTTTGATAGGGAGCTGGGTTTGGAGTTGCTACTGTGTCCTTCTTCTCAGACTGCAGCTTCCTAGAGGGGATATTTTTCACCATGAGTCAAAATCCGTATATATACATATGACACTGATTTTTTTCAGGAACACCACTTATATGAGAAACTCTTATTTTTATGTGTTCATGTTCCTTCTCAGAATCATTTGCTCCACATTTCTATTGGCTCACTCATGAAAAGAGAAGCTGAACATATTGTAAATTAGGGAATCACATAGAAACCCAAACGGAACACATAGTGGGGCTAGAAAGATGCCTCAGTATTTAAGAGCACGCACTGCTCTTCTAGAAGACCTGAGTTCAGATCACAACACCCTTGTTAGGTGGCTCACGACCTGCCATAGCTCCTCCTCCAGGGGATCTGATGCTGTCTTCTGGCCTCTGCGGGGACTGCACTCTCATGCATAGACCCTACCCAGACACAGACACGTAATTTAAAAATAAAATGAGCTCTCTAAAACACAACATAATAACTGGCACTTTGTATTACGCAGTTCCTCCAGGAAAATAAAGGCGACACAGAAGGAGAAAGCGCTGTGTCGAGCTGATCTGGCCTCTTTCCTTGGAGGCGTTAAATCGGAGGCACAGCTCATCCATTATTGCTTCTCAGCTTAG
Organism: Peromyscus eremicus; assembly: GCF_949786415.1. Classification (NCBI taxonomy): domain Eukaryota; kingdom Metazoa; phylum Chordata; class Mammalia; order Rodentia; family Cricetidae; genus Peromyscus; species Peromyscus eremicus. Next base: position 61,472,909 of record NC_081418.1, on the reverse strand, counting down.
TACTCTTCACGATTTTCCTCAGCCCACTTTCTCAAATATCCTGTGTTCATGGTAAATGCTTAGAGTATTTCTTTTTTTTTTTCAGCTGATGCTAGTTGCTTTGAGATTTATGCATTTCTGTGGAATATATAAGCAAAATGTGAAAAGATTTTAAAATATGAGCAAAACCAATTTGGTTTGAGTAGTTCTTGCAAACTCATTCATCTCCAACCCTCGTGTTATTTACCAGGTCACAAATCTTCCTGGTAATGCCAAGTTACCCTTTAATTTGTACTTGGAGCTTTTAACTCAATGCCTCATTCAACAGGAGAAACATGAGATTGAGCAGCCCAGCACTTGGAGTGGGGATGAAAAGTGAAGTGGACTGTCAATAAGACAAGATAGCTGAGCTCTGGAGCCAGGGGCTTGGTTATGAAGATGACTGGTGTCTTGTGAGTGAAAGCCTCCATGCTGACATTTCCTAGAGGTTACACAAGCAAGTGATGTAATCATTGGCACCATTATCTTCAAAGCATGTATCTCTCTACATAATCAACGATAAAAAGTATTTGTATACTAGGAATTCATTTTTTAGGATATTTAATGCCATTTTACATGTATAAGTATGTTTCCTGATAGATGTATATGCAGAGGTCAGAAGGGGGAACCAGATCCCCTGTAACTGGAGTTACAGGTGGTTGTGAACCACGATGTGGACACTGAGAACTGAACCCAGATCTTTGGGAAGAACAGCTAGCATGCTTAACTATTGAATCCTGTTTTGTGCCATTTAAAGACATCTCCATCACCCTCCCCCTTTTCGAGAGAGGACCTGTCATTGAACTTGGAGCCTTCTTCTGAGGCTCCATCTGCGGCACACTGATGAAACAGAGGAGTGGGGCATTCTGCTTTGAGTAGACCTGGCTGAATTCTTTCCCCAGGGGGAAGTTTTTACTCTGCTTCTCATTGGCCTCATGCCACTCACAGCAGTACAGTCAAGCTACCGCTCCCCAGAAGCATCATGCTTCTGGCATCTAATGAGAAAAGCCTGCTGGTCTGTGCAGTGTGGGTTGAAGGAGCAGATACATTATTGCTGGACCCTCAAACCCTGGGCTGAATTTTAACTGAGTCTTGAGGAGAAATGTTTGGATGCAAGGCGTCTAAGTTCCACAGCACTCCCTCAGAATTAGGAAGCAGTGTGATCTTGGGTCATCCCCCTTCATCCTCAGCTCTAGGTCTTCCGTGGTGTATGTGTGTGCACATGCATATACGCAGATGTGCATCAGAAGGCCAGAGGTCAACATTACTGTCTTCTTCAATCACTCTATTACCACCCCCCTTTTGAGACAGGGTCTCTAATTAAAGCTGGAGCTCACTGATTTGGCTAGGCTGATTGCCAGTGAGCTCCAGGGATCTGCCTATCTCTGCCTCCCCATCATTGGGATGGGAGAGCTATGTGGCCACGCCCAGCTTTGTTAGGCTGTTCATTTCAGAATGTTCCACCTGCAGTTTTGAGTATTCATTTCTGAGTCATTTTCTTACATTTAAAGCCAGAGGCTAAAACTTTGCTACAATGAGTATGAACTGTTATGCTTGAGGCATAGATAACATCAGAAGCAGAACCTCCTGTAAAAGGCAAGAAAACTATTTAATCCACACTTAGGAAATATTCTATGTAGTGCCTAATTCATGCAAGTACTACAATCAAATTATAGGATACAATGTGTGCATGTTGCTTTTAGAAATGTAAGGAACCACTGGGCGGTGGTGGTGCATACCTTTAATCCCAGCACTCAGGAGGCAGAGCCAGGCGGATCTCTGTGAGTTCCGGGCCAGCCTGGTCTACAGAGTGAGATCCAGGACAGGCTCCAAAGCTACACAAAGAAACCCTGTCTCGAAAAAACAAAACAAAAGAAATGTAAGGAACCATCCTTGATGGATCCAAAGTTTTCAATGACTTTTCCCATCGCTATGACTGGACAGGAGGAAAGCACAGGATATGAAGGCCTTCCATGCTGTTTTCTGGACAGTGTATTCTTTTTACTCAGATCAGTGAAATCACTGAAATCTTGGATGTTTGCACCACACTGAAGGAAGCAGGTAGGGATGGAACAGTTCACCAAAGTATCAAACAGCTCATACTACTGGAATCCTGAGCAAGCTTTGCCCTTGGTGCAAAGTCAGCCAGATTTCTCTATGCAGTTGATGGTTTTTCACTGGGACCCTGGAGCATGGTGGTTATGCAAAGCTGCTGGTGTGGACCAAGGTAAAGGTACATAGTTGAGACAATTTAAATAGTCACCCTTGTTAAGGACTACTGAAGATGAAGACCTCTGGCTTTCAGAGTGTAGACCCCAGGACATTTTCAGAGGTATTGCCTGGGAGTTGGAAAGGTGCAAACTAGACCTAAAGCCAGATCTGGATTCCCTGGCTCAGAGAGGCTGTGGTGGGGACAGCCATCTGTCACTTGAGGGGTCTTCAGTGTGGCTCTGGTGCTCCATGCACTTGGAAGACTTCCGTGTTCCTCATCATACACCTATTCAGGAATCTCCATGCACTTGACTTAACAAATACTTTGATTTGTGTGTGTGTGTGTGTGTGTGTATATATATACTTTTATATATGCCTGTGTGTGAATGCCACACTCATAAAGGTCAGAATAGGGTGTCAGATCCCTGGAGCTGAAGTCAGAGGCAATTGTGAGGTGCCTGACATGGGTGCTTGGAACCAAACTCAGGTCCCCTGGAAGAACAGCAAGTACCGAACCATCTCTGTAGCCCTACCCCACTTGACTCCAAATAATCTACTTATGCTACTGCTACTGCAAACAGGGTTTTCTACCCCTGGGATTGGGGTATTTGTAGGAGAAGAGCCTGTAACTAGGCACAGGACAAACAGCCTTCCCATATGTGTTGTTGCCTTAGTTGAGGTATTCTGAGACTGGATAGTCTGGCTAGGAGGGGACTCAGGGCCAGGATGTGGTAATTTGTTCCAAGCAGTTGGTCTTCAGGCACCATCAGCTAACCTGGACACACAACATCTTTTTCACTGTCAAACTTCTGCTCAAAAACTATACTCTCATGCCTCAGCAAAGAGGTAACATACTTCCTACAGTCTCTAAGAGATGGCTGATGATGTAAGCCTTTGCATCATATTTAAGGATTAAAAAGTATGATCATCAGATTAGTAAACTGCCTATTTTCACCAGTTATCAGCAACACACCAGGGTAAGAATGATGCCCCTTCACTTAATCTATAATCTCTGAAGTGGGAAATTGAACAGTATTATTGGGTAGTATGCAAACCTGTCACAACCATGAAGAAGCCCTGTGGAACTATGCTGGCTAGTGTGACCCATGGAGTCAGAGTCACCTGGGAACTCATTAGAAATACAAAGCTGGGCATTCTCCAGATCTCCTGACCCAGGTACAACTACGTTTCCACCAGCCACAGAAAGAGGCTCTGATGGAGAGCTTGAGAGACACCCATGCTGGATATGGATGTTTCTGACATGCTGTTCTTACTTCTAACTGCTTCCAAAACTCTTCCATAGAAGAGAATCTCACTAATACTCTTAAATAACTGGAGTAGCCATACTACTTCCTTTCAATTTAAGCTAAATTAAGTATATGACAGCTATGTAGCTGCAGGAGGGAGCCAACCCTCTTCAATCCTGCACTGACAGTTTCCGCCTTACTGTTTCATGGAAGTTTCTCACCTTTTATACCAAGAAACGAAGGTATAGGAGGTGTTGGAAGGCAGTAACTGCAAGCCATGTACCCTCAGTTTGTTTCCTTTCCTCTGTCTATCTTCCCCACCCCTCACAACACTCTCACAGACACCCCTTGTTGCACAGGGGTGGGAGGGTTAGCTTTGATTGCTAACTTGACACAACCTTGAATTACCTGGGAAGATGGCCTCAATGAGCAATTATCTCCACTGAGTTGGCCTGTGGGCATGTCTGTGGGGGATTGTCTTGAATTAAGTGAGGTGGAAAGAGCCATCCTGAATGAGGGTGGCAACACTTGGTGGGCTGGGCCCTGAACTCCATGAGTGAGGAAAGCTGACCGAGTACAAGCAAGCGAGCAAGCGAGCAAGCGAGCAAGCGAGCAAGCGAGCAAGCAAGAGAACAAGCAAGTAAGCAAACAAGCATGCATACATTCATTTCTCTCTGCTCTTGACTGTGGGTGTGATATGACCAGCTCAAGCCTTGCTTGCCTTCCCCATAACGATAGACTATGACCTGGAATTTTAAACTTAAACAGCCCCTTTCTCCCTAAATGGCCTTTCTTCAGAGTATTTTGTCATCTTAATAAAAATGAAATGTGAATGCTCAGTATCTCACTCTCCTCTTTCTTTTTATTTTATTTGACTGGGTTTCATTAACAGTGACACATGACACATCCTCCAATCCTTCTTACCCAAACTGACCATGGCAGAGCCACCCTCAGATCTGTGACTGCTTTGCAGATTTTCATCAACACCTGTGGTGCAGAGTCATTACCACAGCGGAGTGTCACACAGATGGAAGAAACTGCCCACTGTTCTGCAGATGGCTCCACATCCTCCTCTGTCTGACTCAGTGCCCTGGACTCTGATAATTGCTCACTCCAATCACCAGTTGATTCACTGCAAGGGCTATGTTGAGTGCAGACACATAGCACACAGTGAGACTCTCACCCCACATCATCTTTTGGATGCCCAGGACCAGGTGTAGATTAGTGTGTGGGCCCTTTTTTCCCCTCAACATTTATGGGGACTTTGGCTTTGGCCATAGTCTCTCTCCTCCATGGTTATGTTTGACTTTTTCTTCCTAAGTTCCTTCTTTTCTTGAACTGGCTTTGACAGTGCCAACCTAGGACACAGGTAGTAGATTCTCATACGGACCCCAGAGGCTACAAAGGAGTATGGCTCCTTTACTCATTAGAGAAGGTGGTAGAAGATTGCCATTGCAACAGTGCCAAGTGGATTTTAATTGGTTCCATGGCGAGAAATTGTGGCAGGATGTGAGTTTGAACACTAGACACATGAATCCGAATCCAGAACCTGCTTCCTTAACTACGTTATGTTCTTAATCCACTTTAGGCATCTGAGTCTCCTTCTCTACCCAAACCTTTATTTAACAATACCTGTCTTGCAGAGTTGTACCATTTACTAAATGAGTGAATTGTCGTAATACCTGTGGCACACGGTTGACAGTCAACATCTAACGGCTCTTACAGGGACTTCCCTGGATTAAGAACAGAAAACTATGTTTAGCTGATCAAAGTACATACACCCTACAGTATCAGATGACTCTCCACTTTGTAAAAGAAAACACCCCAATCACTTCCATTTTTGCTGAAGTAGAATTCTGTCTGCTCCTCTCACTCCCCTGAATACGATTAAAAGTCACAGTAATCTAAAAGGAGCCATGCAAATTCTTAGTTTTGAATCTCAACGTTTCGAAGCAGACATTTCCTTGGTGGTATAGTCTATGTCTGAGTGCTGCCTGTGTAGGGCATGTGTGGCTGTGACTAGTGCAGGGGGGAGACGACTTGGTGCCTTCATCTAAGAAGCACTGGGCAGAGCATTGTTAGCACCTTTTATCTGAACCTTGAGAGCGATTTTAACTGGAAACAAGGACAAAGCTGAGATTTGCTCATGGCACAGAGGCCAGATCTCATGGCTTGGTTGTAGCGTATCATGCAGTCATGCACATGCAACTGTTCATGTGATATGCAGGGAACTGTGTGGGTGATGTGCATGCATGGGTGCAGGAAGGATATGTACACGTGGAGGTCAGAGGTCAATCTTGGGTGTCTCCCTCAGTCACTGTCCACCTTGGGTTTTGAAAAAGAGTATCTCACTTTTACCTGGAACTCACCCAGTAGGCTAGGCTGACTGGGCAGTGAGCCCCAGGGGTCCTCCTGTCTCCACCTCCAAGGTGCTGGGATGACAAGCATACAACACCATGCCCAACATGTCATGTGGGTTCTGGAAATCTAATTCAAGGGCTCACACTTACATAGCAAATGTTTCATTGACTGTGCAGTCTCCTCACCCCTCAACTGTTGAAGCCCAGGCATGCTTTACACTCCTCAGAGACCCTGCAGTCTATGCTCTGCTAAGGCTGAGCACAGAAGTAGTTGCAAGCAACTAAGCTTGATGAAGAATTATTGAAAGAGAACTCAAATATTTCTAAGAGTTGACCCACTGACTATTTCCCTACAAACTGAAAAAGAAAGCCATTCTTCTATTTTTGCTGGGGAGCACCTTGGCCTCAGGAACCAGAACAGGAACCAGAAGGGACATTTTATGTAATTACATTTTATGTAATGCTCTCTATGGAAGCAGGTGTGGTTTTTGCACTTGCTTTTCACTGGTGTTGTTAAAAGCAGAGCACAACTCTTTGGGGTGCTGTGGTCTGAAGAGTGTGGCAACATCAGGTCTAGAGCATGCTGTTCTCTCCCTCTCACCTCAGCTCAGACAGATAATCAGTCTATCTATTTTGTGTCTGAACCTTTGCCCAAATGCAATGAAAACGTGAGCCAGGAAGCCACATGCAGTGGTTTGTTGTTCTGATCTATGTCAGTATCTGCCTGGTGTGCTGCTTTCTAAAGTCTGTGTCCCATTGTTCACACACACACACACACACACACACACACACACACACACACACACAGAGAATACCTGTTTGCCGTATGCTAGGTGGAAAGTTTTGAAGACAGAGGGCTTAAAGGGACTAATCAGTGTTCATATGGGAAAGAATGAATTAGGGCTATACTTTCCTGTGCCTGAAGCCAACCCAAGGAGTCATATGTTCCAGCTGAAGGCTCCTGTGTTCTCTCTCTCTCTCTCTTTCTCTCTTTCTCTCTCTCTCTCTCTCTCTCTCTCTCTCTCTCTCTCTCTCTCTCTCTCTCTCTCTCTCTCTCTCCCCTCTAGGGTTTCCAAGTCTGTACTGTTGCAGTTGCCCCCCCCCCTTCCCCACGCCAGAATGTGTGGCATGAATACTCAGACTGTGAAACCAGTTTTAGGGTATGTGTCTGTCTCTCCCTCTCTCTTCTCTCCTCTCCTCTCCTCTCCCTCTCTTTCCCTTCTTTCCCTCCCCTCCCCTCCTCTTCTCTTCTCTTCTCTCTCTCTCTCTCTCTCTCTCTCTCTCTCTCTCTCTCTCTCTCTCTCTCTCTCTCTCTCTCTCTCTCCACATGAGCATGCACTTGCAGGTGTCCATGCCCATGTGTGGAGGCTAGAGCTCAACCTTGGATATTATTTCTCAGGAGTAACATTTACTCTCTTATTGGCCTGGAGCTCACTGATTCAGCTCAACTGACTGGTTATCAACCCCCATGGGTCCATCCATCTTCTCCCCTGCAGTGGGATTGTAAGTGAAAGCTACTGTGCCGTGTGTCCTGGGAATTAACTCAGGAATTAACTCAGGTCATCTGCCAGCAATTTACTGACTGAGCCGCCTTCCAGCCCTATAGCCCTATATTTTATTTTTTAATTTAGGGAGGGGGGTTTATGAGACAATGTCTTATCCTATAGCCTAGGCTAGCCTCAAATTTAGGGTCACCCTCTTGTCTCAGCTTCACAATTGCTGAGATTATAGAGAGATGAGCCAGTGTAACCCAGTTTTTGTTGAAGGCTAGTGAGACTGCCTGCCTTTCCCTGTTCACTCAGAGATCTGTTCTCAAGCCTTGTGTTTGATGCTGTCCTAGACTCTGGCGTGGCTGTTCCTACTACATTAAGCACCTGAAACCTAGCCAAGGCTTGGGACTGCACTTTCATCAATAATACGGACTTTAGAAACTAAGTAAAAAGGCAAACATCCCCGCTCCAATGCCTTTGCTGACCATCAGCTCATCTGTTCTTCAAAGCTGTCCTCTGCTCATGCTGACATTCTTCCTTGAGAGCGTTTGGTTCAGGTGAGCTGATCTATATTTAGATTTTATACTGAAGGGGATAAACCAAGTTGGTAAAAGGAGGCTTGAATTTTTAATGTGTGAGCCAGAAAAAAAAAACCCAAAACAACAACAACAACAACAAAAAACCCAAACCTATCATCCATTCTTCCCCACACTCACAAAACTGCCAGAGGTGTAACTCTGAATTCCAGCAGAGGGCAAACTCAGCCTTTTGGTTTCATAGGTGTTTGAATGACACCAGGAAGTGTCTGTTTAAAACAATGTTTCCGATAGCGGTTCATCATGGCTGAAAAGCCACGTAAGCACTTGTCTTTCTCGTCATTAACCACTTGGTTGAAAAATTAAGATGAAAGAAGGGAACTGATAAGGAAGAGTACGTAAGGGAGGAACATGGGGTTCCCATCACTGCACCCCAGGATTCATGAATGTCACACCTAGAACCATCTTTTTCTGCTAGCCTAACAAGGCCAAGAAACACCTTCACAGCACTTACACTAAGAGAAGGAAGCCATTTTTGCTTGCTTTTCAATTTAATGTCCATTGCCTAAAACATCACTGACTAAATGGTGATTTTGTGCAGAGCACTTACTAATAGTTGTGATAGAATGAGCATATGCATGGTCTGTCTTTGTTTAACCAGGTAACCAAACCTCAAATTAGCATTGAAATGTGTGACTGTGTACTTACTATTCTATGTGTGTGAGTGTTTGCTATATGCATGGCTGTGCACCATGTGTGCCGATATACGACTAAAATTCTGAAGTTCCAATAAATGAGGTTAGCTTAAAAGTCAATTTCAAAGAATTCTCATATTGCTGAACTTCAGCTGACTTGATTAAAATGGGTAGAAAAGGATCTGCCCTGGTCATCTTCACTGAGCACAGAACCAAAGGAGATGTGGTCCTGGTATACTCTGTATACTCAAAGTGGGACATCCTCAGCATCAGACATGGCTTGGGAGCAGTGCAGAATTTCTTAGAAACATATAGTAGAAGTTGTGTGTAAAAGAACACCTCAAAAATCAGATGTGGTTGTGACCACAAGAGCCATCATGATGGGAAATCTCAGGAACAGATGTCAGCTTGTTCCTCTCATGGAGAACAGAGGGCTCAGGCTTGTTTTTACTTCTGTATGGAAGGGAATAGGACATCTATTGTAAGCAATGGAGCTATGGTGTCAAATGTTTTATCAGTAGCTGGAGGTGGTAGAGGAGTGGTAGACTTCAGCTGACCTCAAGATGACATCCATGACATATGTTCTCAGTTCTCTCATGCCCTTAGTCTGCACCTCGGGCTGCCCAACTAACCTGCTTGTTTCCATGTATGCTCACTACAATCCATCTGGTAGCTGCAGCCAGAGGAACTGAATGCGGTTGCCACGAGCCCATCTCTCCTCTGTCTTAGTTCCTTCTATAGCTGTGGTGATTTTATTTGTGCTTTAATAAATAAAGTTTGCCTGGAGATCAGAGGAAATAGCAAGCCATTTTAAGTAAACAAAGAAGTCAGGCAGTGATAGCACACACCCTTAATCCTATCACTTAACAGGCAGGATCTCTGTGTGTTCAAGGCCACACTAGGGAACTGAGCCAAGTGTGGTGACACACCTTTAATCCCAGTACCAAACATAGAGGCCTGGAGGTCTGTATAGACAGACAGAAAGTGGCAGAGCTGTGTAGGAAGAGGAAGTGAGGTAGCTAGGCTAAGATAGCCAATGAGAGGGCAGAACAGCAAGGCATATAAAGCCTGGGTAGACAGGAAGTAACTTGCATTTGGAAGCTGCAGAGTTAGTGAGGTAAGGTTGGCTTGTGGCTTTCCCTATTTCCCTGATCTCTAAGGTTTTCACCCCTATATTTGGCTCTGTGTTCTTTATTTAATAAGGCCATTTAGAAATTCGTCTACATATAGCTTACAATTCTGGTAGAATAAATCCTCCTTTCACTAACACCTCAAGTAACCTGGCTTCTGCTCACAGAGCATCCAACTACTGAATGAACCTTAGCCTAGCTCTCTCTGTTTTCTCTGGCCCAGAAGTCTGCAATCTACACTCACATATACACACTCGTCCTGCTCACTACGTGTTATCCATAGTCCTGAGCTAAGCATGACATTAATGTTTCTCAGTGATTGAAAGCAAGTCAAAAGAAGGACACTGTTTTATGATGCATAAAAGTTATCTAACATGCAGATATTGATGTCCATGGAAGCCTTTCCGCAACACCACACCATTGGTTTCTGTGCCATTTGTGGCTGCTTTAGCGTCACTAGGGCAAAGTAGAGTCATCACAACTCAGCAAGCTGCAAGGCCAAAAGCCTGTCCTCTGGCCCTTTATAAAAAATGCTTGTGAGCTGGAGAGGTAGCTCAATGGTGGAAGACTCACCTGGCATGGACAGGGCCCTGGCTTCAATCTCAACTGTCACATAGTGAGAAAAGAAGGAAAACATGAAAGGCTTGGGGACCATGCTCCAGCCCACATGGCCTGCCCTCTTCAGCCTCTCCAGTTCAGTTCCTTCTTGTGACCTGCAGGTTCCCTAAATCACAAATGCCACTTCTCTGAGAAGCCTTTGGACTTGGTCACTGTCCTATTGCTATGAAGAGACACCATGACCACAGCAACTCTTACAAAAGGAAGTGTTTAATTAGGGCTGGCTCACGCTTCAGAAGCTTAGTCCATTCTCATCATGGTGGGGAGCATGGAGGCACACATAGTGCTGGAGCACTACACAGAGTTACATCCTGATCAAAACTGGGCCTAGCACGGGCTTTTGGAACCTTAAAGCCCAAACCCCAGTGACACACTTCCTCCACCAAAGACACACCTCCTAATCATTCTTAGACAATTTCATTCCCTGGTGACTGAGCATTCAAATATATGAGCCTGTGGGGGCCATTCTTATTCAAACCACCACACCATTGCTGGCTACTTCCCCTCAGTTCACACATCACCCCATGTCTTCTTTGTGGAAACTGGGGTCGCCTCTTTCAAGACGGCGTCCCTTCTTCTACCACAAACAAGTCTGATGAAAAGCAAGATGTCTTTGCTTGCTTGCTGTCAGTCCTTACACCCAACCCAGACTCATGCTCACACACAGCAGGTCTCCAGTGCCTTCTCAAAATAACAGTAAAATGAACTGAAAATTCATAAATATTGGCCCTGCTAACATCTCTGTGCTCAAATCATTTTTAGTTTAATTTAGTCCTCAGGATGTTTATTTTCTCCAATGTGATTCTGCAAAACATAGAAAAAAGGTGAACTCTCACATAAAATGTGTGTGGACATAGTATAGCAAATATAAACAGCCTCAGCTTAGCGAATGCTGGCCCATTTTCTTCTTCACATAAATGGAAGAGTCAGCATTTAACAAAATAACTTACAGTTTCTCTCTTGCCTAATTAAGCCAGTATATGTAGAATGTGCTCTAAGCCTTTGTTATCCGTGGGTGAGCTACTGCTTAAGTCATGAGACATTGAACTTGGAATGAGATGAAATGCCATAATGGGTATGCTTAATTCCACTTGGTCTAGTTCCCAAAGCCACTGCTTGCAAGCAGGAACACAGGATGGACCGGTGCTGTCACTTCTAAACCTGCATGCAGAGAAAAGAGCACCCTAAGAGTGGACTCCACACTTCTGCTTCTTCTTGGTTGACTCCCTCAGCTTCTGCCGCAAGAATGGCTAAGGAACACGTTCCCTCCATGTATGACTGATGTGAGCTCTGGAAATTCAGGAAAACTTGCAAAATTCTCAAGAATGCAAATCCAAGCATGTTGTTAACCTGTCCCAATCATGGTAATTCATCTAAATATGTACACAGGTTAATTTTCCAAGAACAAAAAATAAAAGTGGGATTTTTAAAGCAGATTTTATTGTGATAAGGAATCAAAGCCCAACTCTTGGAGCTTGGGAACCCCTTCTTAGCTCCTCCAAGAGCTAAAACAGCACCTCCTAAGCTGTTGACTTCACTGAGGGCTCTTGGTTCATAGCTAACGCTAAGCATCAATCCATGGTCACTGATGGTGAGTTAAATTAATATAATTGAAAAGGGTTTGTGCAATTTAATACCTGATTAAAGCTGTAACCAGGGGACAAGGGCATTATTGCTAAGCCCAAATCCATTTTGCCTCATTCTATTCTAATGTCTCAAAATCACATACTGAACCAGAGCCTGAGCTGACTCGCAAGGCTGTGGCTGTGTCACAATCACCCACTCTCACTGCCTGCCTTCCTGTGGATGCTGATGGCCGAGCATGCAGGCTGCTGAGTCACACCCCGCTACACTGAGGAAGGACAGACAGAGGCCCCAAGGCTGTGAGAGGGGTGTTCTTCTAGCTGCCTTTCAGGTAGCCCCAAGGCATGTCTGGACCAGGCACATCCAATCTTCTGGTCCTGAGATACGATCTACAATGTTTACTCTGAGGAACTGCACTGTGGAGCTACCGCAGGAAAGCTCCCGGAAAAGGATCATAATGCTCTAAGTAAGTTTGTACTTCTGTGTTGTGCTACACTCATGGCTGTCCTTCTCACACTTTTGTGTCGAGTTACATTCATGACTGTCCTTACGCTTTTGTTGTGCTGTACTGTGGCTGTCCTTTTTACACGTTTGTGTTGTATTGCAGTCATGGATATAATTGGTCACATGAGGCCTTATGTAAGCTGAGTTATGGGGCTGGCCCACCTGGACCACAGACCAGTCAGCTTGCTCTGCTCAGTTCCTGACTCTGCTCCAGCAGTGAGTCCGTGTCCTCACAGCTGTGTCCTCAAGGCAAGTAGCACTGCTTGTCATGGATTAGATGTTCAATAAACATGTTATTACTGTCTGGTTGATTTTCTAATGAACTAGTCATCATAACATGCTAAATGTGTTAACACATAGAATTGGTTGCAAACTGTCTCAGGTTTTAAAAGCCCACTTCTCGATGTTTTGAATGTAGAATGCTTATGCTTTAGATAGAAAATCCGAGAATGTGATTTTCATTGTGATCATTTTGTAGCTTTCTTACAATATTTTATGGAGATAATGGTTCTCTCAATTTTTATTAGTTTTCATTATCTTCCTGTTCTTTTCATCTGCTTAGCCACTGAATATATTTGGAGCCATATCGGTGATGAAAAGACCAGTTTACATAACAGATGACACTGAAAAGTTAGATTCTTAAACATATTGGCAACACCTTATTTCTACAATTTGTGATATTATCTTCATTCCAAGTTGAAACAGAGGGCCTAGCTCTCACGGGGTTTGCCTTAGGAAAGCTATGCAAACTGATCTTCTGACTAAGGCTCACCTTCCTGGAAATCCACATCCCTTTTGTCTTAGTTACAGTTTCTATTGCTGTGAGGAGACATCATGACCATAGCAACTCTTATAAAGGAAAACATTTAACTGGGGCTGGCCTACAGGTTCAGAGGTTTAGTCCAGTATCATGCCAAGAGGCACGGAGGTGCACAGGCAGACATGGTGTTGGAGAAGGAGCCAGGAGGTCTGTGTCTGGATCAGCAGGCAGTAGGAAAAAGGACACTGGGCCCAGCTTGAGCTTTTGAAACCTTAAAGCCCATCCCCAGTGACACACTTCCACCAACAAGGCCACACCTCCTGACAGTGCCGCTCTTTTGTAACCAAGCATTCAAATCTATGAGCTCATGGGGGCCATTTCTAGTCAAGCCACTACCAACTTCTTCTGCTGAAATGTCACAGCAGTGGAGATTCAGAGTCCGAAGAGCTGTCTGGTGTTGAAGCAGGGGCAGACTTGCTTTACAACACATCCTTGCCAGGAGGAGTTAGGATTGGATTCCATTATTTCTTGTCTTTACCTCTCTCAGCATGACCATCTGTGATGCTCACAGGAGATTTCTCTGTCTTTCTCTCTCTGTGTGTGTCTCTCTCTGTGTGTCTCTGTTTCTCTGTCTCTCTGTCTGTCTCTGTCTTTCTGTCTCTGTCTCTCTCTGTCAGGCTGTCTTTCCTTCCACTGCATGTACTTCCCTTAGTACCACAATCACAGCATACATGTCTTTCTACAGTCAGTTGTTCCTTTAAAAATTAAGATACTGGGAATGGAGAGATGGCTCAGCAGTTAAGAGCACTGGTTGGTTGTTGTTGTTGTTGTTGTTGTTTGACTCTTTTAGGGGGGCCTGCCACCCAGCTCCCAAATAAATCACTCACGGAGGCTTATTCTTAATTATGAATGCCCAGCTTTAGCTTGGCTTAGTTTCTAGCCATCTTTCCTTAACTTAACTTAGCCCGTCTACATTTTGCCTCTGGGCTTTTCCTATTCTCTTACTTCTGTATCTTACTCCTATTCCGCAGCTTGCTGTGTGTAGCTAGGTGGCTAGCTCCTGAATCCTCCTCCTTCTCTGGCTGCTAGATCTTTTCACTCCTCCATCTCTTTTTCTTTTATTTCCCAGATTTCTCCCTCTATATATTCTCTCTGCCTGCCAGCCCCGCCTATCCTTTCTCCTGTCTTGCTATTGGCCATTCAGCTCTTTATTAGACCATCAGATGTTTTAGACAGCCACAGTAACACAGCTTCACAGAGTTAAACAAATGCAACATAAACAAAAGTAACACACCTTAAAATATTCTACTACATTTCCCCTTTTTTGTCTAAATAAAAATAAAGGTTTTTAACCTAAACATAATAAGACTGTATACTATAATAATTATCAAGTAATAATTAATTTACAATATTCAGTCCATTTGTAGTTAGCATATTCAAAAAATAATGCATTATCTATCCTATTTTAGTGAATCCAAAGTTTTATACTTAACTTACTTTCTATCATATCTAAGGAAAACTGCAACTATAACTATCTAGTCTTCAACTCCATCAAAAACCCAGAACAGAGACATTTGGCTGCCTGGACAGTCACCCAGAGTTCCTCTGCAATGTTGGGGCATCCATCTTGAGCCTACAGACCTAGAGTATCTGGCAGACTCTTCTATAAAGCAAGAATTTTGGACTGTCATGCCTTGTTTTGGCAAAATTCAACAGTCTTTTTTTTTTTTCCCTGTGTGTCTGCACAACACATTGTCAGCAGTCAAAGGCAAGAACAGTTTCTTTGCCGAGTGGCTGACCTTGCCACAATGAAAGTAAACTCCATAAGGAGTTTCTTCAATGCCCATATCTCTAAATTAGTGCTGCCAGGAACAGATGTGTCTCATTGTCATGAAAAAATTTAAGTGAACAAAACATTCTAAATCCCATATTCTATAGGTCTTTGAAAGGTTTGAAGACCATCTATGTATCTAAAATATATCTCTGTATGATCTGGAAAGCATACCTAGCATACATACAATTTTGATTGTTAGAAATGACTAACCATTAACCTATGTTCCTGATTATCCTATATAGTTTATAATAATAGCTTTCAAAAAATAGACTCTTACCTTACATTTTTTAAATAAACTACATATCTGCAATAACCTTAAACAAGAACAGAAGCTTGGGTTACAGGACAGAAACCAGGAGAAGTGAATGGAATAAACCAAATCAGAAGAACGATGGCCGGCATGATGAGTACAGTTGGCAACGCAGTGTACAGGTCAAACTTACTGAGAGAGGAGTTTGGAGATCTTCACACATGTGCACACAGACATACACACATGATGACAACATGATAAGTGATCATTTCACAATGTATGAATACCTGAAGTAGATAGTGTGTGTGTGTGTGTGTGTGTGTGTGTGTGTGTGTGTCTTCCTGTGTATGAGCATGCAGATGTATATATAGACTTGTGTATATGTAGAAGTCTCCAGTACTATTTCTCAGAAACTAGCCACTTTGTTTCTGAGACAGGGTCTCTCCCTGGAAAAACCTCAGAATACATTAGTATCAGCTGTCAGGTGAGCTCCAGAGATGCTCCTGTCTATGCTTCCTCAGCACTGGAATTACAGATGTAAGCCACTACACCTGTTTTTGTTTTGTTTTCCACGTATGTTCTGGGGATCAAACTCAGGTCCTCATGCTTGTGTGACAGGAACTTGACAGATTGAGCCACTTTCCATGACACAAATATATTCGACTTTTATCCATCAATTATACCTCATTAAAGTTACAGACAACATCCATAGAGCTGAAGGAGGAACTGGGATGTTGCTCAAACCAGCATTGGCTTCCTGCCTATGGTTACCACAGGAAATCCTCTGTCCCTTAGCTGTCCCACAGGTCACAGACTTTTCTCTCCAGTTTCACCCTCCCCCACAGCCTCCAGAGTCTTATTTCAAGTCATAGAATCAATCTAGGCTGTGGAAGGCGTTGATGCCAGCAAACGGAAGTAAGATGTGTGTAGGGGTAAAAGGTGTACCTAACTTTGGCACACAATAAAGTCTGTTAGAATTCCCCTCCCTCCTGCCACTGAGATTCATGACCTTGGTTTCAGAGAGGTTAAGGAATGGCTCATCATGTGCGCATCACCCACACTCAACTCAGACCTCAAAAATGCTGCCTGGGTTTCTAACGTTCAGGATCATGATGAGTCTTCAGACAGCCAATGCTCTCTCCAGGACTTCTTCAGTTTACCATTCCACTGCCACAGCTCACGTTCAGTGTGGTCCTCATCACATCTCACTGACCTTTCCAACTCATGCCTATGATATTTGAAACAACAAATACTAGTGTGTTCTCATTTCTAATAGAAACGTTTTGATAAATGTCACCTATGACTTACCACAGTCTCTTTACTGAGGCAGGAGAAGGTTCTGTATTATGACAAATATTTCTAGGAAGAGGGGGCTAAGAAAGCCCCAGAAGTCTTTGGTCAAACTGCTTTAACAGTCAGCCTAAGACCCATTTTGATAAATCACATCTCCATAGATGTGCACATCTCCACAGATGTGCTTCTGTATTGTCAAAGGATGCTGTCTTTTCTCTAGTCTCTTCCCACCCTTTTGCCCACACAACACCAATATAACAAAGAGAACAGCTATTCCTAAATGTGCACAGGGCCAGATGCACAGACACAGGCCAGAGCTGAAAGCCTATTTTATAAAGAGAAAGGGAAGTAGTGGTACTTCACTTTTATTTCAGCTACAATTGAACAAAAGCCAGTAGACACGCAATGAGAAACATGAAGTCAGGTTCCTTACAGGTCATTGCTTACCTAGATGCTATTGTATAAGGCCTTTGTACAGTTCTCCTCCTTAGTTCCAGGAACCCACATACAGCTGGGAGGTAAGCATAGCCATAGATTTCCCCAAGAGATTTGAATGATGCAAGACCCATAAAGGCATTGGCCAGTCTATAATATACAACAATGAATGAATAAAGGATTTAGAATTTTTTTGTCACTAAAGGACTTAGAATTTTTTTAGTCACAGCAGTCTAATGTCTTTAAGTCTGAGGAAGAGACTTCCAGAAAGGTCCTATGTAGGTGTCACCAGAGTTACGTAGAACCTGCAGGATGGAAAGGGGCACATGATGTGGGCAAGCAGTGGAGTCAGGCAGGACTCCAGCTCAATGGCTGGAAAGAGCAATGGTAAAGAGGGGCTCACCTCTCTCCCCCCAAGGGAATCTTATAATCCAGTCACAGAATGCCTACTTGAGCTACAAGCATGTCATTCTTCAAATACGTCAAATCCATGTCTTTCCTTTAGCAGAGGAAGGGAGAGAACTCCTAGAATACCCTCCCCATGCCTCTATCAGAAGTGACTCAGACACACTTTGCTGGCCACGGCCCAAGTGTCCTAACAGGACAATGATAACAATCAGTAACAGATTATAAGCACCAGACCAAGAATGACACCATTGACAAGGAGCCAGCTACCATGTAAATGACATATTTTATCAAGTCTAAAGTACCATCAGATGTAGAATGGACCTCTATTTTATATACTGCTGGGAAAGAAATCCAATTCTGACATTTAAAATTGGAAACATTAATGTTCATGGGAATCTTTATTTTGTTAAAACTGCCTCTATCTCCACTTTATTACTTGTCACATATCATCTTGCCAATAATTAAAAATGGAACTACAAATGACTAGATGGTCACTTCATTCCTCAATCTCACACCCACGGTAGATCTTCCTAAGGGCTCTTTGCTACAGAGCGAGTCAACTCTGGTTTTTCCCAGTCCCATGTCATTTTTCCTGCTCTGACTGCCCACGACTTGTTTCCTGAGCATCTGATAGCCACGCTATGTGCCTATCACCTTCCCCTGCTGGCAGAGCCTGTTAAGATGCAGTCCAAGTGTGGAGATAACAACCCCTGAGAAATAACCACTGTATTAGAAGTGATGCATCGTGGTGTGAAAAGAGAAACAAGGGGTGTGAGGGAGTGGGAAGCAATACGTGTCAAATGGACATGAAGACTGCCTTACACACACATTAAGTAAAAACTTGAACTGCTTGGGGCTAAGGCATGCAGATGCCTAGAGGCAGAGTCTGTACAGGATCAAGATCTCCCTGAAAAAAGAGCCAAAATGAGATATGTTCAGAACACATCTGCCTGTCTGTCTATGCCTATACATTTGTGTATGATTATATATGCATCTGTATGCACAAATTTATATTGACATGCATAACCATTTATATGTATATCTGTAATTTTATATGCACAAAGATAATTAAAAATGAACAAATCTGCATATTTTAAATATATACATACAAAACTATATATTATTATTAATTATTTAAAATTTTTATATGTATGTGTATATCTGCATAAGTTTATGAGCACGACATAGTGCTCAGTGCCACTCAGCAGTAGAAAGTGTAGTGCCACAGAGGCCAGAAGAGGACATCAGAGGCCCTGAAATTACAGTTACGGATGTGGATAAGCTACCATGTAGGTGCTAGGAATCAAACTCTGGTCCTCTGTATACATATAAAACTGTATGTTCTTAGAGATTAGAATCTTCTTTCACTGAAACTGTAACATTTACAACTGATTTATATATGCACATTCGTATTTATATATAGTTTATATAAAAGATGATTTTATATGTTGTATTATGTAATATAAAGGAGATAACTCCCTATCTTTATATATAGCTCCATGTTTGTAAATGTGTGTGTGTGTGTGTGTGTGTGTGTGTGTGTGTAAGTTATGAGATATACCACAGTGTGCCTTATGCAAGCACACTCAAAAGAAATGGCAGCCTTAGTCAGTGTGAGTTCAGTAGCCTAAGAACTGGAGTGGCTGGCAGAAATTTCTGGAAACAGGCCAAGAAGATGAGAGGAAACCTCTCAGCTCTGGCAGACAGAAGCAAGTGCCTCCTTCCTCTTGCTTAGCTCTGCGCCGGCATCAGTGACTGGCTGATGCTTACCACCATGGAAGGACATTCGCTTTATAGTCTCCACAGACAGATCTTAATGCTAATTGCAACTGGAAACACAGAACAGTTCCAACTAACGCTTAATCTGGGCACTCTATGCCACAGTCAAGTGGACACTTTAACCCTTCTCATAGTTTGCCTGTCCTAGGAACAGGGGGGCAGATGCTCTAGGCTGGGACAGGTTGGCATAGGACAGTCAGAGAGCCTGTAGGTAGTTCTAGAGTAAACAGGCCAGTGGGCAGAAGTGAGGGAGGCAGCTGTGAATCTCCTGGGATTAAGGGTTGCTGCTGGCATTGGGTTGTCTAAGCATAGGAAAGGTCTGAACAGGTCTTAAGTAGAGGAGAGATCAGATCCAAGGTATGTATGTGTTCCAGGACTGCTGTGCCTGCTCAGCCAGGAGTGACATTTGGGGGCAAGACCAGCATTGCTGTCTGGATCTGTGGTCCTGCTGCAGCTTGGGTCTGAGGTGATGTTCATGACCGGTGAGGGTCATTGGAAATATGCTTTGCTGAGCCACCCCTACCCTTCACTGGCCCTGGGATGGCTGGTCCTGCCCCTCACTGGATATTGCAACAGGCGAGTGGGTCCTACCCCTCAGGGGAGAGCTTGCCCCCACACTCGGGAAACACGGCCCCGCCCCTCACCATAGTCATGCACCTCACCTGAGAAGCACATTAGAGCTGACCCTGTGGTTCCAAGGAAGGTGAGCCGACCCTGAGGGCATGAGAGCAGGAAAGCTGACCCCGCCCCTCCTATGCCCCCTACAGCAATTGGGAGAGAGGGCCCTGCACTTTGCCTGGGCAAAACAATATAGTTGGCCCTGACGATATCAGTGAGGGTGACCCACATCTGAGGGCCTGAGACTAGGAGAACTGGTCCCACTTCTTGCTGTAGGCTGCATTGAGGGAGCTCATCTGGGTAGTGATGATGAGGGAAAGCTAGTGAGATGACCAACCCAGCTACCAGCCAGGTCCAGAATCAGGGATATGAGTTGATTTACCCCAATATCCACCAAATCTATGAACTATTGGGGCATGTGAAGGGGACGAATCTACAGATCCAAAACAGCAGGATCTCCTTGACACAGGACAACAACAGGATGTCAAAGAGGAGCCCCAGTGAGAGCCCATTATTGGTGGTGTAGCAGAGGCTTCAAGCCAGACCAATGACTCATGGCAATGAACACTTGCAAGTAAAGATGAACAGACTAAAGGGTAAACTGTGTGACACAACAGGAACAGGCCATACTACAGCTTCCAGGACAAGATGATGATTCTCCTCCTCCTCCTCCTCCTCCTCCTCCTCCTCCTCCTCCTCCTCCTCCTCCTCCTTCTCCTCTTCTTCTGTTTCTTTGTTTGGTTTTGTTTTTGACTTTTCTTTTAAATTTGGTTTTGACTTGCAGGGGGTGGGGAGGTTGTAAGAATTGTGAGGAGATGAGGAAGTAAGTGAGATGATGTGAAATCCATGAAGAATCAATAAAAGTAAAACAAACAAACAAACAAAAACCAGGAGGAAGAGAAGGAGGAAGAGGAGGAGGAGGAGGAAGAGGAGGAGGAGGAGGAGGAGGAGGAGGAGGAGGAGGAGGAGGAGGAGAAGCCAGACACTGAGCTACTGTAGCAATATAGGCAGAGACAGCAGCTCAGAAGTAGACAGTGGCACTGGTGGTAATGTGCGGCACAGCCAGGAGGATTTCCCAACACTCTGAAAACATCTCTTCCAAGTACTTAGAAAAGATACAGGGCCTTGTTAATCCATGAACAACTCTACTTTCCAACTTAAGAAAGTATTTCAGCTCAGAAATAAGAATTAAAATCTTCCTTCCTGTGTATTTTCTGAACAGACCGGGCACTGGAGGCGGCGCTGCCATAGATAAGATTTAGCACATCTAGAAGCATCAATAATTGAGTAAAAGAGTAATAAGTTATGCTGAAAGATGGGTAATCGGATGTCATGCCTTAGTTGGGGGGCAGGGGACCAGCCAAGCTCAAAGAGCAGCAAGAAGCCAATATTTATGTTTGTCTTTTCTGACTATCTTTTGTCAGATATCTGGAACACAAACAGAATTCTTATTGGGAGATATTAACTCTCTGAGAATCACAATACAATTTTGGCATGCTGACAACAAAACTCCTTTCAATAAAGCCTGAGATAGTTCATGAATAATTCTCCACATCCGCAGGCACAGGGGAGTGCTGGGTTGGGGGATTGTTTCTTTGAACTTTCTGGGGCTCTCTCTCACAAGGCTCTGTGACCCCTGCCACAGGTTAAAAGGCAGAGGTGTCAGTGTAGAAGCAGCAACTGGATTTAGGTGTGTCCCACTCCAAACTTTTGGCCGACCAGACCAGAGCACAGGTGACCGGCTCAGCTCTCTCAGGTCCGTCTCGAGCAGTCCAAGAGATTGGTATTGAAGTCACATGACTACTGGAGCTTAGACAAATTGCTTAAAGCTTCCACGTACTTGCCCTAGTGTTGAGAGATAAGATCAATACTTGCCCTTCCTCTCTGCCATAACTCCTCTGAAAAGAAAGCAGTATGTGAGACATGGGAGGTTCAGAGGCGCAGAAATAAATATTGGAAAAGAAGAACTGGGTTAACTTCATGCGAACTATGAGCAGTCTGAGGACGGAGGCTGCCTCCCCAGGACCCCGGAGTTCCAGTGCACGAGGCGTTGTTTATTTACCTTCCTGGAAGAGGTCCATGGTTTTCACGTCCTTCCTCAAAAGCTTTAAAATATCTTCCTTGAGCCGCCTTTCAATGTCTTCCCTCCCTTCCTTCCTCCGTCTCCACAGACAGATCCTCAAGGCTCAGCATTCCAGGATTTACATAGCCCTCAGCGACACCCAGTGTGCCAGCACCCTCTCCTGTCTACTTGCACAGGGCCTCCCCCTGAGCATGGCCCTTTCTAGGGGGCACAGCTGGGCACAGGAGCCAGGACTTGAAACTGTCCCCTCTTCTTCCATAGCTGCATGCTGGCTGGCTTTAGCACATGGGTGGCTTGAGGTGGGAGTGAGTCTGGAGGAAGCACACAGAGCACAGAGCCCTTGGAGCAGGGGACGAGGTGGTTGGACACCGTGTACTCGGCACTGTACAAAGAACCACACAGACTTTGCCTTGTTGAGTCTCCCTCATGAGAAGTTCAACAAGAAGAGCGCTGGACCCACACACACAGGTGATGTGATGGCAGCAGGGCCTTGGTAATTTCAGGAAGTAGTTCATGTTCTAGGACTTCACACAGCTACTGCCATTCTGCATTTTTATCCACCTAATACATACATGCCCTAGCTATTGTCAGAGGAAACATATTTTGTACAATCCATGTGATTTTTCCTGGGTACTACTTACTTTACTCTGCTGTGACAAAGTCCCCAACAAATCAACTTAAGGAAGGAAGGGTTGACTTTGAGTCACAGTTCCAGGGTCCAGTCCATCATGGCGGGGAAGGCATGGCAGCAGGAGCGTGAGGCAGCTGCTCACACTGCATCCCCTCATATTCAGTCCAGAACCTCAGCTGGGGAGCAGTGCTGCCTACATTTAAGATGGGTCTTTACATCTCAGTTAACCAGATCTAGAAATTCCCTCACAAACATGCCCAGTGATTGGCCTATAACCCGTGAAGCTGACAGTTCCCTCACAGGCGTACCCAGTGATTGACCTGTCAGGTTGACAGTCAACATTTTCCATCACATCCTGTTCCCATTGCTTTGGATTCATATGGTATAAGATATGGTCAAAAAGAAGGGATAATTATATTCTTACCTAAAATTATAAATTCACAAGTAATTACCAGAATAATTGAGGCAGTAAATCTCAACAACGCACATACAGTTCATTGTAATCAACAACTACAACAGATGATGTTGTCTTTGAGGAGGAGGCCAATCTCAGGCACCTGTGCTCTAGTGAGTGGGGCACAAGAGCTTCAGGAAATGGTCAGGGCATTTTATTGGATTTAAGATGTAGAATCTGAGCTCATGTATGAAAATCAGAGATAAATACAGGCAGAAGCTCCCTGGAGACAAGATGGCATCTGCTCCATTCAGCACCAGATCCTCTGCTGCCACAAAATACACCTTCAATAAATGTTTTCTCTGTATTTATATGTATATGTGTATGTATGTATATATAGGTATATATGTATATGTATGTGTATACAGGTGTGTGTTTATGTGTATATGTATGTGTAAGTATGTGCATATTTATGTGCTGATATGTGTATATCTGTAGGTGTGTGAATGCTTTGGTTTGTCTTAACAGGTTTGGTATGTCTTAACAGATTTGCCTATGTATGTGGAGACCAGAGATTAGCTTTAGGCATCTTTGCTCAGGAACTATCCATCTTCTTTTTTGAGCCAGAGTCTCTCACAAGGACCTAGAGATTGCCAATTAGGCTTGGCTAGCTGGCCACTAAGCCCGGGGGATCCTCCTGCCTCTGCCTCCCTAGGATTTTTTTTACAAATGATATTAAGCATAAGCACCACATCTGGCCTTTCATGTGAGGGTTCTGAGTCAAACTCAGGTCTCAAGCTTGTGCAGGAGAAGTTAAGAGCCAGCCACCTCAGAAGGTTTTCTCGTGTAAATGTGTGAATAATTCCTTGCTTAGAAGGTTGACAGTTGATACGTTAGTTCTGTAAAACATATGTATTTAGAGAAATCAAAGGTCAGTTTGGAACACACTGAGCAAGACTCAAAAATTTCAAGTACATCCCATTAATCATGAAGGTAAACTTTCTGCAGAGGAGTCACGTGTTTTCAGTGGGACCACTAGCAGCTGTCAACAACTGTACCTCTCCCTTCCCTCTGGAGGAAGGCAGTGTCTGCTATTACCCAGGGCCGCATGTCCTGGCCCCAAACAGGTCTGATGAGACCTGATGTCTTTGCCAGTGACTACTGCACATACGTGACTTTGAAATGGTCAATGAGACAAAAACTAAAGCCTGAGAATTGTGAATATGCATTTAATCTTAAATCCTTCTGAGGAGTGTAGGAGTGGGGCTGGAGGACAAAGAACTATGCACCTCTCTTTAGAAGGTTCATATGTAATAGCTTATACTTTAAAGTCCAGAAGGCCTATTATTTATGTGGTAGAACATACATAGAAATAAAATGTGTATTTAAAGACGCCATGGGGATAAAGAGGGAAAATCTCCAGTTATTATTGGATTTTGATGATATGATATGATGATGAATTAGAAAATAGGTGATGTTCTCTAAAACAACAAAGAGTTACAGAAACCAAGGTGACAAGGTGTGCAGAAGGGACCAACCTGCAAATGAGTCCAAAGGTGGAAGGAAGAGGAGAAGGGAAGAGACCAGGCCCCTCAGCACTCATCTGGTTCTTTATATTGTCAACACAGGCCACTTTCTGAACCCTCTTGGATTTTGCTGCAGCTCTCTAACTCATATTCATTCTGTAACTCATATAATGCATACAGATATCACATATACTGTGTACTGTGTGATATGGCAGTTAATACCAGTAATCAAGATTGGAATAAAAGCCTGCACTCGCCTTGGCAGGGTTACCCAGGTAGATGGGATTATATGAAATATTTTGGCCGTTGAAACCCCTAATCCTTGTGAATGTATTACTCTTTAATAAATTATGACAGTGTAGAAAGACATAAACATGTTCATCTATGCTTCTGGTATAGATGCTCACAGACAGGGAGTTGTGTCGGAAAACCCTGTTGAAAAGACTAGTTGAACTTAAGGATGTTCCACTCATGCTGTAGCTTATTAGTTTACTAGGAAGAGTCTGAGCCATTCCAAGCACATGGCTTGTACAGTCTATCCCCTGGAAATCACATTCTCCTGGTGTTGACACTACACATGAATGGTGCCAACCTGGGGCGCTCACTAGACCTTTGACGGGAGCTCTTTTGCACAGGCTTGTTTAACTGATGCATTCATTAGTAGCTCTCTAAGCTCAGTCCCCACCTTATCCCAGAGGCTGGCTTGGCAGCATGTGTCCCACCAGTCATAACCAATATTTTTACATCAATTATATATTTACCATAAAACATCAGGCATGGTTCAGAGACCCACAGGATCCAGGGATCCTCCTGTCACTCAGGGAGTGCTAAGGACTTGGAGATTCCCTTCCAGAGGCCAGGAACAAATACAAGACCTTAATTCTGGCAAAACCAAATTCATCATTAGAAACCCCATTAACATTGGCCCAGAGAAAGCTGGAGTAGTTATGTTGCTATCAGACAAAGTAAATTTTAAAATAGATAATCTTACAGCTAAAGAGGCATTTTGTAATTATATGATAACTCTGAAGATCTGTGTAACTCACAGTTGAGTTTCAAATGCTGGAAGTAAAACCCAACAGTGTTTCAAAGAGCAACTTGCAAATCCACAGTTACATCTAAAGGTTCCCAAACTTCTTTCAAACATGGACAGAGCCAACCTGGACACCAAACGCTGCTACCTCTATGATGGCCTTTCCATTGCAAAGCACACTCCACAATGGCAAGGGGTGTGCACAGCCTGTGTGGCTACCCACAGAACACTCTCAGAATGGGCTCTCTTCTGGGCCACAAGGCAAGTCTCAACACATTTAAAGTCATCCAAATCACAGAGAGTATGTGATCTGACTATAATGGAAAAAAGACTAGAAATCAATAACAGCACGGGCTCTGCAAAATGTCCACCTATTCAGAAACCAAGTTACAGCTCTTTAAACAATCTGTTTCAAAGAAGAAATTAAACATGAAATCAAAGGAGAAATCACAAAGCTATGACAGGTTTTGAATGGGATGAAAATAAAATTGTGACATATTAACTTGGGGTATTTTAAAAGCAATTCATGGAGGAAATTTATTATATGAAGTGACCATATCAGGACAGAACAATACTTTGTAATTGGCATCTTAATTTCCATCGGAAAAACTAGAACAGAAAGTAAATAAAATCAAAGAAACAACACACAATCAGAGTGAAAATCAAGCCAACCGTGATAGCAAAGCAATAGCCAAGAAGAGATAGTTCTTTATGGTCAATAAAATAAATAAAAGTCTAGCCGAAATAACCAGGAAGAAATACAGAACTGCAACTGGCATAAAGTACAATGAAGGACTGGAGGGACGCCTCGCTGGATAAAAGTACTGGCCACTCTTGCAGATGACCTGGGTTTGATTCCCACTACATACATGGCTGCTCACAGCCATCTGAACTCCAGTTCTGGAGGATATGACACTCTTGTGAACTTCACAGGTCCTGTATGCATGCCCTTACATGCAGATAAAACAGTTATAGACATAAGCAACATAAATCTCTTTTCAAAGTACAAATGAGTACAGTGGAGTTGCTCTAGAGTCTACAGATACTTAAACCATGATACATATGTTAATAATAAGGAATGCTTTGTGACAATAAATTAATCAACTGTAATGAAACATAAAATTGTTTGAAAGATATATGGCTTAGTCAATGTTCTAATGCTGTGAAGAGACACCATGATCAAGGCAACTCTTATGAAAGAAAGTATTTAATTGGGGGTTTGCTTACAGTTCAAGATGTCTAGTTAATGATCATGATGGTGGGGAGCATGGCAGCATGCATGGCACTGGAGAAGTATTGGAGAGCTGCATCCTGATCCACTGGCTGAGAGAGACTCTGGGCATGGCATGGGCTTCTGAAACTTCAAAACCTACCACCAGTGACACACTTCCTCCAACATTGCCACACCTCCTGATCTTTCTAATCCTGTCAAATAGTGTACCCCCTGGTGACTAAGCATTCAAATATATGAGGCTATGGGGGCCATTTTTTCAAACCACTACAATATGTAACACCAAAGTCAATCTCCAAAGCATTTTTTACCTAAATTGTCTTACATCTGTTAGAGAAACGGAATTTTCTGCTAAAACCATTTCCATAAAGAAAATCTACAGGTTTAATGGCTTCATTGGTGAGTCCCACAAGCATGTAAGAAATAATAACCTAGCATTATGGTACACAATCATCAGTGTCCACGCTCAGGTAGCTGAGATGCTGAGATGATGAACTCACGATTGTGAGTTCAAGACCAGCTTGGGCTACATAGAAAGACACCGCATCAGTGCTATTTGTGGGATACCTCCCTGTGAGTTATCCATTAGGGAGACCCTGTAGGTCCCCTAAACAATACAGTCCAATGTTCTTGGTTATCTACCACAAGTAGTTGGTAAGAGTCTATTGTTGAAGATACCACACACTCGTTGCAAGTCATAGAGAAATCAATCTGGAACTGAACTGGAAGCTTCCTCCTTGCTGATCAGCTTTCACAGGGCTGGAAGATATTACACAGGCTGCTTGGAAGATAAAGTTTTTGATGGTCTTTACCCAGTTATAGACCCTGAGTGCTAAAAATGATTGTCTTTCCAGGCATGATGTGCCCATTAGTGATAGAGTGGCATGATGATTATGGACGCAACCAATTTCTTCTGACCAAAGTTGAGGCTTACTTTACAAGAGGTAAATCATGCCAGGTAAACTATAAACCTGATCCAAAGCCCTTGGCTGAGAAGATCAATGACTGTAGGGGTCAACCCACTCCTGCTGTTTTGTTAGATTGACAAGAGCAGACTGTATCTGTCTCCATGACACCATGCTCCCTTTATGGTACACTAAAGGCCCGGCGCAGACCACAGAACCGTGAGAAAATCCTGTGTCAATAAAACACATATAATGTACCCATATATTTCTGAGACTTTTATAACTAAATTGATGCACAGATAAGAGTTGACTGTGACACACAGGACTACAGTTAGCCACATCAATGACAAGCAGACCCCAGGGCTTCTTACTGGTCCATTTCCTGGGACATCCCTTGGATTCCCTCAGTCCTCCATGGTCATGACTAGCTGCTCTGCAGAGCAGACTTGAGGACTTGTTTCTAGTGTTGGTCACTCAGCCTCTCTAACACTGCAAGCTGGTCTCCACCCACAATGGGCCGGGCCCTCCCATGTCAATCAGCAATCAAGACAGTTCCCCACAGGTGTAGCCACAGGCTGCACTGATCCAGGCAGTCCTTCAACTGAAACTCTCTCTTCCCAGGTGATCCTCGGTTGTGTTAGTTGATCATAAATCTCCCAGGATGTGGACACAACAGATAATGTTTTCAATCTTCTTTCACTCACTCTACACCCTTTACAGTGTTTCTTCAACCCTCTACATATATCTCATGTAACCAAGGCTACAAAGCCCCAAGAAAGCATAATGGCCACATCCTGCTGAAATATCTCCCTGCAGAAACACAAACAGAAGGCAGTCAATCTTTACTGAACTGAGGCATTTCGACAAGGCTCATGGAGACATGCTTATTATTGTCACCCAGTCTTCATTTCATCAGTAATCTGAGAATATGAGCTTAGGTTACAAGTTCCAAATTTGGAAGGAGTAACAGCTGAACATAATCTGTGATGTAATCCCAGACAGATCAAAGCCAGTAAACATTGCTAAGTACACCAAGATGAAGGTAATCTTCCATAAGTTGTAACCAAACATACAATGTATGACTGTGTTATGCTTCACTTTGACTACTTCAAGTAGACAAGAATATGAAAATCTATGTCAGAACATAAGTTAAAGTGAAATGTCAATGAAATTAGATTTCTGTGTAAACATTGTACCACAGCACAAGCAGGACAAGAGATGCAGAGGCTCATGCAAACGTCACTGAGTTCTCCTTGCATTCTGTGTCACTGTGAAGGCTGGCAGGAAGGAAGATACCACCAGCTGCATCCTCAGAGATTCAGGATGGACACATGCTGGCAGGTGCTCTGTCTGCCTCCCTAGGGCCCTGGCATTCTTAGAAGTGTATTGTATCTATGGGGGTGAAAGTGCATGGTTTCCCAGTGTCTTTGGGCAAAAATAACCCCAGTGGAAATGTTGCTGCCTTTCCCACGATATGTTTCCAATCCTATATTCATTCTTAGATTCATAAATATGAAATGTTATTGTTTTAGTCACTTTTCTATTACCGTGAAGAGACACCATGGCCAAGGTAACTCTTTTAAAGGAAAGCGTTTCATTGGAGCTTGCTTACAGTTTCAGAGGTTTAGTTCCTTATCATCAAGGCAGGGAGCATGGTGTTAATGCATAGTGCTGTAGCAGTAGCTGAGAGCTTTACATCCTGATCTGAAGACAGGCAAGCAGAGAGAGAGACAGAGACAGAAACAGAGACAAACAGACACAGAGACATAAAGAAGAGAGATGGGGGAGAGAGAGAGAGACAGAGACTGAGACAGAGACAGAGAAAGAGAGAGATTAGGCCTAGTGTGGGATTTTGAAATCTCAGAGCCTACCCCCAGTGACACACCTCCTCCTACAAGGACATATCTCCTAATTCTTCCAAGCAATTTACAAGCTGGAGACTAAGCATGAAAATATATGAGCCTGTGGGAGCTATTCTCACTCAAAGCACCACAATATTACCATATATGAACTGAATGTGGAGACTACCATGTACCATATGTATATATGTGTATTGACATTGGTGAACACTGTATCATATATGTGTGTACTGACACTGGTAAATACTATGTGCTATATGCATGTGTTCTGACACTGGTGAACACTGAGTGTACTGTGTTCACCCATGCCAGTATGTGTGTACTGGCATGGGTGAACACCATGTACCATATATGTACATATTAACATTGGTTAACACCATGTACCATATCTGTGCTGAACATGACCAGCATTGGTAAGCATTGTATCAGTCACAGTGGATTTTTTTCCTTTTTTTGCCAATCACCGCACCATCACTCACTTACTTCCAAGCTTGACATTTTTGCTATTTTTTCTATAATCATTTCCACTTTCCCTTTTTCTGTTCTTATGCATTTTTTGTTTTTATCTCATAAATTTAAATCCCTCAATGGTCTTGGGACATCTCTGAACCTCAACCTTAAGACATCCTCATTAACCCCCACTGAAATCATGGCTATGTCTGACTGGCAGGAATTAGAGAGAGAGAGAGAGAGAGAGAGAGAGAGAGAGAGAGAGAGAGAGAGAGAGTTGGTATGATATGTGTATGTGTGTGTTTGTATATGTGTTTGCTTATGCATGTACATGTGTGTATATATACATGTTGGTGGGTATATGTGCGTGTATATAGGTTTGTGTATCTGTCTGTCTGCCTGTGTATGTCTATCTGTAAGTATATGTATATGTATGTATGTTCATTTATTCTTGTATATTTGTATGTGTGTCTATAAATATATATACGTGTATGTATGTATATTCATGTACACATGTGAAATGTTCTGTGTCTGAATGTATATATGTTCATTATGTGTATCTGTCTTATGTATGTGTATATGTATGTAAGTGGGTGGGTGTCTGTGTGTCTGTATGTATGTGTGCATGCTTGAATGTTACACAGTGTCAAACTGATCTTCTCTCAGGAAGCTGTTGCTCCTGAGTCACTGACTGGACCTGTTTGCTTTCTCTGAAGAAGATGTGATAAAAGTAGTTGAATTAGACAAGACTAACATGTGCATTCCTTTATAACATTTTATTCTAACAATTCTGATTTTCCACATTTCTTTCCATGTTCAAAGGAGATTTAGTAGAGCCTTTAGTTTGACTTTAGAGAAGAACTGTGTTTGTGTTAGACCCTGAAGCTTAACAGAAGTTACCCAAGGCAGGGCATCTTACTCATGCTTGTCTTGACCATGTTAACAGAGCCCCTTCAACACTTCTTCCCACATTAAAGGGGCACTGGATACACCCAGGTCCATTTCCCTAACAGTTTGCTATTGGAAAGAAACATTATGTTCTGAACAGTCCATGCCAGTGGAAAGGCCTCTGGCTTGATAGTCTAGGCTTCACCCACAGAACCAAGTGAACACTCCTTGGGGTATGAGTCTTGTGACATCTCCCTTCATCAGTTTGTCCAGATTTGTTTGGATGACTGTGACTTACCTGGGTGTTGGCCTGGACTTTGTAGTGAAGGATCTCCCTGGGAAAAATTTATTTTGTTTCCAACTTACTAAATGTTGTCACTTATTTCCTTGAAGGGTCCAAACTTGGGGCAGTCTCCTTCCTCCCTGGAATGTATGTTAAAGTCACATCCAATATGACAAGAGCTCTCAGCCAGCAGGCTGGAGTGAATCCCAGGCTGGCTGACTTTCATCATTTTCTACTCTGGTGACTACAGTGTCTCTCAACGAAAGCCATAGCCCCCTAATGAGAGGATCTGAATATCCATAAGGGCATTTCCCACTGGTGGTGTTTCTAGCATTCAGTAGATAGAAGTGAGTTCTACTAACTAGCTTTCAATGTGCAGGTCAGTGTTTCAAAACAAAAGTGCCACAAAGCTCTCACGGACTGCATGTGTTCCAGGGGACTGAACGTGTTACTTGTCATACACTGATTCTGTGTCAGGACATAGTCATCCTGGAGATGTCTGATGAGAGGTTCATAGAGGGCAAGTGCTGGGGAAAATACTGTAGACAAGAAAGCTTACATCAATTAGAGATATTGTACTGAATAATAGAATAATTTGTTCAGCTCATCTATCTACTCAGTGTCTCACAAAGCTTCCAATTTCATACTCAGTAGAAAAGTGCAATCGCAAAGGCTGTGCCAAAACACATGGGCCCCACTGCAGAGACGAAGCAGAGGGATGCTGAGACGCCTTTTGGGAGCCTGGCCACCAGATACAATCGGATTAATTGAGCTGCACGAAATACCAGGATCCCATGGAATTTCATTAATGAAGGCGATTTTAAAAAACGATTCCACAACATTCCAGCTTCTGCATTTCAATAATTACACATCACAATGACAGAGTTATCGACCTACAGCTAATGACAATGGGCGTCAGATAGTTGGAAACATCATCATGAGGGTGCGAGCAGCACAGTGACAGATATTTGTCTCGCAAAGATAAGCTACCAAAGGGATTCATTTGGAGGCTGTTTTCCTACTTTTCACATAGCATCCCCTACCGGGAGGTTTCCACACACCTTCTCCGCCTGCTCCCGTGTCATGAGATGTTTTCCTGTTTGATGTTTAGAGATGACTGTGTAACACCTCCACCTTTCCCTGGCTACAGAAAGCTGAATGCCTGCCCGGACCCTCCGCAGGGTCTTCTAGCAGCATGCTTCCAGTGGTGTCTGTCACTAATCCCGTCCCAGGTCATAACAAGGGCTAATCATGTTACTATTACAGTTGTAAACATCTGTACCCCCAGCCTTTGAGAGCCATTTCCTAAGGTAGAAGGCCTCCCCTGCCCCTCATTCATGCCGTGCAGGACATGTTCGTTTCTGGAGTGTGTACACTTCTCACTTCCTGATCCAGAGTGAGTGTGTTCTGCTCTAACAATACTGGGATGTGCTGAAAACAATGGTTTTCCCAATCACTGCTGATGGGACAACACATTTTTATTTTAATTAACTTGAATTTGTTTTCATTATTAGTGAGATGAAAATTTCTATAATGTTTTTAATCATCTCAGATATTTTGTGATTGCATTCAAATCATTGTTCTCATTGGGTTCATATTTGTGTTGCTGTGCAAATCCTTACCTGCTTAGAGTACTGTGTTTCATTAGAACTTGTAGTCAGATCACTAACACAGGAAAGGTTAACTAAAAAGACTGAAGTGTAAATAGTACCGAGGCGTTGAGGGTGTGAAAACACCAACAAACTGAATCATAGTCCAAGTTCAGCACATAGCCAATTATACAATAAATGCAAATAGTCTTAATGATATGTTGGCAAATACATCTAACTAGAATGTACAATAGAAAAATATTGCACTGGAAATAATAAAGGTTAAAATGCTTGAATTTTTCCAATGTTTCTTTCTCCACATGGAGAAAGTACTAAGTTCTAATAAAGATAGAAAAACACTTTGAAAATAGTTATAGCATCCATTTCTCAAAGAGAGAATGCAAAATTGGAACTACTTAGACCTGTAAGGTCTACAGGTTATGGTCATTGTAACATCAAAAACAGTATGTGTCCACGGATTTTAAAATTATAGCATCTATACTTGAGATAAACCCGAGGAGTCACAGAGAATGTTTGGAAAAGATTAATATGTGGAAAAAGTGGAAGATAGGTCATGGAAGATAGACAAGGATACAAAATGCTGAAATAGCACAGTCAATAAATGTGTGTTGAATCTGCACAGGCTTGTTCTGGGCAGTCACGATATATCCACTACCAAAGCAAAGAGCCATGCCTCATGCAGCTAACAGTTGGTGGGCAGAATCACATGTTAACCGTGTTAGAAACAGTACCAAGGACAGAGAAATTTAGGCTTGTGATGCACCCTACACAATCAGCTCCTACCTGTCACTACTGCCTACTCGCCCCTATGGATCCAACTCATCCCTCTTCTCTGCTCTGCAGAACCTATGGGCTAAAATACATAATAATAACATCCATGATGACAAGAAAAGCCTACGGTCAACTGTTGATAGTGGAGGTTTGGGGATTTATTAGTTACCTATGATTTAGTGAAGTTTAAACTTCATTTTCTTTCTAGGACTCTGGTTAACTGATACTTGTTATTTTCTACAAAGGATACAAAGGATTTTATCTTGTAATAAATTAGGGCTGCTTAGCTTAGCTTTAGTTTTGGTCTGATGTAGTAGGACTTTCCTTAAAGTTGTCTTATTCAACTCTAGTAAATCTAAATAATCAAACTTATATCCTCCGCCTGTCTCTTCCTGTGAAGCTCAGCATTCAAGAAAACAATCACAGACCATTTGGGTGTGGACCGTTGGTAATGGAGCACTGTATGTATTTAGAGTCTTGGGGCATGTCAGTGAAAACCAACCTCCCATCAACTGTAGGCAGCAGTGTTTATGAGTGTCACTGCAATTGAGTTCTGCAGGGGTTTAAGATTTAAAGTGGAATTCATAATCATATCTTGACCTGAAATTAAACTGTTTTTAACCACAATTCATCATCTAAAATCAATTCTCTAAAACCAAGAAGAACTAAAGCATTCAGGGTTATCAAATGTCTATCATTCAAACACCCCAGCTCCTTGATGATGTGAAAGGCTACAGGCTCAGTGCTAGCTCCATGTTAAAGAACAAGAGAGGATGGAGTGGCAGAGACAATTTTTTATCGTCTTTACTATCATGTGATTGCAGATCCAGAAGCTCAGTCTTCTAGATTTATGTTTATTGTCAGCATAGCACAATGAGTGTAGTTTTGGGTGCAGATTGATGATGAAGATGTGCACAGACAGCAGATCATGGGAAGGTGACAATCTCTGCACAACACTGACAACACATCTCCCTGTCTTCTGATGCACCTCAATTACAAATGCCATGTTACAGTAGGTAAAGAACAGGAAAACCATTTCATTTTCTTACTGCACACTAATTGTGTACTTCTGCATTCTTTTTAAATGTAAAAATATACCTCATAAAAATGATTTTGAATGTGCATGAGTGTTTTGAGTGTATTATGTATATAAACTATATGTGTGTTTGATGCTGGAGGAGGCCAGAGAGGACATCAGATTCTTGAAACTGGAGTTACAAGAGGATATGAGCCATCATGGGTGCTGTGAATCCAATACTAACCGCTGAGCCATCTCCTCAGCCCATTTCACTGTAAAATGTCAAGATAAAAGGCAGATGAACATGTATGGATTGGATTGACTACTGTCTTCATGTACAGTATAAATGTTGATGGGATCCATCTGTGCTGTTCCATGTAACTATGTAATGTTCTAGTAAATGGAAAACACTGAAGCATACTGATCCAGGCTACTCTGATGGCCATCAGGAGTGTATTCAATGGCCAGCTACTTTACTGATGATTCTATGAGTATTCTGTATATTTCTCTTGGTGAATGATGTGTGCTTAGCAGTGAAACTACTGGGACACAATGATACATGATGATAGTTTTCCTAAATGGATATACTCACCAGATTCCTCTACCAATGTGCGTAAGTTCGTATCATCATTCTCAGAGTGTTTGAGGAGGGAAGCGTAACAACATCCTTTCAACTTCCAAATCTTTATATCTAATCTAGACTTCATGATATGTCCCAAATTGAGTGGCTGCGCCTTAAAAAATAGGCTTATTGGTCATAAATACATGACTATGTGTCCATATTGCCTGGCTTTGTGCTTTGTGCCATGTCTATGATGTGTACTACACAGTACACGTATCATACTGGTGACACTCTATACTGGCCCTAATAAAGTTCTTCTAGTTTCACTGATTTTTTCCATGGTGACATTTAGCCTCAGGAAGTTAAGTTCAGGTCAGTTCTTTATGACACTCCCAGCATGTCAGACCTGCATCTTTTCCCTGTCATCAAGGATCAGAGCCAGACCACAGTAGGTGTCTAGGAAAGTTATTTCATATGGTGATGGGCAGGCCACTTCGTACTTAGATTCAAACTTGGCATTTCATTCTTCTCTTCATGCCTATGGACCCTGCCCTGCCCACAGACTAGGGTCATCCCACAAGACTAGATGCAGGAAAGCAGAGAGCTAGAGATGATGTTCTTGCATTCTTCTGGAAATGCTGAGGCCACTGTGGGTGAAGAGCCCCATCTTTATAAGACACAATGCTAGGCAGTGAGGCCCTCCTCCTTGCTTTCATCCCCCCTTTTCTCTCCCTCCCCCTACCACTTATATTTCTTTTTTAAAGCAAAGCTGGATTTTATTGAGAAAAATGTTTATCAGAAATGAATCAAGCATTAAAGAAGAGAAAGTTGTGTTTAGGAAAAGTGCAGTACACACTCGAGACATGCACATGGCCTTCTTTTTATTGTATTTTACTTTAGTTTTAATATTTATTAGTTCTTTGAAAATTTTATACAATACATTTTGTTTTGATTATATTTATGCCTCAACCCCTCCTGGATTCACCCCTTCCCCACAGATGTTGGGCTAAAAACGTTAATGTCTACCAATCTGATTATTACTTGTAGATTGAAAAATCTATATAAAACATAAGGCCTATAGATATGTGTGTGTATTTCCATTCAGTAGTTGTGTGTGTTCTCGGGAGGAAGGGCTGATATCATTCTTCAGATCAATATTAGTGTTCATGTCTTTAAAATAGTTGATCATTACTGACTTAAGATTTGGTTAACTGACTTGCTATACGAAAAGGTCATTAAAAACACTCCATAAATGAAGTGCTGGAGATATGGCTCAGTGGTTAAGAGCACTCATCATTCTTGCAGAGGGCCCAGGTTTGAGTTCTTAGCCCTCACAACTATCCATAACTCCAGTTCCAGGAGACCCAATGCCCTCTTCTAAACCCCAAGGGTACTGCATACACATACACATGCTAGACATATATATATGTGTGTGTGTGTGTGTGTGTGTGTGTAGCAAACACTCATACACAAAAGATAAATTAATCTAAAACTAAATTTTAAATCGCATAAATTGGGCTAAAATTCAAACATCCTTAGAATGAGCGAATGAGTCTGAGTCTCACTAAATGCCATGTAGCTGTACATGAAAGAAAGATGGACTGCGTCTCAGCAGGAGGTTCAGAGAGAAGCTGCCCAGCTCTGCCAGCTCCTTCAAAGCACCCAAGTCTCTCCTAGTTATGATGAAGAGGACTCTGTGGGGCCTCCTCCCTTCTCTCCTCCTTGAGACAACCCCAGGGAAAGCAGAAACTTGCCTCCTGCATCTAACTTCCTGCCATCAGATCGATGTACACAGGACAGAGAGTACAGACTCAGTGTGCACCATTCACCAGGAAACACTCCCAGCTCCCAAAGGGAACCATGGTGGGCTGCTTCTCCCCACATTCAGCCAAATAGGAAGCAGGTGGCTCCCTCTAGAACATCTCTGCTTGTCACTTACTGCCAAGTCTGCATCTTCTCTGCATGAACAGCCTCCCCAACAGCCCTGGGGAGTTCTGATCCAGGATTAATGAGGGATTTAAGCAAATTGCCAGGCTATTTCTCATCTTGGATTGAAACATCAGGGAGCTGATGCAGTGGACAGCTAATCCCAGGCCACTGGGGCTCCTGTCTGCAGAGTGGGATGAGAAATGGACCCGGAGTGATCATGAGGCATCACACACAGCCCAGGCTTGCACAGGTAATTCATGAATCTGCATTTTAAACCCCCTTTTCTAAAATAACTCAGAGAATATGGCTGAGAGTGTGAAATGGGTCTCCTTGTCAGAGTCTCCCTGACAGACGCTCTAGGAAAGAATCCTAATAAATACGTCAGGCAAATGTATTACAGCCATCACTTCCTTCTGCTTTATCCTCTCCTAAGCAGTTAGAAATCATATTTATTTGCTTTCTTCCAAACCCAAGGTTATGAAGGGACATCAGGTCATGATGCATCTTGCAGAGAAATCGCTTTGGGGGAGCCAATCTCTCACACCATACTTCATATAAACTGGAAACCATATAACCAGGAAAACCAGGCCCTGCCCTCTCCTGCATGCTCTAAACTGCTGCATTCTG
The DNA here is from genome assembly GCF_949786415.1 of Peromyscus eremicus. Taxonomy (NCBI): domain Eukaryota; kingdom Metazoa; phylum Chordata; class Mammalia; order Rodentia; family Cricetidae; genus Peromyscus; species Peromyscus eremicus. The sequence continues at coordinate 61,435,339 of NC_081418.1, read as the reverse complement.
GATTCGCTCATCTTTCTCATCAATAGCCTGGGGAACAATTTCTTTCTTATTTCACTAACTCCATATTCTCAGCACTCCTATTTTTCCCAAGGCCACTGTCACGTGACTGTCAGAATATTCATCCCAGCCCCCGATTTTTGGAGTTTTGTTGAGGTGTATTCCTCAGAACCCACAGATGCTGACAGCTGCACACTGAACACTTTCCTGTCAGGCACAGCTCTGTTTTGCAATGTGAGTTTTGTCTGTGTGTCTGTCTCTGAACAGACTCCACTTCTACTTTCAGAAACTTGCTATCAAGAGGCTACTTGGAAATAAAAAATACATTCAGAACTAAAACTAAAATTGGGAAATGTGTGTGTGTGTGTGTGTGTGTGTGTGTTTAAAGTTCAGCAGTGGAGGCCTTTCTCAAACTATTTAATGTGCTAACATGCACTGATGATTGAAAAAATGACTAGATGTTTTACTTATATACACAAGCATTCACATGTACATGAGTGCATACACACACACACACACACACACACACACACACACACACACACACACACGGCCTTCTGGATGCCTGTGAACTACTCTGCCCTCATTCTTCTCTAAGGTAAATGACCTGATTGTGGACCCCAAGTACAAAGCAACTATCACTAGACATATGATTGATTATCATAGTACCAAGGGCCCTGCATAAGGCCACGTGGGGGCAGAGGACATGTCAACTAGCTTGATGGAGGTTAACCACTTCACATTGTATACATGCATCAGCATATCACCCAGTACTCCTTAATCTAAACAATATAATAAATCACAGGCAAAGTTGAGAAAAAAGGAATGATAATATATAGGAATTATGATGTCACCATTACTGTTTGTAGTTGGTACCATCAACTATACAAAGTCCAGAGACATTTTTAGAGAGGAAGAGAATGTTCTGAGATGAATAGAGATCAACCAACAAAAACCAGTGATTCTCAGTGAATAAATCAGACCCAGCATTCATGGCATGGTGGTCCCATGCAGCACACAGAAAACCAACTTATAGGGAGGCCAGTTAACAAATGGTCAACTGTGGGGATTTTGATGAATTTCCTAAATTTTGGCCATTTGGCATACAACATTGGATCAATCAAACACTTAGGTTCATAGACTGCAAGGATGAGATAAGATCGTCATCTCAAATGTCATTTGATCCTGCTGCCTTCTGTCTGAGGCTTCTCTGCAGAAGCACCTCCCAGGGCCATCCTCAGGTTAAACAAAAGATCACATGCTCCTGGCACGTAAGACCCAGTCCTTTCAGACCTGAATAAACTTTCTCCCCTAATTCCTACTGAAGACATCTTTTTCCAGTCCCGTGTGTTACCACAATTAACAAAAGAGAGTTAAAATTTTATTTCCCTCAACAAATGGTGTTATTTACATTATGCTGTTGTTAGGATCACTATAGCTGTGATAAAACACCACAACTAAAGCAACTTGGGGAGGAAAGGGTTTATTTCCCCTTATACTTAACAGTCCATCCTGACAGAAGTCAGGGCAGGAATTCAGGCTAGAACCTAGAAGCAGGAACTGATGCAGAGGCCATAGAGGGGTAAAGCTTACTGGCTTGCTCTTCATAGTTTGCTCAGCATGATTTCTTACAGAACCCAGGACTACCAGCCCAAGGATGGCATCATGCACAGTGAGCTGGGCCCTCCTCCATCAATCACTAATTAAGAAAATACCCTACAGCCAGATCTTCTTTTTTTTTCATTTTACATACCAACCAAAAATCCCCCTCTTCCCTCCTCCTTCCCCTCCAGCCTCCCTTCCCAACCTATACCCCCATTCACTCCTCCAACAGGGTAAGGCCTCCCATGGGGAGTCAGCAGAGCCTGGTACATTCAGTTGAGGCAGGTCCAAGCCCCTCCTCCTGCATCAAGGCTGTGCAAAGTGTCCTACCATAGGTAGTGGGCTCCAAAAAGCTAGCTCATGCACCAGGAATGGATCCAGATCCTACTGCCAGGGTCCCCTTAAGCAAATCAAGCTACACAACTGTCGTGCTTATGCAGATGGCCTAGTCTAGACCCATAGAGGCTCCACAGCTGTTGGTCTAAAATTCATGAGATCCCACTAGTTCGGTTTGGTCCTCTCTGTAGGTTTCCCCATCATGATCTCGATGCTCCTTGCTCATAGAATCCCTCTTCTCTGTCTTCGACTGGACCCCTGGAGTTTGGCCTGGTGCTTGGTATAGCCAGATCTTATGGATGCATTTTTTTCAATGGCAGTTCCCTCCTTTCAGATGACTTTAGCTTGTGTCAAGTTGACATAAAACTAGACTGTGCTGCTGTATTTTTACCTTGTGTGATAACTGCTGAATTGATCACAGGCTCACTTTAGAGTTAATTTATTCCCAACACGGAAGTCAGATCAAAACATTATTTTTCTTCTGTAGCATCAATTTGACCAGTAAGTTGGGACTTCTACTTCAGATATTGAAATATATTAAAGATTTTAAAGGATCTCAATTTTGTCTCAATGTTTACTCAGTCCCACATTTCATGATGCCACCTTTACAGGCACTGGTGACCTTGCCTGTCCTGAGAGTATTCAGTTCATAAACATATAAAACAAATATGATGAAGAAAGTCTCCTTTAAAGCAACAATACTGCCAAGGAAACTTAGATTCAGAGTGATTTAGACTTAAACATTTGGTGTGGGTTTTTTTTTTTTTTCAGAATAAGCATTCAAAGTTTCAATTGATATCAAACATACAGTTATGTGTGAGAATTCTTTTTCTATCAAGGGTAGTTTGCCCACCCAGGGTTGCTGTTCTATGAATCTCCCATTTTGTAAAATGTTTATACAATCACTTTAATCTCCACAACCTTGTAAAACTCTTATCTATTCACATGTCTCCTGAATATCTGGAGTTCGATGACCTGAAGTTGCTGACTTCCCCCGCCACAGCCAATTCCTACCCTACCTCACCCCAATTCTTACCCCACTCCACCCCTCTATACCACACCCCACCTCACCCACCCCACTCAGACCCTTTCCTTTAATTCCTTCATGCCAATTCTTTTAAAGTAACCATTCACAAAAGACTATGATCCTGGACCCCAGCCAATGGGGAAAAGACACAGTCACTATCTGTGTTAGTGAACTTCCAGTGCCAGTAGGATTGCCGGCTCAGTTTGGGTCTTGGAATACCTTTTTACAAAATGAGTCGCCTTGACTAGCTACTTTCCCTTGTTCATACAATACTCTGAGCAACACTGAGGTTACTCTCTGTAACATGTATTATCTAACTTCTTTGAAAGTTGTGTAAGATCTCAGTATTAACTTGATTGTCTCATTGCTATTTTAAAGTTGCATTAAATATGGAAATTTAGAGAATTTATAAGTTAATATAAGAGCTGTACTTTAGTAAGGAAAAATGTGGGCATTTACTTCTCTACTTTAAAAACTACATAATTTGCCTCATGACACCTTTGAAATGTACCAAAAATCATTTTTTTCCAACTAAACTCTCTTTCCCCTCCTCCCTACTCTTTCTATCTAGAAAATTTCTTTGTGTGTAATAACACACTATTTAAATTTCAAAGTGTGGTCTTTGTCTTTCTCATTCATCGTTGTCTTGACTCTCTTCAAAAGACCCGTCCATAAGCCAGGAGATTAAGCCTAGTGACAGCTTACAGTTCAACTGCTGACTTTTCAAATCATTATTTTGATTTTGATTCTGATGCAGACAGGATCAAAACAGGTGCATTACAAAGTTGTACAGCAGACACTATCGGGAAGATGAAGTGGTTTTGTTAATGTCTTAGTGGACTCTACCTCAAAGAAGAAAGATGCCCAGTGTGAAATCACTGGAATGTATCAGTGTAGGAGCACAGGTCGGCTTTGCCCCTTCTCTAGACAATTGGTGTTAAAATAATGATAAGGTTTACAACTTTTCCTCAACTGTTACTACTAGATTTTGGAAGAGTTAAAAATGAGAAATGCATTATTCATGTATATTATGGGATACATTATTCTTTTCATGCTAATAAGTCAATATCATTAAGCAATAAAGATTTCATGGAGAAATTTTAACCCCCCCACGCCCAGTTTCCTCACTGTTTGGTGGCTCTCTGGCACCTCCACTCTCAGGCTCCATATGTGTTCCCAGCAGATATTTACCAAGCATCCACTAAGGACAAGGGTCTACTTTCTGCTCTTAGAAGAAAATACAATAAATACAGAATTTCCTGCCAAGTTTATAAGAACACGGGCACATAAATATAAGAGATATTTGAAACTAAAAAGTTAGCATAAACTAGACCTCTGGAGACCAGCTAAGACAACATACATTTAATGAGAGTGGGCAAAGGATGGACACATGGAAGCCTGCTCATAGCCTGGGGCAGTTGTAGCAAAATTAAGCATGAAAACCCCAGCCCTTGTTCCTATTACAATCCCCCTTTCCACATAAATGACATCAAAACTTTTAATCACAGCTCAAATTAATAGTAGACTATAGTAATCAAATTACCATTAAGACCTTCTCCACAGCATCAAAATGTCCACAGACTCTTGGTATTCATACACAGTGCGTGGTACCATGGATTAGTCAGCCAAAGAAAGAGTTTCCTGTCACCCAGAGTGTGAGCACAGGCATCCGTTGGGAGTTGTTTTAAGGAACCTCATGCTCCACTCAGACTACCCATCTGCATTGTAGCTAGAAACTCCAGATAATTTGGGATGACTCAGATGCACAAAAGTGTTTTCAAAGCAGCACAGGCAGGGAGTTAGTAGGGAAAGAAAGAGACTCCTATCAAAAAACCCCATTTCTTATGTGTGAATACACAACTGTAGTATAGCAGTCCTCCTTAGCCCTAGAGGACATGCTCCAGGACACTCAGTGGATGCCTGGAATCATGGGTAGCATGGAGAGTCTGTATGCACTATGGCTCTTTTTTTCTTATAAAATAGAATTTGTATATTAGTCATGGTAAGAGGACAACAATCAATAATAAAACAAAGCAATTTTACCACAAGTAATGGGAATGTAGCCTTTCTCTCAAAACCTCTTCTGGGCTTGAGATGGCTGACCAGTTAAGAGCACTTACTGTTCTCCTAGGGGTCTAGAGTTCAGCTGGCAGGACCTGCATTATTAGATAGGAAGTGATAGAGGGAACATGGAACTAGAAGACAGAAGACGGTCATCTCCAGAAGCAGAATTGTTCTTTCAATCGGAACAACTGAAGGGTCACGGTCTCACGGAGGAAGTGGAGACTGCAGTATGGCACCTGGGGCTAGAGGATTTAGGGGGCTTGAAGGGAAGAAAGAGAATATCAGGGTGGGGGCTCAGTGGACAATTTTCTGGCTTTAGTCCTGCCTCTGCAGTTTCAGATAGACTGGTAAGTGGCAGAAGTTATTCTTGAGGAATTGGGTTGGGGGTTTCTTGGCAAGCATTTGCCAAACTGAGATGTTTTTACCCTTTATACATAGCAGCTCACATTGCCTATAAATCCAGTTCTAGGGGATCTGGCAGCCTCTTGTGGCCTCCACAGATACCAGGATCATAAAAGGTGCACAGACATACGTGCAGGTAAAACACTCATACACATAAACTAAAAGAAATAAATCTTTAAAGAAAGAGAAACAGTTTCTTCTTACAGTGCACCTTTCACTTATAGGGAGCATGCTCTCTCTGGGCTGCTCTTCAGTGTTCCCAAGCTACCAGCATCTCTGCCCTTGCATTTCAAGTCATTATCAAGTACACCAAGGGAGACAAGAATGGCCACACTGTGCATCTGATCACTGAGAGGATGGAGTGAATGACCAGAGGGGATGAGGGTGCAGCCCCCAGGAGGCAATGACTCCACCTACCCATTTTGAAGCTGGGCAGCAGGAGAGATAACACCTTACTCAGAGAAGCATGAAGCTAGAAATTTAGGAATTATTTATTTCTAGGATTCCCCATTTAATATTTTTGTATGATGGTTGATTGTTGCAAACAAAGCCAACATGTAAAACCTCAACTCAGGGTACACTGGTGTTCTCAGAATGTAAATAATCAGGAGGTTTCCCTTGCTATAGCTGCATGAATTCTCTTGACAAAACATGGTCAAAAGTACAGTGCTGTGTCCTACCCCACCCAGGTCTCAAAAACACCCCTTTTAAAATCAGGTAAGCCAGAATCACCCTGTGAGCATGTAGGAAGAGCTGAGATGGTATTACTACGTGCAGGTACCTTCAACTGCCAGGAATCCAAAGAAATAAAAGACGAATGCCAACAGAATGGCAAACAACTTCACCAGTACCTCCACAGTTACAAACTGTAAAAAAATGGCTGCCAAGTGTCCCTACAGTGTCAAGTCATCTGTGATAAAATAGTATGAAAATGGTTAGCATGCATTTTTAATCCTCTTTAGCCCCTGCCATCTTCATTAGACTGGATCAGCATAAGGAAACCTATAGCCTTTACTCATCACATCCAGATAATGGGCTGAGACAACCCATTCAGAGAGCCCACAGCACCCCTGTGATCTGGAGTGTAGGTACCCATTAGCATCTGTACTGCCCTTCACCCAGAAAAAGTCTGGGTCACGAAGCTGAAACCACCATCACCTCTCAGTTTCAGCGCTGGCAAGAGAAGACTGTAATGTAGTGAGCACTCTGTACTCAGGATGGTGGGGAAATGAGGCTGTTTCTCCTGAACTGGAAATGGTACATGTGGGGTGAGAAAGTCAACAGTCACTGTGGAAGGATCACATTGACAAGTTTGTGACTAATAGAGGGGGACCACAGGAAACAAGAGCGCCAGTGACAGTCACAGCTGGAGAGAAGGCAACAGCCACCTCTCACTACTTTGTATGGTTCTCAAGGGAAATTCTCAAGGAAGCTCCCCATAAGAAACGATGGTCATCCGTGTGTATGCACCACATCCATAGAGACCCACCCCCATGTGACACTGTATCTACCTTTCTGCAAGTCACCTGATCCAAAACCTGGAGAAGTGAGAAACCGAGACAAGTCAACTCAAGATGAAGAATGAATATGCTGGAGAGGAGAAGCTTTAGGGAGAGACCTGCTCACCTCCAAAGAGAGCTCCACCCAGCTCCAGGAGAGCCCTGCCCACCTCCAGCTCACGCAACTACACTTCCGGCAAGCCAGCCTGGAAGAAAGAGGAGCCTAGGTTTGAGTGAAAGCTGGCGTTTGTCAACGCACCCTAAACTGGACAGGGCATTTTAACTCAATCAATCCCACCATTAATAATTCAAACAGACCAGAAAGGGGTGTACTACCTTGAAAACTCAGATATTTCTGTTTAGAAGTGTTTAAATACATGCTTGCTGATTGCTTCCTGAGTTTAAGCTATTCCATGTAACACTGGTCAACTCATTCAGGGCTGGAGGTCAGGCCCAGCGCTTACAGAAACCTGCAAGGTGCTTTGTGAATTACACAGCGTTTTTGGTAGAGTTCATTTGATTGCAAAAGAAAATAAATCAATACCCATACAAAGTACTTAAAAGGAAAAAAAAAGCCTGACACATTATGGATATAACCTAGATTTCCTGACTCCCCTGGGGGTCCAGGCTCTTGTCCTCCTGTTTTGAACTTCACTTAATGCCAAAGCAAACTGCCCAGCTGATTGGTCACAAAACCTCAGGTCTAGCAGTAAAACGTTATTAGCCAACACAGAAGAGTCTTATTGACACTCCTCTGGAAACAAAACAAAACAAAACCGAAGAGCAAGCAGCATTTCCATTCTGTCCCCAGTGTATCTCCCGATGCCAGAAAGTTTGATTTTTCTCTTGTTTCTTTTATCTCTTGTCACAAAGCCTCACAGACACCCTCTGTTTGTCTGATAAATTCAGTTCTGGCAAGCCCCATGCAATAATAACCTGGAAAGTGGCCCTCTTTTCAGCTCCTGCTTCGAAAGTGCTTGAGATTCTAGGGAGAAAGATTCCTCTGCTATAAAGGGAAACTTAGTGTGTCCTGGGATCTTAAAATCACCACAGGCTCATACAGGATGACGAATCACAAGTACATATTTCTACTGTGGAGCAATTGGTCCATCCAAATTTGAGGCACCTCCAGCAACTTTGCCCAACTGCTGAACTCGGAGTGATACCTTCTAGCCAGGGAGCCCACCCTGGGGCCCAGGTGGGTTAGAGCAGTTTCAGTGTCCATCCACCCACCACAGCAGTCTGGCTGCATAACAGAGTTGCTGGAGAGCTGGGCCAAGACAGATGCCCCATCTGAGTTCAGAGTGAAGTCAGCTGCCCAGGCACACACAGAACCAGAAAGCAAGCTCTGCTTGCCCAAGGTTATCACAAGGGGGTCCATACAAGCCACAGGCTAGAACAAAGAGCGAAAAACCTATCCTTTCCGTAAAAGTCAATATTGCAGCTGCCTCCACATATGTGCAAACACCAGCAGTAAGACACAGGGACTCAAGAGTCACAACTCATCCAAAAGAAACTAAAGTGTCTTCTGTAAAGGACCCCAAAGAATGAAGCATCCATAAAATGACAGACAGCAAGGTACTTCAGAGCGTGGCCCTCCTGAAAATGCTCATGGAGTGTTAGCGAGCTGGATCAGTAGGTCAGGGTGTTTGCTGCCAGGCCTGATGACCTTGTAATCACTGGACTCAATAAGTAGAGTAAGAAGAGAATTGAGTCTTGTACACTGTCTTCTGATCTACACACACACACACACACACACACACACAGAGAGAGAGAGAGAGAGAGAGAGAGAGAGAGAGAGAGAGAGAGAGAGAGAGAGAGACAGACTCATGGATACAAACATATGAATAATATTTTTAAACTAATAAAAATGTTTAAGATGTTCATCAACCTTCAGGAATATATGGCTTAAATTTTTATTAAACAATGTACAAATAAAATAACAAATGTAAACCCTGAAAGAAAATAATTTAAAATGCTATACAAAATTTCAGAAGCTAGTTTGAGGGCAGACCATTTGAAGCTACCCAATCAAAAAAGAGAAAATCAATTTACATCAATAAAAAGAACGGAGTCTGCCTAGTTATCTATAATAAGGGTCATCATAGATGATGTAATTATGTTGCATCATCAAAATTTATTATACATATAGTATAATTTTCAGCAAGATGAGAAAAGGCCAGAGAGAAATTATATCTAAAGACAGAGGGGATGAAAACTTTCCTGGTCTGTAGAAAGAAAACCATCCCCATACAGAAAAGTCCTCCCACCAAACTTGGCCCTAAAAGGAGTTCACCAAGATACAGAATCAATCAACTAGAAATCAGTAAGAAGAAGGTATTCTGAGATAAGCAAGATAGAGCTGTCAGCAGACTTCACAGAATGCACTCTGCAGGACAGGAGACAGCAGAAGAATTTGTCCATGTACTGAGGAGAAATGTGTATCAACCAAATCTCTTACCTAGCAAAGTTGTGTTTCAGAAACAGGGGAGAAAACCTTTTCCCAACAAGCAAAAGCTAAGTGTGCCCATCTCCACTGGGCCCTTGATTGAATTACTGAAAAATGGCTATTTTTAAATGAAAAGATTCATGAATATGTTACCTGCAGGAGACCTGCTTCACTTCTAAGGTCACACATGTACTGAATGTGACAGAATGAAAAAGACAGTCCATGAAGATGGAGACTAAGGACAGCATAGCACAGCCATGTTCACACGAGGCAGAATAGTCTTTAAATGAAGTACTGCTCAATGAGACAAAGACAGGCATTGAGCAGGGATAAATGCCTTGATTTGTCAAGAAGATATGAAAAACCTAATGTATGGGAATGGTGTTTATATCAAAAGATATCCTAAAAATGTGACAGGTGTATAGAACAAATTTTCTTACAATTACAACTTTTAGTACTATTTCATTTTAAGATTAGAATTTCTAATATAGTAAAGGATACATTAAAATATTTACAACATTTTCACATAGAACTTTACTTCTGGTAAAATGGATAAACAGGGAACATTTCATTCGAACAATTAAGAATACACATTCTTTTTTAGCAGCCCATGGAACTTTCTCCAAAATTGTGGATAGTCAGAGCAATCCTGAACATATCATAAGAGTGCCATAAGAAATATCAACATACCTGACTTCACATTATACTACAGAGCCATAGTGATAAAAACAGCATGTCACTGGCAGAGAAACAGACACACAGACCAGAGGTATAGAGGACCCAGATGTAAATCCACACAACTACAGCTACCTGCTTTTTGACAAAGATGTCACAAACATATATTGGAGAAAAAAAGGACAACATCTTTAATAAATGGTGCTAGGGAAAAAAACTGGATTTCAACATTCAGAAAAAGTGAAAACTTAATCATATGTTAGGACACAAAGCAAGTCTCAAGAAATACAGGAAAATTGAAGTAACATCTTGAATTCTATCTGACACAATGGAATCAAGCTAGTTATCATTACCAGAAGAAACTACAGGAAATAACACAAATTAAACAGTATACTGCTGAATGTCTAATGATCACTGAGGATATCAAGAAGGAAATAAAAACTATTCTAGAATTGAATTAAAACTAAAACATTATCTATGGTGTACCTGAAGGCAGAACCGAGAGGAAAGTTTGCAGTGAAGTGCCTCCATCAAAACACCAGAGAACCAAATAATAACTTGACGATGCATCCAAAGCCTTGGAACAATTAGATACTTATCTCTCACCCTGAACAGAACTCAACTCCAGATTGATCAAGAACCTTACATAAGACTTGATAACCTGAAGCTTCTCCAGGACCAAAGGGAATATGCATCAATTTACAGATACACGTAAGGACTCTGAGTGGGACTCCGGTAGTTCAGGCAGTAAGATGGACAGTTGACAAAAGGTATCTCCTGAAACTAAAGGACTTCAGTACAGCAAAGAAAACAGTCCAATGAAGAAAACCCACAGAGTGGGAGAAAAATCTTTGCTATCTACACATGTAATATAGGATTAGTGTCTAGACAATACAACACACACACACACACACACACACACAAACACACACACACAAAACACATACAAACAAAAAACATCAAGAAAACCAATAACCCAATTAAAAATAGGATATCAAACTGAACGAAAAGTTCTCATTTTAAAAAGAGAGAGAAATATAAATGGCTAGTAAACCCTTTAAAAATTGTTCAGCATCCTTAGTAATCATGGAAATATACATTTAAATGAGTTTAAGATTTCATGTCACCCCAATCAGAATGGCCAAAAACAGAAACATAAATGATAACAAATGTTGGTAAGAATATGGGGAAAGGGGAATCCTTATCTACTATTTGTGGGGGTGCAAACTGGTGCAGCCACTTTGGAAATCAGTCTGGAATTTTCTCAAAAATCTAGAAATAGAACTGCCATATGACTCAGCTGTAGCCCCTCTGGGCACACAACCAACTGACTCTATATCCTACTACAGAGACACTTGTGCATCCACGTTCATCACTGCCAAAAGAGCCAGGAAATGGAACCAACACAGGTGCCCATCAATTGATGAGCAGATGATGAAAATGCCATACATATAAACAATGGAATATTATTCAGGTGTAAAGAAAATTACAGTTATGAAGTTTTTAGGAAAATGAATAGAACTGGAAATTATTATAGTGAGTGAGGTAACTCAGACCTAGAATGGTAAACATCGTGTTTAGAAGGAATTTCACATCTGGTATGGTAAACATGGTCAAGACCCATGACTGGGGAGGTCACAGGCCCTAAGGGGAAATCTGTTTCTGCCATGCTAAATGCTGTCGAACTGCCTCCTAAACATTCTTGTTTATAACCACAGATTAGTGTTGCTCTCAGCTTTGGTCAGAGAAGCTTCATTTGCAATGGGCAGTGATAATTCAGAGACTCTTATCTGGTCCAAGTGTCAACTATAAGCAACTATGAGTGCTCAGCTGTGGACGGGCCATTTGTATCAGGCTTCCACCATCCAAGGCCCAAGAAATGTCATGGTAGCTATGGCAGTAAGAGGTAAGAACTGGAGGAGAGCTGTCTTCTGGACACGACATGGTCATTGCACTCAGGAGCTCAAAGTAGCTGTAGATACCTACACAAGATTGAGGCAGTCATAATCTCAGCATATATGGGGATGTCTCGTAAAGGCCCACTTCCAGCTGAGGAGTGATTGGTAGCTGATAGCTACTGCATGAGAGACAGTCATCTTTGTTTTAGGGTGTGGAGACCAGTAGTAGGTTGCTGGAACTCCAGTGGACGAATGGCCCAGACCCACGGTCACATTAGCTGGACTCAATATGAAAAACAATGAAAAGAAGAGGACATGGAATTGTCAGGGAAATGCATTGTAGGCACAGTGCAGAGGGGTTGGAGGAGGAATAGTGTGAATAAGATCAAAATATGTTGTATGCACCTATGAAATTCTCAAAGAACAAATAAAATATTTTAAAAAAGCAAAACAGTGTGTAGTTTATGTTAAATAGGGCTATAGACCTAAATCAATGACCTCAGTCCTTGCTTTAAGAAAGGAAGAAAGAATAAAAAAACCTCAAATAAGTAAAACAAAATGCAAATCAGAAGTCCATAAAACAGGGGTGTTTAAACAAAAGAAAGGAAAGCAGTTCCAACTTAATTCTCTGAGAAGGCCTGTGAAATTGATCAACTGAGCCGGAATGCCATCCCAGACATCCTTCTGGATCTTTTAAGTTTTCAAGTTTGACATCTGTATTTATGACCCAGCAAATATTTCCATACAGAGGTGGGGAAGGATCAAAGTTGGTTTTTCCTTCTGCATACAAACCTCCCAAGTATAAATCTATATTCTTCAAAAGTTACCATGGAAGAGGAGGAACATTTAGCAAATCATGTGCTTGATAATTCATGAAGAACTCTCAACCCAACTGAAAGCAAGAGGCCCATTGGGGATGGGTCAGAGATTTCCATGTGTTCCTCAGCAATCTGTGTATAGACAACTAGCATGAAAAGCTGCTTAACACAGTCACTGGTAAAATATGTATCTCAACTGTCCCAAGACACCTGCTGAGATGCTTATCAGCAAAAAAGAAGTCATTCTGAGCCCTGACAAGGATTCAGAGACTAGAAGTCTTTTATACATGGGTAGAAAGTAAAAGTCTAGAGCCACTGGTGAAAACAATTTGACAGTTTAAACTTTTAAAACAAGCTAATCCGGGAGCTGGGGAGATGGCTTAGTCAGTAAAGTGGCCCCAAACAAGCATGAGGACTTGGATTCAAGTCCCAGAAGCCATGTAAACAGCCTGGACCTTGTAATGTGCTTGTGATCCCAGCACTAGGGAGGTAGGGACAGGTAGGTATGTGGGACTTCCTAGCCAGCTATCCTAGTCTATGTGGTGAGTTCCAGGTCATTGAGAAGCTCTGTCTCAAAAAACAAGGTAGACAGCTTCTTAAAAATGACACTCAGAATTTGACCTCTGGCCTTTGCATGGACATGGCCCCTATACACACTAATCACATCCCTACCATATCTTGCAGATACTCCTATCTACATGAGATACCAGCTACGCCCATACAAGACTGGTGAACAAAGGCTTATAACATCTTGTTAACAATATCCCCAAACCTGAAGCTTCCAAATGTCCATCATAGAAGAAGACACAATAATCACAGTATAGACACATGATCCCACATTACTCTGAAACAAATGATTTATGTGGTAGTTCTAGGGTTCAAATCCAGAACCTGGCCAATGTGAGGCACATAGGCCCGAAGTACACTATTGATACATGCTAATAATATGAACGCATCTGAAAAAAATCTACACTTAATGAAAGTTGTCACAAAAGTACTCACACTTTAGCATTCTCATAGAAAATGTTAGAAAATGAAAATATAATAACTGAAGAAAAGGTGATGTTTTCCTGTGGAAGAGTGGGGGGGGGCAGAAAAGAGATTTCAAGGCACTTAGAACTTTCTGGAATGATACTTAATCTCCTCAGTGTTCTAATGGGTGTGTGCATACTTACCCATGAGCTTACTGACTGTACAATGTGAATTTGTACAGGCGATTATATCTTAACTAAGTTATTAACTGTAGTCTCCCAGTGTCTTGATATTTTAAGAGCAAATGAAGTAGTTATCACCATATTTGATATTGATTTTAAGATACAGAGTGTGAACTTCATTAATGTAAGTGCTTTATATGATTATGTAGTTATTTAGGTAATCATTAAAAAATAAAGGACAGTGGTAGGGACCCCCAAAGAGACTAGTTGGGCAACTGGATATGTCCTTCAACTGAGTGAACTCCAGAGGCTGAAGGACCCACTGGTACTGGTTTCCTTCCTAAGAATATTTCACTAGAGAACTTCCTTTGGTCCCTATGCTCAGCCCTGGCTTTCTAATGGCCATCAGTGGGCCTGTATGCTTTGAAGGCTGGAATGTTAACAGAATTAAATCTTGATAGACCCTTAAGGCTTAGCTGGATGTCCTCCACTCTCAGAAGTAAGTATTCTGGGATGCCACAGGTGACAAACATGACACTCAGCTCAGCTAACAAGGTCTTGTCTGTTGCCTTCCATGTTCTCTGCTCTCAGACTCTTCCAGTAACAATCCTGAGGCAAGTCTCTCCACGTATGGGCGGTTAAGATGCTTTAAAATGGCCTAGTGCTTTATCAGACTTTTTGTATTACAAAACATTTTAAGGTCTGGGAATGTAGCTCAATTGGTGGAGTGTTTGCCAACAGGCACAGAACTCTAGGTTCAGTCTCCAGCATTGCATAATAGTGAGTGGGGTGAGCACATCTGCAACACCAGCACTCTGGAGGTAGAAGCAGAAGGATCTGCTTAAAGGTCATCCTTAGCTCTATAGAGAGTTTGAGGCTCATGTGAGGTCTAGGAGACTATCTCAAAATAACTAAATAAGTAAATACAAGGAAGAACGTGGATATTTGTGGCTCTGTGTATACCTGGTCTGGTGTAATTTTAAATTACTAATGTCTGTATGCCTTATAGTTCCTTAATATTCTTTTTAGAATCGTCATAAGAAAGGAAGGTCAACATGGAGAGGGCACACATCACATGATGGCTGTGATATGAAAACAGGACAAGCATTCTGAAGCCCTAACACACTCAGCAGAAGACGAGCAAGGAGTTACATTACACTCTTCTACTCTCTTGACTAAATAGATTTGCAAGCCCACATGCAAAGATAGTGTCCAGTTTGGAGGTTCCATAAAATCCCACTCATCAGATGTTCACCAACCATCTATAGCCGTATAGATGGTATAATATTTGCCTGCATTTAAATTATCTCTAGGTTACTTACAGCATGTAACACACTATCAATATTGTAAAATAGCTGTGGTGATATATTGTGTAGGGGATGACAAGAGAAACAGTCTATTCACAGTCCATATCATGGAAACACATTTTCCCAAGTATTTTCAAGCCCTGGCTGGTTGAGTCATACTTGGAAGCCCTTGGGGAGGGACCAGCCATGTGGTACACTCAAGATTCAGCTTTTGACTTAAAAAAAATCCAACAAATGAAACCAGGAAAACAATTACTACTCATTTACTGCTTTCTATTCCTGGAAATTTAACTTATGCATGAGCTTATATTCATTTTATGCATTTAACTCAGAAAATGGGGACAATTAAAATTTTAAAAATCAATAAAATATAAAACCAAAATAACATAAATAGATTTTCACTGATATACTGGAAGTCATTAAGGCAATTTATCTTTTATGTACCACATTGAACTTTCTAAAATCCTTCAGGATGATTTAGTTCCTGGGTAGTAAAAAGAATTTACATTTTTTATTTATATGGTGCCCTTTCCTGTTTCTTTCAGAAATGATCAAACAAGTAGACTTTTTTGGTTTAGTATAAGAAGGGTGATGGGGAAGATACACACTGAATGCAACATCCATTCTCGTAATATTAGGCATTGAGGAGGTATCTTCAGGCTACTCAACAGGCTGCCCTGTGCCTAGTGTAGGCTGGATGTGACCCTTGATCTTCCTCCAGCAGGACAGAGAAGCCACAAAACAGTCTGGTGTAGGCAAATGCGACAAGAATGGGAGTGGGGAGCCCATGGGAGAGCACCCCGACTCTCTCATTAATCACTTCAGCTGAAGAAATGAGGGGATGGAGAGAAATGACCTGCTAGACTAGATCCTGTCTTCAAACAGTCCATATTAGGTATAGGAGATTTGCAAACACAAGAGGAATCAGGTGCTGCCACAGAAGGTGACAGATGCCACCCTTAGGATCATCAAATCAGAGGATTCAGACACAGGTGGGACCAAGGTCAGAGCAGGTAGAAAGGGTGAATTTAAAAAGCAGAAAACAAGTTGGGGGCTGATTCTTGGTCCTAGAAGTTACAATGGAAACTTCTTAGAGGAGTCAGTTGGACGTTGTACTCCTGCCAATGTGGGGAAGGAGGAGATGGGAGGGAAGGAGACATCGTGTGTCACAGCGGGATCACCGAGGAGCCATGAGCTCACTTGAGCTCTTCTTGGCCCAGGGCAGCTTGTGACTCAGCTGATGATTTAATCATTTGAGAAAAGGCCTTCCAGAAAGGGAGATAGTGACCAAGCTGTCTGGAAATGGAGGACAGAGCCTCCATGTCATGGAGACGAGGAGGCTGCTTGCTTCCAGTGGAGTGTGGGTCTAAATGTTTAGAAACCAAGTGAGACATCCCAGCAGGAAAAAGCTCTGTGGATCCAAGCAAGCAGAGTCACAAAAGAGGAGGAAGGGAAACAGGAAGGAGGACAGGGATGAGACAACAAGAAGACAGGGTGGATGACAAGAATGCCAGAGTGGTTACACACAGGAACAAACAGCAGCTGTGACAGCATGTGTAAGACCTGCACAAGACCAATCAGACAAAAGCCAGCTCCCACGGTTCCATCCCTACCCAAGAAACTATTGCAGCTGCTGGCCGCTGGAGGAAGGACCCCTGGTTTTCTTCAGTCTCGAGAGTCTACCCATATTCCTGTAGATATAGCCCTACGCCCATGCACATACATGCAGCCCTAAGTGCACTTGGTGGAGTTTAAACAGAGCACACAAAGCTGGGAGGAAAAAGTGATAGATAGGAGGGAAAGGAGAAGGAATGGGGATGAATTTAGTCAAGATATTATATGCATGCATGAAATTCTAAAACAATAAGAAAGCACTGCTCCTAATTGGGGGCAGGCATAACAAAGGAAACCTTTAGACTAAGCAAGCTGTATGGAAGAGGAGAGGAGAGAGAACCAGCAGGAAAGGAAAGGGAAGAGAGAGCCAGCTCTGATGAGCAAGGAGAGGTGAGCAAATATTTAAGCAAAGTCTCCTCTTGAGGAGAAGGTAGATGGCAGCCACACTGGAAAAAAAAGAAGCCCAGGTTCCTATTCTTCCCCTGGACAGAGCCCCAGGTCACAGAGACAAGTTAAGTTTGAGCTAAAAATTGGAAGAAATAAACTGTGAGTTATTGATTTGTAATTGAAACTCAAGGACCACGGTGGGTGTGACCTACAGAGCATGTGATGCTAAGCCTGGGCACCAAGTTTACTGATGAAAGACAAAGGTGCAGCTGCATGCTCAGCATGGATAAAATAATCTCTGGTTGAACTATCACACACAGGATGTCAGCATCTGTACACAAAACACAGAAGGAAAAGCCATGGAAGCATGGGAGAGGCCCCAGACTCTGGGCAGAACAGGAGTGCACTAACTGTAGAAGCCAAAAAGTGAGAGAGAGGAGGAGGAGTTCTCAAATTAAGAAAAGAGCAAAGCAACCTCAAGTGCTGAGCCTCGATCCTCCTGAGACTCCAGCTGCACCCACACAAACACTGGGAAGATTCCAGTGACCTAAGTGAGGATGAAAGAACAACATTTGCATTTGGGTTGCCACTCAACTAAATTATTCATAAGAACAAGCAACAAATCATCAGAGAAACCTAAGAGAATCCAGAATTTCCAAATGCTAAAAATGCCCAAGATAAAGTTGGACTTTAAACGCAAGGAAAGAGGCATACGATAGATCCCCAAGGAGAAAAACGCAGTCTACATTGACTGATCCCAAGATGCGACACTGGGATGTTAGGGCAATCAGACAAGGGTCTCAAATGGTCACAGTAATGGGGTTCATCAAAGAAAGGGGTACTTACCATAGATGAAAAAGCATCATGGCTTCAAACAAGAAATCAGGAGTATGGAAAAGGAACAAAGTGGAAATTACAATAATTTTTTAAAAGTAGCATCAAAAGCAAATGTCTGAGTGAGCCGACAGCAGAATAGAGAAGAAAAGAAAGAGTCATTAAATGTGAAGGTAGAGCAGCAGTTATAGCCAAATATGAGAAGAAGTAGAGGGATAATCTAATGAGTGTCTGTTGCAGGTCCCCCCGCCCCCTGAGGGAGATTGGAACTATGCCAACTCCCATGTCCCAAGATCCCAACAACAGAACAAAGTATGATTCCACCACAGTCAACTCTGTGGTACCAAGGAGTTGACTAGGCTTACTCCCACGGCATGGCTGTGTGGTATCAATGAGTTTACCAGGCTTACTCCCACAGCACAGCTGAAAGGTGACTGACAGGAGGTGACCCAGAAACAGTTGCCCTGGAAAGGCTGCACCAGCATAGAGGATGACTCCCTTGGGTTTGTGTAGATGGAGCGCCCTTCCCTGTCTTCCCAGCCTATATTATACTCTACCATCCCCGAGATGCTACAGCCAGTGCAACTCAGGCAGAACTGCATACAACTGGTTGGGAGAAATGACTGGACAATCAGATGAGGGTCCCAGACTCCTTCCCACCTCGCCATACAGAGGAGAATGCCAAGAGCCCACAGGCCAGATTGTCATGGACTCTTGCAAGCAAGCGCACAAGGTCTCAGCAGCAGTTTGTCCTGGAAGACAGATTCTTACAAGAGGCCCAGAGTTCCACAGAGCCACACAGACACTTGTCACCCTGACAATTAAAGAATGAGACAGGAGAAAAAGACATTGAGGAGACAGCGGCCACAAAGTTCCAAAATGTGATGCATTTGAAAATTCAAGATGATCTCTGAACTACTAGCAGGGTAAATATAAACAAAGTCATACTTGGCCACGTGACAGTTCAGTGTGGAAACACAAAGACAGTGATGCAATCTTGAAAATAGATAGAGAAGATGATACATCCCAGTCAGAGAACAAGAACTCAACCAGTTTCATGTCTCAGTAGGAAAAAGACAAACAAACAAACAAAATGAGACCTGAATGCAGTAGAACACTATTTTTCAAGTGCCAAAAGACAAGCAAAATCGTATTAGATCGAATTCTGTACCCAGAAAAAAATAAGAGAATGATTCTTCTAAACCCCATTTCTATATGATGTAGTTATTTTGAAGTAAACCATTGTTTTTCATTTCTAGGTATGTTTGTAAATACATGTGCAGGAATTTTATTAGCAGTATTGTAATACCAGTTTACTTTGGTCAATAAATGTGTCCTTCTACCTGTAAAAATCCGTATGTACATATATGTGTGTTTCCAAGGGCATACAAGAATGAAAATACAGGTTCACATCATTCCACAAAATAGCATCTGATTGATCCAAAATGGTTTCCATTAATAGATGTTTTTTTCATTTCATATCAAGTGAAAGTGACACACACATGAGCCGACAGGTAGCATCTTTCCTACCCAACCTACCCCATTTTAGTGAAATAAGCACTAAAAGCAGAATGTAAATAGCTTGGTTAAAGTTTTCAGAAGTGTCATTTCAGAGATGACAGGGATTGGAGAGAACAGCAGACAGAAGGCTGTCACTGCAGAAGCCCTCAGGGGCTTGTGTAAGTGGCTTGGACACCCTGGAAGCCATTGAAGATCCTACAAGGAAGCCCCACATAAAACTCCTACACAGAGGTGAACTAATTTCATGATGTGCTGGTAAAACTGAGTTTCTCTGAGCAAGCTTGGATGGCTAACTCCACAGCTTCCAGAGGTAGAGGACTGATCAATCGTTGCTTTGATGCTAAAGTAAGACTGACAACACAAAGCCACAAGTTAGTTCCTCTTTCAGAAAAGCTGCCAGGCATGTCCAACTTTCTGACATTGCCAAAGGACATTATCATCTACAGCATTCACACTCAAGAACCATGCAAACTGTGAATGCGCCACCGTAGATGAATATCAACCTGCTCCCTCTTCTCAAGGATCAGGGAACATCATGGACAATAAGACAAAATGAATTAAAAGCCTGAGGCTGCTGGAAAGAATTCTGAGAAATGCTGTCCTCTGGATACGATGTGGCTTTTGCACACACAAATTCATAGTAGTTGCATAAGAGCTGCACAAGATAAACACAGTTAAATTTCAAACATAGGTGGGGGAAGGGATCCTTACTTAGCTCACCTCTAGCAGAGGAGCCATACAGCTGATAGCTGCTGTGCTGGAGACTAACTTTTCCTAAGGGGTGTGGCTTCTAGTAGGTTGCTCATGTCACAGTGGTTGGTCTTACATTTGTGCCCAGACAAACGGCACTTATTGGACCCAGTGGGTTATATAAAGGAAAGAAGTGGCATTGAGGGGGAGGGGTCCAACATGAAGTTGAGAGGAAAGGGAGTTGGAGGGGGAAGATAGATATGATCAAGATACATTGTATCCAGCTATGAAAATTATTATTTATTTATTCTTCTCTCATAAATTGCATCCCAACCACAGTTTCCCTTCCCTCCTCTCTTCTTTCAATTCTTCCCCCATACCTTTCCTCTCCCCAAGATCCACTCCTCTTCCATTTCCCTTCAGAAAAGGTCAGGCCTCCCAAGGCTATCGACCAAGTATGGCATAACAAGTTGCAGTAAGAGTAGGCACATCCCCTCACATTAAATCTAGAAAACGCAGCCCAGTAGAAGGGAAAGGGTCTCAAAAGCAGGCAATAATACATTTAACATATTTTTAAAAGAACAGCACAGTCAAGTTACACAAATAATAATCATAACGTGGGGCTGGAGAACTAGTTCAGTGGCTTAAGTACTTGGTGCACAAGCATAAAGAACCGAGTTCATATCCCAAGCACCCAAGAGAAAAGCCAGGTACAGTTGTGCGTGTCTTCATCCCAAGTTTTGGAGGAGGGGGTTGGGGTTTCAGACAGGAAGATCTCTGGATCTTGCTGGCCAGCCAGTCTAGCCAATTAGAGCTACGGGTTCAATGGATGGAGGTTCAATAAATGAAGAGCAATGCAATCAAGATGGAGAGCAGTGAATGAAGACATTTTATGTTGACCTCTGGCCTCCACATGTGCACCCAATGTGTGTGTGTGTGTGTGTGTGTGTGTGTGTGTGTGTGTGTGTGCACATACCTCATGTTTTAAGTAAGTTTATAAGCTTTTGTTGGGCCACAGTCATGGCTTTCATGAGCTTCAAGCAGCCTAGGGCCTCAGGTTGGACAGGCCTGTAAGCAAAAATCCTCCATAAGAGCCATGGTTTTTCCCTTAGTCCTGAGGAGGAAAGGAAATCCTTCTTTGCCTGGGACTCTCTCCCACTGGCTGTCTGACTCTACTTCTTGTGTAGATGTCTTAGTTAGGGTTTCTATCTATGTGAAGAGACACCATGACCACAGCAACTCGTATAAAGAAAAATATTTAATTGGGGCTAGCTTACAGTTCAGAGGTTTAGTCCTTTGTCATCATAACGGGAAATATGGCAGTGTGCACGTAGACATGGTGCTGGAGAAGGGAGGTCTACATCCTGATTCAAAGGAAGAGAGAGAGACACTGGGCCTGGCTTGAGCAACTGAAACCTCAAAGCTCATCCCCAGTGACACACTTCTTCCATCCAGGCCACACCTCCTAACAGTGCCATTCTCTGTGAGCCTGTGGGGGCCCTTTTCACTCAAGCCACCACAGCAGGTGACAGTGTGGTCCCCAGAACTGAAGCTTCCCATTGTCTACAAAACTTCAACCTTGCTGCCTTCACTCAAGAATGGAGAGCCCTTGTAAGTTTCCAGGAGTCCATAACAGCACAGGGGATGCTGTGGCATGACTCAGACCATGGGCAGTCTCCCCCTGTTAGTCCAGACTCGGCTACTTGCACAACAATTAGCCCTGGTTGCTAATGAGTACTCACTGAGTCTCAGGCACTGTCCAGTACCACAACCCAGTTCAAGAGTGACTCTAGGGCCCCATGGAAAATACTTCTCTATCATCCCATGTGGCCTTACCTTCTTCACTTCACTTCTCTGTAGCAGTGATGATTGCCTACAGCAGAGGACAACATGATGGCTTCCCTCCATAGCCCTCAGCAGGTGGTCAATTGTATCATACTTAGGAGCATGTAGGATACAACAAAGAGCTTTTGTTTCTCAGTCCTGAGCCCTCAGTAATTGAGAATAAATCTACTGACAACATGTCTCAGCACAACTGAACTCCAACAGTGAGTAGCCACCTACAAGACAAGGTGCCCCTCCAGGACTGTCTGCACTGAGCTGGGAGAGAGCTGAGTCAGGAAAGTGCTTGCAAGTCTGAAGACTGGAGTTTGAGGCAGATATATACAGATCCTTGAGCAGAAGTTCTCAACTTGTGGATTGTGACCCCTTTGGCAAATCCCTGTCTTTGAGAATATTTACATTATGATTCATAACAGTAGCAAAATTATAGTTATGAAGTAGCAATGAAAATAATTTTATGGTTGGGGGGTCACCACAACATGAGGAACTGTATTAAAGGGTCCCAGGGTTAGGAAGGTCAAGAACCACTATCCCCAAGGCTCACCAGCCAGCCATCTTAGCCTACTTGGAGAATTCCACCAGTGAGAGACCCTATCTCAAAGACTAAACATGGATGGTGGCTGAGAAACAACATCCAGAGTCATTCTCTGACTTCCTCATGCACAATCACATGCATGCACCATGCACATAGGAATACACACACAAAAAAAATTGTCTGTGCAAGAACAAATTCTAACAGATTGGCCAGTTTAAGGTGGTTTATTTCTATTAGTGGATGAATGATGTCTGATCAAGCGAGTCCATCATGGTCATCTCCCAAGATGACTCAGAGCAGCAGGTGCAGTGGGAGCAACTTCTTTCAAACTTCTAATAAAGGAAGCTTATATTATTGAATTTTATTTTATTTAGAAACATTGTAACCTAAACCACATATAGTACAAACAGTATTGCGCATTGTTGACAACCAAGACCCTCTGCTGACTTGTTCTTAATCATGAAGGGCGCCAGCCCACCATTATCCTCATTTCTACCATTGCAATCTCCCTGTAAAACACTTTCAAAACAGCACCCTACACGGGGCTCTTCTCTAAGAACAGGACTTACCATCTTTCTCCTTAGCTGACATCACCTTGACTTTGGCAGTGGAGAGCCACCACAGACTTTAGGTCATAAAAGGTAGGCTATTGGGAACTCTGAAGAGAGTGAACATCACCTAAGATCTTCCTTAGCACCTCAGTTCTTGGGCTGTAGCACAGAGTTGCATTTGACTGATTGACATGAATGATGGATTGATCTTGACTTACTGCTGAGTTAATGAGGTTGATGGACTTAACGTTGTGTAGACACACCACAAATGAACGGGCCAATCCTTGGCTTGTGACTAAGGGGTTCTCTATCTAGCACCTTCTAAGTGCTGGTAGTATGTGTTCCAACACTTCCCAGAAGAGTTTATTGGTGTCGATACTCTGCAGTCCAATTCTGCCAAAAAGGCACTTTGCCAGTGGAACCAAAGGCTTTCTATCTTTCTTTTTTTCTTTTAAGAAATTATTGAATGATCTTCTGAACCACACAGATGTCTCTACTATATAATCACCAATGTGTGAAACTTTATTATTTTTTAATTTAAAATCTTATAATGTCAGCCATTATGGATTTAAAAGACATTTCTTCTGGATATTAAGAAAGGTAAATGTAGAACCAGGAACTGATCGGATCATAGTTCATGAGAACAAAGGTCAGTCACATGACCTGCTGATTAAAATATTTCATCCAGATCTGATAAGGGGAAAATGACAGTTAACTATTCATCTGAAATAAAAGTATACTATGGCCATAGCTCCCTCTTATATTAATGTAGCAGATCATGGCTTCCCTTAGCCACCAAATGAGTCCAATGTCATTACTAACCCTAACCCCACACCCCAAAATCCACCAAGCAGATCCTTATGGCAACATTTTCCTGACATGCCAATAGCCACATGTCTGTAATGTATATGCAAGTTTAGGCACAGAAAACACAAGATAAAGGCTGACAGCTTCCATCCAGTCGGCATAACAAATACTCCAAGTATTTGCCTTTAGATTAAAAACTACCTTAAACACTTTGAAACATTTGGCAAGTACAGTTGCACATGTATTGGTGTGTGCTCTCCTGGGTATCCAGCTAAGCAATTTGCTTGCAACCGCTCACAAGACAACCACAGGTGACTAGATGCCACCAAGGGAAGACTGCAGCTGGACACCAGCGCGGGAATTATCTGGATCCGCACCCTTGAGTGTGGGAAGTAGACATTTCCAAGCCCTGACCCTATGTGTTAGCTTCTGGAGGCTCCTGCTAGACCCTGAATGACCCTTCTCTGAACTGCACTAGTTTCCTAGGAATAACTGCAGGCACATACTGGTCTATTAAAGTTAACATAGCACGTGTCTGTGGCACCAACAAGAGCGCAAAGTCTCTTTGGGAGTTCCAGTCTGGAAGACCTGATTCAGGGGCTCTGCCTCCTGCAGTCCTATCCTCCTGGAAAACTTAATAGAAGCAAACAGCTGCATTCACTAGACCTGAACCAGTGAAGACTAGCAACAGAGCATCTCCAAGCCCAGGGTCACATACACGGAGCCCTTCTAGCTAGCTGGCTCTGAGTCTGTTAAATATCACACATCCTCAAGAATCCGCGCCATTCATCTACTGTCGCCACTGAAGGACACACTGGTGCTGGGGAGAAATGCATGGCAGTTCCTAATGCATGCGAATCTCCAGCCACTCTTGAGACATGCACAACAGTCTTTTCCCCTCCATCTCAGGTCTCTTACCTTATGGCCTTTCCCCGGGGGACACCTGACGTTGTTGGAGGCTCCAGCTGTTTGATTCATGTTCGCAAGAAGTTGGGAATCTGGGATCCTCTACCTTGCAAACTTCCTGGGAGAGTGGAGGCTGGCGATGCAGATGCGCGCCTCAGGGGAGATGTGCCAGGCGTCCTCCTTTTCCAGTCGGGGACCTGTACTCCAGGCTTCTGCGGGCTCCAGGCTTCTGCGAGCTCCCTTGCGCAGAGTCCTGGGATCCGCAGCCCAGAGCCCTCGGAGCAGCAGCCCGCACCCTGGAGGGAGCCCTGGCCGGCGCCAGGCGCTCTGAGGGCGCTCTGCCCAGGGCTGCCTTGCTGGGAAACAGTCCAGGTCTCTACAGACCAGAAGTGGGCGCAGCTCCAGGAGGACTTGAGGAGGGGCAAGAAGCTGGGTGGGGAGTGCGAGATGTCCACGCTGCCCTGCCCTGCACCAGAGGCGGGGAAGTCAAGCCGTGCTCACTCACATGCCACCCGCCAAAGCCACAGGGCCAGGACCCCAGGGGGGTGGTGTTGAGCTCCAGCGGGGTCTCTGCAAGGCTCTCCAGACCCACAGCAGTCAGGACTGCAAGTGTAGACGGTGCAGATCCTGGCACGCCCCTCCGCGAGGGCTTAGTTAAGAAAAAAGCAACTCCAAGGGGCCGCGCTCCCCTGCAGCTCCTGCTCCTTGCTCGGGGCGCCAACCCCGGGGATGGTCGGGAGGTGGCATGCGAGGTTCTACCAGGAGCCACTGCACTGGCGAGGGCGAGAAAGTGGAGGGGGCGGAGGAGGAGCAGGGCTGACACTCGGGGATCCTTGGCAAGGTTCCTAAAAACCACAGCTGAGGGATGCAGGCTCCTTTCCACCCTGCATGCCTGCCTGGGCTCAGAAAGCAGGTGGGCTTCCTTTGCCCAGCATCCACTTCACTGGGGCGGTAACTGAGGAGGGCAGGGAACACACTACTGTTTCCTGCAGGCTAAGTCTTTGCAGTTGGCTACCCATCCTTCCCCCATTTACTTTATTTTTATTTTATTTTTTTCCACCGATGTAGTCCTGGTTTAATTAGGCAGCGTTTGGACACAGGTGGGAGTAATCCCCGCCCTTGAGAATGCAGGCACACAAACTAAGAAAGCGCAGAGGCTTCATGAGACTGCATTGCAACAGCTTAGAACCACAGCCTGCACTCTGGCCAAGAGCACACTTGGGTACAGCTGTATTAATGAGCAAGATGTTTGCGGGGTTTTTTTTCTAGATTTTTTTTCACGATGTTTAGTTGGATTTGAATAAATCTGGATGGAATGCCAAGGCACAGAGTTCAGCTTTCATTTCTGAACCCAAATCCTTAATTGGATGGTGCACATAGTGTGCAGGAAGACTAGGTTCAGAAGAGGTCCGGAATACCCTTAGCCTTTAGGCACTTTGGTTTGGTACAAGCCCACTCCTTAGGAACCCTTCTAACAGTGAAAAGGGGTGAGTTCTCTTAAAGCTCCAGTTAGTCCGGTCATATTAACCCTCACTTCCCCTCCAGCTCTCTGCCACCACCCCCCCAACCCCTTTCCATGTTCCCCTTCCAAGTTCATGTACTATTTCCATAAGCTCACGGAGTAGTACAGGATGAAACTGCCTTTGAGTCAGTCATCCATAATGTAAGCAATTCCGGTAAGCCCATCGGTTCACCAAGCTGGAAGGGGGAGGGGTCTTCAGTTATTTGTTGAAATTATTTTTGCTATTTATTTATTGTGCTCAGTTCCAACTTAGTATGACCCCCTTTAGGTGTATCTTCACATTCAAAAGCAGCTCCATGGAGCTCTGCGGCGGGCTGAGCTTGGTTTGGGGGCAGAATCTACTTCGCCACTTCCACTTGAGAATCTTTGAGCAAATTCTTTCATTGATTCTTGCCTCTCTGAAGGAAGTTTCGCAGCTGCTGCTTTCCAAGGAAGATGGCCAAATCTGGAACTAGTGCTGCAAGGAAGGTCTTTGACGTTGCAGCAGGGGTCCACCAGGGCAGACAGTGGCACGGGCTCCTGGCCATATCACTCACGGTGCTTCATCATAGTTCGCACGGTTCCTCCTGTCCACTCTTTCCGGTCCTCGTCTACTCCTGGGTCCTGACTTGTGGGGTCACATGTGATTATCAGCACCCCCCTTTCTCCCTCACACCCTCTGGACAGCAAATTCAGTGACTCGGGGGGAACAGAGCCTTGGGAAGGATCAGGCAGGCAGCTGATAGTGGCCCCTAGACTCCCCATGAACGCCTGCCTGTGTCCTGTTGCTCCTCAGAAACAGGCTTTATCTACAAGCTTGGAAGTTTGCAAAAGAAAAGGCCAGAAAGCTGTCAAACCTGTCTCGTGAGTTTTCGTGGAGATATGTTGGATTTTGATATAACCAGTTAACATTTTAGGGTAACAGAATTCATTCTTATTCCATGATGCAGACAGATTTCTTCTTAGAAGTTCCTGCAAAGTGGATTTTGGGTTAGTCCGTCTTTCCAAGTCGTTCCTTTTATTTCTTTTCTGCTCTTTCTCTTGTGGTATAATGTGCATAGAGTAAAACGACCATCTGTTTTGACAGGTACAAGCCCTTGAACAGCCAATGCTCCAATAAAAATTAGCCCACTCACCCCACGCACAAGGGTGCAGCTTGCCTCTTCTCCATAATCTCCCCAGTACATAACTGTTTTCATTTTGTTACTGTAGATGGTCCCACTTGTTCTAGAATCTTCTGTAAATGGGTCTACATTGTGAAGCCCTCACAGAATGACATGTTTCTGAGATCCAGCACATGATTGCATGTCTCACCAGTTCATTACTTTCATTGCTGAGTAATATTCTATTGTTCCTTTTCCTGCTGAGCCATCTTGCTGGCCCTAGAATTGGGTTTAGTCTCCAGATACTTGGGGATTGTACAGCCATCATTCTGTTTCTAGGTTCATTTAATTTCTCTGTGATCTGAGAAAAGCTTTTGTATGATTTCTGGTCTCTCCCCATTGTTCATTCATTTAATGACCTGCAGTGTAACCTACCTTGGTGGATGTCTTAGGAGAGTTTGAGAAGAATGTGTGTGATGTTCTTTTGTGTATGGTATTCTAGACCTGTCAAAACATCAAGTTGATTGATAGTCTTTCAAATCAACTGTATTGTTACTGATTTTCTGCCAGACTGAGCTATCAATTACTGAAAGACTGCATCAGTAAATTTGTTTCTCTCTTTAGTTCTGTCGGCTTTTACGTCATGCTGGATGGTTTTGATGCTGCAGGATGGACAAATATTTAGAACAATTGAGTGTTCTTGGAAAACTGACCCTGTTACCATTATGTATGAACCTGATTTTTTTCTTCATAATTTTTGTTGCTTTGCTCAAGTTTAACACAGTTCTGTGAATTTTTTTTTTAAATTACTGTTAGCATGGGATATATATCATTATGCCTTTATCTTTGATCTCTCTGCATTTCTAATGAGTTTATTTTTATTTAATTATTTCAGGTTTTCATACCTATGAGGCCAGAGCAATGGCTCAGGGGTTAAGAACACTAGCTGCTCTTCAAGAAAATTCAGGCTCAATTATGCCCATATAGCAACTCACAACCTTCCCTAACTCCAGTTCCAGGAGTCAAGTGACCTCTTCTGGCCTCTGTGGGCACCAAGCATACACATAGTATGCAGACATTCAAGCAGGTAAAACACTCATACATATAAATAAAAATAAAAGTTTAAAGTTTCATATATATATAATGAGTTTCAGTTGTTTTTTGTCTCCATCACCCTTTCTCAACATCTCATAACCCTGCCTCTTCTACAGAAACCCTTCTTCTCCCTAAGGAGACCCCTCCACTATGTTATCTTTTTTAGTGTATAGAACACTATGTTTAATCAGCATTGCTTGCATGAGCAGGGTCGGATGTTACTTCCTGGAGAATAAACTACTTATCCATGGTTACCCCACTGGAGAAAATGATACCCCTCTCCCAACAACTCCCCCAGTAGTCCCTCAGGGAGGGTGGTTTCATAAACCCTTCAGCTATCCCGGCATGTATCTAATTCATTTACAGGAGACTATAGCCATTGGATTTTCCCATTCTAAAAACCTCTGTCTTTTAACTATCTTTAGGCATTTACACTGAAAGTGTCATGGATATGCTGGATTAACATCTACCTGGGTTTTTAACTGATTTTACAAATTAGCTCTCTTTTTACCTGTTTTTCTGTATTCTTTGGTTTTAATTGACCATTTTATGTGATTCCATTTTTCTTCTATCTTAGCATGTAACCACACTCATTTTGCAATTGTTTTAAAGCCAGCCTTGGAAAGCCCAGAGCGCACAGGAAGTGCTCCCACCCGACCCTGGAACAACAGAACTCCGTTGCTATCACTGTGTCTCCTCCACCTAACTGTATGCTAAACAGATCAACACACACTCATGCCCATGGTGAACAATTTGCTTTAGCGCCGACGGAGAAAAGAGGAAGATTCTTTTTAACCTTTCTTTCTTTCCCACACCCTTTCTGATTCTGCCATCTTTAAATGGCTCCTGCTTGTGGGGGTCTGTGTGGCTGGTTCCCAGGGCTCCTCACTTTTGTTTTTCAAGCTTGTGCTTTTTTGGTCCCCATCTTTTTACTCATGTCTGTCTTTCACTCTCCTCCTCCTGTGCCCTTGGTTCCTGATGAGGAACCGGATGTCATCCTTACCCTTGCTCCTGTGTAGAAAATGTTAACTTATTTTACACCTTTTTAAAATTGATGTATAGTTGTTGTACATGGTACCACATTAAATGGGGAACATTTCTTCATACAAATACATAATAAAGTTTCATCATCCCCATCCCCCACCTTCCCTCACCTCTCTTCTCCTCCTCTATTAATTTCCTTTCCTCTAGACAGTTTTGCTTCTACTTTTATGTCAAATATACATATATGATTTTATATGTATATACAAAATCCAGGTGTGCAAGTGAAAGAGAACAGGCAGTATTTGTCTGAGTCTTGACTTAACTTGCTCAATGTGATACTGGTCAGTTGTATCCATTGTTTTACAACCAACATGACTTTTTCTTTACAGCTGGAAAAAAAATCTCCCTTTCTCCTCTCTTCTCTTCTCCTCTCTCTTTTCATCTCTCCTCTTCATCCCCCTCCCCCATATCTCTCTCTCTCTCTCTCTCTCTCTCTCTCTCTCTCTCTCTCTCTCTCTCTGATTCCAATAACTTCTTTTGAGATTTTTCTCCTTATCTTCAGCCTCCTGCAGTTTGGAAGGGACATGCCTCTTCAGACTTAGTTGTTATTCTCTGTACTTTCTGGATTGTGGTTTTGTGTCTGTTATTGATTTTGAAAGTTTCTGTGTTATCATTACTGTATATATTTCTTCCTCACTTGGGCTTCCCTTCTGGAATTCTAAATATACATGTTTACATCTTTGAGTTCCCACTGACCTGTCCTCCAGCCCCTGGTGATTTTCTCAGGCTTGCCATCTCTACAGAGGAGCCTGCTGAAGGCAATCTTCATTTCTCTCAGTGGTTGTTTTCAATTAAAAATTTCCATAAAATATCTTTTAATCATGTTTACCTCTCCCCCAACTCCTATCAGATAGTCCCTACTTTGCTTATACCCAACTTCAGTCTCTCTGTCTGTGTCTCTCTCTCTCTCTCTCTCTCTCTCTCTCTCTCTCTCTCTCTCTCTCTCTCTCTCTCTCTGTCTCTCTCTCTCCCAGAAACAAAAACAGACACACAAAAATGAAAATCAAAACCAACAACAAGAACAAAAGAAAAAAGCCCAATATGATAAATACTCATCACACCTGAGTCTGCTCTGATACTTGCTGTGTATTTTCTGTCCCCCTCACCATTTGTCATACCTTAAAATTTCCAAGGAAGGGGCCCAAAGAGACTACTCCGTGGGTAACAGCACTGGCTGCTCCTACAGAGGACCCGGGTTCAATTCCCAGCACCCACAAACCTCACAACCATTTGCAACTCCATTTTCAGGGGTTCCAATACCCTTTTCTGACTCCCATGGCTACTGCATGCACATTCTGCACATGCATACATGCAGGCAAAATACTTATATGCATAAAATAAAATAAATACATCTAAAATATTTTAAAACAAATTTCCTTTGAAGGCCAGATGTGCTGTGGTAGACAGCAAGTATGATGAACAAACGTTATTGTGGGAGTTTTCTTTGTTAATAATCTGACAGGCTGGATCAAATGCTCGTGTCTGCGGACGAGGGCTTTCAGAGTCCCTGTAGCTCTGTTTGGTTTCTCAGGTTGGCTCTGTGCCTCCCTACACACTCCTCAGAGAAAGACCGTGTCTTTCAGCTGAGAAGACCATTATGGGATGGACCCAATATGGGTTCCAGAACTGGGTATGTGTATCAGGTGTGGCATAGGGGGAACACCCGCTCATCCTGTAATTATATCTCAGCATTTGAGTGGCCAGTGATCTTCACTGGTCATGGCTTTATTTACCACTTTGGAGAGAAAGGCAAGGTTCTGGAGTCCAGAGTAGGAAGTGTTACCCTCTCAAGGAAGGTTGAGTGTCTGGTCTAACTTTTTTCACCTGGAGAATAGGTCTCTTCTTTCAAGGATGCTCTAGGTGCCTATCACAATGACTGCCCCTCCTTGCCTTCTTTTTAAAATGTATTTTGTGTGTATGATGATGTATTTGTCCATAGGAATATGGGATACACTCACCTGCCAAAGGTCAATACTGGATGTTTTCTTTTATTCTCTACCTTATATTTTGAGACAGGGTCTCTCACTGAGCCTGGAGGTAACTGGCTGGTGAGGTTCAGGGATCTGCCCATCTCTGTGTCCCCACTGTCAGTGATAGGACTTTGATGTGCATTGTGGCCAGCTTCTGTGTGGGTGCTGGGGTTCAGAACTCACATCCTTGAGCTTGTCATAGATCTTTGTCCACCAAGCATCTTCCCAGCCCTCCTGTCTTCTAGAGCCACAGCAACACTTTCCTAGCTCTTCCTTGTGAGCACTTTGTGGGGTCTCAGAAAGATCCCTGAGGCTGTGAGTCCACCCAAGACATCACACCATGGCACCCCCTGGCAAATCCTGGTACCATCGTTACATCTTGGAGTTTGTCTCCAGAAGCTTCTGCTCCACCTAAGCAGAGCTGGGCTGTGACTTCAGAAAGAATCCTGATTTTAACCAGGTGACAACTTGCCCTGAAAACTCAACTCTCTTCTGGATCTGAGAAATTTACTGACTTTGTGGGTTTTTCTTGTGAGTGTGGGCACAATGACTCCTCTGTCACCGTGTTGGAGCAGAAGCCATGCCTCATGGTATATTAATGGGACCTCAGGGTCCCCTGAGTTTTGTTTGTTTCACAGTTATCATTTTATTCATATCTTTTCTTTCATGCTGTTCTATAAGCTGCAAGGAAAATGCAAATACTTTCTTCTACTGGCAAAGAAGTCATCTTTGTTGTACAGCCAGCTCCACTCAGTGCACTGTCTGTTGTAGCAGAAAAGCAGATGACACTGTCTCCAAGATCTTGCTGTTGCATGATAAACAGCTCAGTTCCAGTGGGGTCATGGGACCATTTCAGAAGCATACTACTACACCTGCCACATACATTCTTAGATAATTAATATAGGAGTTACAAAATTCAGTGTTGTGTGGCCAGCTTTACTGATAAATTGTGTTTTTGGGCAGTGAAATTTGGAGCTTCTAGATATAGTGGTATTCATTAGTGTTTTTTTTTTTCAGGCCTGGGCAAGCAACACCCCACAATAGATCACATTCTGTCTGGCTGAAGAGACACAGCCAGGAGAGAGGAGAAGCTCTCTCTTTCTTTCCTTTGCCCCATGCCTGCCCTCTTCCTGGCTCCTTCCATTCTTGGGAATCGTAGTGAGCAACATAGTACTTTTCTACAGTGCAGCTGCTGCCCCTCAAATCACTCAGGGCTTCTTAATGGCTGCATCAGTTCCTTTTCTGTCGCTGTGATAAAGCAGCATGGCCAAGGCAACTTATAGATGAAAGAGTTTATTTTGGCTTATGGTTCCAAAGAAATAGAGGTCATAATGATGGAGACAGCTTGGTGGCAGGCAGCAGGCATGTTGGCTGAAACAGGAAGGTGAAAGCTGAGAGCTCACATCTTGAACTGCAAGCAGGAAGTAGAGAGAATGAGCGGGAAGTGGTTCAAAGCTTTAGGCTATTAACAACCCCCGCCCTGAGCCTGGTCAATGATGAACTTCTTCCAGCAAGGCCGCATGTCCTTAACCCTCCCAACATCTCCATCAACAGGGGACCAAGTGCTCAAATGTCTGAGACTACAAGGGGGATATTTCTCATTCAGACCAACAACATGGCTCTTAAGTTAGGGCAAACTCAGACAACCCTATGGCTACTGTCACAGAGGTTTCCTCAAAGCTAAGCCCCAGTGAATTAGCCAATACCTGTTCGCTTTCTCCCTGACAGGGATATGGAGGTCAGTGTAGACAGAAGCTCAGTCTTCAGAGTGACACAGCCTTGTGATATTTGCTTCATTCCACTTCGTTTCCTCTCATGCTTAGAACGTGCATAGTCTACCATTTAGAGAACTTCAGCTAAGAATGGAAAACATGGTAAGGGCTGAGTGCCCATTTCTGAGGAAGGAATGGCCACCTGAGCAGAACACTTACAAGTCTACCAGCTTACTCCAGTGAATAAGCAATAAAGTCACCACTGTGCCATTGACATTGTGTTTGTCAACCAACCCATTCTGTGGCAATTCCAGGTTCTGATATTTTTTAAACATATATATTTTTATGTGTATTGGTATTTTGCTTGTGTGTAGGTCTGTGTATCACATCCATGCCTGGAGCCCAACAGAGGCTAGAAACAGGCATCAGATCTCCTGGGATTGGAGTTATAGATTATTGTGAGCTGCCAGGTAGGTACTAAGAACTGAACCTGGGTCCTTCACAAGAGTAGCCAGTGCTCCTAACCACAGAGCCAACTCTCCGGGTGCCCTCATAGTAATATTTAAAGTTTACTCATTTCTCTCTCTGCTTTGGTACTCTGTCTTTCACACAAGGCAGTGAAGGATGCAGAATACAAAAACAAAGTTGCATGTGGTACGTTGCATGTCTACTGATTAAATGTACTCATTAAACCACTTGTAAGGCAGACTCACTTCTAGCCCAGAGGCACGAGAGATAACCAGGGGCTTGCTTTGTGGAGCTAAAATGCTGGCCTCCTTCATGTCTAGGCTGAAAGAAGAGCAGGTGGAGTTTATTTCAGATAATCCTTCCTCATCAATCTAAAAGTAGGACAGAGACAAATGCACTCAAAACAATGACAGTTTCCTTACCCTGGCTTCTGACTATGTCCACAATTAATTATTAGAATGCAGTAATGTCTATTGAGCATGGGGTGAGTATCTCATGGGTACTCTATGGAGAGATAGTATTGTACAGGTCACTCATACCAAGCATATATTCATCACCCCAGCATCTTGGCCAACTCTGCAGTGTTGCCAGATCCAATAAGGTCATGAGAAAATAACCAATGACTTGACACAGTGTGGAATTCTGCACTCTGAAGTCCCATGGCTGAGGCGGGTGTGTTTATGGGTACATAGTGGACCCTCTGCAGGTAAACTAGGCTGAGCACACCACCTTGATCTCGTTGCCATTATTAAACCCTACTTGAACACACTGCCTCGAGTTACCTGTGCCAGACTCCAAGATTGCCTTTTTCCCCAATCAGAAGCTGCTCTAGCCACTCTATTCTGCAGAATCTCTGTCTCATCAGTAGAGGATTCCCATCATGCACTTACCACCTGTCCCTAGAGCAGATTCCACACCGAGTCCCTCAGCCCCTTCTGGCAATGCTGATGCAGCTCTTTTGTGAAGCCTAACACTCCTGGACCTTATTTCCCTAACTTTAGGGCCATTAAGCCTTCTCACTTGACAATCTAACTAATTAACTTTGAAGTGATTTTCTCAGTGCATCCCATAAAGAGAGACTGGGGGGTGGAGCTCAGGAGAAAAAAACTTAGAAGCTTTTAGAATCTCATGGTGGGCAGCAGAAAGAAGGAATGCAGTTCTTTGGATGCAAAGGCAGCATTCTCTTGAGGACTCGTGTGCTTTTCTGATAATGGCAGAAACAAGGGATAGGTGAGTCCGAGACATCTCTACTTGTTAAAGCATGCACACATAGCAACCCTGCCTGGGCTCTGTCATAAGGAGATCATTCTGAATGACCTGCTGGAGGGAAGGCTCTCAGGGAGTGTCAGGTGGACACTCGTGTTTCCTTCTGTCTAGTACTTTGAAGCAGACGCTTTGGATTCTCTGCCCAAATCCTCAGGGCAATAAGCCTCCTTTGTGCTTGCCAGCTTGACTTTTCACCGTTAAGTATGTTGGGTCAGGTGATAGACTAAGGGCTTTTCCTGTATTCTCTTTAGGGATGGGGCCAGCAGGTTGTCCCTGCCCCTGGGTAGTTGAGCTCATGTCCCTGCTGGCAACCCTAGGTAACTGACAGTGGGACTTGACAGATAAATACCCTATCCTGAGCCCTAGGCAACTTTAAGGTACAATTAATCACTCCTTTTTTGGGGTCTCAGCGTCCACTGGTAACTAGACCAACAACATCGTTGCTCTTGGTTGTTCTTGAGTGATCAGTCTCATACGGAACACATGAGAAAGCCCTTGTAGGGTCTCCACGTCAAAGCACAAAGTAACCACTGCCTCTGTCTCTTACGTTTTTGTGTTAGTCTCTCCAACTTCCTCCAAGTCTGTCCTGGCAAGTGTCCTCATGTTGGCCTACTCCTGGGAGATGCTGGGCCTTGTCTATATCCAGCCATGGTGTGAAGATTTCCTGAAGAGCTTTCTCAGATCTGCCAGGCATGCAGGCTTCTCACCATGCTCCTTCACTGGGGTCCAGGTTACCCTACATGAGACCTCCCTCATTCCCTCACACGAGACCCCTCCCTGATCAAACTTGCTTATGCCAAATCCCATGTCATGTCTGTTTTCTGAAGAGAGAAGAGTGGTATATTGCAATTCCTGCTTGCCCAGGGCAATTCTGATCAACTTCACTAGTTATATGCAACATTTCTCTATTTATTTCCATAGAGAACCCTGGAATAAGGCATATTAGGTGGAACGAGCTAACAGTCATGGCCTTAATTTAATTTTACAAAATCTATAACAATTGGAAATAAATAGAAGGGGGCCACAGATAATACACAGGGAAGCACACTAATATTTCATGTGGAAAATGAGAAGAGTCTGAAATACCACAGATAAAGGAATTGGCATTTTATCAACCCAAATATGGACACACATATACATATATGTATGTGTGTGTGTGTGTGTGTGTACACATGTGTCTGTGTCTGTGTGTGTATATATATATATGTGTGTGTGTGTGTGTATATATATATATATATATATATATATATATATATATATAGTCTTCACTTGCTGTGTGTTATCTCCAGATAGACTGTCAGTTATTAACAGAGGTGTAATATG
The DNA here is from genome assembly GCF_949786415.1 of Peromyscus eremicus. Lineage (NCBI taxonomy): Eukaryota > Metazoa > Chordata > Mammalia > Rodentia > Cricetidae > Peromyscus > Peromyscus eremicus. Next base: position 61,398,942 of record NC_081418.1, on the reverse strand, counting down.
TAAGGAAGATATATAGCTAGATTTACAATGTGCCCCCAAAGTCTCATAAGTTAAAAATTTGGTCTCCCATTGATGGAGTTATTTTAGGGGTGCTGGGAAACTTTGTTAGTTGGACCTGGCCAGAGAAATTAGGCCACAGAAGGACATATCCTTGGAGGCCATGTCTTGCCCTGGGTCCTTCCTGTCTCTTCTCTCTGCTTCAAGTCTGACCCACCATGCCAATCCTCCATGATGTTCTGTATCACCAAGGCGAGAAAGATTAGACCAGTGACTGTAGACTTAAACTCTGTCATGTTAGGTACCAAAATAAGTTTTTCCTTCTTGTCAATTGTTTCTTGGGCATTTTTCATGGTGATTAAAAGTCTGACACAAAGAACTGGTACCAGGAGTGGGAGTGTTGTGTCTTCCTGGCTGTGTGGTTAGCAGGCCTCTGAAACTGGTTTCTAGAAATAATTTGGAAAAATGTTGAGAAGCTAAATATAAAAATCTTGGAATTCTTTAAATGTTGCTTAATAGGGAATTCCAGTGAGAGTTCATAAGATCAGCACGCCTCTGAGATGATTACGTAAGCTGAATACCCCATGTTACTGTTTCTAAACTCTATTAAGCTTCATATTGGCATGGTCTACTTCGTTCTCTTATGATTTGAGTGTCTGAAACCATGTTGGTTGAATTCATCAAAGGATTGCCAGTTGTCTCCTCACTGGGTTTTCCTCATCTGGCCCCTTTCTAAGTTTTTAATATATGCCAATCAATGTAGTCTGCCAGCCCCATGACCATTCTCTGCCCCAGACTCTCAATTTCAGGAAGTTTGCTTCTCAGCTTGGAACAGAAGCCTCTCTCCATTCTAGGGCTCACACATTGTGCCTTCAGGTGCAATCTCAACTCCTCAGATACCTACAAGCTCCAGTATAGACAGTTTCATGGACTCCATGATTCTCATTCTCCAGAAGTTATTGATACACACACACATACACACACACACACACACACACACACACACACACACACACACACACACACACCTCTTCAAAACCATAGCTGGCTCCATTGACAATGGAAGATCTGCAGATCTGCATCAACTTAATATAGTAACATGGACCTCTCTCTCTCTCTCTCTCTCTCTCTCTCTCTCTCTCTCTCTCTCCCTCTCTCTCTCTCTCTTTCCTGCTCTCCCTTCCTCCACCTCTTTTCTTTTTCCATACTTGCAGGTACATAAAAACACAATTTCAGAAAAATTAAATGAATTGCTACATTTTATAAATAAAATAATAAAGTCATTAAGAGCCTTTACAAATTTTGTTGATATTAATGGGACTGTCTGGAGTTCAAATGATTAATTGTTTCTGAATTGTTAGTGTGATGGGTAGGTGTTAACTGTCAACTTGATGGAGTTAGAATCACCTGGGAGATGACCCTTTGGGCATACCTATCTTGATTGCATTACCTAAGATGGCAGAGCCTGCCTACTGTGAGTGGCACCATCCACTGGCTGGGATCCTGAACTGTGTAAGCAGAGAGGGAGCTGAGCAGCAGCAGATACTGGTTGCTCTCTGCTTCCTGACTATGTATGTGATATAAGATTCAAGCTCCTGCTGCCTTGACTTCCCCACCATGATAGACTGTACTAGAACTGAGCCAGAATAAATCCTTTCTCCCTTCGGGAGCTTTTGTTAAAATATTTAATCACAACAGCAAAAGAAGAAAGTAAAATACCTTGGTAGAAACTTATTCATTTGGCAAAATCCTGGGATGGTTCACTCTTGCCTTCTCTATATAGAAGGGTTTGAGTAAGTGAATCAATAGTGTAAATAAAACACAACTAAGAGAAAAGGTTGTTTCTAAATAATATTGCTTATCAATTTACTATACATTAACATTTAAATGTGCATTTAAATTAACATCAGTGTGCATTCTCCATGCTGTGTAAACATCCCACCACCCAGCTCCAGACCTTTAAGTCAGCCAATGCAAACTCTAGCTTTCTAATCATTATGCCCTTTATTTATTTCAATAAATAAAGGCACCATAAAATGTATTAAATCACTGTTTGCAATGTTTGCAAAGTTACAAATATATTCAAATTCACCCTTTTTATATTTTATTAAATTTGTTATTTGAAAATTTTATATACATATTTTTAATGAATACTTATTTCTGTCACACTCACTCTCATCTCCCTCACATCCTGATTGAGTTTACTTCCTTCCTAACAACTCCATTCCCCATGTTCATGCCATTCTGTTCTGTTCTGTGACCCAAAGACTTTGACCAGGGCTGTCTGTGACTACAGGGTGGTAGTGATCCACTGGAGTCTGGTGGATTCAGCAGTGGGCACACAACTGAAGATGATGACTGGCTCTTTCCAAGAATCCATCAGTGACCCATACATCAGCAAGGAGGGGTGGAGCCATATGGGTCTCTCTCAGAGCTATGATGGACTGTTGGCGAGCTGTGAGCTGATGAACTTGGATGCTGCCACATGCTGCAGACCTTCGGCATTATCTTGCAAGAGACAGCAGGACGAATGTTGACTGGGACTGGATGGAAACTCCTGGGAGCAACAGTGATAATTCTTTTTGCTTTGAGATCCTAAGAAGAATGTTTTCAGTGCCCTGGTCCATCAGCCCTGTGCAAGCAATGGTATGAAGGAAGAATTCACTCGGTCTTACCATATACAACAAATGGTTATGCAGAGAAAAATTAGGCTGAGTGCTTGACTGTGAAGCTTCAACTTTGTGTCTCATGGGCAAGAGGCAGTAATGGGGTGAGTAGCTGGTAGTTCTTAGCAGGAAGGGAATGTATGTATCCTTTGGATTCTCTAGACCCAGCTCCATGTGTATCTGCAGCTTTAGCATCATTTTGGTTTTGTTCTGAGGGTTGAGATGTGAGCCCTTAGGAGACAGTTGACTATATATTTCTGCCCTGGGTTTTCTAAGATCTGCCATCCAGTGAATTCCATAGCCTCAGGTTAGTGATGCTACTAGTCATGGCCCGCAGGGGAAAGCCAAGCATACAACTGTGAGAGATGAGGCATTGTGAGCATGGTAACGCCTGCCACCAGAGCCGTCAGGCCTATTTTTGTGTATCACAAGGGACTTGTTGTCATCATCACTTGGATTTGTAAGGGTGGATCTTCCTGTCCAGTAACAATTACCCACAGTAATCTATAAACTAAGCTTGAAAATCCACTGGCTGATCTATTTGTCGAGAACTTCACCTTTTAAAACAATATACAGAGTTGGGAAGATGGCTCAGTGGGTAAGAGTGCTTACTCTGAAAACACATGCAGTTAGGTTTGAAACCCCAGTGCACGCGCGCGCGCGCACACACATACACACACACACACACACACACGCACACACACGCGCGCACACACACACACACACACACACACACACACACACACACACACACAGCTGGGCATGGCTGTGTATGTTTATAACCTCACACTGGTGGGTGGAGACAGCTGGATCCAGAGAGCTTCCTGGTCATCCAGCCTAGCCAAAAGGGCAAGTTTTCGTTTCAGTTAGAAACCATTTCCCAAGGCAATCACGTAGACAGTGGTAGAGGAACGCACCCAGTGTCTTACTTGGCCTCTTCATGCTAACATACAAAGGTATATACACCCGGGGCGTACATGTTTGAAATAATGTGCATTCATTTGTAAAGGCAGAAAGAACAAAATGCTGAGAAGAGTGTGGAATTATATCTTAATTATCTGGGATGGAAGTATAAGCAACATCTCCTAGAGACTGTGAACTGTTAAAGTGTAACGTTTAAGAGGGCGTTAGACTAGTTTTTTTGAATAATTCTTTAAAAATTTTATGTATATATATATATATTTGTGTGTATGTGTAGATATAGATAGATAGATAGATAGATAGATAGATAGATTCATAGATAGATAGATAGATCATATTTATCCCCACTTCCTGCAACTCTGCCTATCATACGTTTTCCCCCTCACCCTCATGTCCTTATTTTTTACTTTTTAAAAAATTCACTAAGTCCAATTTGTAAACTATCACTTCTCATATCACTGCTCATAGATGTGGGGTCATATACTAGGGCATGAGCAACCTACTAATGGACATGGCCCAAGGAAGAGTGACTCCCCCACAGCAGCCTTCCATTGCCATAACCTAAAAGCTCACCATTAGGTTAATTTTTTAAAAAAGCAATTTTGTACCATCATTACCCTGTTGAGTCCCAAAGAAACCTTCCCATTCTTGTTTGGGTGACCATATGCCCCTTGTTTCCTGTTCAGCTTCTTTCTCTGCCTTTGCAGAGGCAGTGTGTGGGTGAACACTGACGGATCTGAGGCACTCCTTTGCAAAGGCCTGAGTACCCACATCCCACTCATCAAGGTGCATGTTTTAGCACAGCCCCACCATTTCCCACATGCACACGGGAGCTGGCTATTCCCTAGAGACTTGTCCCTGACCTTCCTGGAAGCAACAGGTTTTGTGCATCTTCCTTACAGCGGTGCTTAAAGAGAGGACAGGGATTGTTTTCCTGAGAATGGCATCCTGGTTTGCTTCCTGTGGTTGTGAAAGTCCATGACTGAAAGCAACCTGGGGAAGAAAGGTTTTATTTCATCTTACAGTTTACAATCCATCCCTGCAAGTGTCCCTACCAGGTGAGGGATTGTGAAGACGGCCAGGTAAAACCAAGAACTCCACTTCCAGCTGGTAGATAATTTAAAGGGCAGGGAGGAAGCTGGAGGCTCGGACTGAAGCAGAGACTCTAGAAAGTGCTCACTGGTTTACTCCCCCTGGCTTGCTCATTTGCTTTCTTATACAACCCGGGACCACCTTCCCACACAGGGCCAGGTCTCCCCATATCTATCATTACTCAATTAAATCCCCCACAGACTTGGCTAAGAGCAAATCTGATAGAGGCAAGTCTTCAACTGAAGTTCCTTCTTCCCAAATGACTCCAGTCTTCGTCAAGCTGACAAAAGGACTTGTAGAAACGGAAAAAGAGAGGGGAACATTGATGGGATTGGGGGCAACCTAAAAAGTCACCATCAAACAGAAAAGGGAGACATGTTACCACCTTCATATTTTAAATATTTAATTTTTTTGGATTCAGGGCACTGATTCGAATCATTTCTCCCTTTCCTGTGCATATGAACAAACTTTAAAATTGTACATGAAACAAAACACTTTCCAATCAATATTCCAAGTGATCATGAGTAAGGGCAAGTTATTGTAACAGCTACCCAGGCAGTCTGGTGCAGTCCATACTCATTAAGCACATCCCCACTGTGTCCTGAGCGCCCTGGGATACTGCAGATACAGTTTTGCTAGATGGCCATGACCCTGGCAATCACAGGGCTCTCACCACGGTCCATCAGCCACACAAATAACAAGTAAGCAGACAGCTGGAACACAGTCATTGCCAGTCACGATGCAGAATAAAGGAAAAAAAAACGAGGCACTTGCATGGATGTTAACGAGCGGAAAGCCGTGTGAGACCCCCATTTGAAAAGAGGTCTTTCAATAACTACTTAACTGAACACTCCAGAGAGCCATGTGTGTTGACCCAAACTGAAAAGTTGGACACTGTCAAAGGGCTGCCTGGGCAGTGATGGAAAGCTGGAGCATTATGGGTGAAGGAGAGAATGTGGCAAGCAGCTACATAAGACTTCAGTCACTGGGGCCCTGAAACTTTGGGATGTGAGTTCCCTCTTCCCAAACTGCCCTCTGCTTCAAAGGCAGAGCAGCGACAGGTGACACACAGATGGAGGGAGTCTGAGAGGTGTGACAAGTACTAAGTAGGATGTGGGTCTCTGTCTTAGAGTTTCTATTGCTGCAACAAAACACCATGATCAAAAAGCAAGCTGGGGAGGAGAGGGTTTATTTGGCTTACACTTCAGCATTGCTGTTCATCACTGAAGGAAGTCAGGACAAGAACTCAAACAGGGCAGGATCCCAGAGGCAGGAGCTGATGCAGAGGCCATGGAGGGGAGCTGCTTGCTTCCCATGCTTGCTCAGCCCATGTTTTTATAGAACCCAGGACCAGCAGCCCAGGGATGGCACCACCCACCATGGGCTGGACCTTCCTCTATTGATCACTGAATGAGAAAATGCCTTACAGCTGGATCTCAAGGGGGCATTTCCTCAACTGAGACTCTTTTTTTCTGAGGACTCTAGCTTGTGTGAAATTGACACACAAAACCACCCAGTACAGTCTCTATGGAGGATAAATGTGTAAACAAAAGCAGATGTCAGGCTTTAATTGGGGCAAAAGCTCCATCCTTCTGATCTCTTGGGAGACAAGGATATCAGAGCAAAGTAGCTAAAACTCAAAGTGTCCCGTTCTGGGGAAGGGGGGGGGCATATCACAAAGGTGGCCAGCTCAGACCAGGGACTCCACTTCCAGTAAAAAGATTGTTGGGGCTGGAGAGATGGCTCAGAGGCTAAGAGCACTGGCTGGCTTTTTTGTTTGTTTTATTTTGTTTTCCAGGACCAAGATTCAGATCCTAGCACGCGCGCGCGCGCGCGCGCGCGCGCGCGCGCGCGCACGCACACACACACACACACACACACACACACACGTGAGAGTTCACAGCCCTCTGTAACTGCAGTTCCAGTAGATCCAATGCCCCCTTCTGGTAGCCTCTGCAGGTACCAGGCACTCACATGTGTGCTTGAATACTAGCAATAGACGTGATAGTATGCTTGCACTATCTGGACTGTGGGGATTGAAGGGACTCTGGCCAGCTTGAACATGGCAATCATGGCTCTGGCTGGCCTTGCACTTCTCTCCCATTCCCTCTGCCTTGCTAAAAACTTACAGATTACATTCCTAAAGGTAGCCACCAAGGTCTATTTCCTCATGACCACTCCCTCCTCCTGAGGCTGACTACCAAGGTCCAGCTATGAAAGTATGAAAGTTCAACAATCAAAGGCCCCTTTAACTCACCTAATTAACATGCCCAATCAAAATATACCACCCTATCTTAGCCCATTCTAACACAGACCCTTTTTCTTCTTCTTAAGAATGACACCTGCAAGGTCATTGGCTGCTGTTTTCTGCCTGAGTCAGAAAGCAGCCACTTTAACTTTTCTTCCCACTTAATGAAAGATCTCTCTGTGAAAACAGGTGTTTGGGTGTTGTTTGTGCCTAACCTGGGGTCCAGGAGTGAACCGTTGCTGTGTGTGTGTGGGGGGTCTCCTTCAGGGATGAACATGTGCAAAGTGCCTGTTTGGCCCACCTAGGGCCTGCACTAATGTATGGAAGTACATGATCATTTGTACCTGGTTGGAGGCAGCATGCATGAATGGCCCAAGAATTAGACAGACATGTAGAAACAGCTACTGTGTGCACTTCCATGGGTTTGATCTTTAACCTTGTAGTGACAGGCTGCCCAGAAATTCTCATTACTTAGGGAAGGTCCAGGGCTTAGGAATCTGCTATCGTGACCCCAACATCCTCACTTCCAACTGGCATCAATGAGATGGAAAAGAGGATGCAGGTCAGACCAGTCACTTCTCCCACCTGGGCCCTGAGCCCAGCAGGAAGATGAGCCTGACTCATAATATGCTACTTCTTGGTGGCAGGCCACCCACCTGATGAAGAGGATGACAAATAGGATGCAGGCTTCTGACATACTCTGATGTTCACAGAATATTTTTAGAAATCATATTTTGTACCAGGAACCAGGGAAGTCACAACAGGAGAGAAGTCACTGGACAGGATCCAGCCCGAAGATAGCTCAGCTGGTGGAACTCTAACAAGAATTTTCAGATGATGACTACAAAATGTTTCCATAGGTGCTGTAAGTTAATTCAGTTGGTGAATTGTTTGCCCCAGAAAGATGAGGATGTCCTTCAATCTCCAGAAGCCATGTAAAAAAGCCAGGGATCTGTCATGAGCCCATAATCCTAGCTCTGAGGAGGCAGAGACAGAAGGAACTCCTGGGTGAGCTCACCAGCCAGTGTAGCCTACTATGTTGAGCCCCAGATTCTCATCAGAGACTCTGTCTAGATCAAAGAAGGTGGGTGGACCCTGAGAAACAACACCAGAGGTTGACCTCTGGCTCCTCATGCATATGCATCGATGCAGATGCACCTGTACATACATCTGCACCCACACAAATAAATACCCATACATAAGTGCTTCAGTAAGGAATTACCTGTTGCTGGAGATTTATTTGGTTTGCTGATCCAAGACTACAAATGGAGTGGGACCTGGGTTCAGAGGGCAAAGTCCACACTAAGTTGGCTGGAGAGGACCATCAAGTTTTCTGGCTGACTCAGGAAGCTAGAGGGACACACAGGAGGAATAAGGAGGGGCCTAAGGAGATGCACAGCCTTTTTAATTGGTCTTGCATTTTGTTTTTTACTCTTTTTGGGGACACCACCCATCTCCCAAATAAATTCACACACGGAGGCTTATTCTTAATTACAAATGCCCAGCCTTAGCTTGGCTTGTTTCTTGCCAGCTTTTCTTAACTTAAATTTATTTTGTCAACCTTTTGCCTTTGGCTTTTCCCAATCTTTTACTTCCATAAATATTACTCTTACTCCGTGTCTTGCTGTGTAGCTGGGTAGCTGGCCCCTGGAGACCTCCTCCTTCTCTGGCTACTCCTTTCCTCCACAGATTTCTCCCTCTATATATTCTCTCTCCCTCCCAGCCTCATCTATCCTTTCTCCTGCCTTGCTATTGGTCAGTTCTTTATTAGATCATCAGGTATTTTGCACAGGCACAGTACCACAGCTTCACAGAGTTAAACAAATGCAACATAAACAAAATAACACACCTTAAAATATTCTACTACAGATTGGGAAGGTAGAGAAGAAAGGAAGTGATCTTCTCTCTGTTGCTCTGTAGATCTCTCAGGTTTATCCCTAATATTTAACTCCCAAGTTTTATTTCTTAATAAAACAATAAAAAGTCACAATATCTGGCGTCCAGTGTGGAGCTGCCACTGCCACAGTGACAGCCTCAGTGGGTTTTTTGCAATCCTGCTCATGGCAGGACAATCCTGCTTCCCTGCTCATGGCAGGCACTCAGTCCCCCTCTCACACTGCTTCCCAGCCATGTAGGATTCTCCTATGGATCATCCCCCTCCCCACATGGCACATGAGCAGTCACAGTGGCCTGCAGCCCAGGCATGCAGTTAGCATGGCTCTGGGCACCTCACTCTGCCTGCCCTCTCTGATGGCACAGTCAAACATCATCACTGCAGCTGATTACCCACGCACAGCCCCACTATGCTGTCGGTGTCAGCAGATCAGGGGAGACAACCGGGAACTCTTAAAGGGGAAATTCATTTGTTTTTTTAAAGGAGGTGGCAGGGGAATCTTTCCCATGTTAAGAATCAGAAATATCACAATGCAGGCAGTTAGGACCCTGTTTAGTGCTAATATGCATGGCTTACAAATGGAAAAAAATAAATGAGAGATAAACCACTTAGCTGGGATTGACATAATACTAATTTTAATTACTATCAATTTGGTAATTCATATTTTATCCTTAAAAATGGTTTGATAAGTGTGCCAAATATGAAAATTTGACTGATAAGACACAAACTTTAGAAAGACTTACTAATGAAAACAATAAAAATTTGACTGGTAATACAAGCTTTAGAAAGACTTGCTAATGAAAATAATAAAAATTTGACTGATATTTATTGACAGACACCGAAGCTGGTTACTGAGTGTGGCTATTGTGAATCAGGCTGCAGTATACGAGGCACACTGGTGTCTCTATTCCATGTTGACTTTGATCCTTCTGGTCACCAGCCCTGGAGATCTGTAACTGAGACATTGGTGGGTTTATTGTTATTGTTTTAGGGACATCTACATTGCTTCCCATCAGAGGCTGTGCTAACTCACTTTCCCCCACACCCTCACCAGCATTTCCTAATCAACAGGCCATCCCTGTGTTTAAATATCGCTGGATTACCTCTCTCCCCACACTTCCTCCAGTGTGATCAAGACTGTCTGATTTCCTGTTTGCTTTGGAATTTCATTTCTAACTGTGGTGAGATAGAAGCTGAGGGTGATTCTGATTTGCGTTTCCCTGATGGATGGAGATGGAAGCTTGCCTTCTATGCAGGGTGGTTAAAGGATGCTCAGGGTTAAATGATTGTCCGGGGACATTCTGTGTCTGAGTATTGATGGGGATGAGGGCATGGGCTAGTCGGTCTCTGTGCATCAACTGACTGAAGAAGTGATCAAGGGAGGTTCTAGGGGCTGGAGATCTTTTTCGGATCTCTACTAGTCTAAGCACCTCTAGAAACACTCTCCCCCACACAGGGGCATGCATTCCTAATCACTTAGTGGTCTCTTAATCAACTTGACCATCAAACTTAACCATCACATTCATATATTCTAGTGAGTTCCTGCTTGTCAAATTACACTGAAGTACACTGGGGTTTCAGCCTCAAAAAGAAGAGCCTTTGTAACATACATAATAAATGAGTACGATCTCATATATACATACATATATATTATGTATGCAGCAAACGTCTATGTGAAATAATATTTGCATTAATTATTTAAGACCCTATGCAGTGTAATTTGTTCTTATTCACCTTCCTCCCCACTGCCCTCCTCACCTCCCTACCCACCCAACCTCATGTTCCCTTTTTAAAACAGTTTTGAAGAGGGTCTGACTCCTTTTACATATTTACTTTATACTTATAATGATACTTTCTATGCTCAACCTTCTCTGAATTGATTCTCAAAAAGCTATGTAGGAGAGATGGCAGCAGAGTGGAAAATATATCCACATTTCTAGAGCACTAGGAAGTTAGCCAAAGACTCATGGGAAGCTCAAGAAGAAAAAAAAATAGATGAATCTCAGCAAACCCATTGGGTCCTGTGAAGTCTCTGTTTACTACCTCCTCGTCACTTTCTTTGGATCCTCGAGACAGCTCTGAAGGCTAGTCACCCAGCTCTGGAGGAAGCAAGCAACCTAGAAGCGAGAAGAGTGAGCAATCTAGGCTTGAAGGCTTTCAAAGCCTCATTCCCAGGGCACTGACAACATTTGTCATGAACAGTGATCTCCAGAGACAGCACTTGGGTGGCTTATTTCATTTGACCATCTGATTTAGAGCTGGCCCAGGGCAACAAGCCTTTTCCCAGAGGACACCTGTCAGAACTGTTCAGAGGCGATTTACAGATGGCTCTTCAGCTGCTGATGGCAGATGAACAAACAATGGGATAATGCCTCCATTCAACGCAAATCCAGAGAACCAGCTGCTGACAGGCTTTCTGGAGCTCTGACACACTCTTGGGGGTCTAGAAACACATAACTGTGAACATGTAGAAGGTTGTGAGCATGCTCTCAGAAACCCAGGGAGGGCTAGAGTGGTCACTGGCTGACCTTGGGGCTGTCCCTTGCTGTTCTTTTGTATGTCTCCTGGTTTTTTGTTGAAACCCAATCCTTTGAATGATACAATGAAGTAAGGCTGGGAGTTGGATCTTCCAATCCCAGGGCTTAGTTTTCTTGCTGTTTGTGGTTGTTTGCTCTTTGTTTGATTAGTCACTCTTCTGCAAAGGGCTATTCTTGTCTGTGTTCTTTTCCCTGGATGCCCACTGAGGCTCTATTCAGTTGGTTTATGGGCATATTTTGATTTGGAAAGATTTCCCTAAATACAGAGAATCATTAAGTTTTCCAGTTCCTGCTGCATCTTTCCTAACATACATACATACATACGCGCGCGTGCGCGCACACACACACACACACACACACACACACACACACACACACACACACGAACATATACGCTATGTCATTATATATATGGCTATGTCCTCCTATATTAATAGGGTCTATTTTTGAGGAAAACAGTTTCTCAGAGCTTGTGCTACCACATGGTAAATGGCTTTCTGCACAAAGGTGCTGGTGTCCCGTTTCCCTGACTGGAAAGCCTACAACAAGCAGAGAGCAGGAACCCTGGAACTGGAGTTTCTGAGGATTGTGAGCTGTCATGTTGGTGCTGAAACTGAGCCAAGGTCTTGTGTGAGATCAGCAAGTGTTTTATAATCCCCAGCCTCTCCAGCCCTGGAGACAGATTTGAAATAGCCAGGAAGTTGTTAGTTCTACTTTAGCTTTGACCATCTGCTGAGAGAAGCTAGACAGGAAAGAACACTTACCATATGAGCCAACTTATATGACATGTCCAGAACAGGAAAATCCCTAGAGCCAGAAAATAAGTGCCTGGGTTTTCACCACTGAAGGATGCTGGATATAAATTACCTCTGATAGGCACAGACAATGATGGAAACATTCTGGAATTAGAGGTCAATCTGTAATGATGTCATTTTGAATGAACTGTACACTTTTGAAGAAAGGGATTTATGGTTTGTTCATTCCTCATCTTTAAGGTGGCTGCATGAGGCAGTGAGATCTGTTTGGGGTTCTGATAGTTTAATAGAGACTGGCTTTGTTATTCTGCTCAGGTCACCAAATAACAGGAAAAGGCTGCAAGAAAATGGTTTTAACTATTGGACATTGAAGACTGGTGAAGACAGATCCTGAGGGACAGAAGCAACTTTTCAGTCATCCTGAATATTTGCCTTGTGGTACCTGAGCACACAGAAGGCAGGTGTAGCTGGCACAGAGCAGCTAACTTCCTGAACTGGGAGAAAGAACAAGACCTCAGGGGTCAGGGTGAGAGTTTGCTTGGTAGAATGTCTGAAGTAAAGGGGCTGCATAGAGGGAGCAATCCAGACACATGGGGGGACCTATCCAGTGCAGACATGTGAGGAAGCCACCAAGGCCAGGATAGAGACTGTGGAGATCACAGTGCCCAGGGCTCACTCAGTACCTGGGTTAGAGCGCCCCCCCCCCCAACAAGACTAGATTGTTTCAGTTAATGGTGTGTTGGATATAGTACTCTGAAGGGTCATTCCTTGAGAGTCTGGAATAATTGTTCCCTGATCTTAGCATGAACAATAAAGTTTCAACACAAAAACAAAAATCCTGAAAGACTTAATCATAGTCCAGGAACTTTGGTGGTAGATACATCAACACTATTTATATGAATACAAAAAATATTTAACATCCAGTAAGCTAAAAATTCACAAAGCCTGTCATCCATCAGAGATTATCAAACGCGAAGCAGAAAGTCACTGTTTATAACAGCAATAATATATTGAGAAAGACATTCTTGTTGGAATTAGCAGAACAGGAGTGATCATTTTCGTTATGTTATTTCATGTACTCAGAAGCGAAGGAGAAGCATGACAGTTATTTTAAAAACAGAAATCAAATTTCTGGATATGAAAACTACCACATCTGAAATGCAAAATGCACCAAATGGGATTAGTGCTGGACAAGACATCTCCTAGAAGACTTCAGACATTGAAGATGCTGCAACAGAATCTGTGCAAATGAAACTTGGAGAAAGAAAAGGCTCAGAAGAGTAAACATCATTAGTGAGCCATGGGACAATTCGCTCAGCTGGATGTGGGTGTAGGCAGAGTGCCTGCAGGAGAGGATTATGGGAAAGAGAAGAAGAAAGAATGCATGACCATTTTAATAAAGATAAAGGGTTTTTTGGCTGAGACATGGGGCAGACAAGCATGAGGATGGGTGTACAAAACATGAAGCCATTTCCTGGTCTTTTCTGTGTAGAAACACTAAAACTTGGGGGAAAATTGAAGAAAGTGAGGGTCTTTAATTGTGAGGTTCTAGGGAGCCCCAGAAGGCAACTTCAAGAAGAATTGATCTTCACCAGCAAGCAGAGGAGCTTGTGAGAAGAACCCAGGAGAAATTAGGCCTGAGATAGTCTTTGAAGGAGGTACCTCTTTCACTACAGGATCACAGCTAACTGAATTTCCTATGCTGGGTGACCACTGCCATCTTCTAAACCTGGGGACCTAAGACAGACAGAAGAGATGCTTACTACAGTACATATGACTTCTCCTCAAGAAGGGTAACTGGGTTTTGGAAGTGGATGAAGAAAGCTTAGAGAGTAGAGATTGGCTGTAGATGTTGAACACATACAGAAGAACCGGTTTGTCTCCCCTCACAGATGAGCTCTATTCAGACTCACTTATTAGTTTTACATGTGATTACTTGGTCCTATTTTGGTGTCTGGGAACTGCAGGTGAGGTGGACTGTTTCCTTTCTCTTAAATGGCACAAAGCCCGTCTCACTTGGGAATCCTACGATAAGAACATTTAATTCTATTCCCCACACCTGCAACCTTGTGGAAATCTTATGCTCAGGGCTGGAACATTTGAAACTGCACCCAATTAAAGGGGTGAAATGAACTGTTTCAGAAAACCTGGCCATGGCCTGTATCCCCAAAACAACTGTAATGTGATTATTTTTATGTATCACCTTGACTAGGCCACAGTGGCCCAGACCTGCAGTCCATAATATTCTGGGTATTTTTTATAAGCATTGGAGCTTGGATGGAAAGGTATCCTGGCAGTCAGGAGCCAAGGAATGCCACAAAGTCACTGTAAGCATAGCATCTTACAGCTCTGCTTCACTCTGAAGAAGTGTTACAGCTCTGCTCAGGTACCCTGAAGTATAACAACTCTGTTCTGCTAGGGGAAAGTTTCCCCAGGGAAAGTGTTACTGTTCTGCTCCACTCTGGCTCCTGAGAAAGTGCCACACCAGTGGCACTCCAAACCTCACTCAAGAGATTTATTGGAAAGGAAAAATCCAAGGGGGTGGCTGACTCTAGGGTGAGAAGCAGTGTTACTGGAGAATTGTTCTCACTGCCACTCCACTGTGCCAATAAAGCCACCTTGAATCAAGGACAGAGTCAGTGATTGGCACTAGGATTAACCATAGAGTTGTTGGAGGACTGAGGAAGTCAGAGAGGGACAGGAAGAGAGAAGGAGTGGCTGAGGGGGACTTCCAGGGCTTTGGACAAGCAGTTATAGAAAGATCTAATCACACTTTTAAAAGATAAACTTAATAAACAGAAAGTGGTAATAGAGATCCTTAGAGTTCAATTGCACAATGCTTTATTACATTTAAAATTTTAAATGCTAGTGAGAAAAGAATGACAGCTGCAGAGAGACATTAGATAATGGAAAATAAACCTATCTAATTAAATCAGCCTGTATACTTCACAGATGTGTTGACCTCAGAATGGATACCAGAATATGTGTTACATTGGGGAAGAGGTTTTGCTTTTGTTTCCACAGGAGAAGAAAAGCTATGGATTCTGTCATGATTGATAAATATTAGATTTGATCAGGAGAGACCTCTTGATTAGGAGAGGCAATAGTTCATCAAACAGTCTGGCCATTCAATCCAAACTAACTTATAAGACTAACAATTGTCTTTCATTTGATCAGACATAATCCACCAAAAAGGAAAGTCCCCAAAGTTATGGTTGGGGCAGGGTTTTATCTTTTTGTCTTTCTAGGAGAATAAAAGCATCCAACTAATGAATCTGAAGACCACTGGACAAATAGACATCTGAAGAAGGATGAATCATTCAGGAAAAAAAATGTCCCCCCAAAAAATTGTAATTTGTTCTAATTGTATAGCATATTTCCAACAGGAAAAAATTTCATAAATCTTCTCAAATATTTGTTTCTGCTGTCATATAAGGAAACTGGTCTTTTTGTAGTCCTAACTCAATTAAAAACTTAAGCTGGCTTAACAAGTTTCAAAAGAGCCAAGCTTAAGTAGTGAAGGAAAACATCAAAAACAGAAAACTAATAAAGACATAGTTGAACAATGGAGCCATGTTCCAGCCCCAGCAAACAGCAGAACTTAGCAGCTTCAGTCACATGGTTCTAGAGTCAAGGACAGAAGAAAGGGGTTATGGAATCTTCCTCTGCAACTAAGGAAAGCCAATGAGGTCAGGAATGTGTCAGGGGTGTCCCTGAATGGAGGCCTAGAAAAGCCATTGTATGAAGCTTTGAAGGTGAAGCCTGGGTTGCATTAAAGACTCCAAGATGTTGGAGATGCCAGAGTCATGGGATACCTGCCAAGGAAAGCTACTAACAGGGAGTAGAACTAGCCCAAGAGAAAGAGGTATGTTTTAGTCAACAAAGACAAAAGGAGTTGGAGATCTGAAGAAAACTTTGACATCAAACACGGAGATGGAGTTTGGAGATTGCCCAGCTGGTATTTGGTCTATGCTTCTTTCCCTCCCTTTTGGAATGGTACTGTGTATCCTGTGCCAGTGTATGTTAGAAGTATGTGATCTGATTTTTCATTTTTGTTTCACAAGGAATTATAGTTAAGAGATTGCATGAGTCTCAGAAGAAACTTTGGATGTTGGACTTTGAAACAAATTTGGGACTGTTATAGACTATGGAGACCTTTGAAGTTGGACTGAATGCACTTTTACATTTTGATATGGCTATAAACCTATGGGAGTCAGGAAGTGAAATGTGGTGGTTTGAATAGGAATGACCTCAATAGCCTCATGCGTTTAAATGCTTGCCTCATAGAGAGTGGCACTATTAGGAGATGCAGACTTGTTGGGGTAGGTGTGGCCTTGTTGGAGAAAGTATGTCACTGTGGGGGCAGTCTTTGAGGTCTCAGATGCTTAAGCTAGGCCTAGTGTAGCATTCACTTCCTGCTGCATGTAAATCAAGATGTAGAACTCTCAGCTCCCTCTCCAGCACCATATTTACCTGCTTGCTTCCCACCATGATGATAATGGACTAAACCTCTAAACCTGTAAGCCATCCCTAGTTAAATGTTTTCCTTTATAAGAGCTGCCGTGGTCATGGTGTCTCTTCATAGCAATATAAACCCTAAGACGGGGGACATATAGCCTTTCCCAGTCCTTACCCAGAGGGACCCATAGCCTGTTACAAGAGTAGCTATACACTGGGGGGAAGGAAGCAATCAGAATTTCCAGGGTTCTATTGGGTACTGGTTAAGAATTTATGCTGATTCTTGAAGACCTGAAGAACACGTGACCCTCGAGTTAAAACAGGGACTTAGAGAGTTCAGGTGATGAATGGAGTTTGGGCTGAAGTCTGACTCCTAGTAGGTTCAGTGGGTCTCCAAACTCATCCTGTGGTAATTTCCCAGTCCCAGCATGTGTAATTTGGGATAAATATACTCAGAAATTGTTTCTCTGACCTGTGGAATGTGGTTGGAAAGGCTGAATGCAAGCCTTTAGAGTTTCTTCTGTCAAGGAAAACAGCGAATCAAAAGCAGCATTGCATCCCTGGAGAAGGTGAAAATATTAGTGCTACCATCAAGGACTTGAAAGATGCAGGGGTGGTGGTTCCCACCACATCTCCCTTTAACTCTCCTGGCTTGCCAGCGCAGAAGACAGATGGATCATGGAGAAGGACAGCTGATTACTGAAAACTCAATCAAGTAGTGACTCCAATTGCAGCTGCTACATCAGGTGTGGTGTCCTTACTTGAGCAGTTTACCACATCTCCTGGTACGTGGCATGCAGCTATTGATCTAGAAAACGCCTTTTTCTCAGAACCTGTGTGTAAGGACCACCAGAAACAATTTACTTCCAGTTGACAAGGCCAGCAGTATACCTTTATAGTTTTATGTCAAAGATATATTAACTCTCCAGCCTTGTGTAGATCAAAGGGATCTTGATCATGTCCCTTCCACAAAATATCACATTGCTCTACTATATTGATGATGTTATGCTGATTGTACCAACTGTGCAGGAGATAGGAACCACTTAGGACCAGTGGTTAACACATATATGCACCAAAGGATAAGAAATAAATCTAACCAAAATCCAAGGGCCTTCCACCTCACTGAAATTCTTAGAGTGCAGAGGTGTGGGACATATGAACATATTCCTTCTAAGGTGAAGAATAAGTTATTGTATCTGGCTCCTCCCACCACCAAGAAAGAAGCATAATGTTTAGTTGGCTTATTTGGATTTATTGACAGCACACTCCTCACTTGGGTGTTATTCCAGCCCATACACCAAGTAAATCAGAAAGCTGCTAGCTATTTGTTGGAGCTGGAACAGGAGAAGGCTCTTCAACAGGTCCAGGTGGCTGTTCAGGCTGCTCTACCAATTGGACCATATGATCCAGCAGACCTGATGGTACCTGAGATGTCAGTGGCAGATAGGGATGCTGTTTGGAGCCTTTGAAAAGCCATTATAGGTGAATCACAGAAGAGATCTTTGGGATTTAGGAGAAAGGTTCTACCATTGTCTTTAGACAACTACTCTCTTTGAAAGACAGCTCTTGGCCTGCTATTGGGCCTTGTTGGAAAATGGACATTTGACAATGGGCCACAAAGTTACCACACAACCTGAGCTGCATATCAGCAACTTGGTGGCAGGTTGATTACATTGGACCACTTCCTCCATAGAAAGGACAGTACGTTGTCCTTAGTAGAGTAGATATTTATTCTGGTTATGCCTTTCTTGCACAAAATGTTTCTGCCAAACCACCATCCTTGGACTTACAGAATGCCTTATCCACTGTCATAGTATCCCATACAATATTGCTTCTGACCAAGAAACTCACTTCACAGCCAGAAAAGGACAGCAGTATGCCCACGATCATGGAATCCACTGGTTTTACCATGTTCCCCACCATCCTGAAGCAGATGGTTTGATAGAAAAATAGAATGGACTTTTAAAGACATAGTTACAGTTCCATTAGGTTGCAGCAGCCTGAAGGGTTCTCCAGAAGGCAGCATATGCTTTTTGAACCAGCAGCCAATATACAAGATGGTTTCTCCCACATCCAGGATCCATGGCCCAGGTCACGGGGTGGAAAAGGGAGTAGCTCCACACACTATTACCCCTAGTGACCCACTAGGAATATTTTTGCTTTCTGTTCCCATGAGTCTTGGTTCCACAGGAGTTAGTGCACCTGCCAGGAGACACAAAAAATATTCTATTAGACTGAAAGCTCAGACTTCTCCTTGGGTACTTGGTGCTTCTGATGCCCTTACACCAACAGGTTAAGAAAAGAATAAGGGTTAGGAGGGTTGGTGATCCATATTGCCAAGGGAAAATTGGATTGCTTCTTCACAATGTAGGTAAAAAAGATTATGCTTATTCTGTAGGAGATCATTTAGGTAATCTCTTATAGCTACCATGTCCTGTAATTAAAGTCAATGGGAAATTACAAATCATAATCCAGGCAGGATTAGGGCACAGACCCTTCAGGAATGAAGATATGGGTCACTTCACCAGGAAAAGAGCCAAGACCTGCTGAGGTGGTTGCTGAAGCCAGAAGCATCAAAGGCTGAGGCCTACTAGAATCGGTAGCAGAGGAAAGTAATTATAAATACCAGCTAAGGCTATATGACCAATTGCAGAAAATGATGATTATAATTGACATCAGTGTTTCCATCTCATTTTGTTAAGAATATGTGTGTATAGGTATTTGAGTTTTTTCCCTTGATTTATTTATCATATAATATAACATCAATGAAGAGAATATCAGTGGTTATCATATTTAAGTTTCAGATACTAAAGGAATGTTCCTCAAGGGACATTTCCATCTGTTCTAAAATTTATAATGTGTTTATAGTTGTACTGGCTATATCACGTTAGGCATAATTATGACCTGGTTAAATACATAACATATTTGTGATTATACACTGGAGAGTTACATTACATTAGTAATTATTGCCTGATTCTTTTTTCATTTGGAAATTAAGCATAACACAAGGACATATGATTATGTGTCAAGTTGGCAAGGTGTGGACTTGTGATGGCTATTCTTGGAGTCAACTTGACTATGTCAGAAATTAACTTAAACCCGTGTCTGGGTATACCTGTGAAGACATTTTTCTTAATTAAATCATTTGAGGTGGGAAGACCCACTTTTACTCTGGGTCTTTTCAGGTGGGATGATACACTTTAATTCAGATCTTTTGAGGTAGGAAGTTCCATCTTTAATCTGGGCCACACCTTCTGCTGGCAGCCTATATCAAGGACGTGGAACCAGGAAGCTTTCTTTCTTTGCCTGCTTGCTCTCACTGGCAAGTCCACTCCTTCACTGGCAGGAGAGCCTACTTGTTTGGGATTCCTAATTACACTGAAGACCAGCTGAGACATGCAGCCTCGTGAGGACTGAGAAACCGCTAGATTCTTGGGCCTTCCATTTTTAGGCAGCCATCATTGAACTAGCTGAACCACAGCCTGTAAGCCATTTTAATAAATCCTCGTGTGTGTGTGTGTGTGTGTGTGTGTGTGTGTGTGTGTGTGTGTACATTCATTCATTCTATCAGTTCTGTTCCTCTAGAGAACCCTGACTAATACCGTGTGGTATGCTCTTTTCCTTTTCTGTTGGTGTCCTCTGACTGACTAGAGGAGGTACCCACTAATATTTACTGAGTGAAGAGTGACTTCCAAGTCTTGTCTACTGAGATACCATCACCATTAAATAGAGGCAGAGATAGGACTCTCATTTCCAGCCCAGTGGCCTTTTGTCATCTCTAATTTCTGCTAAATTTCTCCTTATCTCTCTCATGATAAATACCAAAAACACTTTACATTTTATATCTAATTTCTCAATAATATGAAGTCTGGTGATATTTCATAAGGTTTTTTTCTTAAATTTATGATGCTTTGTAAAACTAAAATTAACTGCATTTTTCTTCCTACTTTATAAGACATATAATAATAATAATTTATTGATGAATGAAATTTTAAAAGAGTAATTTTTTTAGAATTTGCCAGAAATGTCTTTTACCAGTTCTATTGAGATGTAGCAATACACCCTTTCAAATTTGGCTATTTTAGCTCTTTCTCCACATTGTGAGAGATTAAATGATGTGTTCCATGTTAAATGTCTTTTTAAAATGACTAAGATTCATGATGGCTCATGTTAGATGAATTTCATAATAAAAGGAAAAATAGGTTTCTAGAATATCCAATAGTATACAATTTCTTAAATGTAGATTAGATTTAGAATTGGATTAATTCCAAATGAACCTTGGTATAAGTGCTCGATTACAGAAACACCTTTTTCCATATGAGATAGGCAACTATGTGCATTCAGCATTACTAGAACACAAAAGCCATGAGTCTGTTGCCTTTTATCCTTATTCTGGCTTGTCTCCATGTGGTAGGAGTCATCCTTGTCTCTTCTCACTTGCATTTTTCTTTTCCTCCCTATCACCTGGTGATCTTGGGATTCTTGATATTTTTTCCCACAAAGTTAGGAGCTTGTCCTACTTATCTGTAATTGTCAACTTGACACAGCCTAGAATCATCTGAGAGGAAATCCTTGACTGAGGATTTGCTTAGATTAGATTGGCCTGAGAGCATGTCTGTGTAGGATTGTCTTGATTGTTAACTAATATTAGAGGATCTAGCCCATAGTGGGAGGCACCATTCCCTAGGCAGGTGGTCCTGGATTGTATAAGAAAGCTAAAAGAGCATGAACAAGCCAGAAAGGGAGACAGCAAGCAGCCTTTCTCCATGGTTCCTGCTATCAAATTCCTTCCTTGAGTTCCTGTTCTAACTTCCCTCCATAATGGACTATTACCTGGAAGTATAAGCCAAATTAACCATTTCCCTCCCAAGTTGCTTTTGGTCAATGTTTTATGATATCAACAGAAAGAAACTAGAACAGAGACCTTCCTCTAAAGTAGCTCTACTATGGTACTTACATGTGTTGGAGAGCAGATACTTCTGCAAACTATATAGATTTGTAGTTTGGTTTTCTTCTAATAGAATATGTCAATACCACTGAGTTTTGTTGAAGATATGTGACCAGTGAGTTATAACACTGGACATGTCATGGCAGGCCCAGTGAGATTCTCTCTATCATGGTCAGATGTAGAGGGCTCGGGCCTTGTGTTCAGTCTTAGCCTGCCTGATCTGACATTTTCTAGGTGTGTGTGCAGGTGCACACGCACATGTGTGTATTGTTGGGAATGGGTTTTTTTCTGCAGTTCTTTCTCTGCAAGTTCATTGTTAGTGCACAAAAATGTCACTAGTTTTTATATGCTGACTTGCATATTGCAACTTAACTGCATTCACTTACCAGACTTATTCATTTTCTAATGGAGTCATCAATAAATAAAGATGATTCCAGAAAATCAGACATGGTTACTACTGTCTACTGGGCTTAATAATAAGTACAATACCCCCAGGTTCTCCTAAAACCCATTGGAGAAAGTGGCATCAGAAGCTAGGTCACTCACAAGCACGGTCAGCTTGAGTTTGCAGACTTTCAGATGGATGCTGTGCAATTATTGCCGAATCTCCACCAAATTTCACTTTCTATTCTCCTCCAGAATGCTCATGGACACACAGAATTTTAGTAGGCCTCAGCCTTTGATGCTTCTGGCAGTCCATTATATTGTCTTATAAACATCACTCCACTCTAGAGATACATTCTTATTTTCCAGAGTGATATAGTAGAGATACATCTAGAACACAATGTCAAGAGGGGCCAACTATAGAAAGCAAACAAAACATTTAGGGACTTTAAGTGATGAATTCAGAAATACTAAATGAATTGAATCAAAGAACAAAATGACATGAAATATAGACTTAGTTTTCTAAACACCAATTTAAGACACAAATATCTTCTAAAAACTTGTTAATGCAAAATGGTTTGCCTTCTTATTTTTAACTTTGTGATTAATACATTGAAGTAACAATATTGTTCTCATATTTTAGTTGAAAATTCTGTACAATTCAATTTGATCATATTTAGCCCTCCCTTTATTCCTCCCAGGCCCACCTCAACTTCTCTACACACCTTACTTGGTGTCTTTAAAAAGGAAAAAAAATACATCAAGTTCAGTTTGCACTGCCTATATACTCTTGGATATGTGGTCTCCACTGGAGGGAGGCCAGTCCACTAGGAGCCACACACACCCTTAAAGAGAACTGACTCTCTCTCAGTCATCAGCTATCTGCTACAAATATCTCCCTAGCTAAGAGTGGGACTTCATGCCCACCTCTCCTTTCCATGTGGAATTTGGTACCACTTGCACAGCATTTGTGGATGCTGTCACCACCACTGTGAGTTCCCAAGAGCACCTGCACTGCTGTATCCAGAAGACACAATTTCCTTGTAGTTATCCACCACCTCTGGCTCTTCAAACCTTTCTGTTCCTTATTCCATCATGACCCCTGAGCCTTGGGAGAAGGGGGTGTGATATAGATGTCCCATTTATACTTGAGGATTCAGCAATCTAAGTATCCATATCTAGAAATTAGTTTTATGAATGAAGATGAGATTGGTTTATTGATACACTTATCTAAACTCCAGCTTTAGTGAGATAGGATGTTCTTATCATGAACAGCACTAGCAGTTAATTTGTAACAATGAGAACACCAACGTGGTTACTGAAAGGGAATTCAGAAATTTTAAAGCCTCATTTATTTCCTATTACCTTAGTAATCCGATGAGTCTTACTGAGGTAAGAAAAATGACTTAATGAGATTTTTCTACAATATTTCACTGTTGTAACACTAAGATCTGTCAATATTATTGAGAAAGATTCACATTATTCATTCTGTACGTAGCATGCCCCGATGCTAATATAGGTCACCAACATTTTATTGGATAGAAGGTCATTTTTTTTCTTTGAAAATGTCATACATATATACAATGTATCTTGATTATAGCCATCCCTTCTCCTTACTTCCAACTCTCACTGGATGTCCCCCAGCACATCTTCCTCTCAACTTCATGTCCTCTTTTTACATATTATGCATATACATAAAACCCCATGAGTCCTTTACCAGCTGCTTATATATGAAGCATAGGCATGGGTTCATCCACTGGGGCATGGGGAACCTCCCAGTGGCTACACTCATAAAGAATGGAGACTCTTCCTTCTACAGTAACCATCCATCAACTGCCAGTAGCTCCTCGGTTGGCAGTAGAGCCTTGGAAGCTTCCTTCAACCCCACTCCATGTTATAAATTTTGGTTTTTTCTTGGTTGGTTGGTTTTTTGTGGGGTTTTTTCCTTTGGTTTTGGTTTTGAAAAGGTTTCTCTGTGTAACAGCTCTGCCTGTCTTGGCACTTGCTCTGTAGACTAGGCTGTCCTCGAACTCAAAGAGATCCTCTTGCCTCTGCCTCTCAAGTGCTGGGATTAAAGGCAGGTGTCACCACACTGAGCTATAGTTTTTAACTGGTTCAATCTTGTACAAGTAACCATAGCTGCTGTGAGTGCATGTGTATGACAGCGTGCCATGTCCAGAGGACATCATCTCACAGCACTCTTCCCCATTCTCTGGTTCTTGCAGTCTTTCTTCCCCCTCTTCTAAGATGTTCCCTGAGCCTTGGGGTTGGGAGGGAAGGTTGATATAGCTGTCTCATCTATGACAGGACACCCATAATTGCTTACTCTCAAAACTATTCTCAGACTCAGTAATGAGTCTCTGCACTAACCTATATCCACTGCAATCAGAAGCTTCTCAGGCCAGGGTTGAGAAGAGTACTAACACAAGGATAAAAACCTAACAACTGTTTAGAGGGCAGTTTGACAGCATGTCCACTTAGCAAAGTAGGTTCTCCTGCGTGGGCTGTGACTACCGTAGCCATGAGTTTTACTCATGTTCATGGCACCAGGCTTGAATTCCCTCCTGTGGAGCAGGCCTCCAGTCCAATCACGAGAGGGGTTAGTTACCGAATAAACAGTCTTGTCCCTGTCTCACCAGTGGGCACATCTTTCCTGGGAGGTCAGTATTGTAGCACGAGGGGTCCAGTGCTGTCTAAGGCCATTAATGTCCTTTCTCCCCATCAGCCTTCATAGCACCAACATTATGAAAGCTAACAGCACAGAGAGCTTTCTGGTTAGTTCAAGATCGATCTCTCTGTAATCTGCCACCAAAATGTATAGCATCTTCAGCAATCGGGTCTTATTGTCTAACTTACAATGGGAATCAAAAGCAATGACAATGGCCTGTATTGTTTTAGATGCCCCTGAAGCACCACTACTGATAATTCATAGGGAGGTAACTCTTGCCTGGCACTGAGATTTTCCTCCAATTATCTATGTCTTCTGGTAGCAGCATTGTTCACCCTTGTGAAGTACCTTTGTTCAGATTCCTTTTTTAAAGTCTTGTAGCTTACAAACTAGGGAGATTTCATAAATTTTCTTTACATATTCTTGGTCCAATTAGCCCATCCCTTATCCTTCCTCTTTCCTACCATCCTACCCCATCTATGCTTTAGCTCCATGGTCATTCTTATCAACATGTTTTCTTACCGTGTTCTTTTACCTGTATTGCAGGATTATTCATTCCCAAGTAGCTTCTTCCAGCTCACTTCATTCAGTTAACCTTCCCTGAGCCTTCATATCTTGACCCCATCACTCCATTACCTGCTGAGCCTTTCTGCACACCCCCCCAGTAGAAGTCCCCATTTATACTTTCATTTTTACCTACACTCTATAACCCTCTTCCTTTCCACGACCTGTTTCTAGTTTCCTGACTTCCATTTATGCTCAAGGTTGAACACTCAAACAACAGTTTGAAGCTAGGACCCACATGTGAGAGAGAGCACATGGTGTCAGTCTTTCTGGGCCAGAAATTCCTCACTCTGTCATTTCTTTTCCAGTTTCATCCATTTACCTTCAAATTTCATCATTTCATTTTTCTTTACAGCCGAGTTTATATTTCATTGTGTATATCCATCACATTTTCAGTATCAGTTGATGGACATACAGGTTGATTTAATTTCCTAGCTAGTGTGACCAGAGTGGCAATGAGTATGAGTATTTCTGTAGTGAGATACAGAGACCTCTGGGTACATGCCCAGGGGTTATATAGCTGAATCATGTGGTAGCTCAATTTCTGACTTTTTGAGGAGCCTCCATATTGGTTTTCAAAGTGGTTTTACTAGTTTACAGTTCCTCTCACATGGAATTTTATATCTAATTTTCTTAGAAATTGTTTTGATTTTGAAGGTTGTTGAATTTTACTGTTTATTATGTAATTTTGTGATGGCCACATTTAGGTCCATGATTCTGTTACCTTGGTATATTAATCAATGTGTTTATATTGAACAATCTTTGCATGCTTAGGGTAAGTCCCTCTTGTTTATAGAATATAATCTTTCTGATATATAGTTGGATTCAGTCTGTAAGATTTTGTATAGAGCTTTAACATATGTGTTCATCAGGGATACTGGTCTGCATTTTCCTTTCCCTGTGCTCCTTTGTCTGGCTTTGATGTCAGGGTAATGCATGCCTTAAAGAATTAGTTTGCCAGGTCCCCTCCCTTTTGATTTGTTGAGATAGTTTAATAAGCATTAGTTGTTAGTTCAGTAAAACTTTGGTAAAATCAGCAATGAAAAAAATTCTTTGTCAGAAGAT
This sequence comes from Peromyscus eremicus, assembly GCF_949786415.1. NCBI lineage: Eukaryota > Metazoa > Chordata > Mammalia > Rodentia > Cricetidae > Peromyscus > Peromyscus eremicus. The sequence continues at coordinate 61,372,745 of NC_081418.1, read as the reverse complement.
TTGCATTAATGATTCAATCTTGTTACTAATTATTGTTGAGATGTTTTGTGTCACCATGATTTAGTAGGTTAAAATATTATCAGAATATGGCTGGGCAGTGGTGGCACATGCCTTTAATCTCAGAATTCGGGAGGCAGAGCCAGGCAGATCTCTGTGAGTTCGAGGCCAGCCTGGTCCACAGAGCAAGATCCAGGACAGGCACCAAAACTACACAAAGAAACCCTGTTTCAAAAGAAAAAGAAGAGAGAGAGAAATAAATTATCAGAATTTTCTAGGGTTTCAAATTTATTAGCAATTAGTTGTTCATGGTAGTCCCTAACATTCCCGTGTATTTCTGTGATGCTGGTTTGAATGTCCCTTTTTATGTCTATATTTTATTTATCTTGTTTTTCTGCTCCTTTTTTTCTGCTAAAAGTTTATTGATTTTTTTCATTTTTCAAAAACCATATAATCTAGAGGCTGGGGATGTGGCTCAGTAGGTAAGAGCACTTGTTGCTCCTGCAAAGGACCTGAGTTTAGTTCTCAGCACTCACATGATAGCTCACAACTGTCTGTAACTCCAGTTCCATGGAACCCAGTGCTCTATTCTGGCCTCTATAGCACCAGACACACACATGGTGCACAGAGATACATGTAGGCAAAACACTCATATACAAAAATACAAAGCAAAACACTCCATCAGCTATCAAAATAATAGTAGGTTCTCTCCTAGGGTCTATGACTGAGCTAGCCACAGGTTCTGGTCTGACTAACATATCAGGTACGAGTTAGACCTTGTGGAGCAGGCCTTACATCTAACCAGAACGTGGTTGCTTACTCCTATACCAGTCCTGCCACCATTGCACCACTGGGCAGATCTCACCAGGCTGGTTATTGTAGCTCACAGGTTTCATAGCAAGAAAAGACGGTTGATTACTTTTCTCTTCTAGTATCATGCATAAAATCACAATTGTAACACTCTGAGGGCTAGCCAGTAGAGAGATGTTTCCAGATCAGTACCAGCTTGACTTCTCTATATCCTATGTCTCAATTATGTGGTGTCTTCAGCAATACAGTCTTATTCTTCCATCATCTTTTGGAAGGATATTACCCCTGAAAGGCTGCCCATGCTCCAGTAGCTAGCCCTGCACAAATACCAGCAGAACTAAATGGACTCAGTGAGTTTAAAAACAAAAGTGGTAGGTGGAATGTAGGAGTTGAAGGGGAGGAAGTAAAGGGTAGATTTGATTAAAACACTTATAAAATTCTCAGGAAATTTAAAAAGGGAGAAAAAGTGAAAACCGAGTACCTCATCATATTGATCTTTGAGGATGTTTTCTTTGCTTCTACATTTACCATTATTATTGTGGTCGTTGTCATTATTATTTACTTTTGCTTAGATCCTTGCCTCTTTCCTCTTGATGTGTTGTTTTTTTTTCCTTGCCTTTCCAATTCAAGTCTATTCATCTTCAAATTGAAAGGTGACAAAATCTAGACCAAGGATGGCATCACACCTGCTTGACATGTGCAGATTTCTCTGTGACCTTGTTGATTTTTTTTCTCAAATAGAAAGTAGAGAAGTCAATTAAGGATCAGAAAAGCAATTGACAGTCTGCAGAAATGTGTTCTAACAAAGAGAGATGAAGTTTCTCAAAGGGGAAAAAAAGAGAGAGAGAGAGAAATAAGTGTCAGAGATTCCATCTACCAAAGGATGACAATTTTGTTTATAGCTGACGACTGTTGGAGTAGTTCAGGACACACACACACACACACACACACACACACACACACACACACACACACAGAGAGAGAGAGAGAGAGAGAGAGAGAGAGAGAGAGAGAGAGAGAGAGACTAAAAATCAGCAGTGACTTCTCTTATATCTTGGGGTCATTATGCTCTTTCAAGGGTTTCCAAAAGCTTTGTATGGAAATGTGGTCCTGTGTTTTTTGCAGTGAAGTCATACTATGAGCAGTAGTCTGAATCACCAAAGTGATTTTTCAAAGGAACTGCAGCTTAGGCCTAAATTAATGTGGATTAGAAACCTGCATAAGTCATGCAACACAAATGCAGATGGAGAAAGAGCCATCCAGGCCATTGCTGTTTAATACTATCTCATTACAACTTAAAAGACTCCATGAAATAATATCTCAGGTCTTCAGAAGCCAGCATTGAACTGGAGATACCTGGAGATTAAAACTTCTGTGGGCATCTAGTAGTCCTTAAAAACAGTCACATATGGGAGCCAGATGTTCCCTAGTACTAAACTGGATGGAGCTCTGTCCAACTCTATTCCATGAGGAGATTAAGGTTCATGCACAGCTCACTCTGTATAGGTTGGGGTAGGTCAAAGGTTTCTTTTCTGGGCATCTTTGCTTTTCCTGGATGCCCTTCATAGGGTAGAGGTGAGCCCCAAAAGAAATGTTCCTGCAGCAAACACCAACCTCAGGCCCCTCCCTCTACCTGCAGCAACAGTGGGACTGGGAGCATCCATGAAGATCCATCTTCATTACCTACAGAACCCATACTTGCATTCTTGCCTGCTTGTAACCCCAAATGGACACCCCTGAGTTGTTCCAGCCATCTGCAGATGGGCTGTGTGAAAAAGTTAAACCAACCCTGTGCTCTTTCCTAGCTGAGATGGAACAAGAAGAGGCTGAGGCTTTACCTTCTTGTTCGGGGCTTTCTCTGGGAACAAATGCCCTTTCCCTGGTCCATAGGTCCCCCTGTTCTTTGTGTTTTGCTTCCTGCCAGTGAGCTTGCTCTGTGGTGCTAAAGTGCTGGCCAGCATTTCTAAATGTAAAGCACCACAATAGGGGCTGGGAAGATGGCTCAGAAGTTAAAAGCACTTGTTGCTCTTGCAGTGGGTCTGGGTTCAGTTCCCAGAACCCATGTGGTAGCTTACAGCTGCCTATAACTCTACTTCTGGGAGATCCAGTGCCCTCTTCTGGCCTCTACAGGTACTACATATACATGCTACACATACATATCTACAGGAAAACCTGTATTTTTAAATAGGCATGATATGTTAAGTGTCTCCCTTCAGGCTGTCACGGTTCAGGGTAATTAATTTGTTTTAGACAGAAAAACAAATAAGTTGGTGCAGGTATAAATGACTGACCAAATGAAACATGTGGGTACATGCAGACAGAGGTCTAATCTTTTGTTTTCTCTTAGAGAGCATGGTTCAGCACTGTCTAATTCTCAGCACCTTTACAGAGCATAGGAACCATCGATAATGAAGGCCATGGCAAACCTTTTTTGACTGCTTTAAAAATCAGCACCTCCATTTGGCTTAAAAATGTAATCCCTGTGCATTTTCGTGGATGTGTGCATGCTTGTAATGAAGAGAGATAAATATCCTCTTTCTCTCCAGTTCCTGCAGATCACTACATCAACACAGACTTCCACAGACCCTGCACTGCATCAGCAATTCTCCGGCTCTTTGGAGAACATGGATGTAGCAAGCATTCATTATCTTAGCTCCCCAAGGTGCAATCTGATGTGATGTGCATCGCAAACAAGAATCTAAGGAATATGATACCACAAGAGCACTATCAGGGCAACAGGATTTTATTAGCCCAGCCCTGTCTGGAGACCAATGTGGTCAAACAGAGCTGCCGGAGGGATGAAGGGACTGATGTGGCCCAGGTTTGGACAGGTACATGAGAAGGCTATTCATCTCAGGATCACACCATTACAGTACACAAGATATATTACAGAAAGTGAAAAAAAGGCAACCTGCTGTATTAATAATATTTCAACATAGTGCTATAGAATTAAGGCTACTAGGGGCACAGCTAAGTCACTGATGTCTTCTAACTACATTATGATGATTTCAACAATGTCTGATAACCTTCAAACTAATATTTAATCTTAAATACATGTATATTAAAGTTTCTGTGAATATCTAGTGATATGTTTATAAAGTAGGATACTAAGAGCAAGATGTGCCCTGAAATTGAATTATTTTCAAACTATGTCTAGGTAAAAATAATGCCTATGTGTTCACAGTCTTGAGTGTATTATACTGTTGTAATATTAAGGTGAGGACAGCTCCTGGAGGTCTGGGTAGTATTTATATACAAGAGGGGCTTTAAGGAGATAACAATTCTGAACATGCTGGGAATATGAGACCCCTTGACTCTCATGGGCATGTCCTGGATGGAAGAGCTGCCCAGAGACGGAAGGGTGCAGCTCAGTGGAATCACATGCACCCCTCAAAGGGCAGAAGATAATAAACATGTAATTGTCCATGCTATATAAAGACATGGCAGAGTCCAAGTGGAAAGATGAGGCTGTGCTTGGGGACTGTCCAGTGAGTCTTTCTGAAACAGATAATGATGCTTTTTTTGCAGGATCAGAGCAAACTACCCTATAGATTTTGACCTGGAGGGGTTTATATGGTCTGAACCTGCATCTGTTTTAGTCTTAGTACTGACCTCCACACATTCTGATTCCCACAGAGGCAGATGTTTGCTTGTTTAGGATCTGTGGCTCATGAACATCTCTAGCTCTGGACCTTCTCTACATTCATATGTCAGATCTGATGGAAGTCAGGTATTGCTCTCAGCTGAACACACTTTTCTCTCTGCTGTGACTACATCATTCATCTTTGGTCCTCTGTGGATTGATTCAATAGTTCTCCTCCTCTTCCTTCATCTTCTTTTTGTTTGTGTTATGTATGTGCTGGTGTGTTTGCATGTATGTTCATGCATTTGCGTGTACATATATACATGTGTGCATGATATAAAATCCAAAAAGGTGACATCAGGAATCCTCCTCAGGGGTTCTTTTACCTTATCCTTTGAGGCAGTATCTCAGTCAAATACAGACCTCACCAACATAGTTAGTCTCACTAGCTAGCTTTCTCTGGGAATATCAGGTGTGCCACCATGCCCATACAGCGCTTTTGTGTGTCCTGGGATCCAAACTCTGGTTCTCCTGCTTACCACTGAGCCATCTTCCCAATCTTGGTTTAATAGTTTTTTTGTTTGTTTGTTTTAATTTTAGAATTTTAACTCTCAGCACTTTGTCCTTATTAATTAATTAAGATTTTGTTTATTTGTTTAATTGCTGCAGTCCTAGTAATTGAACCACTTTGTAGGGCTTTGTACCTACAAGGAAAATGTTCTGCAACCAAGCTACAGTTCAAGCCGTTCAGCAGATCCTCTTATCTCCAGCTGTCTAGAAGCTACCACAAAGGAGACTTCATATTCATGCAAGGAAAATGGATTTGTAATAAATAACAGAGTTTTACTTACAGCCTAGGCTCTGTTTCTAAGTCACATGTTGATTTTTTGGAGGCAAGCTGCCAGTGAGGATTGGCTATTAATAATAATTGAAACAATATGCTGTGAAGTCCCCACTCCTCTGCAGGTGTAATGAACCTTGTGTCTGCCAGATGGCGGTTACAACACCGGGCACCTTGACTTGCCTTTGTACAAGTTTCTTGTGCTGGATTTCCATCTTTCCTGGCTTCATTTCTATTGTGATGAAACACTTCAACCCAAATCACCTTAGAGTAGAAAGGATCTGCTTTAGCTCACAATTCCAGGTTATAGTCTATCACTATAAGGAAGTCAAGGTGGCAGGAATTTGAAACAATTATCCATATCTCATCCGGAGTCAAGAACAAAGAGAAATGAATGCACACATGTTTACTGGCACTTGGGCTCCTCTCTAGACTTCTACAGTCCAGGACCCAAACCTAGGGAATAGTGCTACCCACAGTGGGTGGGTCTTCCCTCCTCAACTAGTACAATCAATATGATCCTCCACTGACATTCCATGGGCCAATCTGATATAAGCAATGCTTCATGGAAACTTTCTTTGCAGGAGAATCTAGATTGTGTCAAGTTGCCAATTAAAGCTAAACATCACACCCTCTAAGAATTTTCAGCCGGGCGGTGGTGGCGCACGCCTTTAATCCCAGCACTCGGGAGGCAGAGCCAGGCGGATCTCTGTGAGTTCGAGGCCAGCCTGGACTACCAAGTGAGTTCCAGTAAAGGCGCAAAGCTACACAGAGAAACCCTGTCTCGAAAAACCAAAAAAAAAAAAAAAAAAAAAAAAAAAAAAAAAAAAAAAAAAGAATTTTCATTGACATCTCTGTCTGCACACCCAAGAATATCAGGAACCTGAGCTTGAAACCTGGAGAATTAATTTCAACACACCCTCAAATATTTCTCACTTAATGTTCCCAGTGCCTATATTCTTTTAAGATGCATCATATAGCTAAGGCTGAGTTAGACCATCACTGAAGATGAAAAGTCACCTCTTCCTGTTCTCCACACAGATGTGAAAAGACCTACTAAGGGTTGAACACTAAGGAAATGAATTTGCCCACTGTCTTAGAGTTTCTATTGCCATGAAGAAACACCAAGACCAAAAAGCAAGTTGGAGAGGAAAGAGGTTATTGGGCTTACACTTCTGCATTGTATGTCCATCACTGAAGGAAGCCAGGACAGGAACTCAAACAGGGCAGGGACCTGAAAGCTGAAGCTGACACAGAAGCCATGAAGGGGTGCTGCTTACAACTGACTTGCTCCCCATGGCTTGCTTAGCCTTCTTTCTTATAACACTCAGGACCAGCAGCCCAGGAATGGCACCACCCACAAAGGGCTGGGCCCTCCCACATCCTTCACTAGATAAGAAGATGCCTTACAGCCAGATCTTATGGAGGCATGCTCTCAATGGAGATTCCTTCTTTTCAGGTAACTCTAGCTTGTGTCAGGTTGACACAGACTAGCCAGCACACTCACCCTGGGGACACTCCAGACTGATGAGAGCAGCACGCCAGGACATGGCCTGCAAAACCAGGGGTGTTTTTACCCTGTTTCAACACTAAACCTTCCATCTATTGTTGTATTAGGAACATAAAACTTACATCAGTGAATTCCAATATCAATTGTCAAAGGAAGATTCTGGAGTCTTTGAGAAAAAACTACTCCCTAAAGGACAGAATTTTAGTCCATTGCACAGCTATCTGCATGGAAGGTGATACCAAATTCGAAAGTGATTTGGATTTGTTTATTATGAGGTATTTTGTTAAAAACTATTTATTTATTATTATACATCTGGGGATCAAACTTAAGACCTTAACTATGCTAGACAGTGCTGCCCCAGATCAATAAATGAATGATAAATTGCTCACTGGATTCTCTAAGCAAAAAATAAAGTGAAAGGATAAATAGCGTCTAAGCTGCTGATTTTCACTGTTATTTTCTAATAAAATGATGTGCTGTGAAAAAAAAGGAAAGAAAAAAATCATCAAATTCCATATCCCTGTCCCCCAAAGACACCCAAACTGAACAAACAGAATGCTGGGAGAAATATGGACAGTGAAGGCCACACACATTCTTCAGGTTTCAGGCACAAACAAGGACTCTCCTGGAAATTACTGGATTCAGTTTACATTATCTTCTGGCATAATGATTTGTCTACATTCTGCTCATGTCCTCAAACTCTGAGTGAGGACAAATTTAGAAGTAATAAACTAATTAATGTGTTGAAGGAGATTTGAAAACAGCATAGCAGTCAGGTTTGGGCATCATTATTTTTTGTTGCTTTTATCCACATTTTTAATAACTATCTGGACAGCAGGGATACACAGAGAAACCCTGTCTTGAAACACCAAAGGAAAAGAAAGAGAAACACAGAGTGGAAGGGTGTGGAAAGTGTGTAGTTTGGTCAGGAGAAGTGAGTGTAGACAAGGCAATGAAGACATTAGTGTCATTAGACAGAAATGTCTGGGCTGGAGAGATGGTCTGTTGGTTAGGAGCACTGACTGCTCTCTCAGAGGCCATGAGTTTGGTCCCTAGTACCCACATGGCAACTCAAAAACACCTGTAAAGCCAGCTCCAGGAACTTACTCCTCTTCTAGTCATTCACCTGAACTCAGCAGGCTCCACCATCACATAAATAAGGTTTATTGGAGCTGGGGCTCTTCCTCTCACACTGCGTGCACATAGGACAGACAGCGTCCTGCAGCTTCAACCCCCAAGCTGTTTACTAGCTGGCCCTTCACAGACAATTTCCCAGTCCTGGGTGTAGAAAAGAAACCATTTGATAGTACACATTCCATAAAGAAGGCACGAACATTCATCTATTAAAAAACATACCCAGCAAATTCGTGCTGGAGTTTCACTCCATCTTGTGTTTTGTTCAGCTTAAGGTGAGGGTGGCCAGATCAGAACATCAAACTCCTAGCAAGTCATAGAGGAAAATGTTTACCCAGATGGGTGGCAAATGATCTGAGGAGACCACCAGAAAGAGTTGTCTTCTTCTCTTTACCTTCATTCTTTTGTTTTGTAGAGGAAAAGGAGATGCTTAGAAAAGGGTTTCCTTGCCTGGTCCTCTTGTAACATTCATGGGTTCTGTGCTTGTTTGCAAACCACAGCTCACAATGATCTAACTTCACTTCCCCATCAGTTAATGGGCTTTGTTGCAAAGTTCTAGGTGAATTTTCCTAGGACAAAGAGGCTTCCTACATACACACACACACACACACACACACACACACACACACACACACACATACACACACACATACACACACACACACACACACACACACACACACACACACACACACACAGAGAGATCTGGGGTCTGGATGATGGTTGCCTGGCAACGTGAAAAGGATTCTGTCGGGAGCTGAGCTCACCAGCGTTGCCCTGACATTGATTTTTAAATTGTCCATTAGTTTATTCATAAGGGAACATCGCTGTTTTGCCAAGGGCAGAATAGCAAAGCTGGAGGACTTTATTAACAGAACCCCAACTTCTTCCTCCATTTACCTTTCTGCACAGCACTTGCCCTCTTTTAACATGCTGATTCCCAGGAGACCAGCAAGGTCTGCAGGTGCTTCTCAGGAGGTTTTAAAAGCAAAGAGACAAAACTGGACAACGGGGTGCCCAAGGAAATCAACAATAGTCACACAGCACAAACCCAAACTCAGAATAACACGTGTATGACTCTGAATTAAATGAGATAGATATAATAACTTTAGACTCTTGCTGAGATCAAACATTCAAAGTATTTAAAACAACAGTAATGTGATTTAAAAAAAAAATCTATTTCCTTAGAGGTGAAAAGAGGTCTCAGCAGTAAAGAGCACTGACTGTATTTGCAGAAACCCAGATTCCATTCCCAGCACCTACACGGTGGCTCATAATCTTCTGTAACACCAGTCCCACATCATCCTCTTCTGATCTCGGGGCACTAGGCACATATGTGGGCACATACATATACACAGACAAACACACACATAAAATAAATAAAATCTGTAAATAGTACTCAATCTCCAACTGTAACAGCCATACATTTTGCAAATTACAGCTGTGGTTGGACCCAAGATTCCTAACTGAAGCCAAAGCTCTATTTCAGTGGTTAACTGAAAGAGATACATAAAACTTCCCTATATCCTTTCACAAATTCTCTCCTATTACCGTTGTGGAGGGTTAAGCTAACCTGTGATCCAGACTGTGCCTCCTCCTAAAAGGGACACCTCATTTCACCAGGGGAACTATACAGCAAATTTAACTTCGTACTGTTAATGCTAAAAATGGAAGGGTAAAGACCACAGACCCAAATCACCATGGCCAGATTAATTAAAGCAATCAATTATTAAAGCAAGCTTTATATTTGTGTACAACCACTGCCTCCCCCTAAGGCAGGGTTCAAGAGGTCAGCATTGGATGAGAGGAAGATGAGGCATTTATAGGTCAGGGGTAAGGGGTTTTCAAATGGGGGAGTTGGATGGCAAACAGGCAAGGTTATAGGAGTAGAACATGAGCATAACAAGTTAGTCATAACAACTTCCTGAAACAAAGACAAAGTGGTCATAACAACAAATAGTCAAAACAAGGTAACCATAACAACCCTTTTGAAACTGAGATGGGTTTGCAAGATGGTTATCAACTTTTTGAAACAAGGACATTATTGCCATTCCTATAACTGGTAGTACAGAACCATTTGTAGTTAAGGTTAAAAATGGTGCATAGTCCCACCCTCGAGAAGCAAAGGTTTAATCATAAACAGGAATAAACCCACTTTTGCTTCTACTATAAGATGGCTTTTAAGCCTAAGATGGAGGCAGGCTGGTTCATCACATACAATTAACATCCCCAAAGGGGAACATTTTACACTGTACTTTCCAGTGACAAAGGAGATTTTATTTTCTTTTTAAAGAAATTTTGATCAGTAGTCCCTGGTACCATATACAGAAGGAAGTCCTGAAATCTTAGTACAGGAGCTGTAAGGTTCCCATTCCAGTATCCATCAATAAATCTAATCACAGCTAGTGCATAGTCAGAAGGCTGGGGAGACAAGTACAGAATTGACTACTTGGACATCACTCTGTTTGGCAGTGATGGGCGACAGCCACATGCAAACTAACTCATAGAGCATTATGGAAATCCATCTTTCCCACTGACAGATCCTCTTGCGTTAATGTGCCATTATCACTAGGAAGTTCTACTAATGGAGAATTGTACTACTATTATGGATAAAATAATAATGACAGTCTATGGTTACTATGCATTTTTCTTTGTTCCCCGACTTTGTTTGCACAGGAAAATTAAAGGAACAAATCGGCACTTAATGCTTTTCCACCTCTGCAGTAAAACATCAGCAGCTCGGGATTATTAATGAAAAGACGCTAACAGGTTGTGAAACTATGCAAATCTCAGCACTCTTGAATAAATGAGGTAAATTTGCAGCTTTGCCAACATAGACGTGGCTGATGGTACTCAGATGTGGAGTTGGGGAAAATGTTTAAAATGTAAAGATAAACATTTGATATTTCTCCCTTGTCGAGACTGAACTGTTTCTGGGAGTCAGGAATTGCTAACAAATTCCCTGGCTCTGTAGTTCACTTCCCGGTGGCCATTTTCATTCTTTCTTGCTTGCTGGTGGATACCCAGCACTTTCCTCAACTCTCATGAAATGGTGTATGAAGCTCCTAAGCTTGTGCTTCAAGAGAAGCCAAGGCTTTGGGCCTTAAGAAGGAAACCAGCAAAACATATTCCAAATGCAAGAGTTTCATAGAATCTCTCTCTGTCTCTGTGTCTCTGTGTCTCTGTCTCTGTCTCTGTCTCTCTCTCTCTCTGTCTCTCTCTCTCTCTCTCTCTCTCTCTCTCTCTCTCTCACACACACACACACACACACACACACACACACACACACCACAGCCTAGGCTTTCTTCATATCTTATATTTCCTTATCCATTACAAAATACAATTTTATGAAATATTAATGAGACAAAAAATGGGAGGGCTGGAGATGCCAGTCACTGGCAGAGCACTTGTTTAGCATGTTGGGGTTCTTGGTTCCATCCTCAGCACCCCTGAAAGCACACAGAAAGTTGGAGAGCAGTGATGGTTTTATTAACATAACCAGGTGTCAGGCAAACAGAAATAGACCTGATCTCAGGGGCCTCAAGTGTTGAGAAGTGGACAAGAAGTGTGTCTGCTGAAAAGCTAGATGATGAGTCCTTTGACAGAAAAAAAGTACAGGTATAAGGCAGGGAAGAAGGTAGCCAGGATTCCTGGAGTGGGCAGGACCAAGGAGTTCTAGCAACTGTGAGAAACAACCCTGAAGAGAGGCACAGGTGACTTCTATTTAAAAAGAAAAACCAAATGGTAGGCATGAGTCACATTTAAAATGAATATTTAATTAATATTTAATATATCTAATTTAAATAATATTTAACATATTATTTAAAAATAGATCTTAAAAGTATACAAGTCTGTTTGGGCCACTGAGACTGCCCCCTCAGGTGAGGGTCAGGGCCAGCTTTCCTAGACCCATGTCATTGGGGCCAGCTGCCCATGGTGAGGTGTGGGGCCATCTCTCCTGAGTAGGGGAGGTAGCTCTCCCATGGAGAGTGGGGCCAGCTCTCCTGCTGTAGTGTTCTGCAAAGGGCAGGGCCGGCTATCTCAGGGTCAGTGAGGGCCAGGGCCAGCTCAGCCCGGTCCTCAGATTGCAACACACGTGGTTCCCATGACACCCCCATGGTAACACGCCATGGACATCATCACAGATCTAAGCTGCATCAGGAACAGGGATATCTGCCCAGACCCTGGCTGCAATACGACAACAGACCCAGACATGGCCCTACGCCACAGCCCAGGCTCAGATGGTATCATGGTTCCAAGTGGCAGCCCAGGCCATTCAGATGAGCATGGCCCTGATGGCAGAGTGTGGCCCGTGGACCCCATCATGGGCTCAGGAGTCTGACCAGACCCTGGTCATCTTCATGGCCTTCGGTGGTTACTGAAGCCATGGACATCAACATAGACCCTGGCTGCTGCAGGGCCATGGATCCAGACATGGTTCCTGGCAGCAGCTTGGGCCCAGATGTCATCATGTCCCCCAGAGGCAGCACAGGCTACTCAGACCAACATGTCCCCAGTGGTGGCATGGCCCTGGACACCAAAATGGTCACAGATGGCAGCCCAGACCCCCAGCATCTCCGTGGCCTTGGTTGCAACATGGATCATGGACATCAACACAGACGCTAGCTGCGGTAGGACCACAGACCCAGGACATGGCCCTAGGCAGCAGCCCAGGCCTGGATGTCACCCTGTCCTGGGTGGCAAGTAGGCTGCCAACATCAGCCCATTCCTCACCACCCTCACTTCTTCAGATCTGCTTCTTTTCACAGCACATAGACCATTCCACCTCTCTTTCTCTCCCATTTCTCCACCACATACTTGCTCATCATAATGGCACCCACCTGCATGCTGCCTCAAGGTACCTGGTGGCCCTTGGATGCCTTCAGGCAGCCTAGACCATGAGGACTCAGGGTGCCCCTTTTATCTTCGTGTGTGTGTGTGTGTGTGTGTGTGTGTGTGTGTGTGTGTGTGTGTATGCTGGTGGAGATGCTGAGATGCTATGTAGAGCATCTGAGATTTTAAAAAGAGAGGGTTTTTGTTTTTTTTTTTTGGTTTTTGAGACAGAGTTTCTCTGTGTAGTTTTGGTTCCTGTCCTGGATCTCACTCTGTAGACCAGGCTGGCATTGAACTCACAGAGATCCGCCTGGCTCTACCTCCTGAATGCTGGGATTAAAGGGGCGTGCACCACTACTGCCAGGTGAGATTTTTTTAAAATAAAGTAACTACATGCTAATTGGTTGCATCAGCAAGAAGGTACAGCAATTCTAAATGCATCTACCTAGTTCTGGAGCTTTGAATGCAGAGCACATAAATATGCACACGTTCTAAAATGAGCACAAATCCTACTGAGAAGTGATGTGCAGAAAAGGTTACAGTAGCTGGACAAACAGGAACAATCTGGCCTTTCCTGTCCAGACCGGAGCAACACAGAACAGCAGTGACTTCCAGAGACTTCCAGATTGTTGCCCTGCCTTGCCCCTATGAACTCATCTAGTATCTGGATTTCTGAAGCATCCTTCCACATTTCATTTCAGCTCCTCCTGGGAGTGGCTGTGCCTCAGGTAATCCTTAGATGTCATCAGTCAGCATAAGGAGTGGAGTTGCTTCAGTAGCTTGCCAAGTGTGGTGTCTCCCCAGTAACAGAGAAAGAAGAAGCAAGATACGCTCAGCTTGTCCCAGAGCCACTGCCACTAGGGTAATTTCCCTCCTGGGACTCTGTCTTAAAGGCCTCAGTCCTTTAAAACCAATTCTTTGTTTATTAGAAAATTTCATATGTCTACGCAATGTTTCTTGATCACAGCTATGCTGCTCCTCTCTTCCAGCTCCCCTGGGCCCTTTCAAACACATCTCGCTGCCTATTTCATGCCTTCTTTTAAACTTTAATTATCATCTTTATTATTAATATTATTTTTAAGCCACCAAACTAATTAGTGCTGCCCACATGTACTTGGGTGTGTGAGGGAAAATGTGTAAACCACCACTGCCCAGCCCCCACCAAATCTCATGATTCTCCCTCCCCTGGCAGTTATTAATTGCCAACAGTGTCTTAGTTAAGGGTGGGGCCTCGTGAGCACCTTTCCCATCTATGCTGGAATTTTTAACTGGCTTGCCTCTACAGGTCTTATGCAGGTAACCATGGTTCCTGTGAGTTCTTGTGTGCAATAGACCTGTCATGTATAGAAAACAGCATTCCTCACCATCTTCTGGCTCTTACAGTCTTTTGCCTGGCTCTTCCAAGGTGTTCTTTGAACTTTGATGTGGGAGACAGATTGATATGTGTCCTACCTAGGCCTGAGCACCCCGTCACTGTTCTCAGAACTTTGAACAGTCTCCGCATTACCTACTCCCTACTCTTTTGTGCCAGATCCCCAAAGACACGACTCAGCTCCATACCTGTATTTCCTATTAACCATTAACTGTCAGCTTACTCCCCCCCATGTTATTTTTGTGTTTTCAAATCTGCAATTTTCAAAGCCAATGTCAAATATCCACCCTTGAAATGAAGCCCTCCTGTTAAGGCCGCTCCCTTCACAGGGTCTCCACGGCTCCGGCAGGGACACAGCTGGTTGTGGCCTCTCTTCCTACCTTCCTGAGCTTTGTCACCATCACTGTTGCTTCCTTTACACTGTCACAAGGGGGAAATCTGCTTGATGGATTCACTGTTGGATTGATGGAGACACCGAAACGAATTAGATCCTATCACTCAGAATCTTGCAGCTGGGAAATTCAATGCTCCTATGATAAAGGTTCTGAATTCCAAAAAGGCGAGTTTTGAAATTGATTTGGAGATAATTTAATTCTATAGCTATTTCTTCAACTTCATTATACTCCGCAAGCTCTCTGTGAAAACAGATAGTCTATCTGTGCATTTCTAACAGGTAAAAGCCGTTACTAACTTCATAAGAAAAGATTTGTTCTCAGTCCGTCCAATTCTTATTTAGTTTTCTAAATCATCCTAGCAATCAACTTTGAAGTCTCTGCTGTCAAACAATCTGGGCCACTCCATGGGCACAGACGCAGAAGGAGCCAGGAAGCGGCTCCTCTCATTAGAGAAAGTGATCCTTGTCATCGGTACACAAGAATCACCTTGGGGTGGCTGGATGAGAAATGTGGACATTTTTGCTGCAAAATACAAAAGGATGATACAGAACAAAATACAACATGCCAATTATATGAGTGGGAAGAAGAAACGGTGAGAAAAATGTCACTTAGCTGCAGCCTAATAGGGCTTCATGGGTGTCACTGCAGAGAAATATAAACGAGCCATCGGGAGTTGTTGACGTGTGCGACAATAATAACATCAACTGCCGGGAAAGCTTGTGTACAACGAAGACTCCTGGAGGGAACAAACCCGGAACATCACTCAGCCTTTTGAGCACAAGGCAAGTGGAAAGCGCCAGGTAAATAAGTACTAAATACACTAAAGTCATTTCAATATCCACTGACCCGCTCTTGGCTGCCCCCACAGAACGTCCACACAAGGACCTTGTTTTCACACACGCCCAGCCCCTGGTTGCAGGTGCGGGATCCGACCAGATTCTCACGACATATCTCTTTGGATATCATGAATACACTGTCTGTCTCTTCAGGGGTCTATTGGTATTCCAAGGACCTGTGCCTGGGAGCCCCCTGAGTATTATGTCATTCATCGTGTGAAAGATGTTTCGATCTTCTGCCTACACAAATCTAAGAAATAGTAACTGTCTAATAAACACAGTGAGGGCAGGCTTGACCTCTCTCTCTCTCTCTGTGTGTGTGTGTGTGTGTGTGTGTGTGTGTGAGAGAGAGAGAGAGAGAGAGAGAGAGAGAGAGAGAGAGAGAGAGAGAGAAGGAGCGAGGGAGGGAGGGAGGGAGGGAGAGAGAGAATACTAGCATACTCATGCAGAGGCCAGATGTCAACATCCTCTACCACTATCCACCTTATTTTTTTTGAGTCAGGGTTTCTCCCTGAAGCTGGAGCTCATTGATTCAGTGAGGATGGCTGGCCAACAAACTGTAGGGATCCACCTGTCTCCACCCAACTCCATCTCTTCAACATATTAAAGGCACTCACCCCTGGACCAAGTGCTATGGGTCCAAACTCAGGTCTCATATTTAGGCAGTAAGCGTTTTACCCAGAGAGCCATCTCCCTAGCCTCTTTACTTGGCATCTCTCAGTCACCAGAGGCTTTACTGAAGGGAGTGTGTGAGAGGTCCTTCCTTTGAAACTGCACCACGGAGATGCTTTCTGCCTCTGGTTAAGCCTCATGTCCCTGTACAGAGGAGAGTGCTGTCAGAGAAACTGGGGGAAGCCCTCAATATGCCCTCAGAAACTAGAACTTGTGGAGGGTGAAATGAATACATTCCCAGGGAAATTTTTAGCATGGATGTCAATCTTAGGGCCAGAAGAGGTAGAACATGAGGAAAAGAGGTGGCATTTCTGGGACAGACTCCTCTCTCTCTCTCTCTCTCTCTCTCTCTCTCTCTCTCTCTCTCTCTCTCCCTGCCTCCCTCCCTCCCTCTCTCCCTCCTTCCCTCCAACTTGTGGATCAGGATATAAGTTTTCAGCTACTACTCCAGCACCATGCTTGCTGCTGCCATCTTCTTCACCATCATGATCATGGATTCACCCTCTGAGACTGTGAGCAAGCCCCCAATGAAATGCTTTATTTTATAAGTTGCCTTGGTCATGCTATCTCATCATGACAACGGGAAAATAATTAAGACAAAAGGAAAGTGGAGAAGGGGAGGGTGAGACAGGGGTGTCTGTTTGCTGTTTCTTACAATGCTCAGGATGCAAGGGACAGTGTGTGCAGGTTAGATCTGTGCTGCAGAGCCTGTACTGAGAGCCAAAAGCTTGGAAGCAATGGGAAGAGTCAGATAAGGAGCAGGAAGGGAATGAGGTAGAGGTGACAGAAGACAGCCTTCAGGTCCCATCTTTATTACAGAGAAAGAGAAATCCATGTTTCAGCATGCAGATGGGGAACTTCAGGGCCTAATACAAGCAGGCGTGATAATCAGAGAGTGTTCTGCCTCTGAACTGCTTCATTTGGGAAATACTTTTAACAAGCAAAGAAAGAGCCTGCCACAGCCTGGCTTGTGAGGCTGTGGGACAAGGGCGTGGATGGGATCAGCCTGAGTGCTTTGGAGGCAAAACAATTAAGCAATATAACTACCCATCCCTCAGGTGATGATAGCTAAGTATACCTAATGGCTGGTATAACACAGTCTATCAGGTGTCTATCAAGCACCAGAAGACAGAAGAACGGGTGTTACCAAGGGATTTGGTGTTGAAATCAGGCTGTCTTGCTCTGTGTCAAACAGTGGTCTTCAAACTGTGCCTCCCACAAAGAGACTCCATTTTATAAGCAGCTTTTACCTCCATTTTGAATATTACTATATGCCTGGATAGAGCCTCCAATAATGCTATCTATCTGGTGCCAACCAAACAGCACAGACTAATGCATGACTTTTTCCTGGGAGTAGAAAGGGTACTTCATTACAAATTATTAAGGTAAATTGAGACTGTAGGGTGTATTAAAATCATATCAGGGAAACCAGGCCCAAGAACTTATCAGACACACCAGACTTATGGAAGGGTGCAATTCCTTTTTCAGGACCCCATAAGGAGGTGGACACTAGTACTGAGAAAACGAGGACTTCCACAGACCTGTCATCTGACATCCGACATGTGTTCAAGGATTGACAGGGCGAGAACTTTCTACTATCCCCATGACTCCAGCTCAGTTTGCTCCCTGATTGGGTGACTTGGTCAACCCAATGCTATCTGCCCATCCTCTTGTCTACCTGTCTATATCTCCAGTCACCTGTACACCTACTCCCATGCCTCAACTGTGTCATATCCTTTCATCTTTGCAGTTGGGCTCCTCTCTCAATCCTGTGGCCCACAGTCATCTGACTCTGTGGTTGAGGCTTCTTCCTGGCAGCTGGTTCAGGTTTTTATCTTATAAATTCAATCTATTTGCATTTCTACAAGCCTATTTTTGAAACCTCAAGAAACATTGCTGCAGATTCTTTAACCCTTTGTATAATGGATATTCTGTAACCCACATGTACTCTATACATATATATGTACATATAGAGATTTACAACATGGACATCTGATTTGAGGGTTAATGTTGCTAATTGAGGTAGAAATAAAGAATCTGTATTCCAAACCACATGCCCACATGGCCAAAGAAAGTGGAATAATCTGGCAAAATGCTGCCATCGAAATTGCTTAATGCTTAGCCGTATACAGACATCTCCATCACTCCCTGCAAGACTCAGGAAATATTGCCAAAGAAGGAAGCAGAAAGGAAGGAAAAACCAGATGAAGGGGTGGAGTGCTGTGTAGTAATTTTCTTCTGCTTCTTCTGCAAGGGAGGCTCATGAGACTCAAGGAGTAAATGAACCTCACATGTCCTGGAAATCAGGGTTCACCAAGATTATGCAAGAAGCAACTGCTTTGGGCAACGGTTGAGTAACAGGATGGCCTGTAGGAGACAGTCTGTCCTGTTGAGTGTAGAACCCTCTGCAAGTGTACAGGGAGCTATAGGGCTGCAGCTTTGGAGTCAGCACCCAGGCTGGGCTGGACTTCTCAGTGATGACAGCTGCCTGTCAGCCATCCATGCTCCTGTCATGACCATCCATACTTACTCCTGTAAGTCTTCCCAATGAGCTCACTGCTTCTCCAAGGTGTACTTCTGTATATTTGTTACTCTGTTCTATAGTTAGTACCTGATCTGGGATGAAAAGAAGCTTATTCACATCCGCCAGAAAACAACACGACATTAAGCTCTTGCCTGCCTGAATTCTTTTGTTTCTAAAAGGACATTTTTAGTTCACTGGTGAAAACATTACTTTTTAAATTGTGATTCTGTTGACTTCAATATATTCTTAGTACTTTGATCTGGGTTTCAAGTTTCTTTTTTTATTATTATTATCCTGACAATTTTTGCCAGACATAAGGATATTTTAGCTTGTTTACCTCAATTAAGTTTAAGGTGTGCTGAAACATGGAAAAGGTAACTTCCTTGGGAAACCTTCCAATCTCTTTCTGGGTCCTTCTTCCTCCTCTCATCCCTCCATTTCTATTGTGCCCTTTCAACTCCACCCCAGCCCACTCCTTTTCTTTCTCTTCTTAGTCAGTGCCACACAGGAGCCTGGAAGATTAGCCCTGGACCCCTTCTCTTATGTCTGCTGTATAGGCTCATTGTAAAGCAAGAAGAGAGATGGCATGACTAAAAATAAATGTCACTGATGTCTTTGCAAACATAACATAACTTCAACATTTCCTTTGACAAGATTTCCTGTGTGATTGTACATCTATGTTTGTGCTGATCTCCAAGTGAGATGCAGGTTAGCGGGGGACACAGACTTAAAGGGATCCTTTCAATAAAGGAAGCATTTTTAAAAGAAGACAACAAACCCTCAAATCTATCCCCTGTGAAGTACTGCCTCCCTCTCCCTCCATAGTCTCCCCAAACAGCCAAACAGCGCCACCTACTGGGAACCAAGTATTCCAACACATGAGACTATGGGGGACATTTCTCATTTAAATCATAACACTGGGCACCTTTTAAAAGTGACCCAGGATGTCTCCAGCTGAGAAGCAGCCACATGGCTGAGAGGAAGTGAAAAATCTACAGAAAAGTAGGACAGTGGCTGAGGATAACCATGAGAACCAAATGTCCAGCATCTGCCATCTTTCTTTTGTTTGAACACATACATACACACACAAACACACATAAACACTCATATACAATGCATACATGCACACACACATGAACTTGCACAGATATGCATGTACTAGCACACACAAGCACATACAAGTGCACACACATGCGCACACACATACACAAACACTTACACATTGATGGTTGGTTTCAATAGCTCCTGAGGCCTCATAGATTCAGTACATCTCTGTCAGGAGTGTCCAGGAAGTAGAAATAGAATTGGGTCAGCTGTCAAGTGTCCTCCCAACTCTCTGTAAATGGCAACAGCTGGGAGCTCTGAATATATTCTCTAGGCTTTAACTTTGATTTCTAGTGCTCATTAGAGATGTGATTATAATAACATCCCAGATCATTCCATAGTTTCTAAAGTTGTTGCAGAAAGTTAAAAACAACCATTAATGCAGCCCAGAATCTATCACATAGTTGGTTGCCAAACCAAGAACTCTCAAGTTCAACATGAACATGAACTCACAATTTACATCAGCAAAATAGACTTTCTGACACGTTAATTTCTTATCATTACTCTGGTACCTACCACTCTGTAAAAATCAGGTAAAGTCAGCTAATAGCTCATTCTACAACACCACATAGATGGGGCACTCTGGGGCTTTTCTGCAATCACAGACTTGGGAAGCAGAGGCACGACGATCAGAGGTTCAAAATCATCCTCATCTAAATAGGAGTTCAAGACCAGCCAGCTCCAAACAAACAAGCCACAGCACTATGTGAGTGGAGGACCAGATTGTGGCTTCTTAGTGCTGACTGCCACAGGGAGCCTTGGAGGGCACCTACTGCCATGTCTGGTCTCAATAATGTGATCTTTGAACTCTAAGGGACTGGAGGCTGACACTGATCTGCAGTGGGTATGTGAGACGGTATTCACACATTAACCATTAGTGAACACAGAAAGCATGATTCACAGGCAAGGCCAGTGAGATGTCAGTGTAACTACACTCCAGATGTTCAAGAAAGCAGAGAAAAGCCCCGGGCCCCCTGGGTAAAGTCGTGAAAGATAAAGGTAACAAAAGCGAAGCTTCTAACAATGAAACAGCCATCCTCAGAGTGGAATTGACAACAGGCCAGATAAATGGCTGATCAGATGAAGCAGAAGAAAAGACAGGCAAAGTGGAGAACAGAACCCAAGAGCTGCCCAAATAACCGAGAAAAAGAGGACTTGGATGGCAGTTCCCCTCTGTCAGCCCAGCACAGGAGAGAAGACCACTCTAGAATAAATGCTTTAGGCTGTAAATTACCCAGAACTGGTTTTAAACCTACAGAACAGGAAGTGTATGAGCCCCGGTGAACCACAGCACAAAGAGCAAGGAAGCAGCGTAAGAGCATTCCAGTTCGCCTTACAGCAAGGACGAGGGTTGCAGGCCGAGAGGCACACTGAGGATAGGGACAGAGTGAGCAGGGCCTGCTCTGCAGAAAACGACGCTGGCTGCCCTGTCACTGGCTGCATCTGAGGGGTCTGGAGATGTCTTTAGGGCTTGATTAGTTCATATGTGCATAGAACACATTTTGGTCATCTCCATCACCCTTTCCCTCCCACCTTCTTATCAAAAGAACAAAAGACGGGCATAGCAGCTGCTCACTGGTTCTCGCTAGCCTGGGAGCCTGCACAGGCCCTGGGCTGCCCCAGCACAGTCCTCCAGGTAAGGGCTGCCGCTGTCAGGAAGACGCTATGCCTGGGTTTACAGAACTCAGTGACACCATGCAGGCTTCAGGAACCTGCTGTGCTGGGTCACAGTGACCTAGGTGACTGAGTTCCCATGCTTCCTGTTTGAGGATTGTATGATCTATCCCTGCAACATTTCTCAGGGGAAAGTCCTAAAAACACGAAGAGGAAATAGTTAAGTTAATGTAAGAGTGAAGAGGAAAAAGAAGCATTTTGTTAGGCTTTTTGTTTTGTTTTGTTTTTTTGTTTCAACTTAAATTGAGAGACAATAAAGCAATAGCTTTATACATATACACAAGCATAGAAATATATATACATACAAACATATACATATGTACATATAGATACATATATACACATACACATATACTCATGCGTATATAAGCCTATACACATATGTATATACAAATGCACATGCATACACACATGAACATACATACCTATACATATACACATGTATATACACACAGACATATACATATAAACACATGTATAATATACATACATGTATATACACAATATACATATATACATGTACACAGGACATACACAAACATACACATATAAGCACACATGCATACATATAGGGATATATACATATATGTACATGTATATATACATACACATAAACATATATATATAGGTACACACTACACACACAAACATATGTCCATGCATACACACATATGTACACATGAAATGCGATAGTTCACACCTGTAATCCCAGCACTTGGGAGGTTGAGGCAGGAGGATGGTGAGCTTGACTGACTTTCCATTCCAGCCTGGCTTGCAGCTGTCTGATACTGTCTGGCTACTTGCTTGGGAAACTTCACTCATCACCAAACTTATCTTAATACAGTTTCAGAAGTTTGCCTTGTGTAAAGCCTGCCATTTTAATTACCACAATGCTCATTCCTTCTCTTTAAGTGTTATCTGAATTGTCCCCAAAGCTTTTGAATATGATTCTGAGCTTGAGACTATTTCCATTTTATCACTATATCCTTCTCACTGTTAAAAATACATTTATTTTGTAAGTTATGAAATATATGATATCCACAAACATAAAGATTAATCTGTACCTCTGCTTCCTATAAACACTACACCTTTTCCTCGAAGAGTTTTCAACTACAAGACACAAATGATGTTACGCAGAAATGTTTTTAAATTCACCAGAATACACTGGGGTTTTACAACATGATAAGGGATAGAACTGAGAAACTGAAGTAAGCCGAAGAGAAACTCCCAAGGCGGCCGAGGAGTCAGCAGGCTTGTATCTGGCTGGGTTGCACTGGCTAATATCAGGATATGTTTCTGAGCAACGATATCCACACCATCTAAATAAAACATGGAGGAGGCTAAGGCTACTGAAAGGCATTAGCGATGAGCTGTAACTGCAAAGCTGTAGGGCTTATGTCAGGGAGGAAAGAGAACCGAGGTGAGGCCACTCTTCTTCACCCCCGACAGAAGCTGATTCCCACATGGGGTCGCTCAAAAGCCTTCTGGGAGAGAACACTGAAGTCAGGGTCTCATCACACACCAAAACTTCCCAATATACCTGACAAGGACGGATGTTTAGCAGTGTGAGCAGCCTGATCCCCTAGCCTGAGGATCCAGGCCCAGAACTGTAAGTGCATCACTGGATCAGGTATATTGCTCTGAAACCTCTTAAGGGAAGGTAAGTCCTCTACAGACAAACAAAAAGGGACATAAATTCCAGCATTCTGGAATACTCCTACGGTGAAAGAAACGAGGATGATAGAGAGAGACACTATCAGGCATTAACAGTAAAGTTACCACATTGTTGTACATAACACATGTAGGTGGGTATGGCAACCATTGCCCATCCCTTGATGGCCCACGAAGCTTGGGAGGGGGGATGAGCATTCCACAGCCTCATATTCTCGGCACTCTGACCAGTTTTGGGTCTCTGTATTAATCCCCATCAACCACCAATGTCTCCTCAGCTTTATGGGCTTCATGGGCTGGGGCAGGGTGCATAATATGCTGATACCTGGGGATGTTTAACCAAAATGAGCCCCACCCTCTTAACAAAGGACCGTCCTGTCCTCTGTCCTCTCTGTCTACCAAACAGCACATCAAGCCTGCCCCAAGGTTTTGTTTTGTTTTGTTTTTTCTTAATTGAGTTTTTACAAGTGAAGAAGTTGCTTTTCTGACCTTAGTGACTTACAAAAGTGAACAAAACCACAGGCAGGATGTGACAAGCCCATGTCCACATGTCACCTTCAACATGCTTTGTGGGTCCCTTGTTATTTTCAACATTGTTGCTTTCAGGAGAGGTCTCCACTCTAATTACCGTATCTCCCATGCACACACACACACACACACACACAAACACACACACACACACACACACACACACACACACTGTTCTGCGTCAGGGCCATGAAGAACATATAATAAGAAACATGGTTTGAGGTTAAAGCTGTGCATTCTGTTTAGCTTATAAAAATTGACATGAGGAGTCCAAAGCATAGTAAGATTGATTAATTTGCTTTTATTAAAGTCAAGTTAAATTAAACAAGCTGAGTACACAGTACATTACTTTAAATGATCTCAAAGCAAATGATTAACTTGGTTACAAGGTTGGTCAGAAGTTTTATTTACTAAGGCGAGCAACAGGAGGCATTGCAGAATAATCACCCCACAGTGAGCACCTCCATGATCAGGGCAGGAATGCTGACTGGCGTGTTCTTGTGCAGGCCTTGTACAGGACACCACAGCTGCTGTGAGTTCAGGTGAGCAGAAGGGAGAAGAGGTGGGGGTGGGGAGAGTTGGAGAAGACAGAATGTGGGGTAAATTTCATAAAAAACTGTTATGAAATCAAACCATAAATAAAACAAAACCATCAAAAATATTTGTAGAGCATCCTAGTCTATAAATCTGAATCAACTATCAGAATATACCTACAAACAAATGAACTATTAGACTATACCTATGAACAAAATCAACTATTAGAATATACCTATAAACAAATCAACTATTAGAATATACCTATGAACAAAATCAACTATTAGAATATACCTATAAAGCTACTAAAACTTACTGCATGATCTTTCTCAAAGACTGGCTATAAGGAAGCAAAAAAAAATTAAAATGTTTGCAAAATTGATTAAGTTGCCTGGGTATACAGAATTACTGTAGAATACACCTCCTCCCCACCCCCCACTCCCACATTTTGTCTAGCAGCACATGAACTAATTTTCAAAAGTTCTATAGTTTGGCTGTAACATTAACCTTAACAAATTAAAATGATTGAATTCAAACAAATTCATTTTCTCAAAAGGCAAAAGAAATTGCTAATGAAATTAAAATGTGTAAACAGTCACTGACTTTTGATGGTTCTTACATGTTGAGTTTTTTTTTTTTTCCTTTTCTTTTTCTCTTTTCTCTTTTTTTTTTCTGACGTGAAAGCAGTACAGGCTGGGCTGTATTTGAAATCAGTATTCTGATATTTTGACAGGCTAGTGATGTGAATCTCTACTCTTTGGAGATAGCGGTAGCAAGCATGCAGACTTACCCCCATGCAACGTTGGCCACACGGCCACCAGAGTGAAGCAACCACCTCTTCTGCGCTGCATTGTGGACATGCGGGCTTCACTAGGTTAGGCATGTTCAATGCACTTCCAAGTTGCAGCACTTTTGATTTGCAATGTATTTTGATGTTTTCCAATATCATATTAGGACAAATGTCTCAGGGTGTAATCTTACCGCATACCAAGGAGAATCTACATAGTTAATGTTTAAAAATAAGTCACAAAGCCTAAAATAACCATTGGTAATATAAGAGCTCTCCTTGGTAAATAAAATATCTTCAATGAAAACACCACATCATAAAACTCACAGGATAGGTCTAAATTTATGCTCTGGTTAGACTGTGTGGCATTGGTTGCATATATTAGAAAAATAGAGAAATGCTAGCAACAATCAAAATATTCAATAAGAAGCTATAGGCACATGGGGGGGCAGGGTGTAGACCTTACCCCAGCACCTAGGACAGGGGGCAGAGACAAAAAGATCAAAGCTGAACTCAAAGCTAGCCTGGTCTACAGGGTAAGAGTCTGCCTCAAAAAAATCAAACAGAAAAGAAAGGGGAGAAAGGAAGCAATGGAGGAGAAGGAAAGGAAAGGAGAGGGGAGGGGAGGGAAGGGGGGCAGGGGAGAGGAGGGGAGGTGTAGCTGGAGTTTTTCTCTCTGGGTCCCGCCAAGCCCTGGCAGTCCCGTAGCCCACTTATAAAATAAACATACAGACGCTTATATTATTTAAACTGTTTGGTGTAATGGCTCAAGCTTCTAGCTATCTAGTTCTTACATCTTAAATTAACCCATTTCTATAAATCTATACCTTGCCACATGGCTCGTGACTTACCAGTATCTTACATGTTGGTACTCATTGCGGCAGCTGGCAGCGTCTCCTGACTCAGCCTTCCTGTTCCCAGAATTCTCTTCTCTGCTTGTCCCGCCTATACTTCCTGCCTGGCTACTGGCCAATCAGCATTTTATTTATACAGAGCAATATCCACAGCAGGGAGGGGAGGGGAGGAAAGGGAAGGGAAGAGAAGGGGAGGGGAGGAGAAGGAAGAGAAGGGGAGGGGAGGAGAAAGGAAGGGAGAGAATAAAAGGAAAGGAACAGAAAACTAAATTCCTATCTTTATTTTAAACAATATTTTGAACTTGCTGTATCTTCCACCTCTAGTGGGTAGCTCTCAGACACATTCTCTCTCTCTCTCTCTCTCTCTCTCTCTCTCTCTCTCTCTCTCTCTCTTACACACACACACACACACACACACAGGTTCTGCTACTTGCAGTCACCCCTGCCTCTTCTGTTTCTTCCATCTCTGCCAGGGCCAGGCTCTGCCAGTCAGCATCACAGAGGCCCGGCTTGGGACAGGTGTGACTGTGTTCTCTGAGATTCCTCCTGAAGGGGCTAGGGCAATGCAGCTTAGCCTGGCTGTCTCAATCCCTCTTTCTGAGGACCTCTCAAAGCATACAGAGCAGAGAGAGCACTTGAGCTGAAGAGAGATCCATCCAGAGGGTGACGATGGTCTGGCTCACAGGTCAGCCTTGCCTTTCAGAGCAGGGATGTGGGGGTACAGAGATATGGCTTCTTCTCTGATGAGCTAGGGACAAGAGTTGAGACCTGAGTGGAGGCAGGGAGCTTATTATGCCCCCTCCTATCCCAGAAGGACTCACTTCTGCCTCTTACTCCAGAGACATTCAGTAAGAAGCTATAAGCACATGGTGGTGGTGGTGGTGGTGGTGGTGGTGGTGGTGGTGGTGGTGGTGGTGGTGGAGCAACCTCTTCTGGACAAATGTTAGTCTTTTAAAAAGTAGATGAACTGGTGTCCTTCTGAAGACATTTTCCCCTCACCCCACCCCACCCTTCCTGAGACAGGACCTCCTCTGCCCACCCTGCTGTGTGTCATTCAGTGCTCACCTGACTCCCTTTTTCCTCAAGGGAAAGCCTAAAAGAAGGAAATGCTCACTGCAGCAGTGAATCTATCAGAGGAAAACTTCTACCCAAGAAGGAGAGGTTACCCAGAATGCTGTCAGCCTGGCCTTACTCTTCTGTCTTTTTATTCTTTGTGGGGTTTGGATTTTATTGTTTGTTTGTTTGTTTATTTGTTTTAGACAGGGTCTCGCTATGTAGACAAGCTGGCCTTGAACTCACAGAGATCCATCTGTCTCTGCTCTGTTTCCTGAGTGGTGTGCACCACCACATCCTCCTATGCTGTTTTTCCTGGACAATGAGACCCCAGAGACTGCTGTTGGCTGATGATACACAAGCCACAGGCACATGCGTGCTGAAATTCTGGGGTCTCCATCCTCAAATGACTCTATTGCAGGGACTCCAGCAGTGAAGGTCATGTTAGCAAATATTAATGAACCCCCAAACAAGACAAATACAGATTCCATTGGTTCAAAAACTGATAAACATTATAGAACACTCACATTTATACAGAAAGATTAAAAAAATAGTAAACACAAATAAAATTGATCAATATGAATATGCACTACCAGGCACAATTTTACACATGACTTTTGGAGGAAAAAAAATTGTAAAAATGTATTATAAAGGTACTTTAAAAACTTCATGACAAACTGAGCTCATAGATGTATTTTTAGGGGTAAACATATACTTACAAAATCTACCAGGAACAGCCAGATACCAAGAAGAACTTATTTTGCAATTGTGCCTAACTTCATAGGTGTAAGAGAGGCTCAGGGGAAGGGCTCTGGTTAGCTCATGAACTTGGCTAATAATATTCTATTTTAGGGTTCACTGGTTTGTGCAATGATTTTTTATAGCTCTTATTGCCTCATTTTTAATAATATTTTTTAAAGTAATTCATAAAAGTTGACTCTGCCTTATTAACAATTTGTTCGCTATAATCAAACAACACAAGAGAATTCTCAATGGAATTTGGAGTCTACAGAGGAAGTGGATTCCAAATATCATTTTAGTGGGAAACCTAAACTTCCTGGGACAGTGGCATTCCTCAGACAGATCTCAGTCTAAGAAGAGAGGACCACACAGAACCTGCCCTTGGAGGGGGACCCTGTCCACGGTGCCAAGAACATGCTTGAGTTTGCTGGGCTGGGCTGACCTTAGCTGTGGTGACTCCCTTTCTCTAGGCTCATCTGTATACTAGGGAAAGCAGCCATGCATGAAGATCCTGCACACAGCATCAGTGATGGTGAGGAGAGGTCCACAGAGACAATTAGGGGTGGAGACTGATACTGTTTCCAAGAAACACCCCACTGTTCTGACACTGGAGTATGCAGTCTCTCATTACTACCCGATCTTGTCTCTGCAACTCTCTGTGGTCTCTTACTAATGGACACATCTTCTTTCCATTCTGCAGAGACCACAACTGTTCTGCACAGATCCATTGTTCAAGTCCTTCCTTGGTTTAAAGTAACTTTTCTCAACACTGGGTTCAGACCATTCTAGATCCTTAGCTAAGCCAGTCAACCACCAATTAATTAAACAACCTATTTATTAAAGTACAGCACTCAAACTTATTGCCTCTGTGAAACCATCTTAGACAGCCACAGTCTACAATGACTTCATTATTATACATACATTTAGGTAACATTGAATATGGCCAGTTAGGCTGTCTTATTTGTGTGCATGTGTATTTGTGTATCAGTGTGTACATGTTTGTGTGGGGGGTGCATGTATGTGCAGTGTGTGTGTGTGTGTGTGTGTGTGTGTGTGTGTACAAGTACATGTGGAGTTCAAAGGTCAACCTTGAGTGCCATTCTTCAGGTCTCATCCATCCTGTCAGCTCTCCCACTTGGCCTGGAACTTGTATATTAAGCCAGGTCGATTGGCTGGTAAGCCCAGGGATCCACTTGTCTCTGCCTTTCCAGCACTGGAATTAAAGGCATGCACCAGCACATCGGGGTTTTATATGGGTGTTAGGAATCAATATCAATCCTCATGCTTGCCAGACAAATATGTTATAAACCGAACAATCTCCCCATCCCTTGTTGTCTTACATTTTAATGCAATAACCATCAAACGCTTTTATTCATGGCCTGCTGTGGTTAGAATGTGAAGTACCCCCCTAGGCTCACATGCTGGAAAACTTGGTCCCCAGCTGGGAGAGGGCTAGGGGCCTACCTAGAGGAAGTAGATCACAGGAGATGGGCCTTACACTGCCTTAGCCTGGCTCCACTTCTTGTTTTCCTTCTGCTTCCTGGCTACAGGCAGGATATGACTAGCTACTTCGCTTTCCTGATGTCCTACCATCCTCACCATGGTGGGCTGTATCCTGTGGACCTGTGAAGCAGAATGAACCTTTTTTCTCTGTCTTAGTTATTTTTCTGTGGCTCTAATAAAACATCATGACCAAGGCAACTCATAGAAGAGAGAGTTTTAGGAGGCTGATGGTTCCAAGGGGGTAGGAGTCTATCATGGCAGACAGCATGACAATAAGAAGCAGCAGGGATGGTGGCAAGGCATGGTGCTGGGAGCTCACATCTTGAACCACAGCACAAAGCAGAGAGAGCAAACTGGAAATGGTGTGCACTTCCAAGCTCCCAAAGGCCGCCTCTAGTGACATACTTCTTCCAGCCAGACCACGCCTCCTAAATCTAGCCAAACAGCAACACCAACTAAAGATAGAGGATTAAAACGCCTGAGACTGTCGGGGACATTCCCATTCAAACCACCAGACTCTCTGAAGCTATGTTTTATCAAATACTTGATAACAGCAGCAGCAACGGAATAGCTAACACACACTGAACTGAGGTTCAGTAGAACAAGGAAGTCTTCAGAGGTGACTGACTAGCTTTGATCCAACCTCGTGTAGGAAAACGCAAAATCCTCTGCACCCAAGTAGGTCAGTGTGTTGTTCATTGCTGGCAGTACAAGGTAGTGGTGACTGACTGAGTTACAATATGGCATTTTAATCAGCAGAACAACAAGCACAAATACAGAGGATGCAAATAATTCACTTTACTCACTTCAGGTTGATTGGCTATTGCTTAAAGACAGAAATGATAACTATAATGTAAACTAATTGGAATTTCTAACTTCAAAAGTAATGTGGGGGGGGCGGGGCTGGAGAAGAAGATTGGCATTTAAGCATGCTTGCTGTTCAATCATGAGGACCAGAGTTCAGATCCTAGCATCTATATCAGGCAGTCCATAAATGCCCGTAACTCCAGTTCCAAGGGATCCAATGCCCTCTTATGATCTCAGCCAGCACAAGTACACACAAACATAAATAAATTAAATAGACTAATATAAAACATTGGGATGGAGAGATGGCTCAACAGTTAAGAGCACATGTTACCTTTTCAGAGGATAGGAGTCCAAATCAAACCCAGGTTAGGAGGCTCAGAATTATCTATAACTCTAGTTCCAAGGGATTCGATACCCTCTTCAGGCCTCTGCAGGCACACACACACACACACACACACACACACACACACACACACACACACACATTTGCATACACTCATACTGGCAAATATATATATGTATATGTGTATATATATTGTGGCACACACATATATAATATTATACAATTATATTATACATAAATAAAATAAGTCTTTCTTTTAAAGAAATGGGATGCCATAAATGCCTTTACAATAACAACAGATTCCTTCTCCAAAACAATAAGTGAAAAAGCATGCGTATTCACAAGGAGACATGCCTGCTTGATGCTTCCATGGTGGCAGACATGACATTGCAGACTTCTGCCCAGAAATCTATGAAGGGTGTCAGGAGCTCCTTGCCTATATTGTCACTGATATGTGTTAACTTTAATAATCATTCACAACTCATTTATCGGTCAAGGCCTAAAATGTCTCTTTAGTATTAAGTAAAAACAGAAATGAATGGAATTATATATTTTATGAGTAACTCAAGATAATATTTGCATAGTTTTGAAAACATGCAAAGCCTGTCATGGAAGCCAAGATCAGGTTGAAAAATAAGAACCCTAACTTCCTGGGGACTCATCTTCTCTTCCTAATTAAGATGGAAATTCCTCAAGGAGATATAATGACATCTGTCTCATATCTTAGCTACCTCACATGTGGGATTCATAGAGCTCCCTACAACAGGCAGGTGCTTATATGGTGTGGTTGGCTACACCATTTATGTCATGTGAACAGTTCTGGAATCTTTTATACCTTCAGGTTGATTATAAGGATCTAAGTTGATGTGTAGCTTGAAATTTGCTCCTTATGTGGCCCTGAACAAGTCACTTGATTTCTGCAGGACTCAGTTTATTAATCAAAGTCAGCAATATCTCTTGGAGGTAGTATGATAACCTTGGTGTCCAGGACACAGAATGTATTTCTACGGAATACCAGGAATACAGTTGTGAATCATTCAGTTTAAAGATTCGTAGGAAAGACAAAGGGTTGATGCTAGATGGTCTGGCTTAGCTGTTCCTGCATGGACCATCTACCCTGACCCTATCCCAACAATACTAGACTCTCACTCTAGATTATACTCCCTTTTCTATAGTCTTCTTGGTGGAAGGCCTGTCCTCCTCAGAAAGGGAGACCCTCTTTCCATCAGAATCAGCCACTGCTTGATCTGCTAATCTCCAATAAAATGACCCTGATGGGACATCATATTTGTTGCATGGTCACTGTGGAGGGCTCCCTCTTAAAGGCCTGCTTTAGGAAACAGTGAAGTTTTTATCCAAGGACAAAGGTTTGGTCTCCAGGCTATCAGCTGTGTCCACTTGCAAAAGATCATCCCAGCTAGGATGAATGTCAGATCCTTTCATAGAGGGGTGGGGAGAGTCAGGAGACCCTCAACTGAGTATTCAGCTTCTCCATACCACCCATTGTATGCAACTCTGCCCTAATTGCCTGGGGGTGGGAGGTATAGTACATAGACCAGGGAAGACTAGGGGAGGGGTACTCGATGTATGCAGCTATGAAGAAGCCATCGTCCTTGATTTCTAGTGTGAGTTTTTGGGGAAGTTCACCCATACTCCAGTAAGTAGCCCTACATCTATACTCTGGAATAAAGCCCAACAAACTCATTGTTTCCCCAGGGTGAACTTAGGAGGAATATAGTTGGGGCCTTATGAAGAGGGGTAGACATTGCTTATGTCTCCTCCAGGAAGGAATTTTAGCAATACCTGTGATGTTTGGATGGTACTGGATAGAAGAGAGACCTAAACCGGGTCTGTTTCTAGTTCATTCACCCTGCACAGGTATGCCTTGCCTCTTACACAGTTACCTTTGGGAAGCTCACACACTCCCCCAAATTGTAGGAAGGGTGAACATCTACACCCCTGAAAACTGACATCATATGAGCTTGAGTCTGGAAGGGCTTGCTCCTGTTCTGGGGTGGGGGTTCTCTTTCTTCACTGGACTGTCCTCAGACCCTTGTGCTCCTATGCTGTCTTGCCAGTCAGAGTAATAATTAAGGAGGAATAAGGTGTTTCTCTGGACATAGAATTGAACTAAGAACTAAAAGGTCAAAAGCTGAAAACTGAAGGCTGCTGTGCAGTAAGGTCAGAATCAAGTTAGGGTAACCCCTTCCATATCTGCCATCCTGGGCATGGAACCTAGGATCTTGGTCATGGCAGACAAGCATCCTGCCACTGAGATACATCTCAGCTTACTAGACTCCAGGCTTGGTCCCTTTTCTATACCATATACAGAGATTGAGTATATATAGAGTAAGTTGAAATATCTCTGATGAGACTAGAGACAGGTTCTGAGCTATTGTAGAAGATCAGTTTGAAATCAATTAAGAAGAGGGTCAAGCTCACCTCCAGGGCTGCAGGTCCCAGTGAATGTTAGAGGGTGTCTGACAGTGAGCCCCCAAACATAGGCTTCCTGGGTTTCACTCTAGATTCTTGGAGGAATATTTATCTGCCTGCCTCATAATCCTCCCAAGGCTCCAAGGACTGTGTGGGTTAGTATATCAAGAGTCACACTTGCTCAGCAAATGGTCTCTTAGCTAAAAATACATATACAACTGACACACACTTTGGTTAGTAACTCCATCCACAAAGGAATCATTAATGCAAATGAAAGAATTGCACCCCAAATAGCATCAAGGGTGACGATGGTGAAGGAAGATTGTGCCTACACTGTGTTCACAGGTGAGGTTGCATCCCTCACTACAGCCATGAGTGAGAAGATGCCAATCACCTCCAGCTCCCTTGCTCTTTCTCACAGGACCAGTTGGCCCTTTGCATGGGATTGCCACTGAGGCACAAGAGCCTGCCCAAAAGCTCAGGGTAGACAGAAACCTAAATCTTCTTGGCTAGTTCTAACCTAATGAATTTATTTTGAGTTTTCTACATTCATTTTCTCTGAGTTTGGGGATCGCTTGCAGTTCTAAGATCTCTACATACATAATCAAAACACTGGGGGATCACACTCTGACAGTACCATCTCACCATGTTCCTGCACTCTGCTCTGTGGACACTCTCTGCAAAGCCAGCAGTCACTCCCCAAGGCCACCCTGTGTTCTGGCCCTGATAGCTGCCCTCGTGACATCCATCAGGCACTCTTGGCTCTGTGAGAGTTTACAGGGGCTAGTTATGCTTCGTGTCAGCTCTCTTAGTTCTTCTTCATGTGCAAACACTTTGAAGACATTAGTACATAACAGATTACCAAGAGCTAGTTTACACTGAGCCTGAGGAAGCCCTGGGCCTGTGAGGAGCGGGGGAGCACAACAGGAACTGAGCAGTGTCAGAGGTCTGGAAGGTGACTTCCTTCCTTCTCCCCCTGCAGGTTCAGGTCACCATCTGTGTAAGGACCCAAAGGGTTTCTGTTGTGTGAAAGAAAGGTCCCTTCAAGGTATACACACCATGGGACAGAAAGGGAGACAGTGAGAACTGTGGTTTACACACAATTGCCAGAAGACAAATGCATAATGTTATCTCATTCTAAATATACTTAGTAACATACAGGAGGCTGATGCAGCCCTGCAGCTCCACTTTGCATT
Source organism: Peromyscus eremicus (assembly GCF_949786415.1). Classification (NCBI taxonomy): domain Eukaryota; kingdom Metazoa; phylum Chordata; class Mammalia; order Rodentia; family Cricetidae; genus Peromyscus; species Peromyscus eremicus. The sequence goes on along the minus strand of NC_081418.1, from coordinate 61,339,010 downwards.
TTGCATTTTTGCCTAGGGAGAAGCAGGAGAGAAAGAACAACTGTTTGTTTTTCTTGCTCAGAAAAGTCAATGCGATGAAACACCTTCATGCCTGGGTCTCAGGAAGACTGTGCTTGGTGATCTTAGCTTAGAAGCCCTGTGCTCTTACTCTCTCCAGCCTCTGAAAAGCACTCTTCATCTCTGATCCTGCAAACTTTGAATATATTGGGTTCCCCACTTAAGTGAGGTCATAGGGGTTTGTCCCCCAGTACCTGGCTTATTTAATTCAGTATGGCATCCTTCCTGATCACATTCATTGTCATAGTGGCTCTTTGCAGCTACAAGAACACATAGATAATCACTATCAGTCAGGATGCAATACATTCTACAGCTTGACAAGTGTGGTGGTTGAAGATAACTGTAAACTTGACAAAATCTAGAGTAGGTCTGTGGGGGATTATCTTGATTGCATCAGTCAGGTGGGAAGACTCACCCACTGTAGGTGGCACCATTCCCTAGGCAGCTGATCCTGAACTGTGTAAGAAGAATGGAGAAAGAAAGCCAGGAACTTGCATGCATGCATCCATGACGCTCTTCTTCAGACTACAGTCCCTGCTACTGTGACTTCCCTTCTGTGATGGACTAGGAGCTAAATAAGTGCTTCTTCCCTTAAGTTGCTTTTGTCAGTGTGTTTTATCTCAGCAACAGAGAAGAGACTAAGCAGGATTTTTTTCTAATTCCATCAACATAACTACAGAACCCTTTTGGATGAGAAAATCAAAAATGTTCCAGTTCCATGACTGATGAAATTGCACTTCCACTTCCTTTTTCTAAGACTTGAGGTAGGGTGGGTTTCTAACTATTCCCTGTAATGTCTGCCATCCAGCAAGAGACAGTGAAAACAGTTGTGTATAACTGGTTATCACAGTAGAAAATCACTTCACACCAAGTGCCCCGACCTGCGTGAAGCAAGTGACCAGAGAGGAACCTCTCCCCTGCATGGCCATTCTCCCCGTGGCCCATGCAGAGGGTTGGCATCTTCTGTGAAAATGAATGCAAACAAAGGCTTCAGTGTTTGAAACCTGGGCCAGTTTCCTTCTTCTGGACTTCAGAGAGCCTCTGAGTCCAATTACACAGCACCCTGTGGGGCCAGGTGAGCTTGGGTTCAGATGCTAACAGTGCAGGGACCCCTGTGAGCCAATTTACGCCTTTACATTTTTTAATAATATCCCTTTAATGAATATTGTGTTTCACTAAAATATTCCTAACTAGTTTTGCTGTTTCGTGAGTCAGGAAAGCCAGCTCTGGAGAAATCCAATTGAACAAATTTTCAGGGTAAGGCTGGGATAAAATAATTTTGCATTTATCATTTAAGTTAATTGTAATGAGCCAGAGTCTAATGAGTCTTACCTCTAAACTCCATTTAAGACAATAGTTAATTGCTTCATTTTAATAAATGTTGTCAGGATAGTGAACATAACAATGACAGAGCACTCAATTACTACTGAGCCTAGAAAATGAAGATACGTAGAGCTTAATGAGATACATAATCTGAAAAGGCAATTAGCTTCCAGAGGGGAAGCAAACTCATTCCTGCAAAGGCCATGCAAGCAGGGCAATCTGTGGGAGCACACATGCAGTTCCAGATTACACCAGCATCACCAACTCAGCATTAAGAGGCTTCCCTGACTCTCTCATCTAATCCCATTGCACCTGCTGAGATTGGGGCTCAGAATGACTGGGTACACCATGAAACCATTGTGTGACTCAATGCGGCCTCAGGGGCCTTGTCTTCTGAAGCCTGTGTTTAGAATATTGTCTTGGTGCTTTGTGGTTTTGATGAATGCAGTTAGAAGCTTGGAAAGTCAATGAATAAGACAAAAACCCGTGAAACTAATTCTGTTCCCAATTGGAATAGTGTATGTGGTGACTAATACTGTCAATTTAATGATTTATTCAATCACAGGGAGACAAATCTTTGTGTTCATCTGTGAGGGGTTTTCCACATAGGGTACATTGAAGTGGAAAGCATCTGAACTGCAGGCAGCTCCATTCCATGGGCTGGAGTCCTGGACTGGGTATAAAACAGAAAGCAACCTGAGGACCAGCATCCATCACTCTCTACTCCCTGACTGTGGATGCTATGCCATCTGCTGCCTCAGGCACCTGCTTCCCTGCCTTCTCCTCCATAATAGATGGCATCCCTAAGCAATGAGCCCAAATAAACCATTTTTTAGGTTGTTTTCCTCAGGAATTTTGTCACAGAAACCAAAAAGTGACTAATACATGCCGGGAGCCATTCCCGGCAGTGAATGGGTCCTGTAGAGGGTGTAAGGAGTCAGCAGGAGAGGAAGTGAGCCAGGCCATGGTGGTCCAGAGAATCTTGCAGCCTGACTGACTAGCAGCCAGAGTGTTTCTTTATTTATACAGAATTTAGTTAGCAGGGACACATTCATGATGTTCCAAAACATACATCATATCATTTTTGGTTTTGGACATGTGTTTCACTTCCTTTTGCTCATCTTTTGTCACCATTAATAAACTATGACAGAACAGAGTTATTTCCAATCATTTTCCATCAAGTTTTGACATCATTTATAAACAGAGTTATCATTCTTACTCATAAACCCCAGAACCCATTTTTTGAGAATCTAGAGGCATATGACAGCCTGTGCTCAGGCTGGTTGCTTTGGTTACTTCAAGGACACTAGACCAAAACAAAATCTTCAACCACCCTGGGCATTTTGCCATGTCTCAGGCAAAGTATTATTAACTCTTAGTGGTCAGGGTGGCCAGGAAACATCCTCAGTCTAAAGCTGCTGCAGTTACTATTCAAATTCTGGCATAATAAAATCAATGTTCACATTTATATCTTTATAGAATTTGTCTATATATCTAATTCTGGCATTCTGGTGTGCTGTGGGATGTATGGCAAATGTGTTGCTGATTAATCAATAAAACACTGATTGGCCGTTGGCTAGGCAGGAAGTATAGGCGGGGCAAGGAGGAGAATAAAGCTGGGAAGTAGAAGGCTGAGTCAGAGAGACACTGCCAGCCACCATGATGAGAAACAGCTTGTGAAGATGCTGGTAAGCCACGAGCCATGTGGCAAGGTATAGATTAAAGGAAATGGATTAATTTAAGCTATAAGAACAGTTAGCAAGAAGCCTGCCACAACCATACAGTTTGAAAGCAACATAAGTCTCTGTGTTTACTTGGTCGGGTCTGAGAGGCTGTGGGACTGGCAGGTGAAAGAGATTTGCCCTGACTGTGGGCCAGGCAGAAAAACTCCAGCTACAAATGGCGTCCAACGTGGTGGCAAGAGTTTCCACCTAAAAACTGAGAAAAAAGATTCTAAAACGGAGCTAAAAACAGCTTCCTAATTGTCTCTCTCAAATGAGCGGCAGCTGCTGGTTTCAGCTACTGGTGGGTTCCTGGCGTGCGTGCTCAACCTGCAGTATGGCAGGAATCAGGCCTCTGCAAGTGGCACATTAAGCTGCGTGGTGGATTTAGCCTTTGCAGGTACAAAACAAAAAAAAAGAGGTTTTTGGGCTACACGCTGCTTGGATAAAAGCATAGACCCACGATAGCTCCCAGAGCTGGTGGTAAACATAGCCATGTTGGGAAGCTGAGGTGGGCGGAGCCAGCAGCCACAGCTGCTGCAGTTGAAGGCAAGAGATTCACAATAAGACAGATTCAGATGTAATAGTTTACAATGTGTGTAAAAGATACATGGGCTTGAAAGAGACAAAAAAGGTGATATATAAAGTTATAGAAACAAATACATAGTTTTAAAAAATAAAGTCATTAAAGAGACAGTAAAGGTAGTATAAAAAAATAAGCTACGTAAAAATGGATATTACACAGAGAATCTGGATTGTGTTGTCTTTGGGATTTTTAACTGCAGAAAAACATTCGATTGCAAAAGCTGTTGAGTTATGCCAAAATGTATATTTTAAAGATACCTTGACTTCAAAATTTGGATATAAGGATATGTTGCTTTGGAAAAGAGTCTCTTTTGTTTCCACAGAAAGCCAGAAGCTATGGATTTGTTCAAGATTAAGATACATCAGGTTTGACCAGCCAAGACCCCCTGAAGGTCTCCGATGACACCATGGCCCAGATGATCCAACATCCAGAATGGTTTGAAGGCATCTGGCTCAGACGATACAGCCTCATGGACTATTCCATAATTCTAAAATTTTCTTTGTATCCCCATAAGATACAGCGCCCCCCTCCAGCAGGAAGTAGTAAGAGAAGCTACGCCCAAATTCCCAAATTATATGTAATTTTACTTTGTTAAGGTTAAAACCTTCCTTTTTGAAAAAAAAAAAGGGGGAAGTGCTGTGGGATGTATGGCAAATGTGTTGCTGATTAATCAATAAAACACTGATTGGCCGTTGGCTAGGCAGGAAGTATAGGCGGGGCAAGGAGGAGAATAAAGCTGGGAAGTAGAAGGCTGAGTCAGAGAGACACTGCCAGCCACCACGATGAGAAACAGCTTGTGAAGATGCTGGTAAGCCACGAGCCATGTGGCAAGGTATAGATTAAAGGAAATGGATTAATTTAAGCTATAAGAACAGTTAGCAAGAAGCCTGCCACGACCATACAGTTTGAAAGCAACATAAGTCTCTGTGTTTACTTGGTCGGGTCTGAGAGGCTGTGGGACTGGCAGGTGAAAGAGATTTGCCCTGACTGTGGGCCAGGCAGAAAAACTCCAGCTACACTGGTGTTCCTTGGTCATATGATATTATAGTGGCTCTACATGAGATAACTTCTAAGAGAGGGAGGTCCTAACATCTCATACTTTTATCATCTTTTCACTCCATACTTTGCTCATCAATATGTCTCTGTGTAGGGCAGAGTTGTATGCCATGTAATTGTCTCAGTGTACAGTGGGAAGAGGCTTGTAATTTGAGCTGTGGACAACAATTCCTCTAGCCCACCGAATCTTGTTGACCTTTTTAATTTTACCTTGTTTTGAATATCTTGTTTCAGTGTAAGTACAGGAACAAATGTTTCAAGAATGTCTCATAGCCTCATGAAGAGACTTCTGGTTTTTTCTTCATGTGTCACAACCTCCAAGGCATAAGGAAGTCCTTCAAGTAGATAAGGATATTTCCCTCAAAGTGTGGGGGGGGATAGCATGTTCAGGACTTTCCTGGGTAAGCTTATAAGCAGCATTCCTGGGAGAAGGCATAAATGATTCATAAGGAATTTTCCATCAACCCAATATCCTCAAATTGTACAAATATTAAAAGCGCCCCAAGTATGTAACAGGTGGAGATGAAAACCCAAGGTGACATGGCAGTCATCATGTGGCTCAGCTTTGCTGGATCTTTGTCAAGCAGCTGTGCTGGCTTTATGACTTCTGCCATTCCATTCAGATATGGCTGTGCCAAATACAGCACCATTGGCACCCACAAGGTTTAGAACATCTCAGTCTGGTCCCACAGCCTTGAGGATGGGGTCACACATGCTTCAGATGCTTCCTCCCTCCTCAGTTAATCCTCTCTGCAAAGCTCATCACAGACACACCCAGAGGTGTATCTCCTAGGTAATTCCTAATCCAGTGGAATGGACAATAAAGGCCGTTTCAGAATCATAGCAGTGAGGGTTTGGTTTTCATCCATAAAATGAGAAATTTTGTTCAAGGATTTTTACTGGATATGTTGCAAGAAAATTTATTTTCCATTTTTATTTAGTAGCAAGTTGTTATAGCTATGTTTAATTGCACCTCACACCCTGAAGGCATGCTTCTAGATTGCTTTTCTACTCCTGTCTTCATTCTTTGCTGAGGTTACACTCTTTAGTGTAATTTACCAATGAGGAAATTTTTTGCTTTAAGTATCATGATTCACCTCATTAATGTAAGCAACAACAGTGTGCCACCCTGTGCCAAGGCTCCCATGGAACCTGTGGGGAGATCTGCTCTTACTTGGAAAGGAAAATCACCTGTAGAGAAAGTCCTCAGGCCAGGTGTCTGTCTTTGTTCTGGCTGTGGGACCTGAGCACAGGAGTATTGTAAGGTCTGGGAGTTTGGGGACTGAATATATAATCTTGAATACCTTCCCCAGATTTGGGGACCTCTGCTGCTAGGTTCTACAATTTCATTCTGTGTGTAACATTAATTTGAATTTCTGGAACTCAGTTAATACTGTGTGCCTTCATCCTTCAAATTACTTTAATTTGACACAAAGAAATTTTGTCCTAAAGCAGAATGAATTGCCCCAATGCTGTGGTGTGTATGATTTCAATGTAGTTGCTTTTATTAAGTGACAGTGAAATTCAAAGGATCCCTAACAAGCTGGTAGCACACATGGTATCACACTGGCTGTAGGGACGAAGTATCTGCATCGTCTCTCCTCCAAATATTGATTAATAACCAGAACCAAGCTTTCTATTTTCATGCAAAGACTAAGAAAATATGCAGCCTACCCTTCAACCTTCATCTCTATATCAAATTAAGTCAAAGAAAAGGTTCCAGATGGGGTAAGGGTGGTACCAGGGGTAACATTTTAAGTGGAATAGGAGTCATGGGGGAAACAATGGGGGTGGGAATGTTTTAGTGGGGTGGGGTGGGGGTAGGGGAGAGGAAGCAGTGATGGGGATACTGAGGGTAGAAAGGTTTAATGGAGGATAGGGTTGGAAAGAGGAAGGATGAGGGAAGATATTGATGATGAAAAAATTTGAGTAAGGATGGAGATGGGAGTAGGGGAGAAAGAAGGGCAGCGAAGATTTAAGACTGTATAAAAACCATGTAAATTTCTCAGAAGAAGTAGAAAGAACGTAAGAGCTGAAGGATGGGGTGGGGGTGCTGGGCAATGCTGTCTTCTGGACATGACATTGTTATTGCACCTATGACCTCATAGCAGTCATGGTTACCCAGACTAGACCTATACAGGATCAAGCCAGTCAACACTCAGATATGGATAGAGAAGGGGCATGTGAAGCCCCAACCCTAGCTAAGGAGCTATTGGCAGTTGATGGATACTGAGGGGGGGTACTTTATCTTGAGAGTTATGGCATGATCTGTTATTAGCCCTCCCCACAGAGATCTCCTACAGAATGATCTAAGTAAATGGAAAATTATGTTTTCTTAAATTATCCATGCCAATTGTGTTAACATGTCTTAGACAACAGATTTGTAAACCAACTTTAACTGATATGTTGGCTGTTGGAGTCCAGGGACCATGCTGCTTCTAGGTTCAAGCCGATCAGACTAAGAGGCCAGGGTTATGGTGACATCTGGGCTGAGGCTGCTGCTGATGGCCATGTCAGGGTCTGTGGTCCTGCCATAGCTGGGGTCTGTGTTGATGTCCCTTGCCTATATTACCACAGGAGCCCATGTGTTGCAGCATGAGGGCAATGCTGAGCTGGCCCTTACTGCCCCAGGGAGAGCCTCCCCCTCTTAGCAGAGAGCTGACCCTGCCCCTCACCAGCCCTGAGATAAAGGACCCAGTAAGCACCCCCCCTCCCATGCAAGAGAGAGCTGCCACATACCCCCACATTTGGGAAAGCTGGCCCCACCCCTCATCATGGGGTGGGGGAGAGCTGGATCTAGCCATCGCCTGAAGGAGTGGTCCCAGCAGCCAAGTCATATCAACTCAGCTACTACCCAGACACACATTCAGGGATTTGAGTTGGCAATCCCCAACATCCACCCTATCTATGACCTGCTGAAGTGCACAAGGGACTAGTCCAATGCAAGCACAGCAGCAGGATCTCCATGAGTCAGGGCAACAGCAGAATATTGGAGAGACGTTTCAGTGAGGGTCCAGTACTGATGGTGTGCCAGAAGCCAGAGGCCTTCAACCTGACCAAAAACACACTGCACAATCAAAATTTGCAAGTAAAGCTGTGTGGGCTGCATGTATACTGCACGACATACAACAGCTCCCAATGCCACTAAGATGACTGAAGAGGCAATGGACAGGCAGGAGATATGGAAGAGCAAAGTGTGGTTTTTGTTTGCTTTTTGTTAGTTTTTAATATTCCATTTGGTATTTCTTATTTTTATCTTATTTTTATTTATTTATTTTTAGTTTTCCTTGCTGGGGGCACTACAAGGGTAAAGGGAAGATACAGAGGAAGGGATTGGGGGCATGATGTGAAATTCCCAAAGAATCAATAAAAAAATATGTTAAAAAAATATTATGTTGGCAACAATATAATTGTACAGAAAATAGAAAGGATTTTTTAAAGAGATTTTTTTTTCTACTGAGGTGACATTTTATTTCCTTTTTCTAGTCAGAATGAGATTGTAACCATTGACACAACTGGATTTTCAGAATGTGCTATTTAGTTGATCCTATGTCTACCAGCCTCTGGTGTATTTGCCCATGTCACTGAGGGAAGCATTTTCCCTGCCCATGGGCTGGTAACTCTGTTAATGGGGATGTGTGAAAGGTATAATCAGCTATAAATTGAGATTGTAGGGCTTGCTTTCTAAAGAGTCTACCTTCACAGCGTGGCTGCAGGCTCTGAAATTGATATAGTGAAAGCTGTTGTACATTGCATTGCCCAGAATAGGAAACAAAGGATTTTTCCCAAAACCATAGCTAAGCCACAGTACTGCCACAGTTCAGTTTCAGTGTCTCATTGATAAGGGAACAGGAGTTCAAAGGGTTGAGATGCCTGTTTCAAAGATGTGGTGGTTTGAATGAGAAATGTTCCCCATAGTCTTGGGCCTTTGACTGCTTGCTGCCAGTTGGTGGTGCAGTGTGTGTGTGTATTTAAGTGGCACAGCCTTACTGGAGGAAGGACATCACCAGACATGGACCTTGAGGTTAAAATCCTTGCGACACTTCCAGTTCATTCTCTGCTTCATGATTACAGTTCAAGATGTGAGCTAATAGCTTTCTGTTGCTACTCTCATGCCTCTTCCCATGATGGACTCTAACCCCTGAACCATATATCCAGATAAACTCTTTTTCTGTAAGTTACCTTGGCCATGGCATTTTATCACAGCAACAGAAAAGTAACTAACATAGAAAGTTAGAACTGGGGCTTACAGGCAACTAAGATAAACCAGCTTCCAACGCTGGAGGGAGGGGTTAATGTCGAGCACAATGCCATCAACATTTACCCAAGGCTATACAGGCTGTGTTGGTGGTGTAAACCAGACTAGACTCAATTACATCAGTGCAAGTCATTCAACGTTTTGTCATTTATAAAGTACTTTTAATAAAATACATCAATATTGTCTGTGTTATCTCAGTCTACAGTGTGACCTGGCTCATCTTGCCGTGATCACGTGGCAAAGGATACTCTCTACCAAGCACATCCAGGAGTCATAAACATTACAAGCTACAGTCAACAATGATGGGCTTTCCAAACTTGAAACAAAGTAAACATGCAAGATATGAGGTGTGTGAGCTGAGATCATGAACTCTAACATTGGAAAAGGTTTTCAGATCCCACGTGGCCCAGCTGGTGGGAGGCTAGAGCACAGCTGGCTGCTGGTAGCTTCCTGAGCTGCTCCATGGGGACTGCCCCACCTCGCTAGGAGCAGAGGCACTGCAGGGCTTCCTGAGCTGCTCCATGGGGACTGCCCCACCCCCCTAGGAGCAGAGGCACTGCAGGGCTTCCTGAGCTGCTCCATGGGGACTGCCCCACCTCCCTAGGAGCAGAGGCACTGCAGGATCTGAGAAGTAACAGAGAGGCCTGAAGGATGAGTAAACAAATGCACACTTAAGTGACAAATGGCGAGATGCTAGGTCATTCTGGTGGGCATGGCAGAAAGAGTAGGAAAACAAGTCTGAGCGGATGGAAGTCGAGCTATGAAACAGAGACCGAGTAAGTCAGCAAAGCACTGCACACTCCACACTGTCCAAGCAGCAGCTGGTGGCTTCTGAGGAGGGAGAGTTACTTTTGTTTAGTAGTGTGTCCACTGACAGAGTCTTCATAATCTATGTATGACCCCACACCCATGCCCATACTGTCAGCACTACTGGGACACAGCAGATTTTTTTAAATTATTGAATGTGAATATGAACTTGGGAAGGAGATGTGATAGGAAGGACCTGGAAAGAGCTGGAGGGGAGACTGGGGTGGATATGATCAAATCTACAGTATATATGTATGAAAATTTCAAAGAATTAACAAAAATTAAAATGAAGAAAAAAGTTGGGATCTTTATTGGTCTGTCTGTATCTTGTTATTGTGTTTACTTTGAACCAATATGGGTTCTGGATGGCCACGCTGATCCACTTTTGCTGATATAGCTATACTCCTAAAGCTTCTACATGTCCCCAAACAACCACATCAGCTGGGGACCAAGTGTTCAGACATGTGAGTCTATGGAGATGGTTCTCATTCACACTGCAACAGAAGTGTTGCAAGTTTTAATCATTTATTCCCTTTAAAAGCCTTTTTGCTGAATGGTGAAGCTGGGACCATGGTTATTCTCAGAATGAGGTCTGATAGTAAATCTTTTATGACATAACTTCCTCCTGTGGCCAGCTGAGGCAAGGAGAGAGTGAATGTTTCCACATCCCAGCACCTTGCCCTTACTCCACAGCACAGAAGATGGATTTCCTGCACCTGCCTCCCTGGGTCTTTCCTCCTTCTCTCCAGACTGCAGATTTAATAAGATGGAGCTCTAGGCTATGAAAGCAAAACTCACAACCCTGCCCTCTACCAGCCTCACAACCGTAATGATGTCACTTAAACCCTAAACTTCGATTTTCTCAACAAAAATTGGAGGTTGAAACACGTTTTTGAAATATTGTGAGTCTGACAAAAATTACTGTGTCTGGCAGATGTGATAATTAGTGAATTTCAGGTGTTGTTTGTAGGATAGGGCTGGGGAGGTCAATATTTATCAAAGGAAACTCATGTCACTCTGGCACTTTACTTCAATAACACAAGTTTATAGTCAGGGGAGACATACTCACAACATACACACCATCTAGACACAGCAAGGGAACTGAGATGTGTTTCTCTGGGGTTGATTTGAGGTGGAGGCTGGTTGAGAGAAGGTATACATGGCTGAGAGGGTACCCAACACCTTTAGACCAGAAAACACAATTCTGTTGTGAGGGAGAATTGCTCATCTACCATGGAGGCAACCCCGCAAGCTTCAGTCCAAGTGAATAACCTGAGAGCCAGGTACAGAGAACTTAGAACAGGTTTCATGATGTACAGAAGTGGATCCCATGATCTTATGGTCATGGCTATACCTTCAGCATTAGTTCTACCAACCCTGAGTAAGACGCAGAAGGAAGAGGCCAAAGCAAAGGAGCTGCTCTGGACACTATGTCACCGAGGGCAGAGTGAGCTGCTCCTCTGGATGGCATGGTGGGAGGAAGTGCTGTTCACTGAAACCCTGACTCAACATCCTCACTGTTAAGCAGAAAGCTCTCCAGGCTGCTCTAGAATGAATGGTGTCTGAGCATCTGGGACAACCCACTAAGAGGGAGAGAGAGAGGGGGGGGGGGAGGGAGGGAGGGAGGGAGGGAGGGAGAGAGAGAGAGAGGGGGGGGGAGGGAGGGAGGGAGGGAGGGAGAGAGAGAGAGAGGGGGGGGAGGGAGGGAGGGAGGGAGGAGAGAGAGAGAGAGAGAGAGAGAGAGAGAGAGAGAGAGAGAGAGAGAGAGAGAGAGAGGACTGGAAACTCATTGTTCGGATCTTGCTTTAGAGTCACCTGCCATTGTCTACTTCCTAAGGGACCATCATGCATCCAGGTGTGTAATGAGGATAATGTGTCCCACAATGAACTGGGTGGGTCCAAAGATATCCTAAACTCTCAGCAGGTCCCTGGTGACCCAATGCCGCTTCTATGCCTGAAAAATAACAGGATTATTGGTGAGGTGCAACGGCAAAGAATGTTTCACCCCATTTCTCTCTGCCAGATCTGTGGAGTTTGAGGGGTGACCTGAAGGAAGTCTAATGCTTATTTATAAAGAATGACAGGGTGATGTATTAAGGACTAACATCCCTTTTGATGGTGTCTGACTGCTGATGCTGTTTGCTGGAGGGTCATTAGGACTGGCTGGAAAGGCTGCATGGGAATCATACACACGATTTGTGCAGCCAGCCTCAGCATGGCAGGTACATTCCTGGGCTTGCCCACCTGAGGTGATAAACGTAGCCACATCACTGCCCTCTGTAAAGCCTTAGTGCTCTTTATTAGAAAGTGGCATATTTACTGTGAATCCCCATCTCAATGCTGTGCTTTCTCCCTGCTCTGATTTCTTTTATAATTGCTGACGTCACCGTGGCTTTCAAATTCCCTTCTAGGCCTCCAGAATAAACATGTTGACCTACATTCACCAATAGACAGAACACTGGTAGTCAGATCTGAGCTTCAGGAAATACTGTGAGTCTTAACTTCACCCACATGCCTGAGGAACCTTAAAAGCTGTCAGTGAGAGTTCCCGTGGCTCTGCTTAGCCCTCAGTGCTGGGAAGTGCACTGTCAAGGCCACTGACAGGGCTCCCTAGCCCTCCATCTTCACCTGCTCACCAAGGCTCCTTCCTCTAAGAAAGTGTAGGCAAACTATAACCTTTCCAATTCTTGTTGTCAATAAAGTTTTATAGTTACACATCTATACTCACTTTGAAACTAACTACTGCTGCCTTTGTGCTATCTTTCAGAGAGACTGTGATGGCCAAAAGAACTTAAGACATTTATTGTCTGACCCCTAATTGAGGTTCTATTGGTAATCAGTGGTGTTTGAAGGAGACAGAGTCAGTGTTCTGCAGGAATGTGGTGCCTGAGAGGCTTCCCATGCTCTAGTACATGGCCCTACATTCATGCACTCTGATAGAAATGGTATCCAAACTGGAGTGTGCACATTCCCAGTGAGTTTACATACTATATGCTGAGGTGCTGGAAGAAACACCATAAATTACATTAAACTTGATCTCATCCTTGAAGAGTCAGTGCTTTTGTTTGTATAAATGTATATTTATTTAATATTAATTACTGCATGACATGTAATTAGTGTTAGAGAATTTCAGAATTACTTCAATTGTATTACTATATAACATATAGTTATAGTTGTTCATAATCTAATAATTATAATATATTACAATGATTAATATAATATATAACTATATAGAACTCATTGCAATGTACTAATGTTTTAGATAGTAGTAGTTACAATAATTGCTAAACTTCTAGAGTACTTATTATATGCCACTGTTCAAAATTATTCATAGAGACTGGAAAGATGGTTCATTGGGTAAAAGAACTGCCTGTTCTTGCAGAAGATCTAGACTCAGTTCCCATATCCTATGGGTATATGATAGCTCACAACCACCTATAACTCCAGTTCTGGGGTATCCAATGCCCTCTTCTGACCTCTGTCGGTACAAGCCTGCATGTGGTGTACATACATACATGCAGGCAAAACACTCATGCATATAAAATAAATGACTAGTTGAAGGTCACTGTGCATGTTAATGTAAATACTACTTCTATTCTTGTCTTATATATGCAGAAACTCAAGCACATGGGTTACAGAGCTACCAAGGTCTATAACAGACATGGGGCAGCTCTGAATTCCAAACCCGGAGAGTCTCATTCCTGCCTGGATACTGAAAAAAGTTCCTTCAAATTCAGACACCTATGTTTTCAGCAAACATGCACACATGGATGAAGGTCATGGACACAAATATTTCTTGCAGTGTGAATGTGCTGTCAGGACACTCATAGCCCAGTGACTGCAGAGAAGTGGCTACTCCCCGTTGGACCTGACGAAGACTTGCAGAGAGCTATTAAACTCGATGGATACTGGTATAGATCTGCTAGCACCCACAGAACCACCTGGCATTTGTAGATTTTGATCATTCAGTTTCATCAGAGTGTGCATAGGCAGACTATGCACTTCACCTCATTCATGAGTGCCCACTAGTTCCTGGACCATGTCGCTGGAGCCACTCTCCTTCCACAACTTTCTTATGTTGCATGGTTTTGAGCTGGCACCCCTGTGATCTGGGGCTCATATAGCTTCAGTTCTAATGCAAGCAAGGAAGAATTCACTGATAGAAACATCTAGAGCTGCCTTCAGATTGCTGAGTGGGTGAGAGAGGGAACATTTCCACATCCTCATTGTGCTCCTCCATTCTTCCTGGGCTCTCATTTCCCAAGTGGATGCTGTGTAGGCAGGAGGATTGGGGTTGGCTTGCAAAAGGTACAAAAGTGATGTTTAAAATGAGCCTCAATTCACACCAACAGCTAAACACAGAAATAGCTCAAGACTCCTCAAGAGTTTAGTTCTCCATGGCAATTGTGCTTTGGCCTCATACCTGCCTATGCAATGCTCATGAGAATCACTTCAATGGACCAGCTGGTCACCTAAAAGAAACTTCTGACTGAGAAAAAGAGGGGGCTTCACTTCCACAGAGATGTCTTTAGTGTCCTCCTTCCACTATTAACTGCATGTTTCTTTAATGAGGATCTGTTTCCCTGGTGAACTGAGCTTGAAGCATGTGACTGAGGCAGCATATTCTCTTCAGTATTTAATTACAGTCTAGTCTCTCCATCTGAGAGACACAGCAATAGCACCCACTCCAGCCTGGTGTCTATGCATGTGAAGAACATCTAGACAGTGAGCAACAGGTGCTGGGTACGGATTAAATTCTTCATAATGTGCCAGCCACTCTTACTGCCACATTTCAGTATGTTAACGACTATCAGAACTTTCTGCTGCTGTACTGGTTACTTGGCTGCTGCTGTGATAACACACTATGACAAGGCCACTTATAGTGGCCTTAGATGGACTCTCTACCACCACAGAGTCCATCATGGCAGGGAGGCATGGTAGCAAGTGCATGAGGAAGCAAGAGCAGAAAGCTGAGAGCTCACATCTCCAACAGTAAGCACAAAGCAGAGAGTAACCTGCATGAGGGTGAGATGAGAAATACCCAAAGCCTGCTCCCAGGGACACACTTCCTCCAGCAAGGTCATACTTTCTAAACTTTCCCAGTGTCACTAACTTGGGATCAAGGGTTTAAATATCTGAGTCTGTGGGAGACATTCTCATTCAAACCCAAGTATTAATTTGCTGAAATTCCTGGTTTGGGTATCTAACCAAAGGTAGACAATCTTCTTTTATTTGTGTATGTATGTGAGTCTACATGTATATATATTTATATGTGAGCACCCATGTGCACATGTGTGTGGAGGCCAGAGGTCAGCATCGCATGTCTTCTTCAATGGCTTTCCACTTTATGTTTTGAGATAAGTTTTCATGGAGCCTGGAGCTAACCAACTTGGCCAGATTGGCTGGCCAGTAAGCCCCAGGGATCCCCCTGTCTGTTCCTCCCCACCACTGAGATTACAACTCATTAATAAATATATTTTAATGAGTTTGGGAGTGTAAAGGGCTGTGATATAATCTGAAACATGGACACACACACATACACACACACACACACACACACACACACACCTTTGTGGGCTTGTGTCTGTTTGTGATTTAAAAAAAAAACACTAACATAAAATCTACCCCCCCCAAAAAAAATCACAATTTAAGTGCATAATAATGTGTGGCTAACTATAGGCCCTATGGTGATACAGCAGGTGTCTAAAACTTATCTGTGTCCAAGAGCTAAAACTTAAATGTCACACCAAGAATTTCATGTGCTTCTATCATATTCACCATTGAAACACTATGCATTGGGAGGCACAGAACAGATTTCCAGAGCATCACTGCTGGGCATCTGACAGCCACGGCTGGTATTCCTCAAACAAGCCTATCTCTTAAATACATACATATAAGTACATATATGCACACACATACTACATATAATTGCAGTCCCCAAGCACATTCTTAATTTCCAGAAAGGTTGACAGCAGACAGTTAATTTACAAGCATGTAACAAGCTCATTTGTAATAGGTAGAAGGTTAACTAAAGGCCTGAATCCTGGAGTTCAAGCTCTTGTTCTTAGCTACTATCACAACACACATCTATGAAATCCGCACACCTACAGAGCAAGTGTTCTACAGAATCCCTTTCAGCTGATCATGAGCTACACTTTTAAATGTCTGACTATTCACTAAGAAGAAAATGGCTAAGTTTTACTTGTGGCTATTGGAGGGTGAATGGCTTGTGACTTGCTTGCCTTTGTGAGCCTTGGAGCTAAACTGTTATCTCAATCACCCTTCCCTCACCATAGAAGCAGCCAGTCAGCAGCTGCTGCTCACCATGGCAGGTAACTGGCTCCTGTTCAAATTCCCAGAGCTGATCTGCTAACTGTCCTAGAGAATGCCAGCTTTAACCACATCTGTCTCCTCGGGACAGTGTCTTTGAAACAGGCTGCTGTTTCAGCACCCTGGACAACACCCAGCAACAGGGAATTGAACTGAGTGAATGAATTAAAAAGGTAGCGCTCATAACTGCTTAACTCATTCTAAAGGAATGCAGACATGTCATCTAAATGAAAGACAAAGAGTGTCAGGGAGATGGGTATGCAAGACTAGAAGCTATATCCTTAGGAGAAAAGCTGCAGCATGGGAAACATCTTCCCCAGGGAGTTTTTGAAAGTATATATCAAATACCATCACATTTCAATGAATACATCTATCAAATACCATCCGATTTCATTAGGATAAAGTGTCTTTTCATAATCTTTTAAAACTATACTGATCTCTTTGTATCTTTTCAAAGTGCAAAGCACTAAATAGATATTTTGAAAAGCAATGAATGAAACAAAAATTCCTCACTGAGCCACAAAATGTTTATTCTCGAGGAGTTAGAATTTTGAGATTCAGTGAACCCAGTCAGAGAAGAAGGCAATAGTGGCAACATAATTATGCAACACAAAATATTTGCTGTTTGTCTGAAATTGAGATTTATCTGGGCATACTGCACATCATTTAAATACAGTAAGCACTCAGGTATTGCAATTGGGCGAAAAGACCAAGACAATGACATCTGTATTTACAGCCCTGCCTTCCATATTCCCCCCCTCACCACTCTCATTGTGGAGAGGCCATTTGAGTCTTTCTTTATCCTTCAAAGGTAAGTGACAATTGTCATTTCGGGACTGGCTTCTGCATGCATGTACAGTGAACAGAACAATCAAGACAGATGAAGGTGATGCTGTGCTGGTGGCCTAGCTAGAGGTGAATGTTAATGAAATTATTCTAACCCAAGGATAGTACTGACAATCAGAGATACGGATTCAACACAAGTCCATCCAGAAGGCAGAATGTTGAGATTCTTGCAAAGCCTCCTCACGTCACAACATCAAGGGCCCCCTTCTCTTCCAGATCCAATGGATGCAGTATTACTTTCCATTTCTTTCTGGTCTTGTAAAACATCCTGGCCTCATGACCTCTGAAGAGATCTTTAAATATTAATTGTTATTTACCTTATTAAGATTAAAATAAGAGCAACAGAAACATCTGTTTATTACTTGATTTAAAGTGCCATCCTTGGGAAGGTATCATTTAAAATGATAATAACTAAGTAGCCATGTCTTGGTAAGATGAATAACTTGATCAAGTAACTACATTTTCCAAAACAAAAGAAAACAGTGAGAGGGCTGGTATCATATTACATTTTTTTTCAAATGTTTTTAGCAGCTGGCTGAAGAAACAGCCTGGTTCTCACATCTGCTCAAGCTCTTTCAGCTTTTTGTTTTGACTAATGAACATGAAGAGACAGGACCTAACAGAGAGGAACAATCAGTGACGGGGGGGGGGGGCAGGGGGTGATGCTGATATTCTCCTAAGAAAAGCAAGTATTCTTCCTTGATTTGACAGCAGCAAGAGACAAGTGATAATTTGCTAAAAATCAGTTGTAATGTGGAAATGGAAGCCACATTTATTAAGTTTAACTGTATACTCACAAGAAAATAAGAGTAAAAAAATAAACTAATGACGTCGGGCGGTGGTGGTGCATGCCTTTAATCCCAGCACTTGGGAGGCAGAGGCAGGTGGATCTTTGTGAGTTCGAGGCCAGCCTGGTCTATCCAGGAAAGACGCAAAGCTACACAGAGAAACCCTGTCTCGAAAAAAAAAAAAAAAAAAACTAATGACATCATAGCATTTGGAGGGGAAGCTGCATTGGCTAGTGGATTGTTGTTTGTTTGTTTTTAAAACAACACAAAATAGAGTTGCCTGGAGAAAGAGATAATCTCAGTTAAGGAATTGCCTCCATCAGACTGACCTGTAAGCAAGTCTGTGGGGGCATTTTCTTGATTAATTGTGGATGATGCCATCCCTGGGAAATCCTAGGTACTTTAAGAGAGCAGTCTAAGCAAACCATGTAAGTAAGCAGCACTCTTTGATGTCTTCTGCATCAGCTCCTGCCTCCAGGTTCCTGTCTCCAGGTTCCTGCCTCCAGGTTCCTGTCTTGAGTTCCCACCTTGGATTCCCTTGATAAGGAGCTGTAATCTGTAAACTAAAATAAACACCTCTCCTGAGTTGGTTTTGGGCAGTGTCACAGCAACAGAGAATCAAGCCAGGGCAATATTGAGTTCATTGGCAGAGGAAACCTGATCTTAATGCTAAATACTGTCAGCTTTGAAAAGCTGCAAAGAGGAAAGATGGATGGAAAAGTAATAAAATAGTGAGTTTCCCTTTTCAAAGCACAATAAAAACAAAGCCTCTTCAGAGATTCAAGGTCATGTTCAAAGAATAATTGCTCTGCCTCTCAGTGCACCTACCTCAGTTCCTCAGATCATCCCTTCTTTCATCAGAGCCTGTGTCAACACTGCTGTTTCTTTCTAGAGCATTCCTCACACATAATCCAGTATTCACCAGCACACATATGCACAAACATGAGCCTGATTATAAAAATAACCAGACAAATAGGCATGTACCCCTTGGATGCTGCGGCTCACAGGCTTCTCCAAGGAATGTCTGCCAAAGCTAAAGTTAAACCTACCTGTCTGTCTGTCTGTCTATCCATTCATTCATCTACCTAAGACTATTTTATCTTATTAATTTGTTTGCTTATGACAACTCAATTTAATTATGGTTGTAGATGAAGGCTCCAGACAGCCAGGGGCCTGTGACTTCCTCACTCTGTGAGCCCCACCCCTACGATCATAGCTCCACATGCCTGCACCAGACACTCATCAGATAGTTACATGTATGCTGGCCAGATTTATTTCAATAATCTTGTACAGATTCCTATTTAAAGAGGAAATGTTAGGAACATTTTGTTTCACTTTTCAAAACTCATCTCTCTCCTCTTATTGCCTTTAAAAATGAGTAATTAAAAAACAAAGCAATACTACCCCCCAACACACACTGATATCAAGAAGAGCTCATTATTTTTTCTTTCATTATATTTTCTTAAAGAAAAACAAGAAAAATTGTTCCAGGTCTTTAGATGTAACTGAATAGCTTAAATTAATTCTCTTATTTTAATGAGACAGAAAAGTAATTCCTTTTATATGGTTCTGAACTGTCACAGATTTAGAATGTGCTCTTGTCCTCAAAGATAATTTGTTATAATGAAAATCATCTCCAAGGTGGGTGTGCTGGGATAGTGGGGAGGGGAGTACTAATTCTCCCTTCCTGTCCCTCTCCTCTCTTTTTTTGCTCTTTTCTCTTTCTCCCCCCTCAATATACATCTCTGTCTGTCTGTCTGCCTGTCTGTCTGTCTTTCTGTCTGTCTGTCTATCTCCCTCCCTCCCTCCCTCCCTTCCTTCCTCTTTCCCCTCCATGAATAGGAAGCCCTCACCCATTTTGCCTGGCACCCACACTCTGTCTTGGTCCTTGACCTTTTGTGAGAACACAAGCAAATGGAAGCCTCTGGCTCTCTGTCCTGCCATTCTTTCCATTTTAAATGCCACAAGCATGTAGAGGACCTTTTCAATGGACAATGACAGCAGGGAGCATGAATGATTCTGCCAGTCTTTGTGGTCATCCTGTATCCTCAGCTTCTACAACTAAGATGGTTTCCCTGGTCCTGGCTTGCACCTTCCCCTGTCAGGCATAATCTCTGGGAAGGCAGCTGCTTTCCAGGCAACCATGCAGACCCTGACCTGGCCTAGGGATAACAGGGCAGCCCCATGTGAAACACAATCTCAGCCAAGAGACACATGTAGCCTGATCCCTAGTTCTTCATTGCAGTGTGTTTCATGGTTTTGGACAACTGCCCATAAGGTAGGCCGAAAAAAAAAAAAAGTAAATGCCCATGATGAGTCTGGTGTGATTTACAACTGTGTCACACATGTTCTTCACATTTTCTTCCTGCATCCCTCAAACCCTCCTATCTGTTGCCACAGGCGGAATTCTTAATACCCAATGCAAAGGTACAGAGCAGGTGGCCATGAGCAGCACCCCAAAATTCTTTTAGAAATGTAAAATCTCATGGAGTCTTTGTCTAAACAAAGCATTCCAGATGATTCTAATCGTGAACCTCAGACAGCTGCTTAGACATGGTCATGGAAACAACTAGGTTAAAGCAATACCAATGAAATAACAGACAAGAAGAGTATGCGGATGTCTTAGGGTTTCTATTGCTGTGAAGAGGCACCATGACCATGGCAACTCTTATAAAGGAAACATTTAATTGGGATGGTTTACTTACAGTTTCAGAGGTTCAGCCCATTATCATCATGGTGGGGAGCATGGCAGCATGCAGTCAGATGTGGTGCTGGAGCTGAGAATCCTACATCTTGACTCAGAGGCAACAGAAAGCTGACTGACAGTCACACTGAGGTAAACTTGAGCAAAAGAGACCTCAAAGCCCGCCCCCACAGTGACATGCCTCCTCCAACAAGGCCACACCTCCTGATAGTGTCACTCCCTTTAGGAGCCATTTTCTTTCAAACCACCATGGGGGGAAGGCAACTAACACCATTTGCCTCATCGTACTAGAAGCACCGTGACCATTAGCAGGGCCCCTTGAGAAGACAAGCATGGGGACATCCTCTGTATCTGAAGCTCCTGCAGATCTGTGCTTCACATGAGTAGATAAGATGGATTGGTCAACAATAGGAGGACAGGTGGGCAGGGCCTATCTGCTGAAGCAGGTGGCAGGCTGAGGCTCCACACTGGGCCTGGTGACAGCCCATCTTCTTGGCTTTCAGATCTGTGATATTCCAGGCCTGTGACATGGTAGCTGCCCTCTCATGAAGTCAACTCAAGCTTCACTGAAGAGAGGTGAACTCTCCTAGCATCAGCTCCATCCTCTTGCAGATGTGCAACCATCTTAGAAGTCAGTCTGTCAGTCTCAAGGGAGCTTCAGATCCTCCTGCCCAGAGGACACCTTGATCACCACTTTACAAAAGACCTAAGCCCTGGGCCACCAGAATCACAATAGTGAGTGTCCACTCTTACTTTAAGCCACTGAGTTTGGGGGTGATTTGTTATGCAGCAAAGGCTAACTGGGGAAATAAGGCAAAGAGAATTCACAGTGACAGATTTGAACTTGCAAATTTAGGTGGCAGCTGTGTACAGGTATGGTGATATTTTATTTGTACTGAAATGTGA
Source organism: Peromyscus eremicus (assembly GCF_949786415.1). Classification (NCBI taxonomy): domain Eukaryota; kingdom Metazoa; phylum Chordata; class Mammalia; order Rodentia; family Cricetidae; genus Peromyscus; species Peromyscus eremicus. The sequence goes on along the minus strand of NC_081418.1, from coordinate 61,317,628 downwards.
TTTTATTTGCATGTTAATAAATAAAGTTGCCTGGGGGTCAGAGCTAATAGCAAGCCATAGCAGAAGCTGGGCAGTGGTGGTGCACGCCTTTAATCCCAGCACTTGGGAGGCAGAGCTAGGTGGATCTCTGTGCGTTCAAGGATACAGCCAGCATGGAGACACACGCCTTTAATCTCAATACCAACCATAGAAGACCTGGAGGTCTGTATAGACAGGCAGTGATGAGGAGGTCATGTGGTTGGGTTTACAACCAATGAGAAGGCAGAACAGAAAGTCTATAAAAAAGACAAACAGACAGGAAGTAGGTCTCTTGTGGAGAGGTAGGACAGCAGTGGCAGTGAAGGGTAAGGTTTTTAATCTCAGCTCTTAGCTATTGCTCTGACCTCTTGGCTTTTAACTGTGTATTTGGCTCTGTGTTTCTTATTTAACAAGATTATTACATCTACATACAGGCTTCAGATGAAGCTGATTACTAACAAAACAGTGTAATACTGCCGGGGCAGGACCATTCCAAACAGAAGCACACCACAGCCTTGGACAATGGCCCCACTCATAGCAAAATAAAAACAGGCTTAAAATCATAAGACTCAATCATGTTACTTAGGTGCTAAATCAGCATTCTAATCTCATGGAAGCCCTGAAATTCAACACAACCTGCTCTTTAATTATTTTAAACCTACAGCAAAGGTTTGAAGACTGCACATGTTTCCTGAACGCCTGTCGTCTTTTCCTATTGTTACTATCATCCAGGGCAATGGTACAATTGTCAAAGCTAGGAAGCCAGCATGCTGTATACAAGTGTTCAAGTATCACAAGTGTGGGAGACCCAGCCCTAAAACTGTGGCCATGGGAGAGCTGTCTCTTTACCCATCTTGTGGTGACATGGCAGGGAAGAAGTGTCCTCCTCCTCCCTCCCCCCATCAACACTGAGGCAGGTGAGAGAGATGGCCCTGTGGTCATAAGAGTGGGAGAGCCATTCCTGACTCCCATCAGCTGCAACATTCAGGAGAGCAGGCCCTGCACCTTGTCAAGGCAGCACAATAGAGCCAACATTGTTAGCACAGGTATAGGTGAGCCACCCTTGAAATTGTGACCCAGAGAGAGCGGTCCCTATTTCCCATCTGGAGGACCAAGCCTATAGCTGCCCAGGCCCAGACCCAGGGTTATGACTTGTCCCGCCCCATCATCTACCCCCTCTATGATCTGCTGGAGAATGTGAAGGGACCTGACCCACAGACCCAAAGCTGCAGGATCTCCACAACAGAGAGTGCCAGCAGGATGTCCAGGGAGATTCCTAGTGGGGACCCAGCATTGAACAAGTAGTGGAGACCAGGGGTCTCAAACCAGACCAATGAACACTTTGCAAGTAGAGATGTATGGACAAGGGTATATGGTGTGACTTGTTGGGTCACACTGCAGCTTCCATGATGATATTTTAATTTCTTCCCCCTTTTAAAAATTTTTTTCTCATTTTATTTTCTTCATTTTTTTCCTCTTGAACTTTGTTTTATTTAGGGGTAGGGTGCATGGGCAGAGGGCAATGCAATGGGACAGGGAATGAGTGGGATCAAGATACATGATTTGAAAAACACATAGGATAAATACATTTTATTATAATAAGAAATGGGAGAGAAAATCAAAACAAGTGTTTAGGTACACACAAAGACTTGAAGTCATGCCTTGCACTTGTTTCAGGTATTAGTAGTTGCTGTGGGATGTTCTGTATGGCAAATGTGTTGCTAATTAGCCAATAAATAAAACACTGATTGGCCATTGGCTAGGCAAGAAGTGTAGGCGGGACAAGGAGGAGAATAAAGCTGGGAAGTAGAAGGCTGAGTCTGAGAGACACTGCCAGCTGCCATGATAACAAACAGCATGTGAAGATGCTGGTAAGCCATGAGCTACGTGGCAAGGTATAGATTTATAGAAATGGATTAATTTAAGATATAAGCACAGTTAGCAAGAAGCCTGCCACGGCCATACAGTTTGTAATCAATATAAGTCTCTGTGTTTACTTGGTCGGGTTTGAGTGGCTGTGGGACTGGCGGGTGACAGAGATTTGCCCTGACTGTGGGCCAGGCAGGAAAACTCTAGCAACAAATGGCGTCCAACGTGGTGGCAAGAGTTTCCACCTAAAAACTGAGAAAAAAGATTCTAAAACAGAGCTAAAAACAGCTTCCTAATTATCTCTCTCAAATGAACGGCAGCTGCCAGTTTGAGCTACTGGTGGGTTCCTAGCGTGCGCACTCGACCTGCAGTATGGCGGGAATGAGGCCTCTGCAAGTGGCACATTAAGCTGCGTGGTGGATTTAGACTTTGCTAGTACAAAACAAAAAAAAAAAAGAGGTTTCTGGGCTACACGCTGCTTGGCTAAAAGCATAGACCCATGATAGCTCCCAGAGCTGGTGGTAAACTACCACCGCCATGTTGGGAAGCTGAGGTGGGTGGAGCCAGCAGCCACAGCTGCTGCAGTTTAAAGCAATAGATTCACAATAAGACAAATTCAGATGTAATAGTTTACAATGTGTGTAAAATATATGTAGGCTTGAAAGAGACAAAAAAGGTGGTATATACAGTTATAGAAACAAATACAAAGTTTTAAAAAATAAAGTCTTTAAAGAGACAGTAAAATTAATATAAAAAATAAGCCAAGTAAAGATGAATATTACACAGAGAATCTGGATTGTGTTGTCTTTGGGATTTTTAACTGCAGAAAAACATTTGATTGTAAAAGCTGTTGAGTTATGCCAAAATGTATATTTTAAAGGTACCTTGACTTCAAAATTTGGATATAAGGATATGTTGCTTTGGAAAAGAGTCTCTTTTGTTTCCACAGAAAGCCAGAGGCTATGGATTTGTTCCAGATTAAGATACATCAGATTTGACCAGCCAAGACCCCCTGAAAGGTCTCCGATGACACCATGGCCCAGATGACCCAACATCCAGAATGGTTTGAAGGCAACTGGCTCAGACTATACACCCTCATGGACTATTCCATAATTCTAAAATTTTCTTTGTTTCCCCATAAGATACAGTGCCCCCCTCCAGCAGGAAGTAGTAAGAGAAGCTACGCCCAAATTCCCAAATTATATGTAATTTTACTTTGTTAAATTAAAATTTAACCTTTGTTAAGGTTAAAACCTTCTTTTTGAAAAAAAAAGGGGGGGGGAAGTGCTGTAGGATGTTCTGTATGGCAAATGTGTTGCTAATTAGCCAATAAATAAAACACTGATTGGCCATTGGCTAGGCAGGAAGTGTAGGCGGGACAAGGAGGAGAATAAAGCTGGGAAGTGGAAGGCTGAGTCAGAGAGACACTGCCAGCCGCCATGATGACAAACAGCATGTGAAGATGCTGGTAAGCCATGAGCTACGTGGCAAGGTATAGATTTATAGAAATGGATTAATTTAAGATATAAGCACAGTTAGCAAGAAGCCTGCCACGGCCATACAGTTTGTAATCAATATAAGTCTCTGTGTTTACTTGGTCGGGTTTAAGTGGCTGTGGGACTGGCGGGTGACAGAGATTTGCCCTGACTGTGGGCCAAGCAGGAAAACTCTAGCAACAAGTAGTTTTTCTGCCAATGTCTTTCTTCTGGTCCAGGAGCCAGTCCAGGCCTTATGTTGACTGTGAACTGTGTGTCACCATAGGCTTTTCCATCTAGATGGCCCCTCTTTCCCCTACTTTTCTGTCCTTGTCCTTTGTAGCTAAAGTTTTCCTGCCTGGCCCACAGTCAGGACAAATCTCTCTCACCTGCCAGTCCCACAGCCGCTCAGACCCGACCAAGTAAACACAGAGACTTACATTGGTTACAAACTGTATGGCCATGGCAGGCTTCTTGCTAACTGTTCTTACAGCTTAAATTAATCCATTTCTATAAATCTATACCTTGCCACGTGGCTCGTGGCTCATGGCTTACTGGCATCTTCACATGCTGTTTCTCATCATGGCAGCTGGCAGTGTCTCTCTGACTCAGCCTTCCACTTCCCAGCTTTATTCTTCTCCTTGTCCCACCTATACTTCCTGCCTAGCCAATGGCCAGGGTTTTATTTATTGATCAATCAGCAACACATTTGCCATACAGAACATCCCACAGCAGTCCTTCACGATTTGGAAGAACAATGGCCAAGTAGCTCATAGAATGTTCTTCAATTTAGCTGGGCGGTGGTGGTGCATGCCTTTAATCCCCACACTCAGGAGGCAGAGGCAGGTAGATCTCTGTGAATTTGAGGCCAGCCTGGTCTGCAAAGTGAGTTCCAGTATAGCCAGGGCTACATAGAGAAATCATGTCTCAAAAACTCAGAAAAAAAAGAATATTCTTCAAATTGAGGTTGCAGATTTGGGAGGAAATGTCTTACAGACAATGTGTCAGTGTTAATCATGTGACTAGCCTGTGCTTTGTCTTAGTTGAGGACAAGACACTATCTCTTTGCTGAGTAAGTAGCTGAAGGGGTCACTTGGTTAAAGAGTTATCATCAGGGGCACTTCCTTTGTAATTAATAGTGTGTATGTGTATGTGTGTATGTGTGTGTGTGTGTGTGTGTGTGTGTGTACATGCAGTGTGCAGGTGCTTGTGTGTACAAGTAGGTATGCATGCACATTTTGTGCTCATATGTAGAGGCCAGAGGCCAACCTCAAGTGTCTTTTCTGAGGGACTCTGCATCTTGATTTTTAAGATAGGGTCTCTCATTGGATCTAGAACTAGCTAGTAGGTATGGTAGGCTGGCCAGCGGACCTCAGGGATCCTGTCTTTTCCAGGGTTGGGATTATAGATGGGCAACACCATGCCTAGAACTAAAATTCAGTTTTCATGCTGCACAGCAAGCACTTGACTGACTGAGAGCTGTCCCGGGCCCTTGATTAACCCTCCATTGAGATACCCCACAGCTTCCTTTCACCATGAGCTTCTACTCACTCATTTCTACATGGATACAAGGAGGAGGCCCACAGCACCCATCACCCCACGTCTCCAATGGTTTCTTTTTTTGTCCCTGTCATCCCTTCCTTATCAATTTTAACTCTTCTGTGAGGGAGAATTCTGCTTTCTTCTCTATTCACTTGTCTATTCAGTCCTTTATTTTTGTCAGAAAGGATTCATGAAGGTTTATGTATAATTTGGGTTATGACTAAAGACTCTCAGCATGTACTTCTCTTCTCAGGTTGTCCTGGTTTGGTCCTGGGGTGGGGTAGGGTAGGGTGAGGGTTGGGGTGGGGGGGTCTCCTTGGGGCCGGTGCCCATCATCTTTCTACAAGCTTCTATCTGGGCTTCTTTTGCCCACTCTCTTACTTCCTAACTTCACTAGTTATTGAGACTCATCTTGTGATTTTTAGGTAGATGCGTGCATGTTGACATTTCATTGAATACTGACGTTCAAGTTGTCATTGCTACACTTCAGGAATTCTACCCATTTTAGCTTTATGCATGGAGGCAAGTAAAGTGGTGCTAGGGTTGCCAAAATGCCTTTCATAGCTTCATGTTCTCATTGGGAAATCTGAAAAGGCGTACTGTATTTTATTTACTTATTATGCACGCACTGGTGAACATGTGCATGTTACAGTCAGCATGTGGAGGTAAGAGGAAAACCTGTGGGAACTAGTAAGTGCCTTTGCACACTGAGCCATTTTGCTGGCCTCTCATTTGGAGATTCCATTATTTTTCATTATGAATTTTATTTATGTGTATGTATGAATCTGTGTGGATGCAGTCATGTGTGTACAGGTGATTGCAAAGGCCAGAAGAGGGCATTAGGTCTCCTGGGGCTGGAGTTACAGAAGGTTGTGAGCTGATTGACATGGGTACTAGAAACCAAACTCTGGTCCTCTGGAAGAGCAGCAAGTGCTCTTAACTGCTCATCCATCACTCCAGACCTTGTGGTATATTTCGAAATGGAAGCTTGTTTCTATTTAGACAGAGAAGGAGGATGGAAAGTTCCGGTAAGTCAACCTAATGACAGTATCACAGTAGACTCAGAAAGAATAGCATGGGTGCAGCAGGAACACAGCCTGGGAAGGGAGAGCTGGCAAACACTTGGTACTGAAGAGAGGAGCAGACATATGGAAGAAGGGGCACTGAGCCACTGGGTAAGGGGAAAGAATCCCATAGAATGGAAAATCACCAAAGCATCCCTGAGGGGGAGTACTGAAAACTTCCTCCCAAACAGACAGCTCAGAAAATGAGAGTCAATTTACAGTACCGCTCTGGCTTCTCTCAAAAGCAAGAGACACACGTCACCCCTTCCAATCAGTTCTCTTAGGGAAAACATCGTGATGGATTGAGCAATTTCATTTTAAATATGCAGAAAACCATATCTGCTCATATATTTTTCAGAATGTTTTCCTTCTTGCATTAAGGAAGTGAAAGCACTAGGCAGGGAGTGGCTGGTAGGTCTATGATTACTTCATTCTTACTCAGAAACAATAAAAATGCTTAAATCCTATAACACAGAGATTATTTGTAGCTATGTTGTCTTTTCCAAATACTGTAACCTCTGGTTCCTAAGGCATTTGACACTTGTTAGCAGCTTGGTGCTTCTGTTCATGCCAACAGCAGCCAAAAAACAAATAAGGACAGAATGAAATTGTGGATTTCATAGCTTGCCCTGCCACAGACTGTGATGCTTAGAGTTTGGGAGCAGTCTTGGTGTTAAATATTTTTCTTTGGTCTCTGGTTCATTTTAGATAGATTATTTTCTCTTTGCCAGAATGTTCAGGCAACTGCCTCACTGCAGACCAGACAGGAGGGCAATGCAGTAAGTTCCTCTTTTTTGTTTTAAGACTTACTTTATTTTTATTTGAACATGTGTGGTTATGTGCATGTGGGTGCAATGCCTGTTGAGGCCAGAAGAGGGTACTGGATCCTGTAGCGCTGTAGTTACAGAAGATTGTAAGCTACCTGACCTGGGTGCTGGGAACTCAGGTTCTCTGCCAGGGCAGTATGTGCTGTCTCCCAAGCCCTCCCTGCCCACCTTACTTTCTGAGACAGGGTCTCTCACTATCCCTGGAGCTCACTCTTAGGTGAGGATGCCCAGTCTGCCCATCTCAGGGATCCTTTTCTATCTACTTTCCCAGTGCTGGGATGGCAGATGTAATTTCCCATGGGTGCAGGGGATTTGAACCCTGGTCCTCATGTTTGATTGGTATGTACTTTTTGGCTGATGCAATAATCCAGCCTCAAGAAAAGGACACACTCATGATTAACCAATAATAATGAAAATGTCCTGAGTTTCCCCATGAAGTTTAAAGTACAAACCCTAGAGATGGTAATGCTTCCATAGTGGAGCAGCTTCCTCATGAGACGTGGGGGCTGCAGTAACACTATCGCCTGCTCCAGTCTTCTGTGTTGTCTTTACAGAGACAGCCAAGGGCAGGAGTTCTCACCCTGTTCCAGAACAGACTAGAATTTTGAGAGCCTGCAAACTCGGGTGTAGGCTCTGATGCTGATTCTAGCTTGTGATTTTGAGCCAAGTACCTTATCTGAGCAATTTACCTTATGAAAAGGCCATGTGAGAAACAGAGGAGTGCTTAGGACTTCCCCCAATGTCAGACCTATTGAATTACTCTCCATGTTGTGCTCATTTCAAGGGCAGCCATTTGCCAGGCAATCCTGCTTTCTTGGTCACCCTGCCTAGGTAAAGACAACTTCTTTTATTTCAACCTTAATAATTAATACTAACTAGCACACCACGTTGCACATGGAAAATACATCTGTACATATGTATATATGTGGGTTACAGAATGGGGACAAAGTGTTGAGGAGGCTACAGCAGAGCCCAAGAGGCTTCAGAATTGTGTGTGAAGGCTTGTGTGGATGGGTGGTCAGAAGTCTAGATGGGCAAACAGAAGGGCAGCCAGTGCCTCCCCTGATCAATCCTGCTTTCCACATTCTTGCACAGAAATCATCCCCTAAATTCCTACCCCGTCCTCTATCTCCTGCTTCCTGGGGAGCATGACGTAAGATAGCACCCACCTCTGGGTAAGTCTGCCACCTGTGTTGTCTCCTGCTTCACTCACTGCTGCCGCTGCCGCTGCCTCCCTCACCTGCAGCTCGTTCGGGGGGCCCCTAACTGCTCTCCTGGCTTTTGTCTTACCTCTTTCAGTCTATTCTCATACTGCTTCCAATGCGACCCTGTTAAGATTTCTGTCACCCAGTGTCCCCACTGCTCCCAAAATAAGAGTCTTTGGCTGTGACATGACGGACCCAGCCTCCATTCTTCTCCCACCCATACTCTCTCAGCTCCTCCGTCGAATATCCCCTGGTGTGATAAGTAAGTTCTCAGGCCCAGGGTCGTTGGTGTGATTTTAAAACACCCACGTGCCTCTGCAGTCTCAATTCACACCAACAAATGTATGCATGGCAGCCTTTCTATCTCCACGAATGAGCCACTTCTTGGTCTCCGCTGCATGGGTGGTGTGGTGCTGGAGAGACGGCATGGTTTTCATCCACAGTCTAGGCTGCATCAGCGCTCCCCAGCACCTGTGCCTTTACTACTGCTTGTTCCTCTGCAGATCCATCCCATCTTTCCAGTGGTTTCAGATCACCAACTGTTCTCTGGGCATGTTGGTTAAAACAAAATCCTCCGCCCCATGTCCCATCACCTCTTCCCATTTCACTCCCGTCTGCATCACTCCACTCTGTCTCCCCTGATTTGCTTTCTTCCTATTAGTATGCATGTTGACAACTCTCCCCTACCAGGTACTTCAGGTGTGCAAGGCCAGAACTCTGTTCTGAGCACCACACTGTAAAGGAACTCATGATCCACACGGGGCGAGCACTTAATGGACAAACTACTTAGAATTCAGTTGCATAAAAGCAGAGCCTGCTCTCTTCCACTTTTAAAGTCTCTTTTTATCTCCAAGCTGAGCAGCCAACCCTGTCTGAGGTTAATGCTCCAAACCACTGCCGCTCCGCTCTCCTCTGTCACCCATCCACCTCTCACGATGATTCGATTTCCAGCTTTACTAGATCATTACATTTATTTCCCAGGCCATCGGTGCCTCCTTGGTTGTTAAATCCTATGGGCACTGCAGGCTTTAACTTACTGAAAGACTCTGCAGTGCTTGCTAGCCAAGAGCTAACCCTCTGCAACTGTCTTCCTGGAACTCACCGGCAACTGTGTGTCCTAGGCTTCTCCACTGCGCTTCACATCATTGTAGAGTTCCACCTCAGCGTGCTATTCCCACATGAGGCCACACCATCGGTTGTTCACTCAGGAACTGTGAAGTCCTACCTTGCTATTCTTCTCTATTTTTTGGAAGATCTACCTCCTATGTAAGCACAGAAAGTGCCAGAACATTTTTTCCAGCTACTCCTAGGACTGACCTGTGTTCAGATCGGGGGTTCTTCTGTCCTACATAAGATTTTCTGGGCCCAAAACATTCAAATGACTTCTTTGTTCAAATTCCCAGTGCCTTGTTTGTATGTAGTATAGCTAGGGGCTGGACCAAGCTCCCATGTAGCCTCTGCACATAGCTATCTCTTACCCAGAGGCCTCTTCCCAAATGGGAGGAAGCACAAGTGTGGAGTCCTCTTAAAATATGGGCAGAAATGGCACTGCACCAATTCTACCTAATTTTCCTAATTAAAACAAATTTGGAGGAAACCTTAATTCGATGGAAAGAGAAGTGGACTGTGATTGTTTATGTGAAATGTTGTGAATGTCTATGTAGAGGGAAGAGAAGAAACTCAGGACAGCCATATTTGAAAACCATGTGCCAATCACAGAGAAGTAGATCCAAACCCCTGATCCCTAATTTTACTCTTTAATTAATTGGGCATTATCTATCTACCTCTATATCTATCTACCTATCTCTGTATCTATCTCTTTATCTCTATCTATCTATTTATCTATCTATCTATCTATATCTATATCTATTTATCTATCTATCTATCTAGATCTAAATCTAGATCTAGATATAGATATCCATCCATCCATCCATCTCTGAAATTCCTACACAAAATCATACAATGCTCATCAAAAGGTGGCTTCAGCTGAGGACAAGTAGATAGGATGACTCATACTGGGAGCAGTCATCAACTTTCCCAAGCCATCCCTGTCACTGCCCAATGAGCTCATGAACAAAGTGGCCATGGTGGCAGATATAGGGTTTATGTATGGGCTCAACAACATGACCTGCCACTCACTAAGGCTGATCTGGCTACAACTGTTGCTGATTGCCAAATCTGCCGACAGCAGAGACCAACACTGAGCCCCAGATATGGCAACTTTCCCTGGGGTAACCAGCCAGCAACCTGATGGTAGGTTGACTACATTGGACCACTTTCTCCGTGGAAAGGACTATTCTTTGTCCTTACTTGCTGTGGGATGTTCTGTATGTTAAATGTGTTGCTCTGATGGGTTAATAAATAAAACACTGATTGGCCAGTAGCCAGGCAGGAAGTATAGGTGGGACAAGGAGAGAGGAGAATTCTGCGAAATGGAAGGCTGAGGCAGAGAGATGCTGCCAGCCGCCGCCATGGAAAGCCACGTGGCAACTTATAGACTAATAGATATGGGTTAATTTAAGATATAAGAACTAGATAACAAGAAGCCTGCTGCAGCCATACAGTTTGTAAGCAATATAAGTCTCTGTGTGTTTACTCGGTTGGGTCTGAGCAGCTGTGGGACTGGCGGGTGAGAGAGATTTGTCCTGACCATAGGCCAGGCAGGACTGGATAAAAATTCAGCTACACTTAATGGAGTAGATACTTTCTCTGGCTATGTATTTGCCTTTCCTGCACATAGTGTTTCTGTCAATAATACCATCAGTGGACTTATGGAATGTCTTATCCACTGTCATAGTATTCCACACAGTGTTGATCTGTCACGGAGCTCACCTAACAGCCAGAGAAGTGTGAGAGTAGGCCTTCAATCATGGAGTCTTATCATGTTCCCCACAGTATTGAAGCATTTGGTCTGATATAAAGGCAGAAGGGCCTTTTGAAGACACAGTAACAGTGCCTATGAGGTGGCAGCAGCCTGGCAGATTCTCCAAAAGGTGGTATGTGCTTTCAATATGCATCAGCTACATGGTATGGTTTCTCCTTTAGCCAGGATCCACAGGTCCAGAAATAGAGGAGTGGAAAAAAGAATAGCTCCAAGCACTATCACCCGTAGTGACCCACTAGGAAAATTTTGCTTCTGTGTTCCCATGACCTAGAAGCTTTGGTTCAAGGGGGAGGTGCTCTTGCCAGAAGAGAGAACAAACATTCCATTGAATTGAAAGCTCAGATGCTTCCCTGGCCACTTTGACCTTCTACTGCCCTTAAGCCAATAGGCTGAAAAAAAAAGGAATAACAATGTTAGGAGGGGTGAATAATCCAGATTACCAAGGAGAAACTGGATTGTTTCTCTACAATGGAGTTAAGAAGGATTATGTCTAGAGTGCAGATCCTTTGGGGTATCTCTTGGTGCTACCATGTCCTGTGATTAAAGTCAATGGGAAACTACAACAACCTAATCCAGGCAAGATGACAAAGGACACAGACCCTTTAGGATTGAACCTGTGGGTCACTCCTCCAGGAGAAGAGCCAAGGCCTGCTGAGATGCTTGCTGAGGGCAGAGGAAACACAGAATGGGTAGTAGAGGAAAGTAATTATAAATACCAGTTAAGGCCATGTGACCAGTTTTAGAAATGAGAATTGAAATTGACATGAGTGTTCCTGTCATATTTTGTCAAGAATATATTTGTACAGATATTTGTTTTTTTCTTTGATTTCTTTATCACGTAATATAACATCAATTAAAAGACTATCAGAATTACCATATTTAAGTTTGAGATACTAAAAGACTGTCCCTCAAGGGACATTGTCACCTATTCTAAAATTTATATGTGTTCGCAGTTGTATGAGGGATAGTTAGTTATATCATGTTAAACATAATTATTCCTTGGTTTAATACATAATGTGCTTGCTATTGTATGTGTGATAGCTATGTCACTTTAGTCATAATTATGTCCTGGTTATTGTTTTCAGTTGGAAAGTCAGTTTGACTTAAGGAGATATGATTGTGTGTCAAGCTGACATGGATGGACTTGTGATGGCTGTCCTTGGTTGTCAACTTGACTACATCTAGAATTAACCAAAACCCTAGAAGCTGGACACTCCTGTGAGGGAGTTTTTTCTTAATTAAATCCTTTAAAGTGAGAAGATTAATCTACATATTTTGAGGTGGGAAAATACACTTTTAATCTGGATCCTTTGAGGTGGGAAGTTCAAAGTTTAGTCTGGGCCACACTTTCTACTGGCAGCCTATGTAAAGCACATGGAAGCCATGGAAGAAGAAAGCTTACTGTCCTTGCCTGCTTGCTCTCAATGTCATTGGCAAGTCCATTCCTTCACTGGCATTAGAGCCTACTTCTTCAGGATTCCAGTGTATACTGCAGACCAGCTGAGACATTCAGCCTCATGAACTGAACTACTGAATTATTGGAACTTCCATTGGTAGATAGCCATTGTGGGACTAGCTGGACTGTAAGTTATTCTAATAAATCCCCTTTCTCTCTCTCACTCCATATATGTGTATGTATGTGTATATATATATATATATATATATGTGTGTGTGTGTGTGTGTGTGTGTGTATGTATATATGATAGAGATAGATAGATAGATAGATAGATAGATAGATAGATAGATAGATAGATAGGCAGGCTCAATTGTACTCCATTCCACCAGATTGGCCTGTGGGCATGCATGTGGTACATTTTCTTAATGATTGATATGGGAGGGCCCAGCTCACTTTGGGTGGTGCAACCCTTGGGTATGTGTTCAGGAATGCTAAATAAGTCAGGGTGAGCAAACCATGAGGAGCAAGCTAGTAAGTGGCATTTCTATAACCTTTGAACAGCTCCTGATTCCAGGTTCCTGACTTAAGTTTCTACCATAGCTTCCCTCCGTTGATGGACTTTTCCCTACAAGTGTGAGATAAAATAAACCATTTCCTCCCTAAGTTGTTTTGGGTCGTGGTGTTTCACCACAGTATTAGAAACCCTAAGACAATTAACAGAGGGCGTTAACTTTGAAAGTGTTCTCAGGAAAACAAGACCTATTAGAGAGAAAAAGGAAAACAAATTACGAGATAAGAGATCACTGACATAGTTCACATCTTTATTCACTTTACTATATTATTATTTATGCCAACTCTTAATCATAATTTACTAAAATTAATTTAAATCCTCCTGGCCTATATTATTTGTCTCCAGTTCTCTGCTAACATAAATTCACTTCTTTTTTAAATAGCAATCTCTCCAAGACACCAATCAAAACAGTGAATCTATCCATGGCGTCCTCCCTGCCTTCTACAATCAAAATTCTCAGGAAAACAGCCTTAGTTTTCCTTTCTCTCATGACAAAACACCCTGACAAAAGTAGCTTAAGGTGGAGCTGGCTTACTTGGCTCATAATTCCACGTTTCAGGCCACCATGGCAAGAAAGTCACAGCAGTAGGAGCTTCAGAAAACTATTCACCTGCCCATAGTCAGAAGAGAACAATCAATGAATGCCATACTCAGCTCTTTCTCTACTCCTAATAGGGAATGGTGCCACCCAGAGTGGGCAGGCCTTTCCATGCCAATTTAAGTAATTAAGACAACCTGCTACAGACATGCTTATAAGCCAATCTCTAGATAATCCTCCATTGGTACTTTCTTCACAAATAATTCTCTATTATGCTAAGTTGACCAGCAAACTATTCATCACTCTTACACCCCTTCTCAACTTTACACATAAACATATCACTTTAAACCATATATTCCTTGTCCTTAAGGTCTCATGTTTCTCAAAGAATAAAGAGTAATTTCAACTTTAAAAAAAAAATCTCCAAAATCTTTAAATTTCCCACATTTTAAAGTCCAAAGACTCTTAACCATAAGCTACTATGAAATGAAAATTCAAATTACATACTTCCAAAATGTAATAGCACAGAGTAAACTTTTCTACTTAAAAATGAAAGAAATGGAGCATAGCTGGCAATGATCAAATCAAAACTCAAAGTCCAGCAGAGTAAAGACCAAATCCTGCAATTCCATGTCCAGCATCAGGAGCTTGTCATAAAATCAGCTGGATCCAAGAGTCTTGGGCAGACTTACCTCACCAGCTCTGCCACCCCACACACAATGTCTGTCTTAGGCCTGCTCCATTCTCCACTTTCAGCTCTCCTCAACAGATGTCCCACAATCTGATATCTCCAATATCCTAGAATCTCCACTGTAACTGAAACGTCACACAATGGCCTCTCGGAACTTCTTCGCAGTGACTTCATCCTGCCACAAATTGCCTGAGCCCAGTTGTTCTCCATGACCCCTCAACTTTGCATCTGTCATGCCTTCAAAACTAGTATCACATGGGTACAGTTGCAGCACTACCACATTCTTCTGCCAGTTTTGCTGTGTATCTCTCAATCTATAGAACTTATCTGAAGGTAATAGATAGAAAGAAACATATTATACCAACACAGGCTGTAAATTTAGTTTATAAACATACATTAAAATACTGGTTTTTTTTTATAAAAAGTGAGAACAATTAAGAACTAAATAAACCATGTTTTCATATAGATCACCATCTTGAAAGGAGAATTGTGTAAGGCTGCACAGTAACTCTGGCCCTGGAGTTAGATGTATCTTAAAGACCATCTACCGAGATGAGCACAAGTTATGCAGTTTGAAAGATAACTGAGTTTCCTTGGTGTGTTTCCTTACATATAAAATAGCAATAATAACATGCTAAAAGTATTTACATTTTACATATGTTAAAGTAATTGCTAGAGAGTATTTGGTGTTTACCAGAAACTTCATGATTTTCTTCTTAGTGACTCCTAGAGCTGATATCTACTGGGACTCATGAGTGAGTACTGTACATGTGTTGTTTTTCAGTTCTCATAGAACTTACCTGTGGTGAGCATCAAGACTGATTAAAAATTGTTTTCCTGTATGGCATACATCAGACATTATTGCACTTCTGGACCATGTGGTGATGGGATAACTTCTGGCCAATGAGTTGTGGTCACACTACTCCAATCTGAATGCCTAGTTGCTATCATGAGACCTTACTTTGGGGCTCTCATCTTGGAGACAAAACACATTCAACATGGTGACAGGGGAACACCAGAGCAAGGACAGGACTAGCTGCCCCTGTGAAAAGGTGGCTTGAAGGAAGAATAATGCTCCGTGTAACCCTATGGAGCCAGAGGCTCTTCAGTTATGACAGTGTTTTTAGCCCCTCTTTACTGATGTGCAACCTCTCTGCATTTTATTATTCCCTAGAATGATTTTGTGGATGAACAGACTGGAACTGAGGATGCAAAAGCTATTTCCCTATGGCCTCCCAAGTCAGCAGCAGAGTTCAGATTCTTTTTTTTCCCTCTCTCTCTTAACATTTTCATTAAACCTCAAGATTCTTTTTCCCATATGTCACATTCTCCTGTCTTACAAATAAACCTAGTCCAAACTCAATTCTATGGACTTAGTGTTGTTCAAACAAATTCTAACCGATCTCACAAACCCTGAATTTCTACTTAATCTATTTCATATGTCAGCTAACATTTATATATCCCCTAGCATTGGTTCTATGATGTTTCCATGAGAGAATTATTGCTTTAAGGAGGATACAGGCCTCAGGAGCACAGTGCTTACTAATGACTCCATCCATCTCCCCAGCACTCCATTCAACGCAGACTCCGTGTCATTCAGCATGAAGGGAAGGCATTTGGAGGGCGCTGGAGAGATGGCTCAGTGGTTAAAAGCTCTTACTGATCTTGTCAAGGACCAGGCTTTTGTTCCCAGCATCCACTTGGTATTTCATGACTGTCTTTAACTACAGTCCTAAGAAATTCTATTCCTTCATCTATGGTCTCTGGGTACTATATACATAGTATATATACATACATGTAAGCAAAACACTCATACACATAAAATAAAAATGAATCATTTTTAAAAGGCATTTTCCTCAATAGGATAAAGTTTCTAAAAGAGTATTGCTTCATTTCTGCCTAATAATTAGAGCTAAATATTCTCTTTTTATGTCATCAATTTCTTTCCTGATTATCCTCCTTAACTTTTTTTCTTATCTACTTGACACAGGCTTGAGTCATCTAGGAAAAGAATTGAGAAATGACTCAATTGAAAAAAGGCCTCCACCAGATTGGCCTCTAGACAATTTATAGGGCATTTTAAAAATATTATTAATGATTGATGTAGGAGGGACAACTCCACTGTGAGCAATCCCATCGCTAGGGAGATGGTCCTGGGCTGTATAAGAAAGAAAACTGAGCAATCCATGAAGAGCCAGCCATAAGCAGTGTTCCTACATGGCCTCTGCTTCAGATCTTGTCTCCAGGTTCCTGCCTTGGGCTCTTGCCTTGACTTCCTAAAGATGAGTGATGATTTAGACATGTAAGCCAAATAAATACTTTCTTCCTCAAGTCACTTCTGTCACTGTCTTCTAACAATGGAGAGCCAAAGTAAGACACTGATTTTATCTGCACAACGTGGTAATGATGAGGAACAATTCTTAATGCTTTGTTCTTCTTGAGTTTTCAATGACTATTAAACCTCTTTCCGAGAGCCTGTGGCATTTTCACACCGAGTTTAAGAGAGAGAGTGGGTTGTAAGAAGAGAGTTAGAGATTTTCTCCAAGCACCCTTTCTTCCTTTTTTATGAGTATCAGGATGAAGGAGAATGGTGTGACTAATGAATCTCTACCTGTTTGCCCATAAAGATTTATACACTGAGCTTTGTGCTGCTATCTGCAAATCAAATTGCTCAGCTACTCCCACCCGCTTCATGAAAGTCAGTAATGTTCTCTCTGCAATGATAGTACAAAAGTAAAAACTGATTTATGGAGAAGGCTGGATTTTTTAATGCCAGGTGTTCAGCTCTGCTTTTATGCTTTCATGAAAAAGTCACCATGGAATGCTCAGAGAATCTCAGACAACCCAAGAAATCTGCAGAGCAATCACAGGGCCTTTGCAATTCTACCTTTTGTGACCAACCAGCACATGAGATATCCAAAATAAATGTGATCTTAGTCAAGGCTTAGATACAGACATGGTCAAATCATTCTTTAATTTTAGACAATCAAGTTGTATCTCTACATTTGAGAAATGGAAAGTGATGGGGTCAGAGAAATGTCTGGTAGTTAAGAATGCTTGCTGCTCTTCCAAAGGACTAGAGTTCAGTTCCCAGACACCCTGTTATGTGGCTCACAATTGGCAACAACTCTAGCTCCAGGGGCTCTAACACCCTCTTGCCTCCACAGTACCTGCAAACACAGCTGCAATCTTGCTGGCAACAGTAAGTGAACTGTTTCACTGGGTGTGACTTGAGCATGTATGAGACCTCAAAACCCACCTGCACAGTGACACACTTCATCCAACAAGACCATAACTACCCCAACAAGGCCACATCTCCTAATAGTACCATTGCCTTTGGGGGCCATTTTGTTTCAAACCACCACACTGAGGAAGGAAGTATATCACAACCCAGTGTAAGTACACAAAGCCAGCTCCAAAGATGGGAACATTTCTCAGACAGGGATGTGAATTTCTTTGGATACATTTGATTTCAGTACAATAGTAAGTTTATAAAATAATCACTGAGAAATACAATTTTTCAATAGCTCCGTGGCCATAATAAGAATAAGAGCCTTGGCCAGGCGGTGGTGGCACACACCTTTAATCTCAGCACTTGGGAGGCAGAGCCAGGTGGATCTCTGTGAGTTCGAGGTCAGCCTGGTCTACAGAGTGAGTTCCAGGACAGGCACCAAAACTATACAGAGAAACCCTGTCTCGACAACCCCCCCCCAAAAAAAAGAAGAAGAGCCTTGGACTAGGGGTATAGCAGTATAGCCTAGTTGATATGAGTGCTGGGATCAGAGGCATGTGCCACCATGCCCAGCACTTGGGAGGTAGCTGCAGGAGGAATAGAAGTTCAAGGGTATCCTTAGATATATAGGGAGTCTGAGGTCAGCCCAGTTATATAAGACCATGAAGAGAAGAGAGGATAGAGAGAGAGAGGGAGAAGGAGAGAGGGAGAGAGAGAGAGAGAGAGAGAGAGAGAGAGAGAGAGAGAGAGAGAGAGAGAGACTCCGTTTTATTTCTATTCACATCCTTAGTTAAATCCTTGTTTCTCAGAAAATGCAGACACCCCAGCTCCAGAGTTCTCTCCTGGGAATAAATTAAAATGTGAAAAAAGCAAGCGACCAATTAAATAGATGAGTGGTGGGAAGAGGTAGAGCGGAGAGACAGAAGAATTCACCCACACAACTATGGAGCTAGGCAATCCCTAAGACTAAATGAATGAGTCAGCAAGTCCAATTCCCTGAAGATAGAGCTGACAGTACAAGTCCCAGGCTAAAGTCCAGCAGGCTCCTAACCAAGAAGATTCAGTATCTCAACTTGAGAATGAAAGTAGAAGAAAGCCAATACCATTGTGTGAAAGCCATCAAGCAGGAAGAATCCTCTTACTTGAGGGAGGGTGGTCTGCCTTTCTTGCCCTTGAAGTGACTAAACAGGGTTCATCACAGTAGGAAGGATTATGCTCCATCACTGTGAGGAAGAGTATGGCCTGTCACATTGGGGAAGACCAGTGTTGGCTAGTCATGCTAAATTAAGCCAGATACTCCCTTTGTAAACTTTGTAAACCCTCAAGGCACACAAGTGGCCAGGCCCCTGCCTGAGGAGCTCCAGCATCCAGGTCCTAACCCTCAGACTTCCCTAATGGCTGTTCCCAACCCCTCAAGCCAGGAAAGTGTCCAGGCCTTACCCTACAAGAAAAAAAATTTCACCAACCCCTGATATTACCCCAACATCAGGCCATATAATCCCTTCAATCCCAGGCCACCCTAGAAATATCCGCCCCCAAAGAAACCCTATATAAACTCTATATTCTGCCAAGCTCTGTGCTGCTTCTTGCCTGAGTAGAGGCAGCCACCCTCTTGGAGTTGGCCCTCCCAATAAATCTCTTGTGTAAGGTTTGTTGTGTGGTATGACTTTGTGGTATTCATTGACTCCTGACGGCCAGGATACTTTTCCCTTCAGAGCTATAACATTTGCATTGGGGAAACCCTCCCCAAGCCTGAGAGAACTGTAACACTTCCACTGGGGAATCCTTCTCCCACAGGAGCACAGCTATTACATTTACATTGGGGAAACCTTCCCCTAGCTGGAACAGAGCTGGAACACTTACATTGGAGAAGTCTTTTTCTCTTAGAGCTGTAACCTTACAATCAGTCCTCAAGGCAGAGAATCAGGGACCATCATATTGAGGAGGACTATGCCTTGTCACTTTGGGGAGGAAAATAACCCATTACTCTGTGGAGGACTATAGCCTGTCACTTTGGGAAAACAACAACCAATCGCTCTGGGGAAGATCACAGCTCATCATTCAGGGAAGACAAAGACCCATTACATTGGGAAGGACCATAGCCAATCATTCAGGGAAGGACTATTTATGTCACTCATTCTACCAGTTCAAAGGTTAACTGGATCCAAAACATCTTCACAGAAATTGTAGAGTTAAAAGGGGCCAAGAAGGAACACCCTGACTATGACTTGACCTCCAATACCAAGGCCAAGGAAAAAATATCCTGACACTGACTTGACCCCAAGACCAGGACCAAGGAAAGAACACCCTGACCCTGACTTGGGCCCCCAATACCAGGGCCAAGGAAAGAACATATTAACTGTGACTTGACCCCCAATACCAGGGCCAAGGAAAAATACACTGATCTTGACTTGACCCCAGGACCAGAGCTTTGAAAACCACCAATCCCTTCAGTCTCTGAACATGAAATTCCACTAATCTCTGAGCATGAAATTCTACCAATCCCTGAGCTTGCCCAAGAAACAGGCCACAAAACCCCACAAATTCCAAGCCACCTTTGAAAGGCCCTCCCAAAACCCTATGTAAGCTCTGTGTTCTGTTCAGTTTGTTGCTACTTTGCAATGTTTACCTAAATTGTACTAGTATTAATAAAAACTCAGGAGTCAGAAATTGAGATAAAAACTTGGTAAATTCAAGTAACAGTGTAGGGGTGATCAGCTGACACATTTTCCTGATCCAAAAGCCCTGGAAGTCTACTTAGTCCCTCCTTGTCTCTTCCTGTCAGACTTCATTAGTCCTCCAATAACTCTATGGATAATTCTGATCAGCTAATTGCTGACTCTGTCCTTGATTCAAAGTGGCTTTATTGGCACTGTGGTGTGGTTGAGAACAACTCTCTCACAACATTTTCCCTTTTTTGTCTAAAAAAAGAAAGGTTTTAGCTCTAACATAGTAGAACTATGTACAATGAGAACAATTATCAAGTAAGAAACACATTCAGTTTCAAACACACACTAATGTTCAGTTCATTAAAAATACTTCATTATCTAGCCTATCTTGGTGAGTCCAAAGTTTTGTACCTTATTTACTTCCTATCAAAACTATGAAAAACTGCAACTATAATATCCAATCTTCAACCTCATTAGAGACCCAAAAAGGATATAATATTACATGAGCAAACAGGAAGTACAGAACAAGCAACTTCTAAAATTAAGAAATGACGGAGACATATGGCTGCCTGAACAGTCACTCCAAGATTTCTCTACAGCATTGGGGCATCCATCTTCAGCCTATAGGCCTAGAATATCTGACAGACTTTTCTGTGAAGCAGGAATTTTGAAGGATTGTCCTATCTTGTCTTGGCAAAGTTCTTCAGTTGCCTTCTTTTGTGTTCTGCTTGTCCAGTTTAGACAGCATTCTGTCAGCAGTTAAGGCAAAGGAAGTTTCTTTGCCCAGTGGCTAACCTAGCCAGAAATGAAAGCAAACACCATATGGAGGTTCTTCGATGCTCATCATCCTCTTTTGAAGTAAATTGCTGCTGCCAAGAGCAGATGTGTCTCACTGTCATGAAAAGCCTTAGGTTATTAAAATATTTTATTTTATTTTTTATTTATTATTATTATTTTTTTGGTTTTTTGAGACAGGGTTTCTCTGTGTAGCTTTGCGCCTTTTCCTGGAACTCACTTGGTAGCCCAGGCTGGCCTTGAACTCACAGAGATCCGCCTGGCTCTGCCTCCCGAGTGCTGAGATTAAAGGTGTGCGCCACCACCGCCCGGCAAGATATTTTAAATGCTATATTCTGTAAGTCTATGAAGTGTTTGAAGACCATCTATCTATGTAAATATGTTTCTGTTTGAACTTGAAAACATAGCTAACATGACTCTAAGTTTGACTGTTATAGATGACTAACTGATAATTTGTATTTCTTTATTACCTAAATATCTTTCAAGGACTAGAACTTTACATTACATCTTTAAGTGAGCTGTATAAGTACAATACCTTAAACAAGAAATAAAAACATATAATACAGTACAACAAAAATAACCTTAAATTTGTATCAATTTACAAAAATTCATACCAATGTAAAATATCTGAGACTAGTAGTTGTTTGAAAGTAGATTCAATAATCTACCCTTTTATCCTATCATTTCTATACCCTCTTTTTTCTTTTTAAAATGAGTTTCCTGAATCTAATTTCCTTTGCTTAGTTTCCTCCCTGACCATGACCAATAACAACTTGTAACCAACCCTCCTAAACAATGACAAACATCCCCCAAAGAAGCAAGCACCACCCGCCCCACCTCTTAGGAATGTGGACATCATGTTCTTAAAATAATTTCCTGTTGTATGGGGGTGATGTCATCTTTAGGGAACCTTGAAAAATTGAGATAAAAATCAAGTCCTAAGAGAGCTAACTGTTTTCCAGTCTCAGTGTGATGAGAAAGTACAAGGCTTACCTGAAGCTCTGGCTGAAGTAGTCTATGATGCTGGACCATCATAGCTAACTACCTTGAAATTGTCCTGAGCAGCTTGTAGTCCAAAGCTGATCTTTGGGTGGTATTTGTCAACTTAGTGGCATTACCACAATCCAAGTAGGTTAATCATTGTGGGGCCCCAACATCCCTTTGGAAACATCAAAGGTCACTGTAAGAAATGGTCACAGTTCACTGCAAAGAACTTAAGCATTTTAAATGTCATATGCAACAGATCTCAGAGAGGTTATAGGACCGCAATCTATTAAATACATTCAGGGTTCACAAGCTTAATTACTAATTATCTGCTTCAGACTCAAGCCCAAAATCCCATACAGGAAGCTAGATGAAGCCTATTTCTAGAATTAGTTAGTACTCTATATGACCATCAATATCAGGACAGAAAATTTAAATATATATATTATAAGTTTTGAGATAATAGTTATACCTTAAGAAAAGTTTTAAGGAGTTGAAATAAAACAAAAGGATTATAAGATTAGTGGCAATAGAATAGTCCCTTAATTTTGGTTTTCCTCTGTCCTATACCAAATGGCTCTTCTGACATGAGACAGAGACCTTGGATTTTCCTCTAACAAGCAAGCTTAGGTTTAGAGAAAGAGAGAGCCATGTTCCAATGCCAAAACAGCTTTAAATTTTAATTGAGTTGGGACTAGAAAAAAATAATTTGCTTTATAAGTCTATAGAGAACAGTAGGAGCAAATATTTGGGAAGATTAATTAAATTTTTTCCTGTTGGAAATGGTGTTATACCATTAAGCCAATTTACTTATTTTCTTGGGACATTTTTTCTGAATGATTTTTCTTACTTCTTCAGATGTCTTATCTGTTCAGTGGTCTTCAGATTCTTTAGCTAGATGCTTTTATTCTCCTGGAAAGACAAAAACAAAACTTTGCCCCACACCTAACTTCAGGGAGTTTCCCTTTTTAGGCAGGTTATATCAGACCAAATGAAAGATATCTGTCAGTCTTATAAGTTAATTTAGATGGACTAGCCATGCAGTTGATGAAATATTGCCTCTCCTCATCAAGAAGTGTTTCCTGTTCAAATTTAATTTTTATCCATCTTGATGATATCCATACTTTTCTTCTCCTGTGGAAACAAAAGCAAAACCTCTTCCCCAATATAACACATATCCTGGTTTCTATTCTGAGGTCATCATATCTTTAAAGTATACAGGCTGATTAGATTTAGCAGTTTTTTCCATTATCCAATGTCTCTGCAGCTGTCGTTCCTTTCTCATTAGCATTTAAAAATTGAAGTTAAAAAAGCATTGTGTAATCTATTTCTGGGGGTCTTTATTACCCCTTTCTGCTTATTAAGCATATCTATTAAAGATGTGATTAGATATTTATATAATTGCTTGTCCTGTAGGATTATGTGGTATATCTCTAATATGCTTTATATTATAAGATGCAAAAAACTGTTTCATTTTACTAGAAACATATGTTGGAGCATTGTCAGTCTTAATTTGCACAGTTATACCCATGATGGCCATAATGATTAATAAATGTGTAATTACAGAATCAGCCTTTTCAGACTCAAAGCAGTCACCCATTGAAATCCTGAATAATTATCTGTAGTATGGTGCACATACTTTAATTTTCCAAATTCTGCAAAATAAAACACATCCATTTGCCAAATTTCATTTCTTTGAGTACCCTTTGGATTACTTCATGCAGGTAGTGGAGTTTGGTTATACAAAGAACAAGTAGGACATTTCCTTATAATTTCCTTGGCTTGTTGCCAAGTGATAGAGAAATCTTTTTTGAAATCTTTGCTATTAATGTGGTGTTTCTTATGAAATTTTGAGGATTCTAGCACATTTCCTACCAATAGCTGATCAATTTTATTATTACCTTGTAATAAAGGGCCTGTTAGGCCTATATGGGATCTAATATGTGTTATATATAAAATGGATGATTTATATTCCTGATTATTTCTTGCAACTGTGTAGATGTAACCAACCTTCTTATTAAATAAGAAACACAGAACCAATGCAAAGAAGAAAGCCAAGAGGTCAGAGCTAAGAGCTAAAACCTTACCCTTCCTCCTGCAGTGATCCTACCTCTCCGAACTAGCTACCCCTGTGTTAAAGTCTTTATATAATGTTCCTGTTCTGCCTTCTCATTGGTTGTAAACCCAACCACATGACCGCCTCCTCACGGCCTGTCTGTATAGGCCTCCAGGTTTTCCTTGCTTGGTATTGAGATTAAAGGCATGTGTGTCCAATAATGGCTGTATCCCTGAACACACAGAGACTTACCCAGCTCTGCCTACCAAGTGCTGGGATTACAAGTGCACGCCACCACTGCCCTGCTTTCCTATGGCTTGTTAATAGCTCTGACCCCCGGGCAACTTTATTTATTAACATACAAATAACATTTTAATACAAATAAAATATCACCATACAACTGAATAAATACAAAGTTAATTCTGAATCATCTGGAATAAGTACAGTGGTTTCAATATGTAAAATTCTTTCTGTATATTGAGAGTCAGTAACTATAGTAAGATGTATGGAAAATCTAATAATACCATGAGACTAGCATATAATTCTAATTTTTTATTTTTGAATGGAATCATAATGGCTTTGAGCCACTTTATTTATTTTTCCTGACTTATAGCCCTCCTTTCCTGATTTATTTGCATCAGTATAGAATGAAGGGGCTCCAGAAATTGGTGTTCCCTGTACAATGTGAGGAAGGATCTAATTAGTTCTCTTTATAAACTGAAGTCTCTTTCTTTTGGAATATTGGTTGCTAATCTCCTCCAAAAAATTACGGCAAGCTCTTTGCCAATGTTCATTTTCTACCTGTAATGAGGCAATTTCAGCATTAGTAAAAGGTACCACAATTTCTGTTGTATCTACTTCTATTAATTGATGAAGTCTTAACTTTCCTTTCAGAATCAATTCAGAAACCTTTTCTGGATAGGTTTTTATTTTTTTACTCTGTTTGTGTGGTAAAAATGTCCATTCTGATACATTATCTTCTCTCTGCATAAGAATTCCTGTAGGAAAATGTGTAGAAGATAGTATGACCAGGATACAATCAAGCTCTGGATCAAAGTGATCCACACGTTCATCCTATAATTTCTCTTCTACCAAAGCCAATTCTCTCTCAGCCTCAGCTGACAATTTTCATGGACAATTTAAATCCTAATCCCCTTATAAGGTTTAAAATAAATTACTTAGTTTTTGAGTTGGTAATCAAATTGTGGGCCATACCCAGATAATATCTCTCGGCAGTTTTTGAAAATCATTGAGTTCATAATTGATCTCTCTTGATTTGTACTTTCTGTGGTTGAATTTTTTGTAAACCTATCTTATATACTAAGTAATTAGTAGATTCTCCTCTTTGTATTTTTTCAGGAACAATTTGTAATCCCCAACAAGGCAAAATTTTCTTTACCCCTTCAAACAATTTTTTTAAGGTATCTGAGTCTGATATAGATTGAGGGAACTGTTTACAAATTATTCCCAATGGCTGTTGTACGATGACACAAGGTGGTGATGTTTAACATCCCTTGGGAAAGAAATTTCCACTGATACTTTTAACAGTCTGGGAATTACTGTAATTGTGAAGGTAAATTTTTCTCTATCCTGTTGTTGTATAGTAAAACAAAACAAAACTAAAAAACAGTCTTGTAAATCAATCACTGTAGTAGACCATCCTTTAGGTAATAAGGAAGGCAAGAGAACTTCAGAATGTAAAGAGCCCATTGGCTGAACACCTTATTTGTGACTCCTAAATCTGCTAACATTCTCCACTTTCTAGATTTTTTTAATGACACATATAGAACAATTCCAAGGACTGGTTGATTCTTCTATATGTTTAGCATTTAGCTGCTCCTGTACCAATTGTTCTATTGCCTGCAATTTTTCTGATGTCAAAGGCCATTGTTCCATCCTTACAGGTTTGTCAGTTAACCATTTTAAAGGCACTGCTGATGGTATCCTTAAAAGACAACCAGCTGTTGTACCATGCTTATGTATAACCTGAATGGTCGATGACAGTCCTTGATAATACCTTTTAATATTTCTCTCAGAAGCATTCTTTATTTTATGGTTCATTTATAAGATTGGAGGAAAGTTAATTTGTGTTTTCCATTGCTGCAACAAATCAGGTCCCCATAAATTCATTGCTATGTTAGCCACATATGGTTTTAATTTTCCTATTTGTCCTTCTGGTCCTATACACTCAACCCATTTTGCACTTTGTTTTACCTGAGATAAAGTTCCAATCCCTAGAAACTGGACCTTTACCTCCTGAAGAGGCCAATATAGGTGTCAAGATTTTGGCAAAAATATTGTTACATTTGTATTCGGTCTACCAAATTCTCAATTTTAATACCATTTATATGTATTTTTAGCTTTGGTCTATAATCAGTTATAGCAGGTCACCAAAATACTTGTCATCTGATCTCTCCTTAAATTTTTGTTGTATCTATAGAAGTTGTTGTATGTTTAGTCACATCCAGGTCGGTGTGGTTTTTAACAACAGATATTGAGCCTTTTAATTGCTCTGTGGCTGAGTTGCTCCAATGCTGACAGGGAATAGTTGAACAAAATTTGATATCAGGACCTGTGGGAGGTCCCTCAGGGCATTTCCTGATGGCAAAAGTTTACCTTGCCTGTCCCTTGTTGAACAGTATTCATTAGTCCAGTGCTGGCCTTTGTCATACCTTCCACATACGTGAGAAGGCTGGGGGCTTCGGCTTGGATTATCTCTAGAAAAAACATTGTTTCTAGAAAAATCTTGTCTACAATCCCTTTTCAAAAGACCTTGTTTACTACAATTAGAACATCTGACATTCTGATTTTTTTTTAATTTTGAGAAATTACTTCTATCAAAACAGAATCATAAGCATGAGATCCAATATTAGCCATATTTCTAAACCATTCACTTAATGGTGCTGATCTTGCCTTCAAAGGCCTGATCACCCTTTTGAATTCTGAGTTAGCATTTTCAAAATCCAAAGATTCAATTAATATTTGTCTAATTTCTGGATCTGATATCATTCTATTACAACAGAAGT
Source organism: Peromyscus eremicus (assembly GCF_949786415.1). Classification (NCBI taxonomy): domain Eukaryota; kingdom Metazoa; phylum Chordata; class Mammalia; order Rodentia; family Cricetidae; genus Peromyscus; species Peromyscus eremicus. The sequence goes on along the minus strand of NC_081418.1, from coordinate 61,290,786 downwards.
CAAACTTTGTTTAAAACAATCAGTGAAGGCTTCTTTTGGGCCCTGTATAATTTTAATAAATGACTCAGTCCTTTTTCCCCGATTCTTCAATCTTGTCCCAAGCATTCAAAGCTGCTATATGACAGCCAGGAAAGGGCTTCACAGTTTGTGCACTTGTCCTCATGCCTGCCTGCCCCATGTCTCAGCAAAAACCCCCTTTATCTTTATTAAAATGGTCGCCCATCCTTTCTTCTTCTCTTTCCCATAATCCTCTCCTGCAGGCACTCTGCCTACACCCACATCCAGCTGATTGAATTGTCCCACAGCTCACTAATGCTGTTTACTCTTTTGAGTCTTTTCTCCAAGTTTCATTTGTACAGATTCTATTGTAGTACCTTCAGTGTCTAAAGTCTTTTGGGAGATGTCTTGTCCAGCACTAATCTCATTTTGTGCATTTTGCATTTCAGATGTGGTAGTTTTCATCTCTAGAAATTTGATTTCTGTTTTTAAAATAACTGTCATGCTTCTCCTCAGCTTCTGAGTACATGAAATAACATAATGAAAATGTTTACTCCTGTTCTGCTAATTCCAACAAGAATGTCTATTCTGGGCTTTTTCAATTTATTATTGCTGTTATAAACAGTGATTTTCTGCTTTGTGTTTGGTAATCCCTGATGGATGACAGGCTTGAGGAATTTTAGCTTACTGGATAATAAATATTTTTGTATTCACATAAACAGTGTTGATCTATCCACTACCAAGGTTCCTGGACAGTGATTAAGTCTTTCAGGATTTTTGTTTTAAAATTTTATTGTTCATGCTAAGATCAGGGAATAATTATTCCAGACTCTCAAGGAATGACCCTTCAGAGTTCTATATCCAACATACCATTAACTGAAACAATCTAGTCTTGGGGGGGGGGCGCTCTAACCCAGGTACCAAGTGAGCCCTGGGCACTGTGAGCTCCACAGTCTCTATCCTGGCCTTGGTGGCTTCCTCACATGTCTGCACTGGATAGGTCCCCCCATGTGTCTGGATTTCTCCCTCTATGCAGCCCCTTTACTTCAAACATTCTACCAAGCAAACTCTCACCCTGACCCCTGAGGTCTTGTTCTTTCTCCCAGTTTAGGAAGTTAGCTGCTCTGTGCCAGCTACACCTGCCTTCTGTGTGTTCAGGTACCACAAGGCAAATATTCAGGACAACTGAAAAGTTGCTTCCATCTCTCAGGACCTCTCTTCACCAATCTTCAATGTCCAATAGTTAAAACCATTTTCTTGCAACCTTTTCCTGTTATTTGGTGTCCTGGGCAGAATAACAAAGCCAGTCTCTATTAAACTATCAGAAACCAAAGCAGATCTCACTGCCTCATGTAGCCACCTTAAAATTGAGGCATGAACAAACTATAAATCCCACTCTCCAACAATGTATAGTTCTCTGGTTTTCAGCTCATTCAAAATGGCATTATTATATACTGACCTCTAATTCCAGAATGTTCTCATCATTGTCTGTGCCCTTCAGAGTTAATTTCTATCCATCCTCCTTCAGTGGTGAAAACCCAGTCACCTACCTCCTGGCTCTAGGGATTTTCCTGTTCTGGACATGTCGTATAAGTTGTTTAATATGGTAAGTGATCTTTTGTGTCTAGCTTCTCTCAGCAGATGGTCAAAGCTAAAGTAGAACTGGCAACTTCCTGGCTATTTCAAATCTGTCTCTGGGGATGGAGAGGCTGGGGGTTATAAAACACTTGCTGATCTCACAGAAGACCTTGGCTCAGTTTCAGCACCAACATGGCAGCTCACAATCATCAGAAACTCCAGTTCCAGGGCTCCTGCTCTCTGCTTGTTGCAGGCTTTCCAATCAGGGAAACGGGACACCAGCACCTTTGTGCAGAAAGCCATTTATCATGTGGTAGCATGGGCTCTGAGGAACTTTTTCCCTCAAAAGTAGAATGCTAAATATAGTAGAAGAGAGCTATATATATAAAGATAGATATATAATGATGTACCATATATATCATATCATGTGTGTGTCTCTGTCTCTCTGTCTCTCTCTCTGCCTCTTTCTCTGTCTCTTTCTGTCTCTCTCTGCCTCTCTGTCTCTCTCTGTCTCTGTCTCTCTCTCTCTCTCTCTCTCTCTCTCTCTCTCTCTCTCTCTCTCTCTCTCTCTGTGTGTGTGTGTGTGTGTGTGTGTGTGTGTGTGTGTGTGTGTGTAGTGTGTGTGTGTGTTTGGAAAGATGCAGCAGAAACTGGAAAACTTAATGATTCTCTGTATTTAGGGAAATCTTTCCCAAATCAAAATATGCCCATAAACCAACTGAATAGAGCCTCAGTGGGCATCCAGGGAAAAGAACACAGACAAGAACAGCCCTTTGCAGAAGAGTGACTAATCAAACAAAGAGCAAACAACCACAAACAGCAAGAAAACTAAGCCCTGGGATTGGAAGATGCAACTCCCAGCCTTACTTCATTGTATCATTCAAAAGATTGGGTTTCAACAAGAAACCAGGAGACATGCAAAAGAACTCGCAAGGGGTAGCCCCAATCAGCCAGGAGTGACCACTATAGCCCTCCCTGGGTCTCTGAGAGCATGCTCACAACCTTCCACATGTTCACAGTTCTTTGTATGTGTTTCTAGACCCCCAAGAGTGTGTCAGAGCTCCAGAAATCCTGTCAGCAGCTGGTTCTCTGGATTTGCCTTGAATGGAGGCATTATCCTATTGTTTGTTCATCTGCCATCAGCAGCTAAAGAGCCATCTGTAAATTGCCTCTGAACAGTTCTGACAGATGCCCTCTGGGAAAAGGCTTGTTGCCCTGGGCCAGCTCTAAATCAGATGGTCAAACGAAATAAGTCACCCAAGTGCTGTCTCTGGAGATCACTGTTCATGACAAATGTTGTCAGTGCCCTGGGAATGAGGCTTTGAAAGCCTTCAAGCCTAGATTGCTCACTCTTCTGGCTTCTAGGTTGCTTGCTTCCTCCAGAGCTGGGTGACTAGCCCTCAGAGCTGTCTCGAGGATCCAGAGAAAGTGACGAGGAGGTAGTAAACAGAGACTTCACAGGACCCAATGGGTTTGCTGAGATTCATCTATTTTTTTTCTCCTTGAGTTTCCCGTGAGTCTTTGGCTAACTTCCTAGTGCTCTAGAAATGTGGATATATGTTCCACTCTGCTGCCATCTCTCCTACATAGCTTTTTGAGAATCAATTCAGAGAAGGTTGAGCATAGAAAGCATTGTCATAGTTATAAAGTAAATATGTAAAAGGAGTCAGACCCTCTTCAAAACTGTTTTTAAAAGGGAACATGAGGTTGGGTGGGTAGGGAGGTGAGGAGGGCAGTGGGGAGGAAGGTGCATAAGAACAAATTACACTGCATAGGGTCTTAAATAATTGATGCAAATATTATTTCACATAGACGTTTGCTGCATACATAGTATATATGTATGTATATATGAGATCGTAATCATTTATTATGTATGTTACAAAGGCTCTTCTTTTTGAGGCTGAAACCCCAGTGTACTTCAGTGTAATTTGACAAGCAGGCACTCACTAGAATATATGAATGTGATGGCTAAGTTTGATGGTCAAGTTGATTAAGAGACCACTAAGTGATTAGAAATGCATGTCCCTGTGTGGAGGTAGTGTTTCTAGAGGTGCTTCGACTAGTAGAGCTCCGACAAAGATCTCCAGCCCCTAGAACCTCCCTTGATCACTTCTTCAGTCAGTTGATGCACAGAGACCGACTAGCCCATGCCCTCATCCCCATCAATACTCAGACACAGAATGTCCCCGGACAATCATTTAACCCTGAGCATCCTTTAACCACCCTGCATAGAAAGCAAGCTTCCATCTCCATCCTTCAGAGAAATGCAAATCAGAATTACTCTGAGCTTCCATCTCACCACAGTTAGAAATGAAATTCCAAAGCAAACAGGAAATCAGACAGTCTTGATCACACTGGAGGAAGTATGGAGGGAGAGGTAATGCAGCAATATTTAAACACAGGGATGGCCTGTTGATTAGGAAATGCTGGTGAGGGTGTGGGGGAAAGTGAGTTAGCACAGCCTCTGATGGGAAGCAATGTAGATGTCCCTGAAACAATAACAATAAACCCACCAATGCCTCAGTTATAGAACTCCTGGGCAGGTGACCAGAAGGATCAAAGTCAACATGGAATAGAGACACCAGTGTGCCCCATATACTGCAGCTTGATTCACATTAGCCACACTTAGTAACCAGCTTCAGTGTCTGTCAATAAATAGATGAGTAGAGAGAGTAGGGCATACTCAATGGGGCAGTATTCAACAGTGAAAAAGAATAAAATCACGTTATTCACAGAAAAATTTATGAAACTAGGGGTCATGTTAAGTAAAGTAAGCAGAGCTATCATATCATACGTGAAAACTAGAATAAAGAAGGAAATATGAAGACAACATGAATATAGTCAGGAAAGGATAGAGTGACCAGATGAAAGAGGAAGAGGGGGGAGGGAAGTTTGGAGGGAGAGGGATGAAGCAAGGATCTCATGTGTATGGAAATGAAACCCACCTATGTGCAATTAATATATGTAAAAGGTATTAATTTCAGGAAAGGAAGCAAGCTAGCCCTTAGTGTCCTAGGTGGACAGGTTCTGAAACTAGTTCCTCATAGTGACATCTTTGATCTCCTGGGTCTCAGCAATGCATCTTGGACAGGTGGGACTTTGGACAAGGTTGTGTTTCCTTGGGAACTTTCAGCCTACTGAGACCAATTATTTGGTTAAAGAACTGTGCCTCTGCATTCAGCTAGCCACATGTCCTTAAGAGGCACTGGAAGGAGGGCCATCTCTCTTCCTCGGACAACAGAGCCCTGCTTTAGCATGGACGCCTGTTTCCCTGAGGTGATGTCTTGGTGTCTTTCTCATTTTTCCTAGGAGTGTCCATTGATTCACTTGAAATAAAGGGATCTCTGTCTCTGTCTCTCTGTCTTTGTCTCTCTGTCCCTCTCTGTCTCCCTGTCTCTGTCTCTCTGTTTCTCTCTCTGTCTCTCTCTGTCTCTCTCTCTCTGTTTCTCTCTCTCTCTCTCTCTCTCTCTCTCTCTCTCTCTCTCTCTCTCTCCTGCCCCGCAGGCCTCATCCCAATGACAACCTTGGCCTCATTTTCCATACCCTTCTCCCCTCCAACCCCCAGTGGGAACAAATCTCTTATTTGATTATTAACTAGAAAGAAAACCCCTCCTTGGGAGATAGGGATTTTGAGGTTGAATCACTGCTGTTACTCACTCTGATGCTCCAAGGGAAGTAAACCCATCCATGCATGAGCAGCCCACAAACTCATCCCAGATTGATTTAAATCTGTTTGATTTAACATTCTACAACCCTGGAGAGAAATGAGTGCCTTTCCCAAATCCTCATTGGAGATTTTAATGACTAGAAACTGTGGGCTGCATCTTCTGGTCCTCCTCCACACTAAAGGAACAATCACATTTCAGATGAGAAACTACCTACCACCTGCAAGCTGGGACACCTACCTGTGTGTTAGTGCAGGCTGTTCATTCCAGTGGCTTAATTCTGTCTGCTGCTGTGAATGCCATTGGGGTTGGAAATGAGCCTGGTGTCTGATGCCCTCGAGACCTGGGGCTGAGGATAGCCATTAAATGCATCAGTTATCATTGAGCTTTCAGATTTATTTGCAAAAGTTTGTGTGTATGTTTACTTCATGATAGGGTCTGTGGCTTTCCTCACTTTCTCAAAGGGACCTAATAGCTAAAGGAGGTTGAGAAGTCACTGGTCTAAATAATTTAAGATGATCAATTATTTATTCAGCTTTTCAAGCCTGCTTGCTGGAACCATATCACCTCCAAAGCTTCAGCACACCTTGGAGAAGAAGTCACCTTTTGCTTCCCACCCCTGCCCCCTAAAAGCCCTTTGTACCTTTCTTACAAGAATGCTGGCCCCCCCATTGCTTTGCTTATATTCTGCCTTTCCTAGAGGGCCCTCATCTTTCTATCAAGTCACACCCCATGACCAGCAAACAGGAGAAAATCCACTGAGCCACAGAGTGTATGCTCCCTTGGAGCAGAGTGTGGTACTTAGTTGTGATGTTAAGATTGACAGACTTCTTCTGGGAACAACCTAGCATTACTAGGTTGGATTAACTGCAATAGGATGACCCACTCCGAATATGGGCAGCCTTGTTCCATGTCATCCAGCCCAGACTGCATGAAAAGTAGAAGCGAGGTGAAGGGGGCCTTTGGCCTCTGCTTCCTGACTGTGGATGCAGTGTGACCTGCTGCCTTATGTGAAGACTCTTTCTCCCCTAAAATGTTTTCACTGGGTGTGTGAAATGGCTCTGTAGGCAGAGGTGAGGAACTAGGAGTTAAGAAAGATCCCTGACATACAGGCAAGCAGGGAAATGGGACACAGATAAATAATAAAGATGAAAAACTTCAATTTTCTCCCTCATCCTTCTGACCTGAGACAAAGTCCTGGGAGCATTCTTCTCTCATTAGTAGGGTTATCTACTGCCTGGCCAGTTCAGGCTGGTCACATAAACTCAAGGTCAGACTTGAACATATTTACCCAAAGCTGTGGACTCCCCGCTTCCCTTTATTGATCTAAACTGACCAACTGTAAATTAGAGGAGACCCACTTGAGCCCACCAAAGACCCTCAAAAGCCCCAGTCCTTCAAAAGAGGCTGGACTCTAGCCTTCTAGGTCCACTACTCTACACTGTGGGGCATTTTTCTCTTTGTATATCTTGTTCTGTCTATCTATCTACCTGTCTATCTACCTATCTATCTATCTACCTACCTACCTACCTAGCTATCATCTATCTTCTATCTATCTATCTATCTATCTATCTATCTATCTATCTATCTATCATTTATCTATCATCTACTTATCTATCATCTATGTATCTATCATCTATCATCTATCTATCTATCATCTATCTATCATCTGTCTGTCATCTATCTATCATCTATCTATCTATCTATTATTTATCTATCATCTACTTATCTATCATCTATGTATCTATCATCTATCATCTATCTATCATCTATCTATCATCTGTCTGTCATCTATCTATCTATCATCTAGCTAGCTATCATCTATCTATCTTTATCTCTGTATGTGTGCTTCCTCTTCAATAAATGTGCATTCTTTCTGTTGACCCTGCTACAGTATCTGCCTGCGCCCCCACCCCATGTCTGTGTGTATGTGTGTGTGTCTGTGTTTGTGTCTCTGTGTGTGTTCCTTCTTTAATACAAGTACAGTCCATCTATGGACCCTGCCCCCCCCACTTGTGTCTACACATGTGAGCACATGTATGCTCCTTCCCTTTTAATATAGGTGTGCTCATATATTGACTGTGCTGCTGTGCCTGCTGTCTATCTGCCCTCCCCTTGTGTGCTCACACACATGTGCTCACCCACGTGTACTCCTTCCCCTTTAGTAGAATTGTGCTCATCTCTTGAGTCTGCTGCTGTGTGTGTCAACTTCACTGCTGCTTCCTGTTGTGTGTGAGATTTTTTTCCTGCCTTTGAATTTTTTTGACTGGCAGAGAAATCAAACCCAACCCTGATCTCTGTATCTGAAGTTTTCCTCTGGTCCCGCCTGGCCCCACAGTCCACAGCTGCTTATAAAATAATCACTCAGAAGCTTATATTAATTAAAACTGCTTGGCCATTAGCTCAGGCCTACCACTGACTAGCTTTTACATTTAAACTCAGCCCATTTCTGTTTATCTATAAGTCACCACGTGTTCCGTGGCTTTACCTGTGTGCCATTACATGCTGCTCCGTGGATGGCAGGCTGGTATCTCCTCTGACTCAGTCTTCCTCTTCACAGAATTCTCCTTGTCTGCTTATCCCACCTACACCTCCTGCCTGGCTACTGGCAGCATTTTATTTATCAACCAATCAGAGCAACACATTCACAGCACACAGAGCGATATCCACAGCAGATCTCTAGATAGTAAGGGAAGCACATGCCACCAGCGGAGCCTGACCACCTGAGTTCAGTCCTCAGGACCCTCATGGTAGAAGGCAAGAACTTGCCCTTGTAAGTTTTCCTTGGACCACATGCACCATGGCATGCATGTGCCCCTACACACACACACACACACACACACACACACACACACACACACACACACGAGAGAGAAAATACATGTTAAACAAATGACTAAAATGTAGTAAAAACACAGCTTTGTCAGGTGTTCTGATACAGTAATGACAAAAGCACTTAACACAGGTGTCCCCAACACACACCTGGAAGCCCCAACACATTCACCTAATCGCCTCTTTGAAGGGCACAGAAGACTCAGGGCCATTCCCTGAAGAAACCCACGGTCTGCTCAGTATGACCCAGGAGCACTTTACAGTCTGATATTATTTCCCTTGGAAGGCAACCACATCATGGTCAGAAGGTCCACAGAATGTTCTCTGAAGCATCATCACTTATGAAATGTTTGGAAGAAGTATCAGCCATGTCCAGATTATCAACGACTCCAGTCTCAGTCTTTAATTATAATTTTTCTCCCCAGTGCAGCAAAAGGAAATTAAAAGAGCAGAGCATTTCTAGTACCTTCTCTACAGAAGCAGAAATATCACAGGCTATGGAGGGACAAAGGGACAGAGGTCCTGGGGAGCCTTGTCTGTTTACACTTCCATACCAGTGCCCTGACACCCCAGTCAGCCTTTGTCTAGCACCCTGGAAGTCATTGTTAGAATAAAAACAACCACCAGGAAAAACAGATGGTGATTTTACATGACCTGTAAGTCTCAGAGTTTGTCCAACAGGTTTGCCTCAGTAAGCAGAAAATAGAACACGGACATGGTGATACCTCAGTGTCATTAGCCCTAGCTGAGGCAGGGAGGTGACTTGAAAGTAGGAGTTCAGGACCAGGCTGGGTAACATGGTGAGACCTTGTCTCTCATCAGACCAGAACAAAACCACAGGAAGCTACAAACATCTCCAGCTGGGAGATGTTACCTTCAGGGGCCAGGGTAGCAATGAAAGGACAGCAAGCAGCAGCCGGAAGAAAGTGTCAAAAGGAACGATGGACACACGTGAGGACGTTTCCTCTGAGTCTGGAGTCTCCTGAGGGGAGCACATTTGAGCATGTGTCTCTACAGCATCTGCCCTTGTGGTACCCAGCCCTAAGAGTAACTCCCAGTGTGCGTGGAGAATAAGACATCCTTAGCTCCTTCCCATCTTGTGTGTATGCCTGTATCTGAGCAGACATTTGGGCTGTGGCTTAGTGGTTGTCTACTGCCTTGAGTACATCATCCTGTCAGGGAGAATCAAGTGATCTTTAAGGAAGCTAAACTGAGGGAATGTCATAGAGAACCATCTGGATTGCTGCGGCCCTCTGGAAGCCTGGCCCAGCCTCACCTGATCCCATGGCCTTCCCCATGCTTTCAATCTTTATAAGCACTATTGATCCTCCTGGGATATTTTGAGGATTCCTTAGCTAATTAGCTTTCCTATGACAACTGGAACAATTTAAAAAATTTTTTTGACTTAATAAATCAGCAAATGGTAGGAAAAAATACATATCTAAGCATTAACACACATATAAATTTGCCTTATATGATGGTCTGTTTTTTTTTGTACTTTGAAAGTAGATTCCTCAGGACTCAGCTTGAAATCACCACAAAGTACAGATGTGATAAACTTAGCTGACACTCACTGGCACACTCTGTCACCAATAAATGAGGACAGCAACCTGTCCCCAGATGGTCTGATTCCCAGAAGGGCAGCAATCATATTTGTAAACTGTGGTGAAGCCTCTGGAGTCCCGCCCTTTGTGGCCATCGCCTTCACTTGGATGTTTGACACTCCAGCAACACAGAACGCAGTGTATTTTCACTGGAGGCTCACCTGTGTGCCGTGACCCTGCAGTGACTCCTCTGGTGAGGAGTTACCGGACAGGGGAGGGATTTGCTCTCACATTAAAAGCAACATCTGTCTTTTCCTTTGTAACATCCTTGACTTTCCCCCACCCCACCCTCCACACACATCTGGTGACCAGGTGGAAGAAAGGGCGGTTGGAACTCATTCACAAAGCACTGTCTTTGTACTGGGCGCATCCCAGTTTCATAGCATCAACAAGACAGTATTTTGTCTCCTCTTAATTCTCACGGGTATGACAGGAGCAGGCAGATCTATTTAAGTCAGGCCCAGCCCTTGATCAGTTTCTCAAATCCCATTTCAAAGAAGGTACTTCTGGGAATATAATTTTTATATTTCACTCTCAGCCCTAGTGTTCAGGAAGAGCAGAGTCTCAATGCAGGACCCCAAGTCGGTGGCATTGATGTCCTTGCTAGCATCTGTGTGCCTTGGCTGGCTTCACTGAAGTGTTTCTGACCAATCTAATTAAGAGATTATAATTAGAAAGTTTGCCACTTAGTTTCTAATTTAAAAAAAAAAGAAGAAACCCCAGTAATTACATTGTGATGTGATGCTATGCAAAATAGCTTGAATTTTAATTTTATAAATTTTAGAAAGTACTTTGAAGCCTACTTGGGTAGTGAAATTTATCATTATAGCTGTGCAGAGATTAAAAGGAAATTATAAATGGAATTAAGAGGCCCGAGCATTCCTACAATGTCACCACATTTCAAGTTTGGCTTTCTGAATCTTTCTGATGCTCCCATTTTTTTTTATACTCGAGTGTGTAACTGTTGCCACAGACCATGAAATAGTCTCTAGGATCCCTGACTGGCTCCTCGTGCAGGGACAGCAGAGATACTGGCCACATCACCAAGAGCAAGGACAAGGCAGGCAATTTCTAACATTTCTAAAACTGAAAAAAAAAAAGTATCTGAAGATTAATGAAAACGCTACTATCCGTCTTCTAGATATGAAGATTAAATGTGAGGAAAAGAATAAAATAGCATCTAGCACCTAGTATCTTAGTGACTGTCCAGCCAGAGCCTGAGAGCTTTAATATGACCTATTCCATCTCATCTTCCTTGCAAAGGCAGGTCACATAAGCAGACAGAAGATCTGATGTTTATATTTCACCCTCCACCTCTTCTCCTCAAATCCTTTACTTTCTATTATGCAGCAATAGAATTAAGAGGTTAAGACAATGTATATAAGGTGCTGGGCAAGTATACTACTATTCAGGGAAGAAGTCATTTATTTATTTATTCAAATGAGACCCTTCAGGAAGGGTGGTGCCTTAACACAGCCATGGAATTTTGGTGACAGTGGCAGACTGGTGGAACAAACAATTTGGACTGAGAGGAGCCACCTCATGTCGTTGTGATCAACCACACATGTTGGGCAAGGACTGTACAACTCAGTCACTGCCTATGCTTACGATAATGGTCTGTCACCCCACTCTAAGACTAGGTCATGCCGCTTGGCTTGGCCAATAAAATCAAAACAGATGTGCTGGACACCTGCCTCACTGGAAAGCAATTGTGTGAGTTACAGCTGGCGCTTGGGCTCTTTCCTCTCTTGTCAGAACAAGATGTTCTACATCCAGGTCCCTCCAGTCTGAATCCTGGAGCAAGAAGAAACAGTATGCAGAGCTGTAGAAAAGATGTGTGACAGACAGGAAGTAGCCTTGGGAAAGGCATTGAGACGTGGGGGAGTTCTGTTATCACAGCAAAACCAAATAATACAAATATACTTCTCATGATTCTAAAATCAAATCCCACTGTAAATAAGCTCTTTAAAAAAAAAGTATTAGTTTAAAATGGCCTTAACAGGAGGAGTTGAGAAATTTAGCTCTTGCGCATGCTCTAAGTTAGATGGTGGTTGAGTATGTTCCCTTGTGTGTGGTTGACTGCACAATAGGGAGGGTACATGTGAGCAGGACAGATGCTGGGCAGCCAGAAGAAGGAGGAGATGCTGGTGTTGTTTGGACAGAAGAAAAGAATCTAGGAAGTACATAGTAAGGCAGTGCTTGGAAATGGTCACAATGTAAGTCTCAGGAAATACACTCTGAGATACAGTTTTGGGTTTTTTTTACAGTAAGCATTATGGGTGTGGTCTTCTGTTGGAGAAGACAGCAAAATAGATTGGGCAGAGGTGAATTTGAGTTATGGTATGTTTGACCCAGACATCTCATCTACCTGTAGAGAACACTAGGCCAGAGGTGAGTTCAGAAGAGCAACACATTGAAGACAATAGGACAGGCTGTGGCCACACCAACCTCTACAACATACTGAACCTTGTGGAGACACTGTCTATCATAGTCACAACAAAATAAATTTGGATCTTTAGGCTCTCTGGAAAGCCTAGATATTACCAGTGAGCAGATATATGTGCAAATGCATAGTGCAGAGTATTTACAATCCCTTATATTTCCTTTGATGGTCTCTATGAAATACAAGAATTAATTTTAAAGATGCTGCAATTTCTAAGTCGCCTAAATTAATTGTGCAAGTGTGTCACATTCTATCACATTCTATCAGCATTCTGGTCTTCTTTACTAGAATGACCCATGAAGTCATGATTGCAGCTTTCTAGGGCTTTACAGCCTGAGGTTCCAAACTATCACATTCTACCAATCACTTCCAAAGTCCTTTGAACTACCTGATTAAGTATATCAACAACCCTCTTTCTGGTACAAGTTTTCTGTATTAGTTACTTATCTTTCTGCTGAAAAAAAAACCTTAACAATAGCAATTTAAAGAGAGAAGGGTTTATTTGGTCCAACAGTTCAAGAACATAGTGCAGCAAAGCTTGGAAGTCAAGGCAGGAGGAGCAGTAGGAGCTGATCACTTTACATCTGCAGTCAGGAAACAGAAAAAAAAAGAATGCTATATGGTACTCATTTTTATTCCATCTAGGACTCAATTCCAGGCAATGGCATCTCCCAAAGTTAGAGGAGTTACTCCCACCTCAATTAATATACTCTAGAAAATACTTAAACTAATATTACTATGTATCTCTCAAGACACTACTGTAAACAGAAATAATACCTACTTTTTTTAGAGGGGCAGAACTGTAGAAAGAATGTGTGTGTGTGTGTGTGTGTGTGTGTGTGTGTGTGTGTGTGTGTGTGTGTACATATGTATGTATATATGTATATGGGCATGTACCTGTGTGTGTGCACAAAGAATTTATTAAATCAGCTTACACCACACAGTTGAAATAATCCAGCAACGGCTTTCTCACAAAAAGGCTGACAACCTGAGAATAGTTCAGTCCGTGAGGCAGGGTGCCTCAGCGATCTCAATCTGGCCCTGACGGCTGGGAGAGTTCCTAGAGCCAGTGGCCTTCAGTCCACACTGGAAGCCTGGAAACTCTGGTTCTAACATCAGTGATGTAATCAGTCGCTGCAGTAGCAACAGGATAAACTGACTTAGCAGGGAAAGAGACCACCAAGCAGAAGAAGAATAGCCTTCCTTCTTTGGGTCCTTTTTGTCTAGGCAGCTACCAGAAGGTACTGCCTATATCTAGAGTGGGTCTTCTCATATCGATTAAGGCAATCAAGACAATTATCTACAATTATGCCCACAGGCCAACCTTACGTAGACAGTTCTTCAATTGAGACTCCCTGTTCAAGTCATTCTAAGTTGTGAGACATTGAAATCTGAAGCCAACTGTCACTGTACCCCTATGTCTGCAGGGATTGACTGGATGCTATGAGACTCAGCAAAGTCTACTTCTCTCTGAGGACAGAACCTGCCAAATCATCTAGATCCACATGGTGGATCCACACAAGGCAGGCTTGGTGGCACAGGACTATCATTCTGGCACCTGGGAGGCTGAAGCAGGAGTATCACAGTGAGTTTGAGGGCAGCCTGGGCTACATAGTGAGTTCAAGACCAACATGGAAAATGCTGCCCAAATAGAGGGAGGAAGATTTATGATCCTGCAATCTGGCAAGCAGAAGGGATGATTGGTGAATTGCTCCAAGGTAGTGTTGCTCTGCCAAAGACTAGGAGAACGTTTCCCAATAAGCCCACTTTCATGTGGTGTTTTCAGATTTATTAAGGGAAGTTTTTTATTTTCCTTCTCAAAGGATATAGCCAAGCTAGGTGTAGCCATGAAGCTGGCTTCTAAACAGTGGGGTATTCTGTGCCAGCTTATTCAGATAGACCTCATGATGAAGAGGGCATCTTACCACCCACGAGTCCCGGCTGGCATCTCTGTCACCTTCAGTGTTCATTTCTTCCTGGATGCCAGGAAGAAAGAGAATGAAAAAACATGACTAAAGAGTGCATTAGTCACTGATGCAGGAGGATCACTCTGAGTTCAAGACCAGCTTGAGCTGCACTAGAAGATTGTGTCCCGAAAATGAACAGGCTGGAGAGTCGACTCGACCCTTGTCTTAGTCATTGTTCTATTGCTGTAAAGATCCATCATGACTGGGGTCACTCTTACAAAGAAAGCATTTAACTGGGGCTGGCTTACAGTTTCAGAGGTTTAGTTCACGACCAGCATGGCAGCATGTGTGCAGACATGGTGCTGGAGAGGAGCTGATTGGTCTACTTCTGGATCAGCAGGCAGCAGGAAGACAGAGACACTAGGACTGGCTCTGGCTTTTCAAAACCCCAAAGCCCATCCCCAGTGACACACTGCCAACAAGGCCACGCCTACTCCAGCAAGGCCATGCCTACTCCAACAAGGCCACACCGCCTAATCCATGTCAAATAGCACTGCTCCATAATAACCAGGCATTCAAATTATGAGCCTATGGGGGCCATTCCTATTCAAATCACCGCAGCCATTAAAAGCACTGCTGCTTTTCTAGAGGGCCCACATACAGTTCTCAGCACCCACATGGTGGTTCACAACCATCTCTTCTGGTCTTTATGGATACTGCATGCATGTGCTAAACTTATATATGCATAGACAAAACCCTAAAGCACATAAAATAAAAATAAATAAATCTTTTTAAAAATGAAAAATAAAGAAGGACAGAAATAAAAACATTATCCAGGCCCAGGCTGCTGCCAGGGACCAAGTCAGGGTCCGTGGTCCTACTACATCCTCAGTCTGTGTTGCCACCAAAGGCCACACAGATGCCCAGGACCTGGGCCACCACCTGTGACCATGTTTGTGTCCAAAGTCCATGCCAATACTGGGGCCATACAGACCTGAGTGACATGCACTGCTCACCAGGACCGTGGCAACATATGGGCTGAGCTGCAGCTGGGGCCATGTCTAGGTCTGTGGCCCTGTTGCAGTCAGGGTCTGTGTTGATATCCATGGCTGCTGTTGCCACCAAGGGCCATGCAGATGTCTGGGGTCTGGGCTGCCACCTAGGGCCATGATAATGTCTGAGGGCTGTGCCACTGCTGGGGCCATACAGATCTTAGTAGCCCTCACTGCCACCCAGGGCCATGGTATCATCTGGCCCTGGGCTGCTGCCAAGTGCCATGTCTGGGTCCATAGCCCTGATGCAGTCTTAATCTGTGTTGATGTCCTGTTACCACCAAAGAGAGTGAGGATAGGGCTCCACAGAGTTGGCCTCATCCCCCAGCTGGCTGTAGCACTCAGGAGGACTGGCCTTGCCCCTTACCAACTGCAGCACTCGGGAGAGCGGGCACTGCACCTTGCCTGAGCAGCACAGTAGAGCCGACCCTGTTGGTGGGTGTGCCATGAGCTGGCCATGAAGGTATGAGAGTGGAGGAGCTAGACTCACTATCTATCTGTCACACAGTGGTGTGGGAGAAGGAGAGATGCACTCTTCACCCCTTGCCACCCAATGCAGGCAGGAAAGCTGGTCCTGGAATCATGAGAGTGGGAAAGCTGATCCTGCCCCTCACCGGCTGCAGCATTTGGGAGAGCGAGCCCTGCACCTTGCCTGGGGCAGCACAGTAGAGCTGACCCTGTTGGTGGGGGTGCAGGTGAGCTGGATCTGAGGAAGTGAAATCCACAAAGAACCAATAAGAAGAAAGAAAGGAAGGAATGGAGGGAGAGAGGGAGGGAAGAATAGAGGGAGGGAGGGAGGGAGGGAGGGAGGGAGGGAGGGAGGGAGGGAGGGAGGAAGGAAGGAGTCCTCTGTTGCCTTTTTAAATTTAACTCTGTCTTTTGGTTTAGGGTTTTGGGTTTTTTTTCCCATTTTTTAAAATTTGTGTTTTCCAAGACACACCTATAGAATTATAACCTAGAGAAATAAAAACTCTGGAATATTAATGATTTAAGAACAGGAATTATACTTAATCTATTTCTATGCCTAGAAGAGAAATATAAATTCATAGGAAACCATATGGGTTTAGATAAACAGGGTGACAGGGTCTGAATTCCACAACACTTCCAGAGTCATGTGATGTAAATGCCTCCAGCTCCACTCCAAGTTACATGAGAACCTCCAGGAAATTTCACCAATGAGAAAAATTTAATAAGCTTAATGAGAATGACTTTTAATTAGTACATTAATTAATGTTAATGTGAATAGATTCTCCATGGCGATGGAAAACAGTTTGCCTATGCTAAGCAGATAAAATTCACCTCATTTAGAATGTTGTTTTTTGTGGGGAATTCTTTATTTTCTCATAAAAACTAAAACGATCTTTGATCTAGACTCTAAATTATCATGCAATCCAATGAGTGGACTATAATTAATGAAGCCTGTTGTACTAAGAATTAAATATCTTCAGAAATGTTATATGTAAAAGGAGAGGGAAGGAGTAAACATGCTCCCACCCTGACTGGGAAGCCGTGGACAACTGATGGATTCTGGGGAAGCAGCATCAGTTTTAAGGAAAACAAGTGTGGCTCCTGGTAGGTCAAGATGCTCCAATGGGTGCCTCTACCATTCCTGAGTATATAGAAATGGGGCTCAATGGGTTATTAAAAGAAAAGGAGACACAAAGTTGGGAAAGTGAGGCGATATGGAGAGGAACAAGAGTAAACGTGATAGAAACACATTATATGAAAAATTTAAATAATGAATCAAAATATTTTAAAGGATACACAAAAACTGTTAGATAATAAATCACAGATAAATGATAGATAATAGAGAGATGTTGGTTAGACAGACAGAAATATGCCTGATGAAGGAATGCCTTAAATGGATTGATTTCTTTTTATGTCCTCTGACTCATACTAAATGTGGGCCCACAAAAGATATGGGAGTCACTGTTCTGAGGTTTTGGCATAATAGGACAGCTATACTACAAATAAAACAAAAAAGGGGAAAAAATGGTGCTAGGAAGTCTCTTAAAATCACCTATAAACAGCCCAAGCTCCTCCTCCCACCTCCCACAGGAGCCTGCTTGACAAACAGAAACGAGGTTCGCTGAAAAGCACAGTACATCTTAAGCAAGACCTTCATCTCTGACCAGTGTGAATAGTGACATAAGGGTGGGGGTGATGGTAGGAGGACTTCCCGAGGCTGGCCAGGCCTGCTGCATGTTCGACGCAAGTATAGCATTTTATTTCCTTTCATTTTCGTAACAGCTCTGTGAGTCAGAAGTTAGTATTTATCCCTGCCCACCAGATGTAAACACAGAATTCCAAGTTCTCTGTGAAATGGTGCCGAGCACTGTGTGACATAGGTTTCTATGATGCATTCTCTGCCTCTGAGATTCTGAAATTCCCCAGAGAATCCTAAAGCAACCTCTCTCCAACCCACAGGAAAGCTCAACTTTGAGGAATAACCTAATTACAAAACATTTACCTTCCATCTTGTTGGCAGACTCTCTCCAGTAGTGGCTTTGATGAAGTCGCAATTTTTCAAAGGTTTGTATGAGACCACATGGAGGACAGCTTTACCTAAGAGTCCACTAAGGACTGAGACCCTAAGCCCAAAGGCCAAAAGGATCTGGACCCCACCAAACCACAAGGGTGAATGAGAAGCTAGCTTTCTCAGTTGAGCCCTGGCCAGCAGCTCTCTGTAAGAGACTGCTGTGGAGTAATTGCTGAACTATGCCAGATTCCCAACCTGCAGAAACCACC
Source organism: Peromyscus eremicus (assembly GCF_949786415.1). Taxonomy (NCBI): domain Eukaryota; kingdom Metazoa; phylum Chordata; class Mammalia; order Rodentia; family Cricetidae; genus Peromyscus; species Peromyscus eremicus. Next base: position 61,272,960 of record NC_081418.1, on the reverse strand, counting down.
AGGCCATCAAAGTATCTTGCTTTAATCCCCTAAGTGTGTGGATATTTCACAGAGAACAAGATGACAAATGCATACAGCAAATCTTTTAGAAAGACAATCCTGCACAATCTAAACACAATGAAAATATGCATCAGATGTAAAATCAACGTAGCTGGAGCGAGGGAACCAGGGAGTATGCTGGCATTAAGACACAAACATGTTTTACAGTTTGGCAAGAAAAACATGTGTCTTAGGGTTCCTACTGGTGTAGGAAAACACCATGGCAAAAAGCAACGTGGGGAGGAATGGGTTTATTTCCACTTACATTTCCAGGTAACAAATAGTCCATCACCGAGGGAAGTCTGGGCAGGAACTCAAGCAAGAACCTAGAGGCAGGAACTCATGGAGGAGTGCTGCTTACTGACTTTCTCCCCATGACTTGCTCAGCCTGTCTTCTCATAGCAACCAGGATCCCCAGACCAGGGGTGGCACTGCTCACAGTGAGCTGGGCTCCCCCACATCAATCACTAGTGAGAAACATGCCCTACAGGCTTGCCTACAGCCAGATCTTGTGGAGGCATTTTCTCAGTTGGGATTCTCTCCTCTCAGATGACTCTAGCTCATGTCAAGTTGACAGAAAACTGACCAGCACAGCATGGTAAATTACTTAACTATCTTCAGAGAGGCCTGAGATCATGAAACTGCTAGTCTGGGTGTAAATCACTATGATCTTTTTGGAATGTCTTAAAAGACTTTATAATAAATGTTCTCTTTAGTGCAACAGTCACACACACCCGCCCCCTGCAAGACTTTCTTCTAAAGAAATAGTTGGTTATGCAGGAAGAAATGTGACAAAGTGTTTCTCAGTAATTGCCATAATTGTACAAGCGAAAATGAAAAACTAAATATTTAATAATATGTTACTGATTCCATGGGCCAGTATAACTCCAAAGAGAGTTCTCTGGATTCTTTAAAATGTTTAACATCAAAAAGATACCAAATGGCACAGGGAGATTGCCATCAGATTTACTTAGTCATGAAGTACATCGTAACAGAGTTATGTAATAAGCTTCCATGCAAACAAGATGCCTGTTAGGTCTGGAATGATGGCTCAGTGGTAAAGAGCCTGAGCTGCTCCTGCAGAGGACTGAAGTTAGTTTCCCAGCACCCACGTTGGGCAGCTCACAACCACCTGTAACTCCAGCTCTAGGGGATCCTCTGGCCCCTTCTGGTTTCTATGGGCAACTGCACTCATGTGCACCCACCCACACACAGACACATGGGCATATATATTATTAAAAAGTAAATGTAGATCCCTTTATATAAAGCAATGTTCACATGTATGTCTGCATGCATAATACTGCATGAAGAAACAGCTATACTGATTTATAGTAGGATTAAAGTTTTCTTAGCTGATAGATCACAACATTATAGACAAGTTTCATTTTTCTATTTACCCTTTGCCATGTTATAATGGTTCTTGTAACTAGAAAAAATGATGTATTTACATTAATGGTATAACATTTCTTCATGATGTCTGACAGATAATATGTTAGTTTATGCTGATCTGTTTTTAGTTTCTTAGGAAGAAGACTGAGGCAAATTCATTAAAGCAAGAGAACCATCAATGATGTATTGTCTCTGATAAGTGACAGAGTTAATCTTTTCATTTGGCACTTGATAGCTAATTCATTTCTGCGTGCACTTTGCCAAGGCAATCCATCAGTGGAGCGCCATGGCTGCTGGAAGCAAAATGGTATCTTAACAAGGTTGGCTGTAGATAAGAGCTGCTGAACTATTAAGTGTAAAGTGTGTAAGGTAATCAAAAGCCATCCTATCCCGGAGTATTGGACACACACAATGTTATCACAAATGTTTAAAAGAAGAAAAATTTACAAAATGTGGAGCCAATTTACTGCCCAGTGAGTATGCCCCAGAATCAACCACTGAATTGTTCACTGGAGTGTAAATGTCCTCTCTCACTGAGACTAGAAAGTCTGCATACTAATCAACCATGTGTCTGTGTCTTGTGCTTTTGCTGAGTCCTACGTTATTAAGCAACACAGTGTTCTCTGTCGTCTTTGTGTTTCAGTGAGAAGCTCATTGTCTCAACGAATCAAATACATCAGCAGAGCATAAACATGATTAAGTAGGGGTCATGCACACACCCCATGCCAGCTTGCACACTGTTGATTTTCTGGGCTACCCACACATATGAGACGACTAGATTGTGATTAGGAGCAAAGTTGATGCCAAGTGACAACGATGACAATGGCTGGGGACTGTTACCTGATAAGCTGGAGAAGGCTGCCTCGGTCTGCATAAAACTGCTGCTCTCGACCAGCTGTGGGGGAAACACTTAAAGAGACACTAGCCCACCAGAGCATGTGGCCCTGGAAGGCCTTGCCTCTCTCCCCAATTCCCTCTGCCTTGCTAGAAACTGTTAGATTACATTCCTAAGGCTAGCAACCAAGGTCTGTTCCCTTATTTGGCCACTTCCTCCTCCTGAGGCTGACTATCAAAGTCCAGCAACCAGAAGCCCCTTTAGTTCACCTAATGAACATGCCCAATTAAAATTAAACACCTCATCCTATCATGGGTTCCCCCTTTACCTTTAAAAATTGTCATTTGCTTATGTGCCACATCTGTCTCCTCTCTATCCAGAGGCTGTCTTTTGTCCCTCTGGGACAGATAGTCCTGTCCCCCTTTCCCTTGTCCCCTTCCCCTTCTCCCACATCCTCTATCTCCTTTACCACTGCATCCCAACCCATTCTATCACAGACCTCCCCTTTTTCTCCTCTTAACAATGACACCTGCAAGGTCATTTGATGCAGTTTTTCTGCCTGAGTCAGAAAGCAGCCACTTTAACTTTTCTTCCCGCTTAATAAAGGAGCTCTCTGTGAAAACAGGTGTTTGGGTGTGGTTCGTGCCTAATCCATGGTCTAGGAGGGTGCCCCCCACTGTGCAGGAGTCCCCTTCAATACTGACCCAAATGTTAGTGCTGAGAAATAACATCTGGTCCAGCTAGACCTGGAGCAATTGTCGGCTCGTCTATAAAATGCTGTGCATATGAGAAGATGATGGAGAAAGCCCTGGAGGAACAGTAGAGGGGCTTTGAGGCCATAGCCAAACCCTCGCCCCATCCAGGTAGAAACCTGAGATAAGATGTGTGTACTAATACTGTGTTCCTACCTTGCATACTATGTAAGAACAACCCCAGTGCCTTCCTGCGGCCCAGAGAAGAATGTGACATATTTCTCTAGACTGTGACATGTCTACAGAACACATGGTACACTGTGCTAGGATTTAGGATGGAGTTGAAGATAAAAGGGCACAGCTAGAGACACAGGAAGTTATAGTGCAAGGCAACACCTGTCATTCAGCTGAAGGCACCATGCAGGTTCGTGGTGTCCCCTGAGATTCCCATGTCAAGCCTCAAGTTTCCAGATGAGGAGAATAGAGAGAAAGTACAGGGGTAAGAGGAAGGAGTCATTGGTCACTTTCCAGGATGGTGACAATAACCCTCCTAGGACAGACATAATGATTTAAGAGTGCAGCTAGACTCAAATTAAGCTCTTCAACTCCATCTGTTAGTGACTTGGAATAATTTCCTGTGTCTCAGAGTGGGCCATCTCTGCAGTATCATGCTCATGCTGAAAGAGTTGGAGTATATGTCAAGTTGGCATTACTGTTAAAACCATTTGTTTAGCATTCTGGAAACTTTCCTGGACATTCTTCATATTTTGTTGGCTATTCAAATAAACATTCCCCTCTCTTAGGTTATGGTGGTGCAAAGGACATGACTGAGCAACAGAATCTTCAACTACTTACAGACCTAGGATTAAAGTGGAGTTGTCAATAGTTGAGTGACAAGGATAGCAAGCCATTTTGGTGATGCCATTGACTTCTACCATGCAATTCTGAAGTGACACAGAGGCCCATAGCATTTCAGGAGAGTAGAGGCTTGGAAGAGAAAGCAACAGGACTGGGTGTCCTCTATGAAGCAGGATATCCATGACCACTGAAGACTATCTTTGTAAGATGCTTCAGGGGTCATCAAGTCTGGTGAGAAGGGGACTGAGTGTCATGCTCCACAGGGCAACACAGACAAACTTACACTAAAAGAGTGAACTTTCTGAGTACTGTCTACCATGTCATACTTGATCTAACTCTGGTCACATATCATGGTGTGGTGGATAACTTGGATCTGAACATGCCTCTGCTATGTGACTGTGAACATGTTATAAAAAAATTTCTGGTCCACAGTTTCTCCATTCATGAATTAGATATAACAATGGCCATTATTTCATAAAGTGACTATAAGAGATTATTAGACTTTGGGACTGGACGGTTGTTCAGATAGTTAAGTGCTCATCGTGCAAGCACAAGGACCTGAATTCAATCCCTGGAAAACACACACACACACACACACACACACACACACACACACACACACACAAATCTGGGCATGGATGTACACATTTAATACCAGTACTGAGGAGATAGGGATAGGCAGGTCCCAAGACTCACTAGTCAGCTGAGTTGGTGAGCTCTAGGCTACTGAGACACACTGCCTCACAAACAAGGTGGCATGGTGGCTATGACTTTCATTCTAGCACTCAGGAGGCAGAGGCAGGTGGATTTCTGTGAGTTTAAGACCAGCTTGATCTACATGGTGAGTTTCAGTTCATCCAAGACTACCTAGGGGGACCCTATCTCAAAAAATAAAGAAATAAAAATATAGCCCAAGCCCCCAATAAACAACAAATTAAAAAAATAGCATCCTGAGAAATGACAGAAGAAGCTGACCTCTGGCCTCCACGTACATGCATACACAAGTATTCATGCACCCCTTACACAAATCTATATGTATATATATACACACACACACACACACTTTCTCTCTTGGCACACATTACAAGGAATTGGTATACATACTTCAGGGGCAGTAAATGAGCAAATCACAAATTTTGAATAGTTCTGGCACTTATTTTCAGACATGGAATTGTGAGCAGTTTGAACAATGCAATACATGCACGGTGTCACCTGACCCAGGGACCATCAATCATCTAACACAGCCTTCTTTTCTCATCTAAGCAAGCTGGCCTCTGACTGCCTCCCAGGCATAGTTCTAAAGATGGCTCTGGAGAAGGTTCAGAATGTCTGGATTGGAGAACTTCAGACCTATAGTCACGCCCAGTCCTGTATCTCTTGGGGAAACATCTTCTAAGATCTTCTTGAGTACAGATGACAGAAGGACACTAAGAAGAGGCAAGACATTCATTCTGAGGAAGCCAAAACCATTTCCAAGTGAAGACAGAGTACACACAGTTCAGGCCCCACTAATGGAACTCTGTGAAGACATGGGGGAGGGGAGACACAGGTTCTCTTTGTGTCCTCTTTCTCTCTTGTCTGCACTTTATAACCCCCAAGATTTCATCGCTGCAGGAGAAGCTCACCAGCACACGCTTTTTTACTCTTAGAAGAAGCTGATTTTGCAGCCTGTTTGAAATGGAAAGTTAAACTCAGAAGTGCCACGTAGACAAACTGAGACCCTTGTTTTGTAAAGATTTAAGGGAGAGGGGAGAGACATAGGCAAGGTCATAAAAGCAGAATGATGGGGACAAAGGACAGAAGAGGCAGGTGGCTGAGCTGTGAAGGTTCTTCTCTCACAGCGTGAGGAACTGACCTTGTCCCGCTGATGTGGGAGGGGCGACCCTCAGCTGGATCAAAGTCAGAATAGGAGCAACCTTAATGTCTGTTGTCCTACAGCACTTCTGTCCCTCTGCCCTCTGCAGCAGAACTCAAGACCCCAGGCCTGGCTTCCAGAAGGACCCTCCACTCATTGGCCCTTGCCTCAGATTTCCCACCCCTCAGGTCCTGGCCACCAAGGAGTGTGAGCCACAGAACTGGCTTTGGTCCAGGTCTTGGCAAATTTGCTGAAGGAACAGATTTTCTGATATCTCATCTCAAAGAAGGGTTCCAACACAGACTTGGGGAAAATTCAAGGTATTTTCATTGCCACTTAGAGTTGTTTTATTTTTTTTAATCAGTTAAAATCTATGTATGCTTATACATAGTTTTCATATTTGTATACTGTTTTTACATCATTTACCCCCTCGTTCCTGTGTTCACCCCACCTCTTGCCCTGCTCCTTCTCAAATGCATTGTGTATGACAGGCTGACCTTAAATGTCCTCTGTAGCTGCAGATGACTTTGAACTTCTAACCCTCCTATCTTCACCTTTGGAGTGCTGGCAGTACAGGTGTTTTCTAGTACACTCAGTTTATTCAGTGCTGGGTTTCAAACCCAGGGCCTCCTGTATGCATGATAAGCAATCTACCAACTGAACTATATCCTCAGGGTGTGTTTGTGTGGGGGAGTTGTGTGTGTGTGTGTGTGTGTGTGTGTGTGTGTGTGTGTGTGTGAGAGAGAGAGAGAGAGAGAGAGAGAGAGAGAGAGAGAGAGAGAGAGAGAGAGAGAGAACTGAACAGCTGAACAGCTGATCTTAAGGCCCTGCAGATCTTAAGCAAGATCTACTAATGAGCTATATTCTTACATCAACCACTGGAGGTTTCAGGTAACCTAGAGTAGGAAAATCAACCTAGCTTTCAAAGGGTTTCTGATTTTCTTATCCCTGTGAAGCAGATGATATGGATGAGAGGCGGTACTCTGCTGGGTGCTGACCACAAAAGGGAGCTTGTCCTCAACTTAATCCCACAAGGGTCCCGTATATGCCAGCCAAAGGTGCTCATTTGAAGCACACAGTTCAGTGAGCTTGGACAACTGAGCACGCCCATGTAGCCATCTCCACTTCCAAGGCAGAGGGTCTTTCTTACCTTGAAGTCTTCACTCAGTCTCCAAACCTTCAGGAAGGAGCTGAACACTGGTGCGCTTCTGCCTCTCTGGGCTAGTGTTGCCTCTCCTCAAATTGCAAAGAAGCTTTTTTCTAAGATAATTAAGATGATATATTACCTTTATCTATTTATGGGAATGGGGGGCTATATCTGCTATGGTGCTCATGCAGAGATATAGGACAACTTGAAGGAGTCAGTTCTCTCCTAGCACATGAGACTAGGGGCTTAAACTCAAGCATCAGGATTGGCAGCAAATACTTTTATGCACTGAGCCATGGTGGCCCAGAGTCTATCCATCTTATCTTTCACATCAACATGTCAAATCTGTCCTCGTTCCCCCCCAGAAGTTTCTATGGTGGCATTTGCCTAAAGCAGGTTTTCATTCCATCATCCCTCCTTTAAGTAATAGTTAAAATCCCTCATTAGGGACGTCTGAGCATTCTCTCCACTCATTTCTACTAGTTTGGAATGAGGGCTCTGATTACAAATAGTTAATAATAGTTAATTTAATAGATACTTGTTAACTATCTATTATACCCCAACTTTCTTCCTCAGATTGGTCCAGAATTGGTCTCTGTGCTATATCAAGTTCATATTCTTACCTTCTTCATGGAGGACTTGCAGATTCAGAATTTCTTGATTTCCAGATGCTGACAGCTGCCTCCCAACAGACTTGATGCATTTTAAATGCTTCCTTCCTTCCTTCCATCTTCCTTTGTGTGTTCCTTTCAGAAAACCGGATGTCAGTGCAGTCCTTTTATCTTTAGACATTACTTGATCTTCTACCAGAGGCCCTGAGAAGTTTCTCTTCCGCTTTGAAATCAGAAAGTTTTACTATGAAGTGTCTCAACATTAATCATTTGGAATTACTGTTTCCAGGGCCCAAAGAGTCTTGGTAAAGTACAAACCTTTCAAGTCACTTGTTTGTTTTTATTCTGGACTTTTACGAATGATAGTTTTAAAAGTTCTACAGCAATAGTGTTCTTTCCTGGAGATCCCCAAACATAAATATTATTTCTATTTGACCTATCTTCCTTTTCTACTCTATTTTTCTACCATTCAGGCACAGAATTTTTGCCTCATTTTTTATTTCTTGCCGTTCTTCAATGATTCACATCATTTTTTAAGTCTAAATATCATTTACTGTTAAAATCAGAAATGATTTTGTCTTTTTCTTTTAAAAAATATTTTAATTTCAAGTGTATGAATGTTCACATACATGTATGTATATGTAGCACGGGGGTTCAGTCTTGCGGAGGCCAGAAGCAGGCATCACATTTCCTGAACTGGAGTGACAGGCAGTTGTGAGCTGCCATGTGGGTGCTGGGAACTAAACCAGGTCCTCCTGAAGAGCAGCCAGTGCTCTTAACCACCGAGCCGTCTCTCCAGCCCTTACTTTCATTTCTTACCTAAGTTCAAGGTGTTCTCTTTTTGTTTGTGTCTTGCTAGGCTTTTGACTGATTCTCATTTCTGTTTTCGACTTTTGAGTTTTTTAGATTAAGTATAATTGGAGAACAGTAATGTTTTTCTGGAGCACATTTTTTGTTTGTTTGTTTTTTTGAGACAGGGTTTCTCTATGTAGTGCTGTCCTGGATCTCCCTCTGTAGACCAGGCTGACCTCGAACTCACAGAGATCCCCCTGGCTCTGCCTCCAGAGTGCTGGAATTAAAGGCATGCACCACCACCACCGCCTGGCCACCTGGAGCACATTTTGCAAGTGCTTCAGCTCATCATTCTGTAATTTACATGACATCTGAAGCACATTTTGATGTCATGTAAATTACAGAATGATGAACTGAAGCACTTGCAGAAGGTCACGGGCAATGTGATGACTCTCCATCCCTGAGTCTTAAGATACTCTGCTCCTAACAATGGCTGGTACTCAATTCTTGGGCCTTGAGTGTCTAGACATCAGTTCTTTGGACTTGACAGCTCCTGGAACCCATTCGGTCATCAGAATCTGCAGTCTGTTTTTGACTCTTTGAAGTGTCTTCCCTCCACAGGCTCAGTTGACTATCTCCTTCACCTCCTGATAGCCTCTATCATCTCAGCTGCCTCTGTTCCCTTAGTCTTCTCCAGTTGTTCTCTGGAATTCTTCAGCTGCTACTGCTGCTACCATCTTCTGTGCTAGAGTGACTCTACCTGTGACAAAGACCATGAGAAGGCAAGAAAACAACACTCAAGACAAGCCTTTTTACTGTGCCTAGTGTTATAAGGTCGGGAGGCAATATGGGGTATGGGGTTCTCCCTACTGCTTTCAAACAGGAGCTAAGTGATATGGTTATAGTAGAAGGGGTGTGATATGCAAATGCTGGGGATTTAGGGCACCAGATACAGCTCATTTTCCATGTCCTTCATTCACAGACTTTGCAGAAATACCAATCACAAACTTTGCATTATACTAACCATAGACTTTATGCTGAACCACTGGGGGATGTGTTCCCTTTGGTCCAAGTAATAATAGCCACAGGATGATCAAGGTCATACAGAGTTCTCCAAGGTGTATCTACAAGTGGTGTCTTCCAGGGTCAATGACAGCTTTCTGGAGTGGTTATGTCTGGATCAAGGCCTTCTGCCATGGGAAGCATGTTTAGCTGTAGCACCCTTTGCAGCTAGACTGGAGTATTTCTCCTCTGGTAATGGGGTTTTAAAACATCAGTCTGTTTTGGAGGAAGTCCAGTTATTGGCCAATGGTTATGACTGATGGTTCTTCATCCAAGGCAGTGAGGCATGGGAAAGAATCCAGCAACTACCACTCAAGAGGTTGAGCAGCTGACTCTCAGTAGTCCAAATTGTTCAAAAGACCTTTTTTATATGCATCAAGAAATTAACATGAAATTAAAATTATCTTTAAAAAGGTTAATTTTTAATTATGTGTGTGTGCACATACATGTGTGTGCACACATCCCCAATAATGCCAGAAGAGGGTATTGGATCTCTGAGCTGGAGGCCCAGGCAGTTGTGAGCTGGATCATGAGGATGCCGGGAAGCAAACCCAGGACGATGTGGGAACTGACCATTGACATAGTCCCAGGAGGCCTTCCATGCCCCCTTGTGGCTTTCCCTTTCCACAGGATTGCGAACTTCCCACGTCTTCATTCCCTTCCTTCCATGTCTTTTTTCCCACTCAAGTTTAGCACTTTGAAGACTGCCCTTTTGTTTGCAGACATCTGCGAGGCTCTTCAGTATGTCAGACACTGGCATTTTAGATCAAGTTTCCTGGTGATGATTTTGATTTAGCTGAAGGCCCAGGACTGTTTCTGAAGCATTGATCATATCAAATGCTAATTTTGCATTTTTAAAATTCAGTTTCTGTTTATAGATTTTTTTAGTGAGGAAATTTTTCACATTTATTTATTGGCTTACTCACTGCAGCGCATGCCTCTTGTTTCCTGCAGGGAGCTTCCTTCCTACATTGTGTCAGTTCCATCTCACCTGAGGACTATGCTAGAATACATTTAATTCTAAGTAAGCTGGCTGAAGAATCACAAAATTCCATGCCAGCTCAGACATCATGCTTACAGAGTTGAGCTAGAATCTATAAAGTCCACCAAGTTGGAGATTAACCCACTTTTATTATATCTGCCCCTTTATTCCATCCATAACAAGTTTACCTAGTTAGAATGCATGGGCTTTCCTTCATAGCTACTTTACAAATGCCACACTGGATTCTGCAGTACAATCTGCACTCATCCTTGGGAATATGAGCTGCAGATGGCTCCCAGCAGGATCCCTCCCTGGAAATTGCTGTATGCAGTCTTCACAATAATAGCCAGGCCTTTTTCTAGGGCATCCCATAACCAGCGATGCCTATTTCTCTATATTAAGTTCTAGACAATTCTAGAACAATTCTATATTTCCCAGGGAATCTGCTGAGGCCTTTTTATAACTGGACTGTAGCTCAACATCTGCCTGGACCCTTCCCTCCACACAGCACATTGCATGGAAGAGATTATCCCTGTGGGATTTAATGCCATGAGTTGTCTGAAGATACATACTGGGTTATCTACCAGTGGGCTAGCAATCAGGTCTATGTTACTAATGACAGGCACAGCACACTGAGCCTTAATCTGCAGGAGCAACAGAATTCTAAGACTTCCATTTAAGTCTTCTAGTGAAATGGGATAAGACTCCAGAGAACAGAAATGCCCTGGCTGGAGCAATGTTCCACTTTCTATTGCTGAAGAAGTATATAGATTGCATTAGTCAGGGTTCTCTAGAGGAATAGAACTTATAGAATGTACATTATGTGTGTGTGTGCATGTGCATGTGTGTGCATGCGTGCGTGCGTGTGTGTGTGTGTGTGTGTGTGTGTGTGTGTGTGTGCGCACGCGCGTGCGCGCTGTACAAAGGGAATTTATTAGAATGGCTTACATGCTGTGGTTCAGCTCATCTAACAATGGCTGTCTACCAGTGAAGGGTCAAGAATCCAGTAGTTGCTCAGTTCACAAGGCCAGATATCTCACCTGGTCTTCAGGACACACTGGAATCCTGAAGAAGGAGGCTCTAATGCCAGTGAAGGAATGGACTTGCCAGTGACATTGAGAACAAGGAGGCAAGGACAGTAAGCTTTCTTCTTCCATGTCCTTTACATAGGCTACCAGCAGAAAGTGTAGTTAGATTAAAGATGGAACTTCCTACCTCAAAGGATCTAGAGGAAAGGTATATTTTCCCACCTCAAAACATGCAGATTAACAGTGAATCATCCCACTTCAAATGATTTAATTAAGAAAAACTCCCTCACAAGAGTGTCTAGCTTCTAGGGTTTTAGTTAATTCTAGATGTAGTCAAGTTGACAACCAAGGACAGCCATCACAAGTCCATCCATGTCAACTTGACACACAATCATATCTCCTTAAGTCAAACTGACTTTCCAACTGAAAACAATAACCAGGACATAATTACACCTAAAGTGATGTAACTATCACACATACAATAGCAAGCACATTATGTATTAAATCAAGGAATAATTATGCCTTACATTATATAACTATTCCTCATACAACTGCAAACACATTAAAATTTTAGAATAGGTGACAATGTCCCTTGAGGGACATTCTTTTAATATCTCAAACTTAAATATGGTAATTCTGATATTCTCTTAATTAATGTTACATTATATGATAAAGAAATCAAGGGTAAAGCAGAAATATCTGTACAAACACATTCTTGACAAAATATGACAGAAACATTCATGTCAGCTTTAATTCTCATTTCTAAAACTGATCACATGACCTTAACTAGTATTTATAACTACCTTCCTCTGCCCTCAGCAAGCACCTCAGCAGGTCTTGGCTCTTTTCCTGGAGGAGTGACCCACAGGTTCAATCCTGAAGGATCTGTGCCCTTTGTCATCTTGCCTGGATTAGGTTGCTATTGTTTCCCATTGACTTTAATTATAGGTTATGGTAGCACCAAAAGACATCCTAAAAAATCTCCTGCACTCTAGACATAATCCTTCTTACCTCTGTTGTGGAGAGGTGATCAAATTTCCCCTTGGTAATCTGGATCAGTCAGCCCGCCTAACACTGTTACTCCTCGCTGAGCCTGTTGGGTCATGAGGGGCTATAGTGAGTGGAACTAGTCTGTTTTCCACCCCTTGACTCCTGGACCTGTGAATCCTAAATATGGGAGAAAACATACATGTATTGGACACTGGTCTGAAGCATATACCACCTTCTGGAGAACTCTGCCCCAGGCCGCCAGGCTACTGCCAACTAATTGGCACTATAACTGTATCTGCAAAAGGCCATTCCAACTTTCTATCAAGCCATCTGCTTCAGGATGGTGGGGAACACAGTAAGACCAGTGGATTCCGTGATCGGGGACCTACTGTTCCACTCTCTGGCTGAGAAGTGAGTTTCATGGTCAGAAGCAACACTGTGTGGAATACTATGACTATAAGGCATTCCATAAGTCCACTGAGAGTGTTATTGACAGAAACACTATGTGCAGGAAAAGCAAATCCATAACCAGAGTTAGGTATCTACTACAGAATGGACAAAGAATGGTCCTTTCCATGGAGGAAGTGGTCCAATGTAGTCAACATGCCATCAAGTTGTTAACTGGTCACTCCAAGGAATGGTGCCATATCTAAGGCTCAGTGTTGGTCTCTGCTCTTTGCAGATCTGGCACTCAGCAGCAGCTATAGCCTGGTCAGCCTTGGTGAATGGAAGTACATGTTTTTAAGCCCAGGCATAAACCCTATCTCTGCCACTTTGACTACTTTGTTCATGGGCCCATTGGGCAAGGGCAGGGATGGCAGGGGAAAGAGGCTGAGTGCCCATAGAATGGATCAGTCTATCTATTTGATTATTGAATTCCTCTTTAGCTGGAGTCATCTTTTAATGAACATTTACATGGGACACAAGTATTTTCACATCTTTGTGTTGTATGATATTTTGTTCATGTTCTGACAAATAAAGCTTGTCTGGAGATCAGAGAGTGGAGCTAGCCACTAGTTAACCATAGAGGCCAGGCAGTGGTGGTACACACCTTTAATCTCAGCACTTGGGCAGAGGAAGCAAGATCAGGAGTTCAAGGCCACCCTGAACAACATGAGATTGAATCAGTCTAAAAGAAACAGAGCCTGATGGTAGTGGTGCACACCTTTAATCCCAGCACAATCAGAAGGTGGAGACAGGAATATATAAGGTGGGTGGAGACAGGATCTTGACCCCATTCAGTCTGAGGATTCATAGAGGCAGAATGCTCCATTTGGTCTGAGATTACTTACAGGTAAGAATTTTCTAGTGGCTGTCGCTCTGCTTCTCTGATCTTTCAGCTTTCACTCACAATATCTGACTCTGGGTTTTTATTATTAAGGCTTAATAGGACCATGCTTCATCTTTGCCCATTTCGAAGATCTATACACATAATTTTTCCCCAGATATCTTTCTCACCAATTTTCCAATCATGCTCTTTCCAAGTCCCTGACCATCTAGCCAACCCACTGGCTTCAGCTCATGAATCAGTGAATAATCACATATCTGGCCATTTTTCCTTCCAAACAAAATGTATGCTATGTGTACTATACAAAGTTCTGACCACTGTGAAGATTTCCCTTTGCCTGTGTCTTTCAGGGTTGTACCAGAAAGAGGTTGTAATGTTGCAGCTGTTCATTTCTGGATTGTACCTGCGTAAAGTATAGAACCATCAGTGAACTAGGTCCTAGTCTTCTCTTCCTCAGTCAACCAATCTTTGGGTATCCCCTTGAGGCTATAGGTATATGCTTGGCAGCAGAAGGCATTGTAATGGGAATAGAATCCATAGACATTTGGGAAAATTCTTTGTGCAACTTGCTTGTGCCTTCAGAACCTTATTAGGCCTAAACACATTTCCATTTGATAATGGATCACTGCTGTGCATGTCCTACTTTATGGTTACACGGTAACTTGCGTCAAATGTTCAGTTTCCACTAAGGCCCAATGGCAGCCCAAGAGCTGTCTTTCAAAGGGAGAACAGTTGTCTGTAGATGATGCCTTGCTCTAAAATCCCAAAGATCTTGTCTGTGATTCATGTATAGGGGCCTGACAAAGGCTCTAGATAGCATCCCTATCTGCCATTGACACCTCAGACACAGTTGGGTCAGCTGGATCATATGTTCCCAAGCAGCCTGGACTTGTCAAAAAACCTTCTCTTATTCTAGGTGCCATACAAAGCTAGCAGATTTCTTAGTCACTAACATGCCCAAGTAAGGAATGTGCTGTCTCCAAAATCCAAATAGGCCAACTAAATGTTGTGTTTCTTTCTTGGCGGTGGGAGGGCCCAGGTTCAACTTATCCTTCACCTTAGCATGAGTATCTCTGCATGCCCCACATCACTGGATTTTCATGAATTTCACAAAGGTAGAATGCCCAAGAATTATGGTTGGATTTATTTCTCATCCTCTGAAGTTACATATGTGGTTGCTACCTCTTGCTCACTTGGTTCAATCAGCATTGTGTTGTCAATATAATACATCAATGTGATATTCTGTGAAAGAGACAGATGGTCAAGATTCCTTTGAACTAAGTTATGACAAAGGACTGGAGAGTTACTATCCCTGAGGTAAAAATGTAAAGGTATAATGCTGGCCTGGCCAACTGAAAGCAAATTGCTTCTGGTGGTCCTTATGAACAGGTACCAAGAAAAAGGCATTTGCTAGATCAATAGCTGTATACCATTTTACCAGGAGATGTGTTAATATGCTCAAGTAAGGATTCCACATCTGGCACAGCAGCTGCAATTGGAGTCACTACCTGATTGAGTTTTCGATGGTCAACTGTCCTTCTCCATGATCCATCTGTCTTCTGCACTGGCAAGAAAGGAGAGTTAAAGGGAGATGTTGTGGGACACACAACCCCTGCATCTTTCAAGTCCTTGATGGTAGCCCTAGTTGCTATAACTCCTCCAAGGATGTTTTAGTGGTTTTTATTCACTATTCTCCTTGATGGAGGCAATGTTAAAGGCTTCCATTTGGCCATTCTAATCATAATAGCCCTCACTCCACAGGTCAGGGAACCAACTCTTTAGTATATCTACCCCAAATTACATATTCTGGACTGGGGAAAAAAACTACAGGATGAGTTCAGATACCCACTAGATCTACTACAAGCCATGTTTCAGTCAAAACTCTGTCAATCACCTGACCTGGATGTGCACCTACTTTAACTGGAGGGCCACAATATTTTTGAGATCTCTCAGAATCAGCATCAATTCAGAACCAGTATCCAACAGACTCCAGAGAGTCTGATTGTTTCCTTTCTACCACTCTATAGTTAGCCTTGTAAGAGGCTGTAGGTGCCTCTGGAGAAGGACTAGAGAAAATGTAACAGTAAAACTCTTAGGTGTTTTATGACGGTCCTTCCTCAGAGGAACCTGCCTGTCCCTCTATTTAAGTGTTTCTAGATCTCCAAACTGCCTGGAAATTGGTTCATAGGCTGAGATTCACTTTTGCCACAAATCAATGTAGCCTTTCTTTCATTTGTTTGAGAATTTCTCAGCTTATACAGATAAAACAAAAACATAGTAGGCTTCCTATCTATTTCAAGCCTGGAAACACCATGATTGATTAGCTGGTACCAAAGGTCCATGAGTCATGACACTATAAAATTCACGTTGCTTGTGCTGACCATTGTAGGTCAGGCAATTATGGACATTGCTTTGTCTATGCTACCCACTATAATAACTACAATCACCTTGCCTTCAACCATTCCATGCTGCCACCTGGTCCCTGGTACTTTGGGCCCCAACTAAACCCATTGTATTTAGTTCATCCGAGTGGCCAGCAGAGTCTTCATTCACCCCTAAGGTCTGGTACAGCAAAAGGGGTGACAACAAAGCCCTTCAAATGTGCTGGTGCTCCCCTCACGAGAGTTTGCATCTCACAGGATTAGTGACAGGCGTGTCTTCCAGGCCTTCCCCTTGTGGGGGATTAGGTTTTCTACAGTGTACCCACTCAAGCATTGCAATTTCCCTGAGCCTTAAAATTCCTTCATCAACACTAAGCCAAGGGCTATCAGACACCTTCAACTCCTTTCCAATAGGCCATCTTTTCACAAACTGCAGCCATTCAAACTGCTGACACCTTTAAAAAAAACTGTAGCTTATAATAAGTTTTGGTTTTACTCAATTACTGAGTAAGTCCCAATGAAACGTTTCACTATTAAGATAGGAATTTATACTGTATCAAGCTGATAATAGAAAAATAAATAAATTTTAAAAAATAAAATAAAAAATAAAAAAAGCTGTGCAAGCTTCCA
The DNA here is from genome assembly GCF_949786415.1 of Peromyscus eremicus. Taxonomy (NCBI): domain Eukaryota; kingdom Metazoa; phylum Chordata; class Mammalia; order Rodentia; family Cricetidae; genus Peromyscus; species Peromyscus eremicus. Next base: position 61,256,381 of record NC_081418.1, on the reverse strand, counting down.
TACTAAATCAGAGTCTCCACTCCATGAGCCCATAACAATAACCTCAACCTGATCTAATTTTTATGTTCCTTCACCATTATTCCCACACCCTTAAAATCCATTCCCATATATGTTCCCAAGACGTCTGTTTGAATGAATTAACAAGCTCATTAATCTCTTTAATAGTGTGGCACACACCTCCTTGAGGACTACACTTTGTGTCTTACCTCTAGGAGCCTGACTTGCCTTAAGTCTGGTTATATGTCTAGAGACAACTATTGGAGAGCCCTGAGGGACATCAGTGTTGTCTGCCTGACATCTTCAGAGAAATTAAAGGCTGATTTAGTAGACAACAAAGGATTAATTTTCTTGTCAAAGGTAGAGAACGCACTACTTCAGGGGCTGGGGTTGGGAGTACATCTTCTGCAGAGGGTGGAAAGACTACTTCCTCGTGTGAAATAAACCATTGAGAACTGGAAGGTTCAAAGATCAAAGCTTCACTAGGGTCCTCCCACACATCTCCATCCCAAGTCATAGGATCTCGTGTGTGTGTGTGTGTGTGTGTGTGTGTGTGTGTGTGTGTGTGTGTGTGTGTGTACAAAGGGAACGTATTAGAATGGCCTACAAGTTGTAGTCCAGCTAGTCCAACAACTGCTATCTACCAATGGAAGGTTCAAAAATCCAGTAGTTGTTCAATCCATAAGGCTGGATATATACACCAGAATTTCAAAGAACTAGGCTCTAATGTCAGTGAAGGAATGGACTTCTCAGTGAGATTGAGAGAAAGCAGCCAAAGAGAGCAAGCTTCCTTCTTTCATATTTTTATATAGGTTCCCAGCAATGGTATGGCCCAGATTAAAAGTGGATCTTCCCATCTCAAAAGATCTGGAGTAAAGGTGGATTTTCCCAGTTCAAATGATTTAATTAAAATGAACCCCTCTCAGGTGTCCCCAGCCTTCCAGATGTAGTCAAGCTGACAACTGAGAATAGCCATCATGGGGGTCAGGATAGTAATAAGAAGCATGGATTAGATGATTGAGACAAGGGAGAAAAGCCATTAGTCATCTTTAAACAGCCATGTGGAATCCAAAGGGATTCTGTCAGTTTATAAAAAACACTTTCATCTTCTACAGCCCCAGAGTAGAAAATATATATGTGCACACACAGTTCCAAGCTTAGTTACAAGGCAAGTGAAGGCAAGCAGCATTCCAAAGAGAATCAAGTTCTGAACCCCAGCAAGGGCAAGCTCAACGCCTTGGTTGAAAAGAATAGAATATTATAATCTGACTAAGAAATTTTGGAAATACACAATGAAAAGCCTTCAATCCCAAACCTCTTGGTCACAGGGGCCAAATTCTTCCAGTTAAGGCTAGCACTCTCCATTTGCTCAAGATGATGCAGAGAACTCTGCCTTGCAAAAGCTGTCTGCTGTCTCCACCACCAACAGTAGTACGACATAGGTTTACATCCACTTCTCCTCCCAGTCAATAGACCAAAAACAACAAATAAGACAAGACCTGGGTGGGTCTGCCAAGACAGAAAAGAGACAATATCAAAAGATCTGCAGGAATGAGCCTAGGGGTTCTCAAAGTGCCGATTAACACACTGCTTCACCCACTAACCAATACGAAATCTTAGGGACCCCTTCTCTCCTCTGAAGAGAAGGAGACAGCTTACTCCCCTTTGGAGAAACCTGTTCAAGTTAAAATATTTCTAAAGTGGACTAAATATTTTTTATTCATGACTCACATTAAATACATATTGAGTGCCTACTGTGCAGTACATTAATATATATTAATCTCATTTAATACTTAGGCCAGGCTTGGGAAATAGGCATAGGAAGGATGGAAAGGCTATTTAATTCCCATTAGTGCCCAAGCAAAGGAAGACAGAGTACATCCTACATCCCATGACTAAGGTCATGAGGCCAAAGACCTGAAATACCACATTTACATGAAAATGTCCCGTAGCAGAAGTCTTCCACTTAACTTTCATAACCAACAGTGAAGCCCATTCAGTCAACCACACATAGAAAATAACCATTAAATGTCACCTGTGGTCTAGTCAATGTGTTGATATTGTTTTATCTAAGTTACTTCTAATAAAGATTAAAGTACTGCTCAGAAGAAAGACAGCTCCTTGCAGGTGTCAACCATCCTTGTCCTTGGACTGCCATGGCTTGGGAATGGGAGCCCTGGAGTGAGCTGAGACTTCCTCGCCAGCCTGCTGCCCTGTGTGCTGAAGCAGTCCTCAGATGACACATGCTTTTCCCTGAGTTCTACCACAGTGAGAGAGGACTTGCTGGGAGATCAGCTTTAGTTCATCTCCTGCTGCCAGAAGCCCCCATCACGGGAAACCTGACAGTGGAAAAGCAGGGTGCAGACAGGGCTTCAAAGATCTCTTTCTTCTAAACCCAGTCCTGTTTCTGGACCTCCATCTTCCCTTCCTTTCCCCTTTATCCTCTTGTCTGGCCTCACTGGAGTCTGTCCTCCGATTTCTGTCAATCCTGATCCGATAGACTCAAGCTTTGTCTTGAAATCTCTTCCGTGGCATTCTTCCCTGGCCCTTGTCAGTGTAGGATGCCTTGTTCTCTGTCCATAGAAGGGTCTACTCTTTGAATTTTGGTGAGGTGTAATTTAAGACAATGAGATCCCGGAGTCTCTATGACCCTCCATGCTTCTAGGCATGGGGTAAACATAGACAAGTGATAAATAAATGTTTCTTGAACATGATCTTGTCACATTCCTTCTTCCTCCCATAAGTATCTATTTACCACCTGATCCTCCCACTGATGGCTAAAATAAGCTAAGCTCAGAGGTTGTCCCTCTGCCTCCCCAGAAGGGAGCCAAGGCTGAGATTTCTTCCTTGACAAAGTGGAATACCTACCTACCTACCTACTTCCGGCTCCCACATCTGTGGTTTCTTTGCCTCTTCCCTCAGACATACAGATAGGAGTCTGGAAAATGCCAATAAATCCCTCCAGCCTAACAAACTGACCATATAAGTGTTGTTGGTAATGTGCATAAAGAAATAGAAGCTAGATTTCTGACAGTCCTTATAAGCCAATGATCAACCCTGCATTCACCATACAGAAGGAATTACCATTACCATCAGCAGCAGAGGAAGGAAACATTTCAGTGACAAAACAGTGAGTGGCAAAGCGCTCGCTCTGATCACCAGCACAGCTGCCATAGTTTGCCTTCTGTTGCTGTGACAAAACACTGACCAAAGCCCACTTAGAGACTATTTTAGTTAGGGTTACTATTGCTGTCATGAAACACCATGACCAAAAGGAAAGTAGGAAAGGGTTTATTTGGCTTACACTTCCACATCATAATCCACCACTGAAAGAAGCCAGAATAGGAACTCAAGCATGGCAGGACCCTGGAGACAGCAGCTAATGCAGAGGCCATGGAGGGGAGCTGCTTACTGGCTTGCTCTTCATGGCTTGTTCAGCCTGCTTTCTCATAGAACCCAGGACCACCAGCCCAGGGATGGCACCACCCACAGTGGGCTGAGCCCTCCCCCATCAATCACTAATTAAGAAATGTTCTACAGCTGGATCTTACAGAGGCATTTTCTCAATGGAGGCCACTCCTCTCTGATGACTCTAACTTATGTCAAGTTGACAAAACCAGCCAACACAGGGAAGAAAGATCTTATTTGGCTTAGGGTTACAACCCATTGTTAGTGGAAGCTGAGGTAGGAACTCAAGCAGAGACTATGGAGGAATGCTACTAACTGACTTGCTCCCATGGCTCACTCAGCCCGCTTTCAAATGCAACCCAGGACCACCTTAGCTGCTCTCCAGGACTCCTTCGTGCCTTCAAAACCAGCACATATGGGAGATGCTTATATGTGACAAAATCTGGCTGGAGCTCAGACCCTCCAGACCACAACTTCTATGAGCTGACCCTGAGGAAATACTTTCTAGAAGAATTTACCTCCATGATGCTGGCCTCGTCTTAACCATAGCTTATTTTTCAGCCCCAGCTGACCAGCATGAACTGTCATAGTAAATCAAAGGTTTTTCTCTAGTGGTGCTGGGTCTCTTGTTAAACAGGGTTGATTCTTCAGCCCCAGATGACCAGAAACCACAAATTAATTCAAAATGTCATAGCAGCAGCCCTAACAGAGTCTTTGCTTCCCTCTGAACCTTTACAAGCCGGGCCTCCACGCCCAATGCTCTCAGCATCATTTTCCAAGTTCTAGAAATCGCCCATTAAACTCCAAACATTCACTGCCTTTTCCAGCCCAAAGTTCCAAACACTGCCACAATCTTCCCCCAAAACAATATGGTCAGGTCCAGCACAGCAAATTCCCACTCTCTGATATCAATTTCTGTCAGCTGTGATGAAAGTCTGACTAAATCCAACATGAACAGCTCATAGCCTATCATCTGGGGAAGCCAAGGCAAGAACTGAAGCAGAGACCCTGGAGAAATACTGCTTACTGGCTTTCTCAACGACTTCTCTTATACAACACAGGACCTCTTGTCCAGGGATGGAACCACCCACAGAGGGCTGGGCCTTCCCACATCAATTAGCAATCAATAAAATGCCCCCAAAGACACTCTCACAGGCCAATCCAATGGAGGCAATCCATTAATTGAAGTTCCCTCTTCCAAGGTAACTCTAGGTTACATCAAGTTGACAACCAAAATTAGTGATCACAACAGCCTATGTAGCAAGCATCTGGTTTGACTGAGTCTTATGCACATCTTATCACAGGGGTCCAGAAGGGTAGGTCATGGCTAAGGTATAGCATTGGCAGAAATCATTTAAAAACCTGGCAAACCTCAACAGTGCAACCAGCTTCATCTACTTGGTAGGTTCTGGGCCAACAAGAGACTGTGCAAAAAAAACAAGGTAGACAGTGTTGTAGAATATTATTTTAAAAACAACCAACAACAAGACAGCACCTGGGGGGAAGAAACTTTCTGTTGTCCTGTGGCTTCCACATATGTGGCACACATATACATACACATGTGCATGCGTGAGCACACACACAAAGGGTGCAAGTCAGAGGTGTTTCTGAGGAAGCAAAGAAAGACATTCCAATTGCTTCATCATCCTGGATTTTTTACCACACTGTGATCATGTGCCATTGGCTATAAACCCATCACCCACCAACACCCATGCACAGCTGTAAGCCTATCACTCAGCAAGGCCCAGTCATCAGCTGTAAGCCTACTGCTCAGAAAGGCCCAGCCAACAGCTATCAGCCCATCCATCACCCAGCAAGGCCCAATAGCAGCTGAGGCTTGACCTGATTGTGAACTTGAAGTTTTCTGGCTTACAAACTGAAACAGACTTGCTATAAAACTTTTTAAGCTGTGGGGAGAAACACTCAGGGTGTCTGGTAGGGAGGCAGAATGAAAACTCGCAAATGTCTGTAGCGGGGATCTCAGGAGCCTCACCAACCCCCATCAATCCAGTCCTTGCTGAGCAGCCTCGTGGGTAATCGCTGCTCCTTTAGCTAATTCTCCGGGGAAGGTTCTGGAAAGCAGTTCCGTGGTACGATATCCAATTAAGCCGAACCCCCTCCTGAGAGAGAAAAATCATTCTTCTAACTTTGGGGAAAGACCCAGTTTCCATAGCAAAGAGGATATTGCACTGTTCTCTGAGAGAGCACTTCAGATTTTTGCAAACTTTCTTTTTTAAATCTGTTATTTCATCACATTTCACAACCTAGTGCAGCATCAAGAGCAGGTTTTTATCTACTTGGGAGAAAAGGCAACAGTTTGCTTAACAGCCGGGAGCACTGTGTGTCCACCCAGGGTCAGCGCAAGTCTCCGCTAGAGATGGGAGATGTGAGTTCAAGACAGCAGGTCACTGGACTGCAGATTTAATGACTTCCACACCTCCTCCTGGGACTGGCCGTGGAGGCTGGCCCTGGGCTTAGCCATCAGCACCTCTGCGGCAGGTAAAAGTGGGTTTCAGCTGCTGCCCATGCTTATGCCTTCTTATCCCCAGCTGTCCTTTGTCTCTGTGCCCCCATCCATCCCGATCTCCTCAACTGACTCCAGCCCATGGTTCTCTCAGGGCAGGCCTACCCCTTCCTTGAGGGATGCTCATCTCAGAGCCCGTGGAGGCACCAGCCTAGACTTTGCTCTCAAGCCACTTTAAGTCTTTTCAGGGACCTTGTACAAGCTGTCAATGTCTCGCTGAACTTAAAGCCCCCCCCCATGCTTTCATGACCACAAGACCAGGGCATCCTCTATAACTCATATCTAAACTATGAATAGCAGTATGGAAAGGTGTTCAGTGAAATGCTTAATTATGTGTGATAAATGATATGTCTTTTTTTTCGTGTGTGTGTGTGTGTGTGTGTGTGTGTGTGTGTGTGTGTGTGTGTGTTTCCTCAAGTGGGGAGATCCTCAAACACTCCTCCACCTAATTCACACAGGGTCTCTCAGTCCAACTGAGAGCTCACTGATAGAGCTAATCATGAAAAGCAGAATGCTCTGGGGATCCTCTGTGTCTGCCTTACAACCTCAACTGGCATTTACATGGGTCCCGGAAAGCTGAATCATTTTAACCACAGAGTCATCTCCCCAGCCCTAGTATGTCTGCCCTATGATGGGGCAGATGAACAAAGCCTTAGGACAGCCTTGCTAGGAGGTTAAAATGGGGCCCCGGACCCTTCATCTTGTATAATGCAAAGCCAGCCCCCCTATTTAGTGATATAGTTAAAAGGCCATTATATAGCCTTACCTTCTGATTCAATGCAAATGACACTTTTTTTTTCTTTAGACAGGGTCTCACTTTGTTGCCCAGGTGGCCTAGAAATCTCAATCCTCCCACCTCAGCTCCTGGGTGCTGGGATTCCAGGCACGCTACCTCTGATGCTTTATAGAAATGCCATGGCTAATGATGTTTTGATGATGCTACAAGGCAGACAGTTACAGATTCATATTGGAAATAAGGAGAGAAGGATACCCAGGGTCAGTAAAGAGATCATCCCTAGGAACTAGTACTAGAAATTAGAGTCCCTCGCCCCAATGCTGATAGAGATTTCTTTTTAACTGAGATGTTCTCTCTTGGAAGGGGGCTCTTCAGACTCAGGAGGTGAAGGAATTTCCCCATGATTATCTAAGCAGTAACAACAGCCTGAGAGACTGAGTTGCCCCAAGCTGTGCAGGGAGCTCCCGGGACACAGCTTTTCTGAGAGGCCACTCAAGCCAGGCTTAAGCTTGGTGAGTAAACCCAATAAACTCACCGGTTCACTGAGCCAAACACAAGGGCATCACTTGTTTAGTCTGTCACCTGTGAGCTATCTGGGGTGAGCAACGTTTGTTCATGTCTGTGAGAAAGACACATGAACAAGAGAGAGTCACGTTCTCCTATACACCAGGCCCAAGATCCCAGTAAGTAGACTCTTGTGCTGAGGACCCTGAGGTCACTGGCTAGGAACTCCCGTGCTGCAGCACGTGGTAGACATGGAGCTTGCAAGGTAGTACCATTAAGTGTCCGCTGCCTGCTCTGTCTATCTCCTTTCCGTCCATTCCTGGTATGGGCTGACAGGAGGTAAGTCAGCAAACCATGAGTGCATTCAGACCATCCTGGTGTCATCAATCATCTGCTCCAAAATTCATATTTAAAAGATGAGGCAGTGGAGATAGAGAGAGGTTAAGTGACTCATCCAACATCACACAGCAGCCATCTCAACAGGCACTGGGACAAAAACTCTGTATTTACCCTGGAGACCCAGGGCAGGATATGTGCCCTGCTATTACATCTGCATCTACACAGGAAAAAAAAGCATTCACACTAGATAGCAAAGGGAGGGGGAGGGAAAGATGGGGGAAGAAGAGGGAGATGGACAGGGAGAGGAAAAAGAGTTGTAACAGGGCAGGGGGCTTGCTAACACCTGGACACTTGTAGTGATTGCATGCTGTTAATATTTACCCCAAGGATATGGAGCCACATAGGAGGTATCACTTGATGCTGTCCCCCCCGGCCCCTGTCATTCTTCCCCTCCTCCTCCTCACATCATCTCAAGCCTAGGTGAGAGGCTGGTGTGTTTACCATCTCATCACCTATGCCACTGCATGTCAGACTCCCTGAATGGGGAGGATTTAGCTCTGTGAGTTTGCAAGACCTGGACATGAATTAGAAGCTTCCTGAAGCAGTTCACTTCCCTGGTAATTTTTCCTCACACCAAGCAGAAGCTGTCAGAACGGAGGGATACAGGCTAATAGGGGTTGGAGGGTGTTACAGTGGATGATTTCTCTTGGGCAATTGAAAGGCTTGTGTGGAATGGTCGTGTGCTGGAAAGTCAAGAGACTAGGTCTCACTTAGTTCCCAGAACAGTATGCTTTTTTGTGCTCTGACTCAGCAGCCTCCATGACAGCTACATGTTATGCCTAATGATTGCATTTTTATAGGAACTGTGTGCACGTTCTCTGTAATGCAATTAAAAGTGCATATGAGTTGTTTGATAGACCTTTGCTATAGTTAATACTCAGTCTTGCTTATGAAACCTTCATAGATAAAGTTTAGACGTAATGATGACTGAAAGTGAGTTCTATATGACAGAGAGTGTACTGGTGGGTTTTTAACTGTCAACACAACCTCAAGTAACCTGGAAAACAGCCTTAATGAGGAACTAACTATATTAGGTTGGCCTCTGGGTATATATGGAGGGCAGGTAACTTGACAGTTGATATAGAAAGGCTCAGCCCACTGTGGACGGCACCATTCTGTAGGCAGGAGATGCTAAACAGTAGAAGAGAGGAGAAAGTCAGCTGGGAGAAAACAACAAGAATGTATTTATCACTCTTGACTATGATGTGACTAGTTTCTTTAGTTCTGTCTTGACTTCCCTAAAATGATACACGTAACTTGGAATTATAAACCAACTAAGCTCTTTTCTTCCTTAAGTTGCATTTTTGTGATTATTCTTTCACAGCACAGAAAGTGATGCCTTTACTGTTGCTTTACTGATGCTTTACTGACAGTAAAGTGATGCTTCCTTGCTGCTTCCTTCTGATCTAGGCACTAGCACATCACCAGTTGCTCCTGCCTTGTGATTGATGGGCAAACACCTTCCTGGACAGGTCTAATGTATAATCCCATGAAGTGCTACAATGTGATATGGAAGCTGCTGAAGAGTCTTCTTGACACTGTGTTTGAGCTAGGTAAATGGAGACCCTCAGGAAGACCAAATAGTCTACAACCTGCCCTGTCTCATCTGCTTCCATCCCTTCCAGAGAGTGATGCTTTGAGCCCACTGAGACCAGAATGGCAGTCCAAGCCTAGGCTGAATCTCCCTTGGGATTCTGGATGAGAACTTGGATCCTGTTCCCCTTCCAGGGACCCAGGACTATGTGCTGAATGAGTCTGTAGGCCAGGCAGGGACATATGACACAGAAATTTTATAGGCAGTGGAGAGATTCCTTAGGCCCCAATTTTTCTACATTTGTTTCTTCAACTAGAGACGGACGGATGCAACTTTACTTGTTAACATTTTATTATGCATTCCCTTCAAACTACAAAAGTGTACCTGCTGCTTGTTACAAGGTAAATCAACAGTTCACAGCAGGGAATCAAGAAATAAATCAAACATCATTTTCCATCCTCTCTGCTACAAGCCCCTCCCTCAAGGTAAATGTTAAAACTTCAGTAGCATCCTCCCCTGTGATTCTTTATGCTCGAAGATGATGTCACACACAGTCACACACAGAGAACCCTCAAAATGCAGACTTCTTCAAAATTCATGCTACTCAGAAGAGTGTCTTTCTTAGCCACATTTTGTCATCTAGTTTCCTAGCAGCCCTTATTGTTCTACAGACAGCCGAGCCTAGATGTGTCCCACTGCTCATGGGAGGACAGTCGATACACCAGTCTCTCTGTTTTGCCAGCTCTGTGAATAACACTTCAGTCAACACCTCCATTTACAGCCTTATGATGACATCACTTCAGGAGGCTAGATTGCCAAAGATGCTTCTGTCTGTCAATAAACAAGCGCATTTTTCACTGTAATAGTTTCTGTTGACCATCTTGCAAAGCCACTGATATTTGTTCCAACACAAGCACAATGCTCAGCTTTCCAAGAATCCTACTTTCATCAGCATCCTTCATTCACCCTTAAGACAGTAAATGCATCCGGATGTTAGAATCTCCTTTCAGAAACAAGTGATCTGGGTCACAGGCAGAAAGAGCCCTGGGTCCTTGTCTCTGACCAGATAAAGCTAGGCTGAAATCACACACTTCCTTCCAGGCTTGACTTTTAGCAGCCTGGTTTCAGGGCAACCTCCATCCTCACCTGGTCCCCCAATTGACCTTCACAAGACTTTCCTGGAGGTCAGACGTGGGTCCCTCTGCTTACCATGTTGACTCACTTGAAGCTACCCTGAGCAGAGACTAACTCTGTTATCTTGGCCATCTTAGGCGGATATGACAGATAACCACAAGCTTGGAAGCTGACAGTTCTGGAACCTGAAGGTCACCAGCACAGTCAGAATCTGGTGAGGCCTTTTTCTATGCACTAGACACTGAACATGTCCTTGGATCCTCCCTTGGTGGGAAGAGGCTAAGCAAGATCTTGGGCCTCTTCTCTCTCAGGAGGGATGGAACCTCCTGAGTTTATCATTTCCTGATAAAAGGAAAATCCTGAGGTGCCCTAACTTTAACTACAAAGTGCAGGATGTTGAGGACGTTGTGTAGCTTTTTTCTCATTGATGAGAGAGACATTTATTCTAGGGCAAAGGAGGAAGGTTCACCAGATCCAGGAAGCTAATAAAACACTAGGCTAGGAAGTTCACAAAGCTCGAAAATTGCAGGACTCTACAAGCGTCTACCCAAAGGTTATACAAGCAGCAAACAATTGCTGAGAAAAACAAGACTTTTGGATGGAGCTGTCTGCAAGTTGAGGGGAACTTGGTAACACAACTGTCAGAAGCCATCTTCAATGTTGGAGTGGCTTTTGCTGATGCAGCTGCCTTTGGGTCACCCACACTCCTGTAAGTGACCCCACACCCATGCTCCTGTAAATAACCCCAATAAACTCATTGGTTCACCAAAGTACACTTTGGTGGGATTCTCTTTGGTCTGTGATTGGTGCTCTGTCTTGGGTGAGTGAACGTTTGTCCCAGGTAACGCATAAAAGTCACCAACTAAAGGGTAAGAGAAGTCAGTCAGTTAGAAACTGTCTATGCAGATCAGACTGCACCCTGCTTTAAGTGACCCCACAGTGTATAAAACCATTGCTTTCAGGCTGTACCTTGCCCTGACTCTGTTTCCTCCATATTGTATATATATGTTAAGGCAAAAAGACTCCACATCTTATGTGTGAAAATGAACCCATGTCCAGCATCAACCATGTGGTACAGGTTGGGAAGTGGCTTACTCAAGCAAATGAAATATTACTACCTATGAACTTACTGAATTAAGTCAGGAACACATAGACATGTCAGAATCAGGTCTGTGAACTTATCAAAGTTGCCAAATCAACAAATGGTCAAGGCCCTCATTGAGGCTCACAAATGAGAAAAACAGCAGGAGGAGGCCAGCTCATGCCAGCTCTCTCCCACAAGTGCCTACTAGATAAATAAATACCCAACCAAAGTGTCAACAAGCACACAAGGAGAAATGACTAACCTGTGGACAACATAAAATCTGTCCATAGTACAGCATGTCTAAGGAATGGTAAATTCTGGGTGTTGGGGCTGAGGCAGGAGGACTGTGAGCACGAGGCAAGTCTAAGCTACATAGTTAGATACTACCTTGAAGAAGAAAAAAAAAACAATGAACAACAACAGCAAAATAAAGAAATAGAAGAATATAATGTCCTGTCCCCACTAAGACCCACACCCCTAGGGGGAGTAAAGAGAAAAACTGAGTCAATTTAAACATTTTAAGACTCTTTCTAATAATGTACATTGTAGAGAAGACCACTAAGAAATTCTAAAGCCTGATTTCAACTTGTATTTTCAGTCATGACTGCAGAGTAGATGACTCTCAGAACTCCATTCCTAGTGAGGTAAGCCAACCTGGCATGGAATTCACCATCACAGCAGTTTCAAGCGTTCACTTCAGAGCTGCATTGGTAAATATATTCACTAGCTGATAAATCCACTCATCCCTAGAACTCTTCCAACTCTGTACACTGAAACTCTCATTCTCAAGGCCCCAAGCCCTTGACAATAACTTCCATTTTATATTCACAAGAGTTTGATGAATTGGAACTTTCACATGAGCAAAAAATTCACAGTATTTGTTCTTCAATGATTATCTCCATTCACCACAAGGTCCTCCAGACAGTAGCACGAGATGATGTCTTTCTTTCTCTTTTTTTTTTTTAGGCTGTGTACTATATCCCTGTGTGCTCCACATTTGATGTCAATGAACATTTGGTTTGCTTCTATATCTTCTATATAGGGAATGAGGGTACACAGGAATATGGGAATATACATGCATTCCAAAGATTTCAAAGTCATCTTTAGGATCTTTAGAATACATACTCAGAAATGTGATTAGTGAGTCAGGTTCAGCAATTCTATGTTCAGTGTTTTTAAGAACCTCCAAGATGGTAGCACCATTTTATATTCCCACAAACAATGCCCAATATTCTGACTTCTTAGCAACCCATCAACACTGTCAACTTAATAATGGCTTGATTTCATTTACTGTTGATGGATAAAATACTCTGACAAAAGCAACTTAGGAGAGAAAGGGCTTATTTGTACCCACAATTCCAGAGTACACCCTATCAAAGTAGGAAGTCAAGATGGCAGGATCCAGAAACAGCTAGTCACACCCATAGTCCAGAAAACAGAGGGAATGTATACGTGCACGCTTAGTACTTCTCCTTTACTAAGCGTGTATAGTACACGCTTGCCTTCTCCTTTTTCTACAGCCCAGGATGTAAACCCAGGGAGTGGTGTAGTGAACAAACCTTCCATCCTAAATTAACACAATCAAGACAACCCCCACAGACATGCCCACAGGCCACGCTGATTCAGACAGTCATTCACTGAGGCCCTCTTCCCAGGTGACTCTAGCTTATATCAAGCTGACAGAAGCAACCTATCATTGATAACATCCATCCTGGCGTGGATAAGATGCCATCTCATTGTGCTTTAGTTTTGCATTGCTATTATTGGTCTTGATGACTGCCTCTTGGTACAGTTGTTTACCACTATACAAAGTTGTTTAGAGACGTGTCCATTCAGTTCTTTTGTCTAACTTATATTCAGACCATTTGCAGCTTTGGTGGTATTGTGTTATAGGAGTTCTCTCTATATATTTTAGCTATGAAGCTCTTATCAGATGCACAATTTGCATGTGCTCTCTCCTTCTCTTTACTCCCTTGTTTCCTTGAATGTCCAAATAGTTATAAATTGGCACCATCCCGTTTGCCTGTGCCTTTCTTATCACACCAAGAAAACATTTCTGAATACATGTTCTGAAGATTTTCCATGTTTTCTTCTAGCAGTCCTTCAGTACTGAGTTTGGGCTTACTTCAATTATGAATTGTGAATTGACTTTTGCATATGGTGTACACAACTTTTCATTTTTGTATGTGAACATCCACTTTTTCCAATATCATGTGTTGAAGGGACTGGACTATCATTTCTCCATTGTGTAGTACTGATATCCACACCAAACATTCTTTGGCCAGCTAGCCAAGGGTTTGGTTATGGACTCTTTAGTCTGTGCCACTGGTCTACATTTTCACCTTTATGACAGTGCCACACCACCTTGACCACTGCCACTTTGTAATGAGTTTTGGAGTTACCAGTTGTGAGGTTTTCAACTTCGCAATAGTTTTCAAGATTGCTGTGGGTATTCCACGTCCCTTTAAATTCCACATGAATCTTAGGTTAGTTTCTGCTTCTGAATAAAACAAATCATTTGGTTTTTATCAAAGTTTTAGAGTGGTTAGTCTTTCACATCTGTGAAAGGTCAGGTTTAGCCCTAAGTAGGTTAACCCTTTGCATTCTATATTAAAATAGTTGTTTTCTTAATTTCCTTTTCAGATTGGCCATTGTTATTATCTAGGAATGCAACTGATCTTGTTATATTTTATTTTTAATTATATGCTTATAGTACCTGTAAGTGGGTATATGCACCTGTGAGTGAAGGTGCCCATGGAGGCCAGAAGAGGGCAATGGATGCCCCAGAACCAGAGTTACAGGCAGTTCAGTTGTGAGCTGCCCAATGCACGTACCAGGAGCTGAACTCAGATGTTCTGCATGGGCAGGATGTGCTCCTAACCACTCAGCAATATTTTCAACCTACAACTAATTTTCTTATATGGTATCCTATGATTTTGTTGGGCACATAACTCACCTTCAATCAAATTTTGGTGAACTCTGTAAGAGCAGTCTGTAGAAAAAGGAGAGATATGCATGTTATGAGACAAGTCTTGGTGACTGTGGATGCTTGCTTGAGTCTTTTAGCATTGGCTCCAACTTTTCATTCCTCAAAAAATCCTTCCCTGGGTGTTAGCTCCTCTGTACCATTGGGTCTCATCTCTCATCTGTGCGTGGGTAAAGTACACAGAATATTGCCAATTATGTATTTAAAATTTGGTCCAAGCCAAGGTAAGTTGGCAGCAGGGGACAGGTGGGACCAAAATTATCTGAGTGGTGCATTCAAGGTATCTGAAGACATTTCTAGAAACTAGTTGCTGAGTGATGTAAGGTTGAATATTTCTCATCATTTCCCTATTTAAAAGAAAGATTATCAAGTGTAATATTTTTCAAATTAAAAATAATATTTGTAATCTGAATCTATACTTAAATTTTTCCTCTTTCTCCTCATTTGCATAAAATATTTGAAGTACTATTTACCAAATGAAAATGTCATTCTTGAGGGGATTTGTTGCTTTCTTTATGTTGTCTGTAGTATCTGAATGTTCTATTGAGGCTATGTATCAATTTTATAAATGCAATTAAGTTGTCACTTAAATAACAAGTTTGAACCATAATATTTGATGTCGCAATGGTTGAGACCTTGCTTAGTACTTATACAACAAGTAATTTCACCTAAATTCACCCAGATCGGGAGAATAACACCTCATATTTAATAGAGGGTCCTGTGGCATTTGCACAAAATCATTGCTTTGCTTGCCTAAAATTGAGGTCACTTTTGCATTCAATGTGTTGTACAATTTGAAAATTTGAACCATAGAAAGTGTGTTCAGCAAATGCTACTCTTTCTCAGACAAGGAAACAACTGTATCAAAGCAGTTCTGTGGCTTCCTTGATGTCCCACAGCCAATTAGTGACAGAACCAGAGCAGCAGTTAATTGACCCAACTTCTGAGTTATCCAAAACAGAAGACAGAAATATTGTTATTTGTCCTTACAACAAAGAAGAGTGGGAGGGGGAAGGCAGGAAAAAAGCACCTTAAACAGTAGGAACTAAGTAGGGTAAAGAAGAAAATTTTGTGAGGACATGGTAATTGTGTGTGTGTATGTGTCTCAACATTAACAGACCTAGGTGTGCAACAGAGATGTCTGTGGCACTGAAGAATGGAAAACAGTACAACCACAGTGGGGGAGCTTTGAGAACCTGCTTTGATGAAGCACAGAGCACCCAGATGGAACTCAATAAGGAGGCAGTGGCTGGAACACATTAGACCAATGGACAGAAGAAACACTCCATCCAGCAACAACAGAACGCACGTCCTTCTCAAGACTACCTGGTTCTCCAGGATGCAGCATATGTAAGGCCACAGAGCAAGTCCCAACTCTGAGAATACTATGAAGTCAAACCCAGCAACTCCAGGAATATTGAAGTCATGCCAAATATCATTCCAGTCCAAACAGGATAGATAACTCTAGAATCAACAGTAAACGGAAAATTGAGAAAAAATTCACAAATGTGTAGAAATCAAACATCCTGAATGATAGCCAAAGAGTAAACCAGAAGAGAACCCAGAAAAATCTCTAGGTGAGTGGAAGCAAAAACGCATGATACTCAAACATACACGATCTAGTAGAATAACAGTAAGAGGACATTCGAGGCTGATCGCCCATGTGATCTTAAATAAGCAGCCTACCTTTGAGGCTCAAGATGTCAACAGCAGCAGGAAACTTGATTCATCTTGCCAGGCTCCTCCTGGGGACCTCCACTCAGGTGTAGCCTGGATCCTGACATCCTGCACGGAAAAGAATTTCAGGATGAGTCAATAAAATGCAAGAATACAGCAACAGAGCACACCCAAAGAGTGGGTGTAGGCATCTCAAGAAAGAGAATCACATCTAAGTGCCTTAACAATGGCTACATGTGTGTATGGGGTACAGGCACATACATACACACATGTGTATTTGTATACATATAGTATATATGATTTGTGGCTTTTGAAATTATATTATTCAAAAGGTATAATTTATATCAAAATATTTGTGTTTGTTTATTTTTTATCTAAAGAATCCTTTCTTTTTCATAAAGAAAGTTGTAGCTTTATCCTACAGGCTTGGAAATAAAAGTGCTGACAAGACAGAAGCACAGGTCAAAAAGGGCAAAGGAATTCTTATTATACATCAGCCACAAGGAGGCTGAGACCTATCAACTGTCAACGTGGTTGATAATCTTGTTCTGGAGGTTCTTGAGGAAGAGTCCAGGTTGACAGATGAGAAAGGGGTGCTGGTGAGGTCGGATTCAAAGATTGTACATAATTCTGCCTTAGCGTGGCTGTCTAGCTATTTCAGCCTATCTGTTTAAACTGTCTCTCAGAATGATTCAGCACTTAACAGCACTTGCTGCTTCTTTCAAAGGACATGAGTTTGGCTCCTAGCACTCACATGGTGGCTCACAACTATCTGTAACTCCAGTCCCAGGGGATCCAGCATCCTCTGTAAGCACCAGGAATATATATGATACACAGAAAATATATGCAGGAATATACTTGTACATAAAACAGAATAAAAATAAACAAGTCTTAAATAAAACAGAAATGTCTCTAAGAAAGGGAATAATGCAATCTTGGCCATGGTTTTTGTTAATTGTCCTGAAGTTCTTAACTCTAGGCCAGTGAGAGACTTACGGCACATCTGATGGGATATTTGCCTGCCTCGAATTCTCTAGTTTTTCATTTCTTTTATGTTATGCCCCAAAGGAGCTGAACCAAGAAGAAAGAAAACTTCTCTCAGCATCAAGATGACTCCTTACGACTGACCAGTACTCCGACCCAGCTCAGGTGGTCTGTCCCTCTATGTCTTCAGGGTCTGGATTCATGTCTTTAAAAACAGCACGCTGACGGAATTATGGTGCTCATTCAAGGCACATGAGAAGGAGTGAGTGAGTGGTCTGCACCAAGTCCAACCTGCCCCGATGGCTCCTGTCTCAGCCTCTCTGCAGCCATGTCACCCTTCAAGGCAGCAGCCACCACACTGGAGTTGACAGGAACAGTCTGGAGGGTAGAGCTGTATGAGGAGAAGGTAGGAAGGGGACAGAAATGTTGGGATGGAAGAAGGAGGAAGAAGAAGGAGACCCCAGATGTTATTTCATGCACATGAATTATAGCTTTTCATGTGGGAGTAAACATTTTGACAGCCCAGGGGTGGATACCCATTTAAGCAACATGTTTTACATTTGGTTTGGTTTTTTATTCCTTTCTTTTTAATGGTAGGTTTAGTAAATGGTGATCTGCATGCTCTCAAGAAGGCTAATTGATTTTACAGGTTTTTCAAAGCAGCACATTCAGATGCAAATGAAAACGGTTGCAGCTGCAGAGCTCGCTGGACAAGTAGCTCCAAGGATTTAAGCATTGATGTACGCTGTGCCAGTGTTTGTCTGGGACCTCTCGACTCTTGGCCAGCCACCAGGTCAGAAGGATTTTCCTGCCTTGGAACCAACGGAAGTCCTCTCCTCTCAGAAATGAGCAAGGGATTTGGTCACTCAGTCACTCATCCCCCAGGCCCCAACACTGTCCTCTCTGCTCGTCTCAGTGTACCTACTCTGGTTTCAGCAAAAATACAAATAAACGAAAAGCAAAGGAGGATACTCTCAGGCTCTCTTGGGTGCTCTTAGGACCACAGTGAGGCTTTGAGTGACAGAATAAGGGAGATGCTAGGCAACTCTCCTGAGAATACGGGTGCTCTGGTCATTAGCAAACACAATAGGTCCTGGACCTCCAGGGCCTATGGTCTACCAGTGTAGGTAGTTAAAAGATAACACCATGAACAGAGTCATGCATGATAATATCAAAGCAAGATGTTATTAATAATCTGAAAGGCTGGAGAGAAGGATCCATGGTTAAGAACTCCTGTTGCTCTTGCTGAGGACCAGGGTTCAGTTCCCAGCACCCACATCAGATGGCTCACAACTGCTTGTAATTCCAGTTCCAGAGGATCCAATGCCCATGAACATGGTATACATAAGAAAGAAAGAAAGAAAGAAAGAAAGAAAGAAAGAAAGAAAGAAAGAAAGAAAGAAAGAAAAGAAAGAGAGAAAGAAAGGAAAGGAAAGAGAGGGAGGAAAGAGCAGAGAAGGCAAAGGGGAATACTAGACACAGTAGGAACAATGGAGACCTCTGGTCCTCAAAGAATTCTATACCTTGAATACTAGAGTTCCTGGTATTTATTACCACAGATTCTGATGAACAGAGAGGAAAAGTACCTTACTCAGAGAGCCACAATCTTTAAAGAGTAGCATCTTTTTAAAAGGCTGTCTCTGTCCCATTAGTACTCTTTGTAGGGATTAGTCATTCCATAGTTGCTGGTGGCCATGTCAGAGGAGCAGCAGGTGGCACCTGAACTTCAGGGGTTTGGCCCACCAGAATGCAAGGCATTGATTGGTAAATCTCAGATAGGCAAGGCCTGAGGGCTTTGGCTCCAGAATGTCTCTTGCTACTGCTGTGCCTTTACATGTTTGCCACGGCCATTTTTCTCTAGTATCTGGCACGGTGTGAATGGGTGGGGTGGGGATCCCCACTGCCTTTAATGTAGTGTGATTATCTCATGGAAATAGCCCATTCTACTGGGCATTTTTACCTGTAAATTATTATGAAGATGATTTCATTTTAAGCTGTACTGTTTAACTGAAGTAATGATTTTATAGAATAATAGTACTAGTTTAAATAGAACTTTGATGTTTAAGGATTTCTAACAAATATAGTAAGGGATTATGATAAAAGTTAGTTTAGTGGGAAAATTAATATAGATAAAGGAAGGATATAGTGCTGCCCCCACCTCAATAAAGCAGGGGCTGCAGAGGATAGAAAATAGGAACAAGGGAGTGTCACACAGCCAGGACTTAAGAGTTTCTCTTGAGGAGCCGTATAGACTACAGTTTAGGTTAATGACTAAGGAACATAATCAAGTCCCAGGAGTCAACTCAAGTTCTTTTTGATATTGGGAAATGTGTTCATTGGTTTTGGTGCATCACAGCTAAAACAAATCTTTAAATAATTGACTTCATGTAACTAGAAAACAAAGAATTGGATGGTTAGTTAAGATAATTGGACTGGACTCTAAAATACAAAAGGTGAAACTAGTAACCTGTTTTTCTGGCAATTATAAAAACTACTGCCTATGTAAACGGTTATGGCTAAAAGGCTCCTGATTTATGAGAAGTCTCAAAGATAAATGTTTAAGTATATGTGGGTTCTTGGGGATAATTTGCTTTTCACCTGTAATATGTAAAATATTTAATTGTGTAAGGGAATGGGAAACATGTTATTTTTACTTCTATTCATTGTAGTCATTCACTTAAAAAATAGAATGTAACCATATTATAATTTTTATATTGCTTGAAAAATAAAACAAGCTGAAGGAAGTCGTCAGGAAGTAGTGTAGAAGGAAGTCATCAGGAAGTAGTGTAGAGGGAAGTCATCAGGAAGTAGTGTAGAAGTCATCAGGAAGTAGTGTAGAGGGAAGTCATCAGGAAGTAGTGTAGAAGGAAGTCATCAGGAAGTAGTGTAGAAGGAAGTCGTCAGGAAGTAGTGTAGAGGGAAGTCATCAGGAAGTAGTGTAGAAGGAAGTCGTCAGGAAGTAGTGTAGAAGGAAGTCATCAGGAAGTAGTGTAGAGGGAAGTCATCAGGAAGTAGTGTAGAAGGAAGTCATCAGGAAGTAGTGTAGAGGGAAGTCATCAGGAAGTAGTGTAGAAGGAAGTCGTCAGGAAAGAGAAAGAAGGGAAACATCAGGGTAAAAGAACAGAACAGAAAAAGAACAGAGTAGAACAAGCAACAGGAAGAATAATAAAAGAAGAAACTTTTTTCCCTCAGAAAAGAAGTCTGTGTGTTTTTCTCACCAACTCTGCATCTCGTTCCCAGTCTTTCTGGCCTTCAGAGCTGGACCCTCTGAATACAGTGGAGTCATAGCCTTCTGTTCAGAAGCTCAGCCGTGGCTTCAGAAGTCACTGTGCTTCTCTCCCTGGCATCCCTCGTACCTTCCCCTTATCATCATCTTACTCTGTGCACTGACACTCCCAAGGCCTTGCATTCCTCCCGGGACGCCACCGGATAGAGGTTAACTCAGAACTAACAGCAGTGTGTGTCTGACCAGCACTCACAATGGGTGCTTGCAAAGTCCCTTTTATATGAGGCACAGATGTTCACTTAAAATGAAGAATATAAAAGTACACATATCTGTTTACACTGGTCCCTTATGTGGTCACTTCAAACAAACTGGACGACAACCTGTTACCAAGCTCTACACAGAAAAAAACTGACATAGGAATATTGGAAAGCAAGAACTTTGCAGGGCATTTGTTTTAGACCCAAGAGAAGCTGCCTCCTCTGAGAATCTTGGATCTGTTCATCGTCATCATCTGACATATGCAAAAAAAAAAAGAAAAAAGAAAATAGAAATATGACGTCTCTACAAGCACATGGAGGCACTTCCCGTGTTCCTGTCTTGGCAGAAGTGAAGATATTTTTAAAGAGAGACAGTTAGGCACTAAGATTACTGAAATGATTTATCCTACCAGTTAGAATCTTAGGTTGGGGGAGAGAAAAGCTGAAGCCTAGTGGATCTGGAGAAGGAGCTGGCCTTACAGGAGGAGATTTCACACAATTCTGACAACTTATCAGACCACCATGAAAGACAGACTGGAGCTGAGACAGCAATGGGTCCATGGTGGGCGGGGCCACATTTGGACCACACCTCCTTAGTCATGCATACCTTTTATCCTCTATTCGAACCTAAACCTCCTGTCAGGACCCTGAAGACAGACTTGGGGTCACTGGATCCCTTTATTTGTTCCTCTTTCTGATGTGGCCACATTAGATCAATCTCATCTCTGTCTTCTCACTTTAACTGGCACATTGGGCGTAGACAGCTGAACTTGTTGGGACTCCCAGAGCCCTGGTATTGACCCTAACAACTCTGCCTGTGGCTGGTCCTTAGGAGCTCTTTGCAATGGTTAGCAGTTCACACCAGTAACAATACTCAACAGCCAACCACCAACTGGTGCTTTGTGTGGACAGAAAAGCACCAAGTTTAAAAAAAAAAAAAGATGGAAGCAGCGCCATGCCAAACTTGCCCTTAGTTATTTTCCATGAACAGTTGGGAATTTGATTGAATGTGTTGAGCTTTTGAAAGCAATACCATAAAATGTGCTGCTTTGGGCTTCAGACCAAGAGGCCCTGGAACCAGGAAATTCAGGAAAAGGCTTTCTCTGAAGTTTCCTTTTTTAGCTAAAGATTGTATGCACCAATGCTTGTCTTCCTTAAGTGTCATTAACCAGGGAAGACTAAACCCATCACTGAGAAAGAGCAAGAGCAGCAAGCACCATCCCCTAAATGCAGAGAGCCTTTGTCTGTTCATGGGGTCATTCATTTTCTCTGAGAGCCATCCTGCCTACTCCGTTATTACAGGCAGCCCCTACTTCTCCCTCCCTATGAAGAGTGCATTTGAGCTTCAGTCATCGGGCCCTTCACTTCTGTGAACTGACATTCCAAGAAAGAGCCACACCTATGTTGAGGACTCTGCAGACTGATTGACTAGCACTTCCTAGTGTGGAGAGGTGAAACCCTTCAGGTGAGAGTCTCTTAAGATTTAACAGTCATTTATGACCCACTTCCATATGACGTAACATCCTTTTGACTATCAAGTAAAGCCTTGGAGTGTGTTCTTAGCATGCTGCTTTCTTTCACCAAATCAGAAGCTGAGAACGTCACCACTTACTAGGCAGCTCTGAAGCCTATGGCTGAGTGTCCCTGCTTTGCTGCCGTCTATCTATACACCTTTATGACACACCACTTCAACAGTAGAGCATGTCACCAGGACAGCCTGTGCCCATATTCCTGGGCTACACTCATATGCGGCTCTTGCTCCTTTTGTTTTGAGGACTTTACACCAACAATATTATATGTGAGTCCTGTGGGGACACAGAGGATTCACTGGTCCCCCTGTCTCCTGTCAGTTCACTTCAGCAAACTTACATGTAACCCTCGTCTGGCTTCCAGAGATGAGTGAAGAAATCCTAAGTTATAATCTCTTGCCAAGTGAGATAGGGAACCTCCTGGAATTTGCATACATACTAGAGAGGGGTATTGGAGAGGGAGAGAAAGAACTCAGCACTCACCCAATAAAGAAAACAAGGGCTTGTTTACCAAATACTATTTCAATGTAAGTTATGGCTCAGTACAATGCTTGTGAACACTGTCCCACATCTGTGCACACTATCCTACATCTGTTCCCACTATCTCACTTCAGTTACTTCTCTTAACCTGTGAAAAGGCCTCTCATGCCCAATCAAGTCTGTTTGTTACCTTGAAATGTATGTTATATTAATCCGAGAGCTGCGTACTATCTAGTTAGCGCTAACTAGGACAATAACCCATGCTAGGCTATGCACCATTGAAAGTTGAAAGGTTGCTAGCTCTTGGTTCATTAAGAAGCGTAAAAACTCACTAAGGCCCTGCTATGTGTCAGACCCTGCTCCAGCTCTATCATGAGCTACCTCACCTGATACAATGAATTCATTTGCTGTCTGATCAGCGGGTATTGTGAGGTCAGATTTCATGAACAAGATCCCATTGCTGATAAATAGCAGAGCCTGGCATGAGTTTCAGTGGCTTCACTCTGGATCCCGGACTCTTCAAAGCAATGACACAGAGATCTTGAAGCAAGATGAGAGGGTTAAGTTATGCTTTAAGGTGGGAATTTTCAAGATTTCTCAAGAACAATGGGTATCACAATGGGGTCATGGTCACAGATAAAGCATGCTTTCAAACAAGCAGCAGGCAGAAAGGCAATCCCATTTTTCTATTTTAAAATTAACATATATGCAAATTTTAATTTGAACGATATTTCCAGGACTAAAAAGAAAGTGTGTCCTAGTTAACAGGGCAGGCATGATTCTGTCTTATGGAATAGGCCTTTAAAATAATCAGAAGGCGGTTTCTTCTATGATGTTCATGCCACTATTGTACAAATGTTATTGTAGCTCAATGGCATTAACAGATGGATAAGAACATTTAATACTTTTCTTCTCCAATACCATAAATAAAAACTTGTGGCACTGTGAAAGTTAGCCAGTGGGGATGAAGTTTCCAGATCAGTGCCAGTTTGATTTTTCCATGTTCTATGACTCAAGTATATGTGATGCCATCAGCAATGGGGTCTTACCATCAAGTTCTGGAGAGTAATCAAAAGCATTGGCAATAACCTGTAATGTTTGGGGTTATAATATATGGGACTGCACTGATTAATAACTCCAAAATAGAGAACACATTCATGACACTGGGCTTTTTCTATGAAGGCCATGAAAACACACATACAAGTATACAAGTAACATACTAACTGAGGATGTTGTATACACGTGTGTGTGTGTGTGTGTGTGTGTGTGTGTGTGTGTGTGTGTGTGTAAACATATATATCAATGAAGAAAGAGGCCATAAATTTCAGGGCAAGGAGGGGTATAGGGGAGGGTTTGGAGGTACGAAAATGAAGAAGGGTGAAATTATGTAACTATATTATAATCTCAAAAGAAACAAAGAATTTTTTTAAAAAGAAGAACACATGAATTGAAAGGGATAGGGATAGGGAAGGGATTCAAGGGGATGGAATTGGGGATGTATCAATCGATCAAAATACATTATATACATGTATGAAATTCTCAAACAATAAAAAAATAATTTACAAAAAGGAAAAATTATCTGAATGAAATGGAAGTATCATAGAAAACAAAAGCCCACAAAGTCTGGAGAAAGTTTGAAAGCTCTACAACTTGCATGTTCTCTGACACCCTTACTTGTACCACTGTCTCAAGTGACTGTATGTAATTTTACATTGTGTTAAATTTAGTTAGTTGAATCATTACAATTCACATCCTGAAAATAAACCACAATAATTATGTCAACATAAAATGCCATTTTTTCTTTATTGCACTGTCCTGGGAGACATGATAATTTCCAGTTAGCAATGAGACTACTGGAGACGCTTACAACCATTGTTCCAAACCAGAGACATCTGTGATCTACAAAAACAGAGGGGCTTGAGTAGGTGGACCTCATGCTTATGTGAACATTTCAGTTGATGCAGTCTTTAAGAGAGATTATGGCTAGTGTTTGAATCTATTCTTCCACAAAAGCCAAAATCCAACCACCCTTTGCAACTCTGTCTGAAAAGTGAATTCTCTACACAGAACCACAGCATTCTGTCATTTGTACAATAGGCCCAAGTTCAAGGCATGGTCCATGAAGATGGTAAAGTCTTCAAGAGGCAAGGCCTAGAGAAAGGTCATGATGTTCCTGGTGTGTGACCTCAAAGGAAACAGGGAGACCTGTGTCTCTCTTTCCCTTTGTGTTTGCTGGCTTGTGAGGCAAGCTGCTCATCTCACTGCAAAATCCCATCATGGTGTTCTTAGCAAAGATCCAAAACCAGAAGTCACCTGATCCTTGTTGGAAACCTCCAGAACCATGAGCCAGAGGCTGGAATTTAATGGTCCCAGTTAATTTGCTTCATAAGAATGTCTGCTGTTCCTTGTGCTTTGAAGTATTTCTACTATGAAGACAAAATAATCCAATTTTATTTGCATGTGTGGCATATGCATGTGGGGAGCATGTGTATAAGTGTGTGGGTGTATACAACTATATGCATGCATGTGGAAGCCAGAGGAAGATATTAAGCATCTTTCACTGATACTCTGCCATATCATCTTGATACAAGGTCTTTCACTGAACCTAAAATTCACCATTTTGGCCAGGCTGGTTGCCCAGAGAACTCCCAGGATCCACCTGTCTCTCCTTCCTGATGCTGGGGTTACAGGCATGCACATTGATGCCTGGATTTTTGTATGGGTGCTGGGGATTTGAACTCAGGCCTTTATGCTTTCAGAACAAGCATTCTTATTTACTGAACCATCTTCCTATCTCTTAGGATACAATTTTAAAGTAAAAATGTCTTTGCCTAAATATTTAGACCAAACAGGTGTCTGTGCATCTACTTTATCATTTCTGTCTTGTTTATTCAAACTCATCATTCCTGGCCTCCAGTTAACCCTTGTCTAATGTACTCTAGACATGCACGAGCCCTATGTCTGTGCTGCAACTTGCACAATGGAATATGATCGAGAATCCAGGAGGGAAAGAGAGGAGGTGTTTTCCATGAGCAAGGGTTGGGGCCTTGGAAACTGGATAGAGGTGGCTAGTTTTATGTCAACTTGACATCAGCTAAAGTCATCTGAAATGAGAGAAACTCAATTGAGAAAACGCCCCCATAAAATATGGAGGGCTTTGGCAAGCCTGAAGGACATTTTTTTGATTAGTGATTGATATGGGAGGACCCAGCCTATTATGGGTGGTACCATCCCGGGACTGATGGTATATAAAAGCAGACTGAGCAAGCCATGAGGACCAAGTCAGTAAGCAGCACCCCTCCATGGCCTCTGCATCAGTTCCTGCCTCCATGTTTCCACCTCATTTGAGTTCCTGACATGGTTTCCTTCAGTGGACTGTGACTCAGGACATACGAGCCAAATAAACCTTTCCTTCCAAAGTTGCTTTTGGTCATGGTGTTTCGTCACAGCAATAGTGACCCTAACTGAGACATGGGTTTCTTTCTCACCCCCACCTCTCTCTCTCTTTCTCTGTCTCTGTCATGTACATGTTATGATATTTGAATTAATAGATTTATTATATTATATAAATATTCTGTTATTTATATATAAATAATTATTTTATATATTATTTAATAAAATTAAATAATTTTTTGAGACAGGGTTTCTCTGTGTAGCTTTGGAGCCTTTCCTGGAACTCACTCTGTAGCCCAGGCTGGCCTCAAACTCACAGAGATCCACCTGCCTCTGCCTCCCGAGTGCTGGGATTAAAGGCATGCACCACCACCGCCCAGCAAATTAAATAATTTTTGAAAGCATAACAAGTACTCAAATTGTGAACACTCAGAGACATCCAGGCAGTTGTGGTTTGGGCAGCAGAGCTCTATTTGAGTCTTTTTCTTGATCTCTGTGGGCCTTAGGGAGGACTCATGGCAGTCATACCTTTCCCACTGGGAACTCTGTCCCCAGCTATTATGACCATCATGTCCACACTATTCCAAATGAGGTGCTAATGAGTCAGAGATAGGATGTGGGTTCTGACCCACATGGAGCAATGTGACTGAATAAGGGAAGGAGTAATTCAAATTCATAAGAACCTAAGGTGTTTGTGGCTGCCCATACCTATATTGCAATGTACTACTTAGCTCTGAGTGTGACTTCCCACTATGTGAACCATCATACCACCCAATGCCCACAAACATTGAAACCCCTTGGCTCAGATTCTAGGCTATTTCATGTTGTAAATTGAACTATTTTGCTGTACTGACAAAGTTTTCTGCTCTTACAGAAACATGCCAGTTTGATGACAGAAAATGGGGACTTAGAGTATTTTCTCTTAGCATCATTCTTCAGCATGTAAGCACCATGCTAGTAAACCTTCAGGTGTTGTATCATGTCACACCAATGAACACATCCACATCATCAGCATGCATATGAATGACTGTCTATTGCTATGTTAAAATACCACATCCAAAAGCAACTTATAGAAGAAAGAGTTGATTTTAGCTTACAGTTTCAGGAGAATCCATCATGGTGGGAGAGGCATGGGAGCATGTGGCCAGAGCAGGAAATTAAGAGTTCACATTCTCAACTACAGACACAAAGCAGAGCATGAACTGGAAGTGGAACAAGGCTGTGAAATCTCAAAGCCTGCCCCCAAGTGATGTACTTCCTTCAGCAAGCCTGCACCACCTTAAAAAAATATCCCCAAACTGTACCATCAACTAGGAACCAACTGTTTAAAAACCTGAACCCATGGGGCATATTTCTCATCCAAGCACTGCAGCATGCAAAGTTACTTTTATCTGTAGTTAAGTGGTAAAATCATACATGTGCCAATAAATTATGATTAAGTATCAGTGAATGTTTGGTCCGTATAAGTTCTTTATATCCTGGAGGTCATGTGAAAAATTTATTGAGAGAAAGGTGGCCACAAGTGGAAGCTTAGAAAGGCCTGCCTACAAGTATTGAGTTGTTATTCTGATATATAACTAGCGGCGACCAAAGGAGGGTAACCCAGAGCTGCTCCTGTCTAGTTCTTCTTTGTTGATTAGGAGACTAGAAAACCAGAACCTCTTGAGTAAATGGCCAGAGCAGGCCAGGCAAGGAGTTGCTGGGGAAATGCTGGAGGGAGCATTGTATATTTAGTAGGTTACTCTGATGATTAACTCAAATGACAACTTGACACAACCTAGGATTGCCTCAGAGGATTCTCAGAGGAGGTATTACCTACATTGGCATTTATGTAGGGGATTCTCTTGATTCTGCCCATTGTGGATGGCACCATACCCCAAGTTCTGGCCCTGGACTGTATAAAAGAGGAGAGGGCAAGCAGAACATGAGTAAGCATGTATGCCTTCATTCCTCTCTGCTCTGGACTGTGGATGGGACCAGCTGCTTCAGGTTCCTTGCCATCCCCACAATGATGGGCTGTAACCTGGAATTGTGAACCAAATTCACCCGTTCCTTCTAAGTTGCTTTTGTCAGGGTATTTTATCACAACCACCTAAAGAAAACTAGGAGAGCCATCTTTGCTGGTTCCCCCAGTGATTAGGATGCATTAAGGACTAGGGAGAGGAGTAGGGGGCTGATCCTTACCAGAACTCCATCAGCCACCCTTCTGGCCTTACCCCCATTTGTTCTCAACAGCCCCCTTCTTTACAAGCCATACTTTTGGGGCTAGAGAGATGGGTCAGAGGTTCAGAGCACTTACTACCCTTGCCGAGGACCTGGGTTTGGTTCTCAGAACCCACATGGCAGTTCACAACTGTCTGTTACTTCAGTTCCAAGGAATCCTATGCCCTCTTCTGGCCTCTGCAGGTACTACACACATGTGGTGCTAACTAATAAATAAAATCATACAAGCCATACTTCTGCAATATTCTAGAGCTCACATCCCAGATGATGCCATTAGGGCTGGTAAGCAGAGACCAGCCTCCAACCACATGTGGTGAGATGCTCCTGTGACTGCCAGCCACATCCGATTGAAGAGTGTCTCACCTGAGGAGATGCTGCAGCTGGATCCCACTCATTCCCATGGTATGTCAGATATCGTAGGGGTTTTAATACTTTGTCTTCATGCAGTGACAATCATGACACTTAAAATAACTTTCCCCAGTGTCATGCTAACAGTAATTCATGTGCATAGGAAAGAGGTCCCTGCATATGTTTTGCACAGATGCTGTCTCAGCACCTGTGCATGTGAGAGGCAGATGCATCAGCATGGAATCTGAGTTGGGCAGACAGAGAGGATACAATGATGACCATCTCATGGGCTATATAGCAGACCTCCTTTGCTAGCACAATACCTGGCATACCCTCCACAAAGCTGCTGCAGTGTAGACTGTCTGTCTCAGAGGCAGAATAATGTCCCACAGTAGGGGTAATACCTGAAGATCTGAGTCATTCCTGTGCCTCCATTTCTGTTCCCTCCCCCAAGAGCAGCATCTGGAACATAGCTGCGACCACAGAAACGTTTTTTCTCTTGCAATGGACTGATTAAATGAGGCTATTAGAAGAATATTTTAAGCTCACTTCAAAGTATATGCTAAAAAAAAATCACAGTTGAAATAAATTATATAAAATAATAATAACTGATCCAAAAATATCCATGTCCCAGTGATGTGCAATTTACCTAACTTGTAAGATCTTGTGTGGTTTGAAATTCTTCTTCTTTGAAGTTTCATAAATGTATACAATTCAGGTGCAAAGGAATGGATTGAAAGAAACTGCACAGATAATAGATCGCTTTAAAATTTCCAAGACAAGTACTACACATGTCAAATGTACAGCAAGCTGAAGCACCAAGAAGACTGCCACATCTACTGACCTGTTTGAAGGCGAGGGTGGCACACACCCATTCATGGCACTCACAGTGGTCTCAATAAGAGCCCAGACAGAGAGGAGTGCTAAATGCCTACCATCAATCAACAGGCCAGTCAACACTCGAGAATTAAATGTCTAGTGTGAATAAAACATTAGACAGCAAACAGAAGGAGGGCACTGCCGCATTTGGCTTGGTGTATCACCATTAGCATGTAACAACTCTGAATAATTAAAGGCAGAATATAATTCAATGCCAAAAGCCCATCATTCAATGCCACAGTTAGAAAGCCTTAGAGATATGGAGGAGGAACATGGTGAGGGAAGGGTTTCATAGCAGGTGTGAGGCTGAGCTGGGTCAGACAGGAGGGGGGGCACGAGAGCCTGGAAGGATGAGGGGATGCCAGAGGCTGGGAGTGAGGAGGCTGGCCAGAGCTACAAGGCTTAGGGAGCAGGAGCTTCAGAGAAGAACAGAGAGGAGTTGATGTCTAAGCCACAAGAAGGGAGGTGTAGAAATGCCCCCTGGAAGGAGACATTAAATCTGAATGTGGAAGCTAAGTCTAGGCCCTAGGCAGCACAATTTCAGCAGGTTGACAGCTGTGTTGGGGGAAGGCAGTGGCCAAGGCCTCGGTGAGTCACCCCATGTATTGCAGATACTAGCAGAGAAGTCTCCACTCTTCTTAGGAATCAGCCGTACAGACTCTGCTCAGAGGTGACTGACTGTCTGGGAGCTGGGGAGGTGGCCCCATTGGCAAAGTGCTTTGCGGTGCAAACAAGAAGCCCTGAGTCTGACTCCCATGTCCCAGGTAAAAAAAACTGAGTGTAACAGTTCATGGTTGGAATCCCAGGATCCGGGAGGCCAAGACATGGGGATCCCTAAGTCTCAATGTCCAGCCAGCCTAGCTGAGTTCCAAGCCTGTGAGAGACCCTGTCTCACAAAAGAAGGTAATGACATCTTGAGGCACAACACTCAAGGTTAACCTTTGGCCTCTGCCTTAGCTAGGGTTTCTATGCTGCCACAAAACGCCATGACCAGAAAGCAAGTTGGGGAGGAAAGGGATTATTGGACTTACACATTGTAGTCCTCACTAAAGGATCCTGGGACAGGAACTCAAACAAGGCAGAAACTGGAAGCAGGAGCTGATGCAGAGGCCATGGAGGAGTGCTGTTTACTGACTTGCTCCACGTGGTGTGTTCAGCCTGATTTCTTACAGAACCCAGGAGCACCAGCCCAGGAACAGCCCTACCCACAATGGACTGGGCCCTCCCACATCAATCACTAATTAAGAAATTCCCTACAGTCTTGCTCAATTGATGTTTCCTCTTCAGATGACTAGAGTTTGTGTCAAGTTGACATAAATATAGCCAGCACTGTTTCCACATAGACATGCACATATGTGCACATGAATCTGAACATGTACACTTATACACACAGAGAGAGAGAGAGAGAGAGAGAGAGAGAGAGAGAGAGAGAGAGAGAGAGAGAGAGAATTGCCCAATCAAGCTAGAGATGATAATATCAAGATGCTGCAGGCAACTCACTACTCTGCCCATTCGGAGAGATGTGCAAGGCAGGAAATAACCTGAGAGATGGTGAATGTGTACTCCCCGAATAGTGCTGGATCCCTAGCTCCCAGAGACAAACAATCAAACAAGACTTCAATACAACTTATGCTAAAATTCTACAGATTTTCACATTTACTATGTGCATTTATACTAACTCCAGTAGTACCTTCCCAATGTATGAGTTCCCAGCCTTACACTGGACGAACTGCACTGTGGCTGCCTGTGGCATCTCTGACCGCCCAGGCATGTACTCTGAAGAAGCCTGTGCAAGCTTGCTTCAGTCACCAAGTCAATGGAGCCACTACACTGGGCAGAGGCAGAACCAGCCCAAACAGGGGGTGAGGGAAGAGTGATAACCACCGAAAGTGCTGTGCTGGACTGCTGGCTGGGACTTTAGGATTCATCTTGTATGCATTTTATCTTCATCTCTTTAAAACTGTAATAATAAAAGATGGGTTGGCCCCCTCATGGCTCCCATCAGGCCCTGGGATGCTGAAGGACTAGGGAACAGTGCTGAAGGTCAAACACCCACTTCCTCCTAGAACAGGGATATTAAGGAAATAGCGATTTTCTCCGCTTCTAGGGAAGGAGATGGCAGCAGTCTCCTGGGAAATGTAGTCCTTAGTTCAAAACTTGGCTATAAACACATTTTTCCAAGGACCTGGGAACCCCCACTTCCACCCTCACCTGGTGTCTGGGGTTCATGCTTTTTGATATGTAGATGCCTAGGAGAGGGCTGTCCACTGTCCTGGCACCTGTGGACCAGTTAGCTTGGTAACTATTCCATTAGGTTTAGAATGTTCTGCCAGCTTCAGGGTTCAGAGCAGCTGACTATGCCCATAGCTGCTGATCTTATTCCTGGGAAACTAGTTTCATGGGGAGACTCTCAGATCCTCAGGGAGCTAGGACTTTTATGGAGACATTCGGGAATGCCTTATTTCCCTACTTGGGTGGATAACCTCTGTGGCTAGTGGTAAGCACATGCTGACAAGCTGCATTGATAAAAATCATTCAGCTCCCCAGCTGGGCTCAGCCAGATGGAGGCCTAGCATCTCAGCCTTTGTTTTGTTCCAGTTTCCTTTACTTTAGGTCACCTGCTGACCTCTGTGGCTGATCCCCCTTCAAGGCTGCTGTCACCGTGGGTCCTAGGGACAGCCAGGACTATTGAGAAGGACTAGGCTTCAGATGATCATGATTATGCACCAAGGCAAGGCTGCAAGGCAGGGACAGTCAGCTGTCTCACAGGAACCGAATTGACTTCTTTAGACTGCCTTACCAAGACAATGACCAGTCAGACCACACCAAAATTGGGATGATTAATTATGCAGACCTCTTGCTCCATCCCCCAATTCTTCCTCTATTTAAGCATAAAACTCTAATCAGTGCCCATGAGATGGGCTCAGGGCCACAGGACCCCTTTATCTGTTCCTCTGCACAATATGGCCACATGAGATAAGTCTCCTCCCTGCTTTTCACCATTGCATCTCTCTCTTTTTTAACATTCTATTTCACTTACTAATAACATGTGTACACATATATTGTGTCTGTACATACGTGTGTGTGCGCACGTGCTCATGTGTGCGTGTGCATGTGCACACACACACACACCCCACTGTGGGTTCTGTTGTGTCATAGCACACGAACAGTGGTCAGAGGACCAATTGTGAGAGTCATCTCCTCCCACGACTGGTCCTGGAGATCAAACTCTGGCCATCAAGTTCATTGAGTAAGCACTTTTACCCTCTGAGCCATCTCTCTAGCTCAACTTGCCTCCTAAGTGCGTGGGAGACAAGCAGACATGCCTAGCTGCTGAGGCTGCCAGAGCCCAGGCATTTATGCTGAAATCTCTGGTTGACTGGAATCACCGTCAGGAAGGCCTTCCCTAGTGTTGCCCCTGCTGTGGGTACACATGAAGGTAAGTCTTCACATGTGCTCCTCCCAGGAGCCCGGACTGTAGATGCAAGGCCACCATAATTCCTGACATTCATATACCTCCAGCCTCAGAGAGGAGTCAAGGACCCGGGACCCTCACCCAATCATTCAAGGAAAGGATCCTGAGACAGGGACATACATACTCAAACCTGAAGACCAGTGCACAGGATCAATGTTGAACAAACAGATCAAGAGGTTATGTTTAGGGGTGAATTTGGAGAGGTAAGTCTACTTCACGCTTCCAAAGCTCAGGTTTATATGACTGTGAGGCAAATAACAGATAGTAATAGGTAATCTTTCCAAAGACACAAAAGACTTAAAAGCCACTCATACAAGCACTGTGGACATCCCTTCATATGCAAGCACCAAGAGATTGAGGTCAAGACACCTACTCAGGTGCAGAGGGCGCTCTCAACCCTTCTCTTTGTTTAGTATATGGTGTTCCCTCACAAGAGCAAGGAAAATCTTCAAGGGCTGTCCTGTGTCAACACCAGGGTTTAAAACACTGCAATCAAAGAATGCAACAGCACTTCAGTGAAGAAATGGCCCACTGGAAGTCATGAATGGCTGGTTTTCTCTCTGGGTATAGCTGGAGCAGCAGCTGGTGGTGGAGGTGCTGACCTCCCACTAGTCATACACCAAGGAACATCTATGTTAGGGACCAAAGCCCTCCTACCCCACCCCTGCCTCTGACATGAGGAATTTCCAGCTGGATTCAGCACTCTTGATGGGGTAGGTAGTCCAAGCCTTGCCTGAAGACAAGAGAGCCACAAGGGAAACAAACCCCTTCAGCCGTACAACAGTTAGAGCCCTGCACACTAACCCACCAGGTGGCAACCTGGACAGACCTCCACAATCACCAAAGGAAACTTCTGGTGGTGCTTTCCCAGATGGCCCCTTTTGAACCATATTTCTATACCCACATTTAATCAGGACCCAAATGACACCCCATAAATTCAGATGCTCTGGAGCTTCCAGGACAAAAGGCAGAAGTGGGCCGGGCGGTGGTGGCGCACGCCTTTAATCCCAGCACTCGGGAGGCAGAGCCAGGCGGATCTCTGTGAGTTCGAGGCCAGCCTGGGCTACCAAGTGAGTTCCAGGAAAGGCGCAAAGCTACACAGAGAAACCCTGTCTCGAAAAACCAAAAAAAAAAAAAAGGCAGAAGTGACGAGAGGTCAATGGAGGAGGAAGAAAAGCAGCACCAGAGAGAGAGAGAGACCCAACAGCTCCCTGCATCCAAGTCTTCGCCCCAAGCGGAGAACTCACTCGGGAAAGGACTCACAGAGGCTCCCAGCGCTTCTTACTACTGCTGGCGGTCACATTCTCTTGGTGTTTGCTGCTCTCTAGAGCCCTGCTCTACATGGGCCTGCTCTTGGTTGGCGCTCTAGAGCCTTCTAAGAGCTTTAGAGTTATAATACAATCTCTTGTTCAGCACCCTGAAGCCCACCAACCTCTCTTGATTGGCATCCTGTTGTCCCCCGAGGGTCTTGCAGTTCTCACTTTCCTGTTCAAATTGTTATCTTGGTGTGGCAAGTAGAGTTAGCCTCGTTTTCCCTTCCATGTCTGCCTCACTCCATTCTTGAGGCAGCGTGGGACAAGGACCAGATAGAAGACAGGAGGTAGTCTCCATCCACGGGGTACTTCACTATGATTAAAATGCAGTGCCTGGCATTAAAAGTCTGGCACTGAACCTGAGCAGACTGCTCACAGTGAGCGCTCTAAACACGTGACAGGTGTTCCATGGGGAGCACAGCTGTACCTGAGGATGAGGTCTAGGACAGATGGTAGCATTTAAGCATAATTGTGAAGGGTGGGAAATGGGGAAAGAAGACACATGGAGACTGAGCCTTGTGTTCCTGTGTTGGGAGACAGGGTGCTGGCACTGTAAGTTCCAGAGGTGGAGGCAGAAGGGTCAGAAGTTCAAAGTTATCCTCAGCTTCATAGTGAGTTTGAGGGCAGTCTGGTCTACATGAGACCCATCTCAAAACAAACCAAACAAACCTCTCTCTAACAGGAAAAAGAGAAAGGTCAACCTTAACAACACCACCGAAATCAATACAATCCAAGAAGATAAGGCACAGAATGGCCAAGGACTTTATCAGAAGCCTAATGTGCCTGGGGGTAAATTCATGCTGTTTATTTAACTTTCAAAGCAACTCTGGGATTAGCCACACACAGACAGGTGAGAAAATTAAGGCTCAGAGAAATTAGTTAGCTATCCTAAGATCATAGTGTGTCTCAAGGGTCTCTGTGTTCTAAGACCCTGAAGTTTCATGCAAAGTCACATACCTCCAAGAACAGCGCAGGAGATAAGCTTGCAGGCATGGGTGTGGCTTGGCAGGCATGGGTGTGGCTTGGCAGGCATGGGTGTGGCTTGGCAGGCATGGGTGTGGCTTGGCAGGCATGGGTGTGGCCTGGCCGACTCACTGCTTAGGAGAGAAGGTGCATTGTGACTCATTTCACAGCTCCTCCACCAGGACCATAGGAATCAATGCCCAGGCCACAGCTGTCCTTGTACTGGAGCGATAGCCCTTGTAACAGTAGGATGGTGTCATTCCTAGGACTTCCTTTTTGGAAAATGTGGAGAGAAATAGGAGAACAGGTGTCACCAGCTACATGCCCAGGTCACAGACATTGTTTCTTTTCTTTCTTTTTATTTTTTTATATCAAAAATTACCACACCAAAGAAAGCCAGGGAAATGGGGTCCTTTTTAGATTATCACACTATATATTTTAGATTGTTAAACTATAATATATGATGAGTAATTCAAACTTGCTAGAGACAGTGGTTTGGAAATGGTAACTATTCCTTCTGTACCATCTCCATCTACAATGTGATTTTTTTTTATTGGTCCATCAAAACAGAATGCCTGTAAGGCTGAGCCACGACCTCAGCTGCCTCTTCTGAGTCCCTTCTGTTTCTTGGTGCTCTCATAGGATGTAACCAGTCCCTGGACATGTCATCTCCACAGAAGAACTAAGGTGGTCACAGATACACAAGGAAGCCCAGATGGGACCAAATGATGCTCAACACAGCACAATCCAAGTCACCAGCCCAGTACAGTGGAAGCTAAATCAACCGTTGGGTTTCAAAGGAAGGTTTGGGTTGCCTGCTTGGCAGCTGAAGCTGGCTGCTACATGCTTTAGACTAATTGGCCAGAATCCTGCATCCCTGCAGAGTTGAACTTACTGCTTTGGGATATTTAGACAAGGGTAAAAGGAGGTGAAAGGCAAGACTGAGTCTTCCCTGAAGGAGCATAAAATCTAGTTAATGCTTAAAACACACAGACACCCGATAAATAATGAATCAGGCAAGACAGGAGATGATTATGTGATCAGCCGCAGATCCCGGGGAGCCTCGAGAAGGCAGAGGTGCATCTGTAGAAAAATCAGCATCTTTTCACACCTAGAAGTTTTTCATTTCCACCCACATTGATCATTCCAGCACATTGCTTTTTCCTTTAGGGAAAACTGGGCTGATAATTATGTGATTAGTAATGACTAACTGAAGGATACCCAGCAGTCATGGTACCCACCCAGCTTTCTTTGCTTGGCCCTGGAGAGAGCAGATATGCTGGAGGTATCTGGGTTGATGAATATTAATGTAGAGGAATTTTAATCCCTTGTTTATTTCACACCATCTGCATAACAACCTCTCAGGTAAAACTAATAAATGCTTCCCAGCATTTGCAGTTCAACAAAATCTTCACACACAAAAAAGGAACACACTGAAGAAAGAATGGAGATGGACCAGTGGACAATGCAGCACTGTTCTTTAAGAACCCTGAAAAGAAAATTTTCATAAAGGTGATGAAGTAATGTAAGCTTCCAGAATCCATAACATTTCCACAGCAAGTCCCTGGGGCAGAAGTATTAAGTTCCTAAGACAGGAGCACTCAGTCCCAAAACAAGAAAACTCAATCCATCCACTTCCATAGTGAGTCCCTGAGACCAGAACACCCTGTCTCTATTAAAGGATCACTCAATCCATCCCATTTCCATAGTAAGGCCCCAAGACTGCAGCCCTCAACCAGGACAGAAGTATTCAGTCCATTCCACTTTCACAACAAGTCCTTGGGACAGGAGCACTCAGCCCCTGGGTAGGAGGGAGGGCACAGAATCCTAAGAGATTATTAAAATGTTGAGAGAATACCTTAAACAAATTCAGCTGTAAAGTGTGAAATTCAGGTGAGTAGGCAAATTTTGCAAAAATACAGACCACCAATACTTCAGGATGAGACATGCCTGAGTGGATGGACAACCTGAGTGATACTCTAAACACTTAGGCACACTCTGCACACTCTTCAACTTTTAAGGGCTTTATTACCTGATCCTAATTACACTCTGTCAGAAAACAGAGAAAGTATTTCTATCCTATGCTATGAAATCACCAAAGTTGTGAAACTAAAGACAAACAGACCAGAAAACATATTTCATAATCTTAAAAACAAAATACTTCAACTGTTTGGCAAAATGCTATCAGATAATGTGCTACAAACAAGAGAGCCATATACTTTGTTTCTTTAATTAAAATTAGGAAATGAGCTGTCTGATTTGGGAAAGAAGACCCATTTGATGACGATGGATCATAAAAATGTATGGCAAAAATGTTTGAGCCATTGGCATGTACTTTATAATATCCAAAGTTTTAGTATAACAAGAAATCAAAGAGAATAATATTAATTACAAAAATAATACCCAGGGGCTGGAGAGATGGTCAAGAGAATATGTGGTTCTTGCTGAAGACTCAAGTTCAGTTCACAGCACCCACATCTGGTGGCTCAAAACCACCTCTGACTCCACTTCAGGGGATCTGATGCCCTCTTCTGGCCTTCACAGGTAATCAGGAGAAGATGTAAGTGTTAGAGCTTTTAGCTGATCATGTGGGAGACCCGAGCACAGAGATGGGCTTTCAGAGTTTTCCTGCATACGACAAGAGTAGTGTTCTCCGTTGCTTTCTGTTGCTGGACCCATCCACATCAACCATCAATCAAGAAAATTCCCCACACACTTGTCTACAGGCCAATCTGATAGAAATATTTCTCAATTGAGGTGCCCAGGTTGTGCCAAGTTGACAAATAAAAACTAACCCGGATGGAAGCCAAGGCAGAAACTTAGAGACAAGAACTGAAGCAGAGGCTGTGGTAGAACACAGCTCACTGCCTGCCTCCTCTGGCTTGTTCATCTACCTCTCCTATATAGCCCAGGCCCACTTGCCTAGGGATAGCACCACCCATAGTGGTCTAAGCCCTCTTACATTAGTTGTCAATTAAGAAAATGTCCCACAGACATGCCCTCAGGCCAAGCTAACAGAGGCAGTTCTTCAACTGAAGGTCTCTGTTCCCAGGTATGACAAGTTGATGAAGATTAGCCATTAGAGTGTGGATAGGCATCTGCGCATTCTGTGACCAGTCATTGGATGTGGTTTGTCTTCTGCTAGTGGTGGAAACTTGGTAAAAACTTTCTCTGGCCAATGGTAATTTCTGGGGAAGAAGTTCCCAGGCATAGTCCAGCTCCTAGGGTGGGGCTCTAGGAAACTCACCATAGGTGCACAACTGCCAGTAACTGGAGTCTTCTTCCCAATTCACCACTGTGTACTCTTTGCTCTGCTGAGTGCTGGGGAAGGGACTATGAAGTATTTCCCTCTGCTCAGTTAATTTCTTGTCAATACTTGTCCGTAGGGATCACCAAAGAGACCAGGAATCTGGAGCAAGAAGGAAGTCATAATCCTTGGACTGAATCCCGATTGTTTCCGCTTCCTGTCAGTACCACCTACTTCCTGTTAGCTTCCTTTTTGTTGATGTTGAGAGTTTACCAGGTGTTTCTCAGTATTTTCTTAATCTCCTAGTACCCTCCTCAGAGGTCTGTGGGTCTGTGGTCCATCGAGGAGGGGCACTGTCTCAGGTTTTCTATTGTTGTGATAAAACAACATGGCTAAAGCATCTTGCTGGTGGAGGTGGGGGGACGTATTTCAACTTACAGTTTATAGTCTATTATGAAGTCAGGAAAAGAACTCAAACAGGAACTTGAAGGCAGGAACTGAAGTAGAAGCCGTGAAGGAACACTGCTTACCAACTTGCTGCTCCTGGCTTGCACAGTTTGGTTTCTTATAAACACAGGACTACCTACCCAAGAGTGGGACCACCCACAATGGGCCAGACCCTTCCACAACAACCCATTCATCAAGAATATGCCCTACAGATTTTTAAAATGCAATCTGATGGAAGCATTTACTCAATCAAGGTTCCTCTTCCCAGATAATTCTAGCTTCTATCAAGTTGACAAATATAGCTATGTAGGACAGGTACCAACTCAGAGCCCAGGGACCCCAGCTCCCACACAGTCCTCTTTCCGAATACTGCTTTCCTCCTATAGCAAATATTTCTACACTGTCATAAGCTTCTCACAGTCTTTTGCTAATTTTCTCTACAATGACTTTTCATCTGCTGAAGTTCATTTTTATAATATATTATAATAATATATATAGTGAAACCTGAGACCCACAATAATAGTGCTTGATGATTTCTGTTTCAGAACCCCAACTATCATGTTGCATAGGTTCTGAACTAATTTCCTTACAGCATCTGACCAAGTAATTAAGTGGTGTCTTTCCTTTGCCCAAATGGGACCCTAACAGGCAGTAGAGCTGTATTGAACGTATGCTCGCTCAGGTGTTAAAAACGACTCACAAGGACGACTTGTAAGGCTTATGATAATGGTGACATAGGCTAAGAAGTCATTAAATGTCAGGATCCCATTAAAAACTAGATTGCATCTTAATAAGTACAGACAGTTAGGTTTGGCTGATGTGTCAGTTCAAATCTAAAGAGCTGATTTAAATGCCTATAGAAAGGAAATGTGGGAAACAGGTTCTTTCAGTGGTATGATTAATTTTGCATTCTACCTAGGGAGTGGGTAATAAATATTGTTTAAAAGTCTTCTATGTGCCAGAATAATATCTTGATAGAAGTCCTCAGAGTTACTTTCTCAACCAGTTGCATAACCACTGATTGAGATACAATTGGCTATAAGAATCTATATGTGTGTTATATAAACTTCTGAATTTAGGCATAAATGCGCACTCACAAAGGCCACCACCACCAAGGCCATCATCACTCCCATTGCTTTCCAAAGTCTTCTCACTCTCCTTTGCTGTTGTTGCTGCTGTCGATGTTATTATTTTGTGATTAGAATATAACATAAGATCTGTGTCAAATTTTATCTATGTAATACAGTATTGTTAGACGTTGGCACCATGCTTTCTGTTCAGAAGATATGAATCTCAATTAGCTAAAACACTGCACCCTTAAACCATGACTCGTCAATCTCCTGCCCCCAGCAGCAGCCACATTGCTTCCACGGGGTTGGCCATTTCAGGTTTCATGTAGGAATGAGAACACATCACATTTGCTTTCTGTTCAGACTTTGCTTAATCATCTGATATCCTGGGATAAAGATAAAATTCTCAGTGCATCTCTTCTTCAAAACCTTGGCATAATATCTTCAACTCTAGGGAAAGCTTATCAAATCATGCAAGCAGCCGGGCGGTGGTGGCGCACGCCTTTAATCCCAGCACTCGGGAGGCAGAGCCAGGCGGATCTCTGTGAGTTCGAGGCCAGCCTGGGCTACCAAGTGAGTCCCAGGAAAGGCACAAAGCTACACAGAGAAACCCTGTCTCGAAAAACAAAAATCAAAAAAAAAAAAATCATGCAAGCTTGGTAATTAAAAAATACATATTTATGTGATATACTGAGTCAAAGAATCATTGATCTACCTTCATGACAAGGGTGTATTAATTTGAGCTTATTAATGAATTATAATGGATTCCATCCAGACATTAATGGATGAGATCCTAATACCTTCATATGATATGTAAAAATGAGGGCTCAGTACCTGACAAGCAATGCTTTAAACTGACTTTATTATCTAATCCTAACCACAACAGAGATGGTTTATTTTCATTATTTACATGCCACAATCTAGAATCATGGAGAAGAGAGTCTCAGTGAGGGATTGTCTATATCAGGTTGACCTGTGGGCAAGTCTGTGGGGGACTGTCTTATGTTAATTGCTAAGAGAAGACCCAGATGCTGTGGGCAGCACCATTTCCTGCTCTATTAGTGGAGAGAGAGAGCTGAGAACAGTATGCATGCACTCTCTCTGCTCTTGCAGTGATCGACTGTGACCTGGAATTGTAAACTAAAATAAATGCTCTTTTCCCTCAGTTGCCTGAAGGCCTATTGAATCTGGGACTCCCTGAAGCCTTTGAGTTGCTTACTGCCTGTGTTAAGGAGCTTTCCTTCAGGACGAAATGTTTTGCCTCCCTTTACCATTCTTAACAAGCTTACCTCCAAGATGAAAAGTTTTAATGTACATATGTGCATAAGTATACCTATGCATCCTGATTATATAATTACTTCGACATTCCACAGACACTGGCCTATCAGTTACTGGTTGTCTTGTCTGGACCAGGTGTGTCCTAGTTCATTTGGCCTTCAACTTGACATACTTGGGAAGAGGGACCTTCAACAGAGGAATTGCCCCTATCAGATTGGCCATGTCTGTGGGCATTTTCTTAATTGCTAATTGATGTATTAGGACCCAGCCCACTGTGGGTGGAACCATCCCTAGGCGGGCAGACTTTGGCTATGTGAAAAGGCTAGCTTAGCATGAGCCAGTAAGCAGCATTCTTCTGTGGTCTCTGCTTGAGATCCAGCCTGAAGGTTCCTGCTTGAGTTCCTGTCCTGATTTCCCTCAAAATGGACTCCAAACCCTTTCTTCTTCAAGTTGATTTTGGTCATAATGTTAACCACAGCAACAGAAAGGAAGCCAGAACAAGGTGTAGCCATGTTCTTGGTGTCTTATTCAAAGAATTGAGACTGCACATACAAACACCACAGCATCACAGAGTTTTATCTAAAGTGATATTAGATGTTAGACATATACAAGGGAGCAGATGAATAAGAATGAAGCTGGTCAAGGTTGCTGGACTACTTCTCAAGGCCTCCCTTTGAGGGTCTAGACAGAGGAGTGGTTTCTAGGGGTGGGATATGGGTGAACCTCTGTTTTGATTGATGGGCTCTGGTTATGTAAGCTTTTCTTCACTACACATATCTTTTCCCACAATGCATCTGATTTTAACCATGCCCACCCAATCACACATAGGCACACGATTCTAAATATGTGATTATCCTTCATTATCATTGACAAAAATGACTGTCTGGTCCAAGATGGATTGTTCCACTGCATCTAGTTACAGGGTATGTCCCAGAATATATCTGCTGACCAAAGGAGATGACTGAGGAATTGCCAGGAAAGAATAACCCATTGTAATTTTTGAAGTGGTGTGTGTATAGCTCAGTGGAGGTGGGATCCCAGGGTGCTAGTCAATTCCTATATTTCCCATATCTGGGGAATACATTCAAAGTTTAGTTCAGTAACCAATTTCAATAAATAATTTTATCAAAGCAATACTTGAGCAAAATTTAAAACTGTAACTTAAGTGGTGAAAGGCCTCTGACCCAGCCCTGAACCCCATTCCAGGAGACAGCCCCTTTGTCTACTTGCGTTTTATCTTTCTGCTAGTTAATCCCACGTTCTTAAGTAATTTGCTGCCTTGATATTGATTTTTCCAACCACTTCGCTGTGAAAGCCAAGGGTTCAGCACACCTACACCAATTTCCATTGTCCAAGAAGCCATAATTATGCTGGGTTTTTCAGGTCCTCTAATTAGCCCCTTCTGAAGCTCTCTCCATTTTGTCAGCCTTTTTCATTTGATGAACCCATCCTTGCAAAGAATATATTTGAACCATGCTATTTTCAAGTTCTGTGTGCCATATCTTTGTATTTTATCAAGATTGATAACTTTTACTCTCAACTTTCCATAATTAAGGCTTCTAGGCAGTTGTGTAACTCCATTTGAAATTTTGAAAAGATGACAATGTGCCAGGCGGTGGTGGCGCACGCCTTTAATCCCAGCACTTGGGAGGCAGAGCCAGGCGGATCTCAGTGAGTTCGAGGCCAGCCTGGGCTACCAAGTGAGTTCCAGGAAAAGGCGCAAAGCTACACAGAGAAACCCTGTCTCGAAAAACCAAAAAAAAAAAAAAAAAGATGACAATGTAATCATGTTAGCATAAATATTACTATCTGTTTCAGTTTCATTCTGTTGCTGTGATAAAACATTCTGACCATAAGCAACTTGGGAGGAAAGGTCACAGTCCATCACTGATGGAAGTCAAGGCAGGAACCTGAAGCAGGAGCCATAGAGAAACTGCTGGCTCACTGCCTGGCTAGCTCATTGATCCATGCTTAGCTAGCTTTCTTATACAATCCAGGATCATCTGCCTAGGGATGGTGCTACCCACAGTGGGCTGGACCCTTCTACATCAATTAAGACAGTCCCTCACAGACACGTCCAGAGACCAACCTGATAAAGACAAGTACTTACTTAAGACTCTCTTCAGGTGATCCTGAAGAGGCAGTGTCAAGTTGACAGTCAATGTTAACCAGGATATTGTCTTTTCTAAAATCTTAATGTCACTGTTTTTTCACTTAAAACCATTGTGCATAGGATCAAAATGAATGAGTTTCCCCTCCTTTTACTTAACTAGGGTCCCTACGTTGACACTTAAAGTTTACTTGATGTCAAAACTATACATTTTTGTACAATATTTTCCTTGAATTTCAAATGCACTTTACTTTGAGTGTGGGAGATGATATGAATACTATTCATAGCATCCCTTATTCTTACTTTCTGACTGGACTCTGTTCCTTTTCCAAGTCTTACCACATTGTCCTTGAGGCCACTGGCTTCCTCATCTAATTTCACCACCTGCACCCAAACTATCACCTCAGGATTTCTTTTCTGTGAGCTTGGGGTTAGTTTTACTCTTTTGATGACTTTTATGTCTGTGTTGTTGGAATATAAACTCAAGCACCTCTTCCACAAGGTTTTAAAAGGTAATAATTTTTTCTGTTTCTTTGAACTGA
Source organism: Peromyscus eremicus (assembly GCF_949786415.1). Taxonomy (NCBI): domain Eukaryota; kingdom Metazoa; phylum Chordata; class Mammalia; order Rodentia; family Cricetidae; genus Peromyscus; species Peromyscus eremicus. The sequence goes on along the minus strand of NC_081418.1, from coordinate 61,212,634 downwards.
ACAGGATTCTATTTTGCTCTTGGGAACAATGGAGCATTTTCTGGGTACAGATGTTATGTTAAGGTAATCTTCCCAACAAGCTCCTTGGACTGCTTCTTCACTGTCTGCTCACTGATGAGATGTCTGGCCCCTGCTAGAGTCTTGTTATTTGTTGGCTTTCCACTTGGTGCTTTTCCTAGTAACACACTACACCATCCTACACACATGCATATCCAGGTATGCATACATATCTATCCAGGCATACCTTTTCATTTATCCCTTTACCCTGGAGTGCCTTATTGAAATCGAAGACCCCAATCTCATTTGCATCTGGGTAGATTTTGCTATTACTTCCTTGACTATTGATCATTTATTGATTACTTATTGATTATTGCTTCCCTCTGATCTTTCTGTGACTTGCTCTCATTAAACATCATGCCCTTTCCCTTTCTTTAGGATGCCCCCATCTCTAGTTTTGTGCTCTGAGTGTTGGATGGCCTCTCGGCCTTTGCTTTGAACCCTGGTGTTGAATTATTAACACATCCCTGGAAGCATTCTTATCTGAACTTGCAAAGTCTAACTTATGTTCTCTAATTGAACCCTAGAACTCAGGAATAATGCATATCGTGTACTGTCTGGTTTTGCTTCTCTAAGGATTCCTGGTAAGTTCCCCCCTCACCTGCCTTGCTGTCTATTTCCACTCCTTGTTGTTTGTCTCAATCTTGCTTTTTCATGCTGCAGGGGTTCCTGGGGTGTTTGATTATTCCCTTTGTCCTTTTCCCTTGTGGAATGAGGTACACCAAGAGCCTGCTGAACCAAGGCCTGCAGAACACAGGAAGGAAACTGCCAAGTGCAGAAGCAGCACAATGGGATCAGTCACGGAGCCATGGAGATGTCTCACCTGTGGCGACATTTTGACTGGAAGCCCCGCAGCCTGGCTTGAATGAACCCATCAGCATAGACATCATGGGGTCTTCAAAGATGGGGTAATGTCCAATGTGGCTGTCACTTCCTCCTCCACCCTGAGACCCTTCTAGGCATGGCTTCCTTTTCTTCATCCCTTGAGAGAATCCCTCTTCCTCCACTTTCATTAATCCCTCCTCCAGCGTCCTGCCTAGATGGAGTGGCATGGCAGTAAACATGTTGAGTGAGTGAACCAGGGAATGAACGAATGAGCTAGCCTGGGGCAGAGAGGATTTCCTGTTAACTTGGAGGTTTTATAAGATGAAGCATTCTTTTAAAAAAAAAAAAAAAAAGGATTTTTTTTAATGTCTATCACTGTTTTAACTACATATATGTCTGTGTACTGAGTGTGTGCCTAATGCCCCTAGAGACAAGAAGATACCCTGAAACCAAAATTAAAAATAGTTCTGAGTCACCATATGGATGCTACCAACCAAATCTAGGTCCTCTGCAAGAGCAGCCAGTGCTCTTAACCACTGAGCTATCTCTCCAGCCCCATAAGATGAAGAACTTTTCATGCGTTGTTTATCTATTTGATTAAGAATCACAGCTGAAATTAACATAAAATCACAGTTAATTTAAGGGAAAATGGAGAACACACAGGCTGAAGGCACAGCTTCCCCAAAAGGAAGAGCATGTGAGTAGGTACCACCACACACCTTCTTTTTTATTTCAGATCAAACACTGACCTTGTTGAAGATCCTTGACTCAGTGATTCACTCTAGTACAGTCAAACTGAGGCCATAGCTATCTGTGGATGAGCACAGTTTACTTTGTTTAAAACATGTTCATGATTGTTCTTTTGAATTCTGTGTCCTGGGGTTCATGTAGCCAAACATCATTGGAGAACATTTCTATAGGACTAGTAAGTTTTGGGCAGGGCATTTTGTTTTGGCCTTTCACATTGTTTGTGTTTTTGCCATGTGACCCGGGCATGTGGTTCTTTCCTTGATGGTAAAGAGTGACAATCAATAGCTGCTGAGAGGAGACTTAGTCTTCACCAGAGATGAGTTCCCTGATAGACTATCCAACTCCAGGGGGCCAGCCCTCAACATATCTACATATGGGCAACACAAATTGGACTCAGTATGGTGTGTGTGTGTGCGTGTGTGTGTGTGTGTGTGTATGTGTGTGTGTGTGTGTGTGTGTAAAACAACAATAAAGAAAAAGAGTTTATGAATTTGAGAAGTAGGGGAACACAGGAGGGATTGGAAGAGGGAAAAGGAAGAAGGTGGAAATGATACAAGTAGAGTACTTATGGATGAAATTCTCAAAAACTTGAAATTTTTGTTTTAAAATACCAATCCAAGGTTGAACAAGAAAATAGAAATTAGCCGGGCGGTGGTGGCGCACGCCTTTAATCCCAGCACTTGGGAGGCAGAGGCAGGCAGATCTTTGTGAGTTCGAGGTCAGCCTGGTCTACAGAGTGAGTTCCAGGAAGGCACAAAGCTACACAGAAAAAGAAAACAGAAATTATTTGCAGAGGAATAGATGTAACTGGAGATCATATTAGGAGAATTAAGTCAGCTCCAGCAAAATGAAATACACATTTTCTCTCATTTGTGCATCCTAGACTTTAAATGCTAGCTAATTTTAACCTAGCTTTGGATGGCTGACTTTAAGGCTGGGGAGGGGGGTAGGGAGGTGGCAGGGGTGGAGAGCACGGAGTACAGAAGAGAGTCTTTGGCCCTGTCTGAGTGAAGTCTGCACTGTCTTTGGTACAGGCTGAGAGCCAAGCCCTTGCTGCCTGAGTGAGTCTGAGCTCCACATTCAGTGATCTGGAAGGAAGGTCATCACACTGGGAGACCTCTTATTTGTTGCTGGCTTGGGAAACTTCCTACCTCCACCTAGGCAGTGCTGTGATTCACCAGCACAGCTTTGCAAGGCTCCCTCTAGCCATCCCTGTCCTTCATCTTTTTTCTAAGGACAGGTTGGTGGAAGCCTGCCCTTTCCATATGCCTTGAAGTTTCTGTCCCATAAAATCATCATTTCCCTAAATCACATGGCATGGCAGGGACAGGCGTTTGCCTCCACAGCTCAAGAAACATCCAGAAGGAATGATTAGAAGAGCCAGAGGTGTAGTTGTTTCGTGGAAACAGCATTTCCCAGATACACCAGGGCAGATGCACACACATAAGGACTCACAGAGACCATGACAGCATGTACAGGATGAGCACAATCTCAAGTCAGAAAACATCCCAGTGTGCGGGTAAATGAAAACCAAGTCCTACCACTAGCCAAAAAGCCACTTGCAATTGACACCTGATGGGAGAAGAGAGCATTAGTTCTTTCCAGTGGAGTGGCACTGGGTATATCAACCCCACTCCCGAGCAGGTTCCATGCTCATAGCTGGACAACATAAATCAGACATCATGTTTTTCAGTGTGTGTGTGTGTGTGTGTGTGTGTGTGTGTGTGTGTGTGTGTGTGTGTGTGTGTTAAGAGTAAGAAAGAACATGAAGTTGGGTGGGTAGAGAGGTAGGGGAGGATCTAGGAAGAGTTGAGGTAGGGAAAAGAATATAATCAAAATATATTATATGGAATTCTCAAAGAATAAATAAAAACAGGAAGAAGAAGAAGAAGAAGAAGAAGAAGAAGAAGAAGAAGAAGAAGAAGAAGAAGAAGAAGAAGAAGAAGAAGAAGAAGAAGAAGGAGAGGCAAAAGGCCATCAGGAAGAAATTCAATGACCAATGATAAGGAAGGCAACTTGGGCCAATCAGGAGCTGAGGCCTTGTGGAGAGCCCAGAAGTTAAGCCATGAATGAGTGCCTGGCCAGAAAAACCAAAGCTCCTTTTTCTCTCTGGCTCCCATCCCTGGCCTCCCATCTGTACCTCTTATAGCCAAGGACCCCATCTGCAGAGAAGCGGGTGTTTACACAGCTACTCTACCAAGGACTGTGTGACTTTGACAATGGGGGCTGAGTGTCTGACATCCCACAGCATCCCTAAGACCCTGGCTCCCAGCCTTGCTTTGCTGGCCCCATGCCACCGTATCATTCTTGCTCGCAGGGACATGGATGATAAAGTTTCCAGCATTGCAACCTTTTTTCTCTTCTGTCTCCAAGTACTGTCTCTAGGAGATTATCTAAATCACACACATTCAGCCATGATTGATGACTCCTTAGTTCTTCACTATCCTGGGAGATATAAATTTCTCAGTTGGTTATTTACTCAAAAAGAGACTTCTGATAAATGTCCTACTCCTAACAGTCACAGGTGGGCAATAATAGCAGTTATGTGGTTAGAAAGGTACAAAGCATGAAATTAATGGCATAGAAGCAATCCTGGGTCAGGAATTATTAGGAAAAGCACTGAGACCTGGGGAGAAAAAAACGGGAGTCAGGAATGAGTTCTAACAACCATTTCTCGATCAACTACTTAGGGTACCCAGCAATTGCTAGAGCATTATGTCTGCATTTGTCAGAGAGGAAGAGGAGGCACAGCCACTGAGGTTGGAAGGTGCCAGAAGGTAATGAATCCAGGTTGCACATTCTTCCTGCCAGGCCAGGATGTAGGTCGCATGTAAATCAGGCTGCTTTCTCTCTCCAGAGGATGGCTTTAGAAGCCCTTCTCTTACAAAGTGGCTGTGAGAGGCAATAAGACAGCATGAAACAACTCCTTCTATGATATATATATATTCATTGTTATGGTCTGAATCTGTAATGCCTTCTCTGGAAGGTTCATGAATTGGGGTCTTGGTTGCATACCTATAGGGCTGTTTTGAAAAGGAGCAGATCATGAAGATCTAATCAAGGATTCAATACAATCACAGATTCATCATTCAAAGGATTACTGGGAGTTGGTAGAAACTGGAAATGGTGGCCTAGATGGAGAAAGTAGATCACTAGAGAGCTGGCTCTGGAGGGAGTAATATACGCCCTCCCCTTCCTCCTCCCCTGCCATCTCTCTGCTTCTTGGCTGTCGTGAGGTGAGCAGCCTTTTCCATCATAGACTTTTACTATCATGGTGCTCCATCTTAGTCCATAGGAATGTAGTTAGTCGACTATAGACTGAAACCTCTAGAATCACAAGACTAAGGCTTTCTTCCCTTACTTGGTTATATCAGGAATTTTGTCACTGAGACCAAAAGCTCCTGTCTTACTCAGGGTTTCTATTGCTGTGATGAAACACCATGACCAAAAAGGTAAGCATTTATTTGGCTTACACTTCCATAATGCTGTTCATTACAGGATAGGAACCCAAACAAGGCAGGAACCCAAAGGCAGGAGCTGATGCAGAGGCCATGGAGAGTGCTGCTTACCGACTTGCTCCCCATGGCTTGCTCAGCCTGATTTCTTATAGAATGCAGGACCACTAGCCCAGGGATGGTAACACCCACAGTAGGCTGGCCCCTCCTCCATCAATCACTAATTAGGAAAATGTCCTAAAGGCTGGTATACAAGGCTCTTATAGAGGCTTTCTTAATTGAGGTTCCCTCCTCAGATGACTTTAGCTATCTATCCAACACAGTTGCCTAGCATATTACTATAAGAGATCTTGTCAACATCTGTGGCCCCTGAGTGGCTTCTCATGCTTCGCTTGACAGTCTCACACCCATGTGCACACAGGCAACATCAGGTGGACTCAGTTTTCAAAATGAAAGAGCACATGAAGTTGAGAGAGGAAAACACTGGGTGTGAAGGGAGGAATTAGAAGGAAGCTCATGAGGTGGACATAATCAAGACACATTATAGGCATGTCTGAAACTCTCATACAATAAAAAAAGAACTTCTTTTGCAAAACCTTAACAACAATGTCTCTTCGGAGACCTTCTGTTGATGGAGAACTAGTTTCACAGAATTTTGCTAGGGGCAATCTACCATAGTGACCCACTTGCTACCTCATGACAGAGCCAATGATGACCCCTGCCTTCCTACTATAGAGATCAGGCTATGGGGTAGATTGCATAAGCAAAGAGAATCTTGACTTAAAAATAGGTAAGTAGCTCAAGAGGAGAGAAGAGGAAGGCTGGCAGAGAGCACTTTTGTGTGCCAACTTGACTGGGCCACAAAAACCCACCTGTTTATTTGGTCAAGCATTATACTGAGTATGTGTGAAGGTGTTGAGTGATAAGATTAGTATTTTAGTTGGTTGACTAAGACAAGTAGTGGCTCTTGCCATAGGTAAGCTTTGTGTAGGTGAGCCTTGTCCACCCAGCGGTAAATCTGAAGAGAACTCTTCCCCCACCCAGAGTGTGAGGAGGCCTCCTACCTGCCTCCTTGGACTGGACTTGGGACTTTCCTTGCTGCTGGGCTCGATCTGGAGCTCAGTCCTTTTGGGGTCATGCACTTACTGGCTTTCAGATGAGAACTGACACCATTGACTCTAATGTTCTCAGGCTTTGGAGCCTGACTTGGTCTACACCATCCTTCTTTGTGGGTCTCCTGCTTGCCCACTCAGATCTTCAAAAATCTCAGGCCCTAAAACTGTGAGAGCCAATTCTGCACATCAAGTCTCCTTACACATCAGAGACAGCCTGTTAGTTCTTTTCCAGGAATCCTCACCAATACAAGGGTCACTTTTCCCTTTAAACAATGAGCTGAGAACACAGCCCTGGGTCTGCATTACTATCCTGCCGTGTAAAGGGAGCCTCCAATCACCTCAGTTCCCACAGCTGCTCGTGCTCATGAGCAAGAAGGTGGGTATATCCAGTTGAACCCACCTTCTCTCTACTTCATGCTCCTGCCAAAAGACCTTGACATTCAGAGCCCAGACTTGTGAAACATCAGCCACCCTAGGTGACAACCGTCACCTCAACATATCTGCATGGCGCCTGTCCATGGACTTCACTGTCACCTTCTGAGGGAGGGAGCCCAATGTGATATCCAGGAGGTGAGGAAATGCCACCAGGGGTGGTTTAGATGGGTGACATGCACAGGCTCCAGTGCAAACTAGCTTCTGCACTGCAGAACAGAGTCTGGGAAGGGAGGGCAGCTGCATGTGACCCTGCCTTGCACACACAGCAGTCTTCACAGAAGGAACCCCGCCTGGCAGTGAATGATTTTATTAATTTACTCTGTCTGTCTGTCTGTCTGTCTGTCTCTCTCTCTCTCTCTCTCTCTCTCTCTCTCTCTCTCTCTCTCTCTCACACACACACACACACACACAGACATACACACTGACTCTGTCTCTGTGTGTGTCTGTGTGTCTGTGTGTGTGCCTGTCTCTATGTTTCTGATTCTCTCTCTCTCTCTCTCTCTCTCTCTCTCTCTCTCTCTCTCTCTCTCTCCTGTCTGTTTCTCTGTCTCTGTGTGTGTGTCTCTGTGTGTGTGTGTATGTGTGTGTGTGTGTGTGTGTGTGTGTGTGTGTGTGTGTAGGTACATGTGTGTATACTTGCATGTGGGAAGAACAAGACAGCCTTGGCTGCTGTTTCTCAGGCATCATTCATCTTAATTTTTTTAAGACAGAACCTCTCACTAACCCTGAACCTCACTGGTTGGGCTAGACTATATGCCCTGGAAGCCCAGGGATGCACCTGTCTCTGCCTCTCCAGCACTGGGGTTACAAGCATTCACTACCATACCTAACTTCTATGTATGTTCTGGGGATCAAACTCAGGTCTTCATTCTTGCAAGGCGACTACTTTACCAACTGAGTTTTCTCTCCAGAGCATCGTCCCTAGGATGTTTAAAAATGGGTCAATATTAGAGCATGCAGAAAGCACCCTACACATTATCAAACTATGTCCATTGTTAGATGATATGTGTGTGTATGAATGTACATGTGTACATGTTTGTGTGTATGCAGGTGTAAGTGTATGTGTTTGCAAGTGGGCACCTTAGTCTGTGTGTTTTCTAATAGGGAAATCTTCAAAGAACCCTTGAGACCCCGAAGATATGTGCTTTAGTGAGGTCACAGTTAGATGTGCTCAGAGGAGATACTCTTGTCAAAAAATGTGTGGCTTTGGGGTTTGTTTTGAGGGGAGTGGAGGTATTAAAACAATATCTTTTCTCCTACAGGGCATGAAATTTCATCATTAGAAAAACTCTGCTTTGGATCCAGGCATTACTGGCTTTGGAAATAAAAACTGCTATCATCATTAAAATTTAAAGGAGCACTTAGTGCTAGGGACTGTTCCAGAAGCTTTGCATGCATTATCTCAATGCAAATCCGTCAGGTCTTTCACACAATTAACTGATGCCACTTTACACACAGGAAAGCCACCTGAGTTTTCAAATAGGTTGTAAGTAGCAGAGTGCAGCTGTGAATCCAGATGTGTGTGCAGGTGTGCAGGTGTGCAGTCCTTGCTATCACACATGAGCAGCGAGCAGGGTTCTCCAGCTCCTCCCACAATTCAATGGTGATATTGTAGAGGTGTTACTCTCAGTATATAACCTACTCACTCCAAGCATATGGCCTCAAATTCACTCTGTGCTTCAGTCAAAACAAAGACTCACAACTGTGAGCCCCAATCAAACCAAACACAGGAGCAAAAATCAGTAGTAGGGTTCACAGAACTTCGTCTTGTGAAAATGTTACTGTGACCCCATCAAAGTCTCAGAAAGGGAAAGCCAGACAGCTCATACCGTCAGATCTTACCAAGAGGGTCTCATCCCAAACCCCCAAAAAGAAAGGAGATGGCTGCCACTGCTGGCTCCTCCCTCCAGCCAGCAAAGGCCCCTCACCCTGTCTCCAGGAGCCTCCCCCGGTCTTGGGCAAACTCTGTGCACAGACAGGCCAGTTGTTCCTGGAGGATGCAACCTCCGCATCCTCCTCAGCCAATCCTATTATGCCCTACACTTGGATAACTATGCTGGTACCTACCTCCCCCAGTCTAAGATTGAAGGAGCCAAGTTTCAGACACTCACACAGCTGTTTTTCTGACCCTTTTGTGCATGCAAGAGGTAACAGTGTCAGTGAATACACCCAGATTTACAACTCAAACGTGCAACCCACATACTCACTTCTTTTGTGTGTATGTGTGTGAGAGTGTACACTTGAGTGTAGAGATTAGAAGACAACCTAAGGTGTCATTTCTTAGGTACCATCCACTTGTTTGTTGAGACAGGGTCTCACTGGCCTAGAACTCACCTAGCAGGCTAGGCTGCCTGGTCGGGAAGCTCTAGAGATCCACCATCTGTTTCTCCTGTTCTGGAATTAATAAGTGTGGCCCATCATGCCTGGTTTTTATATGACTCCTAGGGATTTAACTCTGATCTCTGTGCTTGCAAGGCAAACGCTTTATCAGCTGATCTGCATGAGGTGTATTTTAAATGTATGGTGCTATTGTGTTTGTGCACGGCAAGGAGGGTAAGCAAATGAGCACAATGCCAACCACGGCCAAACCCTGCCCATCTGGCCTGTGGCAGCCCTGCCCCAATGGAAAGTCTCCTGGTGTCATCCCCAGACCAGGCTGGGACCTACACACCTGTGTGGAGGGGAGCGGTGGCAGAGGCGTCTGCTCTTTTCAGTGCACAGATGGGCTCACAGGTGGCGGTCAGTACAACACTTTGCAAAACAAGCTAGAAAAGAGGCATCAAGCTGTGTCATGGGCAGTAGAATACATCAGATATGGGAACAGGGACAGCTCCAACACTGGTCCCAGACTCACCTCCCCCAGTAGGGAATGCCAAATCCATACACCCACCAGGTCCAGATCACACAATGTCTGTCCAACCTGTGCCTTCACATCCTAATCTATGTCCTGACCCCTGACACTCTGTCAAACATGCTTACCCAGTCCATTTGAGGATCTGTGTCAAGCCCATTGTCCTTTGACAGCCTTGTATACCTCCATTTCCTTTCCAAAGGCTGTGGCCCAGGCCAGCCCACCTGTCACCTTCTGTGATGAACACCACCCAATCTCTACAGAAAGCTCCTGCAGTGACAGGACAGCTTGCACTATTAACTAGAGATTCTTCCTTCTCTGCTCAGGACCTAGGTACCTCCTAGGTTCATGTCTCTGCTTGTCATGATGAAATGTAGAGGTTGTGTAGAAAGCAACTATCTCTCAAGTTGTTATTTTTGAGCTTTGAGCCCCTACCAGCCCAATTCTGAGCCACAGTCTCCACACAGAGTGTTCCAAATTCCTTTCTGTTCCTTTGGTAAAATACTCTGGAAAAAAAGCAACTTGGGGAGGAAAGGGTTTATTTGGCTTACTCATCCAGGTCACATACAGTCCATCACTGAGGGAAGCCAACACAGGAACCTGAAGAAGAAACCATGAAGGGTTGCTGCTTGCGGTCTCACTCTCTGGCTCATGCTTACTTACCTTTCTTATACAGCCCAGGACCACTAGCCTAGGAATGGTGCTGCCCACGGTGAGTTGGGTCTTCCTACATCAATCATCAGTCAAGACAATGCCCCATGGCCATGCCCATAGGCCAATCTGATCTAGATTATTCCTCAAGAAGTTCCCCTCAGAGAACTCCAAGATGACAATCATGCTAACTATGACAGGGAGTGGGGATAGGTATCTATTATGAGGAATATTCTGGGACTGGTTCTCTTCCAGAGGAAGGAGGACTGACCTCTTAGGTTAACCCCAGAGTCTGATGGGTAAGCCTTCTTCCTACAGTGGCCTAAAGGTTTACACCAGGCTCCTACCCACTGTCACCTGTGAATGTGCCCCAGAGTCTACCTCCAACTGATCCACCCACAATATAACTCCTGTACCTAAGACTTGGGGAATCATTGCAGAAGAGGGGCAGACAGGTTACAAGAGCCAGAGGAAGTTGACTGTGAGACTGTCTCTCTTAGAAAAGTTAGAAGTTACACCCAATTAAGCTTCACCAATATGGCTGCCTAATTAAGACCTGAACAAGGATGACACCAACAGACTTGCTAACATGGATGGAGGATGCTCATGAGGTATCAACCTTACCCAAAGAACTGTAGCCAACTAAGGAATGCAGAGAATGAGAGAAATAGTCTCCCCCCAGGGAAGAGTACGCCATTTGTTTATCCAAAACCAAACAGTCAGCCCTGAAAACATATATACAATTAACATTATGCAGACTGAGTAGATTGCATTTATATATTTAGTGGTGTACGAGTGTGTGTTTGTGTGTGTGTGTGTGTGTGTGTGTGTGTGTGTGTGTGTGTGTAACAATGATTATAGAAAAAGCAAGTGGGGTTTATGTGGGAAAGGTTGGAGCAAGGGAAGGGAAAAGTGTGGCCCAAGGAAAAGGAGGTAGGTTCCTTGTACACAGAGTTTGGGAAGTACTGGCAAAACCCTTCCTGGGGAGATGATTAACTTGTCTTCTGGGCTTATTGTAGAACCCTCTGACTGTGCCTCACGAAAAGAAGGTTTCTGTGGAAATCAAGCCAATGTCTAGGACACTATGACCAGCCTGCAGGAAGGATGAGCAGGTCGGTAATCTGTAAAAGGAGCCGAGAGGGACAGCACCACACCCAGCCTCATTCTGCTCTAAGCCGTCTTTCCTTTCCCCAGGCAGCAGCCCCTTCATGCTTTTCTGCATCTACTCCTCTGTTGTCTGTCCTCTCCTCTCTTCATCCTTGATGAATCCATCCTCTGGGATGTCTGCAATGCATCTCTAGAGCCTCACTTAAGGCCCAATGCACTGCATTTACTCCATTGGTTGGGTTCATCCAGGAACTGCCTGCTCAGCAGGCCCCACAGACAAGCCTGTGCATGAAGAAGAGACAGAGAGTCTTTGAGGAATCCAGGAAGATCATTCCATTCTGATGCTCACCATGGGTCTGGATCAGGATCACAACAGTTGAGGCTTTATTTACATCCTGAAATTCTCAAGTGGTATTCCTGTCCTCTTGAGGACACAGAAGCAACAGGTCATATTCTCCACAACACTCCTTCTGACCAGGTCTTCTACCATTTGATGCACATATAGTTCTCCTGGGACTCTTTGGTCCCAATTCTCTACTCTATGAAGTATCCACTGGAGTCAGACCAATAATCCCTCCCCCTTACCTTCCTCACTTATTCCACCCCCACAGGTTTGCCCAGCTGTGCTCTTGTCTCAACAGTGTGGGGTGCCCTTCTCCTGTATGCGTCTTTCAGTTAAGAGTCAATCTCTGACTTCTCCTGAGCCCCCAGTCTGCCACACAGTTACCCTGTTTAGTCAGTGACCTCTTGTTGCTTCCCAGGTGTGACTCTCACCGTCACTGTCATTTCAGACCTGGGGACTGATTTCATGTGAGGCTTAAGTCCCACAGCAAAAGGCAGACTGTCCAGGCATCGTTGAGATGATGGCCAAATTCAATGGCAGATGTTGCAACAATGACTCATCATAGTCACTAATAGTGAAGTGTTTGATGTGTAATAACCACTTAGTCTTCATCTTCCTGGGAAACATTCATGGGTAGAGCAACTGTGACATAAAGATGGTGGGTTAATAGCTAATACTGTCACATCACTATGACTCTGTAGAGCTACAATTTGAGCTCAGAACTCCAGTGCCAAAGTCCACATCATACCACTGGGTCTGCTCTTCTCTTCATCTTTCAGTATGCCTGAGGTATGTGTGTGTTTCTGCAGATCTTAAAACTGAGCATATTTACATATGTCAAGACTTCCTCATCAGAATACCTCCATGAAACGTTCCCTTTCTTCTCACTCATTTTCTTTTTCATTACTCTGTGCTGATATTATCTTGGAAGGTAGTATAACATACACACATCTATCTACTTTGATCTCCAGTGACTGTCTACTCAGCATATCAACCAGTATTCACTAGACATCAACCATAGACACAAGGAAAATGAGCAAAGCTCCAGCTTCTGCCTGTAAGGATAGCCTGACTCCACCACCAAGCAGTTACTGTATGTTGAATGTCTCCCATGTATTGTATCAACAGTTGTATCTTGAAGGACAGTTACTATTATTGTATTGACATAGCAATCAAAGATTAAAACCACCAAAGACCCTGCCCAGTGTTACAGGGATGTCGTTATAAGGCTGGGATTGGACCTCATGTGCGATCAGCACCTGAGGTCATGACCTTTGCACCTGCTCTGTCTACTGAGAGATAGCACCAGCAGAGAACAGGTCTGTATCTGTCTGCACTGTGCCAGAGGGAGCCAATAATCACAGGACATGGAGGATGGAGTGAGCAATTCTTCCAGATGTGCAGACAGGTTGTTTTGACTTAAAATCAGTCCTTCTCCCAGATTTCAAAGCCTGTGCTACCTTGAGCAAACCATGTCCATGTGGGGAGGTCTCAGCTCACAGGGCAAAGTGCTTACCACTTCCAATTCCACCCTGCAGCCCCCAATCAAGCCCAGGAGGCATAGTGGACAGAGGTGGCTGATATGAAATATGACTTCACAAATTGCAGTCTGAGTAGAATGTTTTGCCTGAGCTTGGCAGCAGCTTCCTTCTCACAGGTTCTCAAAACAATGTATTATGAAGTTAAATTCTGCCATTTCGTTAAGCAGAAATCATATTCTTCTCAAAGGCACCTTCTAAACATGCAGAGCCCCCCTGCACTAGGAACATATGTGAATGCACACTGTTCAGCCTGGATTTTCCTTGGTGACCAAGGAAGCTGTGTGTCCCACTAAGTTTTGCTCCCAGCATGCAGCTGGACAAATGAAATCACTGCCCCAGAGCTCAGGCTGACAGCTGTAGCTAGGGAAGAAGCTCTGAAAGGCAAGTCTTGAGTGATGGATTCTGAGCCCAGATCAGCCACTTTGTTGTGGTTGGTTATAGTGTCAGCCACTTTTGCAATTCATAACGAACCTGGAGCCATGTCTCCATTAGATCACTTGCCCTTTTCATCTGAAAGCACTGGCAGAGGCTGCTTAGAAAAGGACAGGTCCCCAGAAGCATGGCCCTGGGCAGAGCCTCTGGGTTCTACAGAATAACATACACTTGCAGGATTGGCGGAGCCACTGAGCCCAGGGAGAAGGTGTAGCTTTAGTTCAGGTTTCTGCTGCCTGCCTTTGTTCTCTGCCTTTTTCCTAAGGTGCTTTAGTTGGCTTCTCTGGCCCTGGGATGGTGCTGGGACCAGGACCGTATCTTGTATAGCCCCTTCCCTCACTGCCTGACAGTCCCACAGGCAGAGTAGCTCGTCCATAAACCTAGCCTGTGAGCCCACAAGTCCTTTACCCTGCTTCCTCCTTGGAGAGACTCTGGGGCACCTGCTACACGGGAGCATGTTCTTCATCTTCAGGAGCTATATAAACAGTGCCTCCATCACAGGCAGAATCGTCATCAGGAGGGAACTTCCACTGGCCACAGAGCAGGGACATCAACATGGCTGTCAACCAAGCTCCTGTGTCAGCTCAGCCTAGGGTCTGCAGGATAGAGGGGCACACGGAATGGGCTTAAAAGAACAGACCTCCATCTCAAGGTGCTCAGCTGTCTCACGCTCCTCTGCTCTGCTTCTGTCCGTGGAAGCTGCTCAGAATCCTGAAACCACATGGAAGACAGGGGTCAAGCTGGGGGGGGGGGGGCAGGCAGAGTTGAGGAGGGGATGGAACTGATGAATATCTATCTTCATTCACAGGTGTGTGAAATAAGCTTCCCTGGCAGCGAAATTGTGCTCCCCAACGTCTGTACGTTGAAGTCTTAGCCCCTAAGCAGCTCAGAGGGTGATTGTCCTTAGAGATAAGATCACTTAATGGTGAATCAAGTTAAACTGAATTGGATTTCTTATAGGAAAAGATTAGGACACAGACTCCACCAGAGGAGTAACTGTGGGAGGCAGAGCTCCCAGAAAACTGTGGTCTCAGGAGCCAGCCCCACCCAGGCAATGATCTCTGAGTCGCAGCCTTCATCCTTTAGTCTACCCTTTGGGGGCATGTATGGGCTTAAACATGGGAAGACCCTACATGTTCTAGAATTTTCTCTCATAGCTCCCACCATTTCCTTGCTGTAGACCCCTCCACCACACACAGTCTCCTTAGGTCCCAAGGCAGCTTGTCAGAGAAGCCAATTAATCTGCATGCTCAGAGAGTTGTCTCTGAGCTGGGATGGTCAAATAGAGATAAGGTAAACCAGGGCCCATCTGGGACATTCTGTTAGCTTGTGTCCGCCCCACACCTTCTGTCCTACAGTGATTAATAGCCTCTCGCTCTCTCACCCTGGTTTGGATGATAAATTATTTGGTTATGTTTTCTCATTCTGTCTCCCATGCAGGCTCCTGACTGTCAGAATACTAAGTTAATCATAAAAATGAATAAATCATTCTGATTATTTATGAATACCAATGTTCACTTTCTTTTCTGTGGTCTAGGGAATGTGGACTACAGCATTAATCACAATATTTATAAGTTATTTTTAACATTCTATCCAATTTACTATTGTCAACAAGTTTCATGTGGACCCTATAAGATCAAAAAGACAGCTCGTCCCCTGAAAGACTGTCAGACAAAGCAAAATAAATGATTAAATAAATAAAAAGTTTTAAAACAATCCCCCAAGTCTCCGGCTTCCCTTGGCTCACATAGTAACAGGTTCAGAATTGAAAACTTCATGTTCATGATAGTTCTGGGTGAGACACTACTATTTGGGGAGGGGGCAGACAGGATCAGCACTTTTGTTTGTTGGATATTTGAAAAAAAAGTAATGGAGAAGCAAAGACAGTGAGTGTACTTCCTTAGCTGCGATGCCATCTTGACACAGCCCAGTGTCGTCTCAGAGGAAAGCCTCCATTGAGGAACTGCCTAGATCATACTGGCCTGTGGGTGTGGCTGTGGGGGACTGTCTTGACTGTTAATTGAAGCAGGAAGACCCAGCACACTGGCAGCACCGTCCCTAGGCAGGAGGTCTTGGGCTATATAAAAGGACAGCTGATCATGACAGGAAGGAGGCTTTCTGAGCATTCAGCCTTCTAGCAGGATTCTGCATACAGGCAAAGTGCCACCTGTCAGCACAAGAAAGACCAGAGATGGCAAAGCAGGTGGCCTGCACATTCTCCATGCTTGGCAGAGACCAGATTGTCCTTTCCTACTTGATCTGTGGGAGAATTCTTTCCGCTCTTGAACCTGTCAGGAGGAGACTCACTAGACTCTACAATTCAGTCAGTGCTGCCATTACCCCAAAAGCTCCGTATCAATCAAGACCTCCAGGCCCTGTCCTAGGCAACCAAGGGCTGCTATCTGGCTCTCTAAGTTCACATATAATGAGAACTCTTCATGCTTCTACTTGGCCTGTACTGGTAAACTGTTGGTGTGGAACCACATCAGTAACATATTTCTTTATTATTGAATTGCACATAGACCTAACTCTGAATTCACTTGTTGGTAGACATTCAAAAAGTCTAGCTAACTCGATGCCAAGGCCAATGTAGAGAGACATCAACAACAAAATATATGCATTGCAACATCTAAGCCTTGTTTGCTTTCTGACCATGTGAGCAAACCAACCATCCTTAGCAAACTTAGGCATCTGAGCTGATCTGTCCATGTTCCCATCACTTCCTGAACCCCCACCCCACCCCCTGCAGCCAGCAAGCAGGGCTCCTCCATGGCTTCTGCCTCAAGTTCTTGCTTGTGTTCCTCCCTCACTCTCCCCAGTGATGGACTGTGACCTGGCAGGATAAGCCATGGGAACTCTTTACTCCCCTAAGTTGCTTCTGGTCAGAGTGTTTTATCACAGCAATGGAATGAAACTGGAACAGTGTCTCTGCCCTGACAGGCTCAAGTGCAGAAAGCATCCTTCACTCATAGATCAGGGAGGAAAGGAAAAGTTGATCTCTGCCAAGCATGGAGTGCAGGGCCTGCCTTGCCTCCTCTGTTCCTTCTTGTTGATGTGAGGTGACACACTTAGCCTTTGTGAGAAACCCTGCTGGAAGGCTGAATGTCATGGAAAGCCTCCGCCCTGCCCCAGCCTGCCATTGTTATCTTGTTTCCAGCTGCAGAGGGAGGGAAGGTCAGGTTTATATTAGCTCTGAGCCACAGAAACTGATCAGAGCCCAAGGATAAGGGGCGTGCCAGACCCAGAAGCCTGCTCTACTTCTGCTTCATAAGACAGGGAAGGCAAAGCAATGAGCAGATGTTGTGCCGGTGATAAATGGCCCAAGAACCCTCTGAGACTGGTAGCCAGCTGGTGTGAGAGGTGGCCTCTGGCAGGGATGGCTAATGACAGCCTGAAGGAAAGCTGCTTTCACAACCAGAAACATTGTGCACTAATGAGGTCTTCAGTCCCCATAAACCTAGCTAGAAAACCAACACTGGGCTGCACAGAAATGGGTGGGAAGTCTTCAGGAGCAGCTCGCTGTGGCAGCGCCATGTTTTCCATGTCACAGAAGGTGCTGAGGCTAACTTAGAATGGTAGCAATAAGACATATACATGGCACGATCCAAGCCTTACCCTCTTTGCTACCATGTGTGCAAACCAGTGATTGACAGTTAATTTACACAACTTCAGTAGTTCGCTTGTTAATCCTGCCAATCAAGAATAAGACCACTGCCGGGCGGTGGTGGCGCAGCCAGGCGGTGGTGGCGCATGCCGGGAGGTGGTGGCGCACACCTTTAATCCCAGCACTCAGGAGGCAGAGCCAGGCGGATCTCTGTGAGTTCAAGGCCAGCTTGGGCTACCAAGCGAGTTCCAGGAAAGGCGCAAAGCTACACAGAGAAACCCTGTCTCGAAAAACCAAAAAAAAAAAAAAAAAAAAAAAAAAAGAATAAGACCACTACTGTGGTTTAAAGCCAAATTTAGACCAAACTTTAGTTAAATACTAGCCAGGGGGATGGGCTGTAGCCAGGTCCACCTCTGGATTCCCAGAAAAAAATGGCCCCCAAATCAGGGTTTACAGTGGCGTAAGTATTTCCCGTGAGGTCCCATCAGGAGCAAGCACACCTCCAGCCTACATCCAGTCAGGGACAAGCATGCATCCTGGTGTATTTCCTGCCTGTGAACTTCCCACCCAGATGTGATCAAGCACATCTGGTGCAGATGGATCAAACTAACTTGTTTAAGGGAATGAAAACATATGGCTTGTTATCTCCCATAAATAACAGCCTCCAGCATTTCAGGAACTATCTGTCCTTGGGTAAGGGGCTTGCAGATCAGAGACATTTTTGTTTCATGGATTTCTAAGGCATAGTAATTAAAACTTAAAAATGTAACTTTGGATCACACACTCTCTGTCATGGTTCCCATCACCTCAAAGCTCCCCAACCTCCCATCAGTCAAGGCCTCCATACTCTGTCCTAGACAAACAAGGGTCAAGTGCTGGTTAATTTGATGTCAACTTGATGCAAAGTATAGTTATCAGAGAGGAGGGAGCCTCAATTGAGAAAATGCCTACATAAGATTGGGCTGTGTGCAAGACTATAAGGCATTTTCTTAATTGATGATTGATGTGGGAGGGCCCAGCCCATTGTGGATGGTGCCACCCCTGGGATGGGTGTCCTGGGTTCTATAAGAAAACAGGCCTAGCAAGCTATGGGGAGTAGGCCAGCACTCCTCCATGACCTCTTATTCAGCTCAGGTCCCTGCCCTGATAGAGTTCTTGTCCTGACTTTCCCCAATGAACAGGGATGTAGAAGTGTTACCTAAATAAACCCCTTTTTCCCCAGTTTTCCTTTGGCTGTGATGTTTCATCACAGCACCAGCAACTCTGACTAAGATGGGTTGCTTTCTGGCTCTCTAAGTTCACATTTAATAAGGATGGTTTGTGCTTTCACTTGGCATGTACTGGAAATCTATCCATGTTGGTAGACACTTAGATTGCTTCCAGTTTGGGATCTTGAGTAATGCTTCTGGTGAACATTTACCAGCAAGTCTTTTTAAGTAATATAGTTTTATTTACTGAGTTGACTCCTAGAAATGTAACCATAAGAACTTCCAGGAATTTATTTCACTATTTTAAGAAACATTCTTGAAAGGGGCCATCACATCTTACATTGCAGGCAATGTATGAAGCTGCAGTCTGTCTGCACATGAGCCAATATTTTCTCATTTTTACTGTGGGCATCCTCAGTGGGTATAACTTTGGTTTTACTTCCCCAGTGATTGATGGTTCTTAGCAGCATCCATCAGCCATTCTTATACCTCCTTTAACCAACAGTTACTCAACACCTTCACCATTTTTAAACTGGGTTGTTTGTTGTTCTTGTTGACTTGTAAGTGCTTTAGATAGTCTGCATTTAAATATTTTTAAAGTGTTTATTTATTGGGACTGGAAAGATGTCTCAGCAGTTAAGAGCACTGATTATTCTTACAGACGACCTGGATTCAATTCCCAGTACCAACATGGCAGTTCGCAACTATCTATAATTCCAGTTGTAGGGGATTAGATGCCCACTTCTGGTTTCTGTGTGCACCAGGCATGCACACGGTACACATACATACATGCAAGAAAAATGTTCATTGTCTTAGTTACTGTTCTATTGCTGTGAAGACACACCATGACCAAGGCAACTCTTATAAAAGAAATTATTTAACTGGGGCTTGCTTACTGTTTCAGAGGTTTAGTCCAATGCTATCATGGTGGGGAGCATGGCAGACATGGTGCTGGAGAAGGATCTGAGAATTCTATGTCTGGATGTACAGTCAGCAGGAAAAGAGAGAGCCACTAGGCCTGACTTGAGCTTTTGAAAACTTCTAAGCCCACCCTCAGTGACATACTTCCTCCAACAAGGCCACACCTACTCCAATAAATAGTGCCACTCCCTAATCATTCAAATATATGAGCCTAAAAGGGCTATTCTTATTCAAACCACCATACTCTTACACATAAAATACAATAAACGGTGGTGGCGCACGCCTTTAATCCCAGCACTCGGGAGGCAGAGGCAGGCAGATCTCTGTGAGTTCAAGACCAGCCTGGGCTACCAAGTGAGTCCTAGGAAAGGTGCAAAGCTACACAAAGAAACCCTGTCTCGAAAAACCAAAAAAAAAAATTTTTAAATATATTTATTTATGTGTATATAAGTGTGTGTGTGTGTGTGTGTGTGTGTGTGAGTTCATGCGAACTGTACACATTGAGGGACCCTCAGAGTTCAGCAGGGGAGTCAGAATTCCTGGACCTGGAGTGTCAAATAGTTGTGAGCTGTTGGATGTGGGTGCTGGGAACTGAACTTGGATTCTTTGAAAGAGCAGTAAGCACTCTTAACCACTGAGCCATCTTCAGCTCCAATGTAAATATTTTATCAGAGGTATGATTCACATATACTTTCCCATAGTCCATAATGTCCTTTAAATTTTATTAAGCTGGACAGTGGAGGCACATGCCTTTAATCCCAACACTCGGGTGGCAGGGGCAGGCAGATTTCTGAGTTTGAGGCCAGCCTGGTCATGAGTTAAGGCCAACAAATGATGAATGGGACCTCATTAAACAAAAACAAAACAAAACAAAAAGAAACCTTTTGTACAACAAAGGCAATAATCAAGTGGAGAGAAAGTCCATAGGGTAGGAAAGAATCTTTGACAGCCATATATTTGGCAGAAGATTAATATCCAGAATATATAAGGAACTCAAAAACATTAAGAGATGGCACATTTCAAAAAAGGGCTATGGGTCTGAACAGAGAATTTTTGAAAGAAGAAATAAAAATAGCTGAGAACGATCTTTTAAAACGTTCACCATCCTTAGTAATCAGTGAGATGCAAATCAAAACAACTTTGAGATTTCATCAGTTAGAATGGCTAAGATCAAAAAGAAACAACTGAACACAAATCCTAGTGAGGATGTGGGCAGAGGGGCCTCATTCACTTGTCGGTGATACCGTAAAGTGACAAAAGCACTCTGGAAGTCAGTAGAGAGAATTCTCCAAAGTACATCTGCCCATATGACCCAGCGATGCCGCTCCTTGGCATAGGTCCAAAGGGCTAGACATCTTACTCCATATGTACTTGTTCAGCTATGTTCATTCTATCCACAATAGCTCGGACATAGAAACAATCCAAATGTCCTTTGAATGATGAATGAATAATGAAACTGTGATACAGATATCACAATGGAATGCTGTTCAGTTGTAAAGAAAAATAAAACGATGAAATTTTCAGGTAAACTGGTGGATCTGGAAAATATTACATTGAGTGAGGTAACCCAGACAGAGAGAGACAAACACTGCGTGTCCTCTCATCTGCAGTTCTTAGCTCCAAATCTTTAGATGTGAGCCCATAACCTGTAGTATGGGAAGAAGCCAGGGAAGTAAATAGGGACCATGGGGAGGGGGGAAAAAGGAGCTCTAGTAAGGGAGACAATAGGAAACAGTGCTGCAAAGGGGGTGATGGGAAAGTGGGGGGACTTTACTGGGCATGGAAAGAAAGGTAATACAGGTGGAGATAAGGAGAAAGGAGAGATAAATAACATTAAAGATATTTTAAAAGGCCAGGGGGAAACATTATTTTACAATGTTATTGTGTGTGTGTGCATGTACATATACACATATATATATGGATATGAATGTGCATGTGCATATATTTTAATAGAGTTACATCACATGGGATTATAGTCCTTCCTCCAAGAAACATGCACTACCTAACAAAAACCTCAATGCCAATCATAAAACTTTCCCCCACTGTGTTGGTTGGGGGAATGCAAGAGTCTCCCCAGTCAATATAGCCTGTTGCCATTTACCCTTGGTTGCTTCCCAGAACTTGAAGGTAGGACACTATTGCTGAAGACACCACACAGTTCAGACACAGAACTTGGAGGAGCTGAGCTGGAACTGATTTGGAAACTTCCTCTTTGAGGATTGGTGCTTATCGTATCTGAAGGTGCTCTGCAAGCTGCTGAAGGAGAAGAGCAATCAATAGTCCTACCCAGCTGTGACGCCCATGAACCACGACAGTGACTGGACTGGCAAGATAGCTACAGCTGTGCAATAGTGGCCCTTTTAATTTGGGGGTGATCAACAGTCGTCTAATTGGACTCAATTCCCACTTACTAGGAGGGCATTCCTACATGGTAAACCAAGTCAGCTATCGGTGGCTGGAGAGCTCGTTGACCTGAGGGGAGAACCTACTACTGCCATTTTCAAAAATCAGAATAATTTCTAACTGTGTTCTAAATACTTATCCTTATACTCATAAATGAGTGTAGCTTTCACTCCTCATCAAAGAAGCATCTACTTGAACCAGAAGTCTAGTATAGATACCCATAACTGGTCAAAATACAAAGAATACAAGACTATTGCATGCCCAATCCCAATCAATACACCTACAACACAACCCCTACACCTAAGGTTCAGGGAAAATTGTAGATGAGGTGAAAATATTTTAAAAGCCAGAGGACCAAAGCACCTGCTGACAGACAGTGTCTCCTATATATGACAAAAAAATTCACAAATAAAATTTCAGTAATATGGCTGCCTGAAGAAGACCAGCACAATGACAATATCAGTTAATATGCCAACAAGGACAGGGAAATTCCATATTGTTCCAGCCCTCGATGAAGAGCTGCAGGTGGTCAGTGGCTGCTGGGAGGGAGATCAGTCTCCTCCAGGATGAACCCCCATAGGTTGTTCAATCCTAAGCAGTCAACCCTGCACACATAAACATATGAGCAAAGCTAAACAGACTCAGTAGGTTGTATATGTGAGTGCGCATATCTATCTATATCTGTATCTGTACTTCTTCTATGTGTATATATACATACATATATGTGTATACATATATGTGACAATAATAAAGAAGAAATCATGAATTTGGGAGGAGAGGTGGAATTTGAGAGGAGAGGGAGGAGAGAGGAGGGGAGGAGATGGGAGGGGAAGGGAAGAGTTGGGGGAGAGGGGAGGGGAGGGGAGGATAAAATTTTCTACAAAACATTTGGTGCTGATATCTGCTCTCTCTCCTTGGGCCCCTCAGATGCAACTCAGTCCCAGGCTCCACATCAATCACAAACTTGTTTAATAAACACATGCCCAAACTTTCGATTGTATTCTCTTTAAAATGAGATCCAAGTCTTTTGGGGGTGGGGGTCAGGTTTTTTTGAGACAGGGTTTCTCTGTATAACCCTGGCTGTCCTGGAACTCACTCTGTAGACCAGGCTAGCCTCAAACTCAGAGATCCACCTGCCTCTGTCTCCTGAGTGCTGCAATTAAAGTGGTGACTATCTGGCGAGATCCAAATCTTTTTAAAAGTCTTGTTTTTGACTAGGAAGTGATAATATGTATCAGAGGATCACTGTGTGATGTTTCGATAGTTATTCACATTGCAGGATTATTAAGCACATATTCGTTATCTTGGTCTTTAGCAGTGTGGTGGTTACAGAGGGGGCAGGCAGGGAGGAGAAAATATGTTCTTAATCAGAGTTAGCAAGTTTCAGGAAGACAGAAGGAATGAGCTGATGGATTATATGGAAAGTTGTCTACAATTAATAACCATTTGTTGTATGTTTCAAAATTGCTTAAAGATTAGGGTTTAAATGTTCTCCAGTGCAAACAAATTTTTTATTAAGGAGTTTTCAGGATGACATGATGTCTCAGAATGTAAAAGTGCTTACTGTGAAAGCCTGGTGACCCAAGTTTGGTCCCAAGGTCCCATATAAAGGGGGAAAAGAGAGAACCAACAATAAAGTCATCCTCTGACCTCCACGCTTGTGTCTTGGCATGCATGCACAGACACAGACACACACACACAGACACACACACAGAGAGACACACACACACACAGACACACACACACAAACACACAGTGAATATAAATTTTAAAAAGGATTTCAATATAAAAATAACTCTAATAACAATAATTATTGAAAATACAACAGATAGAGAGGAGAAATTCATTCTTTTGATGCAAGGGGCCAGGTCAGTAAAATGAAGCATCTTTTGGCTTTATAAAATGACTTCATAAAACTTACTTTTTGATTAAGTTAAAATTGTGTTTTGGAACACCTCAACATTTTTAATGGATGCATCTATATTCTTTAGCAGAATAGGATGACTTGGAGAAGGTCAATAATTTTGGGCATCCAAATTTGATCATACTCCAAAAGATTTTATGCATTCTGTCTTATAAAAGACAGTATTTTTAGAATATCTAGCATTTAGGGAAACAAAAAGATCTACCTGTGAACATAATGACAATTTTTGTCATTTTAAAATCAAAGGAGAACTAAAAATATCCTCTACTTAGCAAAATTTATTCTGTAACCCCAGGGGCCTCAGCACCCAGGGAAGAATGTTACATTTCAAATATTTACTAAAAGAATGCTCACTTAGTTTGGATGTCTGTGGATATAACTTTAAAGTTTTAACATAATTTTACTTCTGAAAGTGGTTTTACAGTTTACCTAATTTATAATAGTCAAGTCATTATACCATTTTCTACAAATCTCAGGATCACCCTATGTGCAAGTTTTTCTATTTCCTTGAAGATGAAGTTCACCGGTCCAACAGCAAGCCTTCTTAAAGGGAACCAATAGTTTACCTCTCTCCGGGAGCATCATGGGACAGGCTCCCCAGCACAGGAAGCAGGGAGGAGATTCCATAGCAACAGTCTCCCTGGATGCAGAAGACCAAGAGCATCAGCATCTCAGGCTTTGAGCAATGAGGTCCCTTTTCAGGACACTTATGACTGAAAGGGAGATGGGGTGGAAAGAGGAAAAATTAGAGGGCAGCCCAGTGAAACATCCTCACAAAGCGGCTTTGGGGGCTGTCTTTCTGACTGCTCACAGACCAGCATTAGGGCTGGGAAGATGGGTAAAGTGCTTGCTTCACAGCAGCAAGGACCTGAGTCTGACCCCTGGAACCCATGTAAAAAACCCTCCAAGGTGGAGTGTGCCTGCAGTTCCCAAAAATGGGGAAATGGAGCTTGCTGGCCCAATAATCCAGGCTTATTCACAGAGTTCTAGGCCAATGAGAGACCCTGTCTCAAAATACAAAGTGCATGGTACCTGGGAAAATTGGAGATTGTACCTGGTCTCCACATACACATGTACACACACACACACACACACACACACACACACACACACACACACACAACTAAACAACAATGACAAAACTGGCTCTGTCCTCTATGTCACTGATAATCTCCATCTGCCCACAGCATGGAGGAGTCCAGCCTGTTCCTGTCTGGTGCTCCCTTTGGTCAGTGCTGAGAACAATGGGCAGCTGTTTGTAAATGCTGTGGCTTTGCTCTTTTCTTCCCTTCCCATGTGTACTGGGAACTTTAACACTCTAGAATTCCCATGTGGCACAGGTTGGGCTGAGCTGTACAGCCTCCACTATGTGAGAATTAATCTACTAGAGTTGGGAACACTAAAACCCTCAAATAGATCACATTTTCCCATTTCATTTCATTATTTGGCTGTGAATTTTGTAAAGAA
Organism: Peromyscus eremicus; assembly: GCF_949786415.1. Classification (NCBI taxonomy): domain Eukaryota; kingdom Metazoa; phylum Chordata; class Mammalia; order Rodentia; family Cricetidae; genus Peromyscus; species Peromyscus eremicus. Next base: position 61,187,545 of record NC_081418.1, on the reverse strand, counting down.
CTCATTTTTGTGATCCACCAAGATGGGATTCTGTTTAAACCAAGTCAGGAGAATCAGTGAACATGTTAGTAAGTTAACTGACATGTTTCTTCTGTGGTGCAAGTGTATTTGATAATCTGTAACACAGAGGAGACTTCAGAAAGTGAGAGCCAAGCTCTCCCAAGTCCTATTCTACAGACCCCTGCCTGAGTTTTAGCCTTACCTATCCAAGGACAGCACTTCCTTAAACAAGACAGGTGTCTAAAACATCATCCTCTCTTCTGTTGACGAAGGATTGATGTATTGTCGGAACTTGCAACACTCACACATGAGTAGATACACCTAACATCTACCAAACATATCTACTTGAAGCCTGTGTTGACAGGGAGAGGCTGTGGAGAGCACACATTCACTTACAGTCTAATGGGAACTTTATAATATTTTGCCAGATGAGCCCAGAGCCCCTGACTGAATTGAACACACGTGCTCTAACAGACCATTTTTACAGGGAAATAAGATAATAAATGTAGGGGGTGCATCTACTTCCATTTGAGGGACATTGCTGTGTGTTTCAAGGACCCCACATGGATAAATTTTGTTCTGACATACACAGTCCATTATGTTACCTCCCACAAAGACAGAACATTGTAATTGTGGGATTCCCCCCCCCCATGTATCAAATGATGTCACTTATCTTGGGTTTGCATTTTATGCTCTAGATGCTATAAGTTAAATTGAACCATAGTTTTCAGAGTTGGCACTGTCTACAGGCTCTGGAAAAGACCAGATAGAGCAGTAACTAATGCTTATAAAACTCTTTGATGAGGATTCACCACAGTGGCCTGGGTCCCCATTACTGGGAGGCTGTCGGTCCAGCACAGCAAGTTAATGGCCTGGATGCCCCAAATCCCATCATGTGGCTTTCTGAATCTATGACAGACCAGCCAGTTAGTGACAGGAAGATCTAGAAGCCAATAGTCAGATTTTTAAAGATGGATTGAGAGGGGTAAACTTCGGTACCTATGCTCAGGGGGTGGGCCTGTGTACTGGAGTAGCAGACGGTAATGAAATATTGACAGTGATTTCATTTCCAAAGCCCATTTTCTCTCTGAATCCTCTCACCAGATGCCAAGTTTGGAAGGACAGACAGATGGAGCCGGGCATCTGGGAATGAGAACAGAGACACTACTTCCTCTGTGGTTCAGAGCCACAGGCTTTGGGAATGCACATGGGCGCCCCCTGCTGGGAACCCAGCTTTGGACTTTGAAGCCACAGGATCCTGGGTCAGCACCAAGGACAGCACACATGTGCTGGAGGAGCAGAGACCAAAGCCTGACAGCTGGGAGGGCGTGCTGTTCTGCTCCTGCCTCACCAGTCCACCCACTCAATGCCACGGGGTGGGGTGTGCAGAAGATTTGCAAGTTTATCTGAATAATCTGACAGAAAACACTGCTTTTCTTAAAAAACAAACAACAACAACCCTTTGAAAGGAACCCCAGCGTGGACGGACATGCATGCCCTGAACCTGAGTACCGGCACAGCACCCACGCAGCCTCTGAGAACTCAGGAGAATCACTTCACTTCTCCCAGCCTCAGCACCATTCACAGATTTTCATTTGTGGTGTAACTATTACCGCACACTCGGCTGCCTGAAGCCACATCCTCTCATCAGCTCACACTCTGTGGGGCAGAGGTTCAAGCTTGTGGTTGTCCCGTGAGGCCCAAGTTCCCTAGAAGTCAAGTGTTCTCCAGGCTATGTTCTCATCTGGAGCTTAAATGTGACAAAAAGAGATGAGGTCCTTCCTACAGCCTTGCTGCCTGTAGAGACCACTACAGTGTTCCACTCTCCACAGGACAGCCTCCCTCTCCAAAGCCAGCAGAGGGACCTTCTAGTGTACTCATGGTCTCTCACACTGAGCTTGTTTTCCAGAGGGAGCCCTGTCCCCTTCTTAATAAGTACCACTGTTTCAGGTCAGACTGCTTACTGCTCCCTGCTTTTGGGCGATTTTTTTCTTGTTTCTTTTCATTAAAAAAAAAATATTCATTTTTACATACCAACCACAGATCCCCCTCATCCCTCCTCCTGCTCCCCTCCCATCCTCCCCCCTCCAACCTCCCCATCCCCCTCCTCCAAAAGAGTAAGGCCTCCCATGGGGAGTCAGCAACCTATGACTGTTCCCTGTTTTAAGGGAACTAGTTTGGATGATGGTACACCCTGGAAACAGCCTCACAGCAGGACAGTCCACAAATGAGAGCAGGCTTGTGTCCACCAGGGGTCTGCAGCCCTGAGAACAGCCTTAAAGCGCACTCACCACATCTCCTGTGGATCCAGTTTCTTACAGAGTCACTAAGTATTGAAATAATGCTCTTCACTGAAGAGCAGAAGTGAGGCTGCTCTCTATGGAAGGCTCAGCTCTCAGCCTCAGGCTGGAGGAAGGGGAAGAGAGAAGCAAAGGGTCGTAGGAAGTGTGAGATCTTCGCATGGGTCAGGTGTTTTCACTATGTTCACTCAACGCTTCTTGGTATGTACTCTGGGAAACATCTCGTCAGTGGTTTCTAACCGAATGTGGCAAAAACTGGAAGCTGAAGCCAAGCAGGTCTGTGAAGCGGGGTAGGAATAAGAGCCAGCACCACAAAGGCTCTGAGAAGTCCCACACCTATATGCAGCATGTGTTCTAAGGAGGAGGTAGAGGATTGACAGTACAATTGGTCACTGTTTGCTTTTTAGTGTTCCCTTTTTAGTGTTCTATATTAATATCGTTGGGTCCTGGATCTGCTCAAATAACAGGCAGCAGAACACCGAAGTCCAAAACCAGAAGCAACATTTATTCAAAAACACCACGGGAAAAGAAATTCTGACTAGTCAAGGCTACAGAGAAGAACTTGACTCTAGCCCCAAGGAAGGACTACAAGCTCCTTTTTATAGCCACAGGTTACATACAGAACAGAGAGAACATACTGGGATTTACGGCATTTTGGGCGTCTTAGTGTCCTGAGACTTGAGCTAGCACTCTCTGGGCACCTCCGAGATGGAGGGGAATCCAGGATTAATGACTTCTGGTTACAGGGTGTTAGTTTAAAATGTTTCATAATCGTGGGTTCGTTTAAATTGCCTTCCCCTGCCTGGGAGAATGCAGGGCAAAAGGTCAAAGCCTCTATCAGTCCTAATACACTTAGAAATAATGTGCATAGGCTACAAACACACAATTTTTTTCATATTCCTGGGCTCTTCATTATCAATGTCTGCATTGCAGAGGTCACACGACTTCGTTTGTCTAGAAAGACTGGGCTTTTATGAAATTGACGACAAGCTAACTAACAGTCAGGACAGACCAGGGCTTCTCAGCCACAGGTTCAGAAAGGCTGTGGTGAGTAGATGCTCCCGTCTCCCAGGTATGCATGCTTGTCTCAGAAGCTAGGATGGAAGTGGGTGGGTGTGGTACCTTAGGGCTGGAAACACGGTGGGAGGGACTATCTGGCAAGGGCAGATTCACTACCAGGCAAAGCCTGCCATAGACGGGATACTTTCTGGTGGCCCCACTTCCACCCTCATGGCTGAACCAATCTAGAAAAACCTTCTTTACAGAGAATGGGATCTCCAAACAGGACAGGAGGGACAGGACAGCCAAGCAAACGGGGAAAACACAGCCAGAGATCACAGGACACCAGCTCTGGATATACTCTGTTAGAGTTTAGGAGAGAAAGGATGAAGGACACAGGAGGAAAGGCTGCTTCATCTCCTCTGCTCATCAGCAGTGAGGTGCCAGCTGAGGCCGCAGCACCTCAGCCTCCGTGGGGGAAGAGCCTCATCTGACAGACCAGCCATAGTGGACCCAGTGCAGAACAGGCTTGGGCGCCGGATGGCACAGGAAGTCAGGACACAGCCAGCTGAGACAAAGAAGTCCAACATGCAGTAGCATCCTTCCCTGCAAACACAGTTCAAGGGCAGAAAGAGAACTGGTCAGACACGTGTTAATAATCTACCTGATAGAGAGCGTCTTGGAAGCTTCAGGAGGACAAATCTACCCCTGCAGGAAGGAGAAGACAGGGGGGCCTTTGAGCTGCCTCACTGGGAACATCCTTCCAAATCAACTATGCAGAATTAGGAGATGCAGCCCAAGCCAGGGAGCCTTGTAACACAAAAGTACAGAAGGGCACAAGACGCTGGTTCCCACAGGATGGAGCATTAGGCACAGGCAAACTCCTAGGCCTTGGGCTCCCAGGAGACCTGCTTGGGTTAGTACCTGAGACTGAAACATGGGCACTCACTTGAGTGAGAATCTGGCTCCCGGATCCAACAGAAACCCTGGCAGGCCCAGCAGGAACAACTCCATGCTCAGCTGAAGACTGGCTGCCGGGGAGGATCCTTTTATTTGTTGCTCCAGACAGCCATTGTAATGCATCCCAGAGACAACATAGACCAAGGTCAGAGCTAATGTGCCATATTGTGGGTGCTAGAAGGCACAGACACAGGGGGCCTAGAACTGGGACCTTAAGCAAGAGCCCACATGTCTCCACATCACTGGGGTGGGGACTTGGAGACTGACTTAAGATAATATTGACTCTGAGGTCTTCAGCTTTGCATCAGTGGTAGTTCTATATAGCACTTGCAGTACCACCAAGTCCTAGACTGTTGTTCAGATTCTCCAGGTTTTTCTAACTCATCTACAGACATTCTCTCATGTTGAGGGCAGCTGGCCTCCAGCCGCTGCCCCAGCAAGCATGCCCGTGGGCATACAGACCTACTCATAAATGTAAATAAGGAAATAAGCACAGGTATATCCTTATACATAATTCATCTGTGCAATAATTGAATGAAAAGCGTGGGATATTCAACTATTAAAATTTCATGATGAGGTGCTTTTAAAGCAGTACATTCTCACCATTTAAATGACCTTTTGATGGTAACAGTTTGAAGCAGTAGCCTAATAAATAATATTCAAACTCTCTTCTATTTTTCATAAACTCAATTATTCAATTGAAAAATTAATAATAAAATTTCTAGACTATGTAAAGGAGTTTAATTTGAACTTGTTTCTTAATTCCACTACAGTAAAGCAAACTTATGGATGGTGGCTTATATATCATAAGTTACTTCGCACAGGGTAAAAGATGAGGATATTTAAACTCTTCATTACTTTAGTTTTATAATTGTGTGTGTATGGGGGGGGCATGTACATGTGAGTGCACTCAGTGCATGCAGAGGTCAAAAGAGGGCATCACCTGGCTGGAGCAGCTGTGAGTCCCCCAGCTTAGGTGCTGGGAACTGAACTTGGATCTTCTGTGGGAGCAGTATGTGCTCTCAACCTCTATGCTGTCTCTATGCCCTAAGCTTTTCTGGTAATTTTTTTCTGCGGAAGACTTTGCTTTCAGAAGCAATGACATAATGAAATACCCAGTTTCCCAAATAGCATGATATCCTCATGTGGTCCATCAGAACCCCTATGAAAGGGGTAAAAGCATCTTATCACTATGGCACCCACTGCCCTCATGGTCCATTAACCAATCCACTGAAGAAAGAGCCAAATACGCAAAAGCTCTGTGGGATGCCATGCTTAGGCCTAACAAGGAGGAAAGAGACCCTGTAGAGATAACTGGTGTCTTCTTGGCCTTTGCTCAGAGCATACTCGGCACTCACTAAAACATACTAATAATTCTCAACAGCTGGGGGTCTGATTCCCAGACCATCTATGATCCAACTGTGTCCGCAGTGCCTGGAATGGTGCTGTCTGGATCCGTGAACTATCACCCAGAGGGTGCTAGAGAACCATTTCTTAAAAGTGGTTTCCTTTCAGGTACCTGTGAGCAGACAGAGGGGCCAGGCTTGAAGGTGGATGTCCAGATTTTCTTGGCTTTGGGAGGACTAGGGTAGAAGGGACCTTGGTAAGGATACAGAACAGGACAGCCAGAGACAAGGAAATTCCAGAGATGTAAACAAAACTTAAGAACCACAATAGACCAAACCAAGAAGAACCTCAGAAATCACAAATGTTCCACTCAGGGATTCTCAGAAGAACGTGTTGTTGCAGGAAGCTCACCAAAGAGAGGTTGACAGAGGTTGATCCTGACAGCATACTTCAGGAAATGCTCTGGGCTGTGTTTATCTTATATCCTTCTACCAATGCCCATCTCGTGGCCTGTGAGTACTAGATTTGATCTGCAATAGTTTCGCTGGGTCAACAAAGCTACAGCTTTTCAAACTACAAGTTACAGCCCAATAGTGGATTTTGAGGTCAATTAATCAAGTCACAGTATTTTTCAGATTTATTTTTATTATTTTTATGTATATATGTTCTTGTGAGTATAGGCATGTGACTGCAGGTGCCCTTGGAATCCAAAAGAGGTCATCAGACCCCTGGAGCTGGAGTTACAGGTAGTCATGAGCCACAGGACATGAATGCTGGGAACTGAACTCAGGTCCTCTGGAAAAGCAGCACAGTCTCTTTGTTGCTGGGCCAGTGATGTCGCTCCAGACCCAGTCAAAATAATATTTTCAGACACAAAAGATTAAAAATATCCAAGCAGTGTTATTAGGAAGAGCAAGTCCTGAAATGTGAGTATATGTGTGTGTGTGTGTGTGTGTGCATGTGTGTGTGCATGTGTGTGTGCATGTATGTGTACATGTATGAAAAGGCTTTCTCCATGTCAGCAAATCACAGGCCAAAGCCAAATATTTGCTAACAAGAAACAGCCTCCTCTGGCAGAGGGAGAAGCCAAGTGCTGGAGGACACAACTAACACAGATCAAAGAATGATAGAACAAAATAGTGTGCAGTATGCCCAACAAACATGTGTCTTTGGAGTTAGGAAGGCTGGAGAGATGTCAAATACAGGTTCTAGTTGAGTAAAAAGCACGGGACTTCAAGTTGGACTATGGAACTTCTGCATTTCAGATGCCCCTTTGTCTTTCACAACAAAGTGTGACTCCTTAAACCAGTGGTTCTCAACATGTGGGTCATGACCCCACATATCAGATACTTTGCATATCAGATATTTGCAATACAATTCATAACAATTGCAAAATTAAAGTTATGAAATAGCAATGAAAATAATTTTATGGTTGAGGGTCACCAAAATACAAGGAACTGTGTTAAAGGGTCACAGTATTAGGAAGGTTGAGAACCACTGCTTTAGCCCTTGGTCTACTTAAAAAACAGCAAGTAGCATCACAGCATCAGAGGCTGAATGGCTCAGCAGCTGTGTCAAGGCTGTGTGCGTGGTATTGTTTATTTGCTGTGGGGGTCACCAGGGTGAACACCACACACACTATGCTGTGAAGAGTGATGGGGCAGAGGTGGCCGATGTGAAGGCCCATCTACTTAGTTTCACCTTCATTTCTAGCTCAGATCCATCTGAGAATTTTCCACTCACTTAGCTACTCTTCCATTCAGGGGATATTTATTGAGTATATTCTATTTTGTTAAACAGTGTGCTATTTAAATGGGACAAGATGAACAAAAACGAAATGCTTTCTCTACTTGTGTCTAGGGTGGTTGAGAATGTTGTTAAATTATCATAATTAAATCATCATAAAGTTAAGTGGGCAATGGTATGACGTGCTATGAGGGAAGAGGGGGAGAGGCGTGGTGGTACGAGGACAGAGGTGACAACGTCTTTGAGAACCAGCCTGCGGTGCACAGAGGCTGGCTGAGCATGGTGGGGACCCCTGGGACAGGAGCAGTGAAGGTGCACACACTGGCCTGGGAATGCAAAGAGAGCAGAGACTGGAGGCAAAGCCACCACGGGCTGGGTAACAGAATACTTGTTGGATGTGTTAAGGTGGATTTCTTTTTCCTCTTGGCTTACCCATAATCCAGTTACCAGTAAATTACTTGAAGAAAAAAATGTTTTTCTTACTGGGCTTTCCTTTTGACAATAATTACAGACTGTTTTAGGAAAGTATAGCAAGCTGGGCTGGGGAGAATCTCAGGTCTGCAAGTGAAGGATGGTGCGTGCTAACCTCTGGAGGGCAGCGTGGGCTCAGGAGGGTGCCAGCATCCACCAGTCTGGTAAACACAGGCATGAGGTAAGGGATTCTGGGCTTTGTTTTGTTCTTCCACACCATTTCTTCACATTCCCCTTCCCTCCTCACACCTTCTCCCTCCCTCTCAAACTTTCCCTCTCCCTCCCCTTCCTTCTACTTTGGAAGGTTGTGGAACCTTTAGGAGACTGAGGTGGGGCCTGGCTGGAGGGAGTGACAGCCTTTAAAATTGACACCTACTGCTCACTCTTACGTTGAGCTTTGTTTTCTGTCAGCCATGATGTGAATAGCCTCCTACGCCACAGGCTCCTGCCGCCGTGATGTTCTGGCAACTCCATGAGCAGCACGGCCTTCCTTTCTCATGGTATTTCTGTCTGGAATTCTTGTCACAGAGGTGGAAAACATCTGATACATAGGTGGAGGAGCCAGTGTGAGAGAAGGCAGAGGAATTAGCTACAGTGTCACAAGCCTGGTACCAAATGACGAATAGGCTCCTCACTGTCCATGCTCACAAAAGAGATGAGCTGGGAGTTATCCCCACCAACCACATGGCATAAATCAGGCACCTGGGAACAGCACTTCCCACATGCTGCTTCTGACCAACCCCAAATGAGAACCCAGTTCTGCAGACAGACACCCTAGCTGAGGTCCTCCGACTCAACGTGGCTGAAGACTCAGAGTGAGTTCAGAGACAGGCTATGCCTACCGCCAGCTTCTTCTCAGTCTGGGGTGCGAGGTCCCTCCTCCCTTCCACCCTTCTGCTTTGTAGAGGCCTCCTTGCTTGCCCTGCCTTCCACAGGCCCCAGACACAGGGATCACCTCAGAGAGTACACTGAGCAAATGGCCTTTGGACGTGAAGGTCATTGTTTGAAGGACAGGTGACATTTGGGGCATACAGAGGCTCTCCTCTCCTTCATTATTCAAGGACAGACAGGTCTGAATAACATGGTCCATGAGAATAAACTGTGAGTGATGTCTGTGCACCCAACCTCAGGCTGTGTGAGAAGCAGAAACAAGAGCGACTCAGAGGCTCCAGGTGCCCCAGGTACTGTCTGAGTGACCAAGGTGAGCCCTCAGACTCATGAAAGAGGAAAGACAGCTGAGCTGTACAGTGGCCTCTGTCCTCCCCACCTCAGGGTCTCTCCGTCTTAGACTACTAGAAGGGATCAGAGCGGTATACCACATTAATAAACCATCAGATTTCAAAATTATTTGCAGCAAATTGATGACTTCAGGGAGAGCTGGAGAGCAGCGCAGTCAGGTTAAATGGCTGACAGGAATTTTGGACAGAAGGCTTGGAAATAAATTCAAAGGAGATGGCACTCACACCCCAGAAGTGCAAGTTATTTGACTGTTCAGCACCTTAAGCCCCACGTTTGCAAAAACTACCTTTCAATGTGAAGAAGATCGAGAAAGCTTATAATACGGTCCGTGAAGTTTCTAACTCCTTCAAGGAAGCCAACACAAAGCAGCCAGCAGCTGTGAACTAGATCACTGCCCATGCATACAGCGCATGCTTACTGTTCCCCCACACAGCTCCAAGGTCCATAGGATGATGGTACCTCCATGTTCAGACTCAGTTTACAGACTTTCCTTAAGGCATTTAGTTCTTGTATTCAAAACACATGGTCTGACTTCCACAGCAAGGTAGGAGAAAACACACAGTTGAAATGTAGCATTTTGCATTCTCTCACACCTCCATGGGTCTTTAAGGGCTGTTATGGAAATTTAGGAACAACTGCCAGCTGTGTCTTTACCTTGCTTCACATCTTAGACGTGTCTCTTGTGGGCATACACAGTGGATACTGTCACACATTAGTGGGAACAAGGGAGGAGATCGAGACCGTGTGAAATCTTGGAGTGGTGTGAAAGAAGCCAACAGCACAGAACTGTGCAACTGATATCAGGACAGTGTGGAAGAAACAGGAGGGAAAACAAGCATTGTCAGGGAGAGGCCGGTACTGGGCTAAGTAGAGTGGCCGAGTGTTTGCCCAGCATGCCAGATGCCCTGCTGCCTCCTTTTCCCGATGCTGTGATAAGATACTTTTGACAAGAGCAACTTAAGAGAGAAAGGGAGCTGGGCGGTGATAGCACATGCCTTTAATCCCAGCACTCGGGAGGCAGAGGCAGGCGGATTTCTGTGAGTTCGAGGCCAGCCTAGTCTACAGAGCGAGATCCAAGAAAGATGCAAAATTATATCATTTAATGTAATTGAGATATCCCCCTTCTGGCACGCTCAGGCTCCTCCCTCAGATGATTCTAGATTCTGTCAAATTGACAATATTTATCATTATACCTGGGTACCATCCATTCTCAATACCAGCAGACCAAGAGAATGGGAATGAATAAGGGAGGGGGGACAAGGAGGGGAGAAGAGGGAGGAAGAGAAGGAGGGGATGGGGATGGGGAAAAACTGAACACGATGAGATGACCTTAATAACCTTTATTGCTATTGTTCTGAGCATCATGGGTGATTTGTAGGATAGTAGTATTATGTGATCTCTTTCTTGCATTCACATCTTCAGAAAGAGGGCTGCACTCTGGGAACTCTGCCTAATAAACCACATCTAGTGACATAAGCTACGCCACTTGGGTAGGGATCCTGTGAACCCGATACTCCCCCAGATAAAGCTTCAGGAGAGCCTCAAGAAAAGGCCGGTGAAGATGGTAGGTGGCATTTTGAAAGCCTGTCTGCAAGTGTCTGATGCTGCCCATGAAAAAGAGACTCTAATGCCCTTCTGTTGAATAAAAGCTGTTTCAGTGACTCACAAACAATAAACCAAACAACAGGAAAAGAAACCTTAAGTAGACAAACTACGCTGGTCTACTCCCCGCTCCTCAATGAGACCTTGCATCTGTTGAAGAGACTTCCACCAGGCTCCACTGTTGGAGGGACAAGCTAATCAGTAAACACTCCATACTAATCAGGGTTGACTAGAGATCCAGAACCAATGTAAGAGACAGACAGAGGGAGGAGGGAGGCAGACTTGTAAGTCCAAGTTCTATAGGACAGTCCCATGTAAAACCATGGAGTAACTGCAGAAGCGGAAGTCAATGCTCCAAATCTAGAAAATGAGCATTCCTGTGTGGTAATGATGCAGTCCCTGGGAGATAAGAGGTGGGAGAGCCTTAGGAGGCAGGCTCAGTGGAGGTCCTTAGCATATGAAATGGTGCCTTCAAGAGGATAGGGGACCCTGACTCATCTCTTTAGCTCATGAGCTCCTGTGTAAGCTTTTGGCTCTGTCACACACTTCTGCCATGATGCCTACCCTTTGGTACATTCCCAAAGCTATGGGCTACCTGATCTTGGACTCTTGCCTCCAGAACTGTCAGCCCAATCCTTTTCTCGGGCATGTTGTCATAGCAATGTAAAGCTGACCAGAACAGGGAGCCAGGAGGAATTTGCTCTTAAACTTGAGAAGGGCAAGACTTTCAACTGAGGACATGAACCCTTAGGGAAGGTACTCCTACTCCGCTCAAAGTTCACCTATTCAAACATTAATCTCATAGAAACACCCAGAATAGTTTTCCTAAGTAGCTGAATGTCATTCTATAGCAAAGTTGACCCATGAGGTTGACTGTCAGGTAGAACTGTCTGTTGGGCTCCTCTTTGAACAGCAGAATTCAGATGATCTCATACTCATTTTCCTGGATTCTTTCTCCTGTCACTTCTTATGTGGTCTCTTCAGTCACTGCTTAGCCCTGTGTGGGCCACACTGCCAGCCAGTCTTGGACCCTGCAATACTCAGTTGCCACTACAGCCTGGGCATGCTAGCTTGTAGATCTGGGAAAATCACAAGTTGATCATTTGAGTTATAGGCAGTGATTTCTGGGGAGAAGCAAGACCCATCCTCCAAAGTGCCATCCCTAAAGGCAATGCTTACTTCCCACTCATACCCAGCCTTGTCACTTAATGGCAGTGACCTTGCAATGCGTCATTTTTGGTTCTTGCCTCAGGTCTCCCACAGCTACTTAGTTTTGTGGAAAGAAGGTGTAAACACCAGTCTCAGACTACTGAGGCTCAGCCCATCATTAGATGGAGACATCCCATGGAGTGCTAGGCTGAAGTAACAGGGATGCACATATTCATACTTCTTCTTCTGCCTTGATTGCAGGTACCTTACATAGGAGTTCTGCATGTCTTGGGAGAGTAGGCCACACAGAACACCAACTTCTATTAGTCCTTAACCCGGTTTCTGGGGTCACAAGTCTCTTTCCCATCATGACTGGCTATGACCTCTCCCCTGGGCTTGGGGTCTTGCAAAGCTGTCCCTTCTCTAGTACTTTGTTAATAACTGGAATCATATTTGTAAATCATATTTTGGAATCAGCCTATGCTTTCTTCCAGATGTTAATTCTCATTTCTCTGAAATTTCTTTATTCTTTCACTGAAGCTATATGCTTCCTCTCTCTACCCACTCACAAGAGCTACACTCTTGAGTCCCTCATCATGCCACCAGCTCAGTCCTTCTCATACAGTGGAGCCTAGAACACATCATAGCTGCAGCCCAGTGGAAGAGTTGAAGGTTGGAGAGAAAGCTTTCCCTAAGTAGAAAATAGACTTGTGTGTCTTTTCTCTCACACTGCATGTGTGCAGAAGGATCAGAACTGGAGGGCAGTGGGGGTGACAGTAGCAGTGACAGCAATTCACAGACACCATCAAGAACCAAGGGTAGGCTTTTAAGAAGTGCTGCTTTCCCTGGGCGCTTGTCACATCTGAGCACCTGCTCTCTCTGTGAGAGGGTCTTTCATGCCCCAGGTATCCTTCCTGAAACGATATCACAGACCCACTCAGGGCCATGCCTCTTAGTTGAGTCCACATTCAATCAGTAATCAAGACGAACTGTCACAGCCAGTACCTGAATTAGTCTGCACGGTTAGCTCAACACTGCTGACCAAAGATTAGTGTGTTCACAGTGAACTAAATTTCCATGGCCTTTCCCACTATTTGGCCGAGAAGCCAGGACTCCCATTCCTGTCTATGTGATGAGAGAAGTACCTACCATCTAACTATCCATCCCACACTGGGGAATGAACCAAACTTTCAGCACCACGGACAGAGAACGAGGTGCTCTGTGTGAGGGCAGCATGCAGGAGGAGAAAATGGCAAGGTTCCTACTGAACAGAGCTCACAGTCCGGACAGTGGCCTGAGGCCAATGTAGGTCAGAGGACATTTCAAAGTCCTGCCAGTTTGATACTTCCAGTTAACCTTACCGATGCAAAGTTTGAGGTAGAGTTCTCTGGGAACACTGCTAGAAGGTAGCACTCCAGAGGGGTGAAGCCAGATCTCTCACCACAGAGACTATTTCTACTCACCAAGTATCTCTGTGTTCCTCACTATCTTCAGACCTAGGGTATCTGAACCAGGTCACCTGACATCCTCAAGGGGGACATAAATGGAATACAGTGTGCCTTCCCTTCTGAAGTCTAAGTCAATTATAAACATGTATGTTCTCCCTCGGCTCCCTCCACACCCCCATTCCCCTGCTTCTTGTTTAGACTCTAACATGGCAGAGTTGTAGTAAAGAAAGGGGATAGATCACTGAGCCACTAGCACTAAACAAGCCCGTGTCCAAAGGAGGACTGCAAAGTGAAGCCAGGCAGAAGACATTTACAAGAGAGCCCTGCAAGGTACCTGTGTGGGAGACCCACACCCAAGAACCTAGCAAGATGCTCAAAGCCAGAGACCCATGCAGGAGATCCATGTGGGAGACCCATAAAGGAGACCCATAGCAACAAGCCCTATAGAAGAGACTCTCAAAAGAAGTCCACTCAGTCCTCACCAGGTACCACTAAAAGGGATAAAGTCATTCCATGTCACGGCTGAAATTCTGAAATGCATTTGCTACTGTAGCACACCTTCCTCTATTCTAACAAATGCACTGGGCATTGAGAATGGGACTCAAATGTGGAAAGAGGCTGCTCCAGATGGAGATGTTACCGTGTGAAAACAACCCAAATGTGGGATAAATGGGAGAACCCCGAGCCCCTCTTCCAGAGTCTCTCAGAGTGATTGTTGTTTAACAGTCAACCTTTGGTTGGGAGCCGCCACTCACTTTTGCCTGTTACTGACCCTAACGATTCTGTGGGTCCATGTAACATATTTCAGGCATCTCAATCAAATGCCAAGAATAAAATGTCAAATCCTGACTTACTCTGCATATCTGACAGCAAGAAAAGGTCACTACTTGTAAAGATACCAAGCTAGAGAAACCTCAGACTTGCAAGCAGGCTGGTAGGTAGGCTGGCTCTAATCCTAGCCTGGGTCCAATGTTGTCACTGACACACAGCAGGTGGGCCATTACTGTGAACTATAAAGTTGAAAAAGATTTCCTTAATAAGTATAGCAGTGTATAAGTGCATGGTTCTTAATAGGAACACATCTAAAGGCAGTCTCTCTTTGTTTCCACTGAAAACTAATTGGACACATTTGCAGTTGAGTAGCAGCAGCCCAAAGCCTCCCCAAAACACTGGCTTGTGACCAGGCCACAGAAAGTTCTTTAAAGGAAAAGTCTCAGCTCAGGACCCCAAGACCAAGTTTTCAGCACAAAGGAGATCCAGAGGGACAGAGGGCAGCAAATAAGAGACAAAGACAAGAGACAGAGGATGTGGGAGAAGAAAGGGGGACCATGGGAAAGGGTAAGAGGTATTTGTCCCTGCCCCCAGGAGAGCCAAAGACAAAGAATTGCCTCTGGATAGAGAGGAGGCAGATGTGGCACACAGGAAAATGGCAGTTTATAAAGGTACAAGGGGAAATCTTGTGTTAGGATGAAGTGTTTCATTTTAATTGGGCATGTTTATGAAATGAGCCAAAGGGGGCTTCTGATTGCTGGACTTCAATACTCTGATAGCTGGACCTTGGTAGTCAGCCTCAGGGGGAGAAAGTGGCCAAATAAGGAAATGGACCTTAGGGGCTGGCTTCGGGGATCTAATCTAACAGTTTTTCATCAAAACAAAGGGAATGGGAGAAGGGCAAGGCCTGACAGAGCTATGCTCACCATGTTCAAGCTGCCTTCAGTGACCCCCTAACCATAAAATTATTTTTTGTTGTTACTTCATAACTGTAATTTTGCCACTGATATGAATCATAATGTAAATATCTGTGTTTTCCAGTGGTCTTAGGCGACTCTGTGAAAGGATGATTTGGCCCCCCAAGAGGGTCTCAAGCAACAGGTTATGTCAGGCTCAAGTATTGAAACATTTGGTCCCTAGCTAGTGGCACTAGTAGGTCTTGGGATTTTATAGTCTGGCCCCACTTCCTGTTCATTCTCCGTTTCATGAGTGCAGGTGCGTCATGACAAGTGGCCTCCTGCTCTTACCAACAACACACCTTCACCGCCTGCTGCCATGTCTTCCCCACCATGATGGACTGTATCATCTTGCAACTGTAAGCCAGGAAAAACCTTTTCTCTGTCAGGTGGCTTTTACCAGAGTATTTTAGCACAGTATTTAACAGGAAAATAGCTAAGACGGGGATTAAGCTTCTAGCTTTCAAAGCAGAGAGCCTACCGCATGCATCTGGACAAGGACCTAACTCTTGAGATATGACTACTTCATGAAGTACAGATGGCAACATCTACTCTACAGAATTGTGTATATTAAGTGATTTTCTACATGTTAAAACCTGCAACAAAATTCATCTCACAGCATAGGCCTTTATGAAACTTGACTTTTTACTTAGGAAATGTAGGATGCTTTAGGATGTTGTAAGCTCAAACCAAACTGCCTGAATCTGTGTCACAGAGATTGCTGCATCATGGGGCCTGAGCTCCTGCCCTTTAGGTAGCCAGGCACACAACTTGTCCCTGTCTTTCCTATGCAAGCTCTTCCCATAAACCCATCATTCCCTGAGGCTGGGCTATTTGGAGATAATCATCCCACATTCATGTTCAGCCTCTCCATTTGCTTCCTAGCTCTGCAGCCTTTGATCACCAGCACCTCTCAGCCTCCTCATTCAGGCTTGAAGTCCTTTGTACTTTTGAGTTTGTCTTCACCAGTCAGCCTCCTTATGCCTTTGATCATTTAAACTTCTCTTCTTTGGATCGTCTGTGGCACCATTATGTCTTTATGATTGTCAGCTGGAGAGGGGGGTTATCCAGGCATTGAGGGGCATGAGAAAGAGGTGGGTGGATCTCTGCGAGTGCAAGGCCAGCTTGGTCTACATGGTGAGTTCCAAATCAGGCAGGGCTACACAGTGAGACCCAGTCTCAAAATAATTAGACAGACAGAGAGACAATAAATAGATAATGGGAGACTGAAATGAGCAATGGACGGGCAGGTCTGAGAACACCTGTGCACATTAGCCACCCATTGATGGAGTCCACCTACTGATATAACTGCCCGCCCCCAACATTGTTCTAATACACAATGTGTTCTAACACAATGTGGCACTGGTGGAGCTCCTTAGCAGCACCAGACTTTATCTCCCAAACCTCCTGGAGCACAAGTTAGAAGCCCAGATTCTAGGGTTCAGAGCTTGGTCCAGCGGAAGGCCCTGATCCTGGGTAGCAGTGAGCACTTGGAAGTGCCTACCCCATAGTGAATGGTGCAGCAGGTACCAGACACACAGTGCAGCTTGAAGACTTACTACAAAGAAGAGCAGGAGGCCTCTCGTTACATGATATTGATTACTTATTGAAAGGATATTCATTTTGAGTACACTAGATTAAATGAGAGATAGCAGAATTAATGTTCCCTGTCTTGCTCACACAGTGTTTCTGGCAAATGAGGCTGGGCCTGGCATTCAGAACCAGTCTCTAGTGGGAGGCCTGGGTTTACAGGCCCTTCCAGATGATTCTTGGCCAGGAAAATTCAAGAAACACTGATAGGCCTTGGAACTTTTTCGGCAAATAAAGAAGTTTGGGATCAGGACATTTTATAAGATTTATGATCATACCCAAACCAGTAGAACAAGGGTTTGGAAGTCAAACTGCAGCTTCACACACACACACACACACACACACACACACACACACACACACACACACACTGAGGCATTTTGTTGGCACTACACCCCAGTGTTTAGAGAAATACCTGGTATAGGGTTCTTCATCTTGTATCAAGTGGGGCTAAGGAGACATCATCGGTAAATAAAGAGCTTGTCATGCAAGCATGAGAACCCAAGGTCAGTCACAGTGTCAAAGTTGGCTGTGGTAGCCTGTGGCTATAATTCCAGCATGGCAAGGCAGGGGCAGGTATATCACTGAGGTTCAATAGGACCCTACTGAGTTGTTGGATTCCAAATGTTGAGATCCTGTCTCTGAAATTGAGATGGATGGCATCCTGAGGAATGACACCTGAGGTTGACCTATGGCCACACATGCATGTGTGCTTATGCATGAACACAGAAACTGAGTGAATGAATGATATTATTGACCCACAAGGCTCATGGAGCTAATTGCATAGTTTCAGCCCCACCACAGGCTAGTCTGTTTCATCCTGCACTGGAGCTGTAACAAGAAACCCCTCATGGCCTAATGTGGTGGTTTGAATAAGAATCACCCCCACAGATACATATATTTGAATGCTTGGCTCTCAGTTGGTCGACTGTTGGGAAGAAATAGGTAGTGTGGCTTTAGTGGTGTAGGTGTGTCCTTGAAAGGTGTGTCACTGGAGGTGGGCTTAGCCCACACCAAGCCCAATGTCTCTCTAGCTACTTCCTCCAGATCAGGATGTGAAGCTCTCAGCTACTGCTCCAGCACCATGCCTGTCTGCTTCCCAGCATGATGATCATAGACTAACCCTCTAAAACTGTAAACAAGCCCCTAATTAAGTGCTTTCTTTTTATAAAAGTTGCCTTGGTCATGGTGTCTCTTCACAGGAACAGAGCACTAAGACACCTAAAAAGCCACAGTTCAAGTCCATCTGCACCTGCTAGCCAGCATCCCCTTTGCTTTCCAACTTAGCAGCCAAGCCTTCAGGAGGAAGCATCCTGGGAACAAGTGAGCCTCAGAGAAACAGAGTCACCACTGGTTGTTACTGCTTTGAATTCCACCTGTTGGAAATGCTGCTCCCTTCACCAAAAATAGCAAGGAGAGTGGGCTTTTCTTCAGATACCCCAGCTATTCGGCACCCAACTTCTCCAGGGCTCATTGGCTTCTATTTTTAATCACCGCTGTGTGCAGAAAGAAAGCACAGCTTTGGAAGTTGTTTTTTCTTCCGAGGACTGTAAACACCCTCCTCCTCTCCTTGTGAATGTGACAGACCAGTAGACTTCCCAGAAATCAGAACTCCTGGGTGGCAGAATGAGCCTGACTGTGGGAAAACAAAACCCAATTACTTTCCTTGTCCTCTGGGTCCCATAAATTACTCAGCAGGCAGGGCTGGGGGGAGGCAGGGTTTCACAGCATCATCACCAAGAAGCAAGGAGAGTCTTGCCTGTGGGCAAACATTTAGTGAGATGGGAGGGAGATTCATGAGCTGTTCTGGCATTGTCAGAAGGGACCCCACCTGCCGCACTACAGGCTGAAATAACCCTCTGTCAGGCTACTGGAGAAACATCTAATTGCACCCTTATTCCCTCCCTGCCCCTCTTGAGTCCCTCGCCCACGAGCTCGGTTTTAATTACATAACACTCTGAAGGAAAAAGCAGGAAACATGAAGGCAACTACAGGCAGTTAGTGTGTGCAAATCGGTTGAGTTGGCCACACACTTAGTGATCTGGGGGCCCTGACAGAATCATGGCGTCCATTCCCAAGCCCACCTCAAACTCTCACATCACCAGCAGTGTAAGCCCCAAGTATCTGTGTCTTAAGAAGCTCTGAAACGATGCTGTCAGTCTGATATTCCAGACTGTCTTGAATGCAACTGAACAACAGAGTGGACAGACAGAGATGTCACATTCTTTACACACAGGTCTTATTCCCTAGGCACTAAGCCTACTTCTCAATACCAGCCCAGGAGCTCTTGTGAGTCAGCAGCACTACCCAGGAGGGAGCCCTGAGGGTTCCAAGAGGACAGCCTAGCTGTGCTGATTTTTTGGTATCAGAGCTGGACCTGAGTTCTGCACCCCCTCATGTGGGGTTTTCTCCCAACCATAACCCAAGCACACAGCTGCTCATGGTACTTGGATTTTGCACCCTCCTGTATTGCTCTGTCCAGATCCTCAGTGGGCTAGCCTCTTATATCCCTCCTAGAGTGCTGTAGGACTCTCATCTTCCATTTCTTCCTCAGACAGACAAGCACTGACCGTGGCTAGGCTATTCCAGAGCTGGACGGTGCAGGCATGGATCCCCATTAGCTGTCAAGAAGGAGGGTAAGTGGTAGCTCAAGGGTGAGAAATTAATGAGAGATTATGCCAATTAAAAACAAAACAAATGGGAGATGGGTGAACTAAAAAGGACCAACTTACACTGTTGGAGTGTCACTGGGCCTGGTGAGACCAGGAGGAAATCGTGGTCGCTTCCTGACTATTCTTCAGGTCATTCTGTCCCCGTTACATTAGCTCCTACGTCTTCCAAGACTAGGGGAAGGGGAAGGTTTGTTTATTTGCAGGGAAGGTGCAGCTGTGGTTCTGATGTCAGTGCCTTAGGTTGTACAAATATTAAAATACTGGTTTACCGGCTTTCTCTCTCTCTCTGCCCATCTCTGTCTCTACCTATTTCTTTGGTGCCTCTTTCCTTCTACCTGCGCTGCTGTGTTTTGGAAGCAGCTCAAGCCACTGCATCCTAAGGTCTTGTTACCCCTTTCTTCCACCAAGCAAAGCCTCATCTTTCAGTCCTGAGAACGAAACTCTGTGCATAGTAGACAAGCACTCTATATCTGAGAGACATCCTCAGCCCCACAAACTTCTTCTCAGGGGGACCCTGGCAGCTCTCCACTGTGTCCTGAGCACCCCTATCCCATCTTTCTATTGGGGGCCAGCTCTCTGGTGGGGGCTCCTTCAGCATAGATCTGTCAGTAGACAACCCTTAAGTGTGTCTCATGAGAATGATGCTCAGAAAATCCAAAGCTCTGTCCAGTGGTCTGTGGAGATGATGCTTTCTCCTCAAGAGCCCATTCATTAGCCTTGACCCCAGTCACCAAGTCCAGCCTCATCCCCTTATGCTGAACTAACCCAGAGTCTATTAGGTACCACAATACTTTTGTGATTCTTGAACTGTCATTCACCCCACTCCCCATCTGGATTTGTTTCTTTTCCTGTTGCTGTGATAAAAATACCCTGACAACAGCCACCTAAGGAAGAAAGGGTTTGTTTTGGCTTACAGTTCCAGAGGGATACAATCCATCTTGGACAGGAAAAAAAGGAAACAGGCAGGGAGGTATGGTAGTGGAAGCAGGGATCTGACTTCTGTCTTTACTCAGGTAACAGAACTCAGCAAACAAAGCCAGGCTATAAACCATAAAGCCCACCCCCAGTGACATACTTGCTCCCGTAAACCTCCACCTCCTAAAGTTTCATAACCTCCCCTAAACATCAGGACTAGCTGAGGACCCAGAGTTCAAACACATGAGCCAATGTGTGCCATTTCATACTCAAACCATGACCCCAGCCCCAGCCCCCACAGCCTCTTCTACAGGCAGGAAGGAGAGATTCAATAGCATTGGCATATGCAATTACAGTCCACTCCTTAGCAATCCCTGAACAGTTCATCTGGTCCTTTTCTTTAATGTGTGAAAGAATACTGTTTTGTATGTCCAGCCTTTGGAATCACAGACAAAGTGGACAAGGGTCTCATTTTCATATCTTGTATCATATACAATGATGAATTCATGTTGATAATTATCTTGAAGGAGACTATAGAATTCTAAGG
This sequence comes from Peromyscus eremicus, assembly GCF_949786415.1. Classification (NCBI taxonomy): domain Eukaryota; kingdom Metazoa; phylum Chordata; class Mammalia; order Rodentia; family Cricetidae; genus Peromyscus; species Peromyscus eremicus. The sequence continues at coordinate 61,166,833 of NC_081418.1, read as the reverse complement.
TAATCTGACCTAGCCTGGGACAACAGAGAAAATGATTTGCACAGTGGTCCTGGAGCTCAAGGCAAAGATTGGATGGAGACACTGAGGTTCTGGGTTGAGATGGTACAAACCTAGGTTTTAAGTAGTGAAAATACTCTTTCCTGAGAAAATCCCCTTCTTTAGCTCAGATAATAATCTAGTGTGGTTCTCAGAGCTGCTGCACAACACATGTAGCATCTTTGGTAGGGAAAGGAAAGAGGGATGGTAAAGCAAAGAGCTGAGTACTAATGGATGCCATAGAAAGAAGCTTGGCATGCCCATCCCAGTGTGCAAACAGACCTCAATATCACAAGCGAGAGCAGAGGACTTAGAAACCATAAAAATATCATGCTTTCTCTCTGTGTGTCCTTCTCTCCCTTCCTCCTTCCCCCTCTCCTGCCTCTTCCTTTTCAGCACTTCATCTTTGTTCTCTAAATAGGTCTTGGATTTTTGACCTCTCTATCTACATGCATTCCAGATAACAGGGAATCTTAGAAAAAGAAGTCAATCAGTGTGAAAGCCCAGGCGACCCCAGGTGCTGGCAGGTTTGTATTCTGCACGGTTGCCATTGCATGCCCACAAGAGATAATAAAGTATCAGGTGACGCTGGGTGGCATACCAGCCACCTCTGGGCCTGAGGCAAGCTCATCACCCAGGCATTTTCTGGGAGGCAAGTACAGAGCCCCATCTCCCTAAACTCACAAATTAATTAAATGTCCCCTTAAGATGTGGCACACTGCATAATCAACAGCACTTCTGAGCTGAAAGGGATCTTGATGATCAGTCCACCAGTTCATTTTACAGAAGAGGAAACTGAGGCTTGGAGGCATTTGCTGTCTAGCTCCAGATCTCACAGTTAATTATGAGTGTCACAGAAGTGGCATTCAGGTTTCAGGCTCTTGTGTCACACCGGGCCTCAAGGAAATGTTGAGTTCCTGATGAACATGTGATCACTGGTGTAGAAGGCTGCCTTCATCTTCCCTATGGTCTCCCTAGGGGTCCAGTGGAAAGACAGCCCTGTGTGGCATTGAATCTGAGCCTGCAAGGACAAGGAAAGTGCCCAGGAGGTGATGCCAGATGAGGGGTGTCAAAGTCAACAAAATCTCAGAGGAGGGAAAGTAGATGCATGGGTGCTAAATAATACATCAGAGTGGAAAATGCTGAAACCCAATACCCTGCAGAGAAAGAAAGCAATAAAAAGCCAGGCGTTTCACACCACTGAGCTGTGAAAAAGCCTCAGGAATTGAACACCCCAGGATCCATGGAAAGTAGGACTGAAGGGCGGGCTGAAAACAGGGGAACAGTTTGTATAAGGAAGACTTAGAACCTCTTACAGCTTGGCCAGGTAGCCAGCCCACTCTCCAAGCTCCAAATCCCCAGACATGTAACTTCCTAAGGTACTTTGGAGGCAGGGCCTGAGACAAGGTCACACAGATGAGCAGTTTACCTGGGAATTCAACCCCACGAAGAAGAGGTAAAGGAGTCTAAGCAATGAAAAAGCGGGGGGGCAGGGAAGGAGCCACAAACAGAGGCACTACCACAGTGGCCGGGATGTGGGTGCCTCCAAAAATATTATGTGACTAGGACTCCAGGTCATCTTTTCTGCCCAAGGGCAAGGGTCTCCTGAGAGGATAAATAGGGGACAACCGAGTCTCTACTGTGGTTACAGAGCTGAAGCTGTGGACTCGGGAGTTCTAGAAGAGTGGAAGACATTTCAAAGGGGACCAAAGCAAGTGCTTTTCTAAAATGTCAATGCTGGGGAAAAATAAACAAACACCTCAGTATACATCTCTGCTTCCCTCTGAGGACACTGGTGGCCGGATATTTACCCCCAGAAAAACCACTGGAAGGCCTTCCAAGAGAAACAGGCTAGCACAAGACAAAAGATCCTCAAACTCCAATGTATGTGGCCTCATCAACATGGTGACCAGCTCCCAGTCCAACAGACGAGTGTAACCCTTGCATTCAGCGAGTCTCCAGTCACCTTTGCCCTCCACTCCTCTCTATTGGTAGAAGCCAAAGCCCAGCAAAATTAGAGGCTAAGCTGTGGCTAAGGACGGAGGTCACTCTCCAGTGTTGCTCTGGTATCCCTAAAATTAGAGGCTAAGCTGTGGCTAAGGACGGAGGTCACTCTCCAGTGTTGCTCTTGTATATCTAAGTTACCCTCTTCCTTCAGAAGCATTCTGATGCTTGGTTCTTTCTGGTGTTCGTACTGCATAAGGACCAAAAACCTCACATTCAAGATGCCGGGATCAAAATCTGATCCCATTAATGACAGGACTGAAATCCAGAAGGTGCTGGACTTTGGTGCTCCTCAGTTTTCTCGGCAGAAAAGTGGATACACTAAGCACTGTGTGCTCCTGGAGCTCTCGTCTACAAGTAAAGAGCTTTCTTCATGCAGGGCACCATTCATAGTGAATGCATGTCAAGAGCTTCCCCTGGATGTGTCCCTGTTCAACATGCACAACCAAGGAAGTCCTATTTGGCCAGGCTGTCAGCGGATGTCAGAGTTCAGTGTGTCACAGCTCCCCCTGCCTCCAAACTGCCCTCCTGCGGTGGGACTGGAGATGCGATGACTCCTGCGATGGGACTGAAGATGTGATGGCTCCTGCGATGGGACTGAAGATGTGATGGCTCCTGCGATGGGACTAAAGATGCGTCGGCTCCTGCAATGGGACTGAAGATGCGATGACTCCTGCGATGGGACTGAAGATGTGATGGCTCCTGCGATGGGACTGAAGATATGATGACTCCTGCGATGGGACTAAAGATGCGTCGGCTCCTGCAATGGGACTGAAGATGTGATGACTCCTGCGGTGGGACTGAAGATGCGATGGCTCCTGCGGTGGGACTGAAGATGCGATGGCTCCTGCGATGGGACTGAAGATGCGATGACTCCTGCGATGGACCTGGAGAAGCCATGGCTCCTGCGATGGAACTGGAGATGCGACGGCTCCTGCGATGGGAGTGGAGATGTGATGACTCCTGCGGTGGGACTGAAGATGCGATGGCTCCTGCGATGGGACTGAAGATGCGTCGGCTCCTGCGATGGGACTGAAGATGTGATGACTCCTGCGGTGGGACTGAAGATGCGATGGCTCCTGCGATGGGACTAAAGATGCGTCGGCTCCTGCGATGGGACTGAAGATGTGATGACTCCTGCGGTGGGACTGAAGATGCGATGGCTCCTGCGATGGGACTGAAGATGCGTCGGCTCCTGCGATGGGACTGAAGATGTGATGACTCCTGCGGTGGGACTGAAGATGCGATGGCTCCTGCGATGGGACTGAAGATGCGTCGGCTCCTGCGATGGGACTGAAGATGTGATGACTCCTGCGATGGGACTGGAGATGCCATGATGCCTGCGATGGGACTGGAGATGCCATGACTCCTGTGATGGGACTGAAGATGGGACGACTCCTGCAATGGGACTGGAGATGCAACGACTCCTGCGATGGGAGTGGAGATGCCATGGCTCCTGCAATGGGACTGGAGATGCGACGACTCCTGCGATGGGACTGGAGATGCAATGACTCCTGCGATGGGACTGGAGATGCCATTGCTCCTGCAATGGGACTGGAGATGCAATGACTCCTGCGACGGGACTGGAGATGTGACGACTCCTGTGATGGGACTGGAGATACGACGACTCCTGCAACGGGACTGGAGATGCCATGATTCCTGCGATGGGAGTGGAGATGCCATGATGCCTGCGACGGGACTGGAGATGCCATGACTCCTGCGATGAGACTGGAGATTCCATGACTCCTGGGATGGGAGTGGAGGTGCCATGACTCCTGCGACGGGACTGGAGATGCGTCGGCTCCTGCGATGGGACTGGAGATGCCATGACTTCTGTGATGGGACTGGAGATATGATGACTCCTGTGATGGGACGGAAGATGTGATGACTCCTCCGATGGGACTGAAGATGCGATGGCTCCTGCTAGCTTCTCGAGAAGCCTCCTCCGTGCTCCCCATTGCCGTGGTCTCACCACTCCAACATGCAAAAGATTCATTCCCTGTCCGTCAACCTGTGTGCCTCAACCACTGACTCCCAAACCATCCCTTATCAAATGGAAGCTTTCCCACTTAACTTTGTACCTCCTGAGCCTCCAGACACCTCAGATCATTCCATCTGTCACCATCCCAGCCTTCTCCACACCCATCTCTTCTCTGAACACCTCCTCTGCCTTTTCCCCCTGGATGAAACCTAGCTCTCACTTGAAGACACTGCATCCCCTTCAAAGCCCTCAAACCAATAGGCTGGGGGTGAAGCAGGTGTTCTCCAGTCTCCTTGTTGGGGCTTCTACAACATCATCTGTTCTAATTCATTGGGGGGTGCTCTTGCCATCCCCAGACCTAAGAAACCATCAAGACCTAGATGACCAGCTGGCTCAACACGTACTCTTCTACTTGGTCAGGAGAAAGTGGGTGGATCTTCCTCCACCTCAGCTCCCCCAGCCACAAGAAGTCCCTAGTGTCCAGGTAGTCATGACTGTGCAGTCTTTCTGACTGGGGTTTCTTCCAAGGCATGGAGGGGCTCTGAAGCTCACAGGGCAGCCACCAGAAACAGCCAGGAAGGAGTCCACTTGTCTGGGCCTCTGCACTTCCAGACCAACTTAGCAAAATTACAACCTCATCTCCATCTGTGTGTGCGCTTCAATTCAATAAATACTTCCTAAGCACGTAGATTTGCTCTGCTGAATGCTGTAGATGCAAAGGCGTCTACAAGGAAGGCATTTTCATTTTTAAAGAATATGCAAAGGTGCCCCTTTTGTTCTCTTTCTCCTGGGCACAAACCTGCGCTTCCTAACCACCTCCAAGCACACAGTGTCTCTTTCCTGGTGTCTAAAATCCTGTCTCCTTGGCCTACTGACATAAGCACTTCTCAAATGCAGACAGGAACAAAAAGTGATGATTAAATCAGTTCATTTTCAAGACAGAATGATTGCCTTCCCCTCTTAGGCTCCTACACCTTAAATATAATAATGCTAGGCATTAAATTGGAGCGATGACTCAGTGGATGGTTTAGTGGTTAAAAGTGCTTACTGTTCTTTAAGACCTAAGTTCAGTTCCCAGTGCCCATGCTGGGCAGCTCACAACTGCCTATAACTCTGGTTCCAGGGCCTATCCAAAACAGTCTTCTCGTTCCTGCAGGAACTGCAGTAACATGTACACACACACAAACACACACACACATACACACACACACACACACACACACACACACACACACACACACACACACTTTAAAAACACTTAACATAATACTATCAAAATAAGAATTGGTACTTTACACTGTAAACATTTGCGTACATACCAAGTAGGTACATTGGGAATAATACCAAAGCACAACAGTAGGCCTGCCAGCCTCACAGACCTGTCTTTCCTGAATCAGACTTGTACAGTCTTCACACTTGTACCAAACAATGTGTGATGCTTGTACATTTGCATTTTCCCCTTACTGAATACTGCACTGTTTCAGATGCTTAATATCCTTCTGAATACCGTTTAGGTCAGATTCCTGACTGTTAACCTAATAGGTCAGTTTCCTGTTAACTTGATGGTTAGGTCAAACTGCTAACAGAATCATTCTCTCAATATTCAGAGGCTACACTGTGGGCAAATGACTAGTTCCATTTGGGGCTTTTCTGATGCTTTAATTTCTGGGTTGTGGAATTTGAAAAGCCGTGTGTGTGTGTGTGTGTGTGTGTGTGTGTGTGTGTGTGTGTGTGTATCCATCCATCCATCTACTGGTAATTGCAGAAGAGTTATTTCCAAATACACCAGCCCATTAGAGAGATGTCCCTAGATGATTTACCAAAGACCAAAACTTCCACTTTTATAAAGGTTACATATTTCTCTTACTAAGATACTTTCATATATAAGACATGAATAATAATTCCCTAAACTCTGAGTCTGTTCTCATTCTCAGCAGTTCCCATAGGTTTGGGTTTAGTTGGGTTGGTTTGTTGTGTTATCTCCCACGCTCTGCATCTGCTGGTGGCATAGTGAGGGGTTGGGGACCTTGGTTCAGCTCACCTATTCTGGCCCCCTTTCTTGTCTTCTCCGAGAAGAGACTACTCAAACTCCACCCTCTTCCTCCTCTCGCACCCCTCACATTCACAGCCAATCTGTCCTCACCAGGACTTGCCTTTCCACGGGGACTGAATCTGTCCCAGGTTCTCTGTTTTTACCACATCCCTCTTCCAGGAAAGCCTTACCCTCCTGGACTGAAGGCACAGGCTCCTGAGATCTGGGTGTTTGTCTTCTGACAAATCCATTCTCAAACTCCATCTCTAAGGTCTTCAGAAACAGAATTTGGAAAGAAGTGGGGACCAGATGATGTCATAAGGATATGGGGTCCCTACATTGGCATTAGTGGCCCTATGACAAGGAGGCTATAGGGCTGGTTCTGTTTTGCCATGTGGTAATTCCTGAAAGTTCCATTGCTTTGGGCGTGGGGGTTCCCCTACCCTCCTTTTCCACCTCCTGCCTACTGAATGAGATAAGCCATTTCCCTTGGCCATGTGGGAAAATTTATAAAATGCAATTGTTTGTGAAAAATTTGCTGTGTACAGGGGTCCTGTGTCTGCCTCTGGATCTCCCTATAAGGTCTTGCCACCTGAGTGTGGAATGAAGTGGGAGGATCAGCTGAGGATTCTGATGTGGTGGTTGAGTCCATGAAGGAATGGGGGTCCCTGACACCTTCTTCTGTTTCATAAGGAACAAATCACCCTGTGTCTGCAGGGCTCTTGCTACCCGAGTGTCACCTGCTGGAGGCACATATCCTCTTGGCCCCAGAAGAACTTCCTTTCTCACATGGAAAGAGGGCCAAGAGGTGGGTGGACAAGGCTAGAAAAATGAGCAGGCAGCCTGCCCACCGAGCATCCAATCAGCCGAGGTGCCTGACCCAAAGCTACACCTCAGTATGGAAACACCAGTGAGCCATTGCCTGGGATGAGGCGTCCACCCCAGGTTTGTGAAAGGCTTTCCTAAGGCCTGGCACTCATTTCTGCTCCTTCTCTCCTTTCACCCTGGCTGCGCCGTCCTTCTCCACCTCTCCCCACCATCTCTTCTTTAGCCTGCTGCGGCTCCATTTCCCCATCCTTCCCTGGGTCAGCCTCAGGACCACTGTCCCTTCCTGAGGCTCTGCTCCAGCTCATTTCCCTTTCATGCTGGGCCACAGATGCTCTGCTGCCACCTTGATGCCACACTGGGGAGTCAATCCAAAACACCCCTGGAAGCTGAGGGCCTGCCAAGTGCGAAGGGGAAGTTGGGAGGCGGGGCTTTCACTCCCGCGGTGTCAGAGCACTTCCAAAGTCTAGGCAACTGCTGGATGAGGACAGGCTTCGGTGGTGTTCTGAAACTCTCTCTCAGTAGCTCTGGAGCTTCAAGAATGATTTAAGAGGATGGAGAGTTGGCCAAGTCAGTAAAGTGCTTACTGTAAAAGCATGAAGACATGTGTTTGAATCCCCAGCTCCCGAAAAGCCAATTATGGCGTGGGACACTTACAGTCCCAGCGCTGGGAAGGCAGAGACAAGTGAATCCATGGAGCCAGTCAGTGAGCTCCTAGTTCAGTAAGAGACCCTGTCTCAATAAGGTGGAAAGCAATCGAGAAACACATGGAATGTTGCTTTCCACACATATTCATATGCACATGCTCACACATTCCCGTGAACACACACATGCAGACACACAACCGAAAGTGTCAAGCTCCTCCATGTTCTGTTTTCTTATTTATAAGATGGGCGCTGGATAAAATGCCCACTTGAGAAGGTGTTAATGAAGGCATATGACACGATTTTGGTGGGACACACCCACACTGCATCATGGGATACACAATACTGATTACTGATGTACCCAGAGAGCATTACCTCCCCAAACCAGTGCTGAATTCACTCATGAAATGACTGCACTAACGTGATGGGACACTTGATGACTTTGAACCTACATCCAGGAAGCTGGGCAGGCTCCATCTAGCATGTAAAAGCTGATCACCCTCAGGACAACAGTGAATATCCAGCTCCATCTGACCCTCAGTTGCGGAGCAGCTTCCCATCCTTGGTTGAGAAAGACTCAGGTCACTATTCTGGAGGGGTCAGCAATACACCCAAGAGCCCTACTTCTAATCAAGATCTTTCTGGTTTTGAGCTATAAGGTTGGGGTGGTCCTGGGTCTCTCCAACCCAATGTGGAGCTTAGAAACTACCAAAGCTGGAAGCTTGACCCCCAAAAGGCTGTGGCCAATTTTTTGCCTAAGCGCTCACACAGACTGATTTTAACTGGCATTTTGTGTTCATTGTGGCCAGTGAGAACTTTGTCCCCAGCAGGGAACTGGGGTTAATGGTTCTGCCTCAGTCATGATCTTTATGAGATTTGCGTCTTTCCTGGATAAGTTCTAGGGCAGAGACTGCTCATTTTCAGTGTTTTGCCTGGAACTAGGAATTCCCTTTCTGTGGCAAGACAATGCAGTCTTTTGATCTCTTTCCAGAAACTCATATATGCTAGCAAAGTGGACCTCTCCAGATCTCATAAGTTGGCTGTGACTTTCAGACCTGGACGTGCAGAAGGGCTCCACTCACACAGTGATACTAATGGTGATAGTGGTTGGAATGATGCTTGTCATATTACAAAACATTTCCTCACCCATGCTTATTTTATACTCAGGTGAGAATGGAGAAGCTGACGCTAACAGTATTGGACTTTAAGCCATCTGTGATTAAACTGTGGCCCAGAGAAGTGACCTGACTTTTCTAAGGCCATAGAGACAGCAAGGTTAAGACAAAACTGAACCAGAGCTGTGGTCTCCTGGTTTCTGATCACATCTTGCTCTCTGACCCTATGACTAATGTCAATAATGCCTTTCCATGTACATGGAGAGTCTTGGGACTCTGGATATTTTTAGGGAGTCCTGGGAGAATAGAACAACATTCCAAGGGAGGTAAGAATACGAAAAACAGCCAGAGTACATATGGAGACTCAGAATAGCAGGTCAACTGTGGTTCAGAGGAAGCAGGCTTCCCATGCCTGGGTGAAGGACCCCCAGGCAAAGTAGCAGGTGATCTGAACTTAGACTCTGACTTAGTCATTGACCTTCATGGTGACCTACTATGTGAGAAAACATCATCGTGGCCATTCTGACTTAGTCATTGACCTTCATGGTGATCTACTATGTGAGAAAACATCTTTGCAGCCGCTTTTGACACGAGCTACATCTCAGCTATCTCACATTACTCTGGTTCTCCACAAAGCACCGGGCAAAACCAGAGGAGTGTAGGACATCACTCACACACTCAGGAGGCTTCAACATCCAAAGAGAAACATGTGAGAGCTGTGTACCAAATCCTGGAGTGGTGGCCGGTGTGGGAGATGGGACCTGTGAAGAAGGAGGGTGGATCTGGATCAGTGCGAAGGAAAGACAGTCCAACCTGCCCATATGAAGGCCAGCCATTTGAGTGTCTGAAGATGCTGGGGAGATGGAAAGCCAGGACTAAAAGCTGGAAAGGCTCTCCTGACTTGGAGTGGGGAGGGCAAACCTGGCTTGACAGGAGTCCATCAGAGCTCCTGGCCTTTCCATGCCTCTTCCTTTAAGATTATACCCAAACCAGCACCATTAGGGTCCTTCTTGATTGGGAGCTATTTCTGTGTGGTTTGGTATAATGAGGCTGAGTTCTCAGGCACACAGATCAACACATTAAAGTGATAAAGTCCAGGATCATTGGACACCATCTGCAGGGAATAGGTTTACAAGAAGGCATGAAGGTCTCTGTGTCCATACACTTCATGTCCCCTCTGTGGCTTTCATCACTCTGGCTCCCCTGCCACCCTGCTGTCTCTGCCCTGTTTTCACCCTCCCACCTACTGGCTTCACGCTGCCTTCAGCTGGAAGCAAATAGCCTGAGTGCCTATCAGCATATTTACCTCCCCCAGAAGTATTTCCCAGTGAGTCCCCCCCCCATTGCTCTCTCTAGTCCATCATTTTAGCCGCAACTGCACAGTTCATATGGGGTGCTAGCCAGAAAGGACAGAGGGTTAAACAGGGCAGTTGATTCCATTCCCTAGTGATCAGGAATAGAGTGCCAATCAAATGGATGTGCAGGTGTCCACAGCAAGGAAGCCCTTTTCTCTGTGCCCAGGAATGATAGCTATGACTATCATATGGCAGATCCATTTGTAGCTTATTGAGAAACCACCACGATAAGAAACCAGCTCATATCCAGCTCTATCCACAAGTGGCTCATGGTACAGATGCTACAGAAGGATGTCAGACACCTCCTCCCATTACTGCACAGACTACAGAGCCTCTGGTGCAACAGCCAATCTCCTCCATCTCTGTGAAGATGAGACAGGGTGAGCAGCAGGAAGTACAAACTACATCAGAACATGCCTCACTCTGGTCCCCAGTGGCAGAGATTCCATTGTTCACTCAACCACTCCACAGGAAGAGCCACAGCCACCATGAGGTGATGAGGCCTTGGAGTTGAAGAAGAAAATGCCTGTGCTCTAGCCCACCTCTCACAGATCCAGGAACTCCAGCCACGAAACCACCCAGAAACACGGAGCCTGGCAACTGTGACTCATAGAAGATTGTTCAGAAGATGACCTAACAACTTTGTGATGGACACAAGGAAGCTCAGTGTCCTGCAGACCCAGGCAGAGGTTGATAAATCCAGCTGGGGAGGTCTGCTTGACCCCTCTAACAGAGTGAAGCACCCACAACTTCTTTATCTGGAGAACGGACAGCTACATGGCCCTCAGCCAGAACTGTGTCTGAATATGGCCTGGAAGAGGTGGCCCAAGACGGTGAGGACAAAACAGTACCCAGGTAAACAGACCACTGAGGCTTAGTGTAGCTCAGGGTGCATGTACATACAGAGGCCCCAAAGGGTCCTGCTGCCCTTAAGAGTCAATAGCAAACATCCATGAGAAGAGGCCCTGCAGGATGGAAGGGAGCGTGGACCAGATCTAACTGCACACTGGGAACGTGGACCAGATCTAACTGCACACTACTAACAAGGTCTCTTCTAGAAACTTTCTAAAACGTAATTTGGGTTCTTTATGACATGGAGAAGGGCAGCAGAATCCCCACGAAGAACTGGTTGGCAGCTAGGCTCACACTATTTCTACTGCAGTGACTTGAAGCTACAGATCCTGGGAGAGATCAGGCTGCCTGAATAGTGGCACAAATGTTCAGCTCACTGAGAGGCAAACTCCTGGGAGAATTTAACCTAAACCACATGTAACTCTGAGTTTCAACACAGAATTGACACACCAGTGTACCATTTGATGCTAGAGCAGATAACCTGAAAATTAACTCCACTTCAAGCTCTCATTCCAGGATTTTAATCAGATTTGGACCAAATTTGACCCCATGCAGAGTGTGGTGCCTTGGGTAGAGAGGTCAATTGTAAATGATACAAGCCTGTCTGTGTCCAAACATTGCCATATATAAACTGTGTTCCACAGTGGACAGCCAGCAACAGCCACAGTGAGCCCAGGGGGGAGGACAGCACACGGCCGGGCTCAGGACACAACAGTGGCCATTCCTTCACCTGCTGTGAAAGCCTGTCCTTCCACCAGGCACTCTGACTCCCCACAACCTCCAAGGACACCCATGGGGTCCTCATGCTCATGAGTCATGTTACATGGGAGGCTATCTGAATGCAAAAACACACAACATGACTCACTTGAAACATCCTCATGCCAGAAGCTGCACTTTCTATCTCCAAGGACAGAGGCAGGCTAACTAAGCCAAAGGTTTCACACTTTTCACAATCAATGGTAGACTCTTGTAACATTCTGAGAATTCATGGTGGTCCATGGCCATGAGTGGCCAGCGATCCCGAGTACTGGGTGTCAGTCATTTTACATCCACCATCCCTTCATGAGATACACTGGAAACTGGTGGTTGAGAGACTGCAGCTCCACCACAGGGGAAGCATGGACTTGACTAAGACTCCAGTTCAGAGCAGGCTAACAAAACCAGCCCACCACTGCATGACCTGCAAGCACATGGGGACAGAGCTTGACACAACTCTGGACAGCATGATCACCCACCCACACAGTTATTTGGGTGGAAGGTCGGCTGAGGATGGCACAAGGAAAAGCAGGTGCTCCCAGGAGTCTGCACCTCCCGAGCTGGCCTGCCTGCACCACCATCTATGGTGATTCCTGCACACAGTATATAGTAACTCACTACTCATCTATGTACTTTCACACTGTTCACTCTAAAACCCAGGACCACAGGCATTCCAGGTAAGCATTCAGCTAATAGGCCACAACCCAACTAAGCCAAGAGATTAATGGTGCCCAGAGGTCAAGTTAGGAAACAAGGTGTGTATGGTTACATTTGGAGCCAGATACAAGGGGCACTAGATGGCACCTTGCAGGCTGAGTGACAGCCATGAACCAGGATGGCTGTAGAGAATCGGAGATGATGAGGCAGAGTGTGAAGTTCAGAGATTTGAGATAAGGAAACAAAATAATCAACTGTGTTCCTCCTCTCAAGGCTGATGGTGCATGTGGGAAAATGGAGGGCTGATAGGAGACGCATGTGGATGATTCCCAGGGAAGGAAGGGTCTATGAGAAATGCCTCTACATAATTCCCCAAAGCTAGTGCTTCTGGGGATGCTTGCACATCAGAGAACAAGATGGGCCATGCTGGGAGAGGACTGAGGCCTGGATGTCCTTTGTGATTCTCAGAATGAGGTGAGGCCTCTGTGACCTCACAGGGTAAGTCCCTGCCCTAGTGACAGCAGTGGTCTTGGCCTGAGGGTAACACAGAGTCCAGCAAGGACAGCTGGAAGTCAAAGCAGGCCCAAGTGTCTTGGAGGTTTGGGGCTATTTTCTGGGATGGATACTACCCAAAATTAATCTGAGTGACTCATTCAGTGGGAGGCACTTGTTCACTGGGGCTTTATATGGGGAGACTGGAACATAGTGAGATAATTAAAATGTCTCTTCCTTAGGGCAGCTCATCCTAAGAAGAACTAGAAACAGCAGGGATCAGGGGTCCCATAGCAGTGGGACTGGCCACTCAAGAAGCCAGGGAGAGAAACTGCTGGACTCACCAGGGAGAGGGGCCTTGGAATGAAGCCACGCAGATGTTTCTGGACCAGGACTCCAGCATCCAGCTTAGGTAAGGAAGGACAGAGGGTTCCTGTTTGCATGCTCAACAACGACCATCATTCATAGTGTGTCCAAGGATGGTAGAGGAAGTCTCTGGGGTACTGATGTCAGCTTCCCTGGCAGTAGCAATCTTTTCATTTGTACTCAGATAGCTGACAAATATAGGAACAAACTCAATGTCACTATCACAGGAACACCATGGCTGCACTCTCCCCTCTAATTCTGTACTTATATACATGTTCTCACTTGGTATATGTGCTATTGGTGTGTGCTCCTGCCTGCAGGTTCACATCCATGTGTGAAAGTGCATGTAGATGATACTGAATAATGTCAAATGTCTTCCTCTACCAACTATATGAGACAGGGTAAATTTATGCTCATCCTTTGTTGATAAGATGACAACATCACCACATCTTAAACATCCCACTTTGCTGGGACAGTGTGCTCAGCACAGTGTGGGAAAGCATAGTGGTTCCTCATACTAAAATCAGACCCACAGGAAGAAGCTGGACAGAGATGTGGTAAAGCCTCTGTTACCTCATATGATAGCTCATCAGCATGGTAATGGTTGTGGTCTTCATGGGAGGGAGCACAGTATCTACTGGGGTGGGCTGTGGGATTCAGATGGAACTGCAGGTGTGAAAGTAAGTTGGGGCTAAGTGGTGGGATGAATCCATACAGGATTCTTGGGATGAGGGCCTAATTTAAACTCCTTACGCTACTCAGAGAAGCGGGGGTGATAAAGGGTGTGAGACACAATGTGGTCCTTGAAGTGACCTTTAACAGGACCTCAGCTATAGCAGTAGGAAAAGTTGCAGTAAGTATCAGCAGACATGTTCCAAGGACTAGCCAAACAAGGACTCAAGGAGATCACAGCCACTATTCACCAGAGAATAAGGTCACAGGGTGACCCCAGCCTGTACCATGTGAAAAGACTTTAGGTTACAGACCGGAGCAGGATAAAGCTCTGTTCTTGTGCCCCAAGCCAGGGACAGCGGTCCTCTATGACAGCCCATAGTGTGCAGGCCCGTCAGTTCTTTTCTTCTACTAACCTCCACCTGTATTTGTCAGAAAAGGTGACAGCAGCTGAGGCAGAGCCAGTGCCGTGTCAGGATCCTGTTTCCAAACTGTGATGGGATAGAGCTCTGCTGTCACACTGTTCTCCAGTGAGTGACATTCTCAGAGGCCATTGACTACTATGGGAGAGCCAGGCTGGGAAATCTCATGACATTCTCGGAGGCCATTGACTACTATGGGAGAGCCAGGCTGGGAAATCTCATGACATTCTCAGAGGCCATTGACTACTATGGGAGAGCCAGGCTGGGAAATCTCAGGACATTCTCAGAGGCCATTGACTACTATAGAGAGAGCCAGGCTGGGAAATCTCATGACATTCTCAGAGGCCATTGACTACTATGGGAGAGCCAGGCTGGGAAATTTCATGACATTCTTGGAGGCCAGTGACTACTATGGGAGAGCCAGGCTGGGAAATTTCATGACATTCTGCTTTCAGTGCCCTCCTCCTTCAAGCTGGATTGAATGGTAGTGAAGGGACAAGTTGAAGGACAAGTTTACCACAGGATCCTACAGATGGCATACTCCAAGTCTCTTGACTAGAGAAACTTGCTGATAAAATAAATCAGCAGAAATGATAGATGAAGATTTGAACATTGCACACTGGGGTTGAGTATAACACATCCCCATGGCCTTGCTCTTCCCAGGGGTGGTGATCCCTGCAGGGGAAGGAAAATAGTTATGAGCCTGTTCCTCAGAAATGGTCATAAGGGAAGCCTTTTGGTACTTCCCCTAGTACCAGTCCAAAAGACACTCATGTGCTTGGACAGCCTTGTGCTTTCCCAAACAGAGTGAGGCCTGGCCTTTGTGACCTCACATAAGGGTTGCTATGACTTACTTCTGAGGGCAACACTAGGATTTATACCCAGAAGAAGGTGGATAGGGATATATTTCAGGTAAATGACTGCAGAAAATTCTTTGGGTGAAAATGTGATCTCACACCAGTGTATGGACACGTAGGGGGCGTTATAGAAAAAGGGTGACTAAGTCACAATTCCATGTTACAGGTTTTTGATATGCAAGACAGATGTGGTCTTAAGAAAAGTTGCATTAGAAAGGAGCAGAGAGACACCCTCACTGAGCATGGCTATGCATGACATGCAGGGAGAGGACACCATCCACACACAGGAAAGAGGCCTTGTGAAGATCTGCACAGCCCCCAGTGCCTTAGCAAGACATCCTCTAGACACATGAGGGACAAATCTCTGTTGTTTCCTTGAACTCCCTGTGATATTCCGTCATGGGATCTGACCACAGAACAGGATGAAAGACTGCACGACCCTTGTTGGGACTCTCTTAGCTCTCTCTATTAGAAGCAATAACCTTCCCACATGAGCTCTTCAAGCCTCTCCACTATAGGCAGAGTCAGATATATATCAGGAAAGACTTCCCAACCACCTTCTCTCCTACATATTTGATGTGTTTGTATAATGTGTAATTTATTTCATCTGGACTGTGTGCTATGTGTCTCTGTGTTCCTAAAGGACAGGTCAATGATGTTCTGATTACATTTGACATGACAGAAAAGGACATCAAGTATTTTCCTCTGTCAATATCAATCTGTCTATTTTTATTTTCAGAAAAGCTGGCTATAGACAAAGGCTAATGACAATGTAGCTTTGGACACACATGGACTCCATTGCCTCGAGCTTGAAGAGAAACAGGTGCAGGACCGTCCAAAGAGGCAATGAACCCAGGCTAAACTCTGAACACTAAAAAGCCAATATATACCTACCAAAAGCAGTGAAGGCCAACTATGGACCCTTAGAATCCTGAGCTACAGGTTGAGGTGAAAGTAGCCCAGATATAAGCATGAACCTAAAGATGCAGGAACTCAAATAAGAGGCATTTCCTGGTCTTCCATGGACCATTGTCCTGCCAAGGCCCAATGCAGAAGAGAAGTGTGCCTGGGACAAATTCTGCAGTAAAAGAGGCCTGCACCAAAAAAAAAAAATTATTGAGTGGTCTGAAAGTGGACCCTAAAGAAGCCCAGACCCAAATCTAGAATAGAGTGGACTCTGGGTCAACCCTTGACTACGAAAAGGGCAGGCCTATGGACAGATAATATATTGACATGGGTAAATTTTGAAATTATAGAGGCCCAGGCCAATCCAAGAAGAGAGGTGTGCCTGGGCCAAACTCTAACCCTGTAGAATCCCAGGCCCAAAGCAAGAAGAGATATAGGCCTAGGCTAATACCTTACCCTTCAGAATCCCAGGCCCAAAGCAAGAAGAGATGTGGGCCTGGGCCAGTCCCTCAAACTTAAGATACTTAGGCTCAGAAAGAGATGATATATGGGCCTGGGACAATCCCCAAAGTAAAGAGGCCCAGGTTAAGCTACAAAAAATGTATGCCTTAGCCAAACCCTATCACTGAAGAATCCCAGGCCCAAAACAAGAAGACATATGGGCCTGGGCTAATACCTTACCCTTTAGAATCCCAGGCCCAAATCAAGAAGAGATGTGGGCCTGGGCCAGTCCCTGAAACTTAAGATGCCTGGGCCCAAAAAGAGATGATATATGGGCCTGGGAAATCCCAAAAATGTAAGAGGTCCAGGTTAAACTACAAAAGGATTATGCCTGGGCCAAACCCTAACCCTGAAGAAGCCCCAGCCCAAAGCCAGAAGAGATATGGACCTGGGCTAATACCTTACCCTTGAGAAGCCCATGCCCAAAGCAAGAAGAGTTGTGGGCCTGGATCAACACCTGAAATAACAGAGGCCCAGGGAAACCACGAAAAGGAGTGAGTGCAACCAAATTGAACCCCTGACTCCCAGTACAATTACTAAAGTAAAATCATTCTGGATTAACACCTCACCAAAGAGATCTGGGCCCAAACAAAGAACACTGTGCCCACACCAAATCTAAAGTGAATAACATGTGGTTAAGAGTATATACCATGAGGCTCTCTGATCCAAGGCCTTAGTTTCAATTGGTATAATACAACCAACCAGGTATTAATGCAGACATATGCCAGCTTGAACACTGATAAACTTGGACACATTCACAATACTTCCTGTACTAATGACTGATATGGACAAACTGAGTATCAAATATGTGCTTCTCACACAGAAACTTCATTCAATCCAGGCAACATCCTCAACACATGTGAGCAAGCATGATACCCTCACCATAATATGACAAGGGCTCACTAAATAACTATCAGTGTAGACATGCAATACCTAAAATTGTGTTATGCTACACCCTGTAGTGTCTGACACAAGGACTTATCGACTTAGACTGATTGTTTCAGAAAGAAGTATTTCTCAAGTATACCTCAGGCCACAGCCTGTAACCAAGAACCTTGGACTAATCATAGTTGGTCTTGTTCTGACTGACTAACACTTGGACACATCATATTCTTCAAGATCCAGATCTTGATGATAACCTGATGATTAATACAGGTGCAAGGACTTACACAGACCTCAAAGGAACCCGGCTGCTCCTTGAACCCCAAGAGCCTGGGCTAATAACGTCATCAAGGGTGTGTGGACTGCACCCTCTTTCTATGCAATCCAGGATAAAATCCCACCACAAAGGAGTGATGCCTTAAAGGGACCAAACCTCACCTTAATGACCAAAGGAAATAGACATAACCATGACCCTGACCTGGTCTGACCAACAGGCATTACCTTCATGCCAGTTTATTTTGTAGGATATCAATGGAAGTTGGGAGCTGTTTGACCACCAAGAACCTTGGGTCAAATTCCAAGTGTGTTTGGGCCACACCCTCTCTTCTTCCAACCCAGGCTCCATTACCAATACAGGGGAGCCAGGACCAAATGACATCCTTGACTGTGTCCAAGCCACAAATGACCATCAACCAACATGGGCAGACCTTGTACTTAGGGGTGTGTGGGCCGCACCCTCATTTCAAGTCTGACCACATGCTGTCTGGACTCCAAGAAATACAGGAGAAGATGATGTGAGTTATCCCACAAGAAACCTTCCAACAACATGGACCCACTGGACTAACAAAAGCATTGGTGGTTTAATCATTGAATTTCCACATATTACCTTCGAGATGTGTAGACTACACACACCTTTCACCCAGCTCAGGCAACCATGCTCAAATCAGGGAGTCAAGACTACCTCACAGCCTTCATGACCATTTGGGTCACATTTGAATATCAAATAGGCACACATTGGATAGAGGGTGTGTGGGCCGCACCCAGGAATCCCCTGTGCCCAGGGTTTATCAGGACTACAACAGATCAAGGACAGCACTTTGATCTCAAGTGTGATCTAGAGCACATACGACTCCAGGAAGGTTGGACACATTTTAACACCATGGGGTGGTGGTCTGCAGAATGACATCATGGAAAAAGATCATAGAGTGACAGCAATGGAATCCTGCCAACCAATCAATATCAGTGTGAGCTGGGGACTGGCTAACTTACCACCAAGAAGCCTGGGTCAAAATTAACTTTGAGGGTTGTAGACCTCACCCTCTCTTCATCAAACTCAAGAGATAAACTTAACTAGGAGGACCCAGGACCACAAAACATGGCCTTCATGATGTCTGGGTCACACCAAAGAAGCAACCTGGACAGACTTTGCCATGATGGGTGTGTGGGCCGCACCCAAGTGTCATTATTTGTCCAGGCACTATCTTGTCTACAGAGATCCAGGACAAGATGATCTCATGTGTGACTTAGACAACACCAAGACCTCACAGGAAATTGGAACCACCACAACAACCAGCATCAGTGGTCTGCTATGTGACATCAGCCTCATAAACTTCACAAGCCTCACAAGACTGTGGTCCAAACCCTCTTAGCTTGACATCCCAGGTTCCCTTCCCACTCCCTATTGACCTTGGTCCTCAACCTGACCTGATTAGAAACATCAAGTAACCCATTGGGTTAAGAAGGTGATGGACCAGGAGTATGTAGTGGGTAGCCATTCCAGCTTTGTTCTGGAAGTTCCAACCCCCATTGAGACTTCGGCAACTGTCACGCCTATAAGGCGGGGCCAAGGGAGGCACCTGGGGACCCGAGATCCACGGACACAGGTCTTTTCCTTCCATCTAGGTCTGATTCACTCTGTTTACCTGCACACATCCTATCCCTTCAGAAATACGAGAGCCCATCAGACAGTATGGAAACAAAGGCCAACAACCAAATGTTTCCCTGGCTCTCGCATAGACTTTCTATGCACAGTAGCTACCTGACTGCCCCTACTTTTGGACAGGAGCTTTTGGACTCTGGATACAACGCCCTTGGTTCTGCATCAGAGGGAAGGATGTTTGCAGTTCACAAATATCAGTAGTTATACATAAAACAGACTACCCAGAGAAGGGGTCACCTTTCCTAGTGATAACTGGATCATCTTAACCAAAGCTTTTATCATATCCCTTGTCCATTTGCCTATATAAATTTTGTGATTCAAAACTGGTGAGAACTCTATCAGTGAGCCTTGGTGTGTGCACATGGAGGCCCTACCACAGACTGTCTGGATTTTTGAGCATGGGCTCAAACCTAATACAAAAGAATACCTGGTTAAGTCCTGAAATCAAAGGAGCCTGGATGAAACCTAAGTGAGAGAACCTCAGGACAAACCATGATAGGAAAGTAGCCTTGTCAAAATATGAACCCACAGCAGCCAGGGGCACACTCTAAACCCCAGAAGTCAGGAATCAAACCCTGATCCTGCATAATCCCAGAATGAACCAAGTCCCCAAAGGAGGCAAGGATGTATCCTGAAACCAAAGGTCCCCAAACCAAACCCTCAGACACAGGGACCTTGGCATGAGGAACCTCTTTTATGTGTTGCTGCTCATGGGGGTTCAGGAGAATCCCAAAACAAAATGGGCTAATTCTGCTGCCATTGCTCACTCCCCAGAAATTGAAGGCAAGGCCTGATTATTGAAATCATCAGGCATTTAGGACATGGGACTCAGATATTTTGGGCTGATGTCACACTAGAACCTCCTCCATGAGGACTATCTTTCACAATCCTGGCAGGTGCTATAGAAGCTGCAATCAATAGTGATGCCCGTTAACCACACAATGACCAACACGGTAGGGTGTCCCAAAGGCTGTAACAGTGGCCCTCATGTCTGGCAGTAGCTTGTCTATGTAATTGGACTTAAATTAAGGCTCTGTTCAACAGGATGGAAATATTGCCTGTTACTGTTATCCTAGCCAATTACTCATGGCTACTGCAGCCATGGATCTTATGGCATAAACTACTATGACATTTTACTAAACCATTGTAATTCCTGACTATATTCTCCATATTTGTCCTTATAGCCACAGGGCAGTTGTAGCCTAGAAATGGTGTGGAAGCTCCACCCACGAATCTATAAAGATATGGCTGCCTAAATGAGACCGAAACCATGACAATTTCATTGGACATGCTAATGTGGATGGGGAAAACCTCACAGGGACTCATCCCTAGACAAAGAGGTACAGGCAACTAAGCACTGTTGAGAGAGAAATAATTGGTCTTTCCCAGAGATGAGCCCCCTAATTCAACACCTAGTTCAGACCTGAAAATATAACATGCGTTACTGAGCAGACTTGGCACATTGTTGGCATACATTTATGCAATTTTTGATAAGTATAAATTTTAAGTAAAAAGGGCCATGAATTTGAGAGAGGTGGGAGAATTAAAATGGTAAGACAGAAAAAAAGGAGTGTGAAAATGATGTGATTTTATTTTCATTTTAAAAATGGTAAAATAAATTTTGGGAATTATTTAATGGAAGCTTTATGCTGGGTTCAATACTCAATATTATAATATTTATTTAATGACACATATTTCATGTATGCCTATTTTAGTTGGGCACTTCTGTGCCTGCACCCCTAGATCTCTCTTCTTACAAGGAGTCACAATCACAGACATTACAGCATCATGTTGGACATGTAGTTTCCATGGTGACACGAAGCAATACCTTGAGCCTTTAAATCAGCAGACATCCCAGGGTATTTTGCTTTATCCTCTCCTACAACCCCATGAGACCCACACATTTCCCCAAGCCCCATCTCTCATGTTAAACCAATCTCTACTATGCTGCCATCATCTGGAAAAAAAAAACATAGAAGAGAGCCCTACAAGCATGCTTGCTTCTCACTGGAGCAGCAGAACTCTGGGCAGCCTTTTGTTTCAGATTTATACAAGTACCTACTTTTTCCAGACTGCAGAAAGTCAGGAATTACCCTACACATATCTTCTTAAGTTTCGTGTCTCAATGACCAAAGGAAAGTAGATTTAGATATATTCAACTATTTTCCCATACTTCAAATACACTTAATAATGCTTTCGTGCTATCCACATATTTTTCAATTTTTTTTTTGCAAATCAAGTGGTTAGTTGGTCCATGTCAGGAATAAAACTTTTGAGATGTACATAATTCACTGTGAGAAATGAAAAACTCTGGCTACATCAAAGAATGCCTGTATCATTGCATGTCATGTGCCAGCTAGGATCTTGGGTGCCCAAATCATAGGAGACTTCGTAACATGTGGTTTTTCAATATCCAACATTTCTAACTGTTCAGTCAATCATTATTTGTTCATTTCTAATATTTGATTAGATTTTTGAGACCAGGTGTGGCAACATAGGCCGTCCTAGCCTTGAGCTTACATTACTCCTCGTTTCTCTGTCCCTCAAGTGATGAGACTCAGGGGCCACCTGCTGGCTCTGTTCCTAACATCTTCCATTAGAGCCATGGCTACAGACGGAAACACATTAGCACATAAGGCTTGCAGTCTTCATGCCTGATCTTATCGTGGAGGATGATAAAATGTTCTGCAGTGACGAGGTCAAGAACAAGTGTAATACACATCAAGACATCTGGAACCAAGTTCCTCTGCCTATCTACCTAAAGGTTATGTATGTTGGTCACTGAAGAAGAGGGGTCAAACAGCAAGGCTATTCACTCAAATTTCATATACAAGTTGATGAAAATTGATAGCTTATATGGTTATACCTTATATATGAAATAGCTCTTAAAAGCATTCTGTTAAATGATCTTCTATGGACCTCTATGTTTAGCAACTGTACCTATTCGACAAGGAGGGTGGCCTCTATATTTGAGTTCGTAAATCAGCCAGTACCTATGGTTAGCTTCCAGAACAGTGTGGCAAAGGCTTTCTGCTCCCACTATGCCCAGACTAGTTCACCTGAACAATTACAGGGGTCAATAGCCATGCTCCAGTGCTCTTTCTTGCAAGGCCCTCAGGATAGAGAGAAGCAATAATGAATCTTCTCAAAATTAAGTAACTGAGTCCCATGACTTTCCATTTTTTCATGTTTCATTCAGATTCCAGGGTGCTTCACAGTTAAGGTGTGTACTCCCCAAAATAGTAAGAAAATCAAATGGTAATTAACATTCAATTTTTCCTAAAGATGATGAAACATTTGTCAAAGACCTCACTAAGGATCACAAGGCAGCATTTCACATTTCTGAAGATTGAAGAAAATGGTTGAAAAGCATCACTGAGCCCCACCCATCTGGCTCCACAGCCAAATCTTCTAGTCTAACGCACATAGAGCTGAACTTTAGTGCCAGTGACTTCCAATGTCACAGAGTAGAACTCAGTGAGAGTGTCACATGCTTTTCCTTTAAAAATGAAAGATTGCATAAGAATTTTAGCATTAAAAAATGAACTATTAAATAATACATTTTAATTAAGTATCTGAGAATTTCATACGTAAATGCATTGTATTTGTATCATATTCCCCTTCATTTTTCCTGAATCCTCCCTGATCTCACATTCACCAAAGTTGTTGTCTTTTTTTTTTTTTTTTTTGGTACCCTACCAAGGTCAACTTACATGTCCGTATTCTCATGGGTGTGGGGCTCTCCACTGAGTTTTGTTCAACCTACTCTTGCATCAGGACCCTAAAGAAAACTGACTCTTCCTCCTCCAGAAACTATCAACTGTCAACAGCTTCTCAGTTGGGGGAGGGGCCAGTGAGCTCCTTTCCCTTCCATGCTAGAAGACTGACTGGCTTCACCTCAGAGTTCCTAAGTGTAGCAGGACTGTCATGTCCAGAAGATGCCACTTTATGCCAATCCTCCTTGACCTCTGACTCTTAAAATCTTTACACACCCTCTTCCAGAATGGTCTCTGAAACTCAGAGGAAGGTGTATATAAATATGACATATGTGACTGGGAACTCCATGCTCTGCATTTTTACTGTTCTCAGTGTTTTTCACAGCTCCTTACACTAAGAAACTTCTCTGATAAGGGCTGAGAGTTCACTAACCTATGAATATAGAGATGTGAGTTCAGAGGGCAGTTTGATACCACCATTTACCATAGTAATTGTGGTAGGGTCACCCCGGGGGTCTGTGAGTTTGCCAGTCAATGTTGTTCTCCAGATTTACAGTATGAAGCATACTTTTCCTCCTGTGGGCTGCACCTTAATTCCAAACAGAAATTGGTTGGTCCCTGTGGTAGTTTCAGTGAGAATATTCCCAGGCTGATAAAACTTGAATAGTTAGGCCCCAGTTGGGACAACTGTTTGGGAAGTACTAGGGGTGTGGCATTATAGGGAGGGAGAGGTGTGTCACTAGAGGTGGACTTTGAGGTGCCTCTCTGCCTCATGGTTGTTGTCTCAAGTTGTGAGCTCTCTACTACTGCTCCAACACCGTGCCTGCCAGTCTGTTGCCATGAGAGGCCATGGACTCACCTTCTGAAACTCTAATCTCCTAGTAACTCTTTCTTCTTTAAGTTTCCTTGGTCATGGTGTCTCTTCACAGCAATACCAAGGTAACTAAGACAGTCACTCCCAGGACACTCATGCCACTATGGCCACAATAGGTCTATCTTGCTACACTGGCCGTCTTTTATAGCTCAAAGGTGAACAGCCTAGGGAGACTGTTAGTGTGCCACTCCAGCAAACTATGTAGCATAGTTCTGTACTATAGCAGCCAGTCAGCATGGAGGAAATATCTGTTCAGGACCCATTTGATTTCTCTTTGTCCTTTGACCACATTGTGATCTTAATATCACAATAGGATCTTAATATCAACTTCTGGTGTACCATCAAGGTCAATGGCAACAGACTGTAACAGTGAACTTTTCAAGTCAATAGCTACAGTACTAAAAATATAAGCAGATAATGTATCAAAACATTAGCTTAACTAGGAAAATGAAGGCACTTCCACTTAGAAAAGAATTGGAGACAAAGGTGGTAACTAATTGTGGCCTCTACTCCACATCAAAATTTCAGAATAAAGTTATGAAATTATATATGATGAGTATGTGTTTCAACACAGTATAAGAAACTGACCAGAAAGAAAGGAGAAACAAGGAGAGATAGACAGAGAGGGAGAAAGAGAGAGAGAGAAAAAAAGGAAGAAAGAAAGAAAGAAATGAAAGAAAGAAAAAGAAAGAAAGAAAAGAAAGAAATGAAGGAAGGAAGGAAGGAAGAAATGTACTTCCACGTAGTTTCTCAGTTCTGCAGGTGGAATGATAAAGAAGAAGATGGCGGCATTTGGAATCTGGTTTTTCAGACACCCTGTTATTGTCCTCGCTCATGGTAAACGGTAGAACAGAAGTGAGTGATGCACACCGTGTTGTTACACGGCAGAAGAGGGAAAATTCACTCTAACAGGCCCTCACCATAATGACGCCAGTCCTCCATGAGGATGAGAACAGGAACATCTCCTCAAATATTCACCTCTCAATGCTACTGTTCTGATGACCAAGCTACCAACATCTTCCTAACTGTGCATATATGTGCTGTGGATATCGCTCTATATAAATAAAATGCTGATTGGCCAGTAGCCAGGCAGGAAGTATAGGCGGGACAAGCAGAGAAGAGAATTCTGGGAACAGGAAGGCTGGGTGAGAGATGCTGCCAGCCACCGCCATGAGTACCAACATGTAAGATACTGGTAAGCCACAAGCCATGTGACAAGGTATAGATTTATAGAAATGGGTTAATTTAAGATATAAGAACAGTTAGCAAGAAGCCTGCCATGGCCATACAGTTTATAAGAAATATAAGTCTCTGTGTTTACTTGGTTGGGTCTGAGCAGCTGCGGAACTGGAAGGTAAGAGAGATTTGTCCTGACCATGGGCCAGGCAGGACCAGGAAAACTATAGCTACATATATGAAGGCCAGAGATCACACACTGAAATGTACACATGGATCTATAAGATACGTCAAAAGCATTTGCCTCCTGCCTCCTGCATTTACAGGATCACTTGTTCCTGAAAGGGACTGAAGCACACTGAAGTCACCCACAAACACCAAGAGCACAGAAGCCTGGTCCTCTTTGCTTAGACATTTGCTAGGATGGTGCTTCCCATCAGTGCTCCTTCCCTGGAATTCACCCAGTGTCTCCAGGCTCCTCATCCTTGGGACCATCTGAACCCATGTGGGCTGCTATAACAAGATAACCCAGGCCAGTGGCTTCTTGGGAACAGAAATTGTTTTCTCACAGATCTAAAGGCTGGAAGTCCAATTTCAACATCCTGGAAGGTTCCAGGGCTACTTCCTGGCTCATGAACCTTCCCAAGGTGACCTTTCATCAGAGCACTTAACTGTTCATAAGGGTACCACCCTCATGATGTCATTACCTCCCAAAGGCTCCATTTAATCATTTCTGGAGTTATAAGATCACAGCATGTGAATTTGGGCCCCACCAGTTTTCAAACAGAGCAGAGGTCCACTATCTTAGAAGAAATACAACTTTAGTTCTTCTGCATAGTTTTTCTCTCTCCAGCAAACATCAAGTTTTCAGGAACAGAACATTCTGTAACTTTCTAGAGAGAAGACAAAGATGGACCTCCTCAGACCACAGAGATTTGAAGGGAGCTGCAGCCAGTACCACTTACCAAACTGTAGGAGGAGAAAAGAGGAGCTACATAACAACACAC
This sequence comes from Peromyscus eremicus, assembly GCF_949786415.1. Taxonomy (NCBI): domain Eukaryota; kingdom Metazoa; phylum Chordata; class Mammalia; order Rodentia; family Cricetidae; genus Peromyscus; species Peromyscus eremicus. The sequence continues at coordinate 61,140,766 of NC_081418.1, read as the reverse complement.
CCTGAGCCTCCTCAAATTTTCCTGGCTTTTGTCTCATATCAACCCAGGAAAGCATGAAGGAGCCAGGGCTGGCTTTAGGATCCTCCCACAGAAGTGCTCTCTGTGCATGTAGACACAAGAGGTAGAACATCAGCCCACAGAGGTTTCATTCGATCAGACAAAACCCCCACACACCAAGCAAAAATTGCTGGGCAAATAAACAGCTACCTAATGATATTAGTCAAATGTGAAGGATTTGTGCCTGATTAGTGAGTGAGGCCCATATGAATGGCCAGAGCTCTCATATTCCAGAACTGGATACCTCCCAGGTGGTCAATACTGGGACCCAGGACCCACTAGGACTACAGACAAGATGACCACACAGTGTGGGAGAGCTTCACAGTCCAGTGGAGAAGGTCAGTATTTTCACATTTATATGAAAAGAACCAACCGCTTACATTAAACAGAGTCTTAGCAATGATCTTCTCACAAGTTGGGCAACCTTCAGAGCAGGTCCTGGATCCTGACCTGCAATGATGAAGGACAGCAGCTGGGGATGGGAAAGGAAGTGAGGTGTGGATGCAGGCTTCCTGGACACTGGGGCCTCAGCTGGACTAACTGTAGTCCATCCAGCTGTTTACCACAACATGACCTAGTGGCTTCCATCTGCCTCAGTAAAGTCTGCAGATGCAAAAACAGCCACAGGAGAGTTGGTTGCACTCAATGATTGTAATGAATCTGAGTATGTTGCTATTTCGATTTTCTGTTTACTTAATTTATTGTTTAAAAATGTTTTTAATTCTTTGAGAATTTCACACGAAGTATTCTGATCATATTTACCCCACACTCCTCTCCCTAACTCCTTCCAGGTCTACCCTCCTGGGTATGGGGCCATCCACTGGAAAATAGTAAACTTACCAGGAGCCACACCCTTAAAAAAAATGAATCCTTCAGCAGAAACCATCAACTACCCACAGCTCCTCAGCTAGCAATTATAGCACACAAGCCCCTCTCCCTCTATGCTGGAATGCTGAAGGCTTGATCTTGTACAGGTCTTGTACAGGCAGGCACAGCTGCTGTGATTTCTTGCGGGCAGCAGTCTGCTCATGTCCAGAAGACACTGTTTCACTCTGGTCCTCTCTGACCTCTGGCTCTTACAATCTCTCTGCTCTTCTTTCATGGTGGCCCCTGATCAGGGTGAAGGGGGTGGCATAGATGTCCCATTTGTGGCTGAGCACTCCACGGGTACTTATTCTCTGCATTTTGACCAACTGTGAGTTGTAGCAGGAATCTTAGAGAGTCTTATTAATAAAATCAAACCTGTGGCCAGTTATTGGGGTCAATGCTGGTAGATCAGAGAGACAGAACAAGCCACAGCTACCTCACCTCGCCAGATCTTCAGCTGGTCTTGTCTCCTCAGATTGGAGGCCTCTGAGTCCTCATCCAGAATGGGTCTCAGCTGAATTGCTGCTCAAAATCCTGAATGCTTAACCAGCCAAATGCTTCTAGTTTCTGGTTTCACACCTTATATACCTTTCTGCTTTCTACCACCACTCCCTGGGATTAAAGGCTTGCTTTCTGGGATTAAAGGCGTGATGAGTCACCATGCCTGTCTGTATCCTTGAACACATGGATTTCTGCCTCTGGAATGCTAGGATTAAAGGCATGTGCTACCACTGCCTATCCTTTTTGTTTAATATTGTGGCTGCTCTGTCTCTGACCCCAGATAAGTTTATTAGCATGCACAATATTTGGGGGAATACAATACCACAGTGAGTTTCTCTATTAACCACCTTTCACTGCTGAGGTCTGAGAGCTGCACTAATCTATGGGTTTACACCCAGGAACTTGCAGACAGTTTGATACTCCTTCCATTTTGCATAATTTTAGTAGGTTCACACATGGCTTATGGCCCCATAAGCTTATGGCCACATTTATGGTACTTTTTTTTTTTAGTTAAATTAATTTTCACTTATGGTGGTATTTTATTTGTACTGAAATGTGATTTTAATTGTATGTTAATAAATAAAGTTGCCCGGGGGTCAGAGCTATCAGAGCCATAGCAAGAGCGTGGTGGTGGTGGTGGCGCATGCCTTTAATCCCAGCACTTGGTAGACAGAGCTAGGTAGATCTCTGTGTGTAAAAGGATACAGCCAGCATTGGAGACACACGCCTTTAATCTCAATACCAACCATAGAAGACCTGGAAGTCTCTACAGACAGACAGTGACGAGGCAGTCATGTGTTTGGGTTTACAACCAATGAGAAGGCAGAACAGAAAGACTATATAAGACAAACACACAGGAAGTAGGTCCCTTTAGGAGAGCTCTCTTGGCTGAAGAGGATCGCTGAAGCAGGAAGGGTGAGGCTCTTAGCTCTGACCTCTTGGCTTTCTTCTCTGAATCGGCTCTGTGTTTCTTATTTAATAAGATGGTTGGTTACATCTACATTCACTGATACATAGTAACAAAAATCATACACATGAAAATCCTGATATTATGGAAAAGTAAAAGGAGGCTATTCATAACACAGTGACTTGGCACCATGAGATCCAGCAATCACACTCCTAGGTACAGATCCAAAGGACACAGAGCCAGTGTATCAGAGGTGTGCTCACATGCTCTCAGCAATGCCATTCACATTAGCCAAGAAATGGGAACCACCCAGTGCCTGTCAGCTGGTGAATAGGAAAGACATGGAATAGACACAGTGGGAAACTCCTCTGTCATCTCAACCTCCAGTTCGAAAATTAGACACAGGGCTGGATTTCAGCAACTATGGAACATGGTCTACATATTAATAACGGTAACTTGTGGCTCACCCAGTGCTTCCTAGTGATGTCTCTCTTATTCCTGTTCATGTGTCAGTTTTAATACCAGTGTGGTTGCACATTTGCATCTACACCATCGCCCTTGAATTTAGAATACAGCAGGAAACATAAAAACTTTGATATTCCTGAAGGTTCTATCATTTCCTTATGATCTGGTTTCTAGAAACCCCTCCTTCCTTATAAATTACTAAAAGAATACCTCTTTTACAGATCTTTGACCTCCTGAATGTCACAGAAAACAAATTATACATTTTATTTGAAACATTTTAAACTTCCCCTGTACTGAAGATTCCCACGATTACCCATCTTCAAAATGGAATTTTTAATGGCTTAGAATAGAAAATGTCTCCTGACACTATCTTCATGGGCTTTGAAACAAGTACTGTGTTGTGTCTTTAAGGGAAATGGGAGGCTGTAAGTTGCAGGGTGAGAAAATAAGGACATGGTAAGAGGGGAAAGAAAAATGAGCTATGAACAGAAAATGCAGCAAAGAGTTCCCAAAAAAGTAGTATTCAGTAGAAGAGATGAAGACTCCCCACAGGCCCCAAGATGGCACCTTTGCTAACAGCATCATCACACCTGGCCAGACTCAGAGGTTGGCCCATGGATAATTAGGATGGGGGCTCTAAAATAAGACACTTGGGAAGAGATGCCCAAGTGAATGAGGCTTCGAATAAATCAGCTTGAATTTGAAGGTACCCTAACCCTCAGCAATCTGGAGTATATGGAATCGTGGTTTAATGCAGACTGAAAACTTTAATTCTATTCTTTAAAAATTCTGACAGAAAATTAGACTGTGTGTTTGGAAATCTTCACAAGAATTGTTGCCTGTGGAAGAGCTGCCTCTTGATTCTTAGGCTTAGTGATCAGCAACTATGAAGTCATGTTATAGAGGGGTGTTTCATTTTACATGTATGTATACATCAAACCCAACTATTCGTTCAGATTCTACTTATAGACCAAAATATTTGATAAAATTTGTTATGTCTCTGTGATGGTGCTTTAGTTATTTTAACCTAGTTATGTACATGTGTGTGAGTGTGTGCATGTGAGTACAGGTGCACAGAGGCCAGTAGTGTCAGATACTCCTGGATCTAGAGTTACAGGAAGTTATGAATGCGTAACATGGGGGTTAAAAATCAAACTCGTATTCTCTGGAAGAGCAGTATCTGCTCCTAACTCCCGAGCCATCTCTCCAACCTATTGTTTTGTTTTGTTTGTTTGCTTATTTGTTTGAAAGTCTGACCATGGAGTGTAACTGAATCTGGGGACAATGTTTGGCTGTGCTTTAAGTGACATACAAATATCTTATGTTAATATCACAAGTGAAACTACGCAGATAAAAAACAAACAAACAACCTAATGTGTGTGATTTCCAGTTCCTCTGATGTGAACTGTTTCCTTTCTTCAGAGTTCTTTCTCTGGCACATAAACAGCCCTTCTCTTCTTTACTTGAAATTAGTCTGCTACTTGGAGTAACCTTTTCTTATATTTTGCTCCTTGAAAGTTCTATGAGATGGAGTGTTATCTGCAAAATGCTTTTAAAGATGTTTCTAGGTTAAGGTTGTGAAACAGAACTGAGGAGGCAGTTGTATCACATGAGAGATGAGAAAAATGCATAGTAATCATTTAGTTTATGCATAAATTGTTTTCTATTCATTGAATTGATTTTAAATCGGACAAGTTCTTCTTATAGATTTATAGACTTGCTAATTTTTCTTGTTTCTATTTTTCTAGAGAAGCCTAGATAAAAACCCACTGCCACTGGCCATTTTGTGTGACGCCCATCGCCAGCAAACCAAATTTTCTGTGTGTTGAGAAACAAAATAGAAGACTTTGGAAATGTTTAGGTTCTTTTCATTGGAATCTCCCATGTCAGATGTTTCCCTCAAGCTTTTCATGCATGAAGAGGTGGAAATTTCATTTTATGGCTTTGTATTTCTCTCCATATTGGAAAAATTCTACACACAAAGGATATTTCATGGGGCAGGAAATATGGCTCCATGGTTAAAAGCACTTACTGCTTTTGCAGAGGACCCAGGTTCAGTTCCTAGCACCTGCATCAAGTGACTCACAAGCACCTGTAACTCTAGCTCCAGAGGATCCAATGCCTTCTTCAGGACCATGTGAGCACCTGTACACATGAGGCATCCATCCATACACACAAAAAATATGATAAGAGAAAAAAGTAAAGAAGGGTCCATAAAGTGGGGACTCTGGGGCTTTTGTTTTCCATCTGTGCTTCTGTGCTCCATGTCTAGACCCTTGACTAGACAGCTAGGTGGCTAAGGATATCGCCTCTGTGGGAGGGAAGGGTGGCAGCTCAGAGGTCATCTCATTGACAAAGCAGCACAACCCACTGCTATGCAGATGCCCTGTCATACTGCACTTGTGACTTGTGACAACAGTCCTATGTCCATAGATAGCTGAAATCCCAAGCTCAGAAAATGGAAGGCCTGGACTGGCTAGCCACAAGACTTGGTTGGCTGTGAATTGGAGAACTAATGTCAAGGGATGAGGGGTGAAAAACAAAATGTATTGGTGAGTGTCTATGTTTGATGTACACAGCAAGCTTCCTTTACAGTTCCATGCTTACCTGGTCTAAGGTATTATTACTTGTACTTTGGGCTTTGGGTAAAGGGAAGGAATAAAAGAAAACAGAGGAGACAAATAAATAGCCTTTTGAAGGACAAAGTCCTTCATAAGCTGCAAATATAAGGAAAATCCCAAGAGTCTGGGACTCAGGAACTATTTTATTTTGTGCTCTGGAGTTAAACAGACAAAAGTTCTGTAGATGATGAGAACTAGACTTCTCAGTGTTGGGGAAAGAATTTACTAACAAGAAAAGGGAGAGGACTGAAAATATCCTGTGGTGCTGAACGCAAAGAATAAAGTAAACACCCACATGCCGGTGCTGACAGACACAGATGCCTGAACAGGAAACTCAAGAGGAGAAGTGTGGGCTCTTTCCTGCCGAGGAATTAGAGTGAAAGAATATGAAAGGTGAAAAATGCATTCACCATTAAAACAGCACAGCAAGTCGGGCATGGGGAGCAAGGTCCTGATAAGTGGTAAAATTAGAGGAAGAGGGCAGAAGCAGAGAAAGGGTGTCTCCGCAGTCAGTCCCAATGCATCTTCTCCCAAGTAGGATAAAGGGGCAGTTAATGGTGGAGAAACAGAGCAGGCATCACTTTGGCTTAGAAACTGGTTTCTTAACAATACCAAACAGACTTAGACTATCTTTGCATCTTTTCGTGTATGTGGCTCTGTTGTCTATCCTTTGTCCTTGGCTCTGGCTCCATAAGGGAGGAATCAGATGTCATGCCAAAGCCTTTCCTTTTCAATTAGCTCCAAAAGAGCAGAAATCAGAAAATGATCTGGTTTCAGGGGATTTTATGATTCTTAATTATAACATGGGCTGAACCGATCTCAATACTTGTCTGTGCTGCTCACAGGTGACAGATGGTGAGGGACCTCTCTGGATGCTGAAATGATGGAAGAAAAAGAAGGTGTTCTCCCCCAAGCCAAAGATGTCAGAAAGGAGGTAGCCGTGCCCTGCTGTTGGCCAGTCTCCTATGTGAAGCTGGGTCAAGTACCAGCATTGCTTCCTTATTCTGAGAACACATGTTCTAGAACCCTCTAGAGGTACAAACTGGGAAGTGGCAACTTCAATTTTGTATAGAAATCACAGAGGGCACTGAGGAGTGACAGAAGAACACATCTTTGTATCTCTTATGAGCTCATTACCCTTGGTAATGGGCAGTGACAGACAGGGAAGGCTTGGTTCTGTTCTAGTCAGGAAGGCAGCATCAGGGGTGTCTGCACAGGGCCAGAAAGGTCCAGAAGGAATGTGTGGGAGGGGCTTGAGACCAAACCCACAACAGTAAACAGACAAGGGCCACCATGAGCTGGCTACCTTCTTGCACTCAATGACTCTCCCTTGGATTTGGACCAGCCCTTGCATCTCTTTGTACACAAAGGGGACAGGAGAAATCATCACAAGTGACGCATACAGCTTCAAAGGCCACATTAGGCAAATGAGGATCCAGGATACAGGCAATGGGAAGCTACAGGTGGGTTGTGTGGGGCAGTGATGTGAACACAGAAGTGACAACAGGTACCCATGCACATGTGGTACACAGACTCTGACACATGCATGAAAAGAAATCTTTAAAAATAATAATAAAAGAATGGCAAGGATAGCATCCAGCCCCAGCAAGGATCCCTGTGCAGAATGAGGCAGGGAACACTCGGGTAAGACCAGGATCTAGCATTTGGTCCTGTTCCTTGTTTGATCTCCCTGACTAAGAGTTCAGGTGTGCACACAATTCTAGACAAAGCCTCTGAGCAAGCATGTTGGATTGGCATGTATTTACTTTGTTATACCCCAGAAGTGTTTGCCAACTAATAAAAATATAACACAATCACAGAAGAAAAACAAACAAAAATTAGACAATATTTTAACGGGGAGATAACAATACAGAAACTTGAATGGTAAGGGGGGATGGAAAATGGTCACTCTATTAGTTGGACTGTACCATGTCCCCACATGTGTTTGAATACCTGACCCCCAGCCGCCCTTGCTGTTTTGGGAGGAGTAGGGTCTGGCTGGTGGAGGTGGGTTGCTGTAGGTGATGGGGTGTGGAGGTCTCCTTCCCAACTTCGCAGCTGTCCCTAACCCTGGTGTGAAGAGCTCTGCCACTCACACCCACCACCATGCCTTCCCTCCTGGACTGAGACTGAGAAATCTTTCCTTCCCGAAGTTGAATCTGTCAGACATTTTATCATGGTGACAGTAATGACACAGAGGAACCCCCCCTCAACAGAGGGAAGTCCACAGTGGGAAGCCAAATAAAGGCAAAGGCAAGGTCTTCACGGAACCCAGAAATGCCCCAAGTTGGAGGCAGTGCTCTAAGCCTTAAGACTAGGTCCTTATAGATGTCCACTTAAAACAGAGGGATGTCCTAGGGTGGCTTTCTTAACTCCATCAAAGACACAAGGTGAGTTCTTTGAAGCAATTCAATCAGGGCCTCCAAGAAAATCAGGCATGATTCATAGGCACAGGCACCCTCTGAAGACCAAGTACAGAGAGACAGGGTACTTTTTTTTTAGATGGAAGCATTCATTATTCAATAGCCAGTAATCTGAGAAAAGATGTAAGGACTTGACTTTGAGGAAGGGGTTGTCCTGGGGTAGATCATTTGGGAACCTGTTAACCTTTTTTATTTTTACAATTAAAAGTGAGGGCTAAAGAGAAGGCTCAGCAGTCAAGAGCACCTGCTGCTCTTCCAGAGAACTTGAATTCCACTCCTGGGACCTATATCAGGAGGCACATATCTGCCTGTGTCGCCAGCCCCAAAGAATTCAATGCCTCTAACTTCCAGAGACACCTGCATCCACATGAGCATGCTCATACACACAACACACAATTTAAAAACAGTAAAAGATAAATAATAAAAATTTGATATATTAAAAAAGAAACAGCTATCATGGTCAGCCTGTAAACAATAAATATTGACCTCCCTTAGCAGATGTGGTTCAAGTTCCTATGATATGGTGATTATCCTGAACTGTCCAGGAGAGCCTTAATTGGCCATTCGGACCCTCAGAAATGAAGAGTCTACCCCTGCTGCAGTAAGAGGTTTTTGCCCCAAAGGTTGATGGAGGCCACACTGCTCACTTGGGGGACAGAGGAAGAGGTAAGCTGAGGGATGTGGGAAACCTCAAGAAATGAGAAGTTTCAGAAAAAGGATCCTCTCCTAGAGACCCCAGAGGAACCAGCCCTGCCACACCTGGACTCTGGGCCTGCTACATACTGTGGGACCTTCGAGCTCCAGAACTACCAGGTAATTATGTGTGGTTTCAAGCTACTCGGTCTGAGATAACTGCTAACAGTAGTCACAGGGGACAGTGTCTCCTAATATGACTAAGATAGGACATGTGCATAGAAGTTCCTGGCTAGAGGCTGGAAGCACCAAGCTCCAGGTGAAGGTAGTCACTGCCTTGTTCTTCATCAGGGATGTCATTTCTCCCTGATGCCCAGCTCTCTGTCACTGGGAGAGAAGTGTCTACACAAAATGGCTTTTCTGTGGTGCACAGTTGTTCTCCATACTACCCAGGAGGAATAAAACACTCCCTGTGGTTCATGAAAGGAATAATGCTGTTGACTGTTGAGGGAAAGAGATGTCATGATACTTGTTTCCTTAGGAGTGAAGGACTCAGACCCCTGTTCATGTTCCTTCTTTTTCAATTCCAACAGTTGTGATCTCTGTAGAGAGTCTGTGCCCTGAACAGTTGTAATCTCTGTAGAGAGTCTAAGCCCTGAGCAGTTGTGATCTCTGTAGAGATGCTATGCCCTGCCCTGGAAGGAATCTCTCCTACTGGCCTTGACTTTTCCATGTTGCAAATCTGGCCTTTCCCTGCATTCAATTCTAGAAACTCACAATTATCCCTTGGCAAACATGATTACCATCATAGGAGGTAGTCATTCAACATTCACATTAATTATCTACTACTACATAACAAATTATCCCTTCACTTAGACCTAAAGCCAAAAGCATCTATCATCTTGCAATTTCCTTGTTCCAGAAGTACCTGGGGGGATTCGGCAGGAGAGGATGTCCATGGGGTGCCTGATGGACTCTTTCCTAGATGACGTACTCAGGAGCCTGGTGAGAGAATGCCGGCCGTTGCAGAAGGCCTGGTTAGTCACCATGCAGGACTCTTCTTGGGACTTCAGAACTGTCCTTGACATGCTGTGACTGGTTCTAGAGCAGAAACAAGAGAGAGCTGAGAAGAAACCACAGACCCTTTATGATCTAACCTTGGAAACCACAGACTTCTGCTGTTGGCTCTCCTGGCCTTTCATTGTGCAGAGCACCATCCAAGGGAACAGATGCCAAGGACTTGGGAATCACTGGAAGTCACTCTGAAGCCTCACTATTTTTCTAGTAATTTGGAGGGGAAAAATCATAAATAAATCTGTGATGATTCCGTAATTTTGTTTGTTTCAACTCTCTGTGTTTTGTTTACTTATCCCAGGGCACCATTATCGGTCAATGACTGCAATAAACCAGCCACTCTCACATTTACCCACCTCGCCACTCCCCTCTCTTCAGAGATAATAAATAACTCCGTGATTGGAAGCTGATCTTAATTGACAGGATGTGAGAGAAGGTGATGGAAGGACATGCAGACAAGGAATGGAAATCACTAGAGAAACTGCTGCTGGTTCCAGATGGCTTCTCAAGCTGCGGGTGATGGTAGCACCCCTCACTTTCTGTCAGATCAGGAGAATTCATAAGACGTTCAGAGAGAGCAGAAGTCACTGCTGTAGTCAAATCCACAGCCTCCACAAATTTGATTGATGAGTCACTGTGACTACACAGTTGAGTTCACTCATTTGTTGAGAGTAGAATGGATCAGTAATTCTTGAACTTGGCTGATTGTCTCATTCTTCTGTGTTAAAAGCAAATTACCAAGCCCTATCTGTGAACAGTACAGGTCAGCAGGCACATTTCCAGAATCTAGCTATAGCTACCTGGGATGAGCTGATGGCTTGGACATCATTGGCCCAGCTCAGGTTGTTTCGACAGCAGAGCCTCTTACTTTGGGGGAGAATGAACAGCAATGATAGTTTTTCTATTTAAGTGAGCTTTGGCCTTATTCAGCCCGTACTCAATAAGAGGGAAATGGACTTCCAAACACAAGTTTCTAAAATTCTATGTACCTAGGTATTAAAAAGCACATGTATGGTGGTAAGTAAGCATCTCGTTCTGATAGACAGGGCAGAACTGGCAGATCTGAAAAGTCCTTCTAGAGCAGGAGCTGATGTACTACTATACGTTGAAAAGGCTCACCTGGTGAATTTTTGCCCTCCATCTCCAGTCATTATAATTTAACACTTGGAGAACACATTGGAATGAAGCCCAGCTCCGGCACAGCATGCTTCCCAAAACACACAAGGATAATGCCCCTTAAAAATAAATACACATTAATTTCCCACTTAAATTCATGTTAACTATCAGTCACACACCTGGGAACTCCAGAGCCTTGCTTTCCCATTTCTAAATATGAACCAAGAATCATCCTCCTAAACTAGAGTTTCTAACCATCCTCCAAAAATTATAAACAAGTGAAACACACACACACACACACACACACACACACACACACACACACAATTGTCAGTGTTTGTTAAGAGCAACATATAGAGACAAGATCTCATCCCTGGTTCTTCTGAATGGCTAGGTTGTTTTGTATACATGAGTTCCAAGTGAGTTAGGGAAACTATTCTTACAAGCAGTAGGTAGAGGGACCCTAGTGATGACACATCCTGTATAGCTCTTGTGCAGAAGGGGGAAGGGAGGACGCCCACCTGGCTCATCTCCCCTTGAACTACATACCGTCTGCAAGTTGTTGTTGTTGTTGTTGTTGTTGTTGTTGTTGTTGTTGTTATTGTAGATGCTGATGCTGCTGCTCCTGCTTAATATTTGAAAAATTTGGCTGGTCTCACTGGAGACAGATTATAGCAATAAGACAAGGCAAGCCAGAAAGGAAAAACTAATTAGCAAATTCATTTTATACCCTGTCAAAATAAAATTTAAAAAGGGAAAGAAAGCCAGTAACATCTCCTGGAACGTGGGGCCTAACCCTCTGAATCAGATAGCTCCCAGGGTCAGGCACCTGAGGGTCTGTTACTTATTTAGAGGAAGACAAATAAGCCATCGAGACTGTAAACAGGAAGTGGGCTTTGGAACTACTGGATGCGTTCTCTACATTGTCTCAAGAATGACCAATTCCTGGTATAAGCAAGGAACACCTCCTTTGGAGGTGACCCCCAGTGAATTAGAAACTGTGGTCTATTATTGACACGAGAAACAAGTGTGCACACCAGATAGTTTCATGGAAACAGTTCTATCGACAAGCAGATACCAGGGATTGTTCATTAAGAGCAGTGAGGGAACCAGCTTTTCCCATGCCAGAGCACTCCAGGGCTCATGGTCAGGCTGCTCTAAGACCAGAACCTCTCTCCACCCCTGGGCATCCCCAGTGCTCAGCATTGCTACTGATACCTGATAGCACAAAGCAAGCCAAAATTATAAATGGGAAATTAATAGGGCTGGCTTGGTAGAAGGACTAGACCCAGACTTACTTCAGGTCTTGAATTATGTAAACACAAGTCATTACAGGGAAAGCTCCCAGCCGTTCTCTGCAGGAGGCCATGGAGAGCTCAGCTCACTGTCTCTCCTCTGTTCTAGGAAACACTACCCCATGGAAGGGAGTGCTCCGTCCTTTCCCACTTCTCTACCTTCTCTCCATCCCCAGGTGTGGGAGCCCACAATGACCCCAGTTTATGCCTTGATTCCATCTTGACTCAAGGTCAGAGAGTTTAAGCTGTTCTTTGCACTCTTAGGCTGGGTAACAGGATGTTTGGCCAAAGATGTGGTTACCAGATGTCTTACTCCCCAAGGCTGTATAACAAGATGCCTTACGGTAAGGCGTGCTTACCTGATGTCTTGAGAATTAAGGAGGTGTTTAAGCTTGTCTATACCTTCAACCATGGTGTCCTTGAGAGAGGGAGGTCTTTCAGCCTCCCCTGCTTTGGGTATAAAAAGACTCTGAGAAATAAACTTGAGGCTGCTGTGGTATTGACTCAGAGCCCTCCTGAAGCTATTCTGTATCTCTGTCTTTTTCTTTCATGTATATGACTCTGTTTTTCCTATTTATTATTTCTCAATCCTTACTCCCCTATTCTGTACTGTCCAACAGGTCGGGTGGGGCCCGCACCCAAGAAACAATGAGTGGCTAGTGTGACAGGCCCCATCTTGATGTGTATTGGATCATATTCTCAAAGTGGGTGATTTCTCTGTGTTCTAAATCCCAGCCCAGGGCATTCCCAGACCCTCCTGTGTACTCTCCTATCGGTTTCAGGCAACCAGGCACCTGCCTCTCCCTGTCCCACAGGGTTAAGGAGCATAACCCTCCTGCTGTGGTTTCATTTCTGTGGCTGTCATAAAATACCCTGGCCAAAAAGATCGGGTTTATTTGGCTTACAGTTCTAGGTCACAATCCATCATGGAGAGATGCCAAGGCAGGAACTCAGAGCAGGAATCTGAAGGCAAACTGTTTGCTATTTCACAGAGCATTACCTCAAACCAAGAAACTCACTTCAGGGCCAAAGAAGCCTGGCAGGAACTATGCAAGATGTTGCCTGCCAGCTAGCAGGCAAGCTTATGTTCAGCTGGCTTTCTTATACAGTTTAGGGCTACCTGCTTAGGGAACGGTGCCACTTACGGTGGGCAGGGTCCATCCATATGAATTATCAATCAAGACAACCCCCACAGACATGCCTACAGACCAGTTTGATCTAGGCAATTCATCAAGATTCTCTTCACAGAGAATTCTAGGTTGTGTCAAAGTTGATAGCTAAAGTTAAGCAAAGATATCTTCCAGTCAGAATTTTCCAATATTCCCTGCCTGCCCAACTTTAAGTAAGTGAGAGCGCCAAGTCCTTCTCCACCTATTTAGCTGAAAAACTGGTTCGAATCCACTTCCTACTCTCAATTATTAGGAGGAGGATTTTACAGGGTAATTGTAGGATTCTTGCTCAGTGAGGTCACATGGTGAAATGTAGTTATATCCCCCTTTGCTCAGAACCTGAAGGCCAAGAAAATCAAAAATCATCTTGAATCCATCATTAGGGGATCCAAAGGCTGGCATGATGCTGGGCAACATAACGGCCCTTTTCATTGCTACTCCCTCTAGAGTGAGTGTGAAGACTTGGATTTCCATTGGCATTCTCAATGGCTCTAGGAGAACTAAGAGGAAACAAGCCATCACATCACATGCTCAGATCAGAATAAGCCCAGGATAGTCCCAAATGGCCACAAGGAGCCCCCATCCTGTGTTCCTCCTCTCTCTAACAAGAATACGGACAGACTAGCAGCTTTCCAATCTCTGATGAAGCTTTGCCTTCACACTCTTTGCTTCTGACTTTAAATTCCTTCTTCCAAATGGTTGTCTTGCAGGAGTCTACACTGGTCTACAGCACGTCTGTTGACCGACCTCTGTCAGCATTACTTCTCTAGGCACACTTTGATTTGGTCACAATCAGGAAGGACTCAGCAAATGTGCTGGGGAATCTGGGTGACAGGGGCTTTGGAGACTCTCAGTCTCCTTTGATCTTCACTATTGTCCTCATGGGGTCTGCTCATAGACCATTCTTCTTCCGTGTTGTTCAATCTTCATCTTCTTGACAAATGTTAGGATTGTCACCCTCCACACCAGTGTTCATTTTGTACTTTGGGTAGCATGTTTCTAAGTGACAGGTTTTTATTTACACCTTCCATGCCAGATTTCTTAAATTTGAGGATTTTGGTCTTTCACCAATTCTGAAAAATTATCACTTTTGCATTTTAAAAGGTTGATGGCCTGTTCACTAACCTCTCTGTTCCTTTCTCCTAAGGCTCATATTAAACACATAGTGGACACTCTCCTTTTTTCTCCATGATTCATGAATTTTTAATATTTTAATTAAATTTAGTATTTTTAAATTAGATATAACATTTTAATATTTAGTATCACTCTTTGTAATATTGGCTTATTTATTTTTAAATTTAGAAACGAAAAATACAAAATAGTGTGAATGATGAGAAACAACCTATATTCCTGCTGTCAACAATTTTATTTGCTTTTAGTCTGTTTTAAATGAAAAATTAAAATATTTCAGATTAAACAAAAATCTTGTTTCACATTCTGTTTAGTTTCCTAGAGACAGTAAGGTTATTAATGTGGGGTATGCACTTTTTATTAATTTTATATTATCTTTCTATGTTTATATTATATACATGTATATAATTCCACCTTTTCATGATCTGTTCTGAGCAATGGCCTTTAATTGTCTACAGTCTATACTGTTGGGAGGGGCTTATTAGCACCTTGATTGACAGCTGCTGCACTCTGCCTTGTGCCCACTGCCTGGAGTGAGAAACTGTCAAGAGAAAAAAACCCTTTCTTTGGTGACCAGCCAAACTGTTTCCATGGCAGACAAACTGCTTTACACATTTTGTAGACACTGATGAAATGCCACTCCAGCTGTCAAGACTCTAGCTGCTTCGGAAGCCATGAATTCTGCCTTGGGGGCTTTGTTCCAGTCACAACTGCTCCAGGCGTCTTTTACCAACTCCAAAGGATTTCACTTCGGCTGTAAGCTTGGTGACCTCTGCATGACCTCACCTCCAGCAGCTCCAGATCGTGCTCTCTATTTTATATCATTTCTCACTCAGGCCAGGGAAGAACTACCTCCCCTGTGACTCAAGAAGCCTGTGATTGGTGGACTGAAGGTTGTACACATGCAGTGCTGTGATTGGTGGACTGAAGGTTATATGTATGCAATGTTGTGATTGGTGGACTGAAGGTTGTGTGTATTCAGTGTTGTGATTGGTGGACTGAAGGTTATATACATGTAGTGCTGTGATTGGTGGACTGAATGTTAGACATATGCAGTG
Organism: Peromyscus eremicus; assembly: GCF_949786415.1. Classification (NCBI taxonomy): domain Eukaryota; kingdom Metazoa; phylum Chordata; class Mammalia; order Rodentia; family Cricetidae; genus Peromyscus; species Peromyscus eremicus. The sequence continues at coordinate 61,125,449 of NC_081418.1, read as the reverse complement.
TTGTGATTGGTGGACTGAAGTTTGGACATATGCAGTGTTGTGACTGGTAGAACTGGAATCTGGGCACAAGCCCACCACGCCCATTTTCTGGCTATATTAGCAGCTTGCTTCTCAGCTTCCTCGGGTTATTCTGGAAACTTCCTTCTAATATACTTCTCCCCTTGTGTTGCAACATTAGACTTCAACAAACGCCTCCCCTGGATGATCTTTTATTGCCTACCATGGTCTTTATCTCAGATTGTACAAGCTGAGATGGCGGGAGAGGAGAAAACCTGGGGCTTCCACTCCTAGACACTGAGCATAAGCAGCTGGAAGGTAGCTGCAGAATGACTTGCAAATCCAGAAGGCCCAGACTACTCAGCACCTAAGGCAGCAGAAGACTGTGTGGCAACGGAGATCATGAGAGACTCAGAAACTACATAAGGCTGAAAACTCCAGGGAAATAAAACAGAAGAGCTGAAACCACCACAAGACAAGAGAATCTAAAGATCCCAGGAGAAGGGGGATTGTAGACAGAGGGTCTCCAATAATGAGGGCCGGGGCCCTGAACCAGGAGCTTGGGGCGTCAATACTACCTTCTGGGCACTGAGCCACTGCCGCTCAAAACCCAGAGCAATAAGCTTCTGACCTGAGCTCTTAGATCCATCATACAGCTGTTAGTCTCTGTCTGAATGGCTAGGGCTGTAAGCTGCCGTCTCAGGACCTCGAGCCCTAAGGCTCTGGGTTGGACAGTGCAGCCATGGGCCTCCGGAACAACTCTGAAGGGCTGTTCTTCCCTGCTTGTGCTTCCCACGCAAACAGAGCAGAAAGAATTTTCAGCCTTTTGCATCATGGTCTTCAATTTCCTTTGACCTTCCAGCCTCACAGGGTGGATTCAGCCTCCATCTCCTCTTTGAAGATGTAGCCCTTTCAATTCCTTCAGAGGGCCTCCCCATCCTCACAGCTGCCCAGTGTGGGTGAACACTGAGTCCCCGGAAGTTTGGTGGACCCCACACATCCCAAGAGGCAGGCTGCACATAGGATTGACCTGTGTGTTCTCTACTCTGACCTTCAGCTCTGGCCCTGTTCCTATCACATAGTTTTCACTAACAAAAATTCTATGTGGGGCCTTGGGAGATGATTCAGTAGGTAAAGTTCTTGCCTAGTGAGGGTGAGGGCCACAGTTCATTCAGATCTGCAGCAGCCACATAAATGGCCCCACAGCAATCCTAGCATGTGGGAGGTGAAGACAGGACATCCCTTGAGCAATATGGCTAGCTAGGAAAAGCATCTAGGTTTAAGTGAAAGATCCTGTCTCAATACATAGAGCAGAATAATAAAAAAAGAGACACCTGACACTTCTTTCAGCCTCTACACACATGCACACACCCCTCTGTCCTTACCTACACACACATACCCTCTGCTCAAATTCACATGTGTGTATACAGACAGGCATGCCATAGACATATACACATGCAAAAAATTCAATTATGGATTTACAAAATTCTTGATTATTTGTAACCATCCTATCTGGTGGCAGACTAGATTTTTTTTTCTTTTCATGTTAATGGTGACTATTCACTTTAGCCTAGTCCTTGAATCCAGGTTACAATCACAGTTATAAATCAATGGTTGCATATTAACAACAGATCTCCCAAGTGGCTATCCTGAGACTGTCAATGACAGTCAGGAAATGGATCACCAGTCCTGCTTTTCACTTTTTCTGAAGAAAGAAAGCCTTCTTTATCATATATACATATGTGTATATGTATGTATATGATAAGGAATATATATATATATATATGCTCAGCAAATATTTACTAGGAACCCAGGTCAAGTTCAAAACTACATAATGTGATTGCAGACTGGACATCAGTGTTAACAGTAGGAACGAAGGCTCCATGCTGTGTTGACCTCAGAATACTAGGGAAAGAGCAGAACACTAAATTCAGGGGAGGTTTCATGAGGAGGTAATTAGGACTTGCTGTGGATGATTTATTGACAAATAAAACACTGATTGTCCAGTAGCCAGGCAGGAAGTATAGGTGGGACAGAGAGAGGGGAGGTCTGGATAGTGGAAGGCTGAGGCGGAGAGACACTGCCAGCCACCACCATGAGAAGATGTTAAGATACCAGTAAGCCAAGAGACACGTGGCAACTTTTAGATTAAAAGAAATGGGTTAATTTAAGATAGAAGAACTAAATAACAAGAAGCCTGCCACGGCCATACAGTTTGTAAGCAATATAAGTTTCTGTGTGTTTACTTGGTTGGGTCTGAGAGGCTGCGGGACTGGTGGGTGAGAGAGATTTGTCCTGACCGTGGGCCAGGCAGGACTGGAGAAAACTCTAGCTACACAGACTGAATCTGTAGATATTAAAGATTTGGGAATTGAACCTTTAGTAGTCTCAAAATCCTCCAACCACCCTCAGCACCACACTGTACCCAAGCCAATCAAATGGAAGAGGAAAGAAAAATCACACACCTTCAGAATTTTGAGACCACATTGATTCACTCTAGCAAGGTACATTGGAATGTTTTAATTGAGGGGAAATGTTGACTGGGCATTGAGCCTTCAGTCTGTCAGTGAGCCTTGAGTTAGGTTCCTCATTGTCTTGTGCCAATCACACGCTTTCCTGATTCAGTGCTCAACGGATCCTACCTGAGCCAGTTTTCATCCATCCTTCATCCTTCAGGACTTCCATCCTGAGGTTCTTCTGCCCAAGGACTCAAAGAACACAACAGTGTTGGTAGTGTCAGTCCTATGTCCTTCCCCATGGTGGAACACATATGCACTATACATATGTATTCAAACATACACAAGTATAATACAAACACACACATGTACACACTACTTAAAACCCATCTATAATCAGATTTGTAGAGAAGAAAGCTTTCTAGGTGACTTGACGCTTGCCACCTTAAATATTTTAGTCAAAATAAGGAGCATCAGGGAATTGGCTGTCCTAAAAAAAAATGTAGGAAAAAGGATAAATTCAGGGATTTGAATTCCCAGAGGAAGCATCATACAATATAGCCCCAAATCAGCATCTTTATTTCTGGTGGAAAAGAAAAGAAAAATGCTCAGGCATTTGAACACTTGATCCTCAGCTGGTGGGACTGTTTGAGGAGGTTTACATGGTACAGCCTTGCTAGAGGAAGTCTGTCACTGGGGTCGGGCTTTGAGAGTGCATAGCTTTGTCATACTTCTAGATCATTCTCTCTGCTTTGTGTTCATATTTAAGAATGTGAGCTCTCCATTGTCTGTTCCTGCCACAGTGCTTGCCACTTGCTGCTCTGCTTCTCCGCCATGATGGACTCTTCTCCTCTGGAACCATAACCGCAAATAAACTTTCTCTTCTCTAAGTCTCGTGGCCATAGTGTTTTATCCCAGCAACAGGGAAGTAACTAATACATACGTCAACCTCCAAAAGAACCAAATGATGTTTTCTAGCTTTGGCAAACAGAACCTGAGTGGGAATAGATTTTTAACTGTGAAATAGTGGAACTGAGGATATAGCTGAGTGGTGGAACACTTGCTTATCATGTGTATGGCCCTATGTTTCATCTACATAAAGACCTCTCACATACCCCTGTAGTGTAGAATAATGGTTGAGGATCTATAAAAATGGATCCAGTGAATTTTACAAATATAAATCTCATAAATTAAGATTTTGGACTTAACCTCATCAGAGAAGCTTCCTTTTGCAGTGAATCATTGTTAATGCACACTCACAACTGGTCAAATTGCAGAGAATACATGCTTCTAGAATGGTCAATTATAAATGGAACCTTTATATAACACACACACACACACACACACACACACACACACACACACACATACACACTGCAAGGCTCAGGGAACATCACAAAATTAGGCCTGGAAGACTGTGAGAGTCAAAGGTAGAGGAGGACTGCTACAAAACAGTGTCTTCCAGACACAATAGGACCACTGCACTCATGAACTCCCAGCAGCTGTGGCTGCCTGAACAAGACCTGAACAAGATCAAGCCAGTTAACATTACAATGTGGATGAGATGACAAAGCCCCACCCCTAGCTGGGGAGCTATCGTAAGTTGATGACTGCTAAGGAAGAGAGAGTCAGTTTTCTTCATGGGTGTGGGCCCTGCTTGTGCTCCAGTATATGGTCCCATACCCATATAACATAGGCAGCACTGACTGGACTCAGAAGATTATTTAAAAAGAGGGCATAAAATTAGGAAGTGGGCATTAGGGGATCCCAGAGCAGTGAAAGGGAGCAAGCAGTATGGGGATGAATATGACCAAAATTCATTTTAGAAATATATAAAATTCACAAATAATAAATTAAAATACTCTGGACTTTAGGACTGTAATTAAATGGGTTAGAAGTCTCTATCAATTCGTTAACAGAAATACAGATTCAAGGGGAGGTCCACAGTAGATAAAACTGATGTTTCAAACTGTCTTGGTATTCTCTAGAGAAAGAGATCCAAATCAAACATTAGCATGGACCTTATACTAGGAGCCCATATGCTTCTTTGTAAAGAGACTCAACTTGTTGTGTTGTTGGTGTTGTTGTTGGTGTTGTTGACTTTGTAACATGGTGGGAAGCTGTATCATGGTGGGAAGAAGTATGTCTTTGTTATCACCTCTAGTTAGTAATTGCATAGGTTTTAAGGAATTTAGTTTGCTTATAAGAGGTAGACTGTGAAGGCCTGTTGATTTCACTTAACTTAGATATGGTCCCAGCTACTTAAGTCTCCCTGTCCTCAAAAAGGAACGTGGCTGCATAGTTTTAGCTGGTATCCATAGCTACTTTTTTCCATTTTTAAAAAGTGTAAGACATAACAACATTAGCTACCAAATAAAAAGCTCAGTTGTTGATCAATGGAAGCCCATAGGCCCCCAAACACTGCAGCCTATTGCCATGCTCTTGGTTACCCTCCAGAATGTGATGGCAAGACACTACCACTGAAAACACCACATGTTTAGGTCATGGGATGTGGGGAAATCAACCTGGTAACCACCTGGACACATCATCCCCACTGGCTAACTTTCATAGTACCAGAAGTTTCTATTTATGGTACTGTGGAAGAAAAGTACTCAACAAACTTACCCACTGTGAATCCTGTGAGCTACAGTAACATCTGGCTTGAACAATGTGCTCACTGGTACAGCAGTGCATTACTGTTGTGGGAGCCACCAACCACTTTCTGACTGGATTTAAGGCCCACTCCACAAGAAGGAACTTGTGTCTGGCACCAAAGCAGGGCCAAGAACCTAAAACTGCATATAGATCATGTGCTGTAGGGAGAGAACCAACTATTATTATTTGACTAAGTGGGTGCAGTATTGAACTGACTCCTAAAGATTTAGTGTTATAGAAAAGTGCATCTCTCTACCCTCATCAGAGAAGCTTCTTTTGTGGTAGATGACAACAACTGACACAAAGACCCACAACCGATCATGGTACAGAGAAAAAGAGGCTATGGAGTGCCCATCCCGAAATGAGATGTCTGTATCATACCCCTCCTCCCATGGTTCAGGGATCATCACAGAAAGGGCAGGAAGATTATAAAAGCCATAGGCAACGGAAACAGTGTTATACAGACACAACAGTGCAACTGCTCATAGGAACCCACAGTGGCTGCGACCGTATGCACAAAACCTGGACAAGATCAAGCCAGACACAATCTCCAGCTGCATAGGTAGGTGATCAGAAAGTGCCAGCTCTAGCTGCGGAGCTGTTGACAACAGATAGATGCGGAGAAAGGAGTTGGTTTGCTTTAGGAACATGGCCTTGAGAGGCCACCATGCTCCAGTAGATGGGCCTACACCCATGCACATAATGGAAGCACTAAATGGACTCAGGGTTTAAAAGAGAGAGAACACGTGAAATCTGGAGTAAATAGTGGGTGGGGGGAATAAAGAAGAAATTGGAGGGGAGGAAGTAGGGTAGATCTGTACAAAACACATAAGATGCACGTGTGAAATTCTCCAAACAGTATAAATAAGTAAATGAGTAAATAAATAAATAGATAAATAAATAAATAAAACAATAGGCTGGAGAGATGGCCTGTGGTTATAAGAGCACTGCCTGCTCTTCCAGAGGTCCAGGGTTCAATTTCCAGCACCCACATTATGACTCACAACCATACTTAACTCCAGTCCCAGAGAATCTGATGCCCTCTTCTGATCTCTGTAGGCACTGCATGTATGCAGTCCACAAACACATAAGCAGGCAAAATGTCCATTGCTAACAATAAAAATGAAGGGAAAAGTTAAAAGAAATGCAAGAATTGTTTGAAGTTGTGTTCAGGATACCTGAATACTGGTGACCATCATAACCTGTTGGCATAGATAAAACTGAGCTGTCAAGCTGAGAAACCAGAATGAAGTGTCCTCAGCACCACATAGACCCAGCCTCAAAGGCAAGAGTTCTAGTATTTCTTCCATCTTCTCACAGACTTCAGTTGTACTTGAAGAAAGCATGGCGGCCCTCTCTACCTCTCCACCCCTCCTCAGTCACAGCCTGACAGGCTTGCCACAACAGGCAGCTTGTTTTGACAATGACTGCTCTGTGAAAAACATGTTTTGTATAATTAATAACCTTTGCCACTTACTGCTGTTCCCTATGAAATCAAGTGGCTGTCGTTCTTAACATTTAATCTCATTGATTCCGACGTTCTCCAGGGGCTTCTGTCTGTAAATGCCTGGTGACACAATGGTATCAGACAGAGGAAATTTATGTGACAAGAGAGTTATGCCTGGGATCAGGTTAAAACGCAACGTTCTGAGGATGAGTCTGTAAATCCACCTACAGATTAAAAAGTAGAATTAAAAAGACAGCCAACAGGATGCAAAAAAAGAGCAGAGGATGTGAGATTCCTAAGAGAAATAAAGTCAAGTAATGTAATTTCCAGGAAGTACACTGACAGAGAGAGATGGTTCAAATGGATTGTCAGCCTCACAGGACCTGGAGCCACTGAGGATATGACCCTCTGGCCATGCCTGTGAGGGATTGTCTTGATTGGGTCAACTGGAGTGGGAAATACCTCAAATGAGGGTGGTCCTAGTCCTGGGGCCAGGGTCCTGGACTGAGTCAAAGCTGAGCACCAGTGTTCATCTTTCTTCACTGACTGTCACCAGCCATCTCCAGATCTCGCTGCCAGTGACTTCCTCAGTATGAGGAACTGTGTCCTGGAACTGTGAACCGGCACAAACCCTCTCTCCGTAAGGTTGCTTTTGTCAAGGTATTTTCCCACACCTACAGGAAAATAACTAACAGAGACATACACATAAATATGTTCCATGCTGTTTCTCTCATGCAGGGAGACGATGATTTATAGTCCCTGGTGCCCATCACCTCCCCGGCACAAGTGATAAAGACTGTGGTATAATACCAAAAACACTCTTTATTTGAAGCCAAGTCTTTTCAGGTCATAGAGCTTTCTCATAGACTAGTCTAAATGCTTCACACATATCCCCTCCAGGAAATACCCTTCAACACTGTGCTGTGCTAGTCCACCCAGAGGGAAGATCAGGAGGTCTAGCAAGGGAAGTGCCCTGGAGGAAAGGCCCCTGGCATCTTACCTGCAGCCCAAGAAATAAACCACTAAGGATGCTGTATGCCCATCTACACCCCATCCACTGCCACTCACTATGTGGCCAAAAGAGCATGCAGTGTGACTCCATGCTCCTGTGATGCTATGCCAGCAGTCTACTAGGTTTGCTCAGATGAATGCCCTGCTGCCTGTGGACGGCTCAAAGTGCGCGCTCACACAGCCTCCACCTTTGTCTGGAGTGTGGCAGGGTGGAGTGCTGACTAAGTTCTGGGAGAGAAGAGGTTGGCTAGATGGCGAGGCAATATTAGCACAGAGAAGCCAGGAGACAGCACTTCCCAGGCCCCAAGCTCCTCAGCACAACTGTCAGGGTTCCTGAAAACGAAGTATCATAAATATTGTGCTTCAGTCCCAAGCATCTGGGGCGGGTCTGAGCAAGCCTGCCATGGGTAGGGAAAGTCCTGTGAAACAGCGACTGGAGGCTGATGGCTGGCATGAGAAGTGTGCCAGCAGCTGTGCAGGGTATGTGAAGAAGCCACTTAAACAGGCCCAGTAGGGGCGTGTGGGGTCTGTTCATGTGAATGCCACTTATAAGTGAAATCCAGAGAGTCTGTTTAAGGGGTATCAGAAATTTATTAAGATATTAAATGGGGAAATACGCTGACGAATACAGGATATGGTAAATCTAGTTGCAGAGTCCTTGGAAAACTGGGGACTGATCACACACTGCTTCAAGCAGCCTGACCTGGTCTTCCCCACCCAAGAAAGAGTGCACCCCTTGACTCCCTCTGTTCTTAAGGGGTCATGTAGGCAGACAGAAAGCCATGCCCTAGTGTTTGTTCCCCCAAAGCCATTGGCAGAACAAATTCTCACAAGACACAGCTAAGTTCAGAGGGGACCTAAGTTGCAGTCTATGGGAATTTGTGCACAGTGTACACAATAAAACACACAGCATGAGCAACAAACATATGCATATACACATATGACAAATATGTACTTAGCACATACACAGTAAGCACACGCCACACACACACACACACACATATACATAGACTCAGTTAACATGTCACAAACATAGAAAATGTAGAAATAGCAAACACACGCTGGTTGGATTCACTGAAATCCCCCCAGTGGCAACAGGCACTTGCAGCTCTAAGGCAGCTCAGGACCTTGGTGAGTGTGCCATTCAGTATTAATTGAGCCCTTTGACAGGTACAGAAACACACAAATGCAAACAAACCCTGACTCCTGCTCTCGGGGCACCTGGGACATTTTCCAGGCTGTGCAGAAGCTCTGAGGATGAACTCCAAAGCAAACAAAAGGGCCCCAAACCCTGCCCTCGGGGTCTCCCGGATTAGTCTGTTTGCATGAGGTTGGAAAATAGTGTCTGTGATGCAGGTAGCACAAAGCTGCAGGGTGCTGTGATGATAAAGAAGGGTGGCCAACCCTGGAGAGCGGAAGTCATCAGAGAGAAAGAGAGAGAGGGAAAGGAAACTGTCCTCAGAAGAAAGTGGAGAGACAGGCTCCAGGGGAGGTGTCCCAGCCTGTGGGCTGGTTGGTGGAAGCGAAGGCTCATGGGACCCTTGCAGGTGGCCACAGAGGTAAAGAGAGAGGTGGTGGGCTGGATGGCGGTGAGGCTGGATCAGGAGCCCAGATAGGCAAGGGACAGGGATGGGTGGGGCTGATAAGGTGTGTTCTCGGGGGAAGAGAACACAGTGATCTACCACGGATATCTTGTCAACCCGAACAGTGACCTCCAGATTGTGTGGGTAGTCAGCTCACCTCATAAACTCCACTGCCCCAGGGAAAATAAGTCACCCAAAAGCATCTTAATGTCAAAACGAAAAATTAGAAAATGGCCAAAGCCATTGTCACCCACCACCCCACCATCCTCTATTGTAATATCTTTACTGAAGTGTGTTAAACTGAATATCCAACAAACGGGTGTGATAAACAGAAAGCTGAAAATGTCAGTGGCATCAGGGAGGAAGTAAGGACCTGTGCTGCTCCCTGAAGCGAGTCCTGCAGCGAGTCCTCAGTCTTTTAGGACACCACAGAATTGTATCACTCAAGTCTAGTGCATGTCTTTTTACCTCAGTTAACCCAATCCAGAAACCTCCTCACAGAAGTTTGCCTTGTAGGGGATCCTAGAGGTGACTGTCAATTTGACAGCCAAGGTTAACCACCAGAGTGGATCTCCCAGTGTCGGCAGCATTGAAATTCATCTTTCTGGACCAAGAAACCAATCCCTAAATGGGAAATGTATTGCACCTTGCTCTTCTTTGAAAATCTCTAGATGGAGGTAGCATTCGAACTCAAGAGCTTCTAAGTCTTGGACTGGATTTTAGTAACAGAGCTAATTTTGGCAGCACAGTGGACACCCAATTCATCTTGCTGAGGAAACACACATAGAGAAACTAAGGATAGTCCCCACACCCTTCCTAAACTTTTTCCACTGAAAGTAAATTGAACTCAGTTCTACAGGGAGCAGCCAGACCCCCATCTGGGGTCCATCCTACATCGTTATGTCTGAGGACCTTGTCCTTCTGGGGCCTTGGCTGGTGTCTCGGTATCATGGGAACACCTCTGGGCACACCAACTTCGCTCCATCTATCTCCACGTCTGGGCCTTGGTTTCTTCCCCTTCCCTCTCTTACCCCACTAAGTACCACCCCAGGGCCCACATACACAAACCACACAGGCTGCCCGGGGGTGGCCCTGAGTGTTAGTGACTTTCCTGATTACCATAACAGAAAAGCTGACAAAAAGCAGCTAAGAAGAGGAAGCTTTGCTTTGACAAGCCGCAAGAGTGCAGTCCATCATGGGACGAGCACGGCAGTGTGGCCTGAGGTCGCCGGTCAAACCCACAGGCAGGATGCAGAGATGAATGCTGGGCTCTGCTGCCCTTCTGCTTTGTCTCTTTATTCAGTCTGGGACCCCAGTCCATGGGATGCCACCACCTCTACTCAGGGTAAAATGAACTCTGGCTAGACCCTCAGAGACGCGTCCTGGGGTTAGTGGACAATGAGGATGAGCCAGCTCCCCCGTGGTCTATTTGGCAAATCAGTCCTCGGCTCTCACATAAACCAGTACTTTCTTTGGTGATAAGCATTCAGAGCTTTCAAATTATTAGCACTTTTTCATTCAGTGATGGCATTGTGGGGGAATAGAGCCAGAGATTCTGAGACTATTGTAAGCAAGGGGGATGCTACTTAATTACTCTGTTTTAAAAAAAATGGAAAAACTTGGATGTAATTTAAATATACAACAGTGACGTGGATTTTTAATCAACCACGATTCATCAATTCTATGGGACTAATATGCAGCCATAAAATGATGGTTATAACAGTGGCCATTCTTTATCTCTTACTGTTTTATCATATTTTCTCCCTATTATTCCCTCTGGCTTTTTAAAGTGAATATAAAACTGGCTGTAATTAACAGCAGCTACTTTGCTGACTTTTCTGTATTTTCCTAATTTTTATGATTGATATGAATTTCTACAATGGGGAAATAAACATGTTTTTCCTAAGGACTTAGGACCCAGCAAGAGCATCTTCCCAGTGCAGTACAGTGTCCAGGCAGAGGAGCAAGCTTGGCCAGGCCTTAGCCCAACAAAGTCAAATCTTCATTCTTGCTCTTTTTCTCAAACATTCCATTCAAGTTCAATTACATACATGCACGCCCATCCACCCTCATAGGCATATTGGTTTCCTGTGTTTGGTTTCTATGAGCAGGTCGATGGACAGCCCGTTGTGTATACTGGGAAGATGGCGACTTCAGATGCTCACACTCTGGGGACAAAAGGCACAGAGGGAAGAGAGACAGCAGGTGCCCAACCGAAGGGAAGGTGAGCGTGGGGGTCTAGGGAAGGCTCCATGTGACCTGGGTTGGACTTGGCTGTAGAGGCTCTGGTTGCCTGACCTCTGCTTGACCTCTGCTTGACCTCTGCTGCCTCCTGCCCACGGATACAGCTCTTGCCAGCAGCGGATAATCTGAATCACCATAGGGGAGAGTCTATGCAGGCAGCACGCTGTTCGGGGCGGCAGTAACACCAAGCATCACCACCCCAACCTGCACAGCTGGAGCCTGCTGCCTGGTCCCACTTGCCCGTGTCCTCACTCTCTCCACAGCCTATTAGTTCAGCCTTTTCCCTCCATTTCCTTCCAGTCCTGCCCAACACTGGGCCCAACTGCCACTGAGTTTCTGGTTCAAAGATCTCCACAACTGACCAGTCTTTTCAAACACTCCTGAGAAACTCATCACCCACCCTTCACATGGTATCCCCAGATTGTATTTTATTCAGAGGTCACTGGTGCCTGCCATTGTGGGGCTGGCTTGTTTAGAAGCCTCCCACCGAGGACTAAGTTCCTTGAGGGAGTGCCTCCTCTGGTCTGGGTGACATCTCCTGGGTGTAGCCTAGAATGCACCGGACATGCACTGTGGTGGGGGTGACATCCACCAGCAGAGCATGCTGAGGCCCTAAAGCCTCACTGGGGTCAGCAGCCTCTCCTTTCATTCTCCTGGCTTCACCCTAGAGCTTCTGGGAGAAGATAGGAAAAGTTTCCTCCGGGGCTCACATCACCCAGGCTGCCTGAACACTGGGGCTCTGGGAACGGATATGGGCTTCATCACATCTTTGTATCGTGTGACGTTCCTGCCCTGGTTTCAACCCTTGTTCAGAATCAGTGTCACTCGGGACTGAAGCACAGGTCAGAAGATGAGCATGGAAGGTTTCCTGTCAGGGTTGTGGCCTGGACGCCTTCCCTGTCTGGGTGCTTTTTGCCAGGCCACAAAGGGCGTCTATTTTTAGCTGTTTCCTGACGATGGAGGCAGGGTTATTTTCCACCTTCGTCAGTCAGCTTGAGTTTCAGGTCCCCTCGACAGCAGCCTGTGTGAACAGTGAGCACTCCACCCCCACGGGCTCATCTGTCACACAGGAGTCCAGGAAGAATCTTCTGGGAGAACAAGAAAGCACACGATGCAGAACCTTGGACGCTCCAATGCCAATTCCTACCCTTGTCCAGATTCACGACCCATCATCTGGGACGATGGCACTGGCAGTGGGGCTGTGGGGACAGCGTGCACAGTGCACAAAGCCTCACCCCACCGCTGCCTGGGTCTAGCCCAGTGTAGGATGGCTCCCAGATGAGCAGTATGAATCCTGGGAGAAGCAGCATCTTGTCCATTAGAACATGTCAGACTTGCTTTAGATTCCGGTCCTGACATCTGACAGGCACGTGACATCAGGCGCGTGTGTGGCAGGCTCCAGCCCTCCTCTGTTCTGTGAAATGGGACTCATATATAACTCACAGCACTGTTAGGGGAGCTGGACATCATACCAGCTTTAGGGATGACTCCAGGAGAGGGATAGGTGCTCATCAATGACCAGTATCCTGTGCTCCAGAGACCTGAATTCAAGTTCATCAACACCCCACCATGTTGGGCTCCGGCACAGGTATCCAAGACCAGCCTGGGTTACCCCTTCCCGCCGCTTCTACTCTCTTATTTTCAAAACTATAAATGTGAACAAAGTCCAGCACCACCTTCCCCAATCACCCATGTTAACTCCAGACTCCAGGGGCAGGAGGGTCTCAGGAAAGATTCCTGGGCCAGCATGGAGGCCATGGGGGGTAGAGTGGAGATTATCAGAGGAAGCTCAGGATTGTCTAAAGCTACAATAGGTGAACTTAAAATCACACTGTTCTCCACCAGCAGCCTCCCTGTTGTCTCACCCACCCCGTTCTTCTCACCCTGGCCACCTCCCTTTCCTCTCCCCATCTCTCAGTGAACCGTGGCTCCTGTATGCACACAGCTAATGCTTGGGCACCTTCTTTCCCACAATTCCTTTTCCATTTCTGGGGCTCAGGGCCTGCTGAAGATAGGTCAAAGATGCTAAGAGCAGATGCTGTGGGGGAAGCATTTCCATTGCTGGGACCCCTGTGAGTGAGCATAGGATGAGAGGGGGGAGGGGCAGAGAGACAGCAAGGGAGGGAAAGATGAAACACTGAGGCAGAGCCAGGCAGGGAAAGACTGGGTAGACCACCCAGCACCTTCCAGACTACCTGACTCTGTTCCCACCAGGGAGCAGAGGCAGTGTAAGAACCCATACCCAAGATCAAGTAACATATACCAAGACTGACCATGAGTTGATGTAAATATCAGTACCGGAATGTTCCTTTAGAGTTTAGGAACAACTCTAAGGGGCAAGGAGTCAGCATAAGGAAGACTAACTCCCCCACCCCCACCCCCTTTCTAAATTGTAGAAACCTAAATTTCACCTTCGTTTTTAGTTTTACTTTTTTTAAAATTACTTCTTCCGATTATCTTTGGTCTTAATGATGGGCTTTCATAGGGGCAGGGACGGCCATGTTTCCCCTCCTGCTCCAAAGGAGGGAGAGCATCCTCAGGAAGGGAACAAAAAGCATCTTGGGAAAATCACCTTAATAGCAGGCTGTGGTGACAAGAGGTGCCCTCTGCTTCCCGGGACCGTCTGCCGTCCTTCCTGTCTGCCCAGCTCCAGTTTCGCCCTCCTCTGCACCTTCCACTCCCGCACGCCTTTCCCATCCTTGCAGAAGGTCAAGGTTGTAGCAAGTAGAGGGTATATGCTGGTTCTTGCTCTGGCCTGCTCCTTCCTCAAGACCTTTCACCATGCCTAGCTTCCAAATACAGCCCTGCCAGTCACCCACACTGTGCTCTCTGCTCCTTCCCAGCACTCTGGGACATGAAAAGAAGTCCATCTCATTTCCATGTACTATACACATGGACCCTTCTTACAGCAATGTGTCTAGCAACACTGACAATCTATGACACTTATCTGTACCAGGCGGCACAAACACACCACTCCAAACAACAGATTAAGTTTCTCCTCCCCACCACAAGCATCAGAAACTCCCTTTTACAATTAGTTTCAATTCAAATACATTTTAAAAACATATCTGGGTATGAGAGACAGTGGGCAATCCAGCCTAGACCATCTTTGAGTGTGTAGGCAGTGCCTTAGTTACTTTCTATTGTTGTGACCAACGCTATGACCAAGGAAATTTATAAAAAAAATTTAAAAAGCATTGAATTTGGAACTTATGGCTTCAGAGGGTTAGAGTCCATGATGGTGGAGCAAAGACATGGTGGCAGGAATAGCTGAGAACTCATATCTTGAACCAAAAGCAGGAGACAAACAGACAGACACAGAGAGAGAGAGAGAGAGAGAGAGAGAGAGAGAGAGAGAGAGAGAGAATATATCACTGGGAATGATGGGACCTTTTGAAATCCCCAGTGACACACCTCCTCTAACAAGGTCACACCTCCTAACCCTTCCTAAAACAGTTCTACCAACCAGGCACCAGCTATTCAAACATTTGAGCCTGTGGGGGCCATTCTCATTCCTATCACCACAGGCAGGAAGCAAAATGTCCACTCTGAGAGAACTTTTAGAGAAAAAACACCCTGTTTACCATCTTATGTCTGTGTATCTCCCTACTGCACTGGTGTGTGACTGAAATAAGATGGATAGTGGGAAGGAACACACGCAGGGAGCAATAGCTTGCATATTCAAGTCTGTCAATCAAAACAGAGAATCACCCCCACGATGCCCCTTAGTAAATAAACTCCTCCTGAATTTCATAAAGCGAAGCCCCAAACAGTAATCAGGACCCTTGAGCGCCTTCACTCATGTGGCCTGATGTCACTCTTGGCAGCATATTCTTTTCTTAGCTGTATTATTGCTTTGCTTTGGATAAAATTTCCTTGCAAATCTGTTTGCATTTACTTCAGCTCCCTGAATAAGACACAAAGAACCTGGAAATGCATAGCCCAGATTCTTAGTGGTTTTAAAAAAAAAATCCCCTTGAAACTGGAAGAATAAACTAGTGTTCACTGAGGCAACAATAGCTTTAGATGAGTAAGGAGTCACAAGCAATTCCTTCATGGTTTTTTTTTCTTTAAGTCACATATGTATAGTTTTCAAAATAGGTATAGTTCCTGTTGATGTCTTATCCACACAGATTGCCATTCAGACAAGGCCTGGCCGGGGAGCAGAAGGCCTGCCCAAATGGCCTTCTAGGGAGGGTTTGCAACAGTGCTCTGTGCAGAGGTCGGGCCCTGGCTGAAGTACAAAGGACTATCGCCAATGAGAGGCAGGACAGTGGGCCAGAAAGAAGACATGGTGTAGGAGCTGGGGTGGGAGAAGGGGACTGACCAGCAGAGCTGACCGTGTGCTGGGATGAGCCACTGCCAGGACCAGGAAGGAAAGTAGAGCAAGAGTCACAGGTGGCCAGGATCAGCTTCTGTGAGCAAACATCTATCAATCATTCCTTCTCCTCCTCCTACACTCAGCCAACTGATCTAACCTCAGAGGGTAAGAAAACATGGTGATGTGGGTCTATAACTGAGCTCTACTGCACACACACACACACACACACACACACACACACACACACACACATACACACACACACCAAGAACAGAGAAGGCAAGAGAGTGAATAAGGATGGCAGGGATAAAGACAGTCAGATAAAGCTTTAAAGTATGATTGATGGGAAAACTTGCCTTCCTCATCTGTCAGTCTTTTATGCTTCTGAAAAATCTAGCTGTCCAGACTAAGAAACTATCACATGCATCCATATTGACTTAGTGGAGTTAGCACCTGTATAGAGAAGAGAAGCAAGCATTGCCTGGGATGCCAGTGGGAAATCAGCAGCATCAGAGATGATGAGGAGGATGGCAAAGAGACAGGAAGGTAGGTGATGAGTGATTGATAGGTAGGTGATGGTGGATTGATGGGTAGATGGATAGATGGATACACAGATAGATTATGAGTATGAAATGGAGGAAGTGAGAAGTATGCAATGTCAAAATTAATAAAAAAAACCATCAGTATTTAATGTCTAGACCTTTCTATTTAACTTTGCTTGTTAAAGGCCCAAGTTAGGAGCAGATCTCTGTTTTAACACACTCCTGCAGAGAAAACAACTGGGCTAACACTTAGTGAGCCATGCCACAGTTAACATAGGAGAACAGGCCTCTCTTCCATACACCAGTTTCTTTTCCTTTGTATATATGTGTAGCAAGATATTGTCTCCTCTATTGTCTATTATTATTGCTGGAAACCATTCTCCCTCCCACAAACATGACCTTAGTTCACCATTAGACCTAGGACCCTAGAGAGAGCTAACAGAACCAGGCAGTCCAGTGGGAGTGTTCTGTGAATGAGGCCCTTCTTCCTAGCCTTGCTAGACTAGGAACAGATGCAAACGCTTGCCTCTTTATGTGCACACAGCTCAGATGTAAACAGGTCAGTGCTGCTAACATTTGAGTGATAAAAAAGTTACAGAGCACTGGGAACCAGCAAAGCTCCATGTCCTCTTTTGGCCTTGACTGAGACAAGCACGGGGTTTAAAAACTCACTCTAATGATATTGTGGACTGAGCACTGGCTAAAGACTACACGAGCCCACAATAGACCAAAGTAACAATTGCACCAATGTCCAGACTGGTGAACTGTCTTAGTCAGGGTTCTATTGCAGGTTCTAATCTGTAGCCTACACATGCATTAAGCAAGCAGATCCCTGCCCTTCTTTCTTATTTTCATGTTACATTTCACTTCAGTGTATCAACAAGAAAATAACAAGACATACCAATAAACTCCTTTGCAAATGTAATTATGGCAGGCACACCAACTCCAAGCTAATGCACAGCTTGTTTTCAAAGTGTTTTTCCCCTCTTTTTTCTGCCCTGAGCAGTCAAACAAATAAATATTGAGTGTGACAGGAAGTTGCTCAATTATTCATGTGCTAAACTTTTTAAGTGTAGATGGGAAAGACACTCTCCTTGAGTTTACCTGCTTGCCCAAAGCAATGTGTCATCATCAGTAGGGACAATGTACCTCCACATTCACTTCATTAACTGCCAGCAGTTTGTTTTCTGGTGAAGAATCTTGGAAGGCATCTCATCACTTCATTTTCCTATTAGCACCTGTTCCTTAAGCATTCAAATAATTCCACCCCATCAACTGCTGGGGGAGGGTCAGAGAACCACATCTTAAGTACCCATGCATGTGAATCTGTCAATCATTCACTCAACAAGGCATGAAGCATGGGGTTCACTGGGAAAAGGCAGTCAGTCCAAGCTGAGAGCTATCAATATCTTGTCAAGAGCAATCACGGATCACCCATGTGACCTTGCCCATCACTTAACCACTCTAAGGCTCAATTTAATCTGTCAACTAAGACCTTAGAAAAGCGGTATTTGTTCTGCCTATTCAGAATTTCTACATATTTAAGCTGCAATTTCATGCAAGAGTATCTTACATAAACGGCCATGTGCCTCGTGTTGGTATTTCCATGCGTCTCTCCTAGAGAAAACAGAAAGAATTCTTGGCAGAGCTCACTCTCACAATCTCAGCCTTATCCTCAGTAGCAGAGCTGTGGACCACCGCAGCAGCAGAGCACTTCACACACACTTTCTGGGATGCTCTATCTGGCCATAATGGTGAAGGATGCTGAGGGTGAAGGCATCTCAATGAGCTCATAGAACTTCAGAGAAGCTAGACAGCTCTTGAAGGAATAGGTGATCAAAAATAAGCTGCTCTGACATTCCAACCCCCCAAAAAGGACAAATGGGCTCATCAAGGTAGGCACAATGGAACAGAAGTAGAGGTGTTGTATGAATTTTTCTAGGGAGACTCAACACACACACACACACACACACACACACACACACACACACACACACACACACACTCACACACACCTATTCACCACAGAAAAGGAGCCCACAATAGACCAAAGTCACAATTACACCAATGTCCAGATTGGTGAACTGTCTTAGTCAGTGTTCTATTGCTGTGAAGAGACACCATGACCACAGCTACTCTTATAAAAGAAAACATTTAATTGGGGCTGGCTTACAGTGTCAAAGGTTTAGTCTGTCATCGTCACGGCAGGAAGCATGATGAAGTGCAGGCAGACGCTAGAGCAGTGGCTGAGAGTTCTACATCCAGATTGGCAGGTTCCAGGAAGAGCAAGACACTGGGCTTGGCTTGAACATTTGATACCCAAAAACCCACCCCCAGTGACACACTTCCTCCAGTAAGGCCACACCTACTCCTACATGGCCACACCTCCTAAGCCATGTCAAGTAGCCACTCCCTAATAACCAAGCATTCAAATATACCAGCCTATGGGGGCCATGCCTATTCAAACCACCACATGAACCAATAAAGTCTTCCCTGGCTTTCTAACAGGACAATGGTAAGGTGTTACTTACAAGGATCAGAGGTTATTGTAAAGCAGCTACATCACCAGGAAGCCCACCCCAACATGAGTGAGGACTCCTAAGAACTGCAGCACTGCAGCTGTGCATGCAACTTGCCTGCAGTGCAACCATCCCAGCATCTCTTTCTTTCTGCAGTTTGGCTGGGCAGAGTCTCCACCCCAGCAACTGATCACCCCCTTTATACTGTGGGGAGGGAGCCCCAAGGACTTCCAGGTTTCTTTTCTTCCCAGATAAGCCACCCTTTGTTTGCCACCTGAGGCTGGTGCGCGTGCCCCTCCTTCCGGGGACAAAGTTTCACTTTAGAGAGAATGTTGAGATTTATAGGAACATGTCACACAACAGGATGGGGAGATTGCCTAGGTGGTGGCATAGAAGGAAAGGGACAGACTGATGTCAAGGAAAAATATTCACTCAAGATTTGTGGTGCAAATGGGTGAGTTTGAGCATGGAGAGGCTGCCATGGAGCCCTGGCCAGAGAGCACATCTCTGGAGAGTTATGGGGCAAGAGTTACTGGTGATAGAATAAAGTTCTAACCCCCTAGGCATCTTACAAGCTAGCGTTGTAAGAGTCATAGGGTCCTCAGGGAGAATCTCAAGAGTTTCAACAGCAAACATAGTACTGTACTTCTGGTAGGCAGCAGGTGAGTCTGTTCATGAACCCGAAGACAGCTGCCCAGGACACAAACCAAGGGGGAGCCTCTCCAGCAGTTTGTACCCTCAGCTCACAACAGCTTGCTACTATTCTGGCATTCCTAGACATTTATTAAGCAAATATCTCATCGTATTCACGTGACTAAACCATGGGAGCCCAATGTACTGCGATAAGAAATAGCCCTTGGCATGGGCTTCCTCCTGAAATTCTGAAATTCTGGTGGAGATGGGAATTCATGTCATAAGAAGCCCACTTTCTAGCATCAGGATTTTTTTTTTTTTTTTTTTGCAATACAATTCAGTTTTACATATCAGCCACGGATTCCCTTGTTCTCCCCCCTCCCGCCCCCCTCACCTTCCTCCCAGCCCACCCCCCCATTCCCATCTCCTCCAGGGCAAAGCCTTCCCCGCGGACTGAGATCAACCTGGTAGACTCAGTCCAGGTAGGTCCAGTCTCCTCCTCCCAAGCCGAGCCAAGCAACCCTGCATAGGCCCCAGGTTTCAAACATCGACTCATGCAATGAGCACAGGACCCGGTCCCAATGCCTGGATGCCTCCCAAACAGATCAAGCCAATCTCACCCATTCAGAGATTAAGCAAATGGGTGACCCCTCAGTTGGTGACCCCTCAGCCATTGGTTCATAGTTCATGTGTTTCCATCCGTTTGGCTATTTGTCCCTGTGCTTTATCCAACCTTGGTCTCAACAATTCTCGCTCATATAAACCCTCCTCATTCTCGCTAACTGGACTCCCAGAGATCCACTCGGGGCCTAGCCATGGATCTCTGCATCCAGATCCCTCAGTAGTTGGATGAGGTTTCTAGCACGACAATTATGGTGTTTGGCCATCCCATCACCAGAGTAGGTCAGTTCGGGCTGTATCTCGATCATTGCTAGGAGTCTGTTGTGGGGGTATCTTTGTGGATTTCTGTGGGCCTCTCTAGCACTTTGCTTCTTCTTGTTCTCACGTGGTCTTCATTACCATGGTCTCCTATTCCTTGTTCTCCCTCTCTGTTGTTGATCCAGCTGGGATCTCCTGCTCCCCCAAGCTCTCTTTCCCTCGACCCTCGCCCTTCACTACCCCCACTCATGTCCAGGCTGTTCATGTAGATCTCATTCCATTTCTCTGTCATTGGGCGATCCCCGTGTCTTTCTTGGGGTCCTGTTTTCCAGGTAGCCTCCCTGGTGATGTGAGTGGCAGTCCAGTCATCCTTGTTCCACATCTAGTATCCTCCTATGAGTGAGTACATATCATGTTTGTCTTTCTGAGTCTGGGTTACCTCACTCAGGATGATTTTTTCTAGATCCATCCATTAGTAGCATCAGGATTCTTACAGCGGTACCCTCTCTCTGACATCACACCTGCCATGCTTCCCCTAAGTGCTTACCTCAGTCCTCAGTCCTGTCCTCCTCTCTCCTCTCCTTTAGCAACAGATTCCAAACACAGGGGCCCTCCAGCCCTGCTCTGAAATCTCACCACCCAGGGCCAAAGGCTAGACCCAGAGCCTAACAACACTGCCTCCTGGTGGCCAACTTGGAGCTCTGCAGAGGATGGAGGGTTATCAGTAACTCCGTGTCTACAGCTGAGCTTCTTATGTTTTTAAAATTTTTGACCAACTTTTCACCCAAGACAGTTTTATGTAACCCACCACCACCACCACCACCAGAATATAGGTTTATGAAATTTGTATACAGATTAATATTTTTTTCTTTTCTTTCTTTTTTTTTTCTGGAGCTGAGGACTGAACCCAGGGCCTTGCTCTTGCTAGGCAAGCGCTCTACCACTGAGCTAAATCTGCAACCCCCAGATTAATCATTTTAATGATAACAAATCATAAATTTATTTTTAGCCAGGCATGATGGCTCAGGTTCATACTCCCAGCACTTGGGAGGATTGTTGTGGGTGGTTTGGGCACCTTGGGCCACATAGCAAGGTCCAGGACAGTCTGGTCTAGAGTGACTAGCCCAGGAATAGCTTATCTCAAAAAAAATAAGGAAAAGGAACTTTTATTGTAAAACAGTCCTTTTCCATGCATATGATTTTACCATTTAATAAAAAACCAAATCTGCACACAGATGAGAGATGTGCTTATTTATTTTTACATGAAGAATTGAATTTTAGCTGAGTATTCGATGTTGCAGGAGACAGGGCATCATTAACATTTTACAGTTGATAGATATTTCGGGTTTATAATTGTCAGTGTGAAGAATGCTGCTTCACATAAATATGTAGCACATAATGGCAGAAGTATGCTTAGGGCCATTTCAGAAATTGCTGGAAATGCTGTTCTAATCCCAGCCAAAATTCACTGTAAGATTTCTTTTTAATGAAATTCAAGTCGGCAACTCAAACAATAGTTTTTAAAAAGTCAAACATTAAATGATCATAGAATCTGAAGCTGTATTAATTTGATATGTATATGCTGAGAAGTGATGGCAGGAAGATTTTCAAGTATTTATTTTCCATATTTAAACCATTATGTTTCTGTAAGAGCAGAAAGCTTTTAAGTACAGAAAGCTTTTAAGTAAGCAGGGCAGTTCAAAGTCTAGGACAGGCCCAGTTTGAGCCAAGGTATCTCATGCAGTGTCCACTGTCTTTCCATGTTGTGGCATGCACAGGGCAAAGTGTTCATATTGTGTGTTGGGGACCAAGGCTGCCAGAAGTCATGTGATATAGCATGAGTGTGGACTGCCATCGATACCCCGGGTTCATTACACATTTCATTTTGAATTAATTTTTGGTCACTGTGCATTCAGCATTCTTTCACTATTGCAAAAATTTTCCCAACCTCTCTGTTCAGTTTTCTGACCCCATACGGGGTCACGAGCCACAGTTTTAGAAGCCATGATTGACATCAACCCAGAGTGAAAGCTGTCATCCCCTACATTCTCTGCAAATAAAGGTGAGTGGAGGGAAATCCACGAGTGTCACTGAGACACCTGTAGTGGCACTGAGCCTTCCCTACATCCTGCAATGCTGCGCTGCCCACACCCTGCCAGAAAGGTCTGTGTATCAGTCCTCTCCTTCCTCTGTCTCCAGGAGGATCTAGGACAAGATGCAGTCACTCACTATTGAAGTCATGATTCACTTGATTCTAACCAGGAAAGTTCTATGCAGGTAACTTTAAAAGCATTGTATGAACAGGAGAAAAACTCATTACAAAGGAAACCTCTAACTCTACTGGCAACCCTTGAAGGTTATTAAACATAATTTAACTTCTGGGTGTTTCCAATACTTCCCTTGTCTCCTTTGCCCTCCAAAGTACGTCTCCTTTCCCCTTCACACTAGCATCTTTCATCCCACTCCTATGTCCTAGAGAAAAAGCAACATTCCTCCTCCCACCCACCCCACCCCATGCCGTGCTGACCCCCCTTATTCTTTATCTTAAACAAAGATCCATGCCCTGTGTTCTTTCTTCCCCTGGATCTAATCCTGATCATCTCTCTAATTTTCCACTTGCTCCTATGATTTCCCTAATCACCTGCCTCTGCCTTCAAGACCTTTTGCATGTGAGAAGTGAAGGCATCCACCTGAAAGTGTCAGACCGGGCCAGCCAGGGAGCAAGGCTTCAGATGCTCACAGCTATGATCCACATGCTGGAAGGGGAGAATTGAATCCCACAAGTTATTCTCTGACCATCACATTTGTGCCAGGACACATGCAGACTTACACATACACATTCACACACACACACACACACACACACACACACACACACACACACACCACAAATGAAGATAATTTCTAAAATTAAGAATTCATTTTCTGTCCACCATCACAAAAAGACTAACATGAATGACAGACAGAGGCAGCCAAATGAAGAAATAAAGAAAGGCATGCTGGATGTGAGGCTGGAAGAAAGCTTGTAATGCTATAGGGACATACCAAGGCTTCCGCCCCTGATCCTGGGAGGACAGTAGGGTGTAGAATACCAACATGTGCCAAAACTCACCAGCGAGGACAAAGAGATGTCTTAACCTACATAATTATGCTCATCTCACCTGAAAGAATTCTAAGCAAGTGAGTTATAATAAAATAAATATGTGTTTGAGGTTGTTCTTCCAATATTAAAGAGGCAAGGTTCAGAGTAAAACCCACTGGTCAGAGACATAAATCAAGCAGGACTCTCTGATGAGGATAACACAATGGTAAACCTAGATGAAAGACACTTCAGTCTCACTCAGTCCATAATTTAGAAAGAGTCATTGATCGTCTCCTCTCGATTTGGTAATAATGTTGAAAATGCACAACAGTCACCATGAGAATTGAATGAGAGCATAAGTGAACAGGTACTTAATGAAGCACTCTGCAGTAATTATTAGGAAGCAACGTGTGCCAGGGAACCAGCAACACTTCACCTTGCTGAACATCATGATGGCTCAATTGTTTGACTGAGTTTTAGTGTTCATATCTGGAAACTCATACGTCATAAGCATTTACATAACTACCTAGAAAATTATAATCACGATGGCCCCAAAAGAGCCTCTTTCTCTCAGTCAACTCCACCTGTCTGTATCACTAGAGTTTGTACTCTTCTAAGAACTTCATTTGAATAAAAGTTGTATGATGGATATTTCCAGTGTCTATTTTTCTTCCTTCAGTACTTTGTATGGATGTTCCACAATGTTCTCACCCTTCACCTTCTGAAGGAAATTTTTATTGTTTTCCAGGGCCTTGAGAGTATGCACGTTTTTTCATTTCTTATGAGTAAAATCCAACTGCAAAATTAGCCATATAATAGAGGTTTATTTATACAAAACTATCATGTCACTTATCCTAGTGGTCAGAGCATTTTATGCAAGCCTGCTGACCTTTGCTTCTAGTGGGTATTTTCATTAGAGCTTTTCAAGATATAAGCTAATCTCACAAGGCTGTTTTAAAGTCCCTTTATCGGTTGAATAATGGGGTATACAATGAGCATCCATACTTAACTTTTTGTTAATTACTGAAATCTTCTGCCTACTTGTCATTTGATTTCTAGATTGTTCTATCATCAGTCTTCACTGTGAGATGTGTTCTATACTCCGGACACATGCCACTTCTCATACATGCAGTGACGGCTGATCTTGGTTGTCAGTTTAACACATGGGGAAGAAAGAGGCTAACGAGGAGCTGTCTCCATCAGACTGGCCTATGAGCAAGCCTCTGGGGCACACAGCGAGGGTGGGGGCATACACGTTCCACCACCCACATGTGGTGTCTTTTCTTTCCTTGCACCTAGAGATTGAATTCGGGTCATCAGCCTTTATGGCCAGTGCCTTTACCTGCTGAGACATCTTGCCAGCCCAGTTAGCGTTTTTTATACTTTTGTGTAAGTAATCTTTGCCTGTCTTTTGGGTTATGAATGTTCCAATTGTTCCTCTAAAACTTTAAGGTTCTATCTATGTTCCAGATCTGTAACCACAATGAAGTCATTATTTCCTGTGGAACAATGTAAGAATAAGGGCTCACAGATTTTATACAGCCTCATATAGTTTCCCAGAATCCCCTGTGGGGAACTCATCTTAGGCCACTAACTACAGCGACTCTCTGGGACCACATTTGACCACCATTTTCCTCCTGACCTGTAGACTCTGACCTGACTCCTGCACTGTCCTTTCATTTACATTTACAACAAGGTATCGAAATCACAGGCTGCAGCAGTCAAGTTTTCACAGTGTTTCTAAAACTTACTTATATATTCATATCAATTTGATAAGCATCTTAAGATTTCTAGCAAAAATATGCCTGCTGGAATTCTGATTGCACCAATCTACGTGTCAGTTTAGGAAGAATTGTTATTTTAACAACATATTGGTTCTTTATTTTAGTTGAGAGATGGACATTATTGGTGAAAGCTATTCATATTTCAATTATCAACTTCATGGTACCTACAAGATAATGATTATATACCTTCCAAAATTTCTGGTATTGATTCTGCTTTATTTCTTCTTAATCAATACATTGTGGTTTACAGATTTTATAAATATTTTTACACAATTCCTTTTTATTTTGATCTCCTCTGATGCTTACCTTTCTGCTCTTAGTGTTATTGTTTTCACTCATATTTATTTTAGATTTTTTTTTTCAGAGCTTTTAAATTTGGAAGTTTATGTATGAAAAGAGAAGTCAAAGGCACAGGAGAACTCTACGTTCCTGTCTCAGATGCAGATTGTGAATGTTACTATATTCACTTCCTTTCCCCATAATTAACTTCAAAATATTCTTTTTTTGTGATATGATTTTGATCCATGAATTTTTTGCTGCATAATTTCCTAGTATTTGAGTTTTTCTATAGAGTGTACTGTTACTGAGTTCTAACATTTGTGAATAGGGCAATTTGTATGGTGCCACTTCCTTGAAACAGAACTATTTCATGTTCTATATCACAAGTGTCTATAAATATATACTTTTAATAGCTAACATGGTATTTGTATTATCATTATTTCAATTTGTAAATAATAACTGTATTCATCTATGCTGTTTTCTGTGTGCTGTGCATGAGTTGAGTCAAATAAATTGAATATTTAAATCTTCTACACACTTTTATAATTTAGCAAGTTAGAAGTGAATTATTCATTCTTTTACTGGTTAGAGAATTCTAACCTGATTATAGATTTAGTACAACTTCATTTTTGTTGATATCTGCATCACAGATTTTGAAGCTGCAGGTGAACATAAGCTACTGTGTCAATCCCAGCATTTCCATTATTAATCTTACAGTTTTCATTTCTCTGCTGAAATTCCCCATCTGTTTGCGTGTGCTGTTCACCTTTTCAGCTGCATCCCTTGTCACATTTGTCATGTTAGTTCATATGTAGCCCAGAGTCGCTCATTCCACAGTCTGTATCTCTGGATCTGATTCTACAGGAAACTTTCTCCTGGTGGGTCTCATGTTATTGACTCTTTCCTAGTCTCTATAACTATTTAAAACTATATTCTATGTCACATAGAAATTAGGAATTACATAGGGAGTGCATTTCCCCACTAAGAGTGGGAGCTGAATCAAATATCCCCATGTTTGGCTAAGCTGAGGTTTCACTGTACCTTTTATCAGACCCAGCTCATCACTATGAAGGATGGAAATTCCCCCTTCAAAGCAAGGCTTAAACCTCAGCACTCTTGAAATTCTGAGTCTTCCTATGCTTCACAGACAACAGCTACAGAGGCTGCAGGTCTGGCTTCAGCCTGCTCTTTGATTGTCACTTGCATTTAAGAAAAGCATATTGTGCTTTAGGCAAATTCCTTGTTCATTTTCTTGCCACTACCACAATCCTTCATTGAAGGCCTTTCTAGGTACTTCAGAAAGGTCACATGATCTTGATATGCTCATACACTCTTCTTTGTGGATCTACCATGTGCTGTGTAATAATCCTCTTGTACACTGTAAAGATTTGTCGCTTGAATTTGTTTAATAAAATACTGATTGACTGGTAACTAGGCAGGAAGTTAAGTGGGAAAGCCAAACAGAATGATGGGAAGAAGGAGGGTGGAGTCAGGGAGTCACCAGCCAGATGTAGAGAAAGCAAGATGAGAATGCTGTACTGAGAAAAGCTACCAAGCCATGTGGCTAAACATAGAAAAGAATTATGGGTTAGTTTAAGTGTAAGAGCTAGTTAGTAATAAGCTTGAGCTACCAGCCAAGCATTTATAAGTAATATTAAGCCTCTGAGTGGTTATTTGGGAACTGACCAGTGGGAGAGAACCATTGTTTACAACCATATGCACAGCAGGAGTCCTTAAGAATGATTTTGTGGACAGGTGTGGACTGACTCAATGACTGGAGACACTAAGGATTCCAAGCTGGTAGCAGCCTGTATGTGACAGCTGAAAGACTTCTTTAATCTTTGGTCATAGAGATCTTGCCTGGTAGCAAGATGAAGAGAAATCCATCAAGGGCATAGGATGAGCCATGGGCCTTGATGTTCTAGGAAGTCTTCTCTCACTGAGATTTAATGCACTCAGCTTTCTATGTTCTGTTATTATCAACATTTAAATATACTTACAGTCTGGAGAAATGGCTCAGCAGTTGAAAGTGTTTACTGCTCTTATAGAGGACCAGAGTTCAGTTCCCAGTACCCATGTTGGGCAACTCAGAACCACTTCTAACTCCATCCTCAGAGTGCATTACTCTTTTATGCCATCCACCAGCAACTGCATTCATTTACGTGCATGTGTGCGCATGCACATGTGTGCGTGCGTGTGTTCACACACACACACACACATACACACACACACACACACACACACACACACACACACACACAAATGAAAGCAAACCAAAAAAGACAAGAAGATTGCATCATGAGAAGGGTAACTAGGCCAGGGTCAACATTTGTGGGAAGAGGCAAGTGGAAGCTCAGGAAAAATCTTTAGGAAGGATGGTGCTTGACCCAGGAAGGAGGAGCCACTGTTCACACACCGGAGCCAGAGCTCTTCAGACAGGGGCATTATAACTGTAAGGCTCAGAAGAGGAAGTGAACATGCTATGTTCAAGAAAGACTGGCTACAGTCCCGTGAAGATCAGAGCTGAGGCCAGTAGGGTGGACTGCAGGAGCCTCTACATCTTGTCCCTGAGGCCATGAGCTGGCAATTCTCCACAGGCGATGGTAGCCTGTGAGGACCTCAATGAAAGCTAAGAGTGCTCCTATAAGCCGTCTCTGTATTTTATTTTTCTGTTGCTGTGATAAAATAGCCTGGCAAAAGCAATTTAAGGGAGAAAGGGCTTGCTTGCTTGCTTGCTTGCTTGCTTGCTTGCTTGCTTGGGTCAGCTGATCATGTTGCATCTACAGTCAGGGAGCAGACAGAGATGAACAAAGGCTTGTGCTCAGCTCACTTCCCATGTCTTATACAGTTTCTAACCCAGCCTAGGGAATGGTGCCACTCACAAAGGGCAAGCAAGTCTTCCTCCCTCAGTTACACAGTCAATGAAGTCCCCCACGGGCAACCCAGAGGCCTGTCTCCCAGGTGATTACAGATATCATTTCATTGACAATTGACACCAACCATCTCATAAATGGGGGATAATGTTTGGGAATGTATGTGAAATCTTGGCACTCTTGAGTCAAATTACTGATGTACTATTTCAAGAAATGTCAGGGTGGCTTATATTTTACCTTAAAGTAAATTAATTTTTAAGTAAATAATTCTTTAACTTTCCCCAAACTACAAGTTTTCTATGGGGTTATATGGAAATGTGTCTGTTTCTTTTGTGTGAAGCATCGTACTTGAATACAACATGACTTCAAGGAGTGTTTCCATTTTGTTCACCAAGTATAAATTCGTTTATACTTGGATGACAGGGATGTGGGTGCTATTCTGAGGGAGTGGAGTCTGGACCACTAAAGAAATTTACAGGTCAAAAAGCAATTCCTAGTTAACAGAAAGGTCTATATTAGATTTTAAAACTCAATCACGGGACATAACGGAGAAATGGGATATTAACAGGGGCAACTGAAGCCTCCAGACTTCCAGACCTAAGTATGAGGTGTGATGACATTACTCCAGTGTTAAATGAAGTCTCAGCCACACGCCAGACACGCCATTCCCAAATAATGGGAGAGGTCGCGCACTCTATTTTGCCCAGACTCCATCTGGAGCGAGGACTAATTAGAGAGCTGGTGTAATGGGAAGACTGGAAACAGTGCCTCTGGGGAAAGGTGAAGGAAATTGGCTCTGAATTGAACTCAGGAAGAGACAGCCAGAGGAAATTGGATTGTTGTCTTCAGATGTATCCAGGGAAGCCACACATGCTACCTCATTCGAATCTTCTCTAACTCCATCTTGGCACCCTTGACCCGCAGGCAGCAGGGAACCTTCATGATTCTCCTATAATCTCATTCCAGTGTAAAGTCTGTTTCAGAGTACAACTTCTCAAAAACTCATTGCCAGTGATGGGACTTACCGGCAAGGAAAACTTGAGGGGCAAGGGCCAACGGCAGGCTTTCTTCTTCTAGTCTGGCAGTCACATCAGGACCAGCACAAAGCAGTGCTTCTAGGGGCAGGAGACAGTGGTACAAAGACAGTCCTGGGAAAAGGTGCCTGCACTTGTGGCAGCCACCAGAAATCCCTGCTGTCCAAGAGAGGCTCTGAGTAGCTCAGCTGTCAAAGGGTCCATGAATGAGGAAAGTTCTTGTCCAATGTAAAGATGATGAAATGAGGCAGTGTTGACAGCCACAGCAAGAGGTAAACAGCCTTTAATAGCACTGAACTCTAAATGTGCAGCTGGTGACGAACTAAGGCTTCATGCCCTGATCCCCACATAATCCACACAGGGCTGCAAGGATTATGCCCTTTTGGACATGAGGAAACCAGGGAGTGGCTTAGGGTGTAGCATGAATCTTAAAGGTACTTATTAATAAAATCAAACCTGAGGCCAGGTATTGGGGTGAATGCTGGAAGATCAGAGAAGCAGAACAAGCCACAGCCACCTCACCTCGCCAGTTCCTCAGCTGGTCCTGTTTCCTCGGACTGGAAGCCTCTGAGTCCTCATCCAGAATGAATCTCAGCTGAACTGTGCTGCTCAAAGCCTAAAAGCTTAACCAGCCAAATGCTTCTAGTTTCTGGTCCTCACGCCTTATATATCTTTCTGTTTTCTACCATCACCCCCTGGGATTAAAGGCTCACTTTCTGGGATTAAAGGCATGTGTCACATGCCTGGCTGTCTCCAATGTGGCGTTGAACTCACAGAGATCCAGAGAGATTTCTGCCTCTGGAATGCTAGGATTAAAGGCGTGAGTGCCACCATTTTCTAGCCTAAGTATCTAGTGGCTTTTCTGTTCTCTGACCCCAGATAAGTTTATTAGGGTGCACAATATTTTGGGAACCCAATACCACCACCAATGTGGCGTTGAACTCACAGAGATCCAGAGGGATTTCTGCCTCTGGAATGCTAGGATTAAAGGCGTGAGTGCCACCATTTTCTAGCCTAAGTATCTAGTGGCTAGGGACCCTGGTACACATGGGAACAAACACCACACTCTGGATCCAATGCCAAAGATTGGGCTGTTCACCACTGCAATCGGAGACCCAGATGAGACCCATGAGGAATGGATGAAGACAGGAGCTACATGATGTAGAGCAGATAAGAGCCCCACTCACTCCACAGTGAAGATGCCAGTGAATCCCATTGCAGTAGATCTCTAAAGCCAGGGGGGATTTAAAAATATATTCCTCACTGAAGAGGCAAATACAATACTCCACTTCCCCAGAGAAAACACCATAGACTTGAGCCCTTAACCACCAATTAGGGCTTGAGCCAATCTCAAAGTCATTAGAGAATGTAGCCCTTAGACAGTGTCCCCAATATCCACAGTTGGGAAGTTTCCAGAGCCCAGTGAATCCCTAAAGCCATGGACAGCCAAAACATGGGTCTCAGCACCTCAGCATATCCTCACTTCCATTTTTAAATTAGCACTGGCTACTTTGGGTTTAAAGAGAGCATGTGACAGCTACTCTCTGGCATACCTGAATCTCTAATATCAATACTCTGAAGCTTGGGGCCATTATTAAATAATAATCACTCGGCATATTGCTCAGGTTTTTCTTCTCTGTGACAAGCACCTAAACAGCTTAAAAGGAAGAAAGACTCTGTCTGGTTTATGGGTTTCAGAGCCTTTGGTTCACACTTGGCTGGCTCTATCATTTGGGACCTGAGGAGAGGCTGTATGTTTACTACGAAGCTTTGCACCTTATGCTGGACAGGAAGCAAACAGAGCCAGGACAAGGTAGGAAGCAAGATGCATTCTTCAAAGGTCTGTTCCCAGTGACTTGTGCCCTCCAGTTAAGCCATATCCCTGTAAGCTTCAGTACATAAAAGCTATGTCCTTAACAGTGTGTCCTTGGCAATATTTGAAGTAGCCATGAAAAACATACACACAAAAGAAACCCCACAAAAAGTTAAAACCACAAATGCTTTTAAATTAGTAATAGTTAACTTGGAAAATGCATGAACAGTGAATGAGAAGCCTATATTCTAAGACAATGGCTGATGATGTAGCAGAGGTGGAAAGACTGAGTTTTCTCAAGTTGCCCAGGAGTATTTCCCATTCTCAACCTCCTGCAGTACGTTGCCACTCCACATGGGGATATCCCGTCTGTGTCCCCTGTCCTGGAATCTGGAGGGCTTAGGACTCATTTGAAACGAGTCACCTCACTTGTGACCAAAGGATGTCAGGAAAGCCAGGGAAGGAGGGCTTCGCTATGGAAGACTGAAAGTGTAGGTGCTGTCTACCCCAATTCAGAGAAGAGGTAACCTTCCTGAAGACATTCAGGGTCATCGGGTGCCCAAACAGATGTCACAGCTCCAGGTGTGTGACCAGTATTATTTTTGCAGCCCCCTGTGCTCACTGCTGATTTAGCCAAAGTTTACCAGCAAATTGGCCACATTTTAAACAAAGCCACCTCGCTGCTTTGGTAATATGAACTTTTGTGGCCATAACATTTCAGTTTATTCTTTATCATTAATTTTTTAAGTTAACATAAAATGTAATGTGTCTCTAATCTCAGAAGAGAAAACATTTCATGTTCTACTTCATCTGCAGATCGTATCCTATAGTACATACATGTATATATTTAGACAAAGGTATGTGTGAGTGCATTGGACATTAGAAAGGAGACTTCCCCCCAGGATGTTGGAGATGCCAGAGTTGTGGGACACTTGCCAAGGAGAGCTGCTAACAGGGAGTGGAACCAGCCCAAGAGAGAGAAGTGTGTTGGAGTCAACAAAGCCAGAAGGAATTGGAGGTCTGAGGAGTGCTTTGACATCAGACATGGAGATGCAGAGTTTGGAGTTTGCCCAGCTGGGTTTTGGTCTTGCTTTGGTCCAATATTTCCTCACCATCCTCCCTTTCCTCTATTTTAGAACAGCAACATTGCTCTATCCTGTGCCATTATATGTTGGAAGTATGTAATCTGTTTTTGATTTTGATTTTATAGGGGATTACAGTTAAAAGATTGCATGAATCTCAGAAAAGACTTTGAAATTTGGACTTTTAAACACATTTGAGACTATCATAAACTATGGGGACTTTTAAAATTGGACTGAATGCATTTCTGCATTATGGTATGGCTACAAGCCTATGGGGGTCAGGAACTGGAATGTGATGGCTTGAATAGGTATGGCCCCAATAGACTCGTGTGTTTGAATACTTGGCCCATAGGGAGTGGAGTGAGACTATAAGGAGGTATGGCCTTGTTGGAGGAAGTGTGTCATTGTGGGGGAGGGCTTTGAGGTCTTAGATGCTAAAGCTACATCCAGTGTGACACACAATTTCCTTCTGCTGCCTACAGACTAAGATGTAGAACTCTCAGTTCCTTCTCCAGCACCATGTCTGCCTACATACTGCTGTGTCCTGTCATAATGATAATGGACTAAACCTCTGAAGCTGTAAGCAGCCCCAATTAAATGTTTTTTTTTAATAAGAAAAAAATTAGAAGGAGAACAAGAATAGGTAAAATATTAGGTGATGAGGAAGGACTGAATGCAGGTAAAGGACATATGAGTTATGAAAGAGAGTATAAAGCTGACTGTTTTTTTAGTTTTAACTCTGCAATGGATGTGTTGTTTTAGGGATGGGGTGTGTGTGTGTGTGTGTGTGTGTGTGTGTGTGCGCGCGCGTGTGTATGTGTGTGTTGGATAAATGCATAGAAATGTAATTAATAATAAAAGTATAAAATCCAAATCAAAGCTCATAGCTTAGGAATGGCTATTCTAACTCCATCAGTGAGATGAATGGACCTTGGGTCCGGCAGGTGCTTGTTTGAGTGACCATACTGCTCTTGCTGTGTGGTATTTTGATCTGCAAATTATTTATAGTAGAGTGACTACATAAAATCATCTTATGTCATCTTTCTACACATATATCATTATATATTGTTGTCACCCATTCCTTCCCTGCTGTCCACCTGTCCCCTGTACCTCCCTTCATCTGGCTCCTCTCCTTCCCCTAGTTGGTCCCCCTCTCTGTTTTTCTAGTGTATGAATTTTACCACTCTCTTTCCGACCTCCTTTAAGATCTCTTCCTCCTACCTCATGGTTCTTTTCTTCTGATTTTGTGTTCTCTACACACACAGAAATGTGCACATTCACATACATGCATATGTGCATATCTGGAACGTGTCATGGATTTGAGTACCATCATCATGCGGGACCATCTCATGCATCTCTGGAGGCTCCAATTTTAGCATCTGTGCTGCTGAAGTGAGCGTGGCCACGGTGAACTGCATAGGAGTCCCTTACGAAGAGCAGGACTCAAAAGTATGTCACTGTCATCGTGTTCCATACTGAGACCCCCATCAGCCATTTGTAATAATCCTCTACCCCACCCTTGTTGTAACCCTAATTAGTTGCTATTAATTTTTTAAAAGCAAGAAATTAGCTTCTCCTTTTTTAAGTGGAAGGAATTAGAAATGACTTGAAGATTGAAAACGACCTTGAGGGGCCGTATCGGATAGAGTGTGAGAAGGGCACCACCAAGAAATGCAATTTCAAGAAAACTGCTGACCAGAGTGGGTGACTCTGCCCTGTCAGTTTGCTCCTGTCTTGATTTCCTGTTTGGGGAATAAGAAAGTAAAACTGAGAGTTAAAAGAAAGACGGACTTTGAGTCAAGTGTGACTGTGACAGAGGTGAACAGGAGCAGAGCTGAAGCAGGAAATAGAGATTAAATCACGGAAAATGTCAACAGGCTCAGAATCAAATGGGAAACCCTTCTGCTCTGTGTCTTAGCTTTCGTTTATACTAATTACACATCAAAGACGCACATGGGCACATCCATGTCCGTGTGTCTGTGTGTGTCTGTGTACACATGTGTTTGTTCTTTGATAGTCTAGCCCTGGCAGCTCACTTCGTTCTGCTTGGACCTGCTCACTTGACAGATGAGAGCTCTGAGCCTGGAGATACTTCTAA
This sequence comes from Peromyscus eremicus, assembly GCF_949786415.1. Classification (NCBI taxonomy): domain Eukaryota; kingdom Metazoa; phylum Chordata; class Mammalia; order Rodentia; family Cricetidae; genus Peromyscus; species Peromyscus eremicus. The sequence goes on along the minus strand of NC_081418.1, from coordinate 61,091,117 downwards.
CACCTGCCCAAATTCTCTCTGCCAACCTGTGTTAGTAGAGGAAGGGATTTGCTCTCTGCCTAGTGTTCTGTATCCATACCCACCTCACCCCCAGCCTGTGCCCTGCAATGCCTGGCATTACAGAGTTACCACCTCCCTGCTCCTGTGCTAGCGGTGAACTGTGGACCTCCTTAGCTCCCATCCCATCTACCACCAGACCTCCTGAGCCACCAGGTGGATGATGTGAACACTGTTCTTCCTCACAACAGTTAGGTTTCCTTGCTTGCTTCTCTTTCTGTACCAACAACTAACTCAATGGCCAGTATCACAAAAGTTTATACATATTAACTTAACAGATTAGGAAAGTGCAGATGGTTCTGTCATTTAAACATTTGGTTGGCTATTGTCATAGGGAATGAGGTTATGACCCTGTGTATACCGTCTAAGCTGGTCCATAGACATTCTCTTCACCCTGCTGGTCCCATTGTTTTATGGCTCAGAACTTGCCCACAGGTACTCTCAGGGGGGAAATGTGATTCCTCACTGCAGGCAGAACTAAGATTCTTAGGTGGTTTCCACCCTCACCTGTAACAGGAAGCAGCAGCCATCTAGAGACACACAGAGCCAATGAATGCATGAGCTCCTGGGGCCACCTCCTCTGGCTGGCTACCTGCGATGGAGGAGAAAATCAGGCTAAACCCTATCTACCTTCTGTGCTCAGGTTTCTCTCTGTCTCCTACAAACACAATGGGGTGCTATTCAGATATAAAGAACAAGACTATGCTGTTTCCAAGAAATCAGATAAAACTGGAGATTATCATGTTGAGTAAATTAGGTCAGGCAAAGAAAGACAAATCATGTTCTCTCTCATTGGTGGATCTAAGTGTGTGTGTGTGTGTGTGTGTGTGTGTGTAGATAGATAGATAGATAGATAGATAGATAGATAGATAGATAGATAGATAGATAGATTAGTCTGTACCTATGACATTGAATTAGGAACAAAATTGTCCATGAGACAAAGGTAACAAAAGAGGGATGTGGTGAGACACAGTCAATTTACCTTATTGACTTGTATGAAAGTTTCCTTACAAAAATCTAGCACTCTACAAAAATTGAAAAATAAAAATCAGTCCTCTAGTGAGCAGCTTGGAAAACTCATTTACCTAAAAGATACCACGTAAATGCCACATAAAAAGACATACTGGGACTGAGGAAATGGCCCAGTCAGTAAAGTGATTGCCATTCAAGTATGGAGACCTGAGTTTGGTCCTCCAGAAGTCTTGCTGTAATCCCAGCCCTGGGGAGGCAGAGACAGGAGGATCCCTGGCCAGCCAGTCTAACTGCATCACTAAGCACGTGCTCAGTGAAAGACTGTCTCAAAAACTAAGAGGAAGACTTGCAGAGGGCCCATGTTCAATTCTCAGCATCCACATCAGATGGCTCATAGTTGCCTATGACTCCAGCTCCAAGGGATGTAACTCCTCCTTCTGGCATCCCATGCACTCATGCCCTGTACATACATAGACATGCATACATATGCATACAGAAAAATAAATCTTTAATATATAAGTTGATGGGTAACTGAGGAAGACACCTGGCATTGCCCTCTGACCTCTGCACATGCATGCATGTGCATATGTGTGCTCACATGTGAACATGTACACACAGACACCCTAGTAATGACAATATCATCAGCCTTGTTTCCTGAATTCTCTTGACATTATATACAGACTGGTAATTAACATATTTTACTATGTAATTTGTTGGAGAAAATGAGAAAGCAGCTTACCAACTCCAGCACATTAAATTTAACATTTTCCATCTACTTATTGCAGGGAGAAATATTACATACAATCTGCATCATATCAAATTAATGGGTTCTGCAACATCTCCAAAGAGGTGGGAGATCTGTAGGCAGAGGGAAGCATGAAAGTCAACGGAACAGTGCTCTGATTCCATCCACAGGGGAGAACGTTCCCTGTCCTTAGGTGACATGATGGGTTTTTAAGAGGAAGGAATTTCTATCCACTTGCTGGCTGCTGGACTAGACAGAACAAATTTCCTTTTCTGCCTTAAACTCGCACAGTCACATAATTAAGCCAGGAGAAATACCTAGAGGATCAGAAACATTGCTGAGTGGGAAATAAAGATAGATTCTAAAAAAAAGTCAAGATTTCCCAAATGGCTGGCTGGCTTCCCTATACTGTTGTGCCTTAACCCTGACTACTTAGCCCCTGCCCCCTGTCATTGTCACTTCTTTAAGTCTGTGTTTGCCAAGTTGGAGCACATTCTTTGTCCCCTAGACCCCACAGTGTGAGTCTGGAGTCTCTGAATGACTGTTCCAGTTGATGTCACAACATCACTGTTCTGGGACACATCTAAGAACACAGCCTCCAAGATGACGCCCTCTCATGTGCTCCTAAGTGCCTGAGTCTCTGATTCTGTCTCTCTCCTCTTTCTAGCTACCTCACAGCCATGCTTGAGAGCTGTAGTATGCCACTGTTGTACGGACCCAACAAAAAGTGATAGATGAGACAGGCAGAAAAAACTCACCACAGAGAATGTCATGGGGAGAGGTCTTTCCATGATCTCCCACACCAACTCTCCAGGCCTCCCCCCTCACCTCCACAATTATGTCCTAGAAAACTCAAGGGGAGCAAAGTTACAGGCTAATAGAAATGAACGGCACCTATAGCTGCAAGGAAGCAGCCTCTCTCTGGGTCTCTGCTGTGTATCAGATGATAGATGAGAAAACGCAGCCACCTCTAGCTCTCATTGCTTTGACTGTCCCACAGTGAGTCCTGGGCATCTGTGACCAGCATGCTGTGACTGTTGAAGTCTGGAATACACTTGAGTGGCTTCACTAAAGGCACATCTCTATGAGACTTAAGCACCATTACCTAACTGAAGGACTTAATTGAGCCATTAACTTTTGAAAGCATCTTGGTGCATCTTGTTTCTCTTCATTAGCACTGTCCTTCCAAAACCCAAGATTCCAGCAGGCACATGGCCCTGAACGAATTCCGAAGAGCTGTTCAGTTTTGACATGCAAACCTTCAAGCTGAGAACTGCCACCTGCCACTCTGCATGTGATACAGGCATCTTTTCTCCCAGCATGCCCTTCCTTCTAAAAGACTGTATTTATGGAGCTCTAAGAGGAACAACACAAATAAAAAACGGGTCCCATTTTCAGGACCATGTGAAGGATGAGGAAAGACAGGACACTCAGACAAGGGTAACAAATGCCATCGGTGACCAATGTCCAGGCTAAGGTGCTTAAAAGGGTCAGTGACCTAGTCGCTCTCACAAGTACCGAGAACTTCTTATCGGGGGTACAAAATACAGGATAGAACCTCTTTTCTTTTAAGATTTTTATTTTATTTTTAAATTGCATGCACACATGTGTCTGTATGTGGTTTTGTGTATGTGAGGACAGGTATCTACAGAAGTCAAAAGAAGATGTCAGAGCCCCTGGAGACAAGAGTGGCAGGCTGTCAGGGGCTGCCTGATATGGGTGTTGGACCCAAACTCAACTGCTCTAGAACTCTTAACAGTGAAGCCATCTTTCTGACCCTACATTTTTCATTTTAAAGGGGAATTTTTCAGTCCCACAGTACCTCTAGCTTCATCTCAGGAGATGGCTCCTATCCTACTGAACAATTTTGCTTATTGAACAACTCAGGGCCCAGTAAGACATCCCAGGTACAGTTTCCCCTTCAAGCAAGAACACTTTCTTTGTACAAAGTAGGATGTAGTCTACAAATAACCTCTGCGAATGTAGTCATCATGACATGAGCATATAGAGCTTTCCACTTCCCACACTTCCCATGGTAAGCACAGCATCTATACACTAAATACAGTGCACTTAATGGCTCCTGTCACATAGGAAGACTATGAAATCTGGGTGAGTGTCTCTTGGATAGTCTTTTACTGATTAGTAAGGAAGATTGTTTACTCTCCAAACTTCCAGTTCACCCTTTTAAATACTTAAGAATAACACTATGCCCAGAAAGTAATTAATTTATGCAACCAAGGGCCACCATTGAGTCTGACCTTTTTCCAGTTAGCATTCCAGGTCCTGAGGACATTGCCTTTTCTTTAATGAACTCACACAAGCCATGTGAAAAAATGTAGTGTGAATGATTGCCAGTTTCAATCCCAAGGAGTGGAAAGATTGAAAATCACCCCTTATATAAGAAAACCATTGAACAAAGTAAATTAATGACTTTTATTGGTCTTCTCAGAGAACAGAGGTGTCAGGCAAACTCCCACCAAGATTCCAGAAAGACAGATGCATGTGAAAAGTCTAAACTGGGATCTGTCACCCAGGGCAAAAGCTGCTGGGACCATAACAAATTCCCAAATGGCCATCTGGATGAGTCAGCTTGGTGCTAAGTTTGAAGAGCAGGCAAGTTCTGGGGACGACAGTGTTGGAGGTGAGGTGAGGACATGCTTTCATGGGCTTTCCTTCCAGGAGCCCTACCAAGCTTTCATGATGATGGTCTGAGAGAGATGCACTTATAGGTCTGGCAGGAGGAGAAGAGTAAGCATTGAAAGAGGAGCCCAAGGTGGCCCCCACCACACAAGCCTGCCCCTGGAAGCCTTGGCCAGAGCTTTCTAACAGGTAAAGGAAATTTCCCACACAGTCCTCTCTGGTCTTCTTCCTCACCCAAAAGAAAGAAGTACAGATGACTGGGATAGCAGAAGGAAAACAGTAAGAAGGCAGAGTGGAAAACATATTAGAAGTGTCAGAAATAGTAATGACAGAAAACCTTCCCATAGTTAACAGCAGACACTGAACCACAGTACCCGGAAGGTCAGAGAACAGAAAGGATAAGTAACCTAAAGGAAAGAAAAGAACAAGGGGCAGAAATGAAGCCTTGGCATCAAATATCAAATTTCAGAAAACCAAGGGAAAGGAAGCACCTTGGAAGACAAAGGTGAAGAGCTGGCAGGGTGTGGCCATCACGGAAGCAGGAATGTGAGTCACAGCAGAAAACTCAGCAGAGATGGGGAAAGGAGAGGAGAGTGCAGAGAAATGCTCACATGACTGAGAAGAACCACAAGCATGGACTTCTGGACTGGGTGAAACTGTCCCTCAAACATAAATGTCCTCATCAGATGAACAAAAACCAAGGGGAATAATCACCACAGGCCCAGTGCAGGAGAGAGGATGAGAGTTACCACAGGAGAGATGATGGGAGTTACCACAGGAGAGATGATGGGAGTTACCACAGGAGAGATGATGGAAGTTACCACAGGAGAGATGATGGGAGTTACCACAGGAGAAATGAATGGAGTTACCACAGGAGAGATGATGGGAGTTACCACAGGGGAGATGATGGGAGTTACCATAGGAGAGAAGAATGGAGTTACCACAGGAGAGATGATGAGAGTTACCACAGGAGAGATGAATGGAGTTACCACAGGAGAGATGATGGGAGTTATCACAGGAGAGATGATGGGAGTTACCACAGGAGAGATGATGGGAGTTACCACAGGAGAGATGATGGGAGTTACCACAGGAGAGATGATGGGAGTTACCACAGGAGAGATGATGGGAGTTACCATAGGAGAGAAGAATGAAGTTACCACAGGAGAGATGATGAGAGTTACCACAGGAGAGATGAATGGAGTTACCACAGGAGAGATGATGGGAGTTATCACAGGAGAGATGATGGGAGTTACCACAGGAGAGATGATGGGAGTTACCACAGGAGAGATGATGGGAGTTATCACAGGAGAGATGATGGGAGTTACCACAGGAGAGATGATGGGAGTTACCACAGGAGAGATGATGGGAGTTACCACCGGAGAGATGATGGGGGTTACCACAGGAGAGATGACAGATGTTACCACAGGAGAGATGATGAGAGTTACCACAGGAGAGATGATGGGAGTTACCACAGGGGAGATGATAGGAGTTACCATAGGAGAAATGACAGATGTGACCATAGGAGAGATGATGGATGTTACTGAAGAAAGGAAAGTGATGTAGGATAGAAACTTGGATCTCCATAAACAGAGTAACAGAGAATAACTAAACAAAAGCAAAATACGACCATTTACTCTTAATGCACCACACACACATACACACACACACACACACACACACACACACACACACACACACACCATTCCGTAGCATTAATAAAAACAATGTATGGGGTGACTATAACACATAGATCAATAAAATGAGTGAGATCAATACCACAGTGTAACCAAGGATGGGTGGCAGGATCAAGAACATTCTGCTATGCAGCTACACTACACAAGGAACACCATAATGAACGCTGTGGTAAAGAAAACAGATGTCAGCTAAAATTATATTGTATTCTCTAGGACACTCACTACTAACATTAAAAACTAAACATGAAGTTGATACGCTAAGACAGATAAAAATATAAGCATATAATATTAAAACACTAAGTTAGAAACAAGGCAGAGGAGCCAGGTGTGAAGGCTCACATCTGTAATCCCAGTGCTTGGAGGGCAGAGACAGGTAGATCTTTAGGGCATGTTGGCCATCCAATATAGCAGAAATGTTGAGCTACAGGTTCAGTGAGAGATGCTGTCTCAATAAATAAGATAGAGAATGACAAAAGACGACACCTTTACACAGGTGTAAACTTGTGGCCTCCACACACTCATGCACAGGCAAATTCACTCATACACATACACTCAAACAACTCATACAACGCACTCGCACAAATCAGAATGTAGGACAATATAAGAAATAAGACTTTTAAAAAGAGAAAATATGACGCTTAAAGTATAATCGATATTAATTCAACTATATCGATAATTGAAATGATGGGAATAATCTAAACATGCAAATAAGCAGAGAGATGGTAAGAGTGGATATAAAAATAGGGCCAACTAAATATTGTCTGCAAGAAACCTATCTCAAGTACTGCACCTCAAACTAAAGAATAAAAGGAGGCTATGTACCAATGCTCACCAAAGAAAGCAGAAAAGACTCCACCCTCTAGAAAAAAATGGATACTTCAAAACAGGGGGGTCGTCAAGGACAACAAAAAGCATTACCCAATGACAAAGGGTTAACTCTACAGAAACCATTAGCAATCCTCCATACATGTGTGCCAACAGCATGGCATCAAGGCATGCCACCCAGGAAAACTGAGAACTAAGAGAGAAATGAACAAACACTCTGTTAAGACTGGAGACACTGAACGCCCATCAATAGCTGATAGGTCAAGTAGACAGAAAACCAACCAGGATAATCTGGCCTCACTGTCTATAACCTAATCTAATGGCTATGTACAAAATCATTCATCTTGTAGTTTAGGAGTCTTGTGCTCACATGAAGCATTCACAAGACAGACCACAGGCTGGGCCAGAAGAACAGCTCAACACACTTTACAGGGCCATTCAACGTATGTTCGAAGACTAACCAAAAGCATACCTGGAAAGCCCCTGAGATTAGTAAATTAAATAATATACTTACAAATGATCCCTGGACAAAAGAAGTTTCAAGAGAAATTAAAATGTTATTTGAACTAAGTAAAAATGAAAAATACTAAAATTTTAGGGAATTGTTGTAAACAGGACTTGGGGACATTTATAGCATTGAATGCATATATTATCAAAGAAGAAAACTAAAATAGACAATCTAAGCTTCCACCCTAAGAAGTGAAAAGAAGCACCTGCTAATTCTATGTTTTTGTTTTTTTAAGAATCTTCACACTGTTTGTTTTTAAACAACTTGTACTAATTTTAAACCGGCAACAGTAAACCTTTCTCAGCACCCTCACCATTGGTTATCACCATCTCTCTGACAACGGTCCGTCCAACAGACATGACACCATATGCTGTGGTTCTCCTTGTATTCCTTAACTGGAGATGTGCAGGGTTTTTATATGAAATCAGTATGTTTGAGAGATAGCTACATTCCCTGCTCACTGAAGCCCTCTTCACCACAGTCAAGATGTGAAATCAGCCTGGTTGTCCATCAGTTCAAGAACCTCTTTTTCAAATGTGGTATATGTACACAGTGGAATACTATTCAGTCCTTGAGAAGAACCGCTGCAACCATGGATGAGCCTAGAGGACAATAATGAAGTGAAGAAAGTTGGTTACCAAGAGACAAGGTCAAACCGCTTTGCTTACTGTGAAATTTTCAAAGGTCACAGTCCCAAAAGTACATATGATGGTGATTAGTAGGCTGGGGGTGTTGTATATTGAGGAAGGGAAACCATTGGTTAAGAGCTACAAAGCTACAGTTAAGTAAGTTCTAGTGCCCTGTTGTACAGCAAGATGACTACATTCACACTGATGTACTGTATACTTAAAACAGTGAAAAGAAAAGGTCTTTATAGCCGGGTGGTGATGGTGCATGCTTTTAATCCCAGCACTTGGGAGGCAGAAGCAGGCAGATCTCTGTGAGTTCGAGGCCAGCCTGGTCTACAGAATGAATCCCAGGACAGTCTCCAAAGCTACACAGAGAAAACCTGTCGTGGGAGAGAGAGAGAGAGAGAGAAGAGAGAGAGAGAGAGAGAGAGAGAGAGAGAGAGAGAGAGAGAGAGAGAGAGAGAGAGAAGGTGTTTATAAATTCTAGCTAAAAGAAGTTATAAATAATGGCACTGATTAATATGTTAATTACTCTTAGTTTCTTGGTCTGGAGGGCAGATATGTATCAAGACATAAATATTGTACCCCATAAATATGTATATTTATTGATCAATTTAGAAGTAAAATAAAACTTTAAAAATAAACATTTAAAGATTAAACTAAGCCTAAACCAAACTGACAAAAAAAAATGGTAAAAATTAGATGAAACCTTTGTTTTCAGGAAGATGAAGTTAATACACTTTCCTCAAAGTTCAAATCTAGGGCGTTACGTGTAAAGCAAAGGCGGGAAGACCGAAAGGGGGAATAAGGCAGACCTGAGAGCATGAGATCTGAGGAGTGATGTGGGGTCAAGTCTCTGGACTTCCTTCTAAGCTCACATATTGCAGACTGAAGGCTGAGGATGGTAACAAGCCAGAAACTGCAAAGGCTTTCTGTCCTAGGCCATCTGGTCAAAGGAGGTAGAGGTGGCCTAGGACAGAAAGCCTTCAGCAATAGCTGCTCTACAGCCACCAGACACCACAGAAAAACCATGTCTATACTGACACCATGCTGCAAAGCCCAGCAAAGAGCCCATCCCTCCTCCCCTGCAAAACCATGACAAGACACCCCAACATTCCCACTGGGATAATGTCAGAGAACAGCGAATTGACTTCCAGAACTTTCCATACCACCCTCAACATGTAAGTGTTCCCCTTCACCAGTATAAGTGGAGACAGAGAACTGGGGCTTCCATCCACACCTGACAGCAGGTCAGAGCTCTTCCTTTTTTGTGGCATGGCGTCTGTCCAGTTAGACCTACCAGAAAGCCCCTATGATGACCAGGCCATTCCATGGTGGTGGCCTTGAAATCACATGAGGAGGTCTCAAACCCTGCATAGAGGTCGTGTCTGCACCTCACACTCTATCTGAGCTGTGTCAAAGAATGTAGCTGAGGCAGACAGCTTAGACAAGATCCAGGACTTCAGAACATGATACCAAAGTGACTGTTTTAATTGACAATTGCAGTGAATCATTGTGAAGGACCAATGTCACTTTAGACTGCAGGTAAAGGGAAGATGAGGAACACCATGAGCATTGGCAGACAATGGGATGATATGTCAAGGATTCTAAGGCTCTGAGACTTAAGATTTCAAACAGCAATCACAAACATGGGTGAAAGAAACACACAGAAAACAGAGGCTTAATGTCTTAGTTATATTTCTTATGGTCAATGCCAGCAATTAGAAGACACAAGTATGGATGAAATGGAAATTTGAGAACTGAAAAATTACAGCAGTGAGACAAGTTCAATAGACAGACACCCCTGTGCGTCAAGACCATAAGGAACAAAGCAAGTAGTGGGCCAGAAAACAGAACAAGGGAAATCCAACAACCTTAGCAGATAAAACAAACGGCAAACTACCAGAGCCTCAGAAGCAACAGCAGCTGCAGCAGGTAGTTCACATCCGTGCTACTGAGATCTGGAAGGGGGAGAAAAAGATGAGACTGAAAAAAAATACTTAAAGAAACAGTGGCTGAAATTCTCCATGTAAAGCTGCAGCCTTGGGGAACCAAATAAACCACAGGAGAACCAGCAACATGTTAAACTGAAAACCAAAGACAGCAGGATCCAGCCAACCTGAAAACCATATAACACCTAACAACACACTACATGCCAACAGAAATTACCAGAATAGACAATAGGCTGGGACACAGAAAAAAAAAAACTCAGCAAAGTTAGAACAATCCAAATAGACTGTGTTCCTGACCACAATGGGACAAGCTAAAAAAAAAAAAAACAGAAATAGAAATATGACAGAAAATGCCCCAAATACTTCAAAGCTACGCTATATAACTCCAAATAATATAATCTCTGGGTAAAACAATAAAGTCTCAAAAAACAAAAACTATTCTAACTTTTAAAAAAATGTAATTGAACAAATCGGACGCTGAGGAACACATCCAAGACAACGCTGAAAGAAAAATTTTTATGGCATTAAATGTTGTAAAATGAGGGCAAGTCTTTAATGGATCCCATAATTTTCCACATAAAGAACCTTGGACATAGAAGCATGCCAGGGGACGCAGCCATGACCTGAACCAGCACCATGGGGTCCTGAGTTCAACCCTGGTTGTAGCAAAAATAAAGGAGAACAAAGTGAACCCAAAGAATAATATAGTCTGAAGTTTTCTCCGGTCCCACCCAGCCCTGCAATCCCACAACCACTTATAAAATAATCACTCAGAGGCTTAATATTATTTACAAACTGTATGGCCTATGGCAGGCCTCTTGCTAGCTAGCTCTTGTATCTTAACTTAACCCATTTCTATTTATCTGGAAGTTGCCACATGGCTGTGGCTTACCAGTATTTTCACATCTTTCTTCTCTTGGTGGTGCTGGAATCTCCCCAGACTCCACCTTTCTCTTTCTTGTCTCTCTCCTTGGATTTCCCGCCTGCCTCTGAGCTCCCTTGACATAGGCCAAAGCAGCTTATCTATTAACCAATGGGAACAACATGTATTCACAGCATAGAGAAAGACATCCCTCAGTAGAATAAACTAATAGCCACAGGAGAAGTAAAAGAATACAAAATAGGAAGATGGGAAAATCAGCAAAGGGCTGGTGAGGCTGGGGAGCACGGCACCCCTAATCCCCTTACAGAGTGCAAGTGTCCAAGCCACACTGTGTCCCGGCCAGCAGGATCTTCAGCAGAGACCCTAGAAGGGGGAATAGCAAATGAAAGGGACAAGAGACACAAAGAATTGAGAGCAAGACAGTATTCTGATCAAGCTGCAAAATTTTATTTTTCTCAGGCAGGTTTTATAGTAAGCAGACCAGGAAACTTTCTTTGGGAAAAGATCAGGGGACTGTTGAGTTGCCAAGCAACCCAACCAAGTAACCCAACCACAAAACATTGTTACTAATGGTCACTGTAGCAGAAAGATAAGGAAATGTTAAGTTATTTTCTAATAACTCAAGACTTATCCAGGCATGTCAAAAGTTTCTGGTTAGTGGCTCAATACTGGACAACAGAAACTTAACTCAGGCAGGCAATATGGCATGGCTCTTAAAATTGTCCTCGGCAACACTGCCTTGCTGTCTCTGACAAAGCTAAACATAGCCTTCCACCAAAACCATCAGTGGGTCTGCCAGGCATCCATCCAAGTGATAAGACAATATTCATCCACCCCCGAAACCTGCACAAAGATCTTCACAGCTAACACTTGCTCACATTCACCAAGGACTGAGAACCATCAAGACACCCTTCAAGAGGACAATCAGCAAACGGCACATCCACTGTGGAAACTATTTGCTGATAAGACGCAGGAGGCAGGGAGTTAGGAAAAATTACAAATGAGTGTTGAATTTATGCCACTAAGGAATCCAGTTGATAAGGGTTTACACTGTAAGAATCCATTTATATGGTGTCTGGAAAGGACCAAACCATGATGCAGGTCTCTGATTGTCCAAGGTTTGAGGTGGTCCTAAGGGAGTTGAGAACCTGAGTTCAGATCCTCAGAATCAATGTAAATCCAGACACAATAGCATATGCATCTATAACCTTCATATCCCTTGTGGTGGTTTGAATAGGAATGACTCCCATAGGCTCATATATTTAAATGCTTGGTCACCAAGGAGTGGCACTACTTGAGAGGGATAAGGAGGTATAGCCTTGTTGGAGTAGGTGTGGCCTTGTTGAAGGAAGTATGTCACTGGGGGTGGGCTTTGGTGTTCAAAAAATCTCAGGGCAGGCCCAGTGTCTCTATCTGCTACCTGTGGATCTGGATGTAGAACTCACAACTTCTCTAGCACCATGTCTGTCTGTATACTGTCATGTTCCACATCATGACAGAATAGACTGAACCTCTAAAACTATAAGCCAGCCCCAATTAAGTGTTTCCTTTGTAAGAATTGCCATGGTCATGGCGTCTCTTCACAGCAGGAGAACACTGACTGAAACACCCCTGGAGATGAGGGAGGAAGACAGGAGAATGCCCAGAAGCTGTGGGCCAGCTAGCCTGGTGTGTACAGCAGCAAAGGCAAGACTCCCCATCTCAAATAAGGTGGAAGGTGGGAGACACCAGAAGTTGTCCTCCAAGCTCTATGCACATGCTGTGGCACATACATAGCTGTATTCATATATGCACACGCACATACATTCACACATCTGCATCACACATGTAGCATAAACATACAAGTTTGTTTTTGTTTTTCAAAAGATTCTAACTACATTACAGATGTATAGATCTACCTCACTGGAGAGGTTTGGGGGAAGGTGTAGATTGAGTGGTTTTGGAAATGAGGGATGTCTTTTAACCTAAAGGCAAAGGACAGCACATGAGCGCTCAGCTTCTGGCCCTGGGCCATCCTGAGGCTGCAGCTGGGTGGTTCTCTCCTTCAATGCAGTGATTCTGCAGCTCGGCCTTGAATTCCAAGTTTATCCGCAGGAGCAAATATCACTGTGCTGTTCATCTGCATGGAAAACAGACATCAAATTATAAAGACAAAAAGTCCAGGGGAATTTGCCTGTCGTTGAGGCTTGTCTTATTAAACCATCCTGACAATCCGTTCTCCTGAGCAAATAAATCTATCTTGAAATCAGCTAAAGTTGACCTGCTTCACTTTTGTCTTCTGTATGTAGAGAAACTCACATGTGTACCTGAGCATACATGTTCATGTGTGCACATGTGTGTTTGCACACGTGTAGAGGTCAGAGGACAACCTCAACTGTTATTTCCCAGGCACCTCTCCACCTTGTTACTTTGTGGCAGAGTCTCTCTCTTTGGCCTGGAACTCCTGAAGCAGGCTAGGCTGGCTACCAGTGAGCCACAAGGATCTGCCTGCCTCCACTTCCCCAGCAACGTCATTTCAAACATGTACCACAACACCCAGTTGTGTTTTGTTTACACTGGTTCTGGAGATTGAACCTGGTGACTAGGTTGTCTCCTCGGCCCAGAGATGTCTCCTTTTAAGAGACCTGGTTTCCCCATTCCCTAAGCATAAGCCTGGCAGGTCTTGGTAATGGGAGATTTTGGAGGGGCTGACAATTAGAAAATGCAGAGGACACCAGGATCCCTAAATGTGTGGCTCAATGTATACCCTAAGCCTGGCCAAAAGGAAACTCAACCTGGACTGCTGGCCAGAAAAGTGCTTTGTGTTGGATGGGAGCTAAATCCAGCAGGACTATTAGCAGGCCCTTTAGATCCTGCATATTGTGATACCAACCAGAGAAGATAAGAGCCCAGGACATGCCACCCCATGGCTCTACTGAATCCATCCTGACTAGGGAAGAGCAAAGGAGGAAGGCCTGATGTTCTTCGTGTAAACATCTGAGCTGCACAGGGGCTCTGACCAGTGTTTTCTTTGACACAGTTAAGGAGCTTGGAGGAGCAGCCATGTTCTAACATGTCCAAAGGCTGATGCTGCTGTGAGGGCAACTCTTTCTTCTCCAGAGTGACAATGGCCCCTGGCCACCAGCCTGAACTGTCTGAGGGAACTACCAGCAGAGCCTGCCCACCGCTCCCACAGCCCTCCCTCTTGCTGGTTCAGACAGGCCACTCTACCTTTGCCTCCACACCCAGAGTTCCAGCTCAAGTCCATGCATCTGCTTCCCACCTCAACCATGGACATGCCACTCACCCAACTTCACGTGACTTGAGAGGCACAGCAGCATGTGGACCTGAGAAAGACCACTCTGTCCACTGTGGGCTCCCTCCCCTTACTTTCTCACTAACAGTAACAGCGACTGCTAACGAGCTAACGATTCTTATGATTGAAGAGAAACTGTCACCCTTCCTTCTAAAACCAAAGATAACTTTTCCCTTCCCCTAGCGTCCCTCCTTCCTTCACAAAACAGCAGAGAAGGCTAAACACACCTGGTTGCTTTTGAGACTGGCCCAGGGCGCAGGAACCTTGGCATGTGACAAGGAACAAATGATCCTTGAGGCCCATCTTCTTTCTGAGAATCATGTTGTATATCAGGCAGAGAAAGAGAACCCTCCTGGCTGAGACCTGCCTGAGAAAGCCAACTTTCTCTCTTCCCATAACACTTTGAATAGTTAAAATGTTAATATTTTTCTGGTCTCTAGGAATCAATGGTGATGGGAAAAGGTTACTTTTGAGATCCTCAAAGGATCTTGAAATTTAAAAGAAAATTATTCTTAAGAAGTAACTTGAGAGCAGATACAGAGTTGGACTTTAGGCAGACGGTGATTATGAGTGTGCTAATCTGCCTGGAGCTAGAACATCCCACATGGATTCTGTGATAAAGGCTGGCAGCTGGCAGGAGTGTCTCGTGACATGGAGGAATGAGGTACTGCTGTACAGCGGACAAGAAGGAGAACACACAGGCTGCAGGTCCCACCTGCTCCTGCGGGTCCCACTCATCAGGCAGTCGCTTACAAGCTCTGCAACCCAGAGAAAGCCCCACATCTTCCTCAGTTTCCTCCTCTGTGAAGTAGGAGTTATAATAGTGATGATTCTGTTAGTGCTAATGTTTATTGAGATGATGCCCAACACAAATTTTAATAAAACAAAATGATAAAATAAAAACCTAGAGCTTACATTTGGCTGTTTTAGAAAATTCATTCAGAGATGCCTCCTGGGTTATAATGTCTTCTAGATTTATTCATGCTATAGAAAATAGTAGAACCTTTTTGTTGTTTACTTTGTTTTGTTTTGTATTTGAGACAGTGTCTTGTGTAGCCCAGGCTAAACTTGTTCCATATCTGAAGCCAGCCTTGACCTCCCAGTCCTCCTGCTGCCTCCTGACTATTGGGATCAGATGTGTCCACCGCAATGCCCAGCTGGTTTCTTTACTTTGAAAGACTAATATTCCATTAGATATACATACATACACACACACACACACACACACACACACACACACACACACACACATATATGTGTATATAATGTTCCCAAGGCCTTTAAAATCATCAAACTCATAAGACAGAGAATGGATGATGATGCAAGATGCTGAGAAGGGAGGTAATGGGGAATTGGAGATGATTGATGGGTGCAAGTTCCAGGAATGCTGGGTAATGAGTTCTGAAGAGCTTCTGCACAAACTGCATATAGTTGGCAAGATGTTATGTGCACTTATGTACGCTGAAAGAACAAGTCTTATGTGAGGTGTTCTTCACACACAGATACATACTCATATGCATATACAGCATACTCACATATACAAATAGACATGCACATATGTACTATATTAGCATGCACATTTATACACATAAACATATGCATAATACATAGACATACACATAGTGATATGAATACATACACACACACACACACACACACACACACATACACACAGCAGTACACCACAACTACCACCAAAGAGCAACAGGACATTTGAGAGGTGATGGCCATGTTTGAAGCCTATGTCCCAAGGAGGTTTGCATGTGTCCAGATGCACCCAACATACATGTTAGATATGTGCACTTTTATGTAGCAGCAGTTCCTCAATAAAGCTTCAGAAGCAAACCGTAATGACACCAGTAACACATGTGCAAAGAAGCCTGCAGTCAGATATGGAGCAGAGACCTTCCTTCTGATCAGTGCTGGCAGGGCCCTGAGTGGCTCTGCATAAAGCGCACTCTCTTGTCTCATCCAGGAAATGAAGAACTCGGCTAAGAACTCTGGCAGGCTCTCACACTTGTCAAGAGAGGCGATGCCAAAGACTGCAAGAGACAGTGCCCCAAGAGCCCTAAAGTGGCATGTCTAAGAGATTTGCAGGAGGCTCATCGGCCCACACACCTTCCAGGATGTTAAAAATTTGAACCAAGAGCTGAGAACTAATAAGATGCAGGAGGATAGAAAGGATATTAACCATAATGTAGCTACTTCATTTTCCTGGCCTTCTGCAGAAAGTCCATGAATAAAGAAAGCAACCCGGTCACCTTATTGAGACCCAAATGCCTTTGTCATCAATCACAGATGGACGGCAGGGAAGGCTGCATGGAGTCTGATGGATTAAATCTTCCCAGGAACAATTTCTGCTTTTGGAGAAACAGAAAAACCTGTCTGCTTTCATCCCTTGTGCTCAATTATAGCCCACAGTTCAGTTAAGCACACCAGACACCTGCTTCTCCTAAGAGGAGGGTCAGAGTGAGGACTTACATGAGCACATGTCCTTCAGACTTTCCGGAGGGAAACAGAAAGACAGTGCAGATTAGGTCTCCTTCAGCATGTGTCTTAGGCACTGACTTAGGAAGTGCATGTGGTCCTTAGCTCCTACACACACACACACACACACACACACACACACACCTGTGTTTTCAGCTAAGGAGAGCAGGTAGGAACAGCGTGACCCCACTCAAGCACTGGGATCAGAATGGAAAAATACGTGTTAGAAATGGGTCTAAGGTCTCAAGAAAATACCACATGATTCAAAGTATTTCAACAAACAAACAAACTTAACTTCTACAGAAGGATGTATAGCTGAAAATCAAGTGATGACCATGGACTCCTGGCCAAGGCCCTGCTAGATTTTATTTCCAGTGCAAAGAAGTCCACTGCCTCACTCTGAGTGGCTGGAGCTCAGCCTCACATGCTATCACAAGCATCTAATTTACTTAAAGGCAGTTGATAGCAAAGTGCAACTTTTCAGGACACGATGCAACCTTGAGAGTACACGCTGACCTTGATGCTGACGAGGGTGGGGACTTCGGCCAGATGGCATCTCACAGATCTCTTTAAAGATGGGGCTTGATCCTCTGACAGAGGAGACATTTCATTGGCATTCAGTTCTTAGATCCCGGATTACGTTGAGATTTGATGACATGTAACAATATCAGTCCTCTCTCAACTGAGGTTTTGATCTTAAAAACAAGGACATACTAAACATGTTTTCTAGGACTATCAAAATTCCTTCAAGAAATAAGGTCTGCAGTGAAGGGCCAACTAGAGACTGGCTAGCACCTGGCAGGGGAGCACTCTCAGGGTGAGTTAAAGGTACCATCGCTGTGTTTCACGTTCTCATCTCCAGCAGAGCCCCTGGGCAGGTAGAAGGAGACTTTTTCTATAGTCACACAGCATAAGGGGCAACTCAATGTCCACAACTTGGAAGCTGAGCACCCACCTGCTCTAAATTTTAACAATGTTGATGCATCTAAGTGTCTTCTTAAAGGAAGGGGCTGAGCACAGGCCACTTTTGTTGCTTCGTTGGTTGGTTGGCTGGTTGGTTTACATGGCAGGCTTTCCTGCTTCTAAGCCATTCTGTCGTCACTGAAAGGAAAAGCAAATGCAGCTGCTCTGAGGGAAAAGATGTGGAGGAAACTCCCGTGCACATCTCTGAGTGAAAGCCCCGAGGAGCTGCCCGCTCTGTGGTTCTGGAAGGAGATGGAGCTGTGCAGTCAGTGAGAGATCAGCTGTGGGCAGGGTTTTGAAGGAGGTCCTAAAACAGGGAAACCACTCTGCACAATACCATGGAAACTGTCAGGCGGACACACTGATGTCATCTTACATTTGCTCAGAGTCATTGAAGATGTGACACCACCAGGAGGCCCAATATGAACTGGACAGGGAACAGTGGCAAGTAGATTTGGGTTCCTCAGTTGAAGCACGTGACCTACTCCAGCAGGGATGTGGACAGTGGGAGATTCTGGGGGACAGAAGTTATATGAGAACTCTGTAGTGTCTGCTTAACTTTACTATTAATCTACAAACTTTCTTAAAAAAAATAGTAACTATAGGTTAACACTATGCCATTTAATTCCAGTTTCTATATCACAGGAAAAAATATTGACCAGTGAAATGCAGATTGATACTGGTCTTAACTGGGACACTTGACAAATTCTCCATCTTTTATTTGTGTATAATTCCTTCTTAAGGATGTCATTACATAGAAAACCTGGGCCTGTGAGGTGATTCAGTGGGTAAAGGCACTTGCCACCAAGCCTAACTGAGTTTTATCCCTGGAATCCATACAGGGGAAGGCCAAAACTGACTCCTACAACTGGTCCTCAGACCTCCACAGGCATGCTGTGGCATATACATACACACACGAAATTTTTAAGATGAACTATTGCTTTCTTGTTAAAGTCTGTTCCCTTAAAACAATGCCCCTGATTTAATACCAATAGAAAAATGCACTGCATAGTGCATATGGACGTGATAAAAGAAAGAAATCCCCATAGGAGAAAGAGTGCTGTGGCCAGAGGGAAGAGCAAAGTGGGAGAAAGGGGTAAGGACAGGAGATGCAGATGAGCCTGTCCCCGTTGGCTAACGTGGGCTTGCCAGCCAATGAGAGGTCGTGAACATAAAGAAAGATGTAGTCCAAGCGCATTCACAGAACATTTGCTTCTGAACGACTGCTAAGTGAAAACAGCGGAGATTTTATTCCGGGGGCGTTTAACGACTAGCCCATTTGGGGCCCACAGAGCCGAGCCAATCATTACACAGACACCCACTCCAGCGGTTATGTGGGTTTCTTGGGTTGTTTCCTTTTAAATCAGAAGTTCTCAAACAACTTCAAGTTCAACCACAATTAAACCCACTGAAGAGCATAAGAGAGTGTGCTTTAGAGGTCCTCCATTTGGCTCATAAAATCTCAGCACAACAAACCAGGAAATATTCAATTATTCCTAGGACGCCATAAACATTTTACGGTTGGGTCATGTTATTCCTCTAAAGTCTCTGAGGCAGGATGTTTGGTCTGCACCCACCTCCCACCTCCCCCCACCCCCTTCTCCACTGCCTCCCCCCAACCCCCACTTGATCTTTTTTAAAGACTTCAGGGATGAGTTTGCTTTTCAGTCTTCACTGTCTTTCTTCACATCAGTGTTCCCAGAGGAGATGAGCTCTCAGCAAAGGTGACCTCTGCCATCTGGGAAGCCCCTAGAGCTGCTCCATGATAGAAGAGTTCCTTCCTGCTAGACAGAGGCCAAGTGGTGCCCAGTGAACTCAAAATGGTGCCCCTGGGGGAAATGTTTGCCCAGCCCACACTTGTCTCAAGTCAAAAAACGATTCTCTGTGTCCCTTCGCTTGCCACATCGCTGCCCTGCCAGCCACTCCCTAAAGCCTGGGGCTCCTTGCACCTCTAATCCGTGAGAGTGTGCACCAGTGGAGTTCAAATGACAAGGTCAGCTCTATTTTGTTCTGGATTGCCCTGACCTTGAACCTCCGAGTCGTGAATTTCTAGTTTGTTCTGAACCAAATAAAAACAGCTAGTGGCTACAGAGAATTTAATGTCTGCCACCACACAGAATAACTCCCAGGAGTCGCCTTCCGAATCTCCACTTCACAAAGGAGAACACTGAATCACAGAGAGGGAAGACTCATTCCCAAGACCAGAGTGCCAGAGCCTTCCCAAGATGCTGGCCAAGCCAGGATTCAAGAGCTGCCTGCTGCCTGCTGCCTGCCTTGTTGCTGGGTCGCCCCTCCGCAGCATCTCAGTGATGCTCTAGATCCTCATTTTATCCCCATTTCCCAGGTTCAGTTCCTCCCTCAATGGTTCTAGTGTCCCTACATCTTCCAGGTCCCCCTTTCCTTGTGGCATGTCTCTTTGGGGGAAGTGTCTTTGCCCTGGCTTTCACCCATCCACTCCAGTCCTCAGGGGACCCGCTGCCAGCTCCCATCCTGGATCTGTTTCCTAATAGTGTCACTTTCATGTCTCATCCAGATAGCCCTGTCACCCACTGTTACTTGTCACTAGGTAATATGTGGGGCTTTCTTGAATGGACTCCATCCAACAGCTAAGCAAGGGGTTGGGCTGAATTAGAAAGCACCCTAAATGCAGAAGGCTTCGTGCTTACTCTTCTATAAGGCAGGCTCAGTTTTTTCCAAATGCTTAAGCAGACCCACCGGCACCCCCAGCCCATCTCCCACAGCCCAGTGTCACTAAGTCCCTGGTCTTAGACTGTCTTTGCCTTTGCCTTTTTCAGTAGCCTGATGTCTTGGCTCAGCCAGAATTGACAGGGATAGCAATAGGGAGACAAGAGAGGCATGACATTTTAAATAACTGTTTGCTTTTTTTTCTTTGGTTTAGTGTTTTTATTTTTATTTATCATTTGTGGGTACATGTGTATGTGTGTATATACTAATGATGTGCGGTGCATGTCTTGGGTGCGGGGGTTGAAGAGACAACTGTGTGGAGTCAGTTCTCTCCTTCTACCTTTGCCTGAGTTCTAGCCACTGAGCTCAGGGTGTCACAGGCAGCACCACCCTCTTCTTCTTGGCCTAATTCTGCTTTGTTCTGAGTCAAAGTCTCACCATGTGGCCCAGGCTGGCCTTGAATTCACAATCCTCCTGCCTCTGCCTCACAAGCGCTGGAATTACAGGCATCTGACACAGAGCCCAGTTTGTTTTGACATTTTTAAATTTAGCTAATTCATCTAGTCCACCTGTTTTCTTGACCTGGTGGGGTTGGTGGTCACACAGGTCCAGCTTACGCAATGTACAACTGTAAGGAAGCCTGATAAAGGAATACCCAAAATATAGACAAACTGTGGAACGGCACCCAGGGAAGCTAGTATATTCAAAAATATTGTGGATAATGTGCAACAGCCTCTTGTGCGAACACAACTGCCAGATGAAACCAGCCAAGTACATGAAGCCAAAAGCTTAAATTCAGAAACAAGTCAAATTGCAGTGACCAGACACTAAGGGGAGGGAAGAGTAGCAGGTACTGCGGGGCTGGACTCCTGGGGCCAAGACGAGAACCTCCTATCCCTGACCCCAGGAGCACAGGACCAGAGCACCTCACAGAAAGAGATGCTGCCTGACCTGGGCACAGAAGAGTCCCACATTTTACCCTGAGGAAGGGAAAAATCAACAGAGGGAAACTAAAAATACGAATCTAAATGTGTTCAGGGGGGCAGAGATGGAGAGGGAGGGAAGGAGAGAGAGAGAGAGAGAGAGAGAGAGAGAGAGAGAGAGAGAGAGAGAGAGGCAGAGACAGAGACAGAGAGCGAGAGACAGAGAGAGGAGGGAAGGAAAAGAGGGAAGAAAGAGAATAAAATAAAGAGAGGGAGGAAAAAGACACAAAGAAGGAGGAAAGAGAGGTGATAGGAAAGGAGACAGAGAGAAGGGAAGAGAAAGAGAAAAGAAAGAGACTGAGAAACAGAAAGTGAGAGAGAGGAGGGGGAGGAGAAGAACACACACACACACACACACACACACACACACCTCAAAGAGCACAGCTATTGTCAAGGTCTTGGCTTCTGATCATCACCACGCGCCCCCCCCCCCCCAGTGAAAAACCCCTTTGGAGACATGACAGACTCCAGATTTGGGTCAGAAACATGCAAAATGGCATTTTATTGTGTCAGAAACAAGGAAGTGACCAGAAAACAACATGAAAAAAAATGATGATACATGTCAAAAGCTGGGAAGCCATATAATAAAGAGGACTACATTGACTAAGTCTGGGATGACATGAGCAGAAAAACAGACAACATGAGTAGATTCTCACTCCTGGAGTCCATGCCGTGAGCCGCACACATGTAACTAGGAGCTTGAAACTGTGACAGGAGCCACAGTATTTCCAGTTCATCTTCACGAAGCACTTGTTACTAGTACGGAGAAAAGGAAAGTCTTTACAGTGGAGAACCTGGGAAGTGTCTTTTACGTTGTTCCCAAGAGGACAGGCAAATGGAGCATCCTCTGATGGGACACTGGAGGGAACTCAGAGCGTGTCTCTGCCACCTTCAGATGTAGAGGATGGGTCTTTGAATGGAAGTAGGAAAACACTAGCCTCACAGACTGAAGGTGCTCCACGGAATAAGTAGTCCATAACTCAAAGGGGTCATGGCGATTGCAGAACTCTCCTGGGTTAAGGAAAATTAAAGGAGTGCAGGACATTAATACTCCGAGTTTCCTTACAAGAACTCCTGGAGCGCTGTTAAGTTTCAAACCTAGGACAAAGGGCTGAGGTGCCTATTTAACTGGCCTCCAGGTTCTCCCAGCATCCCTCAGTCCTTATTTGTTACAGAGTGTGGCTGGCATACCCAACCCCCTTACCCTGAACTCTGCAGCCCAGGGGCTGGGCTACCCTTCCCCCAGAGGCTCTTCCCTATATAATCCAGACATTTTGGTTAGCATCGTTTCATACCTTTGGCCTCCTGGCTGCTGCACCTGGTTCCCCTCTCTCCCCTCTCCCTTCCCCTCTCCTCTTCCCACATGGCCCAGCTCTGTCCGCTCTTGTCCACTCTGGACTCCCCCAGATGTCCCTGTCCCTGACTCCGGCTATGCTCTCCCACATATCTAAAGTAAACTTTCTCCTCCACCATACCTAGGCGCAGTCCTTTCCTTCCTTCCCCTTTCATTTCTTTTTTTCAAGCACCTGGTGAATGAGGAGGAAGCCCGTGATGGGGGCGGAAGGACACCACTTTCGGAATCTGTCAGCTGCACTGTGCCTCTGTGCGTCTCATCCTTGTCTGTAGGAAACACATTAAAATCTTAGAGAGGTTTGCACCCATGATCTTTGTACTCAAATAGCAACTTTTCTATGTTTGAGGTTGTTTCAGAGTCTTAAATGTTTACCAATACCTCTCCCCACTTTAGCCAAGGTTCAGGGCACATGGGCAAAGAGGAAGAAAAGAATGTAAGAGCTGGAGGGGGAGAAGCATTGTGAAATGCTCTCTTGTGGGCATGACAGGGCCACAGCACTAATAAACTCACAGCAGCTGTGTCTGCGTATGACCTGTACAAGATCAAGCCAGTCAACATTCCATCATGGAAGCGGGAAGGGACTCCCACCCCAGGCCGGGGGGCTACCGACAGTTGACTGTAGCTGGGAAAAAGATAATCATTTCCCTTTGGGGGTGTGGCCACTAGTAGATTGCCTGTGTGAACAGCTCCACATGCATGCCCATGGAGGCAGCACCAACTGGACACATTAAAAATATATGATATAAAATACAATATGTAGATAAAAGTGAAAACAAATTTAAAAATCACAAAATTGAGCTTAGCAGCTAAAAAGAGTGGGGATGAAATCTATAAGCTCTGAACCAGTAAATAGGAAAATAACACTAAAAAAAACTATCTGATTTTAAGAAGATAAAGAGAAGGAAGAAGTTGAAACCCACAAACGAAATCCAATAAATATCAGACACCAAATGAGGGCTGTTGTTCAGGCCTGCAGAAATAACAACAAACAAAAGAATTGCAATTGGGTTAAATGCCTCACATAAAAATGTTTCCACTGGAATGAAGCAACACTTGTCTGTATGTGTGTGTGTAATATGCAAAAGGCATTCCTACCATTTGAGGCTGAAATGAATGCTAGCAGAGAGCAAGCTGGAGTCACACTGCTGATCTCAAGCAAGGTGATCCCGCTGCAGTTACAATACAACACTGTTCTGAATCACACAAGAGGTGAAGAAACAGAGCTAGAGCACTTCAGAACAAGTTTGAGCGAGACACAGTTTTAAACAGAATGAATTAGAAGTTGAAAGAGAAACATGGAAAACGCAGTCCGCACAGTCATAGTGAGCTGGTGTATTTCAATAGCTAACCAATGTAATCTAAGACGAACTGAGGAAGAAAACTGCAAGCTTGTTCCTAAAGAACACAGGGAGAAGGCTGAGCCTAAAATGTTTTCAGGTTTGCACAGAGTGGTTTAAAAACTGATCATCGACCGAGACATGAAGAAGCAAATTTTAATAAATGCCGAAGAAGCAATAGTCCACGGAAAATAAACGCTGGACTCAGTCATGTATTGACCGTGCCCCCCAATGGAGCCTGCAGCCAGCAGAGCAAGACCCTTAAAGTCATTGAGGAGAGCAGTCCTGCTGCTCAGCAAATCACAACCATGTGCCTGCCCCCAAACACTCTGAGGGAACTTGGTGTGTCCTTGTGAAGGAGCAAACCCAGCTCTGTGTTGCCTCGGATCTCTCTGGCATGCTAGACTTCTTAGTGAAGCCAGTAGCTCATCACCCCAAATCTGTGTAAAAGCCTTGAGAATTGGACCCCAAGAATGTATATGCCCACCCCCACCCACCTTGAATCCTCTGAGCCACCCAGGTCCTCAGGGACTTATCAGGCAACCAAGACTCTGCCTGATGCCTCTCCACGTGAGATTTATCCATTGCTCACGGTAACAAATAGCCTTCTAAAATACAGGGACAAGCATGAGTGACAGGAAAGTATTTGACTGACACTTTCTTCATCACCCAGTTGTCATTTTTGAGAGAAAAAGAAATGATGACTGGGAAATTCTGGAGTCTGGAGCAGAGCAAGAAAGGATGGGTGGGAAGGGAAAGCCAGCATGCAAATGTGTGTGAGAGCACATGTGTGTGTAAGAGCATATGTGTGGATATGTGAGTGTGTCAGAGTATGTGCGTGCATAAGAGTATATATGTCTAAGACTGTGTCTGAGTGTATAAGAGCATGTGTGTAAGAGTATTTGTGTGAGAGTGTGTGTAAGAGCATTGGTAGTACTCTTAAAAATGCACAAGTTATGTGTATGACTGTGTGTATAATGTGAGTATGTAAATGTGTTATGGTACATGAGTGTGTAACATGTATCTGTCAGCATAGTATTCTTGTAACTCAATACCCAAGGGAATTAGCTTGTAAAGGAAAAAGGGTTATTCAGGGCTCAGGAGTCTATAGACCCTGTCCAAGACCAGCTTCTCCATGGCTCTGGCCTTTGGCAAGGGTGAAGTGCTGTAATGGGGGCAGATGGCAGGGCAACTGCTCAGGCGTGAGACAGGGAACCAAGTGGATCACCAGGGTCTCACAATCCCATTAGAGGGTGCACCTCCAGGACTGACCTCCCTGACAGAGTCACCCTACCCAAATATGCCAGTCTAGAGACCATGCCTAATTTTAACACATGCCTTTGGGAGATACCCAACCTCTAACTATAACAGAGTATGTGTGTATATTATAAGTATGTACACAAAAATAAGCACGTAGGAGTCTTCACTGTGGGAAGTCCATGTAGCTCAGGGTGTGCTGGGTGCTGGGTAGGGGTGTGTTTCAATAAATGTAACAGAAACACACACACACACACACACACACACACACACACACACACAAAGTGATGAAAGAAAAGCCTAAGAGCCATCCATGTACATCTTGCTGCAGCTTTCCTAGCAGGGTGGTAAACAGACGGCAATTAGGTTTTCTTTAACTCTGGGCTGTGCTCTGATGTACGAATCCCAGAGGCAGGGATTGGTGGGGTGGGGGGTGGGGGTCAGCAGTGGTTGCCTTGGTATCCATTGTGCCATGACATCACCAAGACAAAGTGCTCAGAACACCTGTGTTGTTAAGATTTTAGTGCCATGGCCCAGACACACACCTTGCATCCACTCCCCCGACCATGGCAGAAATGGACAAAAACTCTCAAGTTCCCTCCAGCTTCAGCCTCTCAGCAGCCACCATTCCCTTATGGCCCCAGAAATCTCCAGATCAGCCATCTTTGGAAGCCCCTCGGTGAGGCCCCTCAGACTAGGAGCTTAAAACAATGAACATTTGCTAGCTCCAACATCCAGGTCTGCAAGGCTTCAGAGGATGCTGTTGCCCATGTTGTCTATGGGTCTGGGCTGGCAACACTGACAGTCTGCAGTACATGTGTGTGCCATGAGCTCTGGGGCTGAACGAATTGGTTGTTGAACAGGATGGTTGTTGAAATGCAACATGAGCAACATTCAGAGATGGTGACAACCTGTTGACACTATTTTTAGAAGAATTGTCAATTATCTGTTTCTCAGAGACAGAGACGCTTTCTGACAAATGCTGCCATGCTAAACAAGGCCCTGAGTATCCCCAAACAACAATTTAGCACATTACACTGAATACCAGAAGAATAGACTTTCTGATTTATCTCCCAAGTACACAGAAGGTAACAACTTGATTTTTATCTGTGTGGCTTTTTCAAGGTAATACAAGCCATTGCTCCTTTAATTTGCTCTAGGCTTTGGGAGGCAGATCAATATGATTAATAAATCACATTGAGCATGGACTGGATTGATATTTGGTTAAATATTAACAGACTTACCTGGTTTTCTTTGTCCTCATCGGTGGAGCCCAGTCAGAAGTCACTGACATTCGGGGATGCTCATAGCACACAGAGATAAAAGCAGGGCCTTCCTGATTATTATGGGCAGTATATTATTTCAGAAATGTCAGTCTTGATTTTCAACACATGAATGAAGTTTAAATAGAAATGTTTCCATTGTAACTGGCTAATCTTTCCTTCTTCCCACATGCCAGTGGTGCTCAGCCTTTGTATCTGTCTGAACACGATCAGCCACCCGTACTCACTATGACAATAATTCTCAGTGGAGCTTGTGAATTGAGAGAGAGAGGTCCATTGCAAACGAGTGGCCAGTGGACTGTGGTATGCCTTCTGCTGTAGTCCCTGTGAGTTCCTCAGGGATTCCTCCACCAAAGGAGAGAGAGCAGTAATGGAGACAGTAATCTCAACACACAGGTTTCTACCATTCTTTAAGACTATTCCTCTTTAAACCTCTAGCATCTTGAGGCTTTCTTCCTGGACCCTCAGTGCCATCCTGTAAGAGCGAATACGACACATTATCTATCTCTCCATCTTATGGATGAGGACAGCAAGTCGTTAAGAATTAACCATGACAATACCTGAAATATATGAGTGTTTGGCCCTTTCGAGTGCTACGTGCTGGTTTCCAGTTGGATCTTCTTCATCTCCTTTGATTCTGTGGCCCCCGGTCTGCGGGCCTGGGCTGTCAGCCCTGACCGTTAGCAGCACCTGTGCCAAGGACTCGGGGCTGCACTGGTTGGTTGGTGAAGACACACCATGAGCAGGTGTTCAGAGATGGTGGAAACCCATACCAGCCCTGTGAGCTAGGCTCTGTCTGTGTCAACATTAGTGTCTAAGAACTGGGAAACTGAGGCTGGCTAGTAACAAGATGAAGGCTGTGTCAGGAGCAGAGCCAGAATCCAAACCAGGTGTTCCTCTTCTGTGAATTGAGCTCCTCACCTTGCCAAGTTAAGTGACCAGGCTAAAGTGATGTCATAGCACCATGCCTGGGAACAGAGTTGCCTCCTGGAAGTCCAGAAGTTTCCACATCTGGCAGCCAGCCCACCTGGCACACTAGGCTTCTAAATAAGAAGCATGGCACACCATGCTCTGGAGTATACCCAGAAGTCAGAACACTGGATTCTGAAGTAGCAGGAGGAGCCGGTAGCTGACTTGCTGACCCTGGCGGTATGAGCACTCACTGTCCATCCTAAGCTAATGTGCTAACCAATCACAGTCCATCGGCTCCCACTATGTAAGTAGTTGGCCAAGTTCCATAAAGCAGATGCCCTTCCCTGAAACTATCTCCGGAGTGGTTCACATCTACACCCTCTACTGACTCGCAGACATTGTGGTCTTGCTGGGGAATGAGCTGATAATGATGGCATTCTGTCTCATTATTTTTCCAACAAAATATCTCTTAGAGACAAAACTAGATTAACCAAAACCAAAACCCAATGTATCTTCAAGTGGGCTAGAAAGAGAATCCAGCCTGCTGGTACTTGGGTGAGTGTCCTGTCCTCTCCCTCCAGCACACTCCCCGAGCACCTCCAGAGCTATGTGGCTTTGTGGCAGCTGTGTCTTCTGACAATACTTGGTCAGGAAGAGGGGAGCATTGCTCATCTTTATCCTCCGAGCAGTACCTGTATGAAATGCTCAAGCACGTTGGATGAGACTGTAAGAGGAAACATTTAAAACTCCCTAAACTTTCTATCTACGCCAAGATGACGTTCCATAACCTTTGCCAGTGTTTTCTTACACAGTGGCTCTCATGGCCCATATCCACCCTTCCCAGGTAGACAGGCTATCTTTCTGAGCAGAAGTAATTCCCACTAAGCTGGGCCATGCTGCTGCTGGTACTGTACTTACTGTGCAAGTATGAGAACCTGAGTTCCAGCCTCAAAATCACAAAGAACCCACACTAAAAAAGAAAAAAAAAAAGAAGCATGCTAGAGGGACAGAGATAGGCAGCACTCATTGGCCAGCCAGGTTGTGATACTTAAGACCTAAAACGGGTAGGGTCAGTCTTTTCCACAAATTATTTTAAGTTTCTGGAAGACTCAATAATTACTCATTACATGGACTCAGAATTACCACTGGAATTCAATTTCCCTTTTACCAGCCAAGCAAAGGGGCTATCATGGGGCGGTGGGGAGAGAGAGACCAACAGAGTCAACTTAGACAAAGTCACTCAAAGCCTTTAAGCCTCAATTTCTTCCACTTCTAAATGGAAATAATTGAACACCTATAGAGAAAGTTTTCATTAATTCTTAATTAAGTATTTAAAATTGGCTCTCTGTGATTCCTACCCCCTCCTCTCTTAGTGAGCAAAACCGACTAACTGATTGCAATATATTTTCCCACTCACAGCTAGCCGGTCTCTTCACTGGGTTTTAGAGTGCAATGCTCAGAAGTATGGAAAAATCTACATGTGAAGCCGAATTGGCTCCTGCCTCCCACCAGCAGCAGGACAACTGGAGACTGCACTGAGCAAGACACCTGGACCATTCGCCAGGCACATCACAGGTCCTTGTGGCCTCTTCCACCCTTGTGAGAAAGAGCTGCCCTTATTTGGGGGATCAAAGACACAATATCCTCATAGGAATGTGCATTTAAAGTATGATTGCAGCCTCGACCAGTGGCTTAGGCCTCAAATCATAGATATTGGAGAGGTGGTATCTAAGTATCTAAGGCAGGAGGATCACAAGTTCAAGGCCAGCCTGAGCAACTTGGTGGGGTTTGGTCTCAAATAAAAAGTAAAACAGATGACTGAAATAGAGCTCCTTGGTAGAATGCTTTCTTTGCACGTGTGAGACCTGGGGTTCAATCTCAAGTTTTTAAATGAAAAAGCAATTATTAAGAATAAATTAATACAGCATTGACCTAGGCTAGACCAGTGGGCTTGGGGTGAGAGGGTTCGGCATGGGCCTAGAACAGTGACATAAAAAGACAATTGTAGAGTCATTCCTGAGTAGGACTACTCATTCCATGCTGGTAGCTGAGTGGCTCATGAGAGCTCATTGCCCTTCCTCTGTGCATAGTCAGGGTACCTGCTGGAGACATCCCAAAACCTCCTGCCGGAGAAGCACATCCACTCTAATGCACATGGTGCTCCTATCACAGTGTCACAGAGCAGACAAGGACTTTAAAGTGGGATAAAAAGAAGAAAGGAAGAAGAGAGCTTTGTGTAAGGCAGAGCAATGACAGCGACTGCCAATGAAATCCCTCTGAGGTGGAAGGTTCCTGAAGGTCATTTAGCACTGAGTGGGGATGGAAAACTCTGGTCAAGAGTTTGAGATGGAAGCCTGAAAGGTGGCTTGGAGGTTACCAGTGCTTGGTGCTCTCGCAAGAGGACCAAAGTTTGGTTCCCAGCACCCGTATTGAATGGTTTAAAACCACCAATAACTCCAGCTTCAGGGGCTCAGACATCCTCTTCTGTGCTCTGCAGATCTCCTCACATATGTGTGCATACATATATGCATAAACTGGAACATAACATAAACATACATATATGTGCGTGTATAAGTTAGAATTTTTAGAAAGAGGTTGAGATGCCCCAGAATTTAGGCTGGGAGTCTAGAAACATATGGGGATTTCCCCTACAGATTTTCCTATCTGATGTAGGAACCCTACACAGCCCAGCATAACTATGACTTGTGTAGGTCCTTTCAGATACCCTCCTCTCTCTCCTCCCTCCATACTGGTCCCCAGTGACCTTTGTTGTTCCCTGAAGTTTAGTGTGTTGGTCTCATCTTCCAACTAGACTGCACATGTATAGAAACAGAGACATCTATTTTTGTTCTGTTCGCAAGAAGCTGTACCTGGTACTTTGAGACTCGGCCTGTGTGACACAAACATACCCTTGGCCATCTCTGCAGCACACAGAGCTAGACTAGAAGCTTCCTTTGGCCAGGAGCTAAGATCAGAGGGACTCAAACCACCAACCAAAGGAACAGGTTCCCTTCATTCTGACCTTGAAAATTGGATGCTAAACTTTTCACCTTTTCACTTCTTCTCCATACTGAGAGGAGAGAAATAAGGGGGGGGGGCAAAGAGAGGGAAGGGCAGAGAGAGGGAGGGGCAGGAGACAGAGAACATCCCGTTTCCACTAAATTCTGCTTTGGTATATCACGGTGTTCTGCTTTCCTTTCTGTTACCCTGATAAAACACTGACCAAGAGCAACTGAGGGAAGAAAAGGACGTATTCAGCTGACACCTCCAAGTCACAATCACTCACCGAGGGATGTTAGGGCGGGAACCCGAAGCAGAAACCGTGGAGGAACAGTGCTTGTTGGCTCACTCACGGCTCATGCTTAGCTAGCTCTCTTCTGTAGGCCAGGACCACCTGCACAGGGAATGTTGCTGCCCTCAGTGGGCTGGGCCCTCCTGCTTTCATTCATAATCAAGACAATCCCCATGGACACGCCCACAAGCCAAGCAGGTCTAAGGCTCCTCCGTCAAGGTTCTCCTCTTAGATGACTCCAGGCTGTTGACAAAGCCGACTAAGAGTCAGAAGGAAGGAGAGCCAAACACTACTCTATGAAACATGGGAAAACGAGATTTATTGCCTCATAATTGCCCTCCTATTATGCTTCATTCCTTGTGTGTTTGTCTTGCTGAAGGGAAGCAGGAGGAGGACTCGAAAGCCCCACAGGATATACAGCAAAGTGTCAGGAATGACAATGTGAATTAAGGATGCACAATCCACCAACTCTAATAAAATCTCCTTTATTTATGTGTGAGAGCTAATGTGTTCTGGCATGCTCCTAATTCCTGTTTTGTTATTTATGAAATGGAAACCTGACAGTTCACTAAATCAGTATGAGCCATTCCTTTTACAATCTGTTTCATTTTCTGGGCACAGATTATTATTTTATTATTATTCAGGAATCATACTGGTTCTCAAGGATTCAAATTTTGCAATAAGGAGTAAACTAGTTTGGCAGTTTCGAATGACAGAAACATAGGCGTCTTCACCAAAAATTCTGCTGCCATATGCCTTCTTTGATGCAGAAACTTCATTTGTGTTGCTCCTTTGGGTTAAGGATGTAAGGAGACTCTGTAACAGAGTTCCTATCAAAACCAGAAAGGTGAATTTTGGGGATAGTTCATCCGCAAAGGCACTAACTATACAAGAGGCAGGAGGCCTGGTTGGAAGACTCAGGTCCCAGGGCAGCTGTGGTCTGTGCCCACCTTGAGTCCTGGGAACACGGGAAGAGGAGATGATTGCCAGCTTCTACAAGGCAAGACACGTTGACAGACAGCTCACCCTGAAAAAACAGCTTTTAGTTGGGGCCACAACTAGATCCACAGAAGATGCCCAATGGGGTAAATGTTCCACCCTCATCCTCCTTCCTACCACCAATCCCTTTCCAGATGCCCTTCACTCTTAGGACTGAGAGCAGAGACAAATGGTCCAGGGCACTGGAAACAGAAGCCCTGCTGCACAGAGGTCAGGACAGGTCCACGGGGACATCAGACCCTGGCGGAGGGCTGGACGTCAGCACCTCCAATGAACAGCTGAGAAGGAAGGCTAGGGATGCAGCTCCGCTGACATGGTGCTTGTCTAGCATGCACAAAGCCCTGTATGAACCAGACTCGGTACTGTGTCCCTGAAATCCCAGCACTCAGCAGGTGGAGGCAGGGGAATCAGGAGATGAATCTAGTAAAGCTAGACTGAGATATATGAACAATGAAAGAGGAGCCCCGTGGACTATCAGAGGGTCAAGTCTCATTAAAGTGAAACATAAAATTGTAAACTCTTTCTAGAATAAAGTACTGCTGCCCTTTAAAGCAGAGAGTAAGGTGACCCACTCCTAAGGGAGTTATAACTTACAGATTTCTTTGTCTACTTTTTGGAAGAGATAAGAATTTGAGATTTTTTTTTAAAAAAATGGCATTTCTTATTATGTTTGAGGATCTGTTTCTTAAAAACTTAATATATTCAAAGTTTCAATTATTGTAGACCAGGAGTCCATTTGTCATAGTTTGAGCAATTGGTGGGAGAGCTTGCATACATATGTATGTACAGAGAAGTGCAGGCCAGTGGTCAACCTGGAGGGTCATTCCTGGATGTCATACACCTCCTTTCAGACAGGGTCGCTCACTTGCCTGGGACTTGCCACCTAGGCTGAGCTGACGGGCCAGCAAGCTGTGGGGTTTACCTGTCTCTGTCGCCCAGTGCTGGAATCATGACCACAAGCCAGTGCACTCGGCTTTCACATGTGAATCCTGGGGATGGAGCTCGGGTCCTCCTGCTTGGATGGTAAGCACTTTGCTGATTGAGTGCTCTCTTCAGAATTCAATTTGATTACTAATTGGCTATTTTATGGCCCTTTCTTCAGAGGGAACAAAAGGTAAGCTGCAGCCTGGCTCTTAGTGTGTTGACCAATACAATCCTGAAACAGGAAGAAGCTTATTCTAGCCATGTTTGAGGTTCCTATTATGAGGGCTCTTCCCTCAGGATACAGAGTGTGCTCAACTCAAGTTCCTGATATAAAATGCCTAAGTGGGGCTAGAGAGAGGCTTCCGTGGTTAAGAGCATATGCTGCACTCCCGGAGGACCCAAGTTTGGTTTACAGCATCCAATTGCCTGTTATTCTAGCTCCAGGGGACCCGATTCCCTCTCTTGGCCTCCATGGGTACCCCTGTTCACATGCACGGACCCACATACAGACATACACATATAAATAGAAAATAATAACAACAATGATAACACAATAAAATGGTCAAGTGTTTGCGTGAAGCCTACACACCGTCCCTGTATGTTGAAGCATCTCCACATCACTTACATGATTTCATACTGTGTAAATAGTTGCTGTTCTGTAGCTTTAACAAATGGCAATAAGGAAAGCATCTGTGTTCAATACAGGTGCATTTTCCCCAATATATTCATTCTGCATTTGGTTGAACACAGAGATGCGGGACTGAGAGTTACAGA
This sequence comes from Peromyscus eremicus, assembly GCF_949786415.1. NCBI lineage: Eukaryota > Metazoa > Chordata > Mammalia > Rodentia > Cricetidae > Peromyscus > Peromyscus eremicus. The sequence continues at coordinate 61,057,667 of NC_081418.1, read as the reverse complement.
GTCTGACTGCCCTTGCTTACAAAGGGTGATGGGATTTTTCTGTAATCCTTAATAAAGGGAATTAAGCAAATGTGAAGAATAAGTTTCTATAATCAGCTTTACTACAGAAAAATACTGAGTGATGAGCACTGAGGATGAAATAAAAGTTGGGGTTTAGCACGATGAGGAAGACTCAGTAATGATCAACAGCACAGGCAAAGTGTGCCAAGTCTGAAGAGTCTAAACCCCATCATTCCCAGACTCAGGAAAGCCCCGAGTGTATTTCTTTCCCTTCATATATGTGCGTTACCATGGCTACGCAGACAAGTCTCTGCTAATTATTTATCTCAACTCAATCATCCCTCTTTGCCACAGAGTAAGAAAGTTTTCCAAACTGCTTCCCAGCTTTCTGTCACTGCTTTCTTCCTGGACTGCTGGAGCAGATGGAACCCAGAGCGATTTATTTCTATTTCCTCTGTATGCGCAGGTTATAAAGCAAGCCCATTAAAAAGCAGTCATGTGGCACCTTCATTAGAGGAACAAAAGTTTCCTCTAAAAGTCTAGATAGAAACCTGGAAAGTTAGCGGTACACGGAACTTGGGAAACCGCCTCATTAAGCTACACACCAGAAGCATAAAAACAGCGATCCGGAGTCTTCAAACCTCGGTGTCAATCTTCTCTCATTCTCTTCCCAGCTTCCTCTCCCGTCACGACTCACTGGCCACCCAGGAACTGCAGCCCCGCTTCCTTTCGGTCCCAGTTCGCCCAGACTTGAGTCATACGGTATTGCCTTCAGATTGTCCCTTCTCTCTTAGTATCATCCAAACCCAATCCTATCCCAGATGTCCCTACCTAGTCACAGCGGTAGACTCTTGCCACAGACCCAGAGAGGTGTGTGATGGACTGAGCTGGCTCTGAGCATGGCAGGGAACCTCACACCTCCTCAGGAACAGTTCTTCATCTCCTTTCTCTGCTGGCTGCTCTGGATCAACAAACCTCCATCAGTGTCTCCTAGCTTCACCCTCAGTTATAGGGAAACAAGATTGGAAAGTCCCTAAGCAACCGGGATCCCAGCTCAAGCATGGGGCTTTGAGGGCTGGCCCTGGGCTTGGCTAAAATCTGGAGAGGTAGCCTCCCAGTGGCAGGAAAACCAATGGGATTTTCAGCAAAGAACCCATTGTAGGAAAAAAATGCAAAATCCTCCCACTGAGTCCGCAGAGAATGGGCATTGCCAGGGATAGGCAAAGACCACGCTAGCTACAGAGCAGTACTTCCCTCTACTTGTCTCATTGCTGTGGGAAGCAATTTAAAGAAAGAAGGGTTTATTCGGAGCTCAATGCTTGAGCATACACAGCACAGTGGGGAAGTCTTGGTGGCTGGAGCTTGAGGCAGCTGGTCACACTACATCCAAAGTCAGGACGCAGAGACAGGTGAATAGGTAGTCAACTTTCTCCTTTTTATTCAGTCCAGGAGCCTAGCCCATGGGATGCTGCTGTCCACAACAGGCAGGTCTCCCTTCTTCAATTAACGTTATCTAGATAAACCCTCAGAGGCTTGCCGGATGCTTGTCTCCTAGATTCCATCAAGTTGATAATGGGTAGTACCCCTCATAACTCCTTCTCCCAGCCCTGATTGACATGAGGAGTCCAGGATTAGATGGAAGCTGTGGGATACCTGGGTGAGAAACGGGAGAGCGGGGTGCTGAAAGCAAAGGAAGTTACAGCGTCGGTTCCAGCAGTCTCTGTGGGGATGAGAGGACGTGGTCTCAGCGTGGCCATGGGTCTTCAGCTTCTGCTGGCATTCGCAGCTCTGGCTACTATGCAGAACAATGAAAGCCATCCGTCCAGGGAGTGCTGGTGGCAAAGACATCAATATGGCCTTGGCTTCAGTAAGTATCACCACAGCAAGCAGAGCAGGAAAGGGAGACATGATGACTTGGGACAAACAAGGACCCTGTAATCCTCCTTCAAACTTCAGGGGGATTGGATCTAGGTACCTTCACAGAGAGCAAAAATCTGCGCATGCTCAAAGCCCTTCTATAAAAGGGAGTAGTATCTGGTTTTATTTATGCATAGCTCAATGTATCATCTGCATAATCTCTAGATTACTTACATACCTAGTACAATGTAAATGCCATATAAATTGTTATTCTGTATTTATTTTATTTTGGTTTTTTTGAGTCAGGGTTTCTTTGTATAGCCTTGCCTGTCCTGGAACTAGCTTCATAGACCAGGTTGGCCTTGAACTCACAGAGATCCACCTGCCTCTGCCTCCTAAGAGCAGGGATTAAAGGTGTGTGCCACCACTGCCCAGCTTGTATTTTATTTCTATTTTATTTTATTTTATCTTTTTTTTTTTTTTTTAGGGAATAATGACAAGGGAAAACGTCTATAGATGCTTAGTATAGCCTTGTGGTGGTTTGAATGAGAAGTGCCTCCCTTAGGATCATGCATTTGAAGACTTGGTCCTGGTAGGTGGCGCTGTTTGGGGAGGTTGTGGGAGCCTTTAGGAGGTGGAGCCTTGCTGGAGGAACCAGAGAGTGCAGAGTCACTCCTCCCTTTCACTTCACTCTCTGCTTCGTGTTTAAGGTTGAAGACGTGAGCTCTCAGCCTTCTGCTCCTGCCCCTGGCTGCCATGCCTCCCCACCGTGACGGACTCTTCTCCCTCTGCTCCAGTGCAAAACAAACTCTCGCTCCCATGAGTCACCCTTGGTCATGGTGTTCCATCACGGCATCAGTTCAGCTTAATAAGTTAAATAAAAGCAGATACCAAGGAGACCGCTTATCAGTTTTATGTCCCCAATACTTTTCTTCCTCTCTCTTACTGTTTCTCTACTTCAAAAACACTGCTGTGTTTTCAGACACCATGGTAACTTTTGCCTATGACCTTGTGGAGAGGGTAGGGAATTGACAAGGAAGACCAGTTCAGCCAACTCTGAATGACGTTCTAGGATGGAATGATTGGTTCCCACTGGGTGGGTTTCACTTTCCAGATCTGACACCTTTCTGCTTGTTAAAGCTGCAGTGCACAAGACATGTTGTTCACCTTCACTGATTCTCAACTTCAACCTTATGGAACCCATACAGTGTAGGTGGAAACTATTCGATCAATTACTATAAGCTGGTGTCACTGTGGAACGTAATGGAGAGTGGTAGGTCCAGCAATGCCCTCTGTTCTGGTTAGCTTTAATTGGCAAGTTAATACAGCCTAGAGTCATCTGGCAGGAGAGCTTCCATGGAAACATTGTCCAGATTAGATTGTGGGTGTGCCTGGGGGGGGGGGACTGTCTCAATTGTTAAGTGATGTAAGAGGGCCCAGCGTACTGCGGGTGGCACCATCCCTAGACGTGTTGGTCCTGAGCTATATAAGAAAGCCAGCTGATCATCAGACTGAGAGAGCCAGCAAATGGCTTTCCTCCCCATGTCTGCTTCAAGGTCCTGCTTGAGTTCCTGCCCTCAGTGATCAACTTCCCTCAGTGATCAACTGTCACCCCGAAGTGTAACATGAAATAAACCTTCCCTCCCCTAAGTTGCTTATACGTCCTAGCAACAGAATGACAAAAGCTGCCTTTGAGCCTAGGATTCCCGCCATTTCCACCTGGATTACAGAGCTGCAGAGACAGGGGCATCTATAAAGCAGGCATGTAGTTCCTCTCCTCAACAGCTGCCTGGTCCTTCCCATGTGAAAAAGAAAATGGATTGAGCATGAGACAGGAAATCCATACCCAGTACGTTTCTGTAGGGCTTGTGATACGTCTGTGTAATGTTAGCGCCCCCACATCATGTCCTGTTAGCATCATACCCTGACAGTGTTTGCAATTGCTCATCAGGTGCCAAATGAGAGGTGATGGTGTCTGACCCATGGAGGAGAAAGGAACTAATTTGATTAGATAGAAAGATGGAGCTTCCATTGCTCCAGGAGACAGAGTTATCACCTACCAGTCCCTGCGCAATCAAGGGTATCAGTTAACCTTGGAAAGGTGGCCGGCATCAATAGGCTGTGAGCTGTCCTGGTCCTCAACATAATTCAACACTGAGCTCCATACATTCTTTTTTTACAATGCATATTTCCCAAAGTGTGATAGCCATTTATTCTGGAATCCTAGACATAAGCAAACACAAAGGGAGAAAGGAAAAACAAGGCAGGACCTCAGACACAACTTTGGCCACGCCTGAGGAAACAGACAAGGTGCAGCTCCTGCCAGGAACAAGCCACTGAATGTTGGTTCATATTTTCATGCCTCTTGTCTATAGCTAGTTCTTTCCCTCTGGCTCAGAAGCTCACTGGGAATCTGGGGAAATCAGAAGTCAAAGGCCAATCATAATGGTAACACTCGCAGGGCGTGTACACACGGGCAGAGGCTGGTATAGAGGAGCCTGTGCATAATGCTAACACTCACAGGATGTGTACACACGGGCAGAGGCTGGTGTAGAGGAGCTTTTGCATCTGGTGAAGGAGTAGGTGGAGAAAGGGGATCTTGGTCCTAGCTCTGTGATAAACACACAGGCACACACTCAGTGTGCTCCTGCTTGAGCTGCACCCCCGGGTGGCAGAGGCTTTTGTCACATTGATAAGCATGTCTTTGGAACAGTCTTTCCCAGGCATTAACAGCATTCACCCTTGGCTATGGCTCTGGGTCCACTAATGCCTAGCCTTGCCATGCTCTGCCTCATTTCTAGTCTGTGGGGAAGACACCATTTCCCCTGCTGAAGACAGTGACGAGACAAAAGGAGGGTCTATTAGTAATGGCCAGATGTGCAGGGACTTTAAGGTATGACTAGAAAACATCTCACTAGAAAGAATGGAATGCATGTGGCCTTTCAAAGGTGTGCCATGAGACAGTCAGTGCTGAACTTCTCAGACAATATCCTGTAAGCCAATCCAATGAATCCCTTTTTAATATATATTCATCCTATCATTAAAATATATTTTAATATATTTTCATCTTAATACATATTCATTCTTCAAGAGAACCTCGACAATATACACATTTGCAAAATATCCCAAATACTGTAGGTAAACATCCTTAAGACCTGAAGAAATATTTTCACAGTAACAGTTACAGGAAAGTTAAAGTAAAAATCAGCATCTGCCTTAGTCTTCCCCTTCCCCCACTGACTTCCACAGACCAAGCTAACTACACCCTGTCTTCTGTTTGTCACGATGAAGGCTGCCACCACAGGCTAATCTGTATGGTAATATTAATAACAGTTACTGTGTGTGACATACGGTGTGTGTGACATGTATTTATACAGTAACTCATTGCCCCTCATAAAGTCCCTATAAGATAATACAATAGTGAGTGACTGAGGTGGGACTGGAACCCAGGAATTCTGATCTCAAAGTCTGTAGTTATAGCCACCCCATCTATAGCCCCTCAATTCACACTCACCCCGTATTTCTGACTGACTGCCTGTGGGACTGGGTTGGCTCAATCTTATGCAGGTCTTGTGCATGCAGTCAGTAGAAGTCCACTGTCTTAGACCCTTCCTTACAAGCTTCCTCCCCTTCTTCCCTGATGAGCCTGAGAGCATTCACTCAATATCATGTTAGATGTTAGTTTGCTCTAACCTACGCTGACTTTCAAAACATTGTGTAGTTTTCCCGGAGTACTGAGGTCAAAAAAAGCAATGAAATCACTCCCCAGTGTAGAGGCCCAGTTTATAACCAGGGATCCTGTTTTGTTCCTTCTACAGAAGCCCCAAGGACCCTGTCCTCTTACTCCAGTCTGGACCAGATGTTTTCCAGGCACACCACACCCACTGAATGCTGAGTTCTCACTGCTAGGTACGTTTCCCAATCTTGCTGACTCCTCCAGCCACACATTTATAAAAGGCACAAGAGAAACATTTTATATATTTTATATTATTTTATAGTATAGTATTTATCATGTGCCCATGTGGTGTATGTGCTATGGCATACACATATGGGGGGTACCCCCATGTAGCAGACACATGGAGGTTGAGGCAGAGTCTCACACTGGACCAGAAGCTCACCTTTTCAGCTTGGCTAGCTGGCCAGTGAACTCTCAGGATCCACCTATCTCTAACAAGAATCCTGGGGTTACAGGCATGTGCAGCCACACCCACTTTGTACATTGACACTGGGGATTTGAACTCAGGTCCTCATGCTTTCAGAGCTGGTGCTCTTACCCACTGGAGCCACCCACACCCCTGAGCCAACCCAGCCCAAAGTCTTTATATAACTGCAAATACTTTTCTTGTCCCTTGTCACTTGCTACTTTGACTGGTAAAGGGCTGCAGATTTAAAACCATTCCCCTCAGGCTTAAAAGTACTTCTCTTTTGTTTTCTGACAACAGTGCTCATCATTTTCTTTATAGGAAATAAAACGTGCTTTGATTTATTCCCTCTGAAGCTCTTAATAGAGAGCTCCTCGTTCCGGCTTCTCACACTCGACTGAGGATATGTCTAACTATTGTACTCATTTTCATTTGTGTGAATTAGTATTCGTGACATCTTTCAATTGAAGTCTTTCATCTTCTATCTCAGAGAAATTTTCTTCTGTCATTTCTCATTCCGGCCTCTCTTTCTGCTGCTACTGCTGTCTGCCTCCCCCTCATCCCCTCCCTCCTCTTCCTCCTCCTCTTCTTCCTCTCCCTCTTTCTCTTCTCCCTACCTCTGTTCTCTCCATCCCCTTCCTCTCCCTCTCCTCCCCACTCTTCCTTCTTCCCCTCCCTCCCTTTCTCCTCCTCCCCTTGACTCCTCAGGCTATGGTCGACCTCACATGTGGTCCAGTTAGAATTTGCTAAGGTATCTCCCGTGTCTTTCAAGCATCTCATGCTTTTCACTCTGAGACGTTATCATTGGATTTGCTTTCACCCCTTCATCTGGATTGCTTGTTTAGAGGACCATAGTCACAAATCGTGAGCACTTTTCCCTTTCTTTATTCAGAATACAGGGGGGCGTGGGTTTCACTGTAAATTCAGGCAACAGAAAATATTACAAACCTATTTCTCTAAATATTACAAACCTATTTCTCAAAAGTATCCCATAAAAGATGGAATTAACTGTTCTCTTTGAGTTAAGCAACATAAAAGAACAGCGGGTACCTGCTTGGTAGCCCTGATTGTGGTGTCATTACATCATCCATTAGTGTCCACAGTGGGTTTCATCAGCTACCAATCCCTACAGGAAGAGTCATTGAGCTTAGGTGTCAGGTGAGGTGTGTTCCACGGTGGATTTGAAACACCCCACTTCAGGGTACCTCAATCTCAGTGGCACAGTGAAGATACTTCACTCTGAGACACCAAGACCCAGCTGAGGAGCCTGAGGATGCTCTGCACACAGGAAGTTGTGCTGCCCCTGGGGTGGGGCAGGGGCTCTCTGCTAGGTCTCAGCATGTGCAGGGTACAGAATGCAATGGTACAGGGCTTCTGCAAGTGGACGGGTGACAGGCTACCCAGCGTGACTGGTTCGTTTCCACTCACCTTACAGACCAGCTGATCTGTGCCTAAAATCTTCCAGGGACCTACCAGGGAGATCAGCTCTATCTGTCATCTCTGTCCCTTACCTCACCATTTCCTTTGAGACTGGGTCTCACTCACTACATAATCCTGGTTGGACTGGAACTCCCTGTGTCGACCAGGCTGGCCTCGAACTCACAGAGATCCGCCTGCCTCTGCCTCCTGAGTGCTGGTACTTAGGGCATGCACCACCGCTGCCAGCATCCTTCTCACTTTTCCCACAGCTTCCTACGCTTTACCCAACATGACAGCCCCTCCTTTCAGAAATTCCCCAAGTATCTGACTTACCGATGGCATTCCCATGAAGTTGCCTAACTTAACATTATTTCATGTCCCTCTAGCAACTTTAATACAATTTGTACAAAGGAGGGCAATAAAAACATGAACCCAGGTGCCTATCTTTCATGAAAAACATGGAAAAACACTCTCATCTTCAAGACTTTCTGACCACAGAATGAAAACACATCTTGGTGTTACAGCCACCCTGGAGCCTTTCAGTACTAGCATCCTAGTGAATGCCTGAGTGGGCAATGGAGACATGGACACAGCCGTTTCCAGAGATCTGACATTGAGAGGAGAGAAGAACAAACCTTAACAGCAGATTCACAACAGCAGAACAGAAATGTGTTGGCAGGGAGCAAGGCGGCACAAGTTCAACTCGCAGATGTGACCTCTGACCTTTTCAGGTCCTTCTACTGTAAGATGGTAGCATGGAGCCTGACGTGATTTTACACTCAGAGGAGTGTCCACAGAGGTAATAAAAACTTTGTAGCTTATTTGATCCACCTGGTCCACTCATCTGTCTCTTTAGTTGACACCCTGGAGTGTCCAACTTACGGGAACACCAAAGAAGATGTTACTCAGATAAAATGTTGGTCTTTTTTTCCAAAGATTTAAGAGTATGTTGACAATTGCATCTTCCAACTAACTTAGACGAAGCAGCATTCAGTGCTGCAGCTTGATTGAGAGAAGGATGCTGTTACGTAAGGATGAGCATAACACTATCACTGCATTCTCCAATAGTTCATTTGCTGGAGACCGATGCTCCCAATTTGTGGCAGGAGAGTGAGGGAATGGCTTCCTGCAACGCCTTACAAAATCATACAAATAAAAGCAAGTGGGCAGGCTGGAGAGATGGCTCAGCAGTTAGGAGAACCATCTGTTCCTGCAGAGGACCTGGGTTTGATTCCCAGCACCCATACAGTGGCTCATAGACGCCTTTAATTCCTGTTCCAGAGATCTGATGCCCTCTTCTGACCTCTACAGGGACCAGGCACACACATGATGAACAGCCATACTTGCAGGCAAAATAATTCATACAATAAAAATAACTGAAAGTATAAATTTTAAGACATAAGTTGGCCAAGAAGAAGGCTAGAAAGGCCAGAAACACCCCCAGCCAAGGCTGACAAAACCCCCTTGTGCCTCGATTCTATCAGCTGCAATGCTTTCTTTTTCCTCCTTCTGATGACAAAGCATGCAGCTCTAATAGGGAGAAATTTCTTTCTACTATATAAAAGATTTATAAAATTCTTACATAGCTTTAATTGTTTTTGAAGAGATAACTTGAGCCCACGCTGGACTCGAACTTGTTGTGTAGCAGAGAATGACTCTGAACTCCTGACCCTCCTTGATTCTACCTTCACGGGCTGCCTCCTGCCTCCACCTGGCATTACAGGTTGTATTAGCACAGCAGGTCTATGTGGTACTGGGGACTGAATCCAGGGTTCTACACATGCTAGGCAAACACTTACCACCTGAGCCACCTCTCCAGCCCCTAAATGTAATTCCCCAGTTCAGGTCTATTATATTTAATCCAAATTCAATCACAAAAGGGAAGACAGAACCTTCTTGCTCTCACAATGAATTTGCATCATCCTGGTCATATGGTCTTGACCCCAGTGTGTACATTGAAAACACGGTCTGTGAATTTATAAAACATGAAGTTCAAACTTCTTACTTTCTGTTAGATACACTGCTGGTGGCCTGGTACTTTACTTATCCACAATCTGCATTCTTGTAGTAAACAATTTTTAAGGACAAGAAAACCCCATAAATAAATAACTGCCAAATACTCACCAAGCAGCTCAAATGATAAGGAAGAATATAATGAATTCTAAAGCACACACACTTGTGAAGAAGTGAGTCACTGTGCCACCACACAGAGTGGATAGCACAGATTCCTATGTGACATCTGTCATGGTCTTCCCTCTCTCTAATGCCCAGGAGGATTGTGTCTGAACAAAGTCTGTCACTCTAACAGCAAAATAACCTGCCAGGCTCCTCAACACAGAATCTTCTGTCTGAGCAGTGGTTCAGTTCACCACAGCCAGTATTCAAAATCAAACACAAAGTAATCAGAATGGATTCAGACCCCCTAGTATGGAGTCAAGGTAGCAAGACATGTCAAGGAACTTCATCCGGGGGAGTGGTATCATTGAGAAACATAACAAATAATAGAGTCTGTCTCTCGAAAGGAAATAGAAGAAAACAGCTCAGTGCAGTTCCAGCTTCAAATCATCTCCCTGTCCCTGCTCATCTCAAGAAGTAGAGATGGAGGGCCATGTTATCCCTGATGGATCAGAAACATAAGCCTCGGAGTTCAAGCAGCAACATCCTGAGGTCTGCTCTGTGGCCCCCATGGGTAACAGTGGCATGCCATCCCAGAAGAGTGAAAGAGGCCATGGCTTCTGGGTTTGGGATACCATGAGCTCATCTTGGTGGGGACTTCCATTTAAAACGTAATCTTTAACCTATAGAACTTTCTATTTGATGATTCCAGTTCCCCTTCCCCTATGTTTTAAAGTCTATGTGTCTTTGCATTCTGTTTCAAATTCTAGAATACTAATGGTAGCTTCTAGAAGGGCCTCAAGTCATTTTTCCATTTTACTTTCAACCAGAAACATCTTCAAACATATAAAATTGCATTCTACAATTTGAAATGCTCCAGTTGTTGGAAGGCTCACACTCCAACTCTCAATTCCTATGAAATCCAGTAGAACAATCTTAAGACCCCAGCAAACATAGCATGCTCCTAACTAGTCTAGTGCTGTATACACACTCCCGAGATTCCCAGTGGGGTTTCTCAGACCACTGTCCTACAGAGCAACATCCCCAAAACACTGGGAGGAAAAGGGTAATTTCAAGCATGGATATTCCTTACTGTAAATTAGTACAGCTGACTCACAGTATCTTAAATGTCGTTATTCTTAATTCTGAATCTTGAAGTAGAGAACAATATTAGCCCTCTGAGGGTAACCATGGCCTTTCTTTTTTAAAGCTACATAAAAAGAGGATGTGATAAAAGGCCAACTTTTTCTTGTTTGGTGCTAATGACCACACTACTTAAAGAGAGAGAGAGTGTCAGCTGTGGAATACAGACCAGAGATCGTACAAAACTCACTACTGCAGAATGTCTTCCTGGCTAACATTTTCCCAGTAGCAGACTTTGGCTCCTCCTATCTGAGCATCAAAAAGTGTAAAGTATCTGTTAGGGAAGACAGTCCTGCCCCACCCACCTACCCTCCGTGAGAGTGTCCTCAGGCCCTAAACATCTGATGTGGAGATGAAGAGCAGGACACAAGGACACATGTCTCCTCTCTGGAACTGACCTGTTCTTGTCTTAAATATGACCATGATATGACATCCACACAACCCCAAAGCTAAACCTGTTCCATGAAGGTGGGAGCACCTCCCCCTCCTATAGCATCAATGTGGAGTATACACACCATGCCCCCACATGCTTGGGATGGACCCTACTGCTCATGGGTGACCAGCACTCCGGTTCCAACGCTTCAGGCCTGAGGCAGAAAAGGCTGTTCACCTGATGGTAGCTGAGAAGGAGAGAAAGGAGGAGGGACTAGTGGTGGGATAGACTCTGCAAAGGTACCTTCAGAGCCCAGCCTCCTAAAGCAGATGTACCTCCTCATCCTGCCTCCTATAATTGATGTATCTCCTCATGCCCACTTAGAACTCATCAAAGAAATGATCCAGTCATCCCTCAATAGCACCACCAGCTGAGAGGACCAAGCCTTCAGTACATGAACTTGCAGGGGAGGTATTTTATATATAAATCAATGCAAAGACTCTATGAAACCCAAACATTTGATCTATTTCTGCACAGCCTTGCTATACCATTCAGTATTCCCACTCCTGAGTACTTGATGAGAAAAATAAAAATCCACATCTTCACAAAATCCTGTCCACAAATGCTTACTGCAATCTTAAAAACAATTTTTTTGGCTTTTTTGAGACAGGGTTTCTCTGTGTATCCCTGGCTGTCCTTGAATTCACTCTGTAGACCAGGTTGGCCTCGAACTCAAAGATATGCTTGCCTCTGCCTTCCAAGTGCTGGGATTAAACACATGTGCCACCATGCCTGACTAAAAACAATTTTTTGAAACCATAATAACACAAATATCAGTCACCCAGAAAAATGAATTAACTATGGCATATCCATACAATGAAATACAACACAGGTATAAAATGGATGAACCACTGATACCACACATGGACAAGTCTCAAAGAACTGTGTTCAGTCCCTGAAGAATAAAAACATTATTTACCTTATACTTCCATTAATGTGGTATTTAGGAAACAGCAGACTCTAAGAAATCACTTTGATATTTGTCAAAATCAGAAGAATGCAGAATAATACTGACTGTAAAGGACTTTGCTGGAATTCTTCAGGGTAATGAATATATTTATATGAATTGCTTTGGTGATCACAAATTGTAGACATTTGTCAAAGCTCAAAAGAGGTAGGTTTCACTATAGACTGTGCTTCAATAAGCCTAATTTTAAAACATGCATACACATATATGATATATATAGAGAGATAGATAGATAGAGATATATCAGAATGAGCCATATTCTTCAAATGTCAATGCATCCACCCGCAAAGATGCCATGTTTCTACAAGTCATGTTTACACTGTGTCTCCTGAACTGCCCACACCAGTGTTCCAGAGACTGTCTTGAGAAAACAGCCATGGAGGCACCAAAAACGACAGTGATAGAGGAGAAGATGACGGCTGGGTTTGCATCTGCTCCTGTGCCGGAAGCATTGAGGACGTCTGAACACAGAACAGCTCCTTTGCTCCCCTTGGTGACCTTGAGCCTTGGGTCCCTCGCCTTCAAGTGTTGGTAACCTCTCCAGTTGTTGTGGGGATCAAATTAATTTCTCCACAGAGAGGTGCCCAGTAGTAATGACTGTGCAGTGGGGAGTGATGATTCTGGTGTAAGTTCACTGCTGGGGCCACCAAGAGTTCATTACTATTTGATATCACAAAACCAATCCGTTCAGAAATGTAGCATTTCAGTAGTGAACTGAGAACATGGAAATGCATCAAGTGAATGGTCAAGTCTAGAGAACAAACAGTTCCATTTCCCCCCTAATTTGAGAATTGTATTTGTCAGAGGGTGATAGTCTCAAAAAGGCATAACCGTGGCAGCTTGAAACTCTGTTCTAGTTCCCTTTCTGTTGTTGTAATAAAACACTCTGACCAAAAGCTACCTAGGGGAGAAAGGACTTCATTGGCTTACACTGCCAAATCGTAACCCATCACTAAGGGAAATGGAGGCAGGAACTTGAAGGCAGGCCTACTTGTTCTCTCTTAGAGCATGATCTCCAACCAAAGAACTTACTTCACAGTCCAAAACTACATAAGGGAACTGTGGGGAGTGCTAGCTGGCAGGCTTATACTCAGCCAGCTTTCTTATATCATTCAGGACTACTGGCCTAGAGAATGGTGCTGCTCATAGTGGGTTGGTCCTTTTTTATTGACATTCAAGATAATCATCCACAGACACGCCTAGAGGCCAGTCTAATCCAGGCAAGCCTTCAACAGAGGTTTTCATCTCTGTTAACTCTAGGTTGTGTCAAGCCGACAGCTAAAGATAACTAAGACAGTGCCACAGAGCCTTGCCATGTAGGATCTTCATGGTAACAATTCTTAGAAGAGGCTGTTTTCCACAGACTCATAAATACCACCGTGGAAATGAGCATTGCCTGACAACTTAGGTAAAGAACAACACACCTAAGAAGCTGCAGAGGCAGTTCCATCTCACCATGAACATGAGGCACCCTCTTCTGAACAGGACTGAAGGAGAAGCAGCCCCGTACAAACCGACCCCGGACAACCAGCTGCATGGCCACCCTGTACCAACACAGGCCTGACAACACCACTCCTAGAACAGGAGCAGACAGCTCAGGAGAGCTCTCTCAGACAAAGCTGGAACTGCCGGTGAGCAGGCCCAAGGAGACTCAGAAACAGGTTTGGATAGAACAGAGCCCAGGAATGGGTGCTCAATACAGTGTGGGAATATGGCATGGGACAGTGTCCCTACAAACACAAGGAAGGCCACTGTGATCCAGGCCCAGAGCAGAAATGAAGACGCCCCACAATCAGAGTAATTCATGGAGAGACCAGCCTAGAATTAAACCTATCCCCTGCATGTTCCATACTATGTTAGATATAGCAAAGTTACTGGAGGACAGTCCTGGGGAGCTTGAGTGACTCACCATGCTGAGATGTGATTTTCGATTATAACCAGGCACATATGCACCATTTCCACTAGGCTGAGAAGTGAATCAGGCAGAATCTGAGTGTGAAAACTTCCAACATCACAGTTTCCTTCTTTATGACTGAGCTTGAAGTTAGCAATAAATTAAAATAAGGTTTAAAATAGAGGGGGCTGGAGAGATGGCTCAGCAGTTAAAAGTGCATACTGCTCTTCCAGAGGACCCAAGTTCAGTTCCCAGCACCACATTAGACAGCTCACAACTGCCAGTTTTAGGGGCTGTGACACTCTTCTGGCCTCCTCAGGAACTACACACACACACACACACACACACACACACACACACACACACACACATACACACAGATAAAAATTAAAACCTTTTAAAACAAACAAAAAACCTTAATCTTTACTATGTAACTTGACCTTTCCAAATATCTTTGAGAGAATAACAAGGCAAGGTTCAGGAAAACATTTGAGAACCTACAGGAATCTAAGTGGTAAGGAAATAGCCGTGGCTCAGAAGCTGGCAGCCAAGGTTCCTGGTATCAGAGAAAGAAACCACTCTTGGCTTCCCAGAAAATACTCATCAAAGTTGCTTACTGCACCTCACTCTCTACTGCAAACCTTCATTCAGAACACTAAGGAGATTTTGAAGAGCAGTTCCTCACTCTCTGGTTGCAAGCCTGACATCACCCCAAAATAAGTCCCTCACTCAATAAGTCCAACCTACAGCCAGGTTTACAGACTCAGGGCTCTCTCTTACACTTGAAAAATTCCTCATGCTTAATGCACCCTGGCTGGGAAGTAGTTTTCTCTCCATTTGATCTGCAAAACACGTTATCATTCCTGGGCCAGTTCTGCTTCCACAATTTGAAGACATGATCTTCATCACATGTGAACCTTCTGGGCCACCCATTTGTAATTGAGAACTGAGATCCACATTCTCTTCTGCCCACAGCCCCCTCACCTCAGGAAAGCTGTCCCCAAATGTGTATAATTTTTTTGGTACTGAACGTTAAGTTTTTCCATGCACCATACGATAAGAACAAGTAAAATATGGTTGACATGGCTGACATGTGAATTCAAATTCAATTCTAAGAATGGCATTCAGCTGCCCTTCCATGTTTACTGGGATCTGACCAACATGTCTTTTGTGGCTATGTTTGCTGCCATCCTCTGCACAAGTATTACAGGGTGTCTAAACTCAAGACAGCCACGCTGCTGCCTCTCGGGTCCCTCCAGTTGAGTCGCCTTGGATGTCCCTCTGATTCCATCTCAAGGCTCTTGCACCCCAGAGGCTTGGCAGCTTTAACGCTCAGGACCAGTCTTAATTAAATGCCCACAGATGCCAAGTGGACAGTTGTCAAAGCCCCTACTCCAAGCAGGACCAGGTTTGAGTGGAAGTATGAAGGGTCACTTATGCAGTCTATGGTCATGTTAAAGGAACAGAGGCCAACACTTGGTCCTCGTTATGCAGAACAGGGAAGAGGGGGAAGAAGACTCCCCTCCTGGAGAGATGCAGGTGGGGTTTGGAACCCCCACTGTAAGTACACTGTCAGACAGAGACCTGGTTTGATGCTCTCAAAGCTTTCCTTGAAGCTGGTCAGTGCTGAGGATTTGCATATTGAATAAAAACAACAACACTGCCTAATGCTTTCTGAGCACAGGGTCCTGGGAAGGGAACCTCCACTCTCTGGGCCACTCATTGCCTGTCCTTCTCCCCTCTGTGAAGGTCACCTTTGTGTACATGCTGGGAGAAAGGAAAGAGGCCCCATATTCTCTGGAGCCATAAACAAGGACGTGAACTATGAATTTACAGAAAGCACCTGGGTCCCTGGAGTCTGAACCAGTGGGAAGTTTTGATTGTTTTTAAGAACAGCTTGATGGAAATGTAATTTGGTGTTTTGATATTAACGTGCATGCATTTGGAACTGAGTGTTGTGGCCAGACCAGTTAACATATCATCATCTCCCTACATGGTTGGTTTTTTTAACTTTCATCTTCTGCAAATTGAGCCTTGTGTGTCCTCAACAGATGGTCTGGGAAACAGACACCTGTGTGAGCAAAGGGCATGCTGCTCCTAACAACTGAAGAGCAAAGCCTGCCCAGGAAAAACGCAGGCCTGCCTTCTTCTGGCATGCACGGCCCCCAACCCCATCTCACCTCCCACTCTCTGGCCTCAGAAAGTCACCTCATGCTATCAGACTAGTCATCTAGTGCTGATATCTCCACAGGCTGAAAAACACACACATCCACAGACACTGCACACTCCCATATCATCATATGCACAGGCACTCATACACAAGCACACATGTACACTTACACACATACACACACACACATACACACACACACACACACACACACACACACACACACACACGAGCTTGTATGCTAGGCACATCCTTCTCACTCCAGATTTTCTGTTTTCTCTGGAGTGCTGTGGTCTTTCTGAACCACCCAACTCCCTCATCTTCACAGAAGACCAAAGCAATCCCATCCTGCCTGATTTCTAAGCATTATTCCAACAGAGAAGACCTTCCCCTGACGCAGCTGCACACAGCTTAGGAGAACACAAGCCTGAGAGCTTCCTCAGCTCCCTGCAGTATAAACAGGGACTGCTACACACAGCCCAGCTATGGTGTGCTCTTCCTATTCCCACACCCCATTCAGGCTATCTGTCATGGTGGCTGTCCATCACCACTACAGGCATCTTTGGCCTCAGCACCCCCACCTCTAAAATGGATGTAACCAATCTACTGAACCTGCCTCTCAAAGCTGTTCTAGAACCCCAACAACACAGCCTGCTAGCATAGGGTCTCTCCTGCAGAGCTGATGCCTATTCGGCCCACAGGGCCCTGCCTGGCCTCCCTGGGTTTCCATGGCTGGAACCTCCAAGTGCAGCCTATCTTCTGCCAGGAGGAACAGAAAAAGATCAATTGGAGGTGGAAGATGGCATGGTTGAAGGGTCCTTGAGGAAGAAAGGGAGCTGAGCTGAAGTGGACAGCTTTAGGGTGACCTCGGTCTACACAAATTCTTAAGGCCAGCACCAGTCTACACATGAAATCTCAGAAAAATCATTGTTATTATTCAGAGCCTCACTGTGCAGCCCAGGCTGGTCCCAAAACCCTATGTAGGGCAGTGAGATTCTTAGCAGCACATCCTCTCTCTCAGAAGTGTATGATTAGACAACAAGGTAGGTGATGATAAAAAAGAAAGCAGCCCGTGACCTCCAGGAATGACCCTGCTTACCTTCATTCAGCCTCTGACCCTGATGACCACCAGGAAATGACTCTGGGAACTTCCAAAAGCCTGATTACTTCTAGGAACTGCTCTTGGTGACCTCAATGGACTAGCCTTGGACACTTACAGATCAAAACAAAAACCAGTCCACTACGTAATTACACTGGAACGGAGATCAATATGAACAAAGCACCCAAACATCCCACCATTCCCGTGGCCATTTCTTTTACACTGTAAGGCAAGGACAATTTCCTTGGAATTTGACAGAAGAAATAACAGGGTAGGGAAGCTGGAGTTCTCAGCAGCTTCCAGGAGGAGGGAGATAGAACAAAGACAATGTTACACTTCCTGAGTTTCAGGGTGTGGTGCTCTGAGTAACAATGCCCCTCATAGGCTCACATATTTGAATGCAGAACTCTTTGATAGGATTAGAAGGATTAGGAGGTGTGGCTTGGTTAGAGGACCTGTCACTGGGGGTGGGCTTTGAGATTCTTTGGTATCTCAAACAAGTCCCATTTTCTGTGTCTGTCTGTCCCTGTCTCTCTGTCTCTCTCTCTCTCTCTGTCTCTCTCTCTCTCTCTCTCTCTCTCTCTCTCTCTCTCTCTCTTTCTCCAGACTGCATATCACCACCATGAGGCTAATGGACTTATCCTCTGAAACTGTAATCAAGCCCCCAGTTAAATGCTCTCTTTTATAAGAGTTGTCTTGGTCATGGTGTCTCTTCACAGCGATAGAACAGTGGCTAAGGCAGGTCAAGAAAGGAGGCAGGTTCACCAGCCACTTCATAACCAGTTAAGCTATTGACCCCAGTCTCACCTTCCCCGCTTAGTAAGACCTGCTAAGCTCTGCAGCTCTAAGCTCTGTTCCTCTAGAGAAGCCTAATACAGCAACTTATAGAAGAAAGGATTTATTTGGGCTTACACTTCCAGAAGGATGAATGTCCATCACTGTCACAGTGGAGAAGTGTGGCTGCAGCCAGGCATGGAGGCTGGAACAGCAAGTTGAGAGCTCACACCTTAAACTGCAAGCCGGAAGCAGAGAAAGCAGCTGGGACTGGCAGGTGGCTTTGAGAGCCTCAAAGCCCATCTCTAGAGACATACTTCCTTTGGCAAGGCCACCCCTCCTCAGCCTCCCCCACACAGGGCCATCCACTGAGGTCCAAGTATTCAAATACCTGAACCTATGGGGGACACTTCATTCAGACCACAGTTGCCCACCAGAACTAGCTGAAAACACCCCGTCACTGAAGACACCGCTTCACTCCCCAAGGTTTTCCATGCCGAGGAGCCAACTCGCTTGACAAATCTGAGTCCAACTTACTGCACTCCTGGTGGCTTTGAGCTCTAAAGGTGCCTGTCCCAGACTTGGAAAATGATGAAGGACTCATAAGACAGAGCAAACACTTGGACATGGGAATTAGGATGACAAGGCATGGAAACCACAAAATTAAGTTTGCCACTCTTGAAAGGTCACTTTCTTTTCTATCTCATTTTCCCAATGATGCAGAACTGTGCTAAGTGCCTCCAGTCCTGACTGTAGCTCTCTGTCTTAGTTAGGGTTTTATTGCTGTGAAGAGATGTCATGACTATGGCAACTCCTATAGGGAAACATTTAATTGGGGCTAGCTTACAGTTCAGAAGTTTAGTCTATTATCAGCATGGCAGGAAGCATGGTGGCATGCAGGCAGACATGGTGCTGGAAAGGAGCTGAGAGTTCTACATCTGAATCCTTAGGCAGCAGGAAGAAAAGAGTGACACTGGGCCTAGCTTGAGCTTCTGAAACCTCAAACCCACCACCCTGTGACACACTTCCTCCAACAAGGCCACACCTCCAATAATGCCACTCCCTATAAGTCTATGGGTATCACTTTCATTCAAACCAACACACTCTTGGAGGAAGCAAGTGGATCATCACAACCCAAGGAGCTCTCAGCTGATCCAATCTGGGAAACTGCGCTGGGCACACTCACATGGCGATGAGCACTCAATATTTGCCCCCTTGAAATTACTTTCCACTTGCAAATTAGATCTAAAAGACCAATAAAATGCTGAGTGCTTCTGAGGGTGATGAGTCCCACAACTGAATCATTGCATTTTCCAAAATACTTAATGCAATCAAGTTCTGTTCAGAGTCACTCAGACAGCCTCTTGGGATTGTTTATGTCTGTTCTTCAAGCCCAGGAGCCAAAGATTTGTGTCCTGTTTCTCAGATCCTCTTGTGTATACGGTGGATGTCAGCTAATCAGATCACTGGGGCTTTAAGATTGGCCCTGGGTATTGAAACTATTCATATTTTCCTATTTTGAAACCTAAACTAAGATCCACTTGAGCAGAATCATTCTAAGAAGTGACAAGTGGCCCAATGCAAAGAATCCCCTGTACAAGAGACCAGGAGCCTGGCCAGGTCATCCTGCTGGAAAAGTGCTATGTTGCTAGTGAGCCGTGAGGGGAGAGGTATTGCTCTTCCCCCTCAACACTGTCCTCTTCCCAGCCTCCATAACACTGCCTTGAAGACACTGTCTCTAAGCACTCTCAGGGGTACTTCCTACCTGAACCCCTCCCTCCCCATCATCTTGGTTAACACCTGTGTTGTTTTCAACAAAATCTCAATCATTTGATTTACCAATAAAGACTCGGGAGCCAGATGCTGGGGTGAAAGCCTGCTAGCTCAGAGAGGCAGAGAAAGTGCCTAGTTCACCTTCCTCCTCAGCTGACGGCCCTGACACCTCCTCTTCTCCTGTGCTATCTCAAACCAGACCTTCAACTGAATGCCCCTCCCTTCTACTTCCTGTGTGTCTCTTTATCCATTCTCCCAATTCCCTCTTACT
The DNA here is from genome assembly GCF_949786415.1 of Peromyscus eremicus. NCBI lineage: Eukaryota > Metazoa > Chordata > Mammalia > Rodentia > Cricetidae > Peromyscus > Peromyscus eremicus. The sequence goes on along the minus strand of NC_081418.1, from coordinate 61,037,610 downwards.
CTCTATTATTTTTTCATAATAATCCTACGTTCACTTCCTGTCAACTGGTTGCTTGCTCCACCTCTTGACCTATGGTTGACTTTATTTAGTCCTGTTTACAATATTCAAGCAGAAAGCTCTTGGATTAAAGGTGTGTGCCAGGGATAGGCCACACCACAACTAGAAACAGGTTTTTCCAGCAAATAACACAATCTTGGAGTTCACAGTGTGATCACACATCCTGCAACACACTCGTTCCTGCCTCGGTTCCCAGCATCCTCCTTTCTGACTGCCGCGGATGGGCGGGGTTATGAATGCTGATAGGTTCCTCTCAGATGATCCACTTGTAGCAACTTAGGCTTTTTTATTTGCATTGCCTCCCAAGCCTAGAATATGAGGTCAACATCAGAATCCTGCAACTATCAGCAAGCTTGGTGTAGAAGGGGTGGAGATGGCTGTAGTGATGGTACCTAGAGACCACGGGAGGTTTTCATCTGAAATGGGAAGGAAAGAAGCTGAAGATGGGAAAGATGCTCAGGTAAGCTCACATACCAAGCAGAAGAGGGAAGTGTTCCCTGGACACTCAAGATTTTCTCAGTCCTTCCCGGCAGCCCACCTCTCCTGCCTTGCTAACATCTACTGCAAAGGACACAGACTACCCTCTTCCTCTGCTCATCTCCCTCCTCCCAGCAGCTGCCAAGAGTTAAAGTTTACCTGCCATGTTTTCTCTCAAACTCATAACAAAATTGTCTTCAACATTCCTTCTGAGTCTGTTCTTAAATCTTATATCAACAAGGCTAAGGAGGGCCCAAGTTTCCCAGTTACAGTGCAATGTGCCTGTCTATAACCTTACATCAAGAAACAAGCCTGCCACAAAGGTCCCCAACCAAGGTCCTCAGAGCAGAGAGTGGATCCTGTTGGGGCCACCAGGGAGCAGCAAACTGCCTCCCAACATCAGGAGACAGTCCACCCTCTGTGCCCTCTGGCTCCCCCTGGAGATTCTGGCCTTATTTCTGCTACACATTCAGGAACAGCTACTAACAGCCCCCACAGCGGGGCAGCTCCTTTGGAGTATTCTCTGAGTTAATGCCATAACAAGGTATGATTGACAAATACAAGCAATATGCATTTAAGGTGTTCTTGATAAATATTTCATGATACGATCACTGCAACCAAGCTGGCTAACATATTTATTGTCTTATCCTGTCATCATTTGTGTGTGTTTGACAAGTATTAACACTTGAGGTCAAATTTCTTAGTGAATCTCATATGTGACCTACATGGTTGTTAATTATAGTCACCATGCTGAACATTACATGCTGAGAACGTTATATTATGACTGAAGGTTTGTACCACACCCCCCAGCATCTGGTAATCATATTACTATCTAGTACTAACTTCCATGTATTCATGAGATTCCATGTATCTCACACATCAGTGCAGACCTGTGCCTTCCTGTACGTGGCTTATTCCATTTAGCAGAGTGCTCTCCAGATTCTCTATGTTATTGCAAATGGCAATGCCTCCTTTTTCAGAGCTAAATAATATTCCACTGCATATATACATATATATATATACATATATATATGTATATATATCTTTATCCACTCCTCTATCAGTTCCTATTGACAGAGATTACTTATGTATTTTCCACGGCTTGGCTAGTGGGAATAGTGCTGGATCTCACCAAGTATTTATTGCATTATCTCGTGGAAGTCCAGGTATCAGTGAAGTTCCCAACAGAAGCAATGATCTGTACACCCAAAATGATAACTGAATTGAAGAGAGTTAAAAGAAGGTGTCTGATAATGAGTGGTACACAATCATGATGAAACAATACCAATTTAAGGGGGAAAAAACAACGGCAGAGTATTCAGTTGTAAGATTAAAATAAGAGAAATTAATCAGGGGTTCGGGATACAGGCTAACTTGATTTTATCTTTATTACATGTTTATGTCTGAGAGCAAATTACTATTAGACTAAAGATCAAAGTAGCCCGTGGACTAGTGATGGCCCAGGACTGAAGGAAAGCAATGGGAGATGGTAGAGCATGGAGGGCACACAGCAGCAGGTGCTTCAGCACTGTTAGGTCTGGACCCTGAGGGAAAGGGCTGTCACCAGTCTAGGGAGCTAGGACTACAGCTGAGGAGGACCGCCTGTGGTAGTTAGGATTGTCAGCCTGTCGAAATCTAGAGTAACCTAACTCTCTGGGCATGCCTGTGCTGGATTATCTCCATTGAGTTAATTTGGGTGAGGCATCACCCTAAATGTGAGCAGCAGCATTCCCTGCACTGGCCTCCTGGTATGCTTAAAAAGAGACAGTGAGCTGGACACCAGCACTCACCCCTCTCCTCCTCTTGACTGTGGATGTGCCTCGGTCAGCTGCTTCCACCTCCTGCAGCCTTGGCTTCCCCTCCATAAAGGACGGCACCCTCAAACTGCAAGCCAGAGCAAACTCTTTCTTGAGTTGCCTTTGTCAGGGTGTTTGACCACAGTAACAGGACGCATACCAAGGCAACCCCAACCTCGAAGGACCTATGGTATATGACGAGGGAACAGCGTCAGTGCTAGGTGGCAGACAGCAAGTACGCAGCTCTATCACCCAGAAGTGCATCCTGCATGGAGAAGGTAGAGTCCATCCTCAAGGTGTCCCCCGAACCAGAGAGAATTCTCCAGTCAGACACATGCCTGGGTGCTATCAGGACAATGGTGTCACGCTGCCCACTGCAAACACGACCGTTCGAGAGCAGCTAAGCAGAGCACCTGCCTTGTTCTGGGGACTCCTGTGATGAACCAGGTGGTTCACAGACACAAGAAACCTCTTCCTTACCTTTCTGGAGACCAGAAGTCCTAGGTCAATGTGATTTGTTCTTTAGTAAGAGCCTGTCTTCTCCTGAGTAACCTCGCATGGTGGATGAGATGAATAAAGCCTGGGGCCTGTTTTATAAGGACTCCATCTCATGACACAATAATTTATCAAGTGTGTTTATGTTAAAAAAAAAAAAACAGCAACAGCTGAACTACACCTGAGGGGCTGAGAACCTGGTAGGGCTGGGTGTCCCAGTGGTTGGAGTCATCCCACAATGGCTGTCTCTCCCTGGGGAGACCGACAATCTAGAGTTGCTCAGGCTGTAAGGTTGGGTGCCTCAGCAGTCCTGATCTGCCACTGGAAGCCCACGGGGTTGCTGGGAAGACGCCAATCCTTTGTCAACGACGGAGTCTGGAAAGGCTGGTTCTGCTATCAGGAAAGGAATCCACAGCAGCAACAGCAGATCAACCCACCGGCAAGAAGGAAGCTCCAGCCAACAACAGACAAGCAACTTCCTTCCACTGTAACCTTTTCTTCTGGGCCGCCATCAGAGGGTACCACCCACAATCAGGACGGACCTTCCCGCGTCAATCAAGGCAGTCCGGACAGTTCTTCAGGGGAGCTTCAGGTGATTCTGATTTTGGCAAATGGCCATGACAACCAACCTTAATGTATATCACCTCCAAAAGGCTGAGTTTCTTCTCATTTGTCACACTGACTGATAGGGTTCAGCATCCAAACTAGAGGACCACAAACCTTCAGCCATAGCAGCATCAGAGACGAGCCCACCTGGCTGCTGTACAAGGGCAAGCACCAGATTGTTCTCAAGACAATGTAAACAACATCGACCATGCTGGGTCCTCTTCCTTCCTTCATGACAAAGCTCTGAGATGACTTACACTGGGGTGCTGCCTGCCAGCACTGGCCAGAGCCCTGGCACACCTGCAGAACTGGTGAAAGAGGGCCTTATTCCTGCCAGTCCCAAGAAGCTTGACTGTGCAGTCATTTGAGGTAGTGGCTCCATCCTCCGTGGTCCATTCAGTACACTACAGCAGAGGTCTGAATCACCCGAGAGGAGTTCTGCTGTGGAGTGTAGGCTCTCAAAGAGGGCGGGTGGCTGGGATTCCCCAAGGGAGGTTTGGGTGGGGGGCAGCCAGAATATATAAGGAATACATAGCATTACGAAACAAACAAACACCGATTCGAGAATAGACAAAAAAGGTCTGGGGGTGGGGGTGGGGGGTAGAGACAGCTCAGTGGTAAAACACTTGTGCAAACACGAATCTCCAGAACCATGTGAAGCCAGACATGGTAGCACATGTCTGCAATCCCAGTGATCCTATGACAAGGTGGGAAGCAAATACACGAGAATCCCCAAAAGCTCACAAGCCAGCAGCAAAAGACCCTGTCATCACACATCCACACAGATACCATAGCTCACACACGCACAGGCACGGGGACACACACACACACACACACACACACACACACACACAGGCAATAGACCTGAATAGATATTCCCACAAAGAATAAAGGCCAATAAGTTTCAAAAAGATCACCCAATGTCACTAATCATTAGGAGAATGCAAGTTTGAGCCACAATGAATGGAACCTATAAGCACTTTGCAGTGTCACACACCTTGTGGGAGTGGGCAGTGGGTGTGCTACTGACCCCTAGTGGCAGAAACTATCAATGCTGCTGAGCACCCTGCAAGGCCCAAGGCAGCCCCTCACAACAAAGAACTAGCTGGCCCAACAGGTCTAAATCTGAGGCTAAATCTGCTGCTGCAGAAATGCATCATATGAAACAGGAAATGGCACAGAGTGGGTGTTTGGGGCTCACGAATGTACGGAAGATGGAAGCAGAAAAACAACGGCAAACTTGGCCAGAGACAGGGATATCATAAGGCACCTAGTGTGAGCCTAGAACCTAGAAAAAGGCATACTGCACACAGAGACACACAAAAGAAAGAAGAACCTGCAGATGTGCTTCTGTTTTAAGATGTACCAGTGTCCTGAGTCATAGCTGTATAGAGAAGAGTGATGGCAAGTTTGTGGACACATGGCAAATACCTCCTGTGTTCACACTAGTATTTGTGACAAAAAAAAACCACCCATGGTTAATAATTTTTCTGGTCTTGACATTGGAAATCCTCTGGGTACACTTGATTTGTCCAACAGTTTCCTCATCAGACCTCTTACTACATCTGCCTTCCGATGCTGGCTCTCCTCATGGCCCCAGGGTGACTTCTGGGTGTTCCTAAAGGTCCAAGCTGGGAGTGACCTTTCTTTCATACCCCCAGAGATGGCTCTGAGTACACTTTGGTAGGATTGGCTTATGCCGTCTGCCCATCCCTGAATCAATCACTATGGCAACAGAATGAGATTCACTGACAGTTGCGGAGAACGGAGCCAGCCCGACAGACAACATATGGCCAGTGATGGAGGAAGGAGTCATTTCTCAATTTACCACATTATTCATCTACTGAAGAAAGAGGAGCGGATTCTGGGCAGGAGGAAGCAGGTTCTGTGCAATCCAATCTAGGTTAAAAATCGAACAACACATGTGACATCTTGTGCTCTGCAGGATGGAGAAGGCAGTCATTTAAGACGTGATGGATGACGGCAAAACACTCAGCCTGCTCAAATGGCAAGTCTACCCACATGGAACCACAGGGGAGAGACACAAGAAGGAGGAACATAAGAGCTGCATGCATAGCCCTGACCACAAATGACAGCTGTCCAGAAGAGCACACAGTGTCTTCCAAAAGCAGAGCTTGGCATCACCCTCCAAAGGTGGTTAGGGAGTGTACCAGTGCCACGAGGAAACGGGCACATGCTAAGCAGGAATAATAATAAGGGCTTCCTGGAGCAAAAAAATGAGTAGCAAAGCCCCACCCACCACCACCACCGCCTCCAGCTGCACCTCCAGACCGATTTCCCCACTGGGGACTGGCTTCCGCCATCTGCAGCAGCCATGCTTTCTTATTTATTTTGACAAACTCGTTTAATCTGGGCAGAGAGCATGCCTCATCGAACTGAGAGAGATTGGGGTAGTCAATTTCTTTTATCAGTTTTCCCTTCTCGGAGAAGCACTCCACCTATCGCTTTCCTTCTCGGAGACCATTACTCAATCAGCAAGAAAGAGGACTGAAAGTTTGCCGTGCCAGCTGGTGACGAATGAGAGTGTTAATTCCCCCGAGCAGGCACTTTGGTTTGCCATTTGCCTAACCAGCAACAGACAAACACGGTATCTAGATAATGCCTTTAAGATTACAGTGGTCTTTTATGAGAGAGAAATCAGGGGCATCAGAAATTGCAGAACTCGGGGCTTACAGAATGCCACTCAGCCACGGAGAATTGATTACTTCTGTAGGAGCCACGTACTGATTACAGGCACAGCACCAATGGATCCTTGCTACTTATTCTGCTCAGTGTGACAGACAGCCAAAATATGTCCTCCAGGATTCTTAGCTAATACCTGTGCTTGCTCAGCACATGCAATCACTCGTTTGCTGGGATGCAGGCGGGTTTCATGTGAGATTGAGGGAGCTCTATGGGCAGTCCTCATCATAAAATCCAAATCCTTGGGCTGCTTCAGATGACGGCTCGGAACTGCGCCTCCATCCTTCCCACTGATGACAAGACGATCCCCTCAGGCTGCATTATCACAGTCTCCACCCTGTAGTCAGGCTGGAGTCCACGGACTCAGCTCTTCAGGGTCCTCAGTTGGGAGACTTTAGAATGACTTGGGGCTGTAGCTCTGTCGCTCCTGTGACACTGCCATCGCCAGCCTGTTCCCCTGCGCTGTCCTTTATGTTGGGGTGAATGTGCATTTAGACAGCTGTCGCTTCCCTCGGCTACCTTAAAGAATACATGTGTGGGGTTTTTCCTGAGCTATTATTCTTGGACGATTTTGTACATTTATATATAATCCATTCTAGCTACACTCAACACTCATTCCTCCACCTCTCTCACCCTCCTCCCATCCTTACAAACTGCTCTGCTTCCCACCACTGCGTTCCTATCTCAGTTTCATGTCTTTCTGCCTTGGTTTTGGTTTTGCTCTGTGACCCACTGGGTTTAACCAGGGTTCTTCACATGGGCGTGAATGCTACACTCTCCACTGGAGCACAGGTAACTCAGAAGTGCTATGTCACTGAAGGCAGTGACCTCTTCTCCCCCAGCAGCCCAGGACTGCCATTGGCTCCCCTGGGTGGGGCAGGATGCCATGAGCCCCTCACCATCTATAACTGAATGGAAAACATGTGGGTTATTGGGTTTTTTATTTTTTTAATGTTTGTGCATTTGAGTCCAGGGACCCCAAGAAGCCAGAGGTCTTAAATCCCTTGAAGCCAAATTTATAGGCAGTTGTAAGCTGCCCAACATGAATACTGGGAACTGAACTCAGGTCCCCTGCAAAAGCAGAACGTACTCTTAACTGCTGAGCTATCTCTCCAGCCCCCAAACACCTATATTTAAGAGGTATTTATTCTTGTGACTTAAGCTCTGAATTTACAACTTAATTAAAGAAAGCATGTTTAGAAAACAATTGATTCAAAGGGGAACTAAATAATCAATTCCCAAAGTGATCTGATTAAAAACCTCCCAAGACTTTGGGTAGGAGAACAATTCTGAGAGTCCAGGAATGGTCTGGTATGTGGTAATAATGACTTTTTTTGTGTCAGAAACAGTCTGAGCTTAACACGCTCATTTTGCATCATGAATCTTCAAAATGTGGACTAGCATCCATCAATATCTCAAAAGTACTAGTATTTGTGAACACTCATATCTCAACGTGACTGAGACAGAAAATCTCAGATCAGCCTGAATCTGGGTCTACTGAGAGATACAACGGGCTGAGTCAACATTGGCTAGAGAGACCAGGAGCACATAAACCCTCGTCACAAGGGTGGATACTGCTTACCTGGTAGGGCTCCTGTCCTAGTCAATGTTCTATTGCTGTGAAGAGACACCATGACCATGGCAACTCTTATAAAAGAAAGCATTTCATTGAGGCTTGCTTACAGTTTCAGATGTTTAGTCCACTGTCATCATGGAAGCATGGTGGCATGCAGGGAGACATGGGGAGTAGCTGAGAGTTCTATATCTGGATCTGTAGGCAGCAGGCATAGAAAGACAATGGGCCTGGCTTGAGCATTTGAAGCCTCAAAGCCCACCCCCAGTGACACACTTCTTCCTCCAACAAGGCCACACCTCCTAATCCCTGTCCAGTAGCACCACTCCCTAATGACCAAGCATTCAGATATATGAGCCTATGGGGACCATTCCCATTCTGATGACCACAGTTCCCTTCCTGTGTGATACGGTAATGTCGTTCTGTGTCTGCATGCTGAGCTCTGCAGATATAGAAGCATTCACTCACCTTTTCTCCACAGTCATCTTTGCCCCTCCCTGCCCCCTTTCTACTCATCAGATGCATCCAGAGACTTTCCTGTCGATCACATAAGCAGCTTACAGGCAGAGTACAACAAGTAGAAAGTTTTGCCAGAGCCATTTGACAGCTGTGCTGGTGATGTGATTTGTAGGTTGTCAGATGCAGCCTTTCATCTTCTCTGGATTGCTGAGGACTGTATCTCCCAAACAGGATGCATTGGCAATGGAGATGAGGAGAAGATTGAGTGGTTTCTCCCTCACTTCCTGAGCCTCAGCCAGCATCACAAACTGATAACCCCCAACCTCCACCATCCAAGGACTTCAGCTCTCACCAGACAACTCCTCCCTGCTTGCAGCTCTTTGCTGCTGTGTCCATCACACTTTCTCTCCCTATGGTCTCACTAGCCTTGGGGTGGTAGCATCTTCCTGCTACTGCCAAACTCTGGGCTACTCTCCTGTCTGCTCTTTCATTTCTGTGCTCTTCTAAAAACTATATAACCAGATCCCTGCATTAAACTCCTTTCCCCTCTCTGACTAATACTAGCAGAGAAAGTTCTCCTTTTCCGAGAATATATCATTGACAACGAGGCTTTTATGGGAGACATTGTGAGAAATTCTGATCTAAAATAGTTTCAGTTCTATCTGAGAAATACCAGCCACTTGCACATTTCAGCTGATTCCATGTATGAAATCTCCCATACACTTGTGAGATCCCATGATGACACAGTAAGCAATCATGTCAGTTGGGTGGGGGATGAACACCTCAGAAAACATTGGCTCAGGGGACTGCTAACTCTACAAGGGCAGGGAGGTCAGCATTGTGAACATTGGCCCAAGGCTCTGGACATTGTGTTTATGATGGCCAACAATCTAGGCAGATGGCGGCTGTTGAAAAGCAGAGAGTCTGGGGATGAGGCTTGGTTGGTAGAGTGCTTGCCTAGCATGTGTGAAGTCCCAGGTTCGATCCCCAGCACTGCAGAAGGTGGGTGTGGTGGTGCACACCTGCAATCCATTCACAAGACAGTGATAGGAGATCAGAGGGTCAGAAGTTCAAGGTAAGGCAGACAAGGTGGCTCAGTGAGGAAAGGCTCTAGTCACCAAGTCAGATGACTTGAGTTCAGGCATGGGATCCACACGGTAGATGAAGAGAAGTGATTTCCAAAGGTTGTACACCATGGCACACACATATCCCCCCCCCTCAAATGTAATTTAATGAATTTAAAAATTCAAAGTAATCCTTAGCTACAGAGAGTTCAAGGACAGCATAGACTACATGAGACCCAATCACAAAAGAGGAAGGAGAAGGAAAAAAAAAAAAAGAAAGGAAACAAGGTAGGGAAGGAAGAAAGAATATGCCAAAAAAACTACTAGAATTTTCAATGATGTCATATGGGTCTAAGGAAAGAAAAACTTGAGATTAAACAAAAACCAAGACACCAGGACTTAGGGAGCAACAGCGTTGAGAAGATATAAACATGTGCCCCTGACATGCGCTGTGTTCCCTGGGGATGCCACCAACAGGCAAGGACCCTAGTAAACATGGACTGTGTTTAAGGCTCCTAGAGGGTTTTCCATGAGCCAAGATAAGCAAACAAGATGTAAATAGACAAGACTTTGATGCCCAGGCCACTCTCCCTGCATTCAGGGTCTGACTTGGAATCCCCTGGCTGACCTCTGGCAAGCTATGCTGCCTCTGGAAGCTTCGCATTCCTCATCTTTAGATTGTAGACAATGGCATAATGTTCTACAACAATGGCCCTTATGTGTTGACTTGGGTGGGCTAAGGCAACTGGTTAAATATTATTTCTGGATGTCTCAATCTGTGGGTTGAATAAAAAAAAATCAACCCTCACCACTGTGAGAAGACATCACTCAATCCACTGAGGATCTCTGGGGTGGAAGTGAAAAGGGCCGAGGGGTGTTCTCACTCTTCTAGGTCTAGAATATTTACCATCTGCCTTCAGATGTTAAGACACCTGAGTTACGGCCCTTTGGACGAAGACTGAAGCATCCACTGATTGTCCTGGCTCTCTAGCTCACAGGTAGCATATTATGGGACTTTTTCACCTGGTGAGCCAAGTTATATAGTCCACCTGGCCTGGTCTTTTCAGATAGATGGTAGACCAAGAGACATGGCTAAATATAGATAGATATGGTAGCTAATAAAAGATAGATGATGGATCAATTAATTAATAGGAAGAAGATAAGAAGGGTGAGTGGATAGATAGGATAGATGATAGATAGATAGATAGATAGATAGATAGATAGATAGATAGATAGATAGATAGATAGAAGATAGATAGATGACAGATAGATAAATAGATAGAAGATAGATAGATGATAGATAGATAGATAGATAGATAGATAGATAGATAGATAGATAGATAGATAGATGACAGATAGATAGATGATTGATAGATAGATAGATAGATAGATAGATAGATAGATAGATAGATAGATGACAGATAGATAGATGATTGATAGATAGATAGATGGATAGATTATAGATAGATAGATAGATAGATAGATAGATAGATAGATAGATAGATAGATAGATATCTGACCCAATCATCATAATTCCCAGATCTACAGCTCTGAAGTGATTTCTGGTCTAGGTTTTCCCCATCTATCATAAATATATTGGCCAGAAGAAAGAACATCATGTTTAATTATAGGGTGGTACTGAGAATGCACTACTTACTATAGGAGTACTATACATATTTAAACAGGGGAAAATGTATTCCCAACCCCAGCTGGTCTGAAGGGCTTCTAGAGGGGTGCAGACAGAGCCTGACCACTTGTGCTGTGACAGAAAGGTTTCAATAGAATGATGATGGGAGATGCAAATGAGACTCCAAGCATGGCAGCAGTGCTTAGCACAGACCAGGCACTGTTCTTCCATAGCTACCTACAGAGCCTGTGGTGCTACTTATGGGCCACCAACAGCTGCATCTGAAATCATGGAGAGTATGCCCTTCTGTGACATAGCATCAAAAGGGTCTCCCAATACCAAAGACAGGAAAACCACACCAGAGAGAGGCTTTGTAGGATCTAGAAATTGACTGGGAGTGCTAGATCAAGGCCCCCTGTGATGAGTTAGAAATGGAACCTCAGCCCCTGACTGATGGCAGCTCACAGTGAGGGGAGCCCCTGACTAAGGGGAGCCCCTTCCAGGTGATGCAGCCGCTCCCTGCTTCACAGCATTGCAGGAGGCTGGCTCAAAGATGAGGAGTCCAGGCACAGCAACTGCTAACTGTCCTCCAGACAGTGACCGGGTGCAGAGTGAGGGGAGCTGGGGTGGAGGAAGTCAGCCAGGCAGGCAGAAGGGAGGGCACAGCTGGGAAAGCTGGCCTGCCTTTTCATTTAAAACGGCATCCCTTTGCTACTGTTGGGGCCCAGTGCTGGTAATGACAGTAGCCACTCCAGAGCACAGACAGAGAATGTGCCAAACTGAGAATCGAGAGCAGGCCAAACACCGGCATCCAGTTTCTGGAGGTTTCAAGTTGACAACAGACTGTCAAGTGCTTCCCATGATGTGTCCATTATTGATCTCTACAGAATTCCTGGACTAGAAGATGGACGCTGAAGGAAAAAACATCAGCACCGATTCCGCTTGCGGGTCAAATGTTCCTCCGAATTTAGAAGATCACCCAGACTCTGGGCTCATCATCTGTGAGGAAGAAGCGATCGAGGTGGTGCACCCTGCAGACAATCAGAAAGCAGCTGGACCAGCAAATGCTGTGCCAACAGCAGGCACGAGTAGGCCAGCATGAGTGTTTGTTTGGCTTTTAATATCTGGCTCGGTCTCCTTTTGTTTTCTGTGACATGAGAAATGCAGAAGGACCTGGTGTGACACTTGGGTCATTGTAGTGGTTTAAATGAGAAATGTCCTCCTAGGCTCAGGTTTTTGAACACTTGGTCCCTAGTTAGTGGTGCTGACTTGGGAAATTATGGACCCTCTAGGAGGTGGAGACCCATTGGAGGACAAACTCTGAGCGCTCACAGCCTCACCCTACTTCTGGTTCAATTATGTTTTCTGCATGTGGACTGATCAGCTTCTAGCTCCAGCTACCTGATGCCTCCTGTGGCATTATGGACTCTCTCTCTCTCCCTCTGGAACCATATCCAAAATGAACCCTTTCTTCCAAAAGTCACATTAGGTCATGGTGTTTTAATCAGAGCAACAGAAAAGTAACTAATACTAATTGATCTTCCAGTTTTCAGTCTAGCATAGACATTGTTCCTGGCTATTGTGGGTTCATATGTAATAACAGCAGTAACGATAGCCTTTTCCTATAGTAGTTCATACATACAAGGAACTTTAACACATGATTAATCCAATGATGCCAGGAAATAACAAGGACATTATCCAACTTCACAGATCTGATGTCTCACAAAGAGTAAGTCATTAGCACAGCGGGAAATGGCAAGGTCTGAAATAGAGGTCATGGTCTTCTGGCCCTTAGATGGTACTCGATAATGAAGATCTGAGTTGAATTAAATTCAAGTAGAAATACAGTATCACCTGTGAGAAGTACAATTCATACTTTGTTGGGGTTTGTAGACATAATAATAAAGTGTAAATCACAGGACTAGAAATTAGAAGGTTTTTTTCATTTGGTTGTTCTGTTCTGACCTAAAGACTTCATCAAAGTAATTGAGTAGTAGAGAGTTCTAAATGGTCATAATGAAGAAAATGTAGCCCCAATGGAAATGGCAAGATTCTCATCTAGGCTGTCTTCAAATCAAAGCATTAATTACCTAATGCAACACAAATTTCTCTGCAAGATTAAGTAAAATGTGTTTCAATTATCTGCTAGATCCATATAGGCTGTATAATCATAGGGGAGTTTGCCAGAGACTTGAACATAGAAAGGGCTCTCAGAAAAGCTTCACACATGCCCCTCTGACCTACACAGCAAATGGTGGTTTTCAAATTTCTCTTCCAGAAGAGCCACTGAGCCACCTCCAAATCGTTCATTTTGAGCCCCTTTCATGGTGCTGCATCTCTGAACTTGGAGCTCACATATCATACTTAGGAACAGCCAAACCTCACTGTGAATCAAGTTTCGGGATGGATTATTTTAGTTTCATTTCTGTTGCTGTGACAAAAAAAAAAAACTGACAAAAAGCAACTTGAAAGAGGAAGAGGGGTTTGGAGCTATAATTCCAAGCACAGTACATTATGGTGGGGAAATTATGGCATGAACTTAAAGCACCACACCTATAGTCAAGAGCTGGGAGAAAACAGATGTATGTTTGCACACTTGCTCGCTTGATCTCAGCTAGCTTTCTCCTCTCTTACACTGTTCAGGATCCCCTGCCTAGGGAATGGTGCCACCCACATGGTATTGGTCTTTCTATGTCAAGTAACAAGACAATTCCCCCACAGGATGCCCACAGGCCAACCTGATCTACATAACTTATCATTTGGACTCTTCCCTGGTGATTCTAGTTGTATCAAATTGACAGTGAAAATTAACCAATACATGAACTAATATCGGTTTTGGTCAACTAAATTACTAGAACTGATTTTAGCTTCCCTAAGATTTTAAGCTAAAATCTTAGGGAAATTCTTATTATGTTTAAAAGAGAAAGTCATTCTGTGTCATGTATTTGGACATCTACAGAAGAAACTTTAAAACTACCTATCTGCCATGCTGCTGGGGCACAGGTGCCTTTATTCTTGTATGAGCATTAAACATAATGTCTTCAGTGGTGCATAATCTCCACCAGCTACAATACTCTCAGTGAGAGCAGCCTCCACACAGAACCCCCTGGGAGGATTCTGAAAAGACAATGGGAAAAAAAGCCCCACAAATCTATCTCCCTTGTAGACTATGATGCATTGACAAAGGTCTGCTGCTCTAACTGGTCCTCCTCTGGCGCCTACTGAAGGCTTACACTACAGGGAAGACTTACACAGTAAACTGTTAAATTTGGTCAGCTTCAGCTCTTGACACAGCAGCTGCTAGCCACCCCTCACTCGCAGCCCCATCCATGGCAGCCAACTGCATGTGCACTACTGGAGCAGTCTGAACACAATCTGAGGTAGACAGAAATTGATCTGTCCTCTGAGTTTAGAGGACCATGTTCTGGCTACTGATTATGGCTCCTGGCCTCAGGAACAAAGAAAAAAAACAGCAGCTGTGGTTGGACCTGTCACAGTGTTGGACTACTGTTATAAGTCCCACTCGCTCTGGTGGAAGTGACTTCCAGGGGACTTAAATAATGAATTCCATTCCCACCGACTGTGTTTTTCCATTCCCTACTTCAATAACCAGATACTAAACATTAGGACATTCATAAACATTGCATAAACAGAAAATCAGCAAGTCATCATACACAACCATGGTCTTCATAAAATTCTGAGATAACTTTAGGTTTGTACTTCAGGCTGACCATAGGGCACAAAGAGCCTACAATAATAACTTTTTAAAAAGCAAAAAATATCAAACTCTGAGGAACACGGAGGGCTGGAGTTCCAGAATTATTGTATTATTAGATTTAAGTGTCTAATTTCTACAAAATATCAGAAGGCATACAAGTATAATACAGTCAAATGAAAAAAGTAATTAATATATATTGTCTCTGAAAAGGATTTGATGGGAGATATACCAAATACAGACTTTAAAATGACTTGAGATGCTGGAGAAACTAAGACTCAGAAGAAATCAAAAAAATAATGAACAGTAGAGATGTTAAAAGAGCCATTAACCTACAAGAAACTAAAGAGGAAATTATAGAGCTGAAAAGTCTAACAACTGACAGTTGGAAGCAATAGAAAGATTCAAAAGCAGATTTAAGTGAGAAGAAGAAAGAATTGATGAACTTGAAGATCAGATCACAGAAATTATCAAGTCTCAGGAATAGGAAAAAAATTATAAGTAAACACAACCAACAGCACATGTAGAAAACTGTGACCAGAACTAAGATATGTATTACAGGATACCAGAAGAAGAAGAGTGAGAGAATGGGTAAAGAAATATTCAAGAAATAATGACTGAAATTTTCTCTAATTTGAGGAGTGGTCAGAATATAAACCTCCAAGGTATATAACAAACTCTAAGTAAGATGAACTCAAGAGACCCACACCAAGTCATACAACCACCAAGCTATTGAAGGCTAGACTCTCAAAAACAAAAAGGAAAAAGTAACTTGCCACATACAAGCAACTTTCAATAAGATTAACAGTGGGTTTCTCATCAGAAACTTCCACAGCCAGGAGGAGGTACCAGGATGACTGATGCATAATACTAGAAGAAGAAAAAATGATCAAACAAAATTCCTACATTCAAAAAGCATTTCTTTAAATGTGAAGAATAGAACATGTTAAAAACTCAACATGCTGGAGCAAAAAAAAAAAATCACAAATGTGAAGCCAGCTAGATTATAGAGTTATATATATATATATATATATATATATATATATATATATATGTAACTAGACCTGACGAGAAATGCTCAAGAGAGTCCTATAGGGCAAGAAGAGAGTCCTATAGGGCAAGATGAAAGGACACTAGACAGTAATTCAAAACTGTAGGACAATATGAAGACCTCAATAAAGCTAAGTCCAAGGGCAATCACAAGGCGAGTGTTTAAATAACCATAGTTGGTAGCTGTTTTTGTTTTCTGTATGACTTAAGACACTAATATGTTTTTTTAAGATTAGTCTAAAAGCCAGCATTATTATAATTTTGGTTTGTTACTCCACACTGTGTTCCCTGTATAATTTGTAACACTATTACATTTAAAAAGTATTATGTTTTCAAATATGTGATACCTAAGGATGTAATTCTGTGGCGTGAACAAAACTGAAAGACATGAGGTGGAGTTGTTAAGGGGCAAAGCATTTGCATGACACTGAAACTAAACTACTATAAATTCAAATTAGGCTGTTAAGACTTTTGAATGCTGAATGTAATCTCCATGGCAACTACAAAGAAAATAGCTATAGAATATACACAAAAGAAAATGATAAAGTATGTCAACATTTCACTACCAAAAAAGTGAGCTAAAACCAAAAGAAGACAGAAATACAAGAAGCAAGGAACAAAAGAAGTTATAGAGCATATGGAAAACAAATTGGGAAATAAGAAATTTAAGGCCTTCTTAATGAATAAGTACTTGAGATATAGTGGATTAAATGTTCCAATCAAAGACAAGGATCCACAGAGTAGATAAAACCACATGATCCAACTAATTGCATATTGTCTATAAGAAATTTACTTTCAAATCAACAGCACAAATTAGAAAAAAAAATATTCTGTGAAAGTAACCAATAAGGAGCAGATGTGGTTATGTTGACACCAGACAAACTATATTTCAAGTCTTCGTTAAGTGACAGAAGGCAAAGGGCAGACACAAAATAGCTGTTCAATATAATCAAGAAGATATAACTAATCAAATTATATATATAATTTGAGAGAGAGAGAGAGAGAGAGAGAGAGAGAGAGCATCCAAATGCTCACATTGAGTATGAGACTGTGGAGTGCTTATCACTAAATAGGGCATCTATATCATACCCTCTACTCCCAAGACTTAGGGATCATTGAGGAAAAGGAGGCAAAAAGCTTGTAAGAGCCAGATGTAGTGGACATCTGCAGCAAAACAGTGTTTGTAGGCATGACGGGGCCATTACACACAGAATTCACAACAGCCGTGACTATGTGCCCAAGACTTATGCATGATCAAATCAGTCAAAGTCCCGTAAGAGACAAGGGAGAGGCTCATAAACCTAAAGCCCTCCCTGAGGAACACTGGCAGTTGAGGGCTGCTGGACAAGCAAGAGTCAGCTTTCTTCCAGGATGCAGCCCCTGAGATGCTACCGGTGCTCCAGGAGACGGTCCTACACCCAGCACGTGCTGGCAGCACCATCTAGACTCAGTGTATTTTCTTTTTCTTTTTTTTTTTTGGTTTTTCGAGATAGGGTTTCTCTGTGTAGCTTTGCGCCTTTCCTGGAACTTACTTGGTAGCCCAGGCTGGCCTCGAACTCACAGAGATCCGCCTGGCTCTGCCTCCCGAGTGCTGGGATTAAAGGCGTGCGCCACCACCGCCCGGCTCTCAGTGTATTTTAAAACAAATAGTGAAGCTGGCAGGGAAAGTGCTGGAGGGATGGGGAGGATTGGAGGAAAGGGCATGGGGTGGATTTGATCAAAACATGTTATATACATGTATGAATTTTTAAATAACCATTAAACCCAAAAAATCAAAACTATTATATTATTTAATAATATAATTATATTATACTTAAGAAGGCTTCATGCTGCTTATTGTAAGTGACAACTGACCGCTCAACCCTAACTTAGACATGTATGCCATTGTCTCAAAGGCTCATGGAACACTGCAAACAAGCAGAAAGCCCAGGAAAATAAAAAATGTGGGCAGAGCG
Organism: Peromyscus eremicus; assembly: GCF_949786415.1. Classification (NCBI taxonomy): domain Eukaryota; kingdom Metazoa; phylum Chordata; class Mammalia; order Rodentia; family Cricetidae; genus Peromyscus; species Peromyscus eremicus. The sequence goes on along the minus strand of NC_081418.1, from coordinate 61,020,033 downwards.
GGAGAGACTGGAGACCGGCACAATGTGGTGGAACCAGGCAGTGGTGGTGTGCCCGCCATGGAGAATAGCAGGGCAGTTTCTGAAAAAAAAATTACATAGAAACGGCTCAAGTACCCATTGACAGATAAGCAAATGCAGTCTGCCCATGCTGTAGAGTCCTAACAGGGAAGGAAAGTCTGGGACAACCTGGATGCACTTGAGGACGTTATACTGAAATAAGCCATTCACAAAAGCAAATGGGCTTCTTGTAGTGTTTCTTAAAATGTACAGAGAAGGGATGGTGTTACTGGGGGCTGAAGGGAATGGGAAGCCGTTGTTTATGGGTAAAGAACTTTCACTGTGTAAGATGAAGAGGTTTGGAGGTGAATGGTGCAATGACCACTCAACATTACACATGTACGCAACCCAGTGAACCACACACTTGAAACAGTCATGATGGGAAACTTTACGATATATTTATTTTACCACAATGAACCATAAGGGTCTGAGGAAGGCCCTGGATGCCACCTCCCAGTGTGACTGTCATTGTCTACAAAGCAAAAGAATCTCGCATTTGCCTCTAGTTCCTCTGATCCTATATTTGAGGAGAAAAGAAGCTTTATATTTTAGATGTGTTTTAAATATACTGTATGTATTATATATGTTTATATATTTTATACTTATTTATAGACTTTTATCTTGTGTACATTTACATTTTAGCTGCCACTGCTGGCACTCATTCCCACAAGCCCTTTAAGAGTGTTAATTAGGGTAGAAATAGCCTACTTCTGCCTAAGATGAATCAAGATGCTCAGTTCTCTTAGAATCAACAACTTGAAATTTACAAGATGTGCTCAAATTGCTTCCTACGTTCAGAGCCCTAAGCTCTGTGCACAGTTCCCGCCTGGTGGATCACAGTACTCGCATTAGCGAGGAGGCGCTGGGCCGTAACCCGGCAGTCATTTGCTTTCTGTTTTTCTCAGACAAAGCTTTGAAGCAAAGATGTTGTACAGTCTGTTCTCCACTCCTGAGCGTGGCACCATGGAGGGCCACACCACACACCTCATTTTAGTGGCTGAGTTTAAATCTGAGTGGGGAGCCTCAAACAGCAAGAATTTCTCCTTTAATGGTCTTTGACTTGCCATTCTACTGTGTATTAGCCAAAACAAGCGGAAGATGTCTATCAGGGGAAAGGCAGACAGGCAAGGGTTTACCTTGCATGTTGTCCATTCTAGTTAGGAATATCATTATTTTCTATTAAGGTTGATTCTCCTAGCTACAGTCTGCGAGACAGCTAAGCACTTTGGGAAATTATATTTATTCTTGCAAGCAACTAAGACACTATTTTGTCAATTACTAATCCAAAAGCAATGGAGTTAGCTTGCCATAGTTTTCAAAATTCATTAGAATGATGCAGTTCTGCCCAAATTGGAAATCTGCATTGACACATCTCTTTTACAGCTACAGTTCTTCATTCCTGCCTTCATCCTGCCTCACAGTTCTACACTAAGAGAGAAGCTGCCCTGACATCTAACTCCCTCTGGCCGCCCAGCACTTGATACAGCTGGAGAATTAGTGCAAGTCACTCCAGAGATGGAATGGAGCAGAAGGCCAGGGGCGGGGGAGGGAAGAAGCTACAGGCAGTGTTAATTGGTTCCCTGTTCCCAAAGAGCTTACATCTGACTGGAGAGGTAAGACAGCATACGTGGGAAAAATAGCTCATTTGTCTTGTAATTTCCCTAGAACTCTTCTCTAGCCCCAAAAGAGTTGAGCGGCCCACGTTATAAAAAATAGAAAGCCAGCCACTGTATTAGTTACTTTTCAATGGCTGCAGTAAAATGCCACGGAGGCAACTTAACAGAAGACTTTGTCTGGGCTTGCTGTTCGGTGAAGAGTCCATCACGGCAGGCAATCACAGCAGCGGGCAGCAGACTCAGGAGCAGGAACCGCTGAGGGCTCACATCTGAAACCATAACCAGGAAGCAGAGAGAGATCAAACTTGACTTGAGTTTTGAGAGTTTAAAGATCACCTCCATGGACACACTTCCTCCAACCAGGCCCTCAGCCTTTCCAAACAGTGCCACCGACCAGGGACCAAGCATTCAAATCCCCAAGACTATGGGAGACATCATCATTCAAACCACCGCAGCCATTAACTGAGCTTAGCGATAATGAAGTACAGAATCGGAGAGCATGAGATAGCGGACTAGGGACGTGGCACTATCTGTAAGGGCGCAAGCGCGTGGCCTGAGTTTGAGCCCCAGTATCCACATAAATAAACCAGACTTGGCAACAACAAACTAGAATGCCAGTCCTGGGGAAACAGAGTCAGGGGGATCCCAGAGACTTGCTAAGTCAGTAAGCAACAAGTTCTATATGTAAAGTGGAGAGAGATTGAGGAAGATACCATGCATTGACCACTGTGCTCCTTATGCGCGTGCATACAAACACACACACACACACACACACACACACACACACACACACACACACACACAGAAGCCGCTGGGGAGAAACAGAGGAATGGAAGGAAGCTTTCTGTTTTCCTTTCAACCCAACAGTGAGAAGGCCCTGGTTTAAAAGGAAACTAGTAGCATGTGCTACGGCTGTGTTATGAAGTCACACTGGGTGCTGCAGGAGGATGCTTAAAATGTCACAGAAGAGCAGCGAGGAAACTACTGTGCTTACACTGGAGAAGTGTGGTTGCTTTGGTCCACTGTAAAGCACAGAGAGAGCCAGAGGAGTGCTGTAGGTTCAGAAGCTAGAGTTCTGACTACATTGTCAGATGGGCTTGGTTGCAAAGATAAGGTAAGCTAGAAAAAGCACTAAGGATGTGTCACAAGCACTCAGCTAAACACTGTGCTCCTCTCCTCCTGGACTCCAGAGTACTTCTCCTCTAGGATACTTTATCTCAGGGGAAAAAAAAAAAAAGTATCCCTTATGGCAATCACGAGCTTCATCTGTATGCAAATGCTCGTTTACCCAACTATACATCTAAAGTAATTGGCTGAATTAATGGAACAGAGTTCTTCGTGCTGACCATTGTCGGAGACACCAGTATCTGGGAGAGCCTTAAAGCAACAAAACCGGATGGACTCGTCTAGAGAAGAAGTGTAGAGCAAGATGAAATAAGGTCACAGGTAGAAGTTCCAGGACACAGAACATTGATGATGTGGGCTGACAAGGAGCCAGCAAAGTAGGCCACAGAGCAGAGGTCAGAGGAGAGACAGGGTGAGATGTCACAGATGGAGCAGCCAACTGTAGAAGATGCTACAGGACACCACAGAAGAGGAAGAATAGAAATGTGACGTTTGGAAAGATGAAGCTCCTGGTAAGTTTTGAAGGTTTCTGGACTGTGATAGGAGAGCAAACCACACAGAAATGTCTGAAATGAAATGCAAATATGGCAGACAGCATTAAATCCAGCTATCTGCAAAGTGGCTACCCCATGGGGGCTGGCACAAGGACTTAATGGGTAAAGTCGTTGCCATCAAGCCTGACAACCTGAGTTCCATCCCCAGGTCCCATGTGGTGGAAGAAGAGAAGTGATTCCCACAAGTTGTCCTCTGACCTCCACATAATGTGCCATGACAACTGCACACACACACACGTGTGTGTGCACACACACAGTAAATAAGTGCAGTGGTGAAGCTGTAGCACTGAGGAGGTCTTGCCTTAGCACATACTGACTTGCTGTGATCGTATACTGCCTGGAGCAGCTTTCCAGTGTATGCAGAACACGTCCCAGAAGGCCAACCCAGCACAGGGTGTCTACCAATTTCTCCAGCATTCACAAGCAAGATGTAATCTAATTGGTCAATCCTTCATTTGCAGCCCATGGTTCCTACAGAGCCTATACACACAATTAGGTGCAAATGTATGTGTGTGAGTGTGTGTGTTTATCATGTACATGTGTGGTGTATGCTGGTGTGCATGCACATATGTATCATATGTTTGAAGACCACAGGTCAAAGTCAGTTATCATCTCAATCACCCTCCACTTTATGGTTTCTCACTGAACCTAGAGTTCATTGACTTGACTTGGTTATGCTGGCTAATGAGCCCCGGGGATCTTCCTCTCTCTGCTTCCCACACAATGCTGGGGGGACAAACACGTGCTGTTGTTCCCAGCTTTTGCATGGATGCTAGGGATCTGAACTCATGTACTCACAATTGTGTGGCAGGCACATTGCTGACTGAGCCATTTTTTCTAGTTCACAAACGCATTTTGCCAGCGAAAGGAACCATAGTTTTATATTTCACTCAATCCTCAAAGGGTCCATGACTTCCCTTCAAAGAAGAAAATGCTGGGAACTTTATTCTATACCAAGGAAATTGTCTGGCTCACCACACTGAAGCAGACCTTCTCTGAGGTCACACTCCTACAAGAGCATCATTTATCATCATCTAGGGCACTAAGCGGCATTTGTGCCACAGTCAAAGAAACTTCGAATCGCCTAGCAGCCCAATAAATCACCCGCCCATCTCATCTAGTGCTCCTGCAAGCTTTTAAAGACTTTGATTCCAGGGAAATGTCACTTCTGGGCATGGAGCTTCAGAGGCTGATAAATGCTAAACGATCCATCAAATTGTATGAGGCCATTGCAGGGCTTAAGTGGAGGCCACACTGTGCTTTGCCTAAAGAACCATCGCTCAGGGCACAGAGCGGCATCCGATGAGGACCCTCCTAATCCAATTTCTAAAATCGGTTCCCATCAGAAACTCCTGGTGTAGGCAGGACATGGCGGCGGCCCTGAGTGATACTTGGCATTCTGATTCAGTCAATGCTATCTCAAGTCAGGGCCATTTCACTCCACTTTGAAAACCTGAGCTGAGGCTGCTGAAAATGTTCAACCGTGATACCAAATCTAAGGAATTTTAGGGCACAAATGCTCTTGAGAAGGCTGTCGGGGGCTTCAGTCAGCTCTCTCTGCTTCAGAGCAGCCCTGCACTCCTAGCCGGGCACCATGAGGGGCTCTGATGTGAAATGCCAACCTTGCATACGGTTCGAGTTTAACTCCTCGCTTGCTGCCACCATCTTGCTGCTCTGACGTGACAGAGCTCATGTCAGCCAAGAATCCGGTATTTAAGCACTGCCAGAAGCGATGTTTCCACTCTGGTGTCACCTTCTTTAGGAGCTCAGGGTAGGAAAGCCACCTCTCACATACGTTTTCAGCAGTCACCAAATTTCAAGACCACACACAATTAATTGTCTCACTTCTCTTTGTGCCTTTCAATCTCCGGTTCCAACAATGTCCGTCATGTAGAAGTAGCAACATTTTGGGGGGAAGCTTAAACCCAGAAAATAGACAAACAATTGCCTGGGATTGGGGGCAAGCCATGGAGCTCAAGCATCCCTGTCTCCTTAAGTATTTATCGCCTGAGTTGGGAACCTTCCGTCGCCTCTCTTCTGGTTATGAGAGACACGATAGAATGTCGTGACTGGGGTTGGCTCTGCTGAGCCGTGGACCACTAGCACACAATCCTCCCACGTAGCTGTGTTTTAGTGCCTGTCATCTGCCCTCCGCTGGGCCACCTCCTCCCCTTCCTTCTGTCCTCTAGAGCACAGTTATCTTTTAATCAATAGAAGAATTGCTGAGAAACTGGATGAGCGTCATCAGTTAGGATCGGAAAGAGAAACTGGGCCAGGATTTCAAGCATGGGGAAGTTAATGTGGGAACCGCCTATCCAGGCACACGACGTGCTGGAGAAAGTCATGAGGCCTATGTGGCAATGCCACAGCAATGGCAGATGCCACTCCTAGCACCAGGCAAGGTGCAGTCTGTAGCAGACAGAATGAGCCATGGGGCTGCCTGGACAGAGTTAGGAATACAGAAGAGAAGCTGCCTGGAGCTCGGTGGGAAGCATAGCCCCCAACTTCCCTCCTTCCTGGCTAACTGCACCCTCCTCACGTGCTCTGGAGTACCAGTGACAGAAGCCAAGAGAGCCTGGGAAGCACAACTCTATCAGCCCAGGCATAATAAACAGTTGACTTACAAGGACACCTTGGGGACAAGAGAGTGTAAACATTTCCCACCAACACAGTGGTGACACACACATGCTTGGAAGATGCCATAGTCCTTCAAAGTGAAAGTTCAAGCAATAAGCATGTCCATCACCCACAAGAAGTACATCTGCTCCTCACAGGACCAGCTGAAGGCTCACCCCTCACTCTCCATCCTAAAAAGCTGTTCATTCAAATGGGACTCATCAGGGGGCTCATCCTAGATGGACTGCTCTGATTCTCCCTCTCTAGGTAGACATTAATCACCTGTAGCTCTTCATCTAGGGTGGGGCCTTGTGAGACTTCCCTCATCTACACTGGGATGTCAGCTTATTGTCATTGTGCAGGTCTTGTGTAGGTGACCATATTGTTAAGATGTCATGGGTGCAGCTCGCTGACACTGTCTTATGGCAGATATCCGGGTCCTGAGGTTCTCACAATCTTTCTTTAGATTATCCAATCTAAGCAGTCAGCCTTAAACACATATACATATGAGCAACACAAAACTGATTCAGCAGCTTATATATCTCCATATATGTGTGTGTGTGTGTGTGTGTGTGTGTGTGTGTGTGTGTGTGTGTGTGTGTATGAATGAAGAAGAGATCATGAATTTGAGAATTTGAGAGAGGGACACAGGAGGAGTTAGACTCTCCCACACAGGGGAGAGTGTGGGGCCAAAGTGACGTAAATGCACTACTCAGATATGAAATTCTCAAGAAAAAGTAATAAATGAATAAAAGGAAAATAAAATAATTTAAATGCATTTATTTATTGAGCCAGTTTCAACTATTGGCATGAATGCTCTGAACTAGAACGTGATGTCTTTATAGGAGAAGAACTTTGAACCTCAGTAAGAACCCTGCAGCCCATGACCTACATAATCCAGAACCTGAGCAGAAGTGTTTCAGGCAGTGCTAGGTGGTTGTGTGAAGAGTTGGCATGTCCAAGTGTGAAGTGCACATGTTGTATGTTTGGAACCCCATGTTCAGTACTGCCATCCTGTACTGGGTCCTGGCCTGCCTCTTAAGAAGCTGTACTAAAAAGAACCAGGGATGTGTGTGAGGCAAGAATAGAGAAGGGGGAAAGGGGTGTGCCCTCTACGTGTTTAGGACCACTGAGATGGCTCAGAAGCTAAGAACACTAGCTGTTCTTCCAGAGGTCCTGAGTTCAATTCCCAGCACCCATATAGTGGCTCACAACCATCTGTAATGAGATCTGGCTCCCTCTTCTGGCCTGCAGGGATACGTGCAAACAGAACACTGTATATATAATAAATAAATAAATCTTTAAAAAAAAAAAAAAAAAAGGAGGACCACTCTTTCTCTTTGATAGTCTCAGTTGGGCGACTTCTAGGTTTTAAGGCGTCTTCAGCCTGTGTCTTAACTCCAGTTCAATTGGTTTAAAGTTTAGCCAATCTGAGCTAGGAATCCCCCAGCTCAAGCACAGCTGCGAAACGGAGCTGGTGGATGAGAGACGCTGCTTTAAAACCCTCCTCAGCGACACAATCTGCCGTCATTAGCTAGACGGACATACAAGGACCAGAGCATCACCCAGAAAGCTTAATTGAGGACCTATTTATGACAAGATAATCAGCTCATAAGGCTCAATATCCTTCTAGAATCTTCTTCTTAACAAATTCAGCCTTAAAATATGGGCTCTTTTACAAGTTCTGGGAAATTATGCTTCCTTGTTTCCTATCCTCTGCCCTACTCACAGAAACCAGCCAGGCAAGCAGCAGCTGGTCCTAGGAGGTCACCCACATTCCAGTGGACGGCCACATACCCAGAAGTGCAGGTATGGACATCCAAAAACTGACAATGGTTATTAAATTAAAAGAGGAGGAGGAGGAGGAGGAGGAGGAGGAGGAGGAGGAAGAAGAAGAAGAAGAAGAAGAAGAAGAAGAAGAAGAAGAAGAAGAAGAAGAAGAAGAAAGAAAAGGACACGGTGTTAGGGAGAGAAAGGAGGTGGGGCAGATCTGTAAGGACTTAGGGGGAGGAATTGAGGATGGATGTGATCAAATGCATTGTATGAAATTCTCAGAGACTTCATAAAAAATAGCAATGCACAAGAAAAAAAGGAAGCAGCCACTAAATTTAACACCTGAGACCGTCAATGAGCCAGAATCCAATGTTACTAACCAATAAGGAAATACCTTGAAAGCAAGTTAATTGGCAAATGGCATCCTCACTAACAAGCTCCATTTATTTTTCACACTGTGTGAATAATTAGAGGATGGCACTCTCTCCATCAAATGAAGGTTCTGCCAGATCACAGGGTAAATAACCTACAATATGTGCCCATTTCTGCAGATGGTTGAAGGTGGGACTCTGTTGAGAAGGAAAAGCTAAAAGTAGATTTAATGAGCATGAGGTCTAGAAGGGAGGAAAGGCTGGGAGGGGGGATGAGAACAGAGAAGAATGGACCCACTGGGAGGGGGGTGAGAACAGAGGAGAGTGGACCCACTGGGAGGGGGGTGAGAACAGAGAAGAATGGACCCACTGGGAGGGGGGTGAGAACAGAGGAGAGTGGACCCACTGGGAGGGGGTGAGAACAGAGAAGAATGGACCCACTGGGAGGGGGGTGAGAACAGAGGAGAGTGGACCCACTGGGAGGGGGTGAGAACAGAGGAGAGTGGACCCACTGGGAGGGGGGTAAGAACAGAGAAGAATGGACCCACTGGGAGGGGGGTAAGAACAGAGAAGAATGGACCCACTGGGAGGGGGTGAGAACAGAGGAGAGTGGACCCACTGGGAGGGGGTGAGAACAGAGTTGAGTGGATCCACTGGAGGGGGTGAGAACAGAGTTGAGTGGACCCAGCAGCTTTGCAGTCTGTGAGTTTTAATTTTTTTACAGCTGGGAAGTGTTTCCAATAGAAAAGAAAAATGTTTCACAACTCAGTTTAAAAAGGAAGTTGAATGCAAAAGTAACAGGAGCCCAGCTTGGTGGTCCACACCTTTAATCCCAGCGCTGGTGAGGGTGGAGGCAGGCAGATCTCTGTGAATTCCAGGCTAGCCTGGTCTACAGAGTGAGTTCCCGACCAGCCAGAGAGCTACATAGAGAGACCCTGCCTCAATAAATAAATGTAAACAAATAATAACAGGATAATCTTGGAGTAGCCATAACACCCCAGTCTTGAAAATAGGAACTAGGCAGGTCTGGGTGGAAGAGGTGCCCTGGTGATGGAGAGAAACTACACTAACACAGAATCCAAGACTGTCGGGTCAGTTCGTCCTTCCACAGTGAGCACAACACAGAGAACAAGAGTCCCCAAGTGATGGAGCAGACCTAGTCGGGAGAATTTAGTAACAAGATTTCTACCTCTCCTCTCCCTGGAAAGGAAGCATTTATACAGGTATAGGAACATCCTCTTAGTGTTTCTCACAGAAACAAGTTGCTACAAAAAGAACAAGCCTGAGGTTGGGTGTAGCTCAGAGGTAGAATGCTAGCTCACATCTACAAAGCCCTGAATTCAAGCCCTAGAAGTCCCCTCCCCAACACACACACACACACACACACACACACACACACACAAGTGATGGCTGACTAACCTCTAATCTCCCTTGCTTCCTGTCCCTCCTTGTGTCTACCCTGCCCCTCTTCTACACAAGCCTAGATCCCTTTCAGCATCTCTGCTGTACTGTGATGTCGTCCAGGAAGCTGAGAAGTCACACTTTATCGCCACACAGGAAATAGAGAGAGATGAATCCCAGTGCTTGGTAACCTTTCTCCTTTGTATTCCTTCCAGGACCCCAGCCTGCGAAGGAGATGGCTCCACCTACATGTAGGGTAGCTCTTCCCTACTCTGTTAAACTTCTCCAGAAACACTCCCACAGACATGCTCAATGACGTGTCTCCTAGGTGGTGCTAAACCCAGTTAAGTTGAGAATGAAGATTGACCATTATAGAGTTTCCAGGAGACACAGTACTTCAGGAAAGAAAAGGCATGGCAATGGGAAGGGGAACGCAGTAGCAGGAATAGGAAGCAGACTGACATTTAATGGAGAGAAAGAACAGGAAGCAGGGCCTGGCTATAACGTTTAAAACCTATCCCCAGTGACATACTTCCTCCATCAAGGCTCTGCTTCCCAGAGGTTCCATAACCTCCCCAAACAGCGCCACCTACTGGAGACACAGTGTTCAAACACATGAGCCTATAGGGGACATTTCTCATTCAAACCACCACACATAAACACAGATTTTGAAAATAAGCTCCCTTTTCCAATGGTTTCTAAAATACGCATAGACATACACAGATATACATACATACACACACACACACACACACACACACACACACACACACACACACACACACACAAGTGAGGGCTTCCAAATGGTCTGGTGTCAAAGACTGAAAACAGCCAAATTTTATGTGAAAATAAGCAGGATTTCCATTCCATATGTATATACAAGTTCACATGACTGCAACTTCATCCTAGTTGCTTGTGATCCTGTGACAGACACTTACCAAAAGCCACATGGGAAGAGAGGGGTCATTTCTGCTTATAGCTATAGTCTATCATGAATGAAATCAGGGCAGGAACTCAAGGCAGGAACCAAAGCAGAGGCCATGGAGGAGTGCTGCTTACTGACTTGCTTCCCATGGCTTACTCAGCTTGTTTTCTTATATAGTCCAAGACTACCAGCCCAGGGGTAACACCCCCCACATCAATCATTGATCAAGAAAATGCCCCCACAGACTTGCCTATCTGATGGAGGCAGTTCCTCAGTTGAGGTTCCCTCTTCCAAGTGACTCTAGTTTGTGTCAAGCTGGCAAAGACTAACCAGGACATAACATGTATTTATTTGTGTGCCATTGGGGGGGGTGGTGCACGTGTGTATGGATTCATGGGTACATATGAATATGAAAGGCAAAGGTCGATTTCAAAAGTGTCTTCCTCAATCACTATTCACTCTGTGTGTGTGAGGGGGGGGGGCGTGATTCATGTGAGTATGTGGGTGTATGCACACTGGAACATCTGTGTGGAGGCCAGAGGAGGATTTCGGTTATCTTCTCCACTTTCCACCTGACTCCCTGAAAACATGGTCTGTCAGTGAACCTTCAGCTCAGTGATTATTCTAGATACGTACTACCACAACTGGCTGTTTACACAGGAACTGGAGGTCCAAACTCAGATTCTCATTTTACACATTTTACTGACTTAGCTATTTTCAAATCATCAATATTTGTTTTCAACATACTTCAATTGTACCTACTTACATGGTACAGTGTGACCTTCCAATGCATATTTACAACATGTCATGAGGCTTATTGATAATCTCAAATATGTGTTGCTTGTGTGTTAGAGGAGCATTCATGATCCTCCCTTTTACTAGCTGGAAATATTAACTGCTGTCTGCTTCTGGAGGAGCAAACATTTACCACATACTGACTGTGCCCCAGGCTGTGGAAAGTGCTCTGCCTAATAACAGTCCCTTGAATCCATAGAGTACCTTTGTAAAAAATTAAATTACCATAACCATAACCTCCATGGTATCATCAGGCAATTAAAATCTATAGGTCCAAAGTGCATTGATAGGGACCATCCCCTTGTCAAGGATACATCAGGCTTTGAATCCAGTGATGGCAGGTCTGGCCCAGAGCTCTTCTTAACACTCCATTTCTGCTATAAACCTTTTTCGTAATTCTTTTCATCCCCAGCACATTTTAGAAATCAAAATTTTCACCTTACTTTGAAAAAACTCACCGGTCAAAGGACACAAAATTCAGTTATGTGGAATGAATAAGTCTAGACATCTAATGAGGACTATAACTAATAATATAGTATATTGAAATGTGCTCAGAAAGTAGGCTTTAGGTACACACATACAGAGAGAGAGAGAGAGAGAGAGAGAGAGAGAGAGAGAGAGAGAGAGAGAGAGAGGACTGTGAGAATGATGGATATATTAAAGGGCTGACTGCTGTCCTCATTTTATTATGTGTACCAAAACATCATGTTGTATACCTTAAATATACACATCTTTAAAAAGATTCATAGCACTGGTAAGATGGCTCAGGGGTAAAGTGTTTGCCATGTTAACACAAGGACCTGGATCTGGGTTCCCAGTGTCCACATAAAAGCTGGGCAGTGCAGTGTGTGTCTGTAGCCACAGAGCTGGAAGTATAGAGAGACATGGATACCTGAAGTTCATTGACCAGCTAGTCTAGCTGAACCTATGAGTTCCTGGTTCCATAATAGATTCTGTCTCAAAAAATTAAGTTGGAGAACAATCAAAGAAGACACTTGACTTCAACCTTGGGCCTCTATATATTCAAAAACTTCTATGTGTATGAACACCTACACCTACACACACACACACACACACACACACACACACACACACACACACACATTTCTGTAGTTAGACATTTTCAAATTACAAAAAGCTTCATAGGAAGTTGCAAAAACTTTACAGGGAAGTCCAGTGTACCTGTCGCCCAGTTTTCCCCAATGGTAGCATCTTGTGTAACTACATCAAAAATAGGAAATGGACGTTGATTTCTCCAGAGCCTGTTCGGATATTCCTACACAAGCTTATCTGTGTGCAGCTTTACAGCTCTAGGACATTTTGACACGTAGCTCACCTTGTAGCAGCCACCCTGAAAATAATATTTGACTGTGCCAACATCACAAGGTGTCCTGATGCCACCCCTCTACAGCCACACCCATACCCTTCTACAGCCATACCCACACTCCTATAGCCACACCCACACCCCTCTATAACCACGCCCATACCCCTTTACAGCCACACACATACCCTCTACAGCCACACCCACACCACTCTATAGCCACACCCATACCCCTTTACAGCCACACCCATACCCCTCTATAGCCACACCCATACCTCCTCTACAACCACGCCCACATCCCCGCTACAGCCACACCCCTAAGCCACACCCACACCCCTCTACAGCCACAGCCACACCCTCTACAGCCACGCCCACACCCCTCTACAGCCACATCTACACTAATCTTGTCTTCAGATCTGTAAAACACTTAAATGCCTTTCCAAGAGGTCACATGTAAGTTACCCTTTTGTCCTCCTTCTAGAAGGATTATATATTTGGGAGTTTGAGAGTTCCCTGTATAATCTAGATGAAATCCTTTGTTGAACATGTGATTTTTTTTCCTCACAAACACTGGAGAATATCACTTTAAGGTACTAGGGCTTTAAAGACAAGTACAATGCCTGCTGGAGTCCAAGGGATGAAATCAAGTTATCAAGAAGTTAAATACGAGCCATGTCCTTTACTAGGGAAGCCGCAGAAAACTGATCCTGCTTTCACAGTAGAGAAACCTGGGGACCGATATAAGACGGAAATATTTAAGCATGGAACTGTGAGATGTGCGAGGCGCTGGCCGGATGGGTGCTCTGGCTTCCTTTCTTGTGGCTTCCCACCTTCGCTGTCCACAGCCGTCTTTCATGGCTGCAGCTCATGCGCCACCTTGTGGGTCCTGCGGGCTCAGCAGGATCCTGTGAAGGGCAAGTTCCTGCGTTTGTTTTGCCAGCTCCTTCCCAGACCTCGTTAGAGGGGTTAAATATGCCGACCTTATTATGCTATGGAAGGGTTGACATAGCCAAGTGTAGACTGGGGTTCTGAAGCAATGGACCAGAGAGAGGACCCCAAGAGTGCCTGAGGGATTGGACCCGCACAGAGGGCAGAAGCAGCAAGGTGAACGCAGGAGTCAAGCCCCTTACTTCTACCCATGGATGACTGCTTCCAAAAGGAAAGCCGCTCTGGGGAGAAATCACTCAAACAAATGGCCAAAAGTGAGAGAGATGGCCGTGAGAGCCCCGAAAGCAATGGGATCCAGAGCCACGCTTACCATGGAACCTGAGTGGTGTCACGTGACTGAGTGGCTCACCCACGGAGTCCTGCTGCATGAATAGATGTCATTTGCGCCATAGAACAATCAGTCTGTGAGAGAAAGTGGGGCTCAGGGAGACTTCCTTTCACACTAATGAACAAATGGAGGCCGTGATGGGCATCTCTGCAGGGCACCGCCCCTGGTGTGTGCTGCCTAGTGTCATGGGCATCTCTGCAAGGCACCGCCCCTGGTGTGTGATGCTCAGGGTTAAGGGCATCTCTGCAGGGCACCATCTTTGGTATGGCCGCTCAGTGTCATGGGCATCTCTGCAGGACACCATCCCTAGTGTGCAATGATGAGCTTGCCTCAGGAAAGGCTGAGCTTGCTCCAGATCTTTTTTCAGACAGTCACAGATGACAAAAACTGAAAGAGAACTAAGGGAAGTGGTGGGTGTAATTTCAAGTGCATAAATACAGATTTGCATCCAACTCCATTTTAATCAATGGAGGAAAATATTTGAAACTCAACTGTCATGGTATTTGAACCATCTAGACGGTCTCTTATCTTTAATTAGGAGCTTATGCTGTAAACCAAACATGTAAGGAACACAGCATGGTGGAAAGCCGGAGTGTGGGAGCGAAGGATGAGCCCACAAGCTCAGTAGACACTTGATTACCCCAAGTGGCTCTTAAAAATCTCTTTGATCACAGATAAATAAGCCTCAAGAAATGTGCTATCAAGATATAAAGGACTCAGACATCAGCAGCCCTCCAGAAGACACAGGCAGGCAGCTGAAGAACCCAGCTTAACCACATTGCCTCCACTGAGACTACAGAGAGAAGCCCTTACTCTCTGCCCATGCCTACATGGTCGCCACCATTACCAGATGGCTATGGAGGAGTTAACAGGTAAGTTCAAACCAGGGGATCCGCATCACTCCGGCTTCCTTGGGAAATCCTTTTTCCAGGTATAGAAATGAGGAGGCTCAGTACATTGATTCCGTGAACTCTTCACACTAAAGGTCAAGGTTCCTGTGAGGCTAGAAACCAGCTTTATCACCTCACCCAAATCAAGTTCAAACTGAGATCCCCAAAGGGTAAATCCTGATGTATGGGAAAGTGCAGATGGCTCTTTCCGAGACCTCAGGGTCCCCAGACATGTACAGCCCAGCCCTCCCCAACGTGGATACCACCACAGGCATTCTTGGACTGTGTCTCTGCAGAGACTGTGTGGAGGAGCCCTGGATGCAGTGTCATGAGTTACAGAGCTTCTCGAGAGAAGGGCCCACTCAGAGGGCAGCGGGAGCAAGGTGGGAAGCTTAGAAAAGAGGGCAGCTTCAGGGACAGGCTTGGTGACACTAAGGACTGCAGAGAGCCCAGCTGCCGGGGTGTGAGAGAAAGGGCTGAACGGAGGAGAGCGATGGCTGAACCCCAGCTCCTTGCTCCTCACAGATCATGGGAGGGGGCCAGGCAGAATCTGGGGGATAATCAGATCCTCACCTTCTGGCTGTTTGCCCATGGTCTAGAGAAGTAATCTCAGGCAATTTCGTTTTAGTAGACTTTTGCAAACTGCCAAATAGAAAGAGACAGATTTCATTTCTTTGGGTTTGCCCTTTCTGACCCAATCCAGGGAGGTGCTGAGGCTCTACAGAACCTGGACCTCAGCAGGACAGGGGCACAGAGACAAGAGACTTAAATAAAACGCAAAATGGTTGGTGAGAATACTAGCAAAAGGTCATGCCTGCCCACAGCCGTGGATCCCCAGGAAGGTCGCCTCCTGCCTGACAAGGCTCCAAACTCCTGGCACCCTTAGCATTTGGGTCCAGTCATCTCTTACCTTAAGAAGCTCTCTGCCATAAAGGCAAGGCCCACTGCCAAACAGGCCACCCAAGAACCTTCAGTGATTTTTCTGCAAAGTCCACCATGAAAGCCACTGCTGGTGGAGTGGCACTTGTCCAGATGGATTATTTGGTAATCAAAACTCCTTCCACTCTAGGTCACTCCCACTTTCCACCACTGGGTTTCTGGGTTCACAAAGAAGGTGAAATTGTGACCTAGGCTTTCTTGAAACTGCCCCTGCTCCCTGTCCCTTCCTGTCTCCTCTCATCTGCAGTTCTCTGCTAAGAAGCCCTTCCCAAGGTTTTAGTTAACTAGCTGAAGGAGGTCTGAGAGGAAGACAGTCTGGGCCCCACTGCAGAGCCAACAGATAACTTGTCAGGTCCACCCCAGCTCAGCCCCCTCTCAGCAGGAAATACAAAGAACCTAGACCCTCACATCACTTACAGCCCCAAGGATTGACCGTGGGGAGTGTAACCATCCAGTTAACACTGCTGATATCCACAAGCACAGCTTGAGGAGAAAGGAGGGATGAGGAGATAAAGAGAGGGCTTTGGATTTTGCCTCCATTGGACATCTTGCCTTGGTGTTTGTTTGTTTACTTTTTATTCACTTCCCATCCTTTCCCCCAAATATTTTAAAGATCTATCCTTTACATACATCTGTAAGACAATGCTGTTGTCACAGTGAGTCCCATGCTGGGGGAGGGGGGACCTCAGTCACAGCAGTGTCCCCAGAGGGGTATGTTGACACAGAAATTTAGCTCTAACCTAAAAAGGAATAAGAAATAGTTTATTCAGGAGCCAAATGTAAACAGGATTTCAGGTCACCCCAAAACCATATCCCAACATGATAATAATTTCATAATATCAAAACAAGTGATAAGGTATGTTTTAAATCTGTTGGTGGAGAGGCACAAGGGTGTTAGGTCAGACATGGGTGTGGGTCTTCCCTGAGAATTTCAGTTTCAAGAGAAAACAAGAAGTTTGCATAATTAAGCTGCCTGGTCAAGGTGTGATCCTGTCCTACCCTGACCTATCAACATCATGGCACCAGTCTGTCTGGTAAGGTGCTCCAAACTGGAAGACAATTCCCTCTCTGGCTGACACTGGGGCTCCAAACTTCTCCTTCTCATAGCATGGAATCATGGGAAATTTTTAATTCATTAGGGTCCAGTGTTTCAATATTCTTATAACCTAAGGAAGAGGCTCAAATGTTTCTCTTTAAACATCTTCTCTCTCCCAGGCCATTTGTTAGAACAGGACCAGAGGAGAACATTAAATTATAAATGTTAAAATAGTTCAGTTGATTTTTAAAACATTTCAACTCACTCCTCTATTTCAAGTTGTTCAAAAAGTTCAAATTCAGGAACATCTATACCATATTACTCCCTCCCAAGGCTCAGGGATCATTGAGCAAGGGGGCAGAGGGGGGCAGAAACAGCAGAATAGTTGGGGACAGTTGCTGTTTATAAGAAAACTGTTTTCTGGACACAGCAGGGCAGCTGTACATAGGAACTCACAATGGTTATGATAGCATGCACAAGACCTATGTAAGCTCAAGCCAGAAAAAACTCCAAGCCTGGAGGGTGGGGTGGGTATACACTCCTACCTCCAGCTGTACAGACTCTAACGCAGGGTCACAGTCAGGTTCCAAAGCCCTGGCTCTTGGGCAGGCAAGTCATTTGGCGTCACATGTACTTCGTGTCTGCTGCTGCTGTCCCTTCGGGCCTCAGAAATGTTTATTGGCTCAGAATAAAACATACAAAACTTTACCTCAACAAACGAAACCTACAATTCCAATCAATGAGACTGTCAGCTTGGAAAAGTCTGGGCCCTGTAGGGAATGTCATCTAGCCACTGATGTAAACACGTTGCTTTTGAGCAGTGGTGACCCACACGGGGACAGCAGCTGAGGATAAGTGCTGGCACCTGTGAGTGACAGCCAGGCATAATAATAACAAAGCATGCTAGCAAACAGCGTGTCTCTATCAGAAGCTTCTTCCCTTTGATTCTTACACCATCTCCCCCCGCCACTCCACCCCCAGAGACCTTGAGACACTAGCTTCACACAGCAACAGTATTCCTGAACAGCCTCAAATGAACTTGACTCTTACAGCTCTGCTGACTCTGTGAAGAGAGCAGGGATATGCAAGGTTCAGAGGCCCCTGAGGACGAGCCTCTTGCCTGTGCCCACGGACCCTTTCAGTCCTCCATCTCCTGACCTGCTCCTTGTCATGTCAGAGTAAGCCTCATGTGTTGGACTCTGATCCTTACCAAAAGCGAAGATGCCCAGAGAGGCAATGTCAGCAGGGGCCAGCTCCATGAAGAAGCCAAGCAACTATTTGCTAACCTACTAGATGTCTTTTGCCTCCCTCCATTCTCCTCGAGACTTGCTCAGATTCCTTGAGACTTGCCCAGTCTCCTTGAGACTCCCACTTGGCACCTTCCCTGCATTTGCATGTTCCTTACAATTGGGATAAAGATCTTGGTTCATTGAGAAAGCATTATACGTTGGGTCTCACTCCCGTGTGCTGTAGTGTGGATGTATGTTGGAGGCTTGGTCCTCCGTGCAGTGCTCTTTGGGTTATGGAATCTTCAAGAAGTGGGGCTTAGTGGGAAGGGGTCAGGTCCCTGGGTCACTGCCCTTGGAAATGTTTAAAGTGGCTCTCAGGGAACCCCACTGAACCAGTAGATAAAATGGACTGGAATGAAAGTGTAAGCCTTACCCTGAATTGCTCCCTGCCTCCCTGTCTCAGCAGGCCACCGCTGCCTCTCATGTGCTCCCACCATGATGCCATCCATTGTGTGACATAACCAAAGTGGCCCCACCAAAGCTTAGCATAAGTTTGAGCCGTTTTCTTCAACCTCTAGACCTGTGAGCTAAGTACCTTATAATGCCAATGGGAGGTAGACAAATACAGTAGTCTTTGTACATACTTATTTGATCCCTCAAGCAAGCCCTTGATGCAGTTGCTACTTCTAGTTCCCATGGCAACAAGTATGATTGGTCAGGACCATCTGCTCTTGCAGACTCTCTCCTCATTTCATTTGCTTAAGTGTTTCCTGACCTGGCCCCAAATTGGCTGTTCCTTCTCCATCCTGTTTTGGCTTGCCTCCTTCATTCTGGCTCAGAGCCCACACCAAACCACCCATTCTGAGATTTTTCTCCCTGAGGCCCTCTCCCTGAGCCCACCACACACTTTTCCTTATGAAGACACGAAATCAGACATACAATTACATACAAAGTAACCTTGTGAGAGAGGGGACATCTGGCCACATCATGGCAACATTTCTCAGAGGATGCTGGGAGCCTGTGGGATCGAAGAAGAGGGCAATCACATGAGGTTGGGACATCTGGTCATGTGACATGTATGGCTCCAAGGGTGGAGAGTTCCACAAACCACAAATCCATGAACATCTACCCCTGGACAGCACCCTAAGGAGAGAGACAAATTTCAGCCCCTGGAGCCAGAGGTTTGACCACCAGAGTGATTGTGGGAAGCCATCAATGGTGTATTAAGCAGAGGGCGAAATTAAACAGGGGAGCCAGGAAGAGCCATGTACTAGCCACTGCTATCCTGATCCTCAGGATTCAGGAATGACTTCCAAATTGCATTTTTTTTAAGTATTCTACTGTCTTTGGTGAGAAAATTCAGGAATTTGAGTCCACATCTCAGAGGAACTATTTCATCTACATATTTTGCACTCCTATGTTTAAAGTTAGGTTGTTTCCCAGACTTCGTGGAGAGCATCCCACGCAGTCCCTCATCTTCAGAAACTGCAGACAACTCACTAATGAAGGGATCACTGTGCATTTAGGTATTATTACCACACAGGGGATGGTTTCCATCTTCAAAACAAAGACAATGATGTTCCATGCCTGGCCAGGGGGATGCCTGTCATCATTTCACGAAAGCTGTGTGTCAAGAGGAATCATTTTGAACTTTTGTTCAGTGTTAAAGGAAGGCTGAACTCTGATTATTTTTTCAGAGTTCTATGTATATATGTGTGTGTGTGTGTGGTATGTGTGTATATGTGATGTATGTATAGTTTGTGTATATGTGGTATGTGTATAGTATGTGTATATGTGATGTGTGTATGGTATGTATATATATGATATGTGTATGGTATGTGTATATATGATGTGTGTGTGCTATGTGTATATGTGATATGTGTATGGTATGTGTATATGTGATATGTGTATGATATGCCTGTGTGTGTAAGTATGCTTGCATGTGTAAGAACACATGCATATGTGTGAGGGCAGAAGTTCATGTCGGGTGTCTTCCTCCACCACTTCTATCCATGTTCCTCACATTCTGGGATTACAGGTGCCATGTTCAGCCGGCATCTTCACGGATGCTGGGAATCCAAACTCTGGTTCTCATGCTTGCGGGGTGAGTGTTTCACCCACTGAAGCATCAGCCCAGGCCCTGGAGTTTCCATTTTCAGAGGCTTTTGAAATCAGTAAGCAGGAAGAGCCACCTGATACATCACTGGTGGCACAGCAGACACAGTCTAAAACTGTGTTTGTGGATTAAATTTTTGACATAACTCAGTTTGGAAGAAATATCATATTCTTTGCCCTCCTTTTCTATGATCTTTGCTGTACTGATTTAAGACAAAATGTCTTGAGAACCCAATAGCATATTCCCTAATTTTGATTCTTGTTTGGTTCCTCAAAGTAGTAATTCCAGTTTCCAGAGGAGTCTGCCCATGCTTATCTTCTTTAAAAGTGTCCCATAGTAGCCCCTCAGAAGGGTTGCCAAAGCCCCTCCCATCTGCCACTTGAGAACTCACTGTGATGACTTTTAACTGTCCACAATAATTCCCTATGTGTTGTTGTTGCTGGAGCCCAGGCCCACATGTGCTGGGCAAGTACTCATCCCTCAGCATCCTTGTACCTTCCTAAAGCAAAGGGCTGTTCTCACATCTTTTAGCATCTCCAGGACCTCACATCATGCCTGATACTTACCAGGCGCCCAGTCTTGTCTGAGTCATAGAAGCCTTCTGCCTGTCCCATCCCCAGCATCAGATTGCTTGGCTTATATGGGGGTGGGGGGGGGGGGTGAAAAACCAGTGACTATAAATCTCTTGAGCTTTCCAGAAGGATTTGTTTCTTGGATCTTCTGCTCTACAGGGTAATATATTTGTCCAGGCTCACAAGCCAGGCAGAGTAAAGACAAACTGCTCTGCTGTGCCACCATTGAAGGATGCTGCAACTCCACAGCTGCACAATGTCATCACCTCATTTACATGCCTGCCTGGCTGAAAACTCCTTTAATAAAAACTGTTTCAAAACTCCGCCAAATTAGAGCATGTCTGAGGACCAGACTTCAGCTGAGCTATGTCTGAGCACTCATTGCCCTCAAAGATTTTTCTGTCTTTATGTTGGAAAACAATGTGCTCCTTTCAAATCTGTTTTATTGAAATGATTGAGACGCTCAAGAAGTCTTTCATAATCACCTGATCTATCCTTGTGAGAAATAATCTCATGCCTCTTAAGCCCCCTCTGCATGGCCTCCTCCTGACTCTTAAAGGGGTCAGGGGGGTGGGCAGGGGACTCTTCCCATTACCTTTGCTATGGAGACTCCCTTAGGAGCAGAGGTACTGGCTTGTGTAGCAAACACAATGGTACCTGCCTTCTGGCCTTGCTATCCCTCAACCTTGATGTTGTAAGACTTGATTTGTAGTGGTATTTGCTCTGCCCATGACCTTGGGCCATACAGCCCAAAGGAGGCAGTGCTGTGAAAGTGACCTCTTATAAGGAATTGGAGAAGGGTCACATGCCTCTTCTCCCTGCTCCTGCCTAGGAGGTGGTTTCACTCCCAGTCAGAACAGAGGACGATTTCTGCTGTCTATTCCATTCTGTACTCGTGAGTGTATTTCCTCAATTTATATCTTAATAAATTCTGTTACCCATTTAATAGACTCACATGGAGCCGGGCGGTGGTGGCGCACGCCTTTAATCCCAGCACTCGGGAGGCAGAGCCAGGCGAATCTCTGTGAGTTCGAGGCCAGCCTGGGCTACCAAGTGAGTTCCAGGAGAGGCGCAAAGCTACACAGAGAAACCCTGTCTCGAAAAACCAAAAAAAAAAAAAAAAAATAGACTCACATGGATTGATCGGAACACTTCCTGCCTCTGCCTCTCTGGTATTTGCTCCACCCATGACCTTAGGCTATACAACTACATTTATTCAGATCTTAAAATTTTAAAAGTTGTTCTTAGCCTCTCTGGCCAGTGGGAGAGTAGTTAATCAGTGGCCTCTTTCCACTGAGCATCTCACTAGTTCTGAAAATAAATGTGGCTTGCGCCCTCTTTATCCTGCATGCTAAAGGCAAGTGCAGCCCAGAGCACTGTACCCATGCCTGTCACACCGTTGTAGACAGGCTGGGAATACTTTCCCTTTGTCCTAACTCTGATCCAATGGCCTAAAAAATCCTCATTGTTTTCTTCTGTGATCCACATGATCAGGACATTGACACTATTAGTATTCACATGTGAGTGAAAACGTCCTTAGATTGTCACAAGTATATACTTAATGGAACTAGTTTCTACTTCCATATGTAGACATTCCTTTCAGTATTGACTTGTACAAAAGCCAGAAAGGTCCATGGGCTTCCTTAGGCTACAGATGACTCAGAATCACATGCTTAGTGCCTTCCCCAGGGGAGCATTGTCACCATAAGAACTCAAAGCCTTCCCTGGGGAGAGTGGGCAGGGAAGAACCCCAAGATGAGATGACATTTCTATCACTCTGATGGAATGGTGCCTCAAATTTTATGTTGTTGTGATTGCTTTCTGGAGCACTTCATTAATAACTGAAATTTTAATCTCTTACATGAGGATGTGCATCAAGACTCTCCAGCCATCTCCCACAGTTACAAAACAAGGGGTGGTGCTTACAACCTCAGGAAGGAACAGACGTGACTTTCAAAAGTCACAGATTGCAATGTAGCTGACACTAAAGGAAACATACCATGACTTCACACTTACTGCCACAACCACACACTTTCCACTGTCACAAACTCCAACACGCCTCCCCCACCACTCATTTGGTGTTGAATTAGAAGTCACTCATGAAAAAAAAACAAACCAAAACCAAAACATTAAAACCCTTGTCAACATTTTCCCCATAGCCTGAGATTCTGAGTGAGGTTAAACTTCAAAGTAACAGGCTACTTGGTTTCCCAGGGAAAAGAAACTCAAGCATGCATAGCGCTCAGGCTGAGGCATGGCTGTTTTCAGCCAGGTTTACAATGAGGATCAGGAACAAAAGCAAAGAAGTGAGCGCTTTTTAAAATGGAAGTAAAGAAAACACACAGAGTTGAAGATTCTTGATAGATTGTATTTCTCTGGGTACCAGAAGTTTATTCCAGAAGAGAAGAGAGTGGAAAGCAGAATGAATAGCCTCTGGCCTGGACTATGTGACCCTCTGACCTGGACCATGTGACCCTCTGACCTGGACTGTGTGACCCTCTGAGTTCCATGGACAGCATCAGATCCAGCCCAAGAATCTTATTCCCCACCAAATGTACTTTAAGCTACTGCTAATATTTAAGGTGTGGGTGGACACCAAGGCTCTGCTGGGAGAGGCTGTGTTCCACCTGGAGTAGAAAGGACACCCCCACACTGGAGGAGAGCTACCTAGGGAGCTGCTGGGGGCAGCTAGAAGCTGCTAAATTGTTGCTTTTCCAGAGGAAGTGGAGGTGTGGGTGTGTGCTGGAGATGCCCTAAGATGCTATCAGCAGGACTTAGTGGGTGAAGGTAATCTATCCAAACAGATTGTAGGAGAAACTGGGGTGTGATTCCTGGAAGTTAGGATGTCTCTGACACCCACCAGGGGCTAAGGGAGCTGCCTGCTGACTGCCCTGGAGTGGACAATGCTGTGCTTGTTAGAATTTGTAATGCCCCCCTTTCTGCCGCCCCCCCCCCACAGGATCATGTTTTGAATAGCTGTTTTCTAGCTAGTGGTGCTATTTTAGGGTGCTAGGGAGCTGTTAGAAGATGGGACCTGGTTGACAGAAGTTGAGAAAAGCCACTGAGTAGAACCAGCACAAGAGAAACTTCAAATGTGCTACAGGCAAAAAAGCTTCCCAAGCCTGTTGGAGCTCAGAGTTCCCATCATGGTACCACATGCCTAGAGGCTGGACTTCAAGCTACAGGATCCAATGTTTTCCTGTTGGTTTTCAGGCCTGCTTTGGTCAGTGTCTCCTTGTTGTTACCAAATCCTTCTTTAGGGGTGTGAGTGTTTATCCTGTGCTTATATATCTTGGGCATGTGTAACTTTCTGTTGTAAGAAGGTCTCATAGCTGAGCATTTGCTTTGAGACTCAGAAGCGACTTTGGAGAGTGTTGGAACCATGAAGACTTCGGCAGTTCTCAGAGTTGAATTAAATACATTTTGCCTTGTGAGATGACCGTGAGCCTTTGGGGGCCAGGGATGGAATGTTGTGATTTGAATCTGAAATGTCCCTGCCAGGAGTTCAAATATTTTTAATGCTTCTTCCCCCAGAAGATGGTGATGTTCTGAGAGGCCATGAAGCCTGGCTGACAGAAGCAGACCACTGTGAGTGAGTCCTTGAAGGACAGAGCCTTTCCTCTAGTTCCTGCATACTGTTTTCTGGTCCACCATGATGTAAATATCCTCTACCATATACTCCCACTGCCATGAGCTCTGCCACGACTTCCCTACCATGGTGACTGAAACAAAACCTTCCTGGAGCTGTCAATATCAGGTGAGATGGTCACAGTGGTGCAAAAATAGTGAATGGGTCCTTCTCCTCGTTACGTACCATCATGACAAGAGACTGTACTTGAAGGAGAAACTAGCTGAGGATTCACGGTGATGAAAATGCATGTTACTTCATGTTCTAAAACAATACAAATATCTCAGCTCACCCCTTAGAAGAATGGACAAACTTTAGCTTATCTCAGCCTACATGAAGCTTTGATATTTACCATGCCACAGTTTAATGAGCGATGGCCACTTTGAATTTGGAAGCTGGACAGATCCCAACCTGCTGAGGCAGGGAGATGACGTTAAATAAAATTTTTGAAATCACATAATTATTTATACAGATTAAGTAGCACTCTTATATCCACTCCTGTTTTGGGCATTTCAGTAGTCCCTCAACCACAATCTTGCTCTCTATGGTTTTGGGTACCCACAACCAACTGTAATCCAAATATATTAAAGAGAAATTTTGAGAGATAAATAATTGTTTCAAACTGCAGAAAATACAATTCTGAGGAATGTGGTGAAATCTAATGTCATCCTACTCTGTCCTACCTGGGATGTGAGCATTGACTTTGTTGGGCACCTGTTAGTTACTGAGCAGCCCGCTCCATTATCAGATCACAGCGCTACAGTGTTTGTATTCAAGCAGCTTTGGCTCTTACCAACTGACCCTTTGCAAACTATTTTTCATGATCTAAGGACAAAAGGCCTGACATAACAACTTTCGAAGAGAAGGATTTATTTTCACTCATGGTTTTAGAAAATTCAGTCCATGGTTGCTTTGCCCCATGAGTTTGGCACGTCATGGCAGCCAGAGCATGCAGGGGAAGGGAGCTATGGGCCTCATGGTTGAACAGGAAACAGAGAGAAGGAAGAATGCAGACACTGAGCAGCTTCACCCTTCCGTGTCGAGGCTCTCAGCCCATGGGGACAACCCCATATTCAGGGTGAGTCTCATACTCTGTTTATCTTCTTTAGAAACATCCTCAGAGGCACCCAAAGGTCTATCCCACCAACCTCCTAAGTGATTCTAAATCCAGTCGAACTGATGGACCTTCCAGAAAGAATCTATAAGGTGCTCTTTGCAAATGAAATAAATTTCTTAATTTAAGGAGAAAAAAAAACATATACTGAAGTTGCAAAGATGTGCAGTCAGAACAAACATTCTATCATGAAGTTCTGAGGAAAAGACATAAATTTAGACTAAGTCTTCATCCGACTTCAACTGGAAAAGTTATGACCACAGTGTATGATACACACCCAGTAAAGATGAAAACAGCATTCAATTATAGGATTTGATTCCAAGCCTCCACTGAAGGGGTCTTAGAATGTATCCTTCCATGATAAGGAGACATGCATGCCCATTGACCTCCCTCCAATTGTCACATCAGCCATTTCTCACAGGCAGCCGCCTGTGAAAACCAATAGAAGAAAATAAAAACAATCAAGTTTTAGATTTTGAATATCATAAGCCAAAGACTCCAGGAAACTACAGTGACTGCATAGAAAATTGATTTAGCAGGGAAAAAAACCACTAATTAAGTCCAAAGCTCCATTTCCTAGTTAGGCCTGAAGGGGGATGGCTGTGGGGATGGGATAGGGTGCTTAACTGGTGGAGACCTCAGACCTTTTGGCTGGGGGAGATGAGGGACCAAACTAGAAACTCAGACTGGACCTAGAAGTCTGCACGTGAAAGGAATCTGCTCCCTTGCCCAGACTGGAGCACAGGAAATGTCAGGTGTGACGGAGAAGACAGCATTCATGGAGAAGTGCCTGAGCCCATCAGCTCACTCCACCTTCCAGCCTGCTCCTCTATACTACAGTCTTTAGACTCATCACCCTCAGCAACCACTTGAACCAATTGCTTATGAATAATACATTGTATTTATGCCATTTTCATCAAAGCAGAGCTTCTTTATTCTGAATTACAAGGACTCTCATGCTACAAGTGTGAGAATAAGGGTGTATATGTGTGAACTTCATACCAGTATCTGCCATCACAGGGGATGTACTTTGCTGGAGAGCCCTGGCTGCTGAAACACTTGCCACAGCAGGGATAAAATCAGACCAGCACTTAAATCTAAGAGTGACGCTTGCAGGATGACAAGCCCTAAGATGCCCAGAAGTGTTGGCCTGTGAGGGACAGCCAAGCCAACCATGGTCCAGAGAGCTTACTAGGGGCAGCTGATGAATTTGACCCTGAAAGGACCGTGATGTTGCAGTGAGGTCCAAGTCCTTGGCAAAGTTTTCAGATGCCTTCAAGGAACAGCTAGTGGCACTGTTTCTCTCTAGAAATGGGTCTGAGCCTGGGGCAGAGAAGAGAACACCAAACATTATGGGGTTGGAAGAGATTTAATACTCAATAGAGCTCCCATGTTGTCTGAAATGTTGTAGTCTGAGACTCATGCTTGCTATGAAAGTCCTTGGTTGTAGCCATAAATGCCAGGCTCTGGTGTGCCTGACACTTACCATAAACTCCTACTTTTTTGTTCTGGGGGGGTCATTACTATTTGACCCTTACCTTGGAATCAATGTCCCTTGGCCCACAATGTCCAATGTCATTGTCACTTTGACTAGAACTATTGGAGCTTTCTTGAACAACATGACTTAAGGCATCTACCTGTCTCAGTAGTGCATTTTGACTATGAAACACCCTCCACGAGCATTATGTTAATTTTTACATTCATCATCAGCTCATAGCGTTCTTTAGAGAGGGGCTGGAAACTTTGGGAGGGTGGTGCCTGGCCAGACAAAGTAGGTCACTGGGAACGTTTCCTTTGGGTTATGGTTTCCCTGGCCCCTTTCTCTTTCTCCAGCTCTTAGTTTCCTATCCACCATGAGGTAAATCGCTCTTGACATGTGCTCCAGCTACCATGAGGTAGTTCTGCCTCATAACAGGGCCAGAATCAATGGGACCAAGTGACTACAGAGAGAAACTTCCAAATCAATGAATCCAAATGAACCTTACTCCGTTGCATTATTAACCTTAAGTGTTTTGTCCCCAGCAATGAGAAAAGTCAATACAAGTCCAAATTTAGGTAAAACTCAACTCCAGGCTAGTTCCTACAAGAAGATACTCTATATGGCATTAGACATCCCAAATATATACTATAAAGAGTAGGTGAAGAGACAACCATTCCCAGAGAAAGGGGTGGTGACATGTGGACTGGAATTTCCACATGTCACTCAAGCTGGATGGACATACCACTGTTGTCAAGGCATAGATTCCAGAGCTGGCCACAGAAACAATTTTTCAGTCTCAAAGCAGAGGAAAGAGCTGGTGTGAATAATACATTTTCATCTAGACCAGTGTTTTCAAACACAGCAGCCGTATCCTATTTGTCAAATCTGTAGTTCCTTTATGTTATGTTCTAGGATGAGTGTTTTTTTGTAGAAATTTCATTTGAAACATGAAATTGTTTACACTGCTGATTCAAATTCAAAACAATACACCGCCTACAGACTCAGCCTGTGATGGATTTTTAAACACATTTAATGCCACAGTATTGCTGTGGAGAAGAGCCATCAAAGTAGCACACTTGCAATTCTCTTTGTGGCAATTCACAGGGACATTTCTGTTGTAGTGACTAAGGTCTGTGGGCAGCCAGACGCCCCCAAAGAGACCCACATTTGCCTTAGAAAAGAGGGGCTTCATAGCCTGAAGCTAGTGAGCAGATTGCTTCACCTCTGTTTCAAAGGTTTCCAGGACAACGTCCTGATGAACAGGAAACACACTGCTAGCTTGAACATAAGGGGAAATATCTGGAATAGGAAATCAGTTAGTCCCAAGGGGTATTTCTAACTCACTAGCCAGAATGATATGGGACCAGATGCTGCTATATGTTATGTTGCTGGAACCAGTGAGGTCTGTTAGTGCTAGCTGCTGGGTCTTGACAGCCTGCCATAAATGTCTGTATACCCAATGGTCTGGGGTATATCTAATAGCCCCTTTACAGCAGTAGACAAGGTGTAGTACCTTACATCAACAACCATGAAGGAAAAGACACAGGGATTTATGGGGCCCTTGATGGTCCTCCCAATTCAACAGACAACTGGGGAGAGCAATATTCTCAATTCTGATCCATGCAGTTTGGGAAATCGGTTTTCAAGTGTGTTTCAGGGTAGGAAAAGGATATGGGTGCTGGGAATGTAAGAGTAATGATCCATAAGGTTCTAGAACACAACCTTGCCCTCTGCTTCACACAATTTTCCTAATTTGAACATCAGCACCTGAGAGGTTATGCTAGAGCATTCTGCAGAACTATGAAATGAGTATATCCCACATGGGGCTGAAGTGGGTAGGTCTTTATAGCCTGCCTCCTTCTTGAGGATGACCCTGGGGAAGGTGTGGACATTGAGGAAGCTATCTCCAACTGAGCTGGGGAAGGGCAGAGCTCAGAATCCATTGATGGCCACACTCCAGACAGCTATGTGTTGGTCCTTCTCTGTATCTGAGATTTCCGCTTGGTAAATTGAACCTTTAGCATTGGGAAATTTCCATCTTGTCTCTGGTAATTCTATCTGACCCTCAAATCTAATCTATCTAATATTAATGTGCTCATTCCCACTGAGTTTATCTGCTCAGCTGCCAAATCAGAATTCCATGGTGCGAGTGGGTTAAACTGCAAAATTGCCTCTGTGACCTAGGGGACAATATCAAGCAGGACAATATGCGTGATTTGAGTTGCAAAGTAAAAGAAAAAATATTTGGGCATGAGCAATATCTGAAGCAATGACAATTTCAAATGCTGAATTTTGGATGGGAAATAAGAATTTGCAGATCGAATAAACCCAACAATAACCTCCAAGCAGAATAAGCCTATCGCCACACATCAAGGTGTAAGCTAGCCAAACTTCTGAAGACAAATGATGCAGAGTGGGGGATGAAATAGAGAAAATGAACATGAACAGTGAAAAGAGGGTGGGGAGATGACTCAGTGGTTGAAGAGCACGTACTGCTCTTTCAGAGAACCCTAGTTCAGTTCCCAGTACCCATGTCAGACAGCTCACAACCACCTGGAATTCCAGTTCCAGGGGATTAGACGCCCTCTTCTGTCCTCTGTGGACATTGCATCCACAAGGCACACATGCACACACACACAGGCACACTATTAAAAAATAAGCAAAAAGAAAGACAAGCACATTACACAGAGAACTATGACACAAATGTTACTTTGTGAAGAATTAAAAACAAAAGAAAATGCAGTGGAGTATTTAAAGTGATGGAAGTAGATATTTAACAATGTAGGCCCTGCCGACCTAGAATGTGTCTTTCAGGCAATTTCTCCATGGTGTTCCTTTTCTCTTTCTGTTTCTTTATGAGATTTATATCTATTATGCCATGTTTTCCTTTAAACTCTTGAGCATTTATAATCACTCTTTTAAAGCCATTTCCTCCAGTGGCTTCCTAGCTGCCACTTCTGTCCTATTGGCTGGTTTTGGCTTCTGTTTTCCAAAAGACAGCTGTGAGTTTCAGGGTCTGGCACCCTCATAGCAGTGGTGTTCTTACTGTGCTGAGCACTGGATTCCCCTAGAATCTGAGCTCAGGTGGAGATTGCTGGGCAGGACCCTGACCAGGGAGGGCCTTGGAGGCCGTGCCAGCAGGGAGGGAAAAGCAGGGATGAACAGGGCAAATGCTGAGCTGTGACATCCTCCCAAAGAAAGTGCCAGCTGACCCATGATGGGCTCTGAAGTTGAGCTCATCTGAAATTTCCCACCATGCAGCCAGAAAGGCATCCCGGCATCCCCATGGCAACCAGTCACCAGCCTGGATTACCCCAGAAAGGAGGTATGCCCTAAGGACAGATAACCCTCCCCAGAGAGGGTTGGCCTAAAGAGATGTGGTAATGGAGGCTGCCTGCCAGAGACCGTCATGGTGGCTGGGAACGCATGTTGACTGTGAGTGAGCCTGTGATTAGCACAGGGCACACAGGAGTCCGCAGTCTGCACCATGGACAGACGTACTGACTTGTGTACTGGATGGGTTTAGTTGTCTTTCTTCCAGGAGTATTGAGGTTTGCTGTAAGCAGCTGCAGCTCATCCTGGTCTGGTCCCTAGAAGCTTATTTTTCAGTTTTGTAATGAGGATTCATAGCAGTGATCCCCAGCTGGGCTACAATTTTCGTTTTGTACCTGGAAGCAACTACTAGAACATGGTATATAGCTCCTGAGGGTGGTGCTGAATACCCTGGAGTGCATGGGACAGATGCCTCTCATCGAAATATCATCAGGTTCAAAATACTCAGAGTCTCAGGGACACGGGCGCCTGCCCTGCCATCTCCTGATTCAGGGCTACTTAAATCCTGCTCAGCAGCCACAGCACTGTGGAGGAACAGCAGTTTTGTCTGGATGGTCAGAATGTAAACACGTGTTCATTATGAAACATCTCATAGTTCTGCAGAGCTCACAAACTCCCTCAGACTCATTCTCTAAAGGACCACATGACATCTCACCCAGGGAGAAGGCAGCTTAACGTGCAGACAGTGAACCCTTTGCAGATTTCTGAGCTCTTTCTATACACAGTCCTTCCTAGCCAGAGCTTGTAGAAGATATTCACTGAACTGAGCATCCTCAATCTCCAACCTCCACTCAGTTCAGCACAGCTGACTGGCTATGACCAGTCAACGACCAATCGATATCCTTGCCTAGCAGACCAGAGCTTGCTCGGATTGTCCTTTTTTTCCAGTACCACAGCCTGGACTGCTACCATTTGAAAACAGAAGCTCCGCATATAGACAGGGCCTGCGTCCCCACAAACAGGAAGGGTGTGTCAGTGCTTCAGGACCACTGGAAGTGAGACTGTCTGACGCTCAGTCTTCCATGGCTTTTCTCCTTCAACTTCCCCCTTTCACCATCTCACTTTTCCTTCATCTTTCCATATCCATGTGTGCGTGTACATGCGTGCACACACGTGTGTGTTATACAGAAGTCACAGATCAATTAAACAGTGAAAATTACTTATAACCATTTCAATCAAATCCCGGGGCTGGGAAGATGGCTCAGTTGGTAAAGTGCTTACTACCTAGCAGGCACGAGGACCTGAGTTCAACCCCCAGACACCACACAAAAAGCCAGATGTGGTGGGCATGTGCTTGTAAGCCCAGTGCCGAGGAGACAGAGACAGACAGACCCCTGGGGCTTGCCGGCCAGACAGCCTAGCCTAGATGGCAAGTTCCAGGACAATGACAGACATAGCCTAGAAGGAGGAGGAGAGGAAAGAAAGAATGAAAAGAGAAAGAGAGAAAAACAGCACCCGAGAAACGACATTCAACATTGGCCTCTGACCTCTATACACATGAGCATACATATACACATGCACCTGCACCCACATACGCACACATATGATGCACAGACACACGCAAAAACAAGAATAGACTCTGATCATTAAACACGATTCACTAGTCCCCAGATTCATAAATAGCACTCTGACAAAATACTTAGGAAACCAATCAAAAATGTCTTGGAAGTTCCTCTGAATATTTTGGACTTCATTTAAAAGCAGCTCCTTCTTCATACACTGGCCTTGTTACCCAAAAGAGCACTGGCCCTGGGGCTCCACACCCTCGTTTGCCCAGGGGGACCTTTGGGTCTGAAGTCTGGCATGTGGTCTCTTCTACAGTCCCCTCCACTCCACAGGAAGCGCTGGCATGGATGGCCAGCTCTGCACTTGCCTGTGCTAACTGATCCATTGGAGAGCAGCCCCAGTGACTAAGTCCCGTGCAGCTCCACGGGGATGCCTGCATGGCAGACACCCAGACTCTCACATCAGAAGGGCAAGTAAGTCTCTGGGCTCCCAGTTGGATGCCTGTTGAAGATTTCACCCATGTCCCTCTTCTCTTGTACAATTTCTGCACCGTCTAGAAAGCAGTCACATCTAAGTCTCGCTGTTTACATCGGGGGGGGGGGGGGGGTGGCAGGCAAGTCATCCAGTGCCAAATAGCTGCCGAGCTTGGCTTGCTTTCTGGATTTGTGAGGTGTGGGTTGAATCTTTGACGACCGGTTGCTTTCCGCACTGTGCCGCTGTCTGTTCATGTCCCCCGTGGCAGCAGCCGTTGATATTCACTGGGGACACATCTTTCAAATCAATGGAGCCGACTGCTGAGCGCCAGTCCCTGAACACCAGCGAGCAGAAAACTCTGTGGGGTGACTGTGGGAGTGACCGCTGCAGCGGCGGCTTGGCTTCCTCTGTGCCCAAGTGTCCCCCACACTCACAGATCACACTCGGCTGAACTTCCAAATACACTCTCCACTGACAGAGCCTGTACTGGAAGGACAGCAGCCATGAGTACTAAATCCTGCAATGCCTGTGCTGTGTCCTGTGTTCTCACATCTTACGGCATCATGAGTATCTGTCCAAGGGGTCACAGTCACTCAGGGTTTGTTTAGAAACTTAGTTTAATGGCTTTGAAATGCTCCATTCCCCAGGTATGGATGCATCAGTCAACCAGTCCCCCACTATTGGAGTGTTTCTCTCCTCTAGTTCTTTCTAGTGCAGTATTCTCATCTACAAAGAGGGGGAGAATAAGCCGAAATGTGAGGTGGAGACAGCCCAGTGTGGGAAGGCCTTCGGAGTGTGAGGAATAGCGCCGCTGCCCTCCCCCACTCCCCCACGCCGCCCCGTAGTGAGCACCAAAGACTCAGAGGAGCGAAAGTGGTGTGGTTTGCGTCCATAGCCTTATACATTCCTAAGCCACCAACAGAGATAAAAGTGGCAGGGTGCACCTTGGGAGTACAAAGAACAGTTTTTACATAGCTCTAAACACAGGCCCCTCCCCACTCTCCTCATTGGCTGAGTGAGGGGGGCGGGTACAACCTTCCCATCATCTACCACTTAAGTATGTCTATTTCTCAACAAAGGACCATGCATGGGTTCATCTGTTTTACACCATGTTTGTTTTAAAGCTTTTCAGGAACATAACCTTGTCATGCCTTCAGGTTGTTAGACAGCTGGCTGTTAATTTTTACCCTAAATGTCCAGTTTGGGCAGGGATAGAGCACTAGCAAGTGTTATCAGAGAGTCCAGAGTTTTCCTTACATCTGTATCTGGACCAAAGCTGCCTCAAAGCACTTGTGAAAATAGACTACTATTTTTTTTTTAATTTTTATTTTGCAATACAATTCAATTCTACATATCAGCCACAGATTCCCTTGTTCTCCCCCCTCCCGCCCCCCCTCACCTTCCTCCCCCCCAGCCCGCCCCCCATTCCATCTCCTCCAGGGCAAAGCCTTCCCCGCAGCCTGAGATCAACCTGGTAGACTCAGTCCAGGTAGGTCCAGTCCCCTCCTCCCAGGCTGAGCCAAGGGACCCTGCATAGGCCCCAGGTTTCAAACAGCCGACTCATGCAATGAGCACAGGACCCGGTCCCACTGCCTGGATGCCTCCCAAACAGATCAAGCCAATCAACTGTCTCACCCACTCAGAGGGCCTGATCCAGTTGGTGACCCCTCAGGCATTGGTTCATATTTCATATGTTTCTGTTCGTTTGGCTATTTGTCCCTGTGCTTTATCCAACCTTGGTCTCAACAATTCTCGCTCATATAAACCCTCCTCATTCTCGCTAATTGGACTCCCAGAGATCCACCTGGGGCCTAGTCATGGATCTCTGCATCCAGATCCCTCAGTAGTTGGATGAGGTTTCCAGCATGACAATTAGGGTGTTTGGCCATCCCATCACCAGAGTAGGTCAGTTCTGGCTGTCTCTCGACGATTGCCAGCAGTCTGTTGTGGGGGTATCTTTGTGGATTTCTGTGGGCCTCTCTAGCACTTTGCTTCTTCCTATTCTCATGTGGTCTTCATTTACCATGGTCTCCTATTCCTTGTTCTCCCTCTCTGTTGTTGATCCAGCTGGGATCTCCCGATCCCCCAAGCTCTCTTTCCCTTGACCCTCGCCCTTCACTACCCCCACTCATGTCCAGGCTGTTCATGTAGATCTCTTCCATTTCTCTGTCATTGGGCGATCCCCGTGTCTTTCTTGGGGTCCTGTTTTCCAGGTAGCCTCCCTGGTGATGTGAGTAGCAGTCCAGTCATCCTTGTTCCACATCTAGTATCCTCCTATGAGAGGTAACCCAGACTCAGACTACTATTTTTTAATGTCTTACAAAAACACACTGGGACTCACCATCTGATGTTGTCTCCTATTGTAAGTAAACAGGAGCACACTATTAAGTAATCTATAAATTGGGGTGCTTAAAAGACTCTCCCCTGAGGAGACAGGACACAGGTGGTGGTCAGGAGACAAAGCAGGAGAATGGCAGATACAAGGCTTGGAACAGGAAGAGCAGGTCCCCAGCTCTAACCCCAGAAAGGGGACAGCAGCAGTAGGCAGCCCCTGCCTCACCGGGAGTTTGAAGGGCCGCACTGCAGTTAGGGAGGGTCAGATGAGCACAGTGTGAATGGGGCTTGTGGTACTCCTCTGACCAGACTGATGCAGTTCTTGGAAGATGGCCCATTCCTTGCCGTTAAGGGGGCTGCGGTCTCGAGATCCCTGCCCCGGCTTTAGTGCATACCATACAGTTGATGACCCCATCATTACACAATTCCCTCAGCCACACCTTCTTCCCTCCTCGGTCTCAGAAAAAGACTGAAGGCTAATTAAAAGAGGCTTGGTGAGTTCCATTAAAGGCAGAAATCAAATGAGCTGGTGTGCTCGGACACAGCAGGGATGGAACCGCTTCGGCTCAATCTGAATAACAGAAAAGGGAGAGGAACCAGCTCCACTCCCACCTCCTCACTCTGCCCTCACACTTCACCTGAATGAGTCCAGGGGTAGCATTCCCCAATAGCACAGGTGAGTGGGTCTTTTGCCGGCACCTGCCTTTGGTGGCACTTCCGGTCAGGCACGTTATTGGTGTGATAGGTTGTTCAGCCCAAACTCCTGGCTGTTTGTTTCCTGAAACCCAATTACGCAACAGGCTCGTATAATATTGAATTACACATCTCACAATATTCCAGATAGCTCATTTCTTCTGGGAATTACATGCCTCTAATTGTATCACAAAAATGCTGACACCCAGCAGAATGGTAATGAGACAGGCACCCCAGCAGCAGGGGGCTGGGAAATGCAAATCAAGAGGGCATGCCTGGGCATGCCTAAGCATTGCTACAGTGCCAGTCAAGGCAAAATGTACAGGAAGCAATGCCATGAGGCCTGCTAATGATGGCATATATACCTCCCACTCCAGCAACTTTCGTGTGCCTTAACAGCCTACAGAAGGCCTCCTATCTCAGAGCTTAAAAGACTCCTGTTATTCTGTCAAAGGCTCCTAACCTCTTCATATAACCATCTTTTCAGAGAGCAGATGGCTCAGAAAACCACAGTAACTGTTGATAATGAATGCTCTTAGAAGCCCAGATTCTCACAGAACTGAAGCATTTCTCCCTCTAGCTGCTGAGATGGCTGCTGGCTGACATTCTTTAAGGATCACCAGAATGAAGGCAGCTTCTTCACCCCAGGGCATGCCACTAAGGGCCAGAAAAACCCCCCACTGCATGCTTGGCTCTCTTGGAAAAACAGGCAATGCGACCACCATGAAGGTCCACCCAGCTCCAGAGCATGCGTGGAGCAGGCCCATGCTCGTGGAAGCCAGATCAATGCCTATCCACCGCTGCCAAAGACTGCCTGGCGTTTCCCACCGGTCCTGATCTGGAAAGCACTGCCCGCCTAACTGTACTCTCTGCCCCCGAATGAGTTTGAATCAGCATCCCTTTTCCATCAAGCTCAGAGGCCCATGAAATCTAGCTGCACCCTCTCCAAATGCAGGTGCTCACTGAAGTCACACCTCAACCCCACCTGTGCCATATACACAATGCCACTGCCTCATTGTTCTCTTTCATTGTGGAAGAACACAGGAAGGCAGTTGATAGGTCTCTCTCAGAGATTGACATGCACAAGAATGGATCAGCATATAGAAGGAGAAGCCATATGAAGAAATTATCAGCATATCACATTTGTCTCAGGGTGGGGGGACTTGAGTGTCACAGAAATATCACAGTTGTAAGGGTGGAGAGGTGGCTCAGAGGTTAAGAGTGTTAACTGCTCTTGGAATTGGTTCCCAACACCTAAGTTGGGCATCTCACAACTGCCTGTAACTCCAGATCCAGGGGGATCAAATGCCTCTGGCCTCTGCCCTTGGGGCACATGAATGCACACCACATGTGCACACACACACACACACATTTTTTTTTTAATGGATTGTTCACAACCTAAGACCTGGCCCTGAGTCCCACTAAAGGATGAGGTGGCAGGAAGATAAGAAGAGAGTGCCACCCAGCAGAGCAGAAAGTCCTGGCCACTCCTACTGAGGGCTACTCCTAGCTTCAATGAGGTATCTGCATTCCCAGAGGGCCTACCAATTCAAGTATGTGATAACTTATTCTTCCTTATTGGGGTGTGGGAGATAGGGCTGAGGAGAGAAGGTGCCTGGTAACCTTTGCCCCCTGCTTAGTTCTCAGCCCCACACAGAATCTAGAGAGGTCAGAGGCCTTGGTCATGATGAGGTTAGTAGCAGCACATCTCTCTATTTCAACAGCAGTGCCCTTTGTCCACAGCACAATGCCCCTGAAATACCATAAACCTGTACTGAATAGCACTTCCCTTGAGGGGCACACCTGGGACCTTAATTCCGATTCAAAGATTAAAGCTAGAATGGTGGTGTTTTGAGGGACTTGCAGAATTTAGTTCACATGAAGCAAATGCAAATCTTTCATAATCCTTTTCCAAAACTGATTGTTTTACTGTCGTATTGTCCTCTTACATAGTGCTTGTTTTCAAAGAGCCGATTCCCTTCACATATCCCATGATACACTTAGAGCAATTCTCCCCAGCCCATTCTGCTCCTTTCCCCTCCCCCACCACCTCTCTCTAATCACTTTCCTTCCTCTGGTCTCTCTCTGGTTTTGTGTCTGTACATGTGGTTTTAGATCTCTATAAATAATTCTAGGACCCACATATAAGAGAAAACATGTGATATTTGTCTTTGTGTGTCCAAAGGACTCTAAGTCAACATACCACAGAGACACCAGAGAACGAAATAATATCATTTGTCTGAAAATGGAATTCAGTACAGAATATCATGCTTACACTGATTTTTTATACTAACAAAAGCTAAGACTCCAAAATCAATAACTGTAACTTAAAACTCTTCTTACTCACACTTTCTCAAGTATGTTTGTTCTTGTAGATATTTTTCCTCTAGAACCAGAAGACCATTGGCCACAGAGTTGAGTGAGCACGTAAGGGACACCCCAGGCTACACTGATCCAACATGAATCCTACCAATAACAGTTATTGAATACCAGAGGTCAATACAGAGGGAGAGAGGGGGGCTACAGACATGAAAACATTCAGTCTGCTGTGGAGCTGATAAATTGGCTTGTTGAACTGAATGACTAATTTCCTTTTAAACTCAGGTATGTTCCATG
Organism: Peromyscus eremicus; assembly: GCF_949786415.1. NCBI lineage: Eukaryota > Metazoa > Chordata > Mammalia > Rodentia > Cricetidae > Peromyscus > Peromyscus eremicus. The sequence continues at coordinate 60,982,243 of NC_081418.1, read as the reverse complement.
GGTTCAACTATCTATTGTAACTTGTGGAGAAAGAAAGCTGTCCAGGGAGGGTTGCTCAAAATCAGACATCAGTTGTTGTAGTGAAAGTGTAGGACACAGCTCTCTGAGAACCACCATAAGAAGACACAAGTAGTTACTGACATTAAAGCAGGGTGTTTGTGTAAGAAAAAGCACAGAGGCTAGAAAGATGGCCAGGTGGTTAAAATCACAGTCTGCTCTTCCAGGGAACTGGGGTTTAATTCCCAACACCCATTGGTAGCTCACAATCCTCTGTAACTGCAGTTCCAGGTGATGCCCTCTTGGGTCTCTACAGGCCCTGCATGCACATGGTGCACACACATGCATACAGACAAAACATCCATACAAAAAATAAGGGTTCTTTTAAAAGCAAGGCAAAGCACAGATGGCTGAGCTTGCCACAGGCACCCTCAGCAGATTCTTCAAGGTTACACTGGGCACTTGCCCTTCAACAAGTTCTCCAGGCAAATCTGCCAAGGATCCAAGCTTGAGATATAACATAATGATAAATAAATATGTTAGTCTTAAGCCTGGAAGACATTCCTTCTCTTGGGTGGCTCAGTTGTACTGATGTGCCAAAAGCTTTCAAAATTCTAACTCATCCAACAAAACGTTCATGTATCAGGAGGGAAGAGATAGTCTTCTACAAACTACATGTCAGTCAGTCAGTCAGTCATGGTAAACAGAAAACACCTACAACCCACCTTAGTGTGTGTCCAATCCACAGAACATTCCACAAAAGGAGGGCCTTGGGACAGTTTGCCAAAGAGAAAATTTCAGTTTAGATAATGCAGCACAGACATGAAACACATTGAGGTACTACCTGTGGTCGAATGACCTAAGCCATATCTCAGTGTGTCAGCAGAGCATCGATTTCTATTCCTTTTCTAAAAATTAGGCATTACTGAAGTCACTATAGTGTAAATAAAACTCCCAGCAACAAGATTTTAAAGTCACTGCTGTTTTTCTTGTTACAACTGTTGCAAAATATTCCATTTAAGAAGAAAAAAATGAAGAACTAGGTCTCTGATTTGTCTGTAGTTGTTAGCATCGTTAGCAACTCTGTAGCCTGCCGTTCTTGTCCAACACAACCATACACCTTTGCAAGACCTAGCAATTTAAAAATACATTACTTTATAAAAAAAAATCTATAAAATCTATAAAATCTATAAAAAAACAAAGAGGAGTTTTTTGGACATTAGATTCAATTTGTATATGTAGTCTGATAAAAATTAAAGCCAACTATGCATTTATTAACTCTTTCAAGGGTTAGGAAGCAGAGCCTGGAGATGGCTCGGGCACTAAGGTGTTCGGCATGCAAGCATGAGGACCTGAGTTTGGATCCCCAAGACCCATGTAAAAGGCAGTTGTCACAGTGCCTGCCTGTGATCTGAGCCATGGTGGTGCAGAGATGGCAGGTCCCTAGGGTTTCCAGGTCAGAGATCTTGTCTCAAAAAACAGGGAGAGAGAGAGAGAGAGAGAGAGAGAGAGAGAGAGAGAGAGAGAGAGTAGGTGAGGAAGACTCTCAGTGTTGACCTCTGACCTACACACACGCGCGCGCACACACACACACACACACACACACACACACAAATTATTTGAAGTGAAAAACAAAAAAATCTGTTAAATGTTACAAGGTCTTGAAATCATTTTGCTTTCTTTAAATGTTTTTGCTAATGATGTGTAAAGTTCTAACAGAAACAAACAGAACCAGCGATGTGCTCTCCATCTTTCTCTTCCCTTCCTCCCTTCTCTTCTTCCGTTTTCTTTCCCCTACCCTCTCCCTAACCTCCATCACTTTCTTTCTCAATTCTCCTCCAATGCCATTCTTCTATAACCATGAGTTCCCTCCTTTTAAGTAGTGGGTTGGGGTAGTTCAAGTGACTCCCAAAATAACATAGGCTGTTGCTGTTGTCCATGGACACCTCTCAGAAGGTAAAGAAAGGTCCCTATTACTGAACATATCACACACTTTGGACACAGGACTCAGAAAATAAGGCCTAAAAGCCGCCTTTTTCCTGTGATCTAGCTTTTTTTGTCTCTGTGTGTGTGTGGGTGTGGGTGTGTGTGAGTGTGTGTGTGTGTGTGTACGAACGTGTAGGGGACAGATGTTGATACCAGGCATCTTCCTTTGTCATGCTCTTCCTTATTGTTTCAGACAGGGACTTGGGCATTCTCCTGTTACTGTTCCCTGCATTGAGATTGCAGCTGTGTGCTGCTATACCCAGATTTCACATGGGTGGTGGGGATTGAACTCAGATCCCCATGTGCCTTAGGGTTTCTATTACTGTGAAGAGACACCATGACCACGGTAACTCTTATAAAGGAAAACATTTAATTGGAGTGGCTCACTTACAGTTCAGAGGTTCAGTCCATTGTCATCATGACAGGGAATATGACAGCATGCAGGTAGACGTGGTGCTGGAGTAGTAGCTGAGAGTCCTACATCTTGCAGGTAACAGGAAGAAGACTGTGACACTGAGCAAAGGTTAAGCAAAAGACCTCAAAGCTCACCTCCACAGTGACACACTTCCTCCAATAAGGCCATATCTACCCCAACAAGGCCACATCTCCCTTTGGGGGTCATTTTCTTTCAGACCACCACAGAGGAAAACAATCATTAGCCCCTTCCAGTTGTGACACCTATGAACTGTAACAATGACCAGCATGACAAGGTATCCCTAAAGGTGCAATAGTGGCACTCATATCTTGGAGGTAGTCAACAGATAGCTGATTGGCCTTAAGGCCCACTCAACAGGGGGGAATCATGCCTGGCACTAGATAATCAACTGCTGAAGACTAGTGAAGTCATGGGTCTCAGAAGAGAACCTCTTAGTGCCACTTTACTGGGCCAGCATGATTCCTCACTACATTCTTAAACTTGCCCTCATACCCTCAGTAGGTATAGATTTAATACCTCATCAAAGAAGCTTTTCTTCACAACCGAAGCAGATCATGACGGAAAGCTACAACTGGTCATGAGATCAGTGGATTGTGGGGATCCCATTGCCAGTGGACACAGCTGTAACACAACCTCTGTCCCTAAAGCTCAGCGAACATCATGGAAGAGGGCAGAAAGACACAAAGGCCAAAGAACCGGGAAGACTGCTGTGAGATTGTGTCTCCTGGAAATGACACGGAAGCTACTCATGAAACCTCAACAATATGGCTTCCTAAACAAGAATTGAACAATGTTAATATCAACAGACATTATATCAGCAGCTGCAGAAAGGAGAAATCTCTAAATTTCCACCCTAGACAAAGAACTAAGGTAACTAATGACTGCTGGGCAGGGAGAATTAGGCTCTCCCAGAGATGAGCTCATCCAGATGTGCTCATCTGGTTATTCACAGTAGCTCTTCTGTGCACTGCCTCAGAAGTCTGACTCAGATGGATTTCACCACTGGGGAACACTCCCTGTGACCCATATGCAGGCTCACCCCATGGGATGGCCTAGCCTGTGTTCATAGGGAGGCAAGCGAGTGAAGACAAGCTGTAACCCCAGATCCATCTCTATGGGGTTCCTGCAGCCTGAAACTCTGCTCAGTGGGCACTGAATGTGCAGGACAGATTTTCTGCAGCCCATGCTGTCGTCAGGTCCCCAGTTGCAAGAGATTTCCTTTGTCTTACTCCTCTGACCTAAGGGTGGTGTTGTATGACTTTTGCAGGGGGACATGAATGCAAGTCTGTTCTCCCCTACAGAGGCCACCAACAGCAGACCAAAGAAGCCATCTCACCAGGGTCTAGTTTGGGTATTTACAGAGCATGAGCAACTTAAGGGCAGCTAGAGGACCAAAGCCCTCACCCAGCAAAACTAACTGCCCAGGGAGGGGTGGAGCCCAGCAACCAGCCTTCCGCATGTACCCTCTCTGCTTCCGTGAGGAGGGCAATGTTACTGGGCACAATCTTTTGGGAGCCTCCTGTAGCTAATTACAGCTGTTCTGATGTAAAGGCAACAATGACATTCCACAAGCAGTAACAGCCTCTGCCTTGGGGCTCATTTTCTCTACCCAGAACCTTCCCTCTGTGAAGTTACCCTCCAATTGTCCTGACCTATGAATGTTACCTGCTGCAACTCTGGCTGGCACATCAGCCCAAACTGCCCTCAGCAAGGACTCCTGGTGGGCTTCCGCACTGGTAAGAGTGGGCTGAATCAGCCTCAGATGTTTTCTCCTGTTGACCTCACTTTGAAGTCCTGGCCATTGCCCTCGTTCTGCAGAAGCAGAAGGCCCCAAAGTCCCAGCGATTACAGAGGAAAGTCTTTGTAGAGGATTGATTGGAAGTCGTTAATCCAGCTTTATATAGGAGAATACCAATAACACAATATAAAGCATTACTTTTAATTAACAAAAGCAATTAGCACTAATTTAAAAGCACTCACATTTGTCAAAGAGCCATTTCACCTTAATTGCTAGGTGTGTTAAATAGGCAATTAAAAACAAATTAAAATGAAGACCATAGATAAAGGGGGCAGGCAAATACATCTGTGACAGCCGACACAGACGTGCTTCAGACCCTACAAAGCTGCCTGCATAACTATTGTGTGGGCTGTTGCCCTGGGGTGGGTAACCAGACAATGGCATGGTATTGAAAAATGGATTTTAAAAACAAAGAAAGGGGTAAAGATTCCTACCACCAAGTCTAGTGTCCTAAATTCAATCCCAGAAACCCACATCTAAAAATGAAGAACTGACTCCTGCAAATTGTCCTCTGACCTCCAAAAGCATGCCCAGGTACATGCATGCTGACAGATATGCATGTACATTACCGCACAATAAAAAGATAAATATAAAAACAGAGTAAGCAAATTTGAATTTTGGCCTGGAAAGACAAAATTTCCCTCTGAAATTTTACAGAGTCCAAAGGAGTACTCCCTGCCTGGCCTTTGGTGACTTCTACAAGCAATGCAGGCACTGTTCTGCCTTCCAGCCACTTCGTGGGACGCTGTGTGATAAGTCAAGCTGTTTCAAGTGTTCAGGTGTGTGGGGCGTTTACCCAACCACCCCCACAGTTCCCCAGAGTTTTGAGTGCGAGCAGCAGGAAATATTAGATAGAAGGATTTATTGCGGAGAATATCGCGGAGATAAACAGATAGAAAATAAAGGATAGCCTCGAGAGGGCCTGGAACCTATTCCAACGGGCCCCGACTGCCTCTGCCCCAGGGTTTTTATAGAGACGCCAAGGGGTGGAGCAAAAGACCTCCTCCCCCAGCACAGCCAAGTGCAGACCATCTCAGACACCTGCACTCAGGCCCGTGGTCTAATCATCCTCTATGAGGACCTGCTGGGTAAAGCCACGAGGAACCCGAGAACGGGCTCCCACAGGTCCCCCTTTCTTAATATATAAAAAAATAACTATTAATGGCTTACAGCAATCTCCAAGCTGTTACACCTCCCAATATGGAGTAGAGGATGATATAGATGGCATTTTTCTTTTGAATTAGGTCCAAGGTGACTACAGCAGTCTTAGCTGCCTCAAGCCCTTTCTAAGCCAAAAACTCTTAAGGCAACTACAAACTTAAAGAATCCCTTAGCTTCATCATTACCATTAACAGGTTAACATAAATATTGCTATACATAATCACAATTCTCTCAATCTTACAACTCAAAGCAAACTCATAACAGAACCATTTGAATTAGCATATATGGTGCTAAACATAGTTAACAATTTTCTCCGTCTTACAACTTTAACTCAATCATTTGAATTTTCTTGCTAACAGAACATAGGAAAAACTTCAATGTATTCACATCAAACTTAAATATTTCCTTAACTCCACAAAACCAGGGTGATTATCAATAGGTTTCTGCAAACATAATTCAATCTCATAACTCCTCCTTTTCTTTATAATTTTTTAAACAAAATCTCAAACCTAGTTAGAGGAACCCAAACTTATACAATTCCTACAAACCCATATTGAAAAGCAATATTTTCAGTCTAACCATGAACACTTTGAAAACTTTTAGTAAAACATCCAAAAGCAGTTTCTTAATAAAACTCTTTACACACTTTTAAAGTAGTCTCTTAGTATACCCCATTTGCATTTCTTACTAACAAAAACATGACATTAATCCACTCAAACAACTTTTGAAATTAGACTAAGGAATATTAACTCTCCCTCTTTTCTTTATAATTTAGGCAAAATCTCAAGCCTAGTTAGAAAACCCAAACTTTTCAATTTAAACAGTTCCGTTTGTAACACAAAACCAGTTCTGTATGTAATTCCATTTTTACATAAACAGTTCCACAAAACAATTGCATTTTTAACACAGAATACATGAATCAATTAATAAAGCATATATGCATACACATCTTGACTCTAGGTAGAAATAATAAATTTCTTCATTTAAACAGTTCCTTTTTTTATGAATAAACTCAAAATTGTCCCATTGCAATGAAATCTCTATTGTTCATTTCATTTCTTAAGTCCCAAAATTCAAATGATAAATTCTGGTACGAGCCTTCCAAATATGAAGAAATCCATAACCAAAATCTTTGTAGTTTTATCTCATTTTAAGTTCAAAAAGTTCAAACAAGAAATAAATTCTAGTATCAGGCTTTCACTTCCAAATATGAAGAGATGGTTTTTAACCAAAACTTTTTGCCGTTAACAATTTTACTTCAAACAAGCGTCTCTGCAACTTTTGTTCTCACAGACAGACCTTTTTAGGGACAGTAGTATTCTAAACCGCACCGTTTTTGATGTTAGCTCAGGTTTTTCTGTGTTGCGTTGATTTTCCATGAATCTCAGCTGCGGATGCCTTGTGCTAGTTCTGGCGTCCGCCATTCTTAGCTTCTTAGCGGCTTCTGGAGCTTTTGAAAAACCGCTCAGACTGCCTGCTTTGCAGTCTGCTAGGACACTAACTTCTGTATGTCTCAGGTTCTTTCACCATATACATTAAGAATAGACTCACACTTAACATTTACACTTTACAAACTCACATATAACCTTTTGCCTTGCAAAGCATTTAGACTCACATTCAACATCTACATTTTACAAACTCACATATAACGTATTAACATCTACTTATTTATACTCCTTAAGGAAACTATAGAACTACTTTAGCAAATATATTTCTTATTACTTATATATTTCTTATATTCATTCCATCTTATTCTTATTTAAACTTACATTTACAGCTAACATCTTTTCTTACAAGCTTATCACTACATGTCTTAAGACTACCTTAGATACTTCTTGCAAGCTTATATTCTTAAAGGATCTATAGATCTATTTTACAAACTTATATAGGGCTACCATTAGCATATATTTAACTTAGCAAACACCTAAAGATTTTTTAACACAGATCTAACAAGAGAATTTTTATAAACTTACATATCTTATTTTCATCTTTTTCTATTTCTTACTCTTATTATCACTATCTCTATTAGAAAGATTCTTAACTAGACAGGAAGTACATACATCATTGCTAATGTTTAGAGTTTATAGTCAGCTTTGTTATAAAACACTGGGATTTAGTGAGTGTTGTTATAGAATTGTGATAGTTGTTGCTAGGGGACTGTAACCTTCCCAGGATGATGCCACACTCCAAAGTTGCCAGTTCTCTCAGCCGTTCCGGACCCAGCAGAGATGCACTGTCAGTGGTAGACGGTGTTTAACTAGAGGCTGTCCCTTCACCCAAATTCATAATAGTTCCCCTAAGTGCTTCAATTCAGACAAATGTTTCTATTACAGCAGTACTCTTGGTTTGTTCTACCGAAAAACTTCCCTTCATGCTGACGGTGAAATTACCGTATTTAGCTGCTGTAAGCTCTTTGCCAAATATCGCACAGTTATTAGGTGATATAAAGTATTTTTCCAAAGGAGCTAGTAAAGCCAAAAGCGGCACAGCTCCGAACTCTATTTCCTCACTGTTTGCATTAACCAGTGACAAAACCTCAGAAACACTAATTGAGCCACTTTCATTCTGGTTCCATTGTAGGAACATCATTGGAGCTGACCTTTCTTAGTTCCAAGCTCCTTACGAAACGCTCCGGTAATCACCGAGCTTCATTCTCCTCTTGTGAAAAAACACAAACATGTCCTCGACCCCATATTAACACAGGATCGGGACCCTTCCACAATCCCGAGCAGGGATCTTTCCATTTCGCATTACCCTCAGCTAAAGGACCAGGAAGATTGGAGTGAACTCTAATATGGCCCACAAAGCATGGCAGCTTTCTTTTGTAGATAGCATAAGTTTCCTTCATATCTAAGACAACGTTCAGTGTATAAACTGCTCTCTCTTGCTTTAAGGATTTTAAAGTGGCTTGTTTGATCTTATAGGTAGCTTTCTGTCATCCAACTACCGTTAAAACTTTGCACAGCTATTAGGGTAAATAAGTCATTTTACCAACCCCCAAACCGCGAAGTGCCTAGTTCCATATCCTTTCAATGTTTCATTGGAACTGACACTTAAAACTTAGATGATTTTCCTCCTTATTCTTTTAAAAGCTGTATTTTAAAGTTTACCATGAACGTATTTTCGAGCTGACAAAAGTGTTTCAGGGCAATGTCGCCATCTTTAGCAGAAAAACTACCTTTCCCAGAATGCATTTCCCTTATATCAGTCCATAATAGTATCAGTCCCTTAAATCAGTCCTTTATATCATTTCCCTTATATCAGTCATTTCCCATAGTTCTTTTTGGGTCTGAGTCAACTTTTAAGTTCTTTTTTACCAGACTTGCTTACAAATTCTTGCCTGGGAGGTTTGAACAAAGTTTTTTGCTTTTGCAACAGGAGATTTGAACAAGCATTTTACATTTTCAATTATGGGACATTGGGAGGTTTCTGGTCTCTCCTCAGCTGGCTTTAACAGGTGTCTCTCCTTTAATTGACACTGGCCCCCAAATCAGAACTGCACCTGCCTCGTTAGCCGGCATTGAGGCTGGCGTTTCTGATAGCAACTTTCCTAGGGGCTTGTGTTTTAGCCAGCCAGTGAAAAACAAGATCACGTACAACAGCTTTTCCATAGCTCCTTCAGAGAGATTTTCTCCCACTGATCTATCTCATTTTGCTTGTTCCTTTCCCCCCAGATGCAGAGTTTCAGGTATCTATCTGCAGCTCTGTACCTCTGCTAGCTGCCCTTGGAAGTAGGGGCTTTTTTTCTCCCCCCCGAATCTGCCTCAAATTCTAGCAGCTTTTTCAGGTCACATTTTCTGGGGAGGATTATGTCCCTTCTGTTTCTTCAGAGTCTTTCTCCCAGACAGTTCCCAGTTTGGTCTCAGTTTATCCCCTCTACCCCAGAAACAGTTTCCGACACTACAGTGGCGGCTTTCCCTGCTACTGAAGGTAGGAGTTTTTTGTCTGTTTCTGTTTTAAGGGTTTGTGTGGTTTGCGTACAGACTGAAAGTCTAACAAGGGAGGTTTTTGCCATTTCTAAACTCCCATTAGGACAGGTGTTTTGCCTTATCAGACCTTCACCTGGCCCAGTCCCCCAGTGGGTTGCATTTGCTTGTCTGGGTGCTCAAGGACAGAGCTTATTCCAGAGGCAATCACCCCTCAGGGCTACACTCCCTCATCTCAGGGGAGTCAGTTGAAACAAAGCTTTTCTCAAAGAGGTGTTTTCTCTGACAGAAAAGAAAGCTGTACTCCTGGATAATTCTGTTCTGCCCTGGCTGGGCTCTTTCCCCAGACAGCGTTCTGACTCAGCAGCACAACTGCTTCAGACACAGTTCAGCTTTACTGTTTTCCCAGAAAGGTCCTTATTCTGATAGGAAAGCTTTTTCTCAGATTTCTTTTTTTCAGCTGTGGACCTATCTACCCGGGACTTGTAGGAAAGCAGACAACTGTGCCGTTTCCACTGGCTTTAGCTTTGTTTGTTCATTAGCAGTCTTCCCCTGGGTCGTGCACCTTCCTGCCTCAGCTCTGTGCTCCAGGAAGTTTACCACTGCAGGAACCCTAGTATCCCCGAAATGCACCCCAACTCAGAGACGCTGGCCAGTCACCTCTGGGTTTTTGGTCAGAATCGAGGATACAATGCTTCAGGGGATCTTTGCGTTAGGACGATTAGGAGCACCTTTTCATTCTGAAACGCTCACTCAGAAACAAAACCCTTGATGCCTCAGCTCGGTTGTAACTGAAAAGCTTGACTTTTTTGCTTTTCTCAGGTAAAGTTTCCCGCCCTTTTGGGCTCTCTGTAGCTTTTTACCCACACTCTCCCAAGTGTTTCCCTCAGGGTACTCTGACCCACTGTCTTTTACTAGCTTGAAGAGGCAGAGCTTAGAAGAGGTGTTTAGGAACTTGCCCCTGCCTCCTGCATTGCAGGGAGGATTTTTAAAGCTTGAAAGAGAACTTAGGTTTTGCTGTCTTCAGAGGTTTGTTGTTTTCCCTTAGAGCTAATCACAGGTGGTCCCCATACTAATATCTTCAGGTGATTCTAATTTTTGCCCTTTTGAGAGAAAGTTAAAGGCTTTAGTTTTCAAGTTTGAGAGCTTTTGAGAAAGATGAAGGCTTTTTAGGTTTTTTTTTCCCAAATTTTTCAAGAAAAGCTTTAAGAGAAAGGTTTTTCCCCCCAAGAGAAAGAGCAACTTTTCCCAAAACTTCCCAACTTTAAACTTTTTGGCTTTTTACATCCCCATTTTTGCCTCAGGGAGAAATCACTTTCTCCTGCCGCTTGGACTTAGCATTTCAGCTGTCCCCAGGTCAAAAGCTTCCATAGAAAACTTTTTCTTCCCCAAAAGCTCAGAGAAGAGCTTTTTTACCACCCAAAAAGCCCAAAGATTTTTTTCCCAGTTTGCGTTTATATCCCCCAAAGTTAGAAAATTGTAGAGTTTTTCTGTCTAGTTGCCTATTTTTTTCTACACAATCTTACACTTCTAAGTTTTTCCTAAACTATATTACTACCCTATGCCTTATACTTATTTTTCACAGATAGAAATTGAGAAAGGGATAGAAGATAGAAAATTTTGACAGAAGAGAATTTCGCTGCAGCATCGGACATCCTTCCAGTCCGCTTTCCTTTTCTCTCGAGGATAAAACCCCTGCCTCTCAATATATATAAAAAATATATATTTTCCATAACACCGGCATGCCTCATCCACTGGCAGGGCTGAACTCAGCACTTTCGCCAAAAACTCTGTAATAAAACTATTATTTTCCTTATTCAATAGTCCCTATTACTTTGTCTTTAGTCCCTGTTCATTTGTCTTTAGTCCCCCCTTCTTTTTTAGTCCCCCCTTTTTTTCTTTAGTCCCTTTTTTCTTTTTTCTTTAGTCCCTGTTCATGGCGCCATTCTGTGGGGCGTTTACCCAACCACCCCCACAGTTCCCCAGAGTTTTCTTGAGTGCGAGCAGCAGGAAATATTAGATAGAAGGATTTATTGCGGAGAATATCGCGGAGATAAACAGATAGAAAATAAAGGATAGCCTCGAGAGGGCCTGGAACCTATTCCAACGGGCCCCGACTGCCTCTGCCCCAGGGTTTTTATAGAGACGCCAAGGGGTGGAGCAAAAGACCTCCTCCCCCAGCACAGCCAAGTGCAGACCATCTCAGACACCTGCACTCAAGCCCGTGGTCTAATCATCCTCTATGAGGACCTGCTGGGTAAAGCCATGAGGAACCCGAGAACGGGCTCCCACACAGGTGGATGGCAAAGACATTAAATGGAGTGAGTACAACCGGGAACACAGCTCACTGGAGGGTGCTGTAATCAGACAGGGTTCAGTGGAAGAGGCAAAATTCATATCAGACCTGGAAATATGAGTAGCAAAGGTTTGGAATAAGAAGAAAGAAGCAGGAATCTTCCAGATTCACAGTACAGCATAGGCAAGGGCTCAGCAGTTGGAACTGGGCCCAGTGGGTATCCTGTGTACCCTACGTATTTAACACCTAGGATGGGATGGGGTAGGTCTGGGTATGTGTTTGGTACCCCACACATTTACTACCTAGTGTGGGATGGGACGGTTCTGAGTACATGTTTGCAAATGTGTTTACCTGACGATCATGGCTAGTGTTGGCTGTCAGCCTCATTGGACTGAGGCAATGAGCAATGTATGACCCTGGTGGGTGACATTAACCAAGGGAGAAAAGACCTGCTCGGAATTCCAGCAGTGCCAGCCACAGTCTAGAGGCCCAAATGGATTATGGGAGTGGGGAATGAAAAAGCCTGAGAGCACAGTCACTCTGTCTTTGCTTCCTGTCCACCTTGGGATGGGCTGGTTTGCTCCACCACATGTTGTCTGACACGATGCTCACCCTCAGGCCACAGCGGTGGAGCCGGCCCTGGACCAACGCTGCTGAGACCGTGAACCAAAGTCCTCTTTTCTCTATGATGTTTATGTCAGGAACTTTATCAAGGTGATGGAAAACTAAAGCTAACACGCTGGGTTAGCTACCTGGTACTCTGGGGGACACCTCAGCAAGGCACCCAGTGTACGACTGACAACAATAATGAGATTTTTTTCCATAGATTTCTCTACGAAGTGCTCAGTTTTCAGGGGTCATGGCCAGGGTGCTGGCCTCTAGCAGTAATGCATATATTAACCGTCTGTGAGTTTCTTCTCAGAGTAGGTCTGTCCAGGGGGGGCGGCAGTGACAAGTGACCAGATGGGCAGACACTGTGACAGTATGAGCGTAGAAAGTTCTTCACGAGCCTCACAAGATAAATTGCATAGAATTACTGAGTTACTATGACCTTGAGGACAGAAGGGCAAAGTTTGAAGATATTAAGCACTGTTTCAACGGTTGGTTTAAATGAAAGCGAAATGATTTAAGGCCTCATTATTTGGAAAGTCTTCATATTACAAAGGGTCTTGAGTTGATGTCACTAGGGATTTCTAGATTTTTTGGACCATGACAATTTGAGAGAGATATAAGACAAAGACTTCAGGACAGAGGGACTCACAGATGAATCACAAAATGGTAGGCATCTAGAGGTTCAGAGGCCAGGAGTCAACAGCTTTTCTGAATGAAGGGATAAAGCCGGTACATAGGCAGACAATCCTCTGTCCTGAGGCAGATTCAATGGTCAGGAACAAATGGAAACTAAAGTAGGAATATGAAGGAGGAAAACATATCCACTCAGGCCCAGTAAAGCCGCTAACCTGTGATCTTGGAAAAAACCATCAGCAAAAGAAATCCTAAGCCTGTGTAGCTTCTCAAAGTTGGCATGAAGGAGTAGGCAGAAGATGATGCCAGCCTCCAGGGGAAACCAGACAGTCTTATTGTGTGGGACAGAATACCACATATTGCAGACAATGGCCGTTTTAACTCAGTTCAGTCAAGTGAGTGTGTGACTCTCGTCCTGCCTGCCTGGACCTCAGTGGTCATTAAAACTTTGTCTGACGAAGAAGATAGGTGAGAAGCTACTTAGCATGGCTGCTGGGATGCTCTGTGCCCCAGTTAGTTTACATTTCTCTTAGTTGACATTCCAAGACACAGACACGATCATTAGAAACTTACACAGATCTGCTGACCCAAGTCCAGTCATCCAGCTGAATTCAGATCAGAGCTGGACCAAACCAGTTCTCCTCAAACTTGATAAAGATCCAGGGACATGGCAGCTATTGTACTCAAGTAGGTATGTCCCACTTTTTAACGTTGTGACATGCTGCTGTCATCTACAGAGTTCATATTCAAGAGTCATCTAATTGAGTTGTCAAAAAGTTGCAAAAAAAATAATTTCATAGTGTCTAGGTAAGTTACGATTTTGAAGGTTGGGCTGCATTCATAGCTGTCATATGCAGCCCTGGGCAGCAGGTTAGACACGCCTGGATATGGCTTCTTTTTGTTTGATGAAAATATTCTAAAATTGACTGTGTTTGTGATCACACACATTCGTGGATAGTCTAAAAACCACTGGACTGTGTACCTTGAATGAGTGAACTGTATGATGTGAAAATTATGACAGTGAAGCTATTTTAAAATAGAGGAGAAATTAAGATTTGCCAGAAAAACAGAAACTAAAAGAGTTTGCTCTTGTCAGATGGGCACTACAAGTCTCTCATAGAAACTCTCCACAGGCACCGCCTGGAACGTGACCCCACAGGAAGAAAGAATGCCAGGAAAGGGTAAGTGTGGGTAAATGTGAAATGCAGAACACATGGACTTGGGAATTCACAATTCCTTTTGTCCTGTCTGGTTTAATAGGCAGCTTCATACATGCAAAAATAATAAAATTAAAGTTGATAAACACACAAGATGCAACTTGAACAAATAGGAGGATGCGGTTGCATAGAAACGAAGTTGGCAAGAGCTACCCAGCACAGACATTGTCTCCAGATACAGAGGAACTAGAGGGCTGAGATGGAGCTCAGCTGGAGGAAGCCCTGTGTTCAGTTCCCAGAGCTGCAATAAATCAGTACATACTACAATACTTTGACTTCCAGGATGCAGGATATTCCTACAGTGAGAATCTACAAGTATAGCTTACCTTTTTAAAAGTTATGAATAAGCACGTTATTAAAATATTTAATAGGTAGTGAAAAGGTCAAATGCAAAACCCCAAACCAGCATCCACCCTTGATAATTCATTTCAGAGGACAAGAATCAATGAACACTTCCTTCACATAGTGACACACAGACACCTCAGTCCAAAAGTCAGTGTCTGATGTAATGCAGAAACAGTGGCCCTGGCCCTTCACAGCATTTGTTCTGGTTCTCTAAGCAACAGAAAAGCAACTACCAGGAAAGTTATTATTTGGGGAAACAGATACTTCCTAACATGAGTACCAAAATATAACCTTTATAAACCTGTTGACTAGACTGAGCAACACACATGTGACTGTACGACCAAAAATCCTTTGGTCGCTGTCACGGTCTCACCAGCCATATGCTGTGGGGCTTCTTAATGTCTTTGCAGGGGCCAGAATCCCAGGAACACTGTGATGCCTAGCCTTGTTCTCTACATGAAGCCTTGGCACCTACACCAGCACGTGCTCATCCGTGTCCACACAGTGCTCACAGAAGCAGCTGCAGATGTCTGGAAGCCAAGAACAGCTGTAGAATGTATAATCCAAGCTTGCTGGAGTGTAGTTCCTGACAATATTGGGAAATAATCTCCTGCCTGTGGTCCTGAATGCTAAGCTATAAAAACAGTGATGGCTGGTGCTGTAAAGCCCAGCTGCATCTAAAAACTTGGACAAACCCATGACAGGGCAGGTGAGCCTGCATGAGCCAATGGTCTATGATCCAAGGCCCCAATGACAGAAGAGGAAGAGGAGAGAGGAAGAAAGAGAAGAAGACCCTGCCCTGCCTTCCAACAACCAGCACCAGTACCTGTTGTGCCCTGGACAGGGTCCTTATCATCTTTCTCTTGACTTCCTTTGACTTGCTGCAAGTCCAAAGGTTGCCACTGAGAGAAGAAAGAAATGTCCCCATAAAGTCCCAAATAGAAAAGCTATCAGCTTAAGTCCATGATAGGGTTATAACAGAAGTCCTGTCCGCCTGGGTTCTCTCAAGCCCTGGAGGATAGAGTATGAACCTCAGCAAAGTCTCCAGGTACCAGGCAGGAAGTCACCAAGAGCATCAGGGAGATCCAAGCCTCCTCCGAGGTCCGGCTCAGCCATTTTCTTTATTGCTTACAAATGTTGTACACGGGAGGGACACAATGTCCATGCTTGCTTTCCTTCCCCGGGACCTGAGTGCTTGGATCCCAGGCTTAGCAACAGCCTTCAGTGGGCAAGCACTGCCCAGAACCCAAGGAGAGAGGTTCAAAGGGCAGACTTCCTGAGGTCTCTGGAGATTCCACTTTCTAGGAAAAGGCTAAGGCATAACAGAACCAGGGCTATTGCTGTAGTGTGACAGATGCCATCAGAAGAAAGTCAGTTGTTGTGCTTTGAATGTGGAAGGTCCCCATGGGCTCATGTGTCTGAATGCTTGCTCCCTGCTGATGGCACTGTTTGGGAAGGTTTAGAGCCTTTTAGGAAGTAGAGCCTTGCTGGGAGAAGAGGGACATGAGGGTCGGGCCGGAGCCCCGCTTTCTGTTCATTCCCAGCTTCCTTACTGTGGGTGCAATGGGACCAGCTGCCTCTGGCTCCCCGCCTTCCCTGACACGAAGGACTGTATCCTGCAAACTGTGAGCCTAAGTTTCTTCTTGTCAGATATTCAGTCACAGCACCAAGGAAAGTGACTCCTGCTCCAAGGGATAGGCCTATACAACAGGAAGCAGTGCTCAAGGCCCCTCTGAGATGGCCATTCGTGGCTAGCTTCATTCTGTCAAATGAAGAGGGGCTAGACACAGGAGACAGGGAAGAACAGGTATTCTGTGGGGAAAAGAAACTGGTTACCCAGCTGGCAATGGATATATATGTCCTACTTCATGAGTGAGGTTAAGGCTGTGTACCTTGGCAGATTCAAAACAGAACATAGGATAGTCAGGTGCAGTCTGGAGCTAAGCAGGTCAGTAGGAGGTATTGTGGGAGCGAGCACAACTGCCAGACACTGCAAATCTTCAGGAGTACCACAGGACTTTACCGCAGGAGGGAGCCATGGAAGGCTAAGTGAGACATGTCACACCCGAGGTGAACATGGAAGGAAAGACACTATTCAACTTTCAATTTTACATCTATTATCCACCAGCACATCATCCTTCTGCCCCACAGTGAATTCACTATTTGTCTAAAGCAGCTAATTCAGGACTCTAGAAGATCTAAAGAGCACAGAAGTTTAACACAAAGAGGTACATGGGTACATCAGGATGCTGTCACTGAATTCAACAGTTCGCCTATGGAAATAATAGTGCAGGTGACCCAGGAGCTGAGACTCATCACTCCACACAGAGTCAGCTCTGTTCTAAGCATGCAACCAATTCAGAAGGACAGTAGATTTCCAAGGAGTCAGAGTAAAGGATGCCTGAACTTTAGAAAAGCTGGAGTTTCCCGCCCAGCATAGGATACGGTTTTCAAAGCCGCCTGCCCAGGCAGAGATAAGCAAACCCAGTGGAGCAGAATCCTGGGGTTTGTTCTTTTATTCCCAAACCTCCTCGTCCATCCCTATCCTACCTACTTGCAGGTTATGGTAGAAAATCATATTATGGAGGCTTCATTAAGTGTCTTGAATCCTGAGAAGGTTTGTTAAAATGCTTAGCTGACAACACACCCTTTGTGGAACGCTCACATTCGGGAGGTGCACAGAAGCCAAAGCTCTACAAGAAGACGCACAATGTCTCAAGGAAATGTAAATTGAAAGCACACTGTGATATCCCTTTATATTCACTGGGGGGCCCATCTTGTTCATTGGAAACCAGAGCTGGGGACACAAGTGCCGGCCTTACAAACATGAGGACCCAAGGTTGGATCCTCAGCACCAACGTAAAAGGCCAGTGAGACCATGAGGGTTAACCCAGTGCCGAGGGCAGAGACAGATGGCCCAGAGCTCACAGCCAACCAGCCTAGCTGAGCTGGTGAGCTCAGGTTTAGTGAAGGGATGCTGTCTCAGAAAATAAGGTGACTGGGGCTGGAGAGTTAAGGACTCTTGCAGAAAACCTGAGTTTGTTTCCCAGAATCCACATGACAGCAACACTGTCCTTAAGTCCAGTTCCAGGGGATCCTGTGCCCTCTCGGGCCTCTGTCAGCACCAAAACATGAGTTTTCAGAAGAAATTATTTGGGAACTTCTCAAAAAGCTAAGTATATCGTTATAATGTGAGCATGCAATTCCCATCTCAATATAGATTCTATGAAGAACTGGAAACAAATGAATGTGTGTGAGTGTGTGTGTGTGTGTGTGTATGTGTGTGTGTGTGCACATGCGCATGTGTGCATGTGTCCATGGTGTGTACCATTATCCATGAAAGCCAAAAGATGGAGGTAACATTCATGTCCAACAACACACACATGAATAATCACCTGTGGTTTCTCCATGTGGTAGAGTATTATTTAGTCATTAAAAGGAAATTCTGATACAAACTATGGCAAAAGACCATGCATTAGGTTCCAGGAAAGGCGCAAAGCTACACAGAGAAACCCTGTCTCAAAAAAACCGGAAAAAAAAAAAAAAGGATTCCATGTTTATGAAATGTCTAGATTAGGTAAATCATAGAGATGAAAAGTAGGTCTGTGTTTGCCAGTGGCTGGCAGAATGGAGGAAGAAGGGGCAGCTACCCACTGGGCACTTGGCTATCTTTGAGGATGACACAAAGATACTATGCTGAGGTCTGTCCTGGATTCTTTTCCCATTGCTGTGAAAGAAGTCCTATGACAAACACAACTTAAGAGGCAAAGGGCACTGGGCAGTGGTGGCGCACCTTTAATCCCAGCACTCGGGAGGCAGAGGCAGGTGGATCTCTGTGAGTTCGAGGCCAGCCTGGACTACCAAGTGAGTTCCAGGAAAGGCGCAAAGCTACATAGAGAAACCCTGTCTTGAAAAACCAAAAAAAAAAAAAAAAAAAAAAAAAAAGGCAAAGAATTTCTTCTGGCTCATGGTTCAAGGTACAATCATCATGGCACAGAGGATAACTTGTGGGAGTCAGTTCCCTCCTTCCACTATGTAGGTCCCAGGGATCAAACTTGGGTCTTCAGGTTTGGCAACAGGTGCCTTTACCCACTGAGCCATCTCACTGGTCCCACTTCTGAGTCTAAAGACCACCATCAGCCATTCTCAGATGACTTAAGGGCCTTTGTGAAGACCAAATGTGTTTTCACAACTGAAGACGCTCTGAACAGAGTCATATTTTAACAAGATTCTGAAGTTATACTGATTCTATGCACAGTATATTCCTTGTTGCCCACCTGCACTTAGAATGTTCAATTAGCAAAACATTGTTAGAAATCAAATATTCTGATCTATGAAAAAAGTCGCTTTCCACAAACATATCAGGAAAATACAGTCAGGATCTCCTTTCTTCGTTCATACCCTTGAAGACTGAAGAGTGATGAGACACATCCCTGGAGACGGAGAAAGCATCTGGGTCAGTGTGTCTGTCATCAGCCATCAAGAGCAGGTGGGAGGAAGTCAATGAGGATGAGAATTGACAGTGGGCCTGATATCAAGGTCCTGGGGACACAGGTTTAGGTGAAAGGACAAAGATAAAACGGAGTAATGAGCCATAGTGAACACAAACTAGCTCCTGGCATTGGGCCCATGCATCTGGAACTTGAGGAAAGTCTATAGCCACTTCCTGGTCCATCCCCAACTATGAATTCCATTGCTCCTTGCCTTGTGGTCTTGTTATCAAGAAAAGATAAGGAAGCCTGCCTGAGACCATCCTTGAGAGATTTCCTCAAGAAGATGAAGGGATTCACACAAGATACCTAGATTGGGGGTTAAGTTAATGACAAGCTGCCAGAACATCAAGAGAAAGAATATGGAGGATGGGGGGAGGCAAGTGGGAGGGAGAAAGTACAGGAAAAAGAACAGACGAAAGGAGGGGGATATAGAGGGAGAGAGGGATACTCTATCAGGAGGAAAAGAACACAGCAGTGTGTCACACAGCCCCATTCTAGTGAGGTTGACAGTCAGAGTCATGGAAATAACCAAATATGGTAGCTGGCAAGATGGTTCTGTTGGTTAAATGCTTTCCAGACAACCATGGTGTGGTGGTTTGAAAGAAAAATGGCCACCAAAGGGAGTGGCACTGTTAGGAGGTGTGGCCTTGTTGGAGTAGGTGTGGTCTTGTTGGAGGAAGTGTGTCACTGTGGAGGTGGGCTTTGAGGTCTTTTGCTTAAGTTTTGCTCAGTGTCACAGTCTCCTTCCTGTTACCTGCAAGATGTAGAACTCTCAGCTACTACTCCAGCACCACATCTGCTTGCATGCTGCCATGTTCCCTGTCATGATGATAATGGACTGAACCTCTGAACTGTAAGTGAGCCACTCCAGTTAAATGTTTTCCTTTATAAGAGTTACCATGGTCATGGTGTCTCTTCACAGTAATAGGAACCCTAAGGCACATGGGGATCTGAGTTCAATCCCCACCACCCATGTGCAATCTGGGTATAGCAGCACACAGCTGCAACCTCAAAGCAGGGAGCAGGAACAGGAGAATGTCCAAAGTTCCTGTCTGAAACAATAAGGAAGAGCATGACAAAGGAAGATGCCTGGTGTCAACATCTGACCTTTATATGTGCACACGCACACACACATAGAGACAGACAAGCACACACAGAGACAAAAATCCCAACATGTGATTGATGTAAACTTATGCTCACATGATCTATGTAAACATGCTAATAGGATACCAGGAAAATAGGAAAACAGCAACGTGTGAGGTGCAGCAAGTGAAAGAAATCACTAAGCCTTCAGCTTTCTTCACAGGAAGACAAGAGAAAACGCCTAATAGACATTCAGGAAGGAGAAATATAAGCAACTGTAGATGCAAATGCTCATAAAATAAGCTAGAATAGTTTAAAATGATAGCTCTGGGGAATGTGTGGTTGAAGCTGAGATAGTGAAACACTCTGTCTCCTAATGTTTCTTGCAAAATAATTTGGCTCTTTAAAACATATGCATGCATGTTTTTGTTAAAAAACAAAAGCTATTTTGCCTGCAAGATGTCTCAGCAGGTAAGAGCATTTACCACCAAACCTGATGACCTAAGTTTGACCCCCAAGATCCACATGATGGAAGAACAGACTCAAGTTGTCCCCTGACCTTTACATATATACCATGTTCTCACCTACATAGACAATAGTAAAGTTTTTTAAAGAGCCACATTGGACAGATCTTTATATCCCAGAAGGAGAGAGAGAGTCCTGCCTCTCCCTGGTTCCCCCATGTTTATGCTCAGGCCAGTTCTGCTGAAGTGGTTATACTGTACTTGACCAGGGCAGATGGTTTCCATACTTCAGGCAGATACATCTCACCTTACCCATAAGAAAACAAACCGAGAGATGGTAATTCACTAAGAGAGCGGTTTTCAAGGCACTCTGGGATTCAAACCCAGGGCAGCATCTCCAAGGCATCCACTAAGCAGCCTTGTGTTCGAGGAACAAAAGAATAACCAGGAATGAAGAACGGGAAAGCTCAGCCAAGGAGGAACCCATCTTATTGCTGCCAATTATGGAACAAATGCTAAGCAAGAAACAACTTGAAAATCTGCCATCCACACATAATAACTTGAACCATGAACACTGTACACTCATGAAAACAGCTGTAATTAGTGAAACAACTGGAGTCAATGCTTCCACTGAAGGCAGCTTCTCTGTGTATGTGTGCATGCATGTGGTGTGTGTGTGTGTGTGTGTGTGTGTGTGTGTGTGTGCATGCACATGATTGTATATGCATATATGTGTGTATGTGTGTGTGTGTGATGAATGTATATGTATGTGTGCATATGATTGTGTGTGCATACATGTGATGTGTGTGTGTTTGTGAGGGAAACACTTGTGTATGCATGCACATGGAGGCCAGAGGTCAATACTGAGTATCTTTTCATCAGTCTCTATCCAGCCTGTTTTTTGAGAGTCTTTCATTGGCCTACATACTGCCAAATAAGCTAGAGTCATTGGCTAGAAAGCCCCAACCACCCAGCTGTCCCTACCTCCATGGCTCTGGATCACAATCACAAACCACCATATCCCAAGCAGCTTTTCTTCAGTAAGATGGACAATTCACCAGATACTTGATTCCTTTTAAATTTGCCTTCACAACACCAAGACCAGTGGCTGGCTGCCTGTCCTCTTCTTGGTGAAGAGTTTAGCAACAGGCTGGGACATACACTTGCCTGGTTCTCTGTTCCCTGACTCTGCCTATCTTCTGCCCCAGGGGTGAACATGTGACCTCAGGTCAGACCAAACCAGACACTCAGCTGCCCAGGCAAGGATGGTACCAAGCCTATGCCAGTCCTAATTTTTGGATATAATGTGAAAATTTCCAGAGACAAGGTCTTTTTTTTTTTAATTTCCAGAATAGTTAACCATGAGAAATAGTGATGAGATGAGACCTGCCACATTTTACAAAACAGAACAGGAAAACAGGCAGCTTTTATAAAACAAAGTCTGTAAAAGGACTGTAAAGTCTCCCTTAATTGAGTTAGTATTTGAGTTCTGGATCCAGCCACCCCTGACTCTTTCTCTGGAAGGCTCAGTTATGTCATCTAATAAATTACATTTTAATCAATGCAATTAAGATCAAACTCACGTGTGAACAAAAGAGCCCCAATGTTACTTCTCCACTTTCTATGAAATTCACCCTAGCATACAGGTATGGATCCCTCCAAAATTCAGGGGCAGCAACCTAATGGCCAGAGAAGCAGGTTGAAGAGGTGGGGCCTTTGAGAGATAGTAAGACCATGAGGGCCCCTCCCTCAGGAACAGTGCTAGGCAGCCTTATGAAAGGACTTCATGGAGGAAATTTGCCCCTCTTTGCTCTCCCATCTCCCACCACAGAAGACAGAGCATTCTTCTCCTCTGAGCAGCAAGAAGGAAGGCATCATCTTGGAAGCAGAGACCAGACTCTCAATGAACCACAAGCTCACCAGCACCTTCACTTTTGGGAATCTCACTGGACCGGGTTCCCATAGTTATTCTTAGAGCATTGAACCTCAGTGTCCCAATTGCGTATCTCTGTGTACATATATGTGTGTTATGAAGATATGTGTGGGGATGCACATGCCTGTGCATGCACCTGTGGATGTAGACGTCAATGTTGAGTTCTTCATCTTTGATTTCCACTTTTCTTTTCTTTTTTCTTTCTTTTTTTTTTTTGCAGACAAGGTCACTCAGTGAGCCTGGAGAGTATTGGTTGGTTAGAGTGACTGACTAGCACGCCCCTGGAGTCCTCCTTTTCCACTTGTTAAGTGCTGGAGTTACAGCAAATCCAGCCACACCCAGCTTTTCACATGTGTGCTGGAGATCCCAACTCAGCAAGGACACCTGAAGTCCCAGAGTCTGGGTACTATGACCTGAAAGGTGGCCAATTCACTGCTGTTAAAGTTAGTGGAGGGCTGCATTGCAGGTGGTGTACCCCATCTCTAAGTTCCAGGCTGCATGTGGCCAGGTGATAAACTGTATGCATGGCACCCGATTTCAATTTATTTCAGTAGCCACTGAGGATGGCTAATCAAGTTCAATGCTGCTCAAAGTCTGGCCCATGGATGACCTATGTCAGAATCACTTGAATTGCTTGTTAAAAAGCAGATTTCCTGGTTCTTACTCCAAACATACAGAATCAGAATCACTGAGGGAGACCTGTGGATAAGCATTTTAAGCAGGTTCCCTATGTGAGTCCTAAGCATGGTAATTGGAGAGCTAGGACCCTGTGGCAAGGCTACTCCCCTTGGTGCCTTGTCCTAGCCTGGGGCCTGCAAGCAGCCCCAGGGGAAAGATTAAATGGGTACTGATTTGGCCCAAGAGAAAGTTCTAGCTTTGACTGGAATGTATCATTCAATACCTCCTCCATAGGCTCTTTTATCTGATGTCTGAAAAAATAGTCATAGCTTTTCTTCACAAAAGAGTTATTGCAAAAATTCAAAAGCATAATAGATGTGAAATATTCTTACATACTTTTCTGGTTCTGGTTTCTTACTTGAGCGGTGTTGTTTGTTTGTTTGTTTGTTTGTTTGTTTGTTTTAAAAACAAAGCTGAACTTAGGGGAAATTCACAGTATGGCGCAAAGAACATCTTCTAAACCATTTGGGGGCAATGTGCCATCCAGATGGCATGAGTGAGTATTTTCCACAAACAAGGATGGTCTGACATAACCCTCAAAATCAGTGAACTGATATTACTACGTCCCCAGCCAGCTCATTGGCTTCAGTCAAGGTTTGCAGTAACTTTGATAACGCTTTAGAGGACTCTGCATAGAAACCAAAGGCTGGATTCAGGTGTAGCCATTCTTTACAAATCCACGATGGAGATGGTTCTCTGGGATTGGCTTGACCTTCACCCAAATGTCCTTCAGTTTAGACTTGTCTGTAGTTATATAACTCCACACCTGTGGAAGCAATATTACACCAGGAAGCCTGCATCTTTCCAGCTGTATTACAAGATCCCACGGGGTTTTGATCTCTTCTATGGCTAGAGATATTCATTTCGAGCAGATGGTGAGGATGATGTCTTCCAGGCTGCTCCATGTGGAGCTATTCTTTCCTTCTTTAATGAGTATTATGTAGAGATATCTTCACACTGTGTAAATATCTCTTCTCATCCAACTTTCCAACTTGGCTTCTATACCGGTATAGAGTGGTGACTCTGTTTTCCTCATTAGTTTATCATCTGTTATTGTCATGACTTATTTTGATCCTCACAAGGACATCTCCATGACGTTGGAACCCTGTTACCTGTAGCTGGGTTGCTATAGTCACTGTCCCCTGCCAGCATGAACGGTCCATTGCTCTCACTCACCAATGGCATTAAGAGAAATTGTTCAGAAAGAGGAGCTTCTCAGGCTGTTTTTGTTCCCTCTGGTCAGGCAGTAGGAAGTCCTTTAAGCTGCTGCGCTCTGTAAACATCCCATTTCCACCCTTCCTGAGTGCGTGCCTGCTGCCTGCCATCAAAAGTCCCTACGCTCAACTTTACTTTTCTCCTCTCCATTTCTGAGTCAGCCCTAGAGATTCAGAAGAAGTGTCACTGTCTCAGGGTACTCTCAGGGACAGAGCTATGAAATGTCTCCATTATATGTCCATAGTATACATATTTATATCTAAGTTCATTACTTCAACTACATAGATGCCCACATATATTACATATATGTATACATTACTACAAATTTTAACACAAAATTATTCAACATATCAAAATTCATTTTTATAATTAACCTCAATTTCAATCCAGCATCATAAGAGTTGCTCATTTTTTTTTCCTCCCTGTATCTATAACTCCACGTTAGAGATGACACACAGAGAAGAGCAGTAGAGAACATTCCTCCTACAAAGGAAGCTTCTGGAGGGACCACAGGGGACCCGAGGAAGAAGCCTGTTTCTCTACCGGGACATGGAAGGGGTTTGCTGGAGGAACAATGCTTGCAACACGTCTTAGGTTGGGAAAAGGAGTGTTGTGTGAAGCCATGTGCACTGAGAGCTGCTAACATGGTGTTTTAGAGCTCTGAAGAAGGCCTGTGTCTGCCATGCATTACATGGGAAACCCTTGGTGGCCCTTCTAAGGGATCACGTGTTTACAATGGTGATGGCATATTTATTCTGCATCTATGCTAGGTTGGAAGGGTTCAAGGGGAAGGAGACTAAGGAAGGTTCTTTATCTAGTCTCAAGTTTGCAAGTGGCTCTCTGATCTCGAGGGTACCATGAGGGATGTGGGGTTTAAGATAGAACAAATCAGGCATTGGCAGATGGGGGGAAAAAGACATCAGACAGATTGGGGGATGATAGAAAGCTCTTCCTTCCTGTTGACTTTCCAGCAGCTGGGAGGCTCCCGAGGCCACAGTATTCAGGCTGCCTGGGTCCTGGGGTGATGGACAGATGAGCCATTCATTTCCTGGTTTCTTACCTGGGTCCAGTCTCAAACTTGCCTCTACTTCTCATGTCTGCTCACCCTGCTCAGATCTTAGCCCTGGCTGCTTCCTCTGCTCTTATATATCTTGTGTGAGTCTCGTGTGTTCTAGAGCCCAGTCACACGTATTTATAATTAAGAGCTAAAGACAGGTCTCCATCTTGCACATAAGCATACAGAAGGCAGAACAGGAAGAACAGCTCCCAGCTGCAGTCGGCACATGCTGGGCCTTGGCCAGCACCTGCAGCCTCTTTGCTTTCATGGCCAACTCCTTTCCCATACCTGAACAGGAAATGGCAGGAGCCCCCCAGCACCCCGCCTCACCCACACCCTCAGCGCAGTATGCAATCTATCTCTTCTTCTCATTTCATTTAGTGAGTGATGTCTACGGAAGACTGGATTGACAGAAAAGGCCACGCGCACAGGGGGTTTCCTCATTTTGATTGGATTTTGGATTAAAGCATACTTCGGGGATTTGCGATTAAGCAGTCATTCTGAATTTCCAGGCTTCCTGGGGTGGAACTGCAAATACACTCTATCAGAATTGAATACAGCTGCACTTGGCATTGTATATAATAAGAGATAAGACAAAGGAGGCTAAGTGTGAAGCGTCTTTGAAATATGCTTTTGGCAAAGGTCAGCATGCAAGAAAAAATCTCCAGTTGAGGATTTGCTCTAAACCTGGAGGAAATGAGTGAGGAGAGAGCTCAGTGGGCATGGGCAGTAGCCACAGGGCTGTGGCTTTCCTGCTCAGCCCCCCCCCCTTTCTCTGGACACAAGCACTCCACATTTAGCCTACAGGGTGGCGCTGTTGATTTGAGCTATTGCCCGCCCCGCCCCTCTATCTGAAGTCCCGCCAGCCATGTTAGCCTCCAGGTCCTTGTCCTTCAGGAGGTAAGACAGCCTCTCCCTGCTTCTCTTTTGGGCCTGTGCACCCGAGCCATTCTGTCACTTGCACATCCAGCTCTCTGGCTGAAATTACCACCAAGATCAATTCATCTCACGCCTCTGCCTGGGTTAGCGGGGAGGCAGAGCCTGCAAGGGCAACAAATTGCAGGAAGAATTACAATGCCGACTCTCCGCTTCCCCCTTGCTCAGCACCTGCTCCCTAACAGCTTCACCTGCGGGTTCAGAACGTTCAGAATGAGAAACAAGAATTCCACTCGCTGGCATTTTTCAGGATCACAAAGCGCAGCCATCTACTACCGGTCTCTGTGATGGGAAAAATGAAATATAATATGATCGCTACGTTTTTAGGAGCAATGACAGGAAAATCTAATTTTATCTCTACAATGGCATGTGCCGACTGCCACCTTGACCTGCCTTTCTCCTAGAGAAATAGTCTTTGCACAGGAGATAATGGCTCTGTGTAGCACTAATAGCTTCCAGATCTGCTCTTTATTGTCCAAGCTGCTACATTCCATTGAGAAGGCTACAAAGCATTTGCTTTGCAAAGGGAATAGCCAGGCCATTGCCTGGTTTGCTGGCAATTTCCAACCTTTAAGGTTTTTCAGATACCCCAATTTTAGATGCATTCATTCTCAGGAGATGGTGCCCACATCGATCTCTGTCTTTACCCTTTCCTCTCCTCTATTTAAAAAGAAAAAAAAAAAAAAGCATATGCACTCGTGGTGCAAATAATTTGCAAAGTTAAATGTAGCTTTATGTAGCTTTTATTCAACATTGTTTCAGAAATTACTTATGGAAACGTAGAAGTAAGAGCCATGAGCATTTTAACTAATGAGATTTGTGGTGTAATACTCAATCATCCTGGAGTGTGTGTTGAAAAAAATTGTTTTCTACTGCCGTCAGGTGAAATGTTTTACAGATGTCTTTCAGGTCTAGGGTACTGCTCGAGTCCACTGTCGGCGCAAAAGAAGATATCAATGATCCTGACAATGAAGGGGGTGGAGGGAGCTTTGGAAGTGAAGGGCAATGTCTATGGCCTCAGTGATTCTGACAATGAATGGGGTGGGGTGGGTTAAATGAGAATGATCCCCATAGGTTCGTGTTTAAATACTTGGTCCCTGGTTGGTGGAACTGTTTTGGGAAGGATTAGGAGGTGTGGCCTTGTTAGAGGAAGTGTTGTCACTGGGGTTGGCTTTGAGGTTTCAAAAGCCTATGACAGGCCCAGTCTCTCTCTGCCTCCAATTTGCAGATAAGATGTAAGCTCTCAGCTACTGCTCTAGCACCATGACTGACTGCCTGTTGCCATGCTCCCAACCATGATGTGCTAGCCCTCTGAGCCTCCAATGATTTCTTTTTTTTTTAAGATTTATTTATTTATTATGTATACAGCATGTATGACTGCAAGCCAGAAGAGGGCATCAGATCTCGTTACAGATGGTTGTGAGCCACCATGTGGTTGCTGGGAATTGAACTCAGGACCTCCGGAAGAGCAGTCAGTGCTCTTAACCTCTGAGCCATCTCTCCAGCCCCCCAATGATTTCTTTTATAAGTTGCCTTGGTCATAGTGTTTTGTCATGGCAACAAAAAGTAACTAAGACATAGAGGGAGCTTTGGAAGTAAAGACCACATCTGTGGCCTTGGTAGTAGTGCTGTTTGCACAACTATGTATATCCTAAGGGTCCCATAAGGAATAAAAAAAAAAAAAGGTACATAAATAAAATGTTAGCTTCATTTGTATGGTGTGTTCTGCTAAGTGTGAAAAGTGTGTCAGATGTGTAAGTGGGAGGGCTTTAAGATTACAGAGAGATATAGGGTAACAAGAGGAATGTCATCCCTCCCTTAGTGCCATCAGACCCCAGTAGGTACACTGTGAATTCTATTTGAACCCAGCAGTAGGACAGAGTTGCAGGAGGGCCCCCAAGGCTGTGGACCAGATGGATGGACTACCTGCTGTTCTCAGTGGATGGTGTATGTATAGATTAGGTTCACCTCTCTTCCTGGCAGGGCCTGGAGTGGACTTTTCAGGGAGCACTGTTTCGACTCCCATGAGCATCAGCACCAGTGCCTGAGGGGTGTCACAATTCACTGTTGAATAGTGAACAACTGTTGACTAGCCAACAGGTCCAATGCCTCAGTTCCACAGCACAGCAGGAGATGACAGCAGCCATCGTGTTCTAAATCTCAAAATAGCAAGAACTGAGGATTGGAATGTTCAATTCACAAATAAATGATCAATGCTGAAAGTGATGAATATGCTAATTACCCCAGCTTGATCGTTACACAAAGTATACATGCATCCAAATAGCTCATTGTGCTCCATTAATATGTATAATTATTATATGTCAATCAAAATATAAATCAAACAAGAAGTTAAAATGCCAGTCGGGCAGCTCCTCTGCACTGGTCCCTACCCTGCTGGTTGCTGTTGTGCTTATGAGCCTGGCATTCAGAAAGGAACCTGAAGACTGGACCCTTGTATGTTTAACCATAGACAATAGCTCAGCAGGGCAGCAAAGAGGCTGTGGGAGAGTTAGGGCCTCTGCTTGTCCCTGCCTGGCTCCTGAAGGGTGAGAATTGGACAGCTAGAGCTCCATTTCTCTGCCATGCTTGGTCAGCCCTTGCATGCCTATCTGCATGCACCAGGGCAGAGACAAGTACCCCTCTGGCTGCCAAGCAGCCTCCTCTGATGTCTTTGGGGAAGGGTCTAACCAAGGGCTCCAAGGCAGTTCCATGAGCCACTGGGCCATGCACATGCTAAGCATACACAAGAGCATGGTGACAGTAGCACACTGCAACGTCAGGGTGGCTGCCATGAGCCTGCCTTGACTCCAGTCACCTTTCTTCAGCAAGGTGGGCTGAGTCCACACCTCCCTACGGACACGTGGTTCCCTGCCTGGCATGGCAACGGGGGAGCTGGGTGGAGTGGACAGTGGACTGAGCCCTCACCTCCCTACGGACACATGGTTTCCTGACTGCCATGGGGATGAGGAAGTGGGGTAGAGTGGACAGTGGGCTGAGCCCACACCTCCCTACGGACACGTGGTTCCCTGCCTGGCATGGCACTGGGGGAGCTGGGTGGAGTGGACAGTGGACCGAGCCCTCACCTCCTTACGGACACGTGGCTTCCTGACTGCCATGGGGAAGGGGAGTAAGGTGGGATGGACATCTGCTTCTCTCCAATTCCCCTATAAACATCTGTCATTTGGTCTTCCTCTTCTGCCCTGTTTGAGGGATTGGATGACAGAGACACAAAGGCAGAGACATTTCTGGAATACAGGTCCAGAGCACCCCAACCTCACAAGACCTCAGCACAGGGGTGAGAGTCAAGCAGTCCTCTCCCTGGCTCATTTTTGTTTAACAGATCCCAGGTAAACCCTACCCTTCAAGCTACCCATGAGCCCAGGATTCGCCAAGCCCTTTGTGATTCCTCTTCCAACTCTACTTGAAATATCTTTACAAGAAGAAATAATTCTACGATGCAGTAATTAACACTTGATGTAGCTGAGAAGAAATCTAAAGTATGCGACTTATAGCCTTTCCCAAATTCTCACATGAATAAAATTGAACTGTCTCAGGTACCACTGAGGACAATGAGACAAGTTCCTATACAGATAGATGATGTTCTCATCTTCCTCCACTCAATCTTTCCACTCTAGTGAGACAACTATCTGGTGGTTGTCTATCAGTGTTAGACATGATGCACTTGTCTCAAAAACAATAGAATTCACTTCAAGGAGAGTGAATTAGCTGCTTGAGTCTGTAGGTAGTGACTGGTCAGCTGGAGACTCAATTCCAAACCTTGTATCTATGGACTCAAGTCTTTCCCTTCACATTCTGCTTTCCTCCCTCGTCTGAGAATCCATGCACCATAACTCACTGCTACTTTCCTTAACATCCATTTATAAAACAAGAGTAAAGGCTCTTCTAGAACCTCTGAGCCACGTCTACTTCAGCCGGAATGAAACCCTCCAGCTCAGTGGGGCCCATCCCCTTAGTGGATGTGTCCTTTATATGCAACTAGCCAACCATATAATTGGTTGGGGCTATCACCACCCAGAGGAGGGGTGCCACATTTGCAAAGCAGAGGACTAATCATTTAAACTGTTTAAATAAGGAACTAGTGGTGATAGACACAAAAGGCATCTTCTAGATTAAATCTGAAATTGTATTTGGTGCTAACATTTCACATCCTCTTTCCTACCCACAGTTACTGTAGAAAAATTTTAGTTAGGTGTTAAGCAAAAGAAAATGTTAAAGTATTAAGTTTCCACAACCTCGGGGCTCTGCACTGTCAGGCTCCACCTTGCTTCTCTTGGCAGATCGGCAGGACACAGTGCATCACAGATGAGAATAAACTCAGATATGCCTGCTTCATCTCATACCCCAGGAGGCTCGAAGAATTAATGTATAATTACAGAGCAAAATGACAACTTCAGACTTGAATGATTCCGTGCAGGTATGGAAAGAAAACAAGTTACCCGTGTACAAACTTCCCACTCCCTGCCTGTGAGGTGCTTCCTGGCTGGGCACATGGGCCTGTCCCTGTCATTTCCATGGCATTCTGAGCATGCTGCAGCTGTGGTTCACAGTCCAAAATCCAAACTTAATACCATGTGCCCAGTTGGTCACATGGGAAGGCCTCAATGGACCCAGCTTTGCATTCCCTTTCCATCTTGTTCACAAGGGTAAGACCCCATGGCCCACAGCCTTCCTGATCACAATGCCTGGTGCAGTTCAGCAAACCCATAAGCAACAAGTCTCAGTCCCCACCAGCTGTAAGATTATGCAGCCAGAGGCACCGTCGTGTGGGGACCAGGAACACCTCACTTTCTTGTTACTACAAAGCCTGTCCCCCACAACAGCTCTCCTATCCAATTTATTCTTAGCACAACTGAAGGTAGCCCTGTAGGACATGGCTGTGGCACCTCCCTCCTGGGCTGCAGATTTTGTCTGCCAATGTTGGCTACCATGTTTTGCCTTCCCAGGACCCCTAACCCTGGAATCTTTGTCATCCCAACAATGTGCCAAGGAGGTAATCAAGACAACAGTGTCCATCAGGCCATGGCAAAAATCAGCCTAGGACATACAGTTATGGGTTAGTTACTAGTTACTTTAAAGAAGTAACTTAATGGGGAGGCTTTGTTTTAGCTCGCAGAGACAATACAGTCCTTCACGGTGGAGGAGGCTTGCTGACGGCAACAAATGCTTGTTACATGGCACCAACCAAAAAGCAGGGAGACTGACATGGAAAGGATGGGCTGTACTACAATCCTCACATCCTACACCCAGAGTCCCACTTCCTCCAGGTAGGACCCTCCTCCTAAAGGTTCCACAAGCCCTCACGACAGCACGCACAGCTGGAGACCAAATGGTCAAGCTCATGAGCTTGTGGGAGAGATTTCACATGCAAATTCTCAACAGTTACTAAATAATGGAACATCTTGGAGTCTCATGCTTTGATCCCAAAGCTCTCTTCTAGAAGGCTAGAGAATGGCTCAGTGGTTAGAGCACTGGCTGCTCTTACAGAGGACCTAGGTTCGGTTCCTAACACCCATCTGAAGGCTCATAACCTTCTGTAACTCCAGTGCCAGGGGATCTGATATCTTCTTCTAAGGCCGGGGCATCAGGCACGTACTTGGTACATGTACATGTATAGGTATAGGCAAAAACGTCTATGTATAAAGTAAAGTAAATAAATGAAAAGCTAAACTGAAATAAAAGGCTCTTTTCTGTAGTCCAGGTTCTCCCAAAAGCCCACCTGGGCTGAGGGCACGGGCACAGGGGATTCATTAAGGAAGGGCTCCTGGGAGAGTCCATCAAGGAAAGGAAGCAGAAAGGGTTCAGAACAGAAGTAGGCAGAGCCAGGCAGAATCCAGGGTAGAGTCCTAGCAATAACCTGGCCCCTGGGAAGCCTTGTAAGACAGGCGCATCTCTGCCGGGCGATGGTAGTACACGCCTTTAATCCCAGCACTTGGGAGGCAGGGGTAGGTGGATCTTAGTGAGTTCAAGGCCAGCCTGGTCTACAAATTGAGTTCCAGGACAGCCAGGACTGTTACATAGAGAAACTCTGTCTTGAAAAAAAAATTTAAGAAAAAAAGAAAAGAAAGAAAAAGACACATCTCATAGTCTGCACTATCTTGAAGCAGGGGTGCTGGGCTCCCACGCTTGCATTACCTGTGAATCAGGGATGAGGTGTGAACCCTCAGACACCTCCAGCTCTCTCTGAGGCCAGGCAGCCCCAGTCTAACAGCTGTCTCTGAAAGTGGTCCCAGTTAGCAGTACTAGGTAACAGGATTCCCAGGTTTGCTCACTGTGCATCTTGGAGGCTGCTCGGGCTGACAACACCCACTTCCTCCACTTCCCACTGGCGTTAGCATCTTCCTTATTCCCTCCTTCATCTCCTGTAATCTCACCTACTGGAAAAATACCAGCTTCCTTCCACGAGGTATCCATAAGAAATTGCTCTTGGGTTTGAGGCAGAACGATATTTGATTTGCCACTAATACTTATCCCAGCTGGGCCGACAGCAGGCGGATGTCCGTGCAGTGCAACCGTTTGTCCCAGAGCTCCAAATGATGGTGTAAACACATCAGGGACCAGCGATCCAGCAACCAGACCCAGTCTCGCCTGCACCCCTACATTCTCTTTCTAATATCCATCACTCCAAGCACCTTACAGTCATTTATCTTTATGTTGTCCTTACCTAGACTAGAAAAAGGGAAAGCTATTTGAGTGGGAAACTCCTTCCCACTGTACGTGAAGATGCACCTGACCCTTAGTGGCTTTGAGTAAGTTTGTTCAGAGTAGAAAAAGAATTAAGGATTGAGAAAAAGGCACCCCAGAGTCTTCTCTTAAGGAGTTATAATCTAGCAGGGAAGTTTAATATGTTACCAAGCAATTATTTGTGTAGTTGTAAGTGGAATAATTGCCTTGATCCCTCCATTGGAAACAATGTGTTCAAGTGAAAAAAAGAACTATTTGAATCTTCCATCCTAGCTTCTACTTATTAAAGATGCAATGGTGTGGGTTCTTTATCTTTTCCTGGTCGTATTTCATCTTTGAGTATTCTCTTCTTCCATTGTTAACCATCCATCACTTCCTCCCACTTCTCTTTCCTTAACTCTTCTCCCCCACCCTTTCTCATTTTATTACCTAGTGCTTCCTTTCTTTGCACAATAAGAATTAGATTCAATTTGCAAACCCAGCATGCTTAGACATTCATGGATGCTCGCAGGCATGCATTATATCACATGACTTCCAAGGGAAATTACAGTTAAGCCTTGCAGGTCTCCTGGTTAGTCTTTCTCTAACAAAGATCTGAGAGAAGAGGTCCTCACCCAAATGCCTGGGTCACCCATTACTCTGGCTTGCACTTGATATGATCTTGCTCAACCATCAATCCTCTCAGAGTCTTCGTTTGTTGACTCTGGAACAGGGATGACAATAGATGCTGTAGAAATGCAGTGCATGTGTTCGACTGTGGAGCAGTCAGAGTTTAGCCTGGGACTTGACACTGTTTCTATCCCGGTGTTTACTGCTAGGGATTGGTCCAAGGTGAGCATTCTGAGCTTTGAAAACACACAGACACTGAAACATTACCCCAGATGGGCAGGATCACCATCCATGAGAATGAAGACAGGCAACCAGAAAAAGGAAACACCAGGCTAGTCGGAGTTCATTTTCTCTCCCATCTCTCTTCATCTGTGGCCAGAGTTCACTCCATTTCCTTCTGGTCATCTGACATCCCATCATTTCATACTCAATGATGTGAAATCCAAAGGCCATGGACATTAAAATGATTAAATTCTGCCTGGTGAACTTCTATGTAATTCTCAAGAACATTTCCTGTATAGGAAATGAAACACTTTGAATGAAGAACAACTTTTTTTTTTAAAGTCATCTAAAGAGGGAGCTCTGGATAAAAACTGCATAGATAACATCAGATTCCTAAACTCTCCTCTCAGGACCCCAGGGAGAAAGCCTAAAGGCACAAATGCATATTTATTAAAAAGCTTTCTTTATTAATTGTGTAGCATCTGTTCCACACAAAAAGACACTCCAAAGACAGCAAAGTTGTTCGTGGTCTCTTCTGTGTAGGATGAATATAGATACCTATAAATCTTCTAGACATGACCAGACAGCATCAATAAACGTGAATGATGGCCCAGCACTAACATAATTAAGAGGAATTAATCCTACAGACTCTGCAATGATAGGTGACTCGTCCATAAGAGCCTTGTCAGCACTTCAAATATTTCCCAACTGACAAAGATTGGACATTTGGGAAGAAAGAATATATGTCATCGGACGCAGTCTGACAGGATCCACCAAGATAAATCAACTCCCTCCCCACCAACCGGGTGAAAGAAAAAGAAATGATCTGCTATCAAGTGGAGTGTAAGCAAAGCTTTATCTCCCAGGCTCCAGGAGTCCAAGCAAGGCCAGATCGAAACAGCAGACCATGAACAGGGTGGTTTTCCTGCGTGATGGGGCAGGCTGTTTCACATCACTGCTCCACAACAGTGGTTTGCTGCTGGTAGATGGAGTGTGTACCAAGACACAAGTCAACATGACCTCTAGACACACAATTGGCTCAGTCCCTTCTTGTTCTTTCTAGCAAGACTCTTTCCATGAAGGAAGCACTGCACTGGGAATTCTTGATCTAAAGGCTGCTGACATTTGGCAGGTACTTGGAGTAGCATTATGGTGACAACTGACAGGTACTTGGAGTAGCATTAGCTGGACACCTCTAGGCTCTGGTACTCTCCTCTGTAAAATGGGTGTGTGGTCCTGGTCCCCTTTGGAAATAAGAAACTCATTCTTCCGGCAAAATGAATAACAGCCTAATCTGTCTTCAGGAATTATGCTGGACCTGAGTGAGCCAAATCACCTGGCCACACATGTCCCTGAGGACAGCTTGCATCTACTACATCCAGTGACAGCTTGAGACAGGTTCACACCTCCATTTGGACAATAAAGTATCAGCTGAAGCCTTAGTTGAATTTTTTTCTTTATTAATTTTTATTGTGTGTTTGTGTATGGGGTACACACCAGTGTACATGTAGAGGTCAGAGGTCAGTTCTGTGTCTATAAGAAATGGTCCTCTCCTTACACAATATCAATTCTGGAGATCAAACTCAGGTGGTCAGGCTGGTGTGTCAGCACCTGAGCCACTGAGCCAGCTCTTGGCCCTGCAATTTCTTCTGTCAAATTCAAATTCCTTCACAACTCTCTGGTATTGTTCCCTGGGGGCAACTGCTCCCTCTCCATTACCTCCGTCAGTGCAAACTTCAGCATCTGTGTTCCAAGGAACCCAGTCTCTGGCATTTACTGACTCCCAAAATAGATGAATAACAAGAACAATGATGATGGTGGTGGTGGGGATGATGATGATGAATTTCCCATGACCTTGAAGATAAAGTAACTACAACATGAGAAGCTCTTCAAGGTCCTCCAGGATGTGGAAGAACCATCCATCTGCACTATCTCCCAGCATGAAGCCAGCACCTTTCTGCCCTTCCCTGCTCATAGTCCTTAACTTTATCTTTCTCTCATAGATACTTTTCTCCACCGTGTACCTGTGGGCACATGTCAGAATGCCATGCATGTTGAAGATCTCCCTCCATGACATCTGCCAGACAGAAAGAATTCTCTCTCTCTCTCTCTCTCTCTCTCTCTCTCTCTCTCTCTCTCTCTCTCTCTCTCTGTATCTCTCTCTGTATCTCTCTCTCTGTATCTCTCTCTCTCTCTCAATATTGGAGATTGAGCCTAGGGTCTTGGTATATTCTAGGCAAGTGCCCCACTATTCAGTGATATCCCCAGCCTTCTTTTTACAATTTTTTTGAAAGATCTCTCTAAGTCTCCCAGAATGATCCCAAACTCACTCTATAGCTCAGACAATCCTTGAGTTTTGACCCTCTTGCCCCGGCCTCCAGGGTAGCTAAGAGGACAGCCATGGCTCCCAGGCCTGGCTCCCGAACTCACTCTTCTTGATGATTTTTTCAAGATTTATTTTATTTTCAATTATGTGTATATGTGTGTGCATGGGTGTGTGTATACGTGTGAGTGCAGTGCCTGCAGAGCCAGAAGAGTGTGTCAGAGACTGCAACTAGAGTTGCAGGCAGTTGGGAGCCACCTGCCATAGGTGCTAGGAACAGAGCTTCAGTCCTCTGCAAGAGCAGCAAGCAATTCTGCTCTGTATCATTCCAGCCCCTTCTTGACTCTTTTAGTTTTGCAGGGACACTGGGAAGATGGTCCCCCATGTTAAACACCCAGGGACTCGGGTTAAAGTTCCCAACCTGTTTTCTCCCCAGAGTTCACCACTACTGTCAGTCCGTCACACATTCATTCTTTCAGAAGTTGTATTTCTCTTAACTCTGGCACCGGGTATGGACCAAGATAGAAGACTTGGGCTCATAGTGAAGTTCTTCAAGATGTCACACATTCTATAGTCTATAATTAGAACTTTCATCTCTTTCTTCTGCAAGATGTTTCCATTTCTGCATTTCCATACGGGAATCTAAAGTTTGTCAACTGTCAACTACAGAATGTCTATGGAGAAGCATCCTTTAGTTTAGGTATCTCATCCATAGTTTCACAAACTCCCATGTCGCTTCTTGCTTTTCATGCATGCATGCTACATCAAACACCCATACACTCCCTGAGCTTACATTCTTCTGGATGCAAGGAATTGGAACTTCTCTGTTTCCCCCCACACCCCACATCCCTGGTTAACTGGTGCTGCACAACTGTTCTAAAGTAGCTGTAGGTACCACCACACTACACTCCTGAAGCACTGTGCAGGAGCCCCACCACCCCCAGGGTCTGGTTAAGAGCTCTTGCTACTCTTCCAAAGAACCTGAGTTCAGTTCCTATAACTCATATGGGGTTGGAGGGGGGTACAACAACCTGTAACTCTAGCTCTGGGGACTCTGAGGACCTCTTCTGGCTTCTGAGGGTATCTACACACACACATACAGAGAGAGAGAGAGAGAGAGAGAGAGAGAGAGAGAGAGAGAGAGAGAGAGAGAAAGAAAGAAAGAAAGAAAGAAAGAAAGAAAGAAAGAAAGAAAGAAAGAAAGAAAGAAAGAAAGAAAGAAAGAAATAAATAGGGGGCACAGATACATACACACAAATAAAATAAATCATTTTTAAAATGCAAATCTGCCTGTTCCGTTTGTACTTTCATCCTTATCTCTGCCTCACATCTTGGATTCCCAATCTTGAGTCCCTTCCCCTGCTCTGTCCAGCTCTCTCCCTTGCTGAAACCCTTCTTGCCCAAACTCTCTCCACTTTCACAGCCTGGCCCTTAATTCTACCCTCTGTGTCTCAAGATAAGAGAGAAAATTCACATGATAATCATGACTCAAGCCACAACAACTCCATATTGAGTGATTGTTCATTACAGCCTAATTGGACACTCATCTGGTCCTCTCTCAGGTTAGAGATGGGAAAAAATCATTGTCCTTGCACTGTTGGGTAAGCTAGAGCAGAGAGACAAGACTGTAGCAAGAGTCGCTAGTGTTCAGAAAATCCAAACAACACAGTATGGCCAAGAGTTATGTGCAATGCATGTTTCAGGACTTTAGAAGTAGGAAGAGACAATCAAAGCAGGTGGGATGGGGCTCAGCTCAGAGCACGTGTTCCATGGGCTTCACTGCCAGCTCAGTTCCCTCTGCAGCTCTGTGCACAGCAGCCGAGGGTCTCTGTGGGTCATTCTTCCTGCACCACAGTACACTCTGCAAGAGCAAAGACATAGCCTTGCCCATCTTTGTACTCCACAACTGCTAACACAAAGATATCAGCCACAGCCGGGCGGTGGTGGCTCACGCCTTTAATCCCAGTACTCGGGAGGCAGAGGCAGGCGGATCTCTGTGAGTTCGAGGCCAGCCTGGTGTCCAAAGTGACTTCCAGGAAAGGCACAAAGCTACACAGAGAAATCCTGTCTCGGAAAAAAAAAATGAGAACGACATCAGCCACTGCTAAAATGAACTGGACGAGTTCATCAAACACTGGAACTGTACAACCATTTCCCAGGCCCCGGAACATGCAAATGGTAGAGACTAATTGTGCTTCCATTATCAAAGCATCTCAGCTTCCTTTCAGGATCTTACAGTGCCTCTTCTTCTAATCATCACATTTTTACATTTTATGTAAAGAGGCAAATAAAGATGAAAAATATCTGTTTTTAAAAGCATCAAATGAGGGCTAAAGAGATGTCTCAGTAGTTGAAAGCATAAAATACTCTTGCAGAGGATGCAGGGGAAGCTTACACCCTCCTGTCACCCCAGCTCCAGGACATCCAACTCCCTCTTCTGGCCTCTAAGGGTACCAATACACATGTGCACACATAATCACACAGATACACAACTGTAAAAAATAATACTAAATGAATGGATTTTTAAAAACCAGGCATATTTGGTTTTGGTCTCAACAGCACAGTAGGGTAACTAACAGTAACAACAATTTATTGTGTGTTTTAAAATAGCCAGAAGAGAGGATTTTGAATATTCTCAACAGTATGAAATGATAATCATTCAAGGTGAGCTACATACTAATTAGTCTGATTTGATCTTTGCACAATGTTTATACACATTAAAACATCCTATTTACCCCATAAAGATCTATAATTATCCTATGTCCACTAATAGTTTTAAAACTACTGAAAAATAAACAGAAGTAAATATTTTTTTAAATGACAGTAGAGTCTGCTAGTAACATAGAAAGCTCAAAGATAACCAGCTGAAAATCTACTCACCAACTCTTGATGTAAGGGGTGAGGTGTCTCAGTGTGCATCAGAGAACATGGAGCTTTAAGAAAGTTCCCAAGGGACTGCACTACACTTCCAGGGGTGAGCTACCCTCTGGGACAGCACCCACTGCCTCTTTTCCCCAGGTCATGCCATCTTAGCATTGCCTTTCCTGATCACTCCACCTAGAAAAGGAGCAGTCCCCATGCCAGCCTGGGCTCTCCCCCTTCTCCTTCATCCTCCTCCTTTCTTCTCTGTCTCTCCTCTCATTGAACACGAGTAACATGAGAACAAAGACTGCTTTTGTTCATCCCTAGGTTCACAGCATGTGAGTATGTACCTGTTGCATGGTAGACAGTAACTAGAAACTGTAGGAAAATAAAAGTTGTGTAAATATGCAAAAAAAAAAAACCTATGAGTTAAGCCAAAACTCTGAGTCAACAACATTTTGGCTCATCAAGATATTAAATTAAATTAACTGTATTGCTGAAATAAGTGCTCTTTTACATTGAAGTATTACACAAAACAACTGGAGAATATAAGTCATTTATTTTCAGAGAAGATAAGATAATATTGTGTATCAGAAGCAAACCTTGTATTTCTCCTTCTTTCCTGCTTTCAGAAAGATAAGAGAGAGAGAGAGAGAGAGAGAGAGAGAGAGAGAGAGAGAGAGAGAGAGAGAGAGAGAGAGAGGAGAGAGAGAATGGCTGGCCAATGAGCCAGAAATCAAGACACAGACTGTAATCAGCACAGTGCCCTTCATTGTATCAGTATCAGAGAACAGAAATGTCTAGTAGGGGATCCCCAATGCCCTGGCCAAGCTTCCAGAGGTCATTGCTCCCTGTCCCAGTTGGACCAAAGCAAACTGGGGTTGGTGAGCAGTCATCAGGAGACATGATCACTAACTAACTTCTGCAACTTCAACCTACTGGGTTCAAGCAAGGGGACAGACTCAGATGTCACCACCAACTCATTGTCTGGTAACCAAAGGCTATACGCAAGGTGAAGAATCTTAGCATTGTGATCCATCCTGCACCATAGAGATTGTACTTCCTCTGACCTGAGAAAAAAACTTCCCCACGATTCAGGCCAACCTGAGCTAGAGATTCCTAGGAACTCACAGTGACAGATGGCCAAACTGATAAGCGTTTTCTCTGCAGGACATTCTGGATCTTGAGAGACCCTTCCTTCTCTTCTGAGTCGAAAAAAAAAACATAGCCAACAACAAATGCCAGCCTTTCTCAGACATGTTTGTTGAAGGACCACCACTGAGGAAAGTGGCTTAAAATGATGCTTCTCTGGACAGAAGCAGCTTACCACAATCACATGGAAGTCTCATATTTTAGTGTGAAAATTAACAATTTATATTCTGTAGTAATTAATATTAAAGACTGGATTTTATTAGACCTTGAAGAAAATTTGATCCTCCAATAATGAGTGACTCTGAGAACCACCTCACCCCCAGCCTGCTATCATGTAGCATCCAGAGAGCAAGCGCCTCAGATGGGGAAATACAAGGTCAAGAGTAGAATGTAGCTGCCCTTAGCACACTGAGCCAAGCTCTTGGACATCAGCCGGGAAAGGAAGGCAGCCCAACCGTGTATCCTAAGATTAGAACTCTGACACTATGTTTTCAAATACGTTACTTTACTTTTTTTTTTATAAGAACTATGAGATACATACTCACTGTCCCTCATTTTATAGGAACAACCCAAAGACCTATACAAGTGTCTTGATTAGGATGGTGGAGCTAGAGTCAAGATGTGAACCTATGTCTGTCTTCTTACTTCAGAATTCATGCCCTTTACTCTAGATCACACTGCCTGTCAACATTTGAGGGCAGGGCATAGACATCATTGATAACTGATGAAATGGAAGCCCAGCAAAATGGAAGTAGAATAATTTGCTCAAGAGCTTAAGGCTGAGGATTAGGGGTAGATATGAACAAGATGTACTGTATGAAATCCTCAAAGAATTAATAAAATATTATATTTTTAAAGAGCTCAAGACTGGTAAACAGGGAAAGCAGAATTCAAAATCATATCTATCTCATTCAGAATCTTAGCTCGGATCTGCTGTCCTTACAGACCCAAGGTCTCCTCACAGTGTGGCAAGCATGTGCTGCTGACCAGGCACCATCTTAACAATTTTTACATCAGTAATTCTGTGAATTATTGACATCATCATCCCTACTTTATAGAAGTGGAAGACAAAAAGTAACAAAAATGTTCGACAGGTAACAAGACCGGTAAGTGGAAATGCTGAGGTCTAGATCCAGTGATTCTTCTCCGAAGTCAGAGTTCTTGGCTACTGCATGGCCTGCCTCTGTGCAAGACAGGCAGAGCATGTGTGTGCTAACTGATAACTCAAGACAGGCATTTTGTCTCAGCACTCTAACCTTTCCTATACTTAAGCAAGGCAGATGAATAAATAGATGGTAGGTAGATTGTGGATGGGTGATGAGTGGGTGGGTAGGTGGGTGGGGATATGGGTGGGTAAGTGGATAGATGGTGGATAGATGGATGGGTGGATGGATGAGTAGATGGATGGGTGGATTATGGATAGATGGATGGTAGATAGATGGATGGGTAGGTGGTGGGTAGATGGATAGGTAGATGGATGGTAGATAGGTGGATAAATGGAGTGTAGGTTGATGGATAGATGGATGGTGAATGGATGAATAGTTGAGTAATGGATGGATAATAGCTGGGTAAACAATGTATGAGTGGTT
Organism: Peromyscus eremicus; assembly: GCF_949786415.1. Taxonomy (NCBI): domain Eukaryota; kingdom Metazoa; phylum Chordata; class Mammalia; order Rodentia; family Cricetidae; genus Peromyscus; species Peromyscus eremicus. Next base: position 60,940,518 of record NC_081418.1, on the reverse strand, counting down.
TGTTAAATGAAAAGATAGAAAGTTTAAAAAGATAGGACAAGTGGGCAGAGAGAGTGAGCAAGTAAGAGAGCAAGAATGAGAGAGAGAATAAGTTTGTAGGAACATAAGTTTTGTTCTACTGCTGGTTTGGTTTTTTTATATTTTAGTTTATTATTATTTGGTGGAAGAGTTGTAAACACAGCCACAAGCAGGTGGAAGTGAGAGGACAACTTTATTGAGGATGTGTCTTATTTTTCAATTGCTGTGACAAAACACTGTGACCAAGGCAACTTACATAAGAAAGCACTTAATAAGCCTTACACTTTTAGAGGGTGAGACTATGACTCATGGGCTAATATGGCAGGAAGCATAGCACCAGGTGGGCAAGCATGGTACTGGATCAGTAGCTGAGAGTTTACACTCTTATCCAAAAATAGGAAGCAAAGAGAGCTAACTGGTATGATTTTTTAAAGTCTCAAAGTCCACTCCTTGTGACACACCTCCTCCAACAAGGTGTCCCAAAACAGTTCCACCAACTGGGGACCAAGATTCAAATACATGAGCCTCTGGGAGCCATCTCATTCCAATTTCCATGGGCAGGGTCTCTCTCACTGTTTCTGCCAAGTTGTATACTCTAGGCTAGCTGGCCCATGAGCTTCTGGGTATTTCTTCTCCTGTCTCTACCTCCTTTCTAACCATAGGAGTGCTGATGTTGAGGATGTGGGCCACCACATCCAGCTTTATTCTATGTGGTCCTGAGAACTGAACTCAGGTCATCCAGCAAGCATTTTTACCTGCTGAGCCATCCCATCCTCCCCAAAGGACCTTAGACTTCTTTTAAGGAATTGTATATGTAGAAGTATAGAAGGGACTAGCACTCACGTCTAGAACACAATACATGTGGAGTCCTTAATAGTAGCTAAGTATTTTGAACCCACGCAACTATCTTGCTGTGAAAAGACCATTATCATTCCCATTTTCTAGACAAAGAAACCCTCATGGTGATAAGCCTGTCCAGAATCACAGCTAATCAGTATGGGAGCCTGGATTCTCCTCTGAATCTGTCAGGCAGCAAAGCACCATGCTGTGCCCTCATCCTCTGCTGTCAGACAATGGCAGATGGTGATGCTGTGGCTGCTTCTATTCCCTGACTGGTCTCACTGGAAAATGTATTCCCATGGAGTGTCCAGTCCCTGTTGGTACATCCTCAACACAACTCCTATACCTAAGATTCAGGGAGCATCTCAGAAAAGGGATCAGAATGATTGTACAAGCCAGAGGATTAGGAGGTCTACTGTAAGACAGCATCTTTGACATATGACAGGAAGGATGCACACAGGAATTCTCAATGATATGGCTGCCTTAAAAAAATACTTGAACAACACAAGTTGACATGTCAATGTGCGTAGGGGAATTCTCATAAGGCCCCACCCTTAGATGAAGAACTACAGGTAATCAATGGCTGCTAAGAGACTAAGAATCAATTTGCTCCATGAATGAGTGTCCTGATAGGTTATCCAATTCCAAGTGGTCAGTCCCAAACACATATAGGCAGTATTAAATGGATCCAGAAGGTGGTACTCTGTATCTACATCATCTATACCTGTATATAATTAAAGAATAAGAGACCATGAATATCAGAAGGAGTTGAGGGAACATAGGAAAAGTTTGAGGGAGGAGAGAAGGCAGAGAATGATGTAATTACAGTACTCACATATGAAATTATTTTTTTAAAAAATTAAGTGAACCTCCACGTATGTGGGCATGGCATGAGGGTGGTAGATGTGGTGTGCTGAAGAGACTTCATCATTCACTGACAGCTCACTTCCCTTCTGGGATAATAATCATCTACTTTAAAGATTCTATCCCTCTTGTCCCACTAAATTATGGCCAAAAAAAACTTTTTCGTGCCTTTTTAAACGTCCATTCTTGGAGGTCTTGAGTTAATAAGAAGACAACAATTATCTGACTTGGCCATCTGCAGCTGCATCTCCAGTCACAGCACTGGTCACTGGGAGAACCACTGACTCCCACTTGTCCCTCTCCCACAACATGGGCAGCTCTAACAGATTTCAAGTTATCCCAATGGGGGCTACCTGCTTCCTTCAGAGTGTTCTAAGCATTATCCTTCCCTGTGTTTCTTACTAAGGCATCCTCTTCCATCAGGAAGGGGGTCTCATACCCCGGGGGCTTCAGTATGTGCCCTCAGAGGAGTCAGAATTATAAACGATGAGAAATAAGTCTCTATATTATTGTTTTAAGATGAGGTCTCCCACTGAACCAGAAGTCCTTCGTCTAGAATAGTCTGGCTGGCCAGTGAGCTCTCAGAATCCACCTGTTTCCATTTCTTAATGCTGGGGTTTCAGATGCACTCAACCAAGCTAAGCTTTCTATGTGGGCACTGGGGATTTGAACTCAGGTCTTCATTCTTGCACAGCAAATATTCTTACCCACAGATCAATCTCCTCAGGCTCCCTTTTACTTTTGATGTTTGACCTCATATCTTTCAAATCTTTAAAAAAAAAAATTTCATTCATGTGGCTTCTCAAGTGAACCAAGAATATGAGGAATTGGTCACTGCTGCCCTAAGTATTCTGAGTGGTTTTTCTATATAGATGCAATCCATCACAAGCCCTGGAAAGTGGCCCATGTATATTAGTACCACAGTCATCCTCAATGCAGCTTCACAAAGCCACCTCAGTGGCCACAAGGAGGAAATGTGGAAACGTGTGATAATTCTCTACTTGTCACAGCTCATGGGTGGATAGTTGCTGTTGGTTGTTTTGCTCCTTTGGGGGGCCCACCACCCAGCTCCCAAATAAATCACACACAGAGGCTTATTCTTACCTATAAATGTCAAGCCTTAGGTTGGCCTGTTTCTAGCCAGCTTTCCTTAACTTTAAGTTTGCCTATCTACCTTTTGCCTGTGGGCTTTTCCCATTCTCTTACTTCTCTAAATCTTACTCTTACTCCATGGCTGGCTTTCGCCGGGTGGCTAGTCCCTGGAGTCCTCCTCCTTCTCTGGCTTCTCTCTCTCCCAAATTTCTCCCTCTATATATTCTCTCTGCCTGCCAGCCCTGCCTATCTTTTCTCCTGCCTTGCCATTGGCTGTTCAGCTCTTTTTTTTTTTTTTTTTTTTTTTTTTTTTTTGGTTTTTTGAGACAGGGTTTCTCTGTGTAGCTTTGCGCCTTTTCCTGGAACCCACTTGGTAGCCCAGGCTGGCCTTGAACTCACAGAGATCCGCCTGGCTCTGCCTCCTGAGTGCTGGGATTAAAGGCATGCACCACCACTGCCCAGCTGTTTAGCTTTTTATTAAGCCATCAGGTGTTTTAGACAGGCAAAGCCACATAGCTTCACAGAGTTGAAGGCAATATAAACAAAAGTAGCACATCTTAAAATAATATTCCTCAATAGATAGTAGTTAGAAAAAAAAAAACAGGTGTGTGAAATGTACCAACAGGACAGGAAAACTGACATTGAGGATATGAGGTAGTGTCAGGAGGGGCTCAGAGTCTTGATAGACAGTCCTCTGTTAAAAGGCCTACTTAACCTCCCATCAGCCCCATTATCTTTTAAGCAGTTTCAATCTGCCTTCAACACTATGGTTAAAACTGTTGGCAACAAGGGAAAGCATTACTTCACATGACAACTCATGGCCAGCATTGGGCATGCCCACGGTTGATTGAAGGGTGCAGACATGGTTCTCTCTGCCATGACATTCTGCCCAAGTGCACAGAGCCAAGCAACCATGGACTGATTCCTCTGGAACCATGAGACATTTACAAATTCCTGCAGTGGTCCACTCTCCCTCAAGCTGTTTTCCTTATCTCATTCACTCATTGTGTCTTTTGGCCAGAGGAATTCTGCCTAGGTCTTAGAAGTGCCCACATTTCTTCTTCAAGAACTGGAGTCCAACAAGCCAGTGGGTATATCACCCTCCAAGAGGATTCCACTTGCAGGCCTTCAGGGCAGTGATGTTGAGGACTGCTCCTTCCAGTTTCTGATACATTGATGAAGACACCACTGATGCCTGGGCTTCAGATTTCCCAGCCTAAAGTTAGAACCATGCTCAGACTATGAAATAATCCAACACTGCCAACAACTGAGGCAGCCCCTTGTCCTCCCTTCATCGGGAAAAGGTAAGTTTCATGCCTGAAGTTCCCAATGCCTAGAGAGGCTTGCTAAGTTTCAAAGTCACCTGTAGAAGTAACCAACCATCTTATTAAATAAGAAACACAGAGCCAATACAGAGATAAAAGCCAAGAGGTCAGAGCAATAGCTAAGAGCTAAAAACCTTACCCTTCACTATCGCAGTGGTCCTACCTCTCCAAAAGAGACCTACTTCCTGTGTGTCTATCTTTATAAAGACTTTCTGTTCTGCCTTCTCATTGGTTGTAAACCCAACCACATGACCGCCTTGTCACTGCCTGTATGTACAGACCTCCAGGTCTTCTATGGTTGGTATTGAGATTAAAGGCGTGTGTCTCCATGCTGGCTGTATCCTTGAACACACAGAGATCCGCCTAGCTCTGCTTCCCAAGAGCTGGGATTAAAGGCGTGCACCACCACTGCCCGCTTCTGCAATGGCTTGCTATTAGCTCTGACCCCAGGCAACTTTATTTATTAACATACAAATAAAATCACATTTCAGTAGAAATAAAATATCACCATAGTCACCCTGGGAAAAGAATCCAGGCCATGACTTGGGACAATGCAGTGAGTGACTGGCAGTGGGACTTCTCTGCCTCCAAGCCTTGGCTCTCCTGTTCCAAGACTTCTCAGCCCCACTGCAAAGATGCAAGGGGCCTATGCTATAGGACCTCCTAGTATGAATTTTTTTGGATAGCTAAGAGACATCTCCATTAAGGTTTCACAGAAAGCCCTAAGGAATGGTGGAATAAATCTAAACAACAACAACAAAAACAGTCATTACCTGACCCTATTCTGGAAAATCTATGAAACATCATAAAGAACACAGAAGCAGACAGAGCACATAGGAAAAGGGGTGTGTTCCTTGTTACCATCCCAGTTGCAAGTACACTGCATTGATAAAGCTGGTAACTGCTGTTTTATTTGTTCAGTTGTCCATGCCCCCAGTGGTCATTAACTCCACCAGCCCTGCTCCTGGCCCCAACTTTAGTACTGGGGCAAAGCCAGACACTCCTCCCCCAGCACCAGCCACTCCCCAGTCTCCTGCACTCTCTTTCATGGCTGCTTCACCAGGAGACAATGCCTTGAATCTTTCCAAATGCCGATCATGGCTGGGAGATGATGGCAATACACATTTATGGGATGCCTTTTATGAGATTACCCCATAGGGCTCTGCTAATGGCTGTAAAATTGCGAAGCAGGCTATGGAGCAGATTTAACTTTTAAAGCAGCTGAAAATATCTATTAATGATTGACCATCGTTATTCTTCATCAGAGGTCTCTGGGAATGCCAATAAAGCCACTCTACCCATGCCCATTTCCACCCAAGTGTTTCCTCGTGGAATTCAATCTGATCTTAGAGCATGTAATTGGGCAATCAAAATAAAGTTCTGGGGGAAACAGGAACCTGTGGAATTATTTCAGGAGAAGTCAGCCAACTCTGCCACTTGTCTCCCCGCCAGCCCTCCTCTGCCTGCCCCACTCACCTTTGACCTGGAGCAGTCATATTCTGCCCACACCACCACAGGGTGACACAAAGCTGGTGAGGACAGGGCTGTGGGCTCTTGATAGACAAGGCAGTCAGACATAGGGCCTCTGTGTAACTAGCATATCCACACCGTCTGTTCATTAAGGTCGATCTGATTCAAGTCTCCATTCCTGTCTGGTTGAAGTCATGGCTATCTATCAGCACGCACTGCCACTGTCCCCACCATTTCACTGTCACTCAATTTGGGACTTTGTGCTCAGCATGGGAGGCACCTTGAATAGCATCCAATCAAGTATCTCTCTTAACAGAGAACTGGAGAGCCTATACTACATGCCTGGTCTCTCCCTGCCACCTTCACGGGTTCCGTGGTGAGCCAGAAACATGGCAACTTATGCAGCTACATTCTCTCCTTCTAAATATGCACCAGAAAGCAGCTACCCAATTGCCACCAGGGGTCATTAGTAGCCGCGAAGCAGACAGATTGAAACATGGAATAGAACTTAGGGCAAAGCTAAGACAGACCCAGAGAAAGAGATACAAAA